>NC_085141.1:183501739-184846320 GCF_024139115.2 Armigeres subalbatus | reverse complement strand
ATGTGCTGTGTAGCGTCCAAATACGTACCTTAAGTCATCCACATAGCTTCCCTGCTCGTTTCATCACAACGAAGATCAGCTGCAAAATGAGATAAAGAAGAAAATATTCAATTCAAGTCAAGAGACACTGAAGCAACCTTACTGTTGAGGTCGAAATACGTATTTCAAAAAAAAACAAATAGGAAAACTTCAAAATGTTCGAAGATGCAGTGCGAAGCGAAGAATGATAAAGTGAAAAAAACATGGCGCTGGCATTTGATCGACGAGTGCATAGATACACACAATTGTAAATAGAAATGTACCATTATACGCCGATTATAAACGAATCTTGACTAATGGTTTGCGTCCTGAGGTAGATTCCTGTTCGCTTTTAAACATCCTTTCATGCGGAGAACCACACGCACTAAGACGATCCCCGATGTGTATCTGAGTGTCTAGTATGCAACGAAATGCGTTCATATTTTATTTATCACGTGTTCTCGCACCGTTGTTTCTATCAAGGTTGTTAAAGTGCAATCATGTACTTAAGTATGTGAATATTCGTTGCTATTGAGCGCAAACAACGTAAATAAAAACAGGAAAAAAAATTATTTATTTTCAAATCTTTCAGAAGGCGCTCAACTTTTGTAATATAGGTATGTAATGCATTTTGTGATTATCAGACACATTTGCTATGTGGCGCTAGCTAACATAGTATTGCAATAATTTAGTGAAGTGGATATCTCGAGATCTATATAAGACTTAGAAAGATTTTTGTCTTCTGCAAAGTTATTCGGTAGCCATACATTTATGATGGAGAATAGTTTAGTTGGAATTCATACAAGCAGCTGCTAGTGTATGAAATAACCTGTTAGGTTAAATATTTTGGTAAGCGTTATATTTTAATCTAAACCTGTTGGTCATAATGGTTTTGACTACCGAACAACAATGGCAATAACTTCTAGAAGTTGGCTCAGCAGGGGATGTAGACTGTATCTCAGCCCTTCCACTGAAGGGCCTTCTAATCCGTGCGATAGCGACTGAAGGAGAACATTATTTTTAACTCTTAGAGCCTTGAAAAAGGCTGTTTGCTTCGGCCAAGTGCAAAATGTAAGAAAACGATCTTTTCAAATAACCGCGAATTTCTAGTGATGGTATAAAAAAGTCTGAATGCTCTGCGAGCGAATGCACTTTTCTTTTATACTACTTAATTTTAAATCTTCTCTGCTTTGGTGGGCCAATCAACTAGTGTCTTGTATCCCGCTTCTTTGTCAGCCAAAGCGTCAACAGCATCAACGCGTTCGAGAAGGGCTTCTTCTTTTTTACGCTTGTTGCTCGCTGCTGGCGATTATTTCTTAACGGGACTTTTCGCTTGATACAGGCCAATAAGCCGGGCAAGCGAGCTTAGAATTGCAGTTCAGGTGGGAAGTACATGTTCTTTTCTGAGCCAACATTGTTAGTAGTAGAAGGAAGGAAACACCCGGACATGGGATTTCGGGTGATAAGATTTAGAATTCATAACATGAGACGATCATTCAGTCACGTTCGTTTGGGTGCGGTCAGTATCAAACAATGTTTTTCTACATATTTTTTTATCAATGCCAGTATTGCATTGATGCATTGATATTTAACATTGATATTTGCTTAGAATTTAGTTTTGGGTCGCGCGGATTTGGCGCAGAATGGATTTTCATGTCGCGCGGAAATGGCGTGGATTTGATTTTAGTCGGCGCGGATTTGGCGCGGAAAATATTTCAGGATCTCCGTAACAACCCTGCAATTTCTATCTCGAAGGGAATTGAAAGCTTTATATTGATATCTATTATTGGCTCTCTGAAGAACCGTTTGTTTTCTGGACATACATGCTGCATCATGTTGCTTTTCTTCAGCCCGTCTCGGCTCATCACCGATGCCGGCCGGTCTCGGCTCGACTCTGCTGCTGCTGCCGGTATCTGCTAAGCATTGCTGCTTTGTCGTGTCTGTAGGGTGGACTGCTGCTGTACTGGCTAGGTTTCGGCTGATGATGGTGGCTTCGATGACTTCATTCCCTGCTAAAAGGTGTGAGTGCTGTTCAATCGACGATGCGGTTGCTTCGCTTGTCCCGGTCAGAATGAAAGGAAAAAATCGCGTTGCGCTATTTTATGGCTTCTCGGCAGACCCAGCGGCTGCTCATTCGCTGGTGTCTGCACCAATCAGAACGTGGTAATGGAATGATTCAAGAATTATGCGGTACCCATATTTATAGGTTCCCTTGATCTCGATGTTTTTCATTGAAAACAGTTTCATGCCTATTGAAACAAGTTTTTCGGGTCTTATCAAGCATGGACATGAAAGGCATACTTGAAATCTGTCGATTGAGGGGCTCACCGCAGAAATTCGTCTATTGAGACGAACGCTATTAACGTTTAAAATCTTTCAACACAGCGTAACGCGGTCGATTTGAATATTTTGAAATGACACCCGGTATAGTAAAGAGAGACGTAAGTCCTACGTCAAAAGAATCGGGTGTATAATGCACAGATTGGCTATACACGTACCAAAGTGGAGGCGATATAGGTACATACGAGTTTTATTATCCGATTTTTTCCGACATCATGACGACAGTATTACGATTATACATAAAAACATGAAAAATAAAAAAAAATCTTACCTGCACCAAGTCTCTAACATGCGATCTTTGGATTTGCAGGCGGATACTCTACCACTGCACCATACTGCACATCTTAAACTGATTTGGATTTTTGTCCAACATAAACTACACAATTTATATCTTTACAACTGCTTGAAACTTCAACAAGCCGTTTGGACTGAAGTGGTTTCGATTGTATTACGATTCACATAGGCATTCATTCGCACTCATATAGGATATTGCAAAGAGTATAAGTCATTACGAGTTTTTATTCACACAATGACGATTGATTTTCACTACGGTAAAAATTATCGTATACGATGCATTCAATACAATATCCTTTGACAATAATCTGACAAAGTTTGATAAACAATGCGATTCAGATTATTGATGGCCGCAAATGCGAATTTATTTGCTGTTTGTTATACGATATGTGGTTTACTGGGATGTTTGCTCGATGAAGCAGACTGCTGACGATTGGTCTGAGTGTACGAGAACGAAGTCTGTGGATCTGTTGGTTTGGTGGGTGGAATCGATTGGCTATTTGGGACGATGGGTCTTTGATGCAGCATTGTGTGGTTTTTGCTGACAAATGCGACAAGTTTCACTCATACAGCCTTTGACGAGATGCGAAGGTGACAAACAGTTAATGCACAGCGCATTTTTCTTAGTGGCTTCAAACCGTCGAACAGGAGTCATTTTTCGAAACACTTCGCATTGAAAGGGTGAGTGGGCCAACTGTTTACAGAAGGGGCATGATTTCTGAGGGGTCACGGTTGCATGAGCGACGTTCAGCTTATTGGGATGTAAGGGGGAGCGGTGTGTGGATGAGCGAAAAGAATCGGTCGGTCGACCTTTGGACGCGTCAAGGGATTGCAGTACTAGACTATGATTGCGCAGGAAATTCATGAGATCGGTGTAGCTAGGAACGTTGATTTCCGGTGGGTCTCCCAATGACGGAGAGTTGCAGGATCCAAACGTGAACTCAGCATAAACACCAACAATGTACTCCAGTTGGCTGTTCGTTCTCCCGTCTTATCCAGCATTTTCAAATTGCGCTCGAACGTATCGGTCAAGCGATTCAAAGACTAGTGACACTCTTTTTTGACGGGATCGGCCGTGAAAAGCGCTTCAACGTATGACTTGACGATCAGGTATTTATTTTCAAAGCGCTGCTCAAGAACTTTCCGCGCCACATCATAATTATCGAAGGTCACTTTTATTACCTGAACTACGCGCTTTGCCTCCTTCGAGAAGGACGAAAGAAGGTGAGAAAATGGGTATTTGACGCAATCAGCTACTGGAACGAGTCTCAAAAAGAAGGCCACTCCCTAATAGTGCCATCAAAATTGACAGTTTGATCTCCGGCAGCTTAACCCGAATTTGCTGTGCGTTTGCCTCCAGCCTTTGCTTAAGATCATTTTGGAATTCATCTAATACCTCTAGCTGCAACCTAGTATCTTTATAATCATAAAAAATCTCCTCGAGACGCTCTTTCCACCCCTCGAGCATGACACTGTCCCTTTAATCCTGGTACTTGTCAACCAGCTGAGCCAGATTCCACAAAGAATCCCGACAGAAACGTTCTCTTTTTGCCAACCTTCTTAAATTCGAGGCCATAGCGCGCACTAAAACAATCGCAGACGATGTGTGTATGCAGGTTTTTGTCAAGTTCAACCCAAAATGCCAAAATTCCGTGATTTGTAACCAATCAGATCATGCAAAATTCTCGAAAACTTCAGCGATACGGGAAATCTATCAAAAGTGATTATTTTCTCGCGATCGGTTCACATACAGCATGCAGTACTTACAATCGTCGATGATGTACCCAAGCCAACCCACACGGGAATGCCCAAAACACGTCTGCTCACTGTTGTTGAATTCGTTGTTATAGAACGCCACCGACAAAGGTGATCGGAAACAATGCAGCAATAGACCAGCTTCACAATAGAGAGATGGCTTCGATGATTACACACTATCAGCGACCGTTAGCACCAACAACTATGGTTTCGCAATAACTACATAAACATAAACATAAACATAAACATAAACATAAACATAAACATAAACATAAACATAAACATAAACATAAACATAAACATAAACATAAACATAAACATAAACATAAACATAAACATAAACATAAACATAAACATAAACATAAACATAAACATAAACATAAACATAAACATAAACATAAACATAAACATAAACATAAACATAAACATAAACATAAACATAAACATAAACATAAACATAAACATAAACATAAAACATAAACATAAACATAAACATAAACATAAACATAAACATAAACATAAACATAAACATAAACATAAACATAAACATAAACATAAACATAAACATAAACATAAACATAAACATAAACATAAACATAAACATAAACATAAACATAAACATAAACATAAACATAAACATAAACATAAACATAAACATAAACCAAAAAGTGTTCCAAATTTATTGAATATCTGTTTACCACAGACAAACAGACATAACACATTGAACATTCACTCAAAAAATTCATCGTCATTCAAACACTAACGACATCTGTTGATTTCAGTTAGTTGGGCAAATCACGAACCAGATGGCGGTAGCGAACAAACGTCAAACTAGAGCAAATCCGATGCGCGCGCCACGAGTGATCGATTGACCAACTAATGATTATTTGAATTGAACAGTAAATCAGTGAACGATGAAAATTTGACAAGTGTTATGTCTGTTTGTCTGTGTGTTTACTGTCTAAATCTAGAAATTCAAAAAATAAGATCCAAATTTCAAATGCTGAGTAAAAAAAATCAGCGGGTGTCCAGAAATTTGGAATAAAGGCGTTTTACAACTAGAAGTTAAATTCCCAGAAAAAAAAAAATAACTAAAAGGCACCCCACGCAGGACGTGAAGGGATACCATTCAACAAAAAGGTTGAGAACAGCTTGCAAAAGCCGACTTTCACGGTATGTTACATATTGTAGTGTATATACCGAGATAAGTGGAAGATTTTTCTATTTCGCCTTGAATTCAATTTCTGCCAATAATAGATAGACATAATGTGAACGTTGTCCTTACCTATAGTTTTCGAAGATGACCAGTTCCTATATTTGATCTCCGATGTGTAGGTTTTATTCCTTTTTTAGCTGTTGGATCAAGATTCGTTGTGTTTCTATATAGTAAAACCCTAATCCCATGGTCTGAAATAATTTCTAAAATAAATAAATGCTCACCAGAAATCAAAGAAAATGATAAGCTTCTCATATTCTCGATTCTTCAGTTTTACTTCTCGCCTTTTATAATTACAGATGGTTAATACAGTAAGCTTGTTATCAAGAAAAAGTTGAATATAACATGAAATCCACAGACAAACAGATGGAACATTGACGAAATTCCAATTGACCATGACTTCAACGACTCTTTTAAATTCAATTGTTTGATACGTTTCAAAATTTTAAAGAAAATGTCATAACTGTGAAACGAGCAGATCAGATTTGAATCCGTCGTTTCAAAAAGAAGCGTTAGCTACCAATTTAGCCAGGCCGATATAGGCAATGAGAGTGCTCGAATCAATAATATATAAGTGATAGTAATTAAGTTTGGAATGAGTGGGTGAAAACAGGGAAAACAGGAAACCCCAACCAGAATGACCAAATGAATTCAGGAAAATTGTGAGAATGAAAATGGTTATCAAGACAAAATCCGGAAACCCGTAATAACAGAAATGGGAATAAAAAGAAAGTTTCTTGGCAGGTAAGAAAAGACTACGGGTTCTTTCCTTTTTGGACCGCCAAGTCGTTAAGTTGTAATTGAAGAGTTAAAGTAAATTTTAGTAGTGCAGTGAGAAAAAATTTGTAAAAACTCAAGTGAGAAAAAAATACCTAAAAAACGAACAGTGGGTAATGTCTGTGACATAACCGCTAAGTGGACTTGACTTGACCATGCTTTTAAGATACATAATATGTCCAAATTTCTCACATCAACTATTTTGGATAAATAATCGGCGTTGCATACCATTCCTTGGCAAAATCTTCTCATCAAACCGACACAGAAATCAAATCTACCTCGAACAAGAATCATCAAAAAAAAAATTCAGTAAGTATCTGTCCGGTCACGAAATATTAGCCTCGACAGTGCACAATGGTCGGAACCCGTGATTTGATGAACTTAATTGTTTTGTGCCCAAACGGCTGATGTGATCTAAATAGTGTCTTCAGAGAAAAAAATCACAAAAATATTGCCCATATTTGAGTGGATTTTATTTTTCAATAGTACCTACTATTGAAAAAGTTGAAAATCTAACTTTTTTCACGAACGTGATAAAAAAAAAGTTTCTTCGGCAAAGTTGTAGATCTAGCAAAAATATGACATTTTGCCATAAAAACTTTTTTCCTACGATGAATACTTTTGGAGATATGAGCGTTTTTTATGGAAACTCCCTTAAATTTAGAATTTTTAGTATAACTTTTTTTCTAAACAAAACTCAGATTTGTGATGTTCTACAAAAATGTGAGCACTAAAAAACTACGCGTTTTGATAAATATAAAACTTTGCTACGACAACTATATCAAAAGTTATGAAGCTTTTAAAGTCAATTTCACACTGATTTCAATTGCGTATAGGGGAGAAGGTGGCAAACCGAATCACAATGTCAAGTACTCTTCTGAAAGTTCAGACTTCATACTATAAAGTAGTGAAAGTTTCGTGAGTGCCATTTCATAAACGAAGAATTGGCGTAATTCAAAAGTATGGAGTTTTCTTTAGAAAATACACTATTTTTCAATAAGATGCGTATAAGGGAGAGGGTGGCACACCGGGACACAATATTAGGCACATTTTAGAAAGTTTTCATTCTATAGTTTATAGGTGTGAAGGTTTGGTGAGTGCCTATTTACACATAAAAAACTAGAATTGTAATAACAGTGTCTCACCTTTGACAACTTGTGCTTATTCTGCGTCTCGTATGAGGTGAAGCGTTTCGAATGAAGTGACAAGTTATGGAGAAATTAATGTTTCATTTTTATGAGAGCCCCCTTTTCCAAAGAAGGTAGGAATCTCGAACCATCTTAAGAACCTTCCCCGGCCCCAAAAAACCTCTGCATACACATTTTCACGCCGATCGGTTCAGTAATTTCCGAGTCCATAAGGGTCAGACAGACAGAAATTCATTTTTATGTATAAAGACGAAGATAATCGTGAAATAGATTCAAACTGGGTGTTTCAATCTCTTCATATCATCCTGTAAAAACGACTCTTCACTCAACCAGCGAATGTCAGAATTTCTTACAATTCTGTATAAGAACAAGTCATTACACATTACATTTTTTGTAAAAGAATCTTGCAATCTCGCATATGCCCAGTTCTAAAACAGATTTTGGCAGAATCTTATTCAGAATTGTAAGAAAATCCGAGATCCGGAGGATGGGTGTATATTTTACAGGCTTGTGAGTGATTAATGACGTTTTTTGTATTTTTTCAAGGAGGTATTCAGCCCTAGGCAGGCTCGTCTCTGAATCACGCTAATAAACGCTAATATTCGAATTTTGACTGAGAAGTTGGAAACATAATACTCAGAAGAGAAACTGCCGGAGAATGATTGCCCGAGCAACACATTTCTCATAGAAGAGTTATTGTACAACCGTAGCTTTAACCAAATCTGCCAGAATTGTCTTGTCTTGTCTTGTCTTAGCACATGCACAGCCAGTATTGAAAAGCATCCTGGAAATGTCGGTTGTATTCCCGAGCATTTTCTTGTCTGCATTAATATTTGCAACATATCATAAATATGACACAAGTATTTAAACGGCCAGGCCCACCGTGCAGGCTTGAATTTGGGAGAAAATCCAAAACATCCCGGCAATCATATTATTTAGTTATAAATAACATGATCAACGAAGAGTTTTGAATCTACGAAAGGAAGAAACGAGGACAGCCGTACCAACCGTTTCACATTCAGGGGGAAAAATGATTGACGAAATCGTTGGGAGTGACTTTGCTAAGAAGATTAATGTACACTCCTTGGGTCCTCGACGTCTTGGGATGGGGCACAGTTTTTAGTCTAGTGCCCTGGCTTATACACGGATGGGCAAAAGTATTCGCAAAAATTCAGATAGATTACTATGAAAACATGACGAATACTTATGTACATCAGTGTACATATAGACCTAGGTTTAAGCGCCATTACTCGCTCTCTGTAACAAGAAAAAGAAAAAGAAACAAAAGCGATGAAAACAAGCGAAAACTCATGACGATAAAATTATACCATATACTTACAACATCTCCATATTTTCCGTGCTTGGAATCGTTTTTTTGTTTAAATTACCCCCGTCAAAACACAATTTATTGAAATTGCTTACCACAAATTTTCGCGAAAACTAAAGAAAAAATTATCAAGAACGAACAGCCCTTCCGAAAGAAAATTATGAATTATTTATTTTTAACGTACTGTCACTTCAAGTTTAGTTTGAGTTTGATTCGATTTTTTAACTTTATTTTTGGTAATTTTGATACCAGTGATCAGTTCTACACTTAATTCGATATATGGGATGTAGCTTAGAAGCATATAGACGAAACATATGGGATACACTCTTGAAGATGAATCGTTTTTATTTATATTATACTGAAATGAAGACATCTAATTAGAATGTGCAAGCGCCATTACTCGCCCTCTGAAAAAAAAGATAAAAAAAAGATAAAATAGCAAAAGCATGAAAATAAGCATAACAAAATATATATATCTTTTACTTACTACTGGCCCATATTTTCGTGCCTGGAAGCTCGACATCAATTATTTCCGTAAAAAACAATATTACATTTCATCACTGTTTGAGTAATCAACTTTGAACCTCACTATATACAAAACGTTGTTCGACTGATTTATTTGCCCCAAAATTTCTGGTTTGATCACATAGTTACTTTATTTTGAATATAGAAGACATGTTTAAAAGATGGCGTGATGAACGTTCACGGAAGAGTTCACAGGCATTATTTCACTCGTTTTACTACGTAACGCTTGCGTTAAATAGATATTTTCAAAAGTGGAGCTTCACACTAATTTCTTATACGAAAAAGGGAGGGCCTGGCATTTTCTTGCACTCCTTACAAACAACAAATAATTTGTATGGAAAATGCTTACTATAGGAGGGATGGGGTTGAAGTCCATGAAATTCCTTACGTAATTAGTGGACGCATTTAAGCAACGCCACATGAAAGATCAGTAGGGTTCAAAGATTCCTTGGTAATGATTTCGTTGATTTTTATGTCACATGATTTGAAGCATGTTCTTTGGCACATGCGTGTACTTGGCAAATAAATAAATTACCAACGACGACTCATAATGTCATATAATAGAAAATCAATCCACCTACCTTTCGGTCCATATAGTAGAGAAGTAGAACATCCTACAACTTACCAACGCGTATGGAGTACCCTTACCGATACACCGATACAAATGTAGATTCCTAACGGGCAGCAGGGACTATGTCTAAGGGCTTTACGACCCCTCCCCACTGCGAGTTAGGGGACCTGCCTAGGATGTGGTGGGGTTTGACAGTGGACTCTGTTAAACTTCTACAAAAAGCTGCATGTATCCGTAAGCAGGTCCTATCAAAGCGACCGTGCGCCGCTCAAAGCACACTAGCCCAACCCAGTGGCATCGACAACGGCAACGTCAACGGACACGAGCGGAAATCGAGATATACAACGAATCTAGGGCTGACAGTTGTGTCATTCCACTCCTTGAGTAAAGCCGGGTGACACCGTCTTGAAATGGCGGGTGGGCTAATGCCACAGCTGCCTTCCGTCCCGTAAAACCGTGGCAGGCCTTGGGGCACGCCGTCCCAATCCAGCCATCTGGCTTAACCAACCAGATGGGAGTAGGACCAGTTGATTCCTTCCTGGCTTACGCCGATCCGGCTCTGAACACCGAGGTGTCATAGCCCGCATGGCCTCACTGCATCTGCAAAGATAACCATGGGATCAAGAAGGCGACTATTCCAGTTGGGTTCGAGGGCAGCCCTAAGGGGGACCCAACAAACATGAATAAAGCTAAATCAAACAAACAAGCATCGGAAGTGAACCCCTTCGCAAGGAGAGGTTTGGAGAGATCTCCACCCAACGCATCGGGTGCGAGAGAAATGGAGACGAAGGACAAGAGTAGCGAAGTAGTCGTCGTGGAGAGCGATAACGATACGCCAATAGTCGATAAGCAGCAGCACAATGCAGTGGAGATAGGGTCGAGTGGCATCCTGCCGAGCTTGACCGTCGTCATGGTGCAACTCGATGACATTATCGACTTCACCAATGAACGGGGCAATATGTCGAGGGAGCTGAAGCTGAAATTGCTTAAGCTTCGCAATTTGGTTCTTGCTGCCAAGCAAGAACAGGAAGTGCTTGCGGCCAGGCTGGAAGGCTGTGGTAAAGCGGAGAAGAGTGCACAGACTGCTCCCTTCTCCTTCCATAGTACCACAACCATGGCACAGGAGGCGTTAGATTTTGCCCTCAGAGACAGAGCGGTAGAGAGGAGAACAGATAAGCGAGCCAGGGACTCGCCTGGCATTAAGCGCTTTAAACAGAACGCAAAAAGGCGTCGGGAGAGCGCAAATCAGAAGAGCGGGCCCACGGAAGTTGCAAACATGGGAGAACGGCGTAAGAAGAAAGCGAGGACGAAACGAGCCAGTCGGCCACCGGAGGAGGGAAGCCAACCCGACCAAGACAACCTGCGGTCGGACGGTCCCTGGCAAACGGTAGTAAATAAACCGAAGGTGAAAGCGGCAATCACGCGCCCGGCGAGAGCCAGACAGAAGGGTGAAGCACTTCTCATTAAAACAGAGAAAGAGCGCTACGCCGACGTGCTCAAGGCGATGCGCAGCGCCGAGAAACTGGCGGACCTTGGTAAAGAGGTTTGTAGCATAAGGCGGACGAGAGCGGGCGAGATGATCCTTGTCTTAAGGAAGGGCTCACAGGCGAACGGTACCTCATATGGAGCGCTAGCCCAGGAAGTCCTAGGCGAGAGCGTAGAAGTGAGGGCTCTACACGACGAAGTGACTCTCCAATGCAAGCAGCTGGACGAGGTCACGACATCGGAAGAGATCGCCTCGGCCATCAAGGACCAAGGTGGAGTGGTGGTAGCAAATGCGTCCATCCGTCTGCGAAGAGGACCGCAGGGGACGCAGATTGCCACGGTGAAGTTACCGGCCATCGACGCTAACAAGGTGATCAAAGTTGGTAAGCTGAAAGTTGGCTGGTCAGTATGTCCAGTCAGCCTCTACCAACCACCGGTAGTCGACAAGTGCTTCCGCTGCCTCGAACCGGGACACAAATCGTGGGCGTGCAAAGGGCCGGATAGGAGTAACCTATGTAGGCGATGCGGCGAAGAGGGCCATAAGGCGCACACGTGCGAGAAAGCACCATCGTGTACGCTATGCGCGAGCAGGAAGCAGGAACATAACCACGCTATGGGTGGACCTGCGTGCCCGTTGAGTGGTTATACGAGGAAGCCGTGCAAGTAACGCAGCTCAACCTCAACCATTGTGCGGCCGCCCAGCAGTTGCTGTGGCAGTCGGTAGTAGAAGCGAGAACGGACGTCGCTATCTTGTCGGACCCGTACCGCATCCCCGCGGATAATGGGAACTGGGTAGCGGATAGATCCAAATCAGCGGCGATTTGTACGACGGGAAGATACCCGATCCAGGAAGTGCTGAACACAAGAGCGGAGGGTACTGTTATAGCGAAAATAAATGGAGTGTACTACTGCAGCTGCTACGCCCCACCAAGGTGGCCGATAGAACAATTCACCGAGATGGTCGATCGGCTAACATCAGACCTAGTGGGTAGCAAGCCAGTAGTAATTGCAGGAGACTTCAATGCGTGGGCGAGCTTTACTAACCGGAGAGGGCAAACGCTGCTAGAGGCTTTCGCCAAGCTGGATGTCGTGCTGTGCAACGAAGGCTCCAAAAGTACCTTCCAGCGAAACGGAGTGGAATCGATAATAGACGTAACGTTCTGCAGTCCAAGTTTGGTCGGTGATATGCAGTGGATGGTCGACGACGGTTACACCCACAGTGACCATCTAGCTATCCGGTACAGGATAGGCAGCGAGGCAAGAAGAGAAAGCCGGAGAGCTACTCCCACAACCCGGTCGTGGAAGGTCGCCCACTTCGACGGTGGGACCTTCAGTGAAGCTATGGGTCTGGAAGAAAACACGGGAAGTTTAAGCGGCGACGAACTGGTTGCGGTCCTGTCTCGAGCTTGTGACGCGACCATGCCGAGGAAGGTGCGACCACGGAACTGCAGGCCACAGGTATACTGGTGGAGCGATGAAATTGCAGCCCTTCGAGCAGCCTGTCTCCGGGCTAGAAGAAAACGCAAAGGACACGCTTGGCGGAAGTGAGGGAGGAACGCATCGAGCAATTCAAAGCAGCGAGACTGGCTCTAAACAAGGCCATCAAAGAAAGCAAGAAAGCCTGCTTCGACAGACTGTGCCAGAGCGCCAACTCGAATCCATGGGGAGACGCCTATCGGGTGGTGATGGCCAAAACAAGAGGAGCACTGGCTCCTCCCGAGCGATGTCCAACGAGGCTGAAGACTATAATCGAGGCACTATTCCCGCACCACGGCCCAACCCACTGGCCGCCAGCAGCGAGGGTAGCAAATGATGAAGCGGTGGAGAGGGTGACGGTAGAAGAGATATTGACGGTGGCAAAGTCCCTCGACCCGAGTAAAGCACCTGGTCCGGACGGGATCCCGAATATGGCATTGAAGGCAGCCATAACGACTAACCCGAACATGTTTAGGTTGGCCATGCAGAAGTGTCTGGACGAGAGGACATTCCCGGATATATGGAAGAGACAGCGTTTGGTCCTGTTACCGAAACCTGGCAAGCCACCAGGAGACCCCTCAGCGTACAGACCAATCTGTCTTATAGACACGGTAGGGAAGCTACTGGAGAAGTTGATCCTGAACAGACTGTCGCCGTACGTCGAGGAGGTAGGAGGATTATCGAGCGAGCAATTCGGCTTTCGGAGAGGAAGGTCTACTCTAGGTGCCATTAAATCGGTGGTTGACACTGCAAAGGTCGCCATCGAATGCAAGCGGCGCGGTATACGTTACTGCGCAGTAATAACACTCGACGTGCGGAATGCATTCAACAGTGCGTGCTGGATGGAGATCGCGAACTCGTTGCTTCGGCTGGGAGTACCGGTAGGGCTGTATAAGATTCTGGGAAGCTACTTTCAGAATCGATTATTGATCTACGAGACAGACGAAGGCTTGGCTACCGCCCCCATCACGGCAGGTGTCCCACAGGGATCAATTTTGGGTCCATTGCTGTGGAACGTGATGTACGATGGCGTGCTGCGGTTGAAGCTCCCGCCAGGAGTCAAGTTAGTGGGATTCGCCGATGACGTAACCATGACCGTGTACGGAGAATCCGTCGAAGAGGTCGAATTGACTGCAGCCTATTCGATCAGCCTAGTGGAGGAATGGTTGCGCAGCAAGAAGCTACAGTTGGCGCATCATAAAACGGAGATGATAGTCGTTAACAATCGGAAATCGGTTCAGGAGGCGACAATTAGAGTCGGCGGCTGCGACATCACCTCCAAGAGATCTCTGAAACAATTGGAGTGATGCTCGACGATAAGTTGAGCTTTAAAAGTCATGTCGACTACGCCTGCCAGCGCGCGTCGACGGCGATAGCGGCACTATCGAGGATGATGGCGAACAACTCTAGGGTGTGCTCCAGCAAGCGCAAGCTGCTGGCAAGCGTGGCGGTTTCAATACTACGATACGGAGGACCAGCTTGGGTGTCAGCGTTGAGCGTAAACTGCAACGGGCGAAAGCTGGAGAGTACTCATAGGCTAATGTGCCTGAGAGTTATCAGCGCATATCGCACCGTATCTCGCGAAGCGGCATGTGTACTCGCGGGCATGATGCCTATCAAACTGGTGGTAGAGGAAGACGAGGAGTGCTACGCCCTCAGGGGCACCGATAACGCTCGAAGGAATATAAAGGCAGCAACGGTAGCCAAATGGCAGAGAGAGTGGGACAACTCGCCTAAGGGAAGGTGGACCCATCGCTTAGTCCCAAGTGTGTCGGCATGGATTAGCAGACCTCATGGGGAGCTAAACTTTGGCTTGACCCAGTTCTTAACAGGCCATGGATGCTTCAAGTGGTACCTACACAGGTTTGGTCACGCGGCTTCTCCCACCTGTCCGCAATGCCCAGACGTGACAGAAACGGCTGAACACATCCTGTTCACATGTCCTCGGTTCGAAACGGAGAGGAGTGCGATGTTGGGGGCATGCGGAACGGACACCAACACCGATAACATCGTCATAAAAATGTGCCAGAACCCAGAACAGTGGAGAGCGGTTGCAAGAGCGACGTCCAGGATAGCCGACATCCTGCAACGAAGTTGGCGCATAGAGCAGCAGCAGGCAGCCGTTACGGATAGCGGACCATGAGTCGTGGAAGTCGTGAATATATATGTCGATAATGGATGGGAACGACAGCGTCGCAACTGTATTCAGCTTGCGGCGAGCGCGTAGCCGCAGAACGTGGCGAAACGGCCGGGTTCGGAGGAGCTCCCGCTTTCGGGGAACTTCTCGTCGGAGTAGGTTAGATCCGCCGTCGGGGACTATCCGAGTCGTTCGCGATCGCGACCGAGGCGGGAGCTAAATGGCTCAATGAATAAGGTGAGAGCTGAATGGCTCAAGGCAAATGAAACTCGGTTATCGGAGTAGGCTAGGTCCACCGCCGGGGATCAGCTGAGTAGACCGTGGCGTGCGAATGTACCGGCTTCGGGTCGTCGGGGCACCATTGAACTGGAAGTTATCTCCACCCGGAATCTTTGGATTGACCTCGGCACTCGCCCGGTCACCCGTTGAGACGGGTCGTCGGTTACGGGGAGCTTCCGACGTCGGGGAACTCCCTGTCGGAGTAGGATTGATCCACCGCCGGGGACTATCCGAGTAGTCCGCGACCAAGGTGAGAGCTGAATGGCTCATCGGTTAAGCAAGAAGCTGAAAGGCGCAGTTCATGGGAAATCGGTTAATCGGAGTAGGCTAGGTCCACCGCCGGGGACCAGTTGAGTAGATCGTGCCGCGTGAATGCACCTGCTTCGGGTCGTCGGGGCACCACTGAACCGGAAGCTATCTCCACCCGGAATCTTTGGCCTGACCTCGGCACTCGTCCGGTCACCCGTTGAAGTGAGAATGTGCGTAGGACTTGAGCGGATCTATGAACATGCATACCAGGTGAATGTGTAGTGTTGGTAATGTAACAGCCATCCACGAATGCGGGTCGTCGGTATCGGGGAGCTTCCGCCGCCGGGGACTCCCCGTCGGAGTAGGGTAGATCCGCCGCCGGGGACTATCTGAGTAGCTTGCGAGCACGTTGAGAGCTAAATGGCTCTAAAAATAAAAAGGAAAGTAGATGCGTTGCTGAATGGCACAAGGAAAAAAAGTAAAGGGCTTAAGGGCCCACGCTTTTGTGTGCTTGCTGGCACCAATAAGGGAGCCAAAGGGCTCAGACGTACGACAAAACATCGAAGAGAGGCACTGTGAAAGGTGTTGTTTTGGGAGGAGTACTTTTAGTACTGCTTTTCCCCACAGAAGTAATACTGAAAGGTAGTCCCGGGGGGAATTGTGCATTAGAAGAGAGGATAACTCAAGTAACCTTCTGTTGCTTGGGTGGGTTTAGTGGGTCCGGCGGTCTGGCCTTCTGCCAACCGCGCCAACCCCACTCCCTGAGTGATAATTTCAGGTGTCTGTATGCAGATTTGCCTTCATCCCTCTATAAAAAAAAAAAAAAAAAAAAAAAAAAAAAAAATAAATGTAGATTCCTACAGAGAACGGCAACGAGAAACGCGTCCTCAAAGATTTCATCCATTCTAATCCATTCTTCTACTCCTTATAATGTTGATGTTTGAGACGTTGTTCGATTGATGGAGCCACCAACTGAAACACCAGTCCGCACATTCGTTTCTCACCCGAAAACTTGGTATGCACAACTCCCAGTCCAGCCGGTTTTTGATTCCGAATGGTACTGACTCGCACTTATATGTTGCACTTCGATTTCAAATTCTTTTGTTCGTCTTGTGAAAAAATGAAGATTTGGCAGGACATGAAAAATACGTCCTTCTTTTATCGTAGCATACTACGATCCCTTAACCAAATCTGCCAGAATTGTGAAATTACTTAATAAACATTGAATAAGTAGTTATTTGTAGTGGCGGATGTCACAGAAGAAAGACAGGGAGAGAGATGGCAAACATTGTCGAATAGTTATGTGATAGCTTGTGTGCTAATTAAGTGAATAATTATGTTAAATATTTATATATTTTAAGCCACATTTATTCAATTGTTCATTGGAAGACAGATGGCGCTTCAACTTTCTTGGAAAAATAATATTGATATCATTGATTTTTTAGTCATTGCCTGGAATGGGAGATTAACAACATCCCATCTTCCAGGGCCGGATTTAGCCGGAAGGGGGCCCCGGGGCCGACAGCTTGTGCGGGCTCCAAAATGTACAAAAAAAGTTAGTTTTGATACATAATATTTTTGGGGGCCCGGGCCCATGACGCCCGAGTAGGTACTATTGTAAAATAAAATCCACTCAAATATGGGCAATATTTTTGTGATTTTTTTCTCTGAAGACACTTTTTCCAATTTCGTTTATTTGGTAGGCTCAGGCGTGTATAACACTTTACGGAGCCATTGTTCTTTGTGATATATACAATCAATATCATTTTATTATACGGTTAGTAAGAGGGGGGTAGAAGCCAGCGTACTCGTGGTGACTCGAGGTTAGTTTACAATGTTTAAGGATGGACGGGGCTTAGGATTTGGGATCAGGAAATTTCAGCTTCTCATCCGGGCATTTGGCGTCAGTGACGATGTGGCGTGTCGTCGTGCTCGAGGAATGGTTCGACTGGGAGCATCTTCCGGATGGCAAGAGCTATGGAGCTCTATGGAACAAAAAGGCAGAGACGGAACAAAAAAACTTTAAAGAAAGAAAAAAACAAAATGTTAGATTTTGATGTCAGAAGCACAAAGAAAACTATAAATGGCCTGCATATAGACAACATCACGATCTCCCAAAACACCGCGAACTTCCCTGAAGGGTTGTTTACCTCGGGCCACAAGGGTATCCAATAATTGCTCTCTGGAGGCGTCATTTTCCGAGCAGGACCAAACTACGTGATCGATGTCATCATAATCGGCTCCGCACCTACATAAGTTGCTATCGACAAGGTTTATTCTGTACAGATGTGCGTTTAGTGAATAGTGATTGGACATAAGCCTCGACATCGTGCGAATGAAGCCTCGACTTAAGTCCTCACCTCTGAACCACGCTCGCCCAGAAACTTTTGGAACTATGGAAAATAGCCACCGTCCAAGTTCGTTGTGTGTCCAATTTCTTTGCCAACTTTGAAGAGTACTCTGACGGACTAATGGGAAAAACTCGTTGCTCGAGTATTGTCTATCATAAATCTCACCTTCCTGTGCGCCCACCTTTGCCAGCGAGTCTGCCTTCTCATTGCCGTAGATTGAGCAGTGAGATGGGACCCAAACAAAGGTAATCTTGAATGATCTTTCGACCAAAACACGCATCTGCTCTCTTATGTTTGTAAGAAAGTAAGATGCGTGCTTAACAGGTTTCATCGACCGGAGTGCCTCGATAGAACTAAGACTATCCGAGAAGATGAAATAATGGTCTACGGGCTGATTGGAAATTATCCCCAAAGCGAAGTTAATTGCTGCCAGCTCAGCAACATAAACCGAACACGGTTCCTGAAGTTTTCGGAAGGTGGTTGAAGTTACATTGAAAACACCGAAGCCAGTGGATCCGTTAATGCGAGAACCATCAGTGAAATATCTGTTGTTGCAATTGATGTGTTCATATTTTTCTGAAAAAGGAGGAATAGAAATATTTCGAAGATGATCTGGTATTCCTTGAATAGCATGTTTCATGGACAGATCGTATTCAATTGAGGAACTGTCGTTGGTGAAGTGAACTCGAGGTGGATTATAACACGGAAGACAAAGATCTGAAGAAATGTAGTTGAGATAGACTCTAAGGAATCTTGAACGACAAGTTAGTTCAAGCATATTATCGAAGTTATCTAGAACAAGTGTGTTACTTGTTCCACATTTGATGAGTATTCTAAGTGAGAGCTCCCAGTAACGGTGCTTTAAAGGAGTGACTCCAGCAAGCACCTCCAGGCTCATGTTATGCGTTGAATGCATGCAGCCAAGGGCAATACGCAAACAACGATACTGAATTCGTTCCAATTTGATCAGGTGGCAATCAGCTGCTGAGAGGAAGCAGAAAGAGCCATACTCTAAAACAGAGAGAATAGTCGTTCTATAGAGTTTGATGAGGTCTTCCGGGTGAGCAACCCACCAGGTTCCGGAGATAGAACGTAGAAAATGGATCCTTTTCCGGCATTTTTGTATCAAATACTCAAAATGGAGTTTCCAAGTACATTTAGAATCAAACACGACCCCAAGGTATTTAGAAGATAAAGATTGGTTGATGTCATCATTCAACAGTTTTAGTTTCAGTTGAGCTGGGTACCGCTTCCTAGTAAACACAACCAACTGAGTTTTTTGCGGTGAAAACTCGATCCCTAGATGTCCGGCCCATACAGTCAGATTACCCAGGGTACTTTGCAATGGTCCTTGCAAGACAGCTGCGCATGGACCTCTTAGAGAGACCACGGCATCATCTGCAAGTTGTCTGAGCGTGCATTGTCCTTCCAAACAATTGTCAATATCTTTAACATAGAAATTATAAAGCAAGGGACTTAAACATGATCCTTGGGGAAGGCCCATGTAGCTATTTCTGGAAGTTGTCAGAGTGCCGAGTGTGAAGTTCATTTGTTTTTCTGACAACAAATTATACAAGAAATTGTTCAAAATAACGGGTAATCCACTACTGTGCAGATTGTCTGACAGTACTTCTATGGAAACTGAATCAAAAGCGCCCTTAATATCCAAGAATACTGAAGCCAATTGCTCCTTGTGCGCAAAGGCCAGCTGAATATCTGAAGAGAGCAACGCTAGACAATCGTTTGTTCCTTTACCTTTTCGAAAACCAAACTGAGTATTTGAAAGCAATGCATTTTCTTCGACCCAATGGTCGACTCTTGAAAGGATCATTTTCTCTAATAACTTTCTCATGCATGATAGCATGGCAATCGGTCGGTATGAATTGTGATTAGACGCTGGTTTCCCAGGCTTTTGAATAGCTATTACTTTGACCTGTCGCCATTCAGGTGGCACAATGTTGTACTCCATGAAACAGTTGTACAGGTCAAGTAATCGTCTTTTGCGATATCTGGGAGGTTTTTAAGAAGATTGAATTTGATGTTATCGCATCCCGGAGCAGAGTTATTCGATGAAAGAAGAGACATAGATAGTTCCAGCATTGTGAATGGTCCACCCAAAGAACCGGGATCAGTGACTGATTCTCGAAATAGCGGTTCTGCTGGTACGGAATCTGGGCAGACCTTTTTTGCGAAGTTGAATATCCATCGATTGGAGTATTCTTCACTCTCATTGGTGGAAATGCGGTTCCGCATGTTGCGGGCCGTTTTCCAAAGTGTTGTCATTGAGGTTTCTCGTGATAGTCCTCGACAAATCGTCGCCAGTAGCTACGTTTTTTGCCTTGAGAAGATTTTTGAGTTTTCTTTCGAGCCTCAAATACTCTTCAAAAAGCTCTGACCTTCCGTGTTTACGGAAGGCCTTGAAGGCATCAGATTTCTCAGAATACAACTTAGTACATTCATCATCCCATCCAGGAGTGGCTGGTCTTCTTATGACAGATGTACTTGGAACGCGTCGTTTCTGAGCTTCTAGTGCGCTTTTTTGAATCAACTCAGTAAGGAATCGATATTCATCCAAAGGTGGAAGAGTATCAGTTGATTCAATACCAATTTTTACCGCCGATGCAAATTTTTGCCAGTCAATGTTCTTCGTGAGATCGAAAGGAACATTAACTGGCTCAGATTGTTGATAGCCACTCTTAATTGTGGTGACTATCGGCATATGGTCACTACCATGGGGATCTTGAATTACCTTCCACGTGCAATCTAATGATAGTGAATTTGAACATAAAGACAGATCAATACGGCTTTGTTGACCATTTGGTCCTATTCGAGTTACTTCACCAGTGTTCAAAATATTCAAATTGAAATCGTCACACAAATCATAGAAAATAGGCGCTCTATAATCGTCATACGTTTCGCCCCATCCAATACCATGTGCGTTCATATCACCCAATATCAATACTGGAGATGATAGAGGGAGACTGCGCTCCAAAAATGTCGACGATTAATAGAGGCATTTGGAGGAATGTACACTGAAGCTATGCAAAGATCTTTATTCTTCACATTTACTTGGCATGCGACGATTTCTAAGCCGGGAACAGTCGGAATGGGAATTCTGTAGAAGGAGTAGCATTTTTGATCCCCAAAAGAACGCCACCATAATGATCATTCCGATCTTGGCGAATAATATTAAAATCGTGGAAGTTGATTTCATCTTCAGAAGAAAGCCATGTTTCACAGAGTGCAAATACATCGCAATCGGAATTGCGAATCAAAAACTTGAACACGTCTAATTTATTTTTCAGACTATGACAGTTCCACTGCAGCACAGTGATTGTATCTTGGGTATTGGCCGTATTATCCATCGAAAGATACAATTCCTGCAAGAAGGGCCATGAAACAGTCAATTGCTTCAGATAACTTTCCACTGTTGGTATAAAAGGTCAATGATAGGCCTCAATGAATTCGGAATATTAAATAAATTCAAAAAACGGTCCACAAGGTCCTTAAAGGAGATCAATCCTCGCTTGGACGGAATACTTTACTAGAAGTGCGAATTACTTTTTTCTTTCGTTGATTCTCCTAGCCGGATGTTTTTCGAAACATCGGATTTTGGCAATGGCGGAATGTCTTACTGCAACTAGGATCAAAAGAAGCAGTAGGAACAGGTTGCTTCGGGATTTTAAATAAACCCCATTACCTTCAGATTTTGCCAAGCTTTTATGGATGATTTTTGTTCTCTTGCGGCGCGATCCCGGGGAAGACGGTTGCTTCCTCTTTTCGGGCACGTGTACCTCCGCAGGTTCATCCATATCGGCTGCGTCAGAGTCCAATTCATCAATGGATATGGAATCATAATAATCACTTACACGAACGGTGGCTGAAATAGCAGTCGATGCAGTGGCTGTGGCGGATGTGTCTTGCGACTTAACCATTTCCGCATACGACTGCTTGGAGCGCTGTACCAACGAGCGCTTCACTTTTTGGGTGCGCTTTTTGTACACCGGGCATTCTTGCAAACCATGGGGAGGGTTCAAACCACAATAAGCACATTTTGTTGCTTGTTGCTGGCAGAACTCCTCCCGATGTCTTTCTGAGCATTTGCCACAACGTGGTTTGTTGTCACAAAACTCGGCAGTGTGACCAAGTTGTTTGCAGTTGGTACAATTAAATACCCTTGGCACAAAAAGACGCACCGGAAATAGCATGTTTTCAATATCAACATATTTTGGGAGCATCGAACCGGCGAACGTCACCCGAAGCGAACCTGACTTGGAATATACTTTCTTTCCATCTACCGTGGCTGCTGAATGCAATTCCTTGCAGTCCAGAATATCCACGGTAGACTCCATTGCATTCTTTAGGCGGCCTTTTCCCGCAAGTACATCCTTGCAAGTCAGGCTCGCTGCGTTGATCACACCTTCAATTTCAACCTCCCGCGAGGGGACATAAACCATATATTCAACATTGTACGCCCTGTCGCCAGCAATTTCATTCGCCACCTAGTATGTAGGTGCGGTGATGCGTAGTTTGTTCCTGTTGATCTGGCTAAAATCAAGCTTCGGAAAACGACGCGTCAAATCTCGTTTAATGCCGAGAAAATCTAGGCTTTTTACTTTCTGCCGAAAGTAAACAACCCAAGGCCCAGGCGAAGCCGCATGGTACAATCGAGTGCGCCCTCCATCTTTAGCAGGCACACTGCCTTCTCCAGTCTCCGCCTCCATTCTCACCCCGCAAGGTGGAAGGATGATTTTGCTTATACTGACTTAAAACTAATAGCAAATTAGAAAAAAAAAAAACTTAAAAAAAACTAATTTGATTAATTCTAAGCAGTCCCACTCTGTATCAAACAGAAGGGAGAACAATAAAAAGTTTTGCCACTTATCTGCCCCTGCTGCTGTAGGTAGCAGCAGTAACAATAGCCTGCTTCACTGGCGTCGCCAGAAGCAGCTACTTCACTCGCCGACAGTGATCGCCTTGGATCCGTAGGTAGGAGCACAACACAATAGCCTTTTCACTACCGAACACAATCCGCGATGAGACACAGCACACACGTCTGGCTCGTTCGAACTATCGGCACGGAATGACTCTGAAGACACTGTTTAGATCACATCAGCCGTTTGGGCACAAAACAATTAAGTTCATCAAATCACGGGTTCCGACCATTGTGCAGTGGCAACCTTCCCACTGAAGGACTGCCTGAAATAAACCACAAGTTGGCTCAGCAGGGGATGTAGACTGTATCTCAGCCCTTCCACTGAAGAGCCTTCTAATCCGTGCGATAGCGACTGAAGGAGAACATTATTTTTAACTCTTAGAGCCTTGAAAAAGGCTGTTTGCTTCGGCTAAGAAAACGATCTTTTCAAATAACCGCGAATTTCTAGTGATGGTATAAAAAGCACTGAATGCTCTGCGAGCGAATGCACTTTCTTTTGATACCTTATTTTGAATCTTCTCTGGTTCCCAATTGGTGTGCCAATCAGCTAATGTCTTGTATCCCGCTTCTTTGTCAGCCAAAACGTCATCATCATCAACGCGTTCGAGAAGGGCTTCTTTTTTTTTACGCTTGTTGCTCGCTGCTGGCGTCTATTTCCTAACGGGACTTTTCGCTAGATACATGGCAATAATCCGGGTAAGCGAGCTTAGGGTCTGTCTCATTTGGAGAATTAAACTTAAAAGTGACAGTTCGAAAATTAGCAAATAACCCGGTCACAAGAATGGCTGGTGCTACCCAGCAATTCCAATAAGACATCGATGCAAAATGATTATGTATCTGTCAAAAGTAATCTTGCTCTGCCAGCAGGGTTATTCGATAATTATTGAAGTGTCACTTTTAAGTTTAATTTCAGTTTAATTCTCCAAATGAGACAGACCCTTAGAATTGCAGTTCAGGTGGGAAGAACGTGTTCTTTTCTGAGACAACATTGTTAGTAGTAGAAGAAAGGAAACACCCGGACATGGGATTTCGGGTGATAAGATTTAGAATTGGTAACATGGGACGATCATTCAGTCACGTTCGTTTTTTGTGCGGTCAATATCAAACAATGTTTATCTACATATTTTTTTTATCAATGCCAAAAAATCCAACATTTGATGAAAAATCGAATGATAGTTTATTAATGTTTGAGCTGTTATCGGTGTTTTTTATCCAAATAAGATTATGTGAGAGATTTGGACATCTTATGAATCTTTAAAGGCATTGTCAAGGGAAGTCCTTCGTCCACTTCGCGGTTAAATCAGAGAAATTATCCACTGTTAGTTTTGATGCTATTTATGAAAATCACGCATAAAATTTTATCTCTAGAATATTGGATTTGGCACCCAAGTACAATTTCTATCTCGAAGGGTATTGAAAGCATTGATTTATTTATTTAATCAGACTAAGGCCGAAGTGGCCTGTGCGGTATATAAGAGTCTTCTCCATTCGGCTCGGTCCATGGCTACACGTCGCCAACCACGCAGTCTACGGAGGGTCCGCAAGTCATCTTCCACCTGATCGATCCACCTTGCCCGCTGCGCACCTCGCCTTCTTGTGCCCGTCGGATCGTTGTCGAGAACCATTTTCACCGGGTTACTGTCCGACATTCTGGCTACGTGCCCGGCCCATCGCAGTCGTCCGATTTTCGCGGTGTGAACGATGGATGGTTCTCCCAACAGCTGATGCAATTCGTGGTTCATTCGCCTCCTCCACGTACCGTCCGCCATCTGCACCCCACCATAGATGGTACGCAGCACTTTCCTTTCGAAAACTCCCAGTGCGCGTTGGTCCTCCACGAGCATCGTCCAGGTCTCGTGTCCGTAGAGGACTACCGGTCTAATTAGCGTTTTGTAGATTGTCAGTTTGGTACGTCGGCGAACTCTATTCGATCGGAGCGTCTTGCGGAGTCCAAAGTACGTACGATTTCCAGCCACTATGCGTCTCCGAATTTCTCTGCTGGTGTCATTTTCGGCAGTCACCAGTGAGCCCAAGTACACAAATTCTTCTACCACCTCGATTTCGTCACCACCGATGCAAACTCGCGGTGGGTGGCTCACATTGTCTTCTCTTGAACCTCTTCCTATCATGTACTTCGTCTTCGACGTGTTGATGACTAGTCCGATCCGCTTAGCTTCCCTCTTCAGTCTGATGTAGGCTTCCTCCATCTTCTCAAAGTTACGTGCCATAATATCTATGTCGTCGGCGAAACCAAATAGCTGGACGGATTTATTGAAAATTGTACCACTCGTGTTAATCCCTGCTCTTCGTATAGCAAACACGAAAGACCATCACCTTGCCGTAACCCTCTGCGGGTTTCGAAGGGACTCGAGAATGCCCCTGAAACTCGAACTACGCACATCACCCGATCCATCGTCGCTTTGATCAACCGTGTCAGTTTATCCGGAAAACCGTGTTCGTGCATTAGCTGCCATAGCTGGTCCCGATCGATTGTATTATATGCGGCTTTGAAGTCGATGAATAGATGATGTGTGGGCACGTTGTATTCGCGGCATTTCTGCAGTACTTGGCGAATGGCGAACACCTGGTCCGTGGTGGAGCGTTCGCCCATAAAACCCGCCTGGTACTGCCCCACGAACTCCCTTGCAGTTGGTGCTAGTCGACGGCATAAAATTTGGGAGAGTACCTTGTAGGCGGCGTTCAGCAATGTGATTGCGCGGTAGTTGCTACAATCCAGCTTATCGCCCTTTTGTAGATGGGACACGACACCTTCCATCCACTCCTGCGGCAAAACTTCCTCCTCCCAGATCTTGGTAATGACCCAGTGCAGCGCTCTAGCCAGTGCCTCACCACCGTGTTTAAATAGCTCTCCTGGTAGTTGGTCAACCCCAGGGGCTTTGTTGTTCTTCAGCCGGCCAATCTCCTCCTGGATTTCCTGGAGATCCGGAGCCGGTAGAATTATGTCCTGCGCGCGTTCTCCCAGGTCCATCACCATACCGCCATCTTCGTCTGCCACATCGCCATTCAGGTGTTCTTCGTAGTGCTGCCGCCACCTTTGGATCACCTCACGCTCGTTCGTAAGAAGGTTCCCGTTTATGTCCTTACACATATCAGGCTGTGGCACGTGGCCCTTACGTGAACGGTTTAACTTCTCATAGAACTTTCGTGTGTTATTAGCGCGGTACAGTTGCTCCGTTTCTTCACGGTCTCGATCTTCCTGCTGGCGCTTTTTCCTCCGGAAAATCGAGTTTTGTCTGTTCCGCGCCTGTTTATATCGTGCCTCGTTCGCCCTCGTGCGGTGTTGCAGCAATCTCGCCCATGCTGCATTCTTCTCTTCCACTAACTGCTCACATTCGCCGTCATACCAGTCGTTTCTCTGATCCGAGGGCACCGTGCCAAGTGCAGCGGTTGCGGTGCTACCAATGGCGGATCGAATATCTCTCCAGCCATCTTCAAGAGACGCTGCGCCTAGCTGCTCTTCCGTTGGAAGTGCCACTTCCAGCTGCTGCGCGTATTCTTGGGCTAGTCTACCGTCTTGTAGCCGCCCAATGTTAAGCCGCGGCGTCCGACTTCGACGCGTGTTGTACACCGTTGAGAGTTTTGAGCGCAGGCATACTGCAACGAGGTAGTGGTCGGATTCAATATTCGCACTGCGGTAAGTGCGGACGTTCGTGATGTCGGAGAAGAATTAACCGTCGATTAGAACGTGGTCGATTTGGTTTTCCTTTTCTTAATTAGGTGATCTCCATGTGGCCTTGTGGATATAAAGCATTGATATTGATCTCTATTATTGGCTCTCTGAAGAACCGTTTATTTTTTGGACATACATGCTGCATCATGTGGCTTTTCTTCAGCCTGTCTCGGCTCAGCACCGATGCCGGCCGGTCTCGGCTCGACTCTGCTGCTGCTGCCGGTATCTGCTCAGCATCGCTGCTTTGTCGGGTCTGTAGGGTGGACTGCTGCTGTACTGGCTAGGTTTCGGCTGATGAAGGTGGCTTCGATGGTGTCAAGCCGAAAAAGCGGTCGGTGCAGACTTCATTCCCTGCTAAAAGGTGTGAGTGTGCTGTTCAATCGATGATGCGGTTGCTTCGCTTGTCCCGGTCAGAATGAAAGGAATAGCGCATTGCGCTATTTTATGGCTTCTCGGCAGACCCAGCGGCTGCTCATTCGCTGGTGTCTGCACCAGTCAGAACGTGGTAATGGAATGATGCAAGAATTATGCGGTACCCATATTTCTCGGGTACTTATTCAAAAGGACGTATGTGATTTTGTAAACAAAGATTGAAACGTCGATTTATCCGATCTGATAGCACTCCCACGCAAACCAACACCACCAATATATAGCCGAAGGCTTCCCCTATCTGTCTGTAGTGATGGTTTGCGTGGGAGGGCTATCAGATTGGACAATTCGACGTTTCAATTTTTGTTTACAAAATCACATACGTCCTTTTGAATAAGTACCCGAGATTTATAGGACAATTCGACGTTTCAATCTTTGTTTACAAAATCACATACGTCCTTTTGAATAAGTACCCGAGATTTATAGGTTCCCTTGATCTCAATGTTTTTCATTGAAAACAGTTTCATGCCTATTGAAACAAGTTTTTCGGGTCTTGTCAAGCATGGACATGGAAGGCATACTTGAAATGTGTCGATTGAGGGGCTTACCGCAGAAATTTGTCCACTGAGATGAACGCTATTAACGTTTAAAATCTTTCAACACAGCGTAACACGGTCGATTTGAATATTTTGAAATGACACCCGGTATAGTAAAGAGAGACGTAAGTCCTACGTCAAAAAATTCAGAGTAAAATTAAATTTAACGAAATGAAAATTATTTTTGTTTTAGATTTGTTTTTAATTTGATTGAAAAAAAGCACTGAAAAAATCGTGAGTCGTGCATTGGACTGTATAAGAAAATGTGAGTTAATTAAAAAAATATAATTAAAATTCAAACCATATTTTAAAGAAACATAATTTACTGTAGATTGAAGTTAGCCGTAGGAAGTGAGTCGTAAAAAAAAGAGGGAATATTCGAGGAAAGAAAAAAAAAGGTAATTTGGAAAAGATAATGTGAAATATGTGTGTTCAGTTCTAAGATTCGGTTTTCTACAGTCGCCCGCTTATAAGGGCTGTGCCTCGTTGGGGATTTCCAGTGACGGCCATTCACGGCCGAGTGCGAGTGTGAACGCTAGATCGGTCCACAATCTACACAGGACACGATCAAACGCAGGTGGTACCAGGCGAGGCTATCGTCTCGTGGTTGCGTACCACTATAGGTGCACCCAGAGCGCGTTGGCCATCGAGTAGAAGACTTGGCCCCACGTGCATCACCCGCTACACGTGACCGCCCGTAGACCGTGGGAATTTGTCCATCAAGGGGAAAGAATCCTAACGCCAGCTTGCCCGCCTCGACTCACGTCCCGATAATCGGAGGCCCTCCGTTACGGTACCATGCAGCGACAACGATCGTCTACAGAATAGGTCGAATCGTACCTACCACTGCTAAGCGGCGGTTCGGCAGCACGTCAACCAACGCACACGTCGTCAAAGCTGTAAGTACCGGAACCGAAAACTCAACAACACACGCATAGTACCACGGAGCAGTAGGGAACCACTGATTGTATTAGTAGGGGAAAAATCGTAGTAGAGGTTAGGAGGACTCACGTAAGGAATACATAGAGGGGAGTGACGTCACGAGCAGGGACTGAGTGACCATCGGCCAGTTCGGTACCGTAGGCTAGCTATTTGCTCCGGGAGAACAGCCGATGATCGCTCAGTGGTCAGCTAGCTCTTGCAGGAAACAGAGCAGGGTTTGTAGATGACAAAGAAAAGTACAAACAAAAATAATGATGAGAAACCACCAAAAATTTACGTCGTTAAATTCAATTATACGATTAAGCAAACTTTTATTGATCCTCGCTTTTAAGAGATAAGGGTCTGTTCAAATATTACGTAACGCGAAAAACGTTGTTTTTAAGAACCCCCCACCCCCTCGTAACAATCTGTAACAAAATTTAGAACAACCCCCACCCCTATGCGTAACGCGTAACAAAAAAATTTTTTTTTGAAAATATCTTGTTTTTGGTAGAATTTAAACCACGATACAATAAATTATTATTTTTTGTATATTTTATGCTATTTTGAAGACAATAACTATTTTTTGAAAAATTTAAATATTTTTTCTCAATTGTTACGCGTAACAATTTCTCGAAGGACACCCACCCCCTATATTTTGCGTAACAAATCGTAACAAAAATATAACAACCCCCCACCCCCTATTGCGTTACGTAATATTTGAACAGACCCTAAGCTCAAATGCTTTTAAATAAATTTTTCTCATTGGGGCCGTACACTTATTACGTAAGCAATTTTTCTGTGTTTTTCGACCCCCCCTCCCCCCATGTAATATTTTTTTCATACAAAAGATTTTTTATTTATATGGCGCATAAGATATTGACAGACCCCCCCTCCCCCCATAAGTGCTTACGTAATATGTGTACGGCCCCATTGCATCTTAAAACCTTTGGACTAGTTTATGAATAAGAAAACAACTCTTGAATCGGGAGGGATTATTTTGGGGAAATTTGTGGAAATCTAGTAGTCGGGATCGGTTGTTGGGAAATAGTGGAGGCGGTTTTGTTCGAAGGTGGAAACACTGCTAGCTGGGCGATATTGAACTTGGGTTCTTGGCAGACGACTCCGTCGTCTGGCGCTAAAACTGAGAATTTTTAGGACCCCTAACAAGAGTCTCCTTTCAACTGTTACATCTGTTTATCTACATACTGTACATGAATGCTTTTGATAACGGAAAGACATGTTCAAATACTTACGTGATGTATAATTCGCAGAACGTTGTCTACTAGTCCTCTATCACATACCGCTGTCATTGAACACATGGTTATTGCATCTGGCAGAAACGCCGGATACTCTTTTATCAATACTATGATGCGATATCAATATATCCAATCAAACTATTGAGACTTTTTCCTTTTTGTTATCAACCATGCTTTCTGCTTAAGGTAGTGTAGGGGTATGAATATGTGGCAACTGGTTCATCCGAGGGGTCAGCGCTAACGACCCCATACAGCAAACAATAGACAGAGAATTATTCCATCCGAAAATTATGCATTCTACATTGCTGTAAGGTCTACTCTCTCAACAGAAGATTTTCATGACCGCTTCATGGGCCTGCAAGTTATATGTCTTTATCGTCCCACAAAAGATACACCGCGACATACAAACATGTTCAAATTTGTTGCATTTCGCGTGAATTCACCAAAAGATAAAACGGTGTCACCAAGGTATCATCAAACAAACCTCTACTGCATACAATATGAAATATTAACAAAATGTTTGTTCATGTAACGCTAGCAATCAAACACCTCATAATAATTTAATTACCCACCATTTATGAAAGTATCTTGGATGTTTGTTTTTCGTACGTGAGTAACTTTTAACAGGAGTACATAGCTAGCAAATAGCTGGAAGCAAAAGAAAGTACAAGATGGGAAACAACGGAAAACGCTTTATTCGCTTTTTGTTCTGCGAGCTCGCTAGTGTTTGCTCACTTCGCTGGAGCAGAGTACTCAGTTGTATATACATTGGTTCTTTCTATTTGCCCATTGTTTCGCTTTCAACAGCACTGGTTCCCGCCGTGGTCCGTCAAATAGCCATCGGTGTCTCGTAGAAGTACACTTCCTCGTATGTCTCCTGCAGTGTTTTCTTCAACTCTTGCGAATGCTTCCAGTCACGTGTCTCGCAAATCACTTTGACCTACAACAAACAGAAAATACAAATTATCGCACTCGCTCTGGGTGGGCCAGCTTGGCCTGGCGTTGTCGTTCGTTGACTGGGACGCTGCACATGCTTCGAATAACCGATGAGTAATGGGAATGGGTTGAACAAACGTGGTGAACCGCAGCACTTGCAGCGGCTCCAATATACGTGATTTCCACAGAAGACATTGAAGGTGGAAATATGTGTTCGAAGTGGAACTTTCATTTAAAGCCAGAGCGACAAGCTGTTTTGAATAATATCTACGGTGTCAGTTGGGTCACGTTTTTGTCCGAAACAGATTTTCATCTATTTTCCCTAACAATTGTATTTGCCTCCGCGAAATCCATTCGGAAATATGAGCTATGCAAAATAGTTCCACATTTTTCAGTGGCATGTCAAGGAGTCGATTCAACGGGGATACGGTCGATATTTGTTTGTTATATATTTGGCATTTTTTTTCCTTGTGTTGTTCTGGATGCACAAACAAAACGTTTCCATGTACAAGCCTACATGCCTTTATTAATCTCACAATTTCATTAACAGCAGAGCTGTTTGTTGATCTTAATCTTGTTAAAAAAATGTAAGATTTCACGAATTTTACATATAAAAAAACTCTATTGAACAAAGGCAAATTTACCACCTCAACTCAATATCATGAAATGATTAACTAACAATTTTCTAAGGTTGCATACCAGTCAGATATTTCGGTGAAGCCGATTACCCCTTTCTGTCCCATCACTTCTAAACAAAATCTAATCATATTCGACTTTGCACTTAATTTCCGAATGAATGTGGGCCAGATAGTATTTATTTAGATAGAAGTTGCTTCATGACGGTGAATATTTCATACTCTGATAGCGGTTATCCAAAAACTATCAAAGCAATTCAAATCGATTCTTCATCCTGTCCAACATATTGATTATTCATACTCGGTTCACGCAAGTGGGCCACAACATAGTACCTACGTCCTCGGTTTCACACATAACCCCATCGCCGCACAATCCAGATAACGGTTACTGTATTTGCAACAATATCATTGCCCAAACAATCATTGTGAGAGATTGATTCCCAAGCGACAAATACTTTGTCTAGAAAAGGATCGGACAATTGACCCCTAAATTATTCTGTTATCCCGATTGTTATAAATGAATACATACACCTCTTCCAATATTAATACCGCGCTCGTATATGAACTGCACCCACAAAAAGACAATTCAAGCAATTAACAATAATTGACGTTTTAACGTTAACGTATACAGGTTGAGATTGTCCCATTTGAGTTTTCTCATTTTCAACAAGAGATGTCATGCAATCGTCATTTAAATCGCTCTGAATCTCTTTAGAAACATGAAAGGGGCAGGACACTGATTACGTAAGTACTTATGTGGGGAGAAAGGTCTATCATTTTCGACCAAAATAAAAACACCTCCCCAAAAAATTATATATTTTTCATCAAAAATAGGAATTTGCCTATTAAGAAATCGGGGTATGAGCAATAAATAAATATAAAATTTCCACAAATAATGCAAAATTTCAATAAATAATTAAGAATTTTCGCAAATCAAAAATAAATCAGCACTTAAAAGGCAAAATTGAAATTATAGAAGAAGAATTTTTCAAAAAATCAAATTGTTCCACGGAAAAAATAAAAAAATTCCATAAATAAATTAATATTTGCAATTACGTCGAATGGACAATTAATCGAAATCAGATACTCGAATGAATAATCTTTTGATACATTTTAACGAATGACGTTTCATCGAATGAATATTAAAATAAAACAGATAAATCCATCTAGCGGTGATGGAGCCTTACTCGTGTGATATAAAAATAGTATTTTGGCCATAACTTTTGAGCCCATAGTCCGATATGGCCAATTTTCCATAAGAAACAATGGGAAAGGATTCCGCGTCGAATGTTGCGAGCAAATCGATTAGGGACATTGTATTTTGGCCATAACTTTCGATCCCATTGTCCGATCTGGCCAATTTTTAATACGATACAATGGGACATTCACGTCGAATGCAACTTGTTGTGAGCAAATCGATTAAGGATAAGTGCCTAAAAATGAGTGAGTTTTTTGCGGGTTTTGCGCACACATACACACACAGACATCAGCCCAATTCGTCGAACTGAGTCGATTGATATATAACACTATGGGAGTCCGGACCTTCTATAAAGTTTGTTTTGAAGCGAACATACGTATACGAGAAAGGCAAAATGTTGAACAATAATAATTAAATTCGAATTGATTTAATGCGGCGTTTAAAAAGTTTCACCAGTATTTTGCGCTCGGTAATTGCGGCCCAAGTTTCCTTCATTTTGACATTCAAAAGGGAGAAAGACAATATAATGTTGATGTCTATAAATTAATCATTCTTTGTATAATTAATCTTCATATTTTTAGGACTCCTGAAATGGTTAGCTGTAATGAAGCTTGGGACCATCCTTAGTCTAGCGGTAAAATGCGCGGCTATAAAGCAAGACCATGCTGAGGGTAGCTGGGTTCGACTCCCGGTGCTGGTCCAGGTAATTCTTGGTTTGGAAATTATCTCGACTTCCCTGGGCATAAAAGTATTCGTCGTGTTAGCTTGCAGCTTGGCTTAGAAACCTCGCGGTTAATAACTGTGGAACTGATAAATGAACATTAAGCAGCGAGGCGGCAATGTCCCAGTGGGGGATGTTATGCCAATCAGAAGAAGAAGAATGAAGCTTAGTATATCATCAAATGGACGAAAGCCGAACAATCCCGGAATATATTATAAAATGTCTTGTTTATCTCACTAGACGCCCAGAGGATATTTCAAAGTTTTATTATGACATGGAAGTTTCTTGATTATAATCTTAAGTACTAGTACCTTAGTTGACTATGTATAAAGCGGTTTGTTAAACTGTGTTAATTATTGAGGAATTCTATCGCCAAAGCGATTATATGTATATATACAGAAACTGGTAACGGGAAAATTACATAAACTCGTGGTTTATTAAAATTGTTTGCCAAATTCTGTGAATTCACTATTCCTGTTACGAATATTATTTTGTAGAAATTAAATAAATTTGGCTCACAAGAGCAGGAAACTGTAATGTTTTGTTATAACTTAACAGAATCCAACAGCAATATTTATTTATTTATTTATTTATCATCAGACTAAGGCCGGAGTGGCCTGTGCTGCACATAAAAGACTTCTCCATTCAACTCGGTTCAAGGCTGCACTTCGCCAACCACGCAGTCTGCGGAGGGTCCGCAAGTCGTCCTCCACCTGATCGATCCACCTTGCCCGCTGTGCACCTCGCCTTCTTGTTCCCGTCGGATCGTTGTCGAGAACCATTTTCACCGGATTACTGTCCGACATTCTGGCTACGTGCCCGGCCCACCGCAGTCTTCCGGTTTTCGCGGTGTGAACGATGGATGGTTCTCCCAACAGCTGATGCAATTCGTGGTTCATTCGCCTCCTCCACGTACCGTCCGCCATCTGCACCCCACCATAGATGGTACGCAACACTTTCCTTTCGAAAACTCCCAGTGCGCGTTGGTCCTCCACGAGCATCGTCCAGGTCTCGTGTCCGTAGAGAACTACCGGTCTTATAAGCGTTTTGTAGATAGTCAGTTTGGTACGGCAGCGAACTCTATTCGATCGGAGCTTCTTGCGGAGTCCAAAGTACGTACGATTTCCAGCCACTATGCGTCTCCGAATTTCTCTGCTGGTATCGTTATCGGCGGTCACCAGTGAGCCCAAGTACACGAATTCTTCAACCACCTCGATTTCGTCACCACCGATAGAAATTCGTGGTGGGTGGCTCACATTGACCTCTCTTGAGCCTCTTCCTATCATGTACTTCGTCTTCGACGTGTTGATGACTAGTCCAATCCGTTTAGCTTCGCTTTTCAGTCTGATGTAGGCTTCCTCCATCCTCTCAAAGTTACGTGCCATGATATCAATGTCGTCGGCGAAACCAAATAACTGGACGGACTTCGTGAAAATCGTACCACTCGTGTCAATCCCTGCCCTTCGTATTACTCCCTCCAAAGCGATGTTGAATAGCAGACACGAAAGACCATCACCTTGCCGTAACCCTCTACGGGTTTCGAAGGGACTCGAGAATGCCCCTGAAACTCGAACTACGCACATCACCCGATCCATCGTCGCCTTGATCAACCGTATCAGTTTATCCGGAAATCCGTTTTCGTGCATTAGCTGCCATAGCTGGTCCCGATCGATTGTATCATATGCGGCTTTGAAGTCGATAAATAGATGATGTGTGGGCACGTTGTATTCGCGGCATTTCTGCAATACCTGACGTATGGCGAACACCTGGTCTGTGGTAGAGCGTTCACCCATAAATCCCGCCTGGTACTGCCCCACGAACTCTCTTGCAATTGGTGTTAGTCGACGGCATAAAATTTGGGAGAGTACCTTGTAGGCGGCGTTCAGCAATGTGATTGCGCGGTAGTTGCTACAATCCAGCTTATCGCCCTTTTTGTAGATGGGACACACGACACCTTCCATCCACTCCTGCGGCAGAACCTCATCCTCCCAAACCTTGGTAATCACCCAGTGCAGCGCTTTAGCCAGTGCTTCACCACCGTGTTTAAACAGCTCTCCTGGTAGTTGGTCAACTCCAGGGGCATTGTTGTTTTCAAACCGTCCGATCTCCTCCTGGATTTCCTGGAGATTCGGAGTCGGAAGTCGCCTGGTCTGCGTACGTGCTTCTAGGTTTATTACCAGACCGCCACCGTTGTCTGCCACATCGCCATTCAGGTGCTCTTCGTAGTGCTGCCGCCACCTTTGGATCACCTCACGCTCGTTCGTAAGAAGGTTCCCGTTTATGTCCTTACACATATCGGGCTGTGGCACGTGGCCCTTACGTGAACGGTTCAACTTCTCATAGAACTTTCGTGCGTTATTAGCGCGGTACAGTTCCTCCGTCTCTTCACGGTTCCTCCGGAAAATCCAACAGCAATAGGGTAGTGAGCTAATTCCCGTCGTAGTAGGTAGTGCTTGGTTTTCAAATCTAATTTATACGCTATCCCAACTACTTACTCTAACTAAGTTGTATGTTACACCTATTTTAGAGTTCCTAGTTTTCATTGTGTACTATTAGCGCATTGAACAAATCATAGTTTATTGAGAATCGGCAATCAAAAACACCCTTCAAAATTTTTAAATTTGTCTTGTGAAAATCTGTTGACGTCCATGAGAATTTTCATTCGTCCAGTCTAAAATTCGATGGATTGCTGTCAAATAAATCTGTTGGTATTGGTGTGCGATTTCTACAAGTACACCAAATTAGTTTTTTATGCGGTATCATACCGTGTTGAATAAAAAAATATGAATGTGTGTACATTGTCAAACATAGAATAGAGTATGTGTAAGGAGCATGTTCGCGGTTATCCAAGAACTACCTGAAGTGGAGGCATTCAGATCTTTACGCGTAACCAATGATCTACAGGCCTGTTTTGTAAATGTAATGTACCCGTTATGGTACATATGATATAATGTGCGTATGGAAGATCTTCACGGTTATCCAAGAGATCCCTGAAGTGAAGGTCATTAGGTCTACAGGCATAACCAATGATCTACAGGCCTGTTTTGTAAATGTAATGTACCCATTGTGGTACATATGATAGAATCTGCATATGGAAGATCTTCACGGTTATCCAAGAAATCCCTGAAGTGAAGGTCATCAGGTCTACAGGCATAACCAATGATCTACAGGCCTGTTTTGTAAATGTAATGTACCCATTGTGGTACATATGATAGAATCTGCATATGGAAGATCTTCACGGTTATCCAAGAAATCCCTGAAGTGAAGGTCATCAGGTCTACAGGCATAACCAGTAATCTACAGGCCTGTTTTGTAAATGTTATGTACCCGTTGTGGTTCTTTGTTGTGGTACAGAGAGCATGTACCATATTTGAAACCGGAAAATTGATCTTTGGTTACGCGTGTAGATCAAAACCCTAGCAGCACAATTCACGATGATTTGGTTGTAATAACTCATATATGACCAAATTTGGTCATATATGAGTATCATCAAATGATTTACAACATGTGTGTTGCTCGGGAAGGCCTTACTCCAGAGATTTCTTGGATGACCAAGAACATATGCTGTGAACGCATTCTGTTCTTTGTACTACAGAGAGCATGTACCATATTTGAAACCGGAAAACTGATCTTCAGTTACGCGTGTAGATCGAAAGGCCTTACTCCAGAGATTTCTTGGATGACCAAGAACATATGCTGTGAACGCATTCTGTTCTTTGTACTACAGAGAGCAAGTACCATTTTTGAATCGGGAAAATTGATTTTTAGTTACGCGTGTAGATCAAAAGGCCTTACTCCAGGGATTTCTTGGATGACCAAGTACATATGCTGTGAACGCATTCTGTTATTTGTACTACAGAGAGCATGTACCATATTTGAAACCGGAAAACTGATCTTCAGTTACGCGTGTAGATCGAAAGGCCTTACTCCAGAGATTTCTTGGATGACCTTGAACATATGCTGTGAACGCATTCTGTTCTTTGTACTACAGAGAGCAAGTACCATTTTTGAATCGGGAAAATTGATTTTTAGTTACGCGTGTAGATCAAAAGGCCTTACTCCAGGGATTTCTTGGATGACCAAGTACATATGCTGTGAACGCATTCTGTTATTTGTACTACAGAGAGCATGTGCCATATTTGAAATCGGAAAATTGATCATATACGTATCCTTTCACTGTACCACAAGGAGCATGTACCATACTTAAGACAGGACTGCAAATCTTTGTTCCTGAGCTCAAGCCATTTCTTGGATAACTGGATGACTTATCTGTGACTTCATGCAGAATAACTATCATTTCGGTCAATTTTGAAAGTCAAATTTGAAAGTTTATTTCGGTTCCAGTTAAAAAAAAATCCTAGTGCAATCCCATTTCGACCGCAGTTAAATGCCTCAGTCTGTCAAACAACTAACACACATGCTTAACATGCACGTGGGTAGTGCTGCCAACAAATTTCTATTATGAAATTATTTCTCCTGTTTCAATCTTTTGGAATAGTAGAAAATTTTAGTATGAATGACGAGTGTGTATGAAAAATATTTATTTGGAAGACTTTACTTTTATTACGCTAGCGGAACATAATTGAAAAACCTACTTTTATTGACCGCATGATGTATTATCAGATGTGTAACATAAGCCCAAGCCGCACACATGTTGTAGAGAAGTTGCAGTAACTCGTATTTAACCAAATTTGGTCACATTTGAGTTGCTTCAATCCAATCAGTTTGAGTTGTGTTACTCGGGAGATTATTTCAGTTCAAACCACCAGTTTGGCAACGCGTTTTTCGACTATAAACAAGGCGACGAAGAAAATAAATTTCAAACGCTCTAAAGTTTGAAAAGAAAACAGATCATTTGAACGTCTTCCGGTAGTTATTTTTGAATTGTTTTTCACTTGAGCAATAAACATTGCTTTTATTTAGTGCGCAGTGAGAAATTTATGTGAAAAAGTGCGGTGAAATCAGTGAATTACGTTGATTTTGGTGACGGTGTTGCGTGTCTTCTACAGCAGTGAACGAACTGGATTTTCCTTCGTCGCACGGATAACGTCGCAAAGTTAAATTTAATTGTATTTCAAGTAAGTAACACCGGAATGTAATTTAAATGAATGCAGATCGTAATGTGCACTTTTTCCTATCTCGCCAGATGATTAGTTCATGATTTCAGTTTACGATTCGCGAGTATTTAGTGATTAATAATTTGATATGACGGATACTAGCGCCATGGACGAATTAGCGAATAACCCTAGAGGAGGAGAAGACCGGCAGCTGTCATCGAGAGAAAAAGTAGAATCATTGAAATTTCACACGGTGTGGTAAAGGAAATGAAGCAGATTTTTGTTATAAAACAAAAATCAAAAATGCTTCTCATAACAATCTTGGTTTAAGGGGTTAGAATTTTAAAAGCACACCAAATAGACATGATATCTCGACTTTCATATTTTTTACTACTAACAATGTTGTCTTAGGGTGAAGCCAGAGTAAACGCGACGTGCGATGCGACGCGACGCGACAGTGCAATTTGACAGCCTGTTGATAATGATTGTTATTCTTTTACATGAGTCGCGTCGCGTCCCATCGCACGTCGCGTCTACTCTGGCGGGCACCTTAGACAACACACGCACTTCTCACCTGAACTGCCATTCTTAGTACGCTTGCTTGGCTTGTTGGTCTATCCCGAAAAGTTCTGTTAGGAAGTAGACGCCAGTAGCGAGCAACAAGAGTAAAAAAGAAGAAGCCCATCACAAACGCGTCGATAAATATGACGCTTTGGCTGAAAAGGAGTATCTTTAAAGGCATGATCAAGTCTAGTCCTACGTCCGCTTCGCAGTTATGTCACAGACATTACCCACTGTTCATTTTTTATGTATTAACCCAGAAGGTCGGTCATCCCTAATGACTCGGTAGGTACTGCTTCTTTTATACACAATGAAAATCTTACGATAGACCTGAAGGCCCATGCAGAATGTCCGAGTCGATTGATATTTAAATCTTCAAAATCCATGGAAAGATAAAGGCGTTAGTAACGTTCGAAATGTTCCCTTGCAGCGTAACGCTTTCGATCTTCAAAAATTTAAATAAGTCCAAATAAGTCCAAATAAGTCCTACGTTAATACACACCATGACGTAAAAGTCGACTTTTGAAGCTATCGTACATCATGACATGTGAATTTCCGCTCGAAAAAAATACTCATTTACCTGGATCTGAAAATCCAATAATATACATGCGTGTGGCCATTCGGGTGGTTCAAAAAATCGATTTTGCTCCACAGTGCTTATCTGATTCTTTACCATGTTCTGAGTGTCCTCTGAAAATTTGAGCTCATTTGGATTAAAACTGATTTAGCACAAGCCGTTTCAAGTTTGCATGCAAATTAGTATGGGGAAATTTATTTTCTCATTATACTGTTAATGACGTTTCCCCATTAAGCGCAGGTTAAAAGAAAACCTACATAGCTAAAAGGAATACTCAACAGCTTTCACTCAGTGAAAGCCCTTCGAGAGTATAAATAGCGGTACCTTTATCTAAAGAGGCCTTACATTAAGTTTGAAAAATATCTGAAAAAACGATTCATTCATTTCTTCTTAATAGAAATGGAGCAGAAAGACATGCACTAAACAAATGACACGGGTATACTACAAAAGTTTAATGAAATGGACGGCGGTTCATCCCGAACAAAAAAAAATGCGAACCACAGCAATAGAAGATGACGACGCATACGATGATCTGATGATGGACGAGCGACGATAACACAGGCACAAAGCTTATATAGGGGAACTGTTCCGTTTTCTCACTAAACATATATTTATCTAATCGCAAAACAAAGAAATACAACACCAATCTCGTCGCTTCTTTTTGCTAACACGCGTGCTCACTGATAAAAAAAAATCACAAAAATAAGAAGCAAACCAAATTCCTTTTCATTGCTTTGTTTTTGATGGGATGGAAATAGGAGCTATGGGATGAAGTGCCGAACCGTTCCTCTATACGCCCACTTGCTGGCTCAGCTGGCTGATGTCTCAAACTACTTCAACTATTCACTCCGACACTGGCTGCATGCTAAGCCTTAACAGTTAAAAAGTCCCTAACACTTGTTTCCGCACAATTATTAATGAAAAAATTCAAAGAAAATAAATAAATAAGCAATTGAATAAATAAACTATGGATGAATAAATAAGTAAATAAATAATTAAATATACAAATTAAAAAATAAAGAAAACTATTTGAATAATTTAATAAATTATAAATGAATAAATAAATAAATAGGTGAATAAATAAATAAATAAACTAAAGTCGGAGTAAAAGATACGAACAAAATAAATAATAAGTCTGAAGACATCAACCAAAAGCTATTGAACACAAAATAAATATCTTTCAAACACTACAAAAAGTGGAGACAGACATTTATTGAATATTCAGACATTTACTGACATTTATTACAATTTTTTATTCGGGCTAAACCTCTCGCGTGATTTTTGAAAACGTCGTAAGTCCAAATGAGAGACTCTCTTTCATTACGCTCTCTTTTTCTAATATCTAGGCTAGTTTAAAATTTGTTGCAATATTTTCACCTCAGCACACTAGATAAAGCTATTTTCTTCAGGTCGGTGCTGGAAAATCCAATGTAAATGTTAGTATGGCTTTGTAATAATCGAAAGAGAAAGTAAACAAAGAGAGCCTCTCTTTTCTGCCGTAATCTGAAAAAGTGACGTATACGCCATTTTCCAAAAATGGTGTTAACGAGTACTACTCATCGAGCTTTTTATCAGAAAAATGGAAAACATGCATATTGTAAAATAGCTGTTACGTCACTGTTCCAGATTACGGCAGTTTTGGACTTACGACGTTTTCAAAAATCACACGAGAATTGTGACCCGAAAATGAACGGTCACAAATTCCAACCGCGTAAAAAAAAACCTGTGTGTACAACGGAGTTCCAGTCGCACGTAAATTTCACATTTTTTAGTTTGTATTGTCAGCACAACGTATGCAACTCTGCCTTTTCGTGAACAAGCACCCTAAACTTTTGCACGTGATACAAAAACTGCCAACACTGTGGCAATCCTGAAATACTACACAATTCTTTCTATGCTCGTATCGGCCCGACATTTACGGTCCTGCAGCAGAAGCTGGCGGAAGTGGTGGATGGATGGAAATGACTACTATCTTATGAAGACCTCGCAGGCCTGACAGGCATCGGGAGGATAGCTCGAATGAATGGTTTGAAACTGTCCATTATCTACATCTGCTTTTTTCTTTTTTTTTTTTTTTTTTTAATTACCCACCGCTGACCCCCACACCAAAAAGCTCGCATTTGGAGCCCCCTGGCAGTGGACTCCTTGAAAAAAAAAACAATATAGTAAAAGGATTTAGTGTGAGGACAGTTATAATGTTATTTGAAAGTATAATTTCTCGAGACCCAGTGGAGATAAATTCTCCTTTTAAGGGACTCCTAGAAAATCAATACAACAAAACACACACACACACACACAAATACAAATTATAATCTGGCAACAGCTGTAAAGAACTCAATAAATTTTGTGAAAACTTTTAGAAATATTTAAATATAAATGCTGCATTACGCGATTGAAAAAAAAAAACAAAACAAATTTAAATGAATTCATGTATCTTATCCTTGAAATGTAGCTTAAGCGAAGTTTTGAAAGTTAATCTGTTTTCAATATTTCGTAGACCATTCGGTAGTAGTTTATAAACTTGAGGACCTTTTAGTGATATACGTTTTTGACCAAGTATCGTGTTTGCTCTAAGACGCGCTAGTTGATTAGCTTGCCTAGTATGTCTTACGTTATTATTTGAAGGTAAACTGATGTTATGATGCATATCAGCATTATGTAGAATGTCATGAACAATTGTACAAATTTGGAATTCAGCTAAACCGCGAATTGGAAGTATACCGTGAAGCCTATCGGAGTAAAGATCCAAAGTAGGGTGTAGATATGGTAGTTTGTATATAATTTTTAGGCACCTATTTTGCATAACTTGTAGCTTCCTTATTCTGGACTTACAAGCATTTCCCCATGCAGCAATAACGTATTGGAATAATGAATGAATACATCCGTAATAAAAACTAAGCAAAGCCTTTCTGCTGACGAACTCACTAACTCTTCTCATTGCTCCACACAGGACAGCTACTTTATTTTCAACATAATCTATATGTCTACCCCATGTTAGCGTGGAATCGAAAAAAACGCCAAGATATTTAAATTCATTAACTTTTTGTATTATATATTGTCCTATCTTTGGATCATCACAATTGTCTATTTTCTTCTTTGATGAATGGAATACAAGATATTTTGTTTTTGTAAAGTTTAAAGACAGTAAATTATTTGAGAAATATTCCAATAATACCTTTAGATCGCATTCTATGTCTGCAACAATTTGCCTAGGGCTCTTATTCGGATAAAATATAGCCGTATCATCTGCAAAAAGCCGAGGTACACCTTTGAGGCTGAGAAATCCTAGGTCATTCACGTAGATTAGAAATAGGAGTGGGCCAATATTACTACCCTGGGGTACTCCAATATTAATATCTCTCGTGGTGCTCTGTGAGTTTCCCATAACAACATATTGTTTTCTATTTGTTAAATAACTCTTTATAACGGATCTAGCAATTCCTCTTATTCCGTAACGTTCTAGTTTTTTCAGTAGAATATCGTGATCTAATGTGTCAAAGGCCTTTTGAAGGTCTAGGAATAAAGCTCCTACCATATTTTTAGCATCTTCATTCATTTCATTTATTTAGTCTACATCTATACAGATAACACTGAATCAACAATTTGACGCCACAATACACGGTTCGAGGCCGCATCTCTCCATCCTCGAATACGCCCCACGCTCGCCAAGTCGTTCTGCACCTGGTCTGCCCATCTCGCTCGCTGCGCTCCACGTCGTCTCGTACCTGCCGGATCGGAAGCGAACACCATCTTTGCAGGGTTGCTGTCCGGCATTCTTGCAACATGCCCTGCCCATCGTACCCTTCCGGCTTTAGCTACCTTCTGGATACTGGGTTCGCCGTAGAGCTGGGCGAGCTCATGGTTCATTCTTCGCCGCCACACACCGTCTTCTTGTACACCACCAAAGATGGTCCTAAGCACCCGTCTCTCGAATACTCCGAGTGCTCGCAAGTCCTCCTCGAGCATTGTCCATGTTTCATGTCCGTAGAGGACAACCGGTCTTATAAGCGTCTTGTACATGACACATTTGGTGCGGTGGCGAATCTTTTTCGACCGCAGTTTCTTCTGGAGCCCGTAGTAGGCCCGACTTTCACAGATGATGCGCCTTCGTATTTCACGACTAACGTTGTTGTCAGCCGTTAGCAAGGATCCGAGGTAGACGAATTCCTCGACCACCTCGAAGGTATCCCCGTCTATCGTAACACTGCTTCCCAGGCGGACCCTGTCGCGCTCGGTTCCACCCACAAGCATGTACTTTGTCTTTGACGCATTCACCACCAGTCCAACTTTTGTTGCTTCACGTTTCAGGCGGAAGTACAGTTCTGCCACCTTTGCAAATGTTCGGCCGACAATGTCCATGTCATCCGCGAAGCAAATAAATTGACTGGATCTGTTGAAAATCGTACCCCGGCTGTTACACCCGGCTCTCCGCATTTCACCTTCTAGCGCAATGTTGAACAACAGGCACGAAAGTCCATCACCTTGTCTTAGTCCCCGGCGCGATTCGAACGAACTGGAGTGTTCGCCCGAAATCTTCACACAGTTTTGCACACCATCCACCGTTGCTTTGATCAGTCTGGTCAGGGAAGCTGTTCTCTTCCATAATTTTCCATAGCTCTACGCGGTCTATACTGTCGTATGCCGCCTTGAAATCAACGAACAGATGGTGCGTTGGGACCTGGTATTCACGGCATTTTTGAAGGATTTGCCGTACAGTAAAGATCTGGTCCGTTGTCGAGCGGCCGTCAACGAAGCCGGCTTGATAACTTTCCACGAACTCGTTCACTAATGGTGACAGACGACGGAAGATGATCTGGGATATCACTTTGTAGGCGGCATTAAGGATGGTGATCGCTCGAAAGTTCTCACACTCCAGTTTGTCGCCTTTCTTGTAGATGGGGCATATAACCCTCTCCTTCCACTCCTCCGGTAGCTGTTCGGTTTCCCAGATTCTGACTATCAGTTTGTGCAGGCAAGTGGCCAGCTTTTCCGGGCCCATCTTGATGAGCTCAGCTCCGATACCATTCTTACCAGCTGCTTTATTGGTCTTTAGCTGTTGAATGGCATCCTTAACTTCCCTCAAGGTGGGGGCTGGTTGGCTTCCATCGTCCGCTGAACTGACGTAGTCATCTCCTCCGCTGCCTTGACTTTCATTGCCTGTACTCTCAGCGCCATTCAGATGTTCCTCGTAGTGCTGCTTCCTCCTTTCGATCACCACACGTTCGTCCGTCAAGATGCTCCCATCCTTATCCCGGCACATTTCGGCTCGCGGCACGAAGCCTTTGCGGGATGCGTTGAGCTTCTGATAGAACTTGCGTGTATCTTGAGAACGGCACAGCTGTTCCATCTCCTCGCACTCCGCTTCTTCCAGGCGGCGTTTCTTCTCCTGAAAAGGCGGGTCTGCTGTCTCCGCTCCGTCTATAACGTTCCACGTTCTGCCGGGTACCTTGCTGCAGCGCGACCGCCCGCGCTGCGTCCTTCTCCTCCAGAATCTGTCTGCACTCTTCGTCGAACCAATCGTTCCGTCGACTTCGACCCATATACCCCACGTTGTTCTCCGCTGCGTCGATAATGGCTGCTTTGACTGTATTCCAGCAGTCCTCAAGAGGGGCCCCATCGAGCTCACCATCTATTTTTAGCATCTATGTTGCTTATGACATGATCAACTAGTTCAATAATAGCCGTACTAGTGCTACATCCACGTCTAAACCCATACTGAAGTTTATATAATATGTTATTCCGATTAAAGAAAGCTAGCAATCTTGACACTAGAAGTTTTTCCAGTATTTTGGTGAAAACCGACAATGAAGATATTGGGCGATAATTACTTGACATAGTGGTGTCACCCGCTTTATGAACGGGCGTCACTTTGGCAATTTTTAGGCAGTCTGGGTAATACCCGTTACTTACAATCAAGTTGAATATTTGCGATATTATTTTTGCGAAACCAATTGAATTACTTTTCAAGAGTTTTGCGGAAATTCCATCATAGCCGGGGCTTTTGTTAGGATCTAGGTCATTTATTAGTGTGATTACTTCATTTATTGTCGATGGACGAAGAAAAATGGAGCTACCCACACTAACGATATTCTCACACGGATCGACACCAGGATTTCTATTAATTTGTTCAGCTAATTGATGCCCGACAGTAGTAAAATATTTATTGAAGACTTCACAGGTTTCTTCATCATTCTTAGTCTTTTTACCATCACTAATTAAGCAAATAGGCTTTTCATCACGAGTTCTACCAAATATCTTTTTTATATTTTTCCAAAATTTAGAATGGCTAGTTGATTTCAAGATATTTTCATAGTACTGTTTTTTACACATCCTTTTCGCACGATTTAGTTTATCACTAACATGTTTTAGCATATCTTTCAAAAGACTGTCCGTTGGGTTATTTTTGGCTCTTTTCAAATAATTGTTTTTCAATCTGATTAGTACCCACACGTCGTAGGATAACCAAGGGCACAACTTATTTTTAACTTTAATGACTTTTGTAACTATTCTGGAGCAATTAGATAATATTATATTATATGTTGATATGATGTTTCTTAGAGTTTGTTCACCATCTGTAACATCATGTATCTCATTGATAAAGCAATTGAACTCACGTTGAAACTTCATATGGTCAATTATATGCTTTGTTATAGTCAAAGTAGTTTTATCCGCTTTAAGGTCTATGGACGAAATTATTGGAAAATGATCACTAACTATTGAGAATATTGTATCATTTCGAACTTGATTTGCATCCCCCACCTTACAAATAAAATGATCTAATATATTGTTACTTGTTGGTCTAGTGACAAATGTATTTGAACAAATGAAGCCATATGATTCCAACAATCGTTTGTATTTAATTACTACATTATTGTTTGCCAAGTTCACAGGAACATTCAAATCTCCTGCTATGAAGCACGAACGGTCTTTTTTTGTAGTGTTCAGCCAATATTCTAGAATATCATTGAAACGATGAAAATCAAAATTTGGTGGCCTGTATACTCCATGAATATCTATGGAACTGTTCTGGAAATCTATTTCAATATAAATGTGATGCATTCCATCCGTAGCTCTATTTTCCATTATCCTATGGGTTAAGCCCTTCCTTACATAGACAGCCAATCCCCCACTAGAACTCTGTCTGCACGAAAACGTTGCTGTATAACCGGGGATACAATAAATTAAAGCATTACTATCCTTCAACCAAGTTTCACTAACAATCAGGACATCAAATGGTACACTAGCACTCTCTATGCATTGCAATATTTCATCAAATTTATCCATCTCATTCAACCCCCTAACGTTCCATTGCATTATACGTAAATCATGACTGCGTTCGATATTATAACAGCGATTGAAATCACACATGGAGTCATGAAAATAATTCTCTAGGGTACAAGACATTGCAAATAAATATTTAATCTTATTGACAATCACTAAACGTGCATTAGCTTATGTAGTACACGTCGATGTTACTATTTTCTTACTATGACCATAACGGTATAACAGTTGGTCGAGATCGCCTCTACATTGAATCGCAAATGGTTTAGAAAACTCATCTTTCTTTGCAAATATTACCCCTCCTTGACCTATCCAAACAAATTTGATACCCAATTTAACTTTACTTTTCCGTATATCTTTATATAATAAAAATTCCCGTGGCGTTAGTTCATCGGATATTGTAACATTTGTTATACGTCCGTTATGTACTAATCGAGAATCAATCATGTTCGAGGAAATTTTGCCTATCTGACGTTTCTTAACAAAAACTTTCTTTTTAGTAGCACTGTCTTGGAATGTTACTCGGATAGGTCTAATGCCTGAAACATTTGCTTGTATTCGAGTGGCGGACCTAAATAATGATAGTAATAAAATGATTGATGTTAACACTCTGGAGTTACATCTTACCATAGTTTTTTGAACTATATATAAACTTTGTAAATACTAACAAGAGATGATCAATTAAACTGAATTTTGAACCACAAAAAATAAGCCACTAGTCAAATATTGGGTTATTGATTGAGTAGCACTTGTTGTTCTATCGATGCATACACAAGCTCTTATTCAATTGGACATATCAACTATGCTTGCAAAACACCCTAGAATTGAAAACAGATTTTTTTTTCTAAAATTGTACAACAATTATTCATAGTTTATAGAACGTTTTGCTTGAAACACTGGTTCCACGCAAAGAATGACTATTCGAAATTTGAGTTGAATTGCGTACCGCCATGAAACCAGACCCAAAGAAGCGACCCACTGCACCAGCAAGATAACGCCATTGTACTTACCTCAACGGAATTCACGTCGCGAATGAAGGCACGTTCGTGCATTATATCTTTAATGGAAACTCCGAGTTGGGCCAACAGGTTGCACAGCTTGGATATCCCTCCGGGGGCATCGCTGACCTGTACCGTGAATCTGCAAACAAGGTGGCGCTTGTTAATACGGAGCTGTCCTCCCACAATATCCACTTCTATCTGGCCACACCAAAGGGCGAATACTTTACCGTTGCAATCGACCCTCAGCAGCCATACCCCGTTCCAAGCAGCGTCCGAATATGGTGGTATCGATGTTACCGCCGCACACCAGCAAGACGACTCTATTAAAGCAAACACAGAAAGAATGACTATAACCCCTATAACCGCAAACCAGGGAAACACTCCCGATAAAGAGAAAAATAATTGTTACCTCTTTCCCTTGAACTCGTCCAAATGACCAGCGAGGATTGCGGCTAATCCCGAAGCTCCTGCCCCCTCGACAACACATTTCTCCAGCTCGACTAATCGCAAAATGGCCAGAGCAATCCACTCTTCCTTCACCACTATCATTTTGTCCAGCAACGGTACGGTCGTGGCGAATGCATTATAACCGACTTGTGGCACTGCCAAGCCATCGGCCAGCGTTTCCTTGTTGGGAGTGTATATCGGGGCTTTGTTTTCCAGTGCCCTCGTGAAACTGGGACACTTCTCTGATTCTACACCCTGCAAGTTACGATCATTACGATTTAGCTCAGGCGAACCATCGCATCGCAGTGTGGCCCTTGCGGCAAGTCTAGAAGCCAGAACTCAATACCGTGGATGCAGTCTGGGTTTATGACCAACCACACTGGACCACAGTGCGATGCGATATGGTAAACTTACAATGATTTTGGTTTGCGGGCTCAAGTTCTTAATGGCGGTGGCAACGCCCCCGATGAGCCCGCCGCCCCCGACCGGAACTACAACGGCATCGATGTTGCTGACTTGCTCCGCAATTTCCAGTCCGATTGTGCCCTGACCGGCCATGATGTGTGGATGGTCGTAACCGTTGATGTACGTCAGTCCAGTTTCGTGTGCCATTTTGAGTGCAATCTTTTTTGCCTCACCCATGTCAACACCCTGTAAAGGGAAGTCATAACGGAAAACAATCTCAGTTTGGGCTCTGTTATACGAATTGTGCTCCAAATTGAATTGAATATGCAGCGATCCTTTGCACAGCTCGGTTCGGGTTTCTACGATATAGGAACTGCTTCATCTGTATTCAGCAGATCTGAATATTTGGATTTCGGTGGCACCATATTTGTACGAACTTTTTTTTTACTCTCGGTCGCATTGCAATTGCTTAACAATTTATATTCAGTGAGTTTGTCAGCTCAGCCATCCATGCTACAAAATGTAGTAATAATGATGAACGCCTCGATAAAGCGTGAAAAAATATTATTTTCACTGTTTGAGGTAGGTGCATTGCACGCACGATTCAGTCACAGATTTTTTTTCAATCCATACTAAATTAGAAAAAAAGATGCATGCACCATCAGATTGAAATAGAAGTCCATATTGTGGATAATCAAATTTACATGTACTATTGACATATTCTTTATTTGTTCGGGATAAATCACTGCGTCCGTTATATTGAAGGTTTGTTTTATACCCTACCCGTGTCGTTTGTTCAGTGCGCGTCATCCAAACGTGACGTACCGAAAGCCGTGTACATAAGTATCTAAAGGGTGGCAACGATATAATGATACACTTTAAATCTTACAAAATAACTGGATGATCCACGAATATTACGAATACGCACATTATTTACTTCGAAGGTGTTTATGGATATACATTAAAATATAATCATAGAATAATTGATTCCGTCGGAAAGCGAAAGAACAGAATTTTCGCATAAGCGCATAATAATAATATTTTCCAGGGTTTGCAGAAATTGCTCTCAATAGATAACGAACAACGATAAAAGAGAGGCAAAAACTGTTCCGAATCATAACAAGCCATGATAACAAATTTATCAAACTTGTATACAAGTTCGAAAAAAATGAATCTGATAGGCAGCCCCCACAGAAAAATGGTGATTCTCGCTTTGTTTTCGCTCCTCTCGTATTGGTTTCTGCACAGCTGTGTAGAACACGTTGAAATGCACGTATTTGGAGCTTTCTAAAAGAAATTTATCATGGGGTATAACATCCCGAATCAGTCCTCTATCATGAAGGCTTGCGAAAAAAAGTTTCTCGCGGTATGCTACATATCGTATATGTATACAAAGATTATTAGTGAGAGACTTGCTCTTTCTCTATAGGATTCAATACCTGATATATTTAATCAAATTTTTTTGCCTTTTTTCCGTATATTGGACCACCCGACTTAAACAGGGATCTCCAGTAGCCTTGCGAGCAGAAGCGTAGGATTGCCAATCCGGAGATGACGAGTTCGATTCTTGGTCCGGTCTAGGATGTTTTCGGGTGGGAAACATTCTCGACTCCCTGGGCATAGTGTATCCATTGTACTTGCGCACAAGATACATACTCATGCAATGGTGGGCATAGAAAAGCTTTCGATTGATAACTGGAAAAGCAGGCCAAGTTCCTGTTGGAATGTAGAGTCAATGAAGAAGAAGAAGAAGAAGAAGAAGAATAAGACATTAAGACATTAATTTACCTTTTTTTGAAAACTTAGATGTGAATATGTACACAATGTGGAAGATTTTGATTTGGAAAATGTATTAGAGGTAACCACTCTCCTTCGATGAGACTCGAACCCACGACCCTCAGTATGCTAGACTAGTGCTTTTAACCAACTAAGCTACGAAGGACCTCCGTCGGCCTTCGCAACTTAACGGCTACTGAATGAGCCCGAGATTCCCTAATCCCAAATTCCTACTCACTAACTGTATTCCAAACCAACGCTTCCACATGTGTGAAGTACATATTCACATTTAGAGTGAGCGTGAGAATTTACCTAAGCAGCACAGATTGACCGAAAATGGTTGCAATAACCGCAATGTAATTGAATCTGATCGCATGAAAGTGGCAGCAACCTTTGTGGAACATGTGCCTCACAGCAAGAAGTGAGAAAATAGAAGTGCGAATTGAGAACTAAGACGTCACACCTCTCACTTTCCACTAATAATTTCTCACTTCTCACTTTTCACAGTGAGAAGTGAGAAAAGAGATGTCTTTCTTCTCATTTCTCATTTTTCACTGTAAAAGTAGTAGTGAGTAGTGAGATGTCTCACGTCTCATTGCGTACTACTCATTTTTCACAGTGAGATGTGCGAAATTCAGAAATGAGAAGTGCGATGTCTCACTTGTGACCGTTCATTTTCGGGTCACAGTTAAATATTTGGTGGGAAGGCCAGTTAGTGGTTTAGCTCGAAAAAAAATTGTTATAAATGTTTTGTGTTGTCATAAATGTCTGAATATTAAATAAATGTCTGTCTCCACTTTTTGTAGTGTTTGAGTGATATTTATTTTGTGTTCAGTAGCTTTTGGTTGATGTCTCTAGATTTATTATTTATTTTGTTTGTTTCGTTCACTCCAACTTTAGTTTATTTATTTATTTATTTATTTATTTATTTATTCATTTATTTATTTATTTATTTCTTATTTATTTATTTATTAAAAAGTTTATTTATTGCTTATTTATTTATTAAAAAGTTTATTTATTTATATATTTATTTATTTATTCATTTATTTATTTATTTATTTCTTATTTATTTATTTATTAAAAAGTTTATTTATTTCTTATTTATTTATTTATTAAAAAGTTTATTTAAATTGATAAGCGGAAACAAGTGTTAGGGACTTTTCAATTGTTAAGGCTTAGCATGCAGCCAGTGTCGGAGTGAATATTTAAAGTAGTATGGGACATCAGCCAGCTCAATATGTGAGCGTAGATATAAGATTTGTGCCTGTGTTATCGTCGTTCGTCCATCATCAGATCATCGTATGCGTCGTAGTCTTCTATTGCTGTGTTTCGTCATTGTCATTGCTCAATTTTGTCGAGTCATATGCCGTGGGAAAAAACTATAAATACCATTCCCCGAATAGGGTGAGGGCTCTTTTTTTTAAACATAGTCCGGAGGAGTGAAGAACGGTGTGACGGTTCGCGGTATAGTTCGCCTGTAATACTAACCGTAGTAGTTCCGCGTAAGTTAGAGAACAGTTTTGAAAACTTAAAAGCTAAAAGTTAAAACGTGTTAAAACTTACGAACTAAAAGGTGACATTACAGTTATAGTACCACTAAATTTAAAACACCTAAATAAGCTAATTAGTACGGGTCAATTACGGATATCACCACAAACGACTAGGAATGTGCACCAATTTTCAAGTTAATCCTAGTCGCGTTTTTCGGTTGGCCATACAACGTACCATCAAACTCAAGCGAGCAGTGGTGAACATTTTGAACTGCAGTGCAAGTGACAATGAAAAGTGGTTGAGCGAACAATACTAGTGGTATTGCGAAAAATCTGTGATTGTTCGTCTCTAAAGGTGCTAGCTCGCTTGAGACTGACCACTGATAGTGCGCGCGAAATCTGTACCACTCCCCGGACTCGGAACTGTGGCTGACGCTATATAAAAGCCAAACCGTCAGTGTAGTGATTCCCTCGTCAATTATGGGAATGTGACTGAAGCAAAGAAAAGGAATTGAGATAAAGAAGAAGAAGAAGAAGAAGAAGAAGAAGAAGAAGAAGAGAAAAGAGGAGACGTTCCTGTGACGACTGAGACGACCATCAAGCATGCCAACGGTTCCTGCATCGGCCGCAACGGTGAGCTCAATCTAAAAATAAAGGCCAAATAATAGCCCAAATTAGTGCACTTAAAAAAAAAGATTAGTTTAATTAAATGTGTATGGCCTGCTAAATCCTAACTTTGTTGTGTTAATTTTATTGTTTTAAAGAAAATCTTGTATTCCGCCATTTTGTTGCTGTATGTCCGCCTTGCCACCAAATATAAGGGAAGAATATCCGGGAGAATCGAAGTGAAAAACGACCCTGAAGAGAAACCGTGTTGAGGACCACTGCTCCTATGGTGATACCATTACAGGGGTTCTTAACCGGTTTCCACAAAGTTTCACTTAGTATCAATTGGCGCTCAACGTTAAAAATTTAAATGTTAAAAAAAAGTGTTTTCTTTCAAGGCCTGAAATAAAACCCTTTTTTTAATCGGTCTCCGGAGAATTTCAATTAATTAAATTAATTTCAATAATCGCGTGGTCGTCAGGTGGAATAAGTGGACAAAAATTTGTTCTCAAAGATTGAAAAATTGAGGATTGTTGCGAGTGATGATAACCAAATACGTAAATGCTGCATGTTTCAAGTGTTGAGTTGAGTTGCAAATTAAAAATTCAAGCCACTTTATTGTTGAGTACTTTATCTGGAACTTCGTCAATTTCAAGTGTTACAAGTTGTCAACTTGCAATAAATTCTTTTTTTTTTTTATTTTCAATGTAAATAGTGTGTTAAATTATATTATTTTCGTATTTATCAAAAGGAAACAACAGTGTTAGTCTACTTTATTTGTGTTTTTTTGTGTGTTTCCTGTGATATATTTATTCAGATGCTTTTTATTTAATTATTTATTATAGTGTAAACATATTTCTGCATATTTATTTTTGTTGTTTATAGATTTATTTATTTATTAGATACGTTTATTTACAACTTATTTATTTATTTATTACAGATTTATTTATTTACACTTATTATTTATTGCAAAAGTTATTTTTTCATATTTAATAAAGAAAGCAAAAATGGCTTTTGCTTGTCCTACTTTTGACCAAGCTAGCGAACTACTAATTGGATGGTATCATACCATGCGAGTAGACTTTCTTGAAGTTGATGAACTCGATTGGGAGCTTGAATCTCGATCAATTGCAATAGACGACAATCTGAGTTTGACTCAGAAAAGAAAATGGCTACGAGACAGTCTCAAGAAAGAAAAGGAAACGTCGGGTACTGGTACAGTAGGTGTTGTAAAAGGTGAGGTGAAACAGGAAATCAAGACATGCATGAAGAAATTCACCGAACTGAAAACAAAATGGGGAATGATTAGCAGTGAAAATGATAGGGAGTTGTATCTTGCTCGTTTACTCCACGTGGGAGCTCGTATAGTAGTGATTTTGAGCTCAGCTAAAGACTCACCAAATCTCCACAGCAATCTACAAAATGTGCTGGTAGAGTTGGTGAGTATTCTTCAGCCAGAGTGCACTAAATCACTTCACAATAAGTCAACGATAGTAACTGAGAATTTAGAAGGGAGTGAGGAATGTTTTGATACACCGCAGGTGGGTGAAAAAGATCCAGACGAAACACAGAACACATCGACTCGTCGTATGACTGTTTTAAGTCAAGACGATCTAGACTGGATTCACTCCCTGCAGGCCAGAATCGCAGATCTTGAATTTGAGCTACAGCGCAGGAACGGAAGGGATGTGGGAACTCAAACTTCGCTTGAGGGTGCTATGCCTTTAGAACATTCCAGAGGAAATAATCAAAATCCCATCCACCATCTTAGTTCATTCTCCTGGCCTCATTCACACCCCCAAATTCCTTTTCCATCAGTTAGTCATTGCGGTCAAAATCATAGGACAGCATCGCTAGCAACTAGCTCTGCCAATACGTTTAACCATGCTCCTATGAACACAACATTCCCGATTTCCAATAATCAAGATCCCAACAGACCAGCAATTAGTTCCCTTCACCCCCAGTTCGCACAAACATCACAAGCTGTTCCTAGCCAAACACGATTTCCTAATCCCTATCCTGTGCATCAATATTCAGTGCCATACCAAACTCGCCATACTTTGCCAGTTTCCAAGTGGAACATAGCGAAGTACAGCGGGGATGACCAAGGTCTGAAATTGAATGAGTTCCTGGAGCATGTTCAGGCATTATCGCAAGCGGAGTGTATTTCGGAAAGAGAGTTGTTCGAGTCTGCGGTACACTTGTTCACTGGATCAGCGTTGAAATGGTACATGTCCCAGCGTTCCACTGGTCGGCTCATGAACTGGGAACATCTCGTTTTCGAACTACGTAGAACGTACATGCATCCTGATCTTGACGCTCTGATTAAGATGAAAGTCTATCAGAGACGTCAACAGAAATACGAGTCGTTCCACGAATTCTATTTCGAGATGGAGAAGCTATTTCGCACGATGAGTGGTCAAATTTCGGACGTGGAAAAGATGCAAATTCTTCAACAAAATATGAGGATGGATTACAAGCGACAGATGACCTTCCTCCCTATCGCTGACTTGGAGACCCTAGTAGCGGCTGGTCAGAAACTCGACGCTTTGAACTTTTCCGCTTACAACAAAGTCTTCGGCACGGATAAAACCGTTCAAGCGGTAAGCAACAAAGAAACAGGAGGGAAAAAGAAACAAAAGAGCGTGTCCGGCCAGCCTGAATCTCATGGATCCAGTCAGACAGCGAGCGTCGGGTCTTCGGTACCGTTTAACCCAAACAGGAACAATCGCGGTCCATCTAATCCTCCATATATCTCTACCACCAAGCCCCGAAGTCCAAACAATCAGCACTCTGAGTCTTCAAATGCTCAAATGCGGAATATCGCTTCTAGCTCCCCCGTAGCAGGATCGTCCAGGGCGCAGCAACGCCCATCACTTACCCTGGAAGAGGTAGTGAATAACCATTCTCCTCCACCGGACAACACATGCTACAATTGCGGTAGATTCGGCCATCACACGGTTATGTGTAGACAACCCCGTGGAACTTTCTGTGGTACGTGTGGTCTTCGAGGTTTCCCTACGGACTTCTGCCCTTATTGTCTAAAAAACGGACCGGCCGCGCACCAAAATCGTCGTCCGCAGGGTCCACAAGCGTAAATATTTCTCATTCCAACCATCAGCGTACTCCACCGCCTTTCTGGGAGTCAGCTTTACCCCATCTGTACGCAGATACCTCCGATATATGTCAAATTACGTACCCATACGAGAACGATAGCCGTCCGTATGTGTCAGTCCGAATTTATGGTTTCCACATTCACGCACTGCTTGATAGCGGTAGTAATTTCACAATAATAAGTGAGAAAGTCTACATTAAATTGAATATCAAGCGTCTCTACAAACCCCCACGTAGTGTTTCGCTTCGATCCGCCAGCGGAGACCAACTGCAGATCCTCGGTCAAGCGCACCTTCCATTTTTCGTCCAGGGAAGGATCCGGATTGTTCCTACTCTCGTGGTCGCCAATCTGTCCGTCGACTGCATATGTGGAATGGACTTTTGGAAAAAGTTCCATATCCAACCCACCATGCTTTCGAACGAACAAGATGCAATCGTTGCCACCCTTGAACAGTGTTCAAATGATCCCGCTCTATCTGAAGAGGAGAGGCGGTTAATCGAAGAAGTAAAGAAGAAATTTCTTCCTGCTCGAGAAGGCAGTCTAACTCTCACTCCACTAGCTCAACACACAATAGTTCTGAAAGAGGAATGGAAAAATCAACCACCCGTTCGGCAGTTTCCTTATTGCATGTCGCCTAAAACCCAAGAGCTGGTGGCGGTCGAACTGCAAAGGCTGCTAGACATTGGGATCCTCGAGAGGAGCAATTCGGATTGGTCCCTCAATTGCGTTCCAGTAATCAAACCAAACAAGGTAAGGCTTTGCTTAGACGCGCGCAGAATCAATGAGCGAACTGTGCGTGATGCATACCCTTTGCCCCACCCTGGACGTATTCTTGGCCAACTCCCAAAAGCGAAATTCCTTTCGACGATCGATCTTTCCGAGGCCTTTCTACAAGTCCCTCTCGATCCACAATCGAGAAAATATACAGCGTTCAGTGTGCAGGGCAAAGGGTTGTTCCAGTATACCAGAATGCCATTTGGTCTCATAAATAGTCCCGCCACTCTGGCTCGACTAATGGATAGCGTTCTTGGCCATGGTATACTGGAACCTTACGTTTTTGTGTACCTCGACGATATCGTCGTGGTCACAGAAACGTTTGAGCATCACGTACAGCTCCTCACTGAAATTGCACGTCGTCTAAGCCAAGCCAACCTTAGCATTAATCTGGAGAAGTCACGCTTCGTAGTCTCTGAGGTCCCATTCCTAGGATATCTGTTGAGCACTAACGGTCTGCGAACTAATCCAGACAAAATACGCCCCATTGTCGAATATGAGCGGCCAACAACAATTACAAAGCTCCGGAGATTCCTAGGAATGGTGAACTACTACCGGAGATTCATCGTGAACTTCAGCGGAGTGACTGCTCCATTGAGTGATTTACTGAAAACCAAGTCAAAGGTGATTCACTGGAACGAGGCCGCCGAAGAAGCCTTCTGTCAGATCAAGGAACTCCTGATTTCCTCTCCAATTTTGGAGAGCCCGGATTTCACGAAGGAATTCGTAATTCAAACTGACGCAAGTGATGTCGCTGTGGCAGGAATTCTCACGCAGCTACATGAGGGCGGCGAGCGAGTCATCTCGTACTTCTCGCACAAACTCACGACGCCGCAGAAGAATTACCACGCCGCAGAAAAAGAAGCGCTTGCTGCAATCATGGCAATCGATGCCTTTCGCGGCTACATCGAGGGGTATCATTTCACGCTGGTCACTGATTCTTCAGCGCTGACGCATATTTTGAAGACCAAATGGAAGGTCGGATCCAGGTGCAGTCGATGGTCACTGAACCTACAGCAATTCAACATGACGGTTGTACACCGTAGAGGTAAGGACAATGTCGTCGCCGACGCATTGTCTAGAAGTCTGGTGTCGGTAATTGAATCCTCCGTTTCCCCCTGGTATTCTTCCATGGTAAGCAAGGTATCTAGCCAACCAGATAATTATGTGGATTTCAAGGTTGAAGGTGGCCAGCTTTTCAAATTTATATCGTCTCATGATCATCCTTGCGATTCGCGATTTGAGTGGAAAATTGTACCACAAGTCAGTGAAATTCCTGGCATCCTCAAAGACTGCCATGATGCCACTCTCCACCCTGGCTATGAGAGGACACTAGCCAGAATCCGTCAACGTTATTACTGGCCAAAGATGGCAGGGGAAATCCGTAGGTATGTGCAGGATTGCGGAACCTGTAAGGAAGTAAAACCTGCATCTAGACCAGTTGCTCCTGAAATGGGCAACATGAGGATTGCCAGCCGTCCATGGCAGATAATATCTGCCGATTACATCGGACCGCTGCCTCGTAGCCGTCGGGGCAATCAACATATACTAGTTGTAGTAGACTATTTCTCTAAGTGGACCCTCATTCATCCAGTAAGAAGCATCAGCAGTTCGAGTCTCTGTTCGATACTAAAGGAGCAGTGGATCCTCCGAAACTCGGCACCAGAAATAATAATAACCGATAACGGCAGTTGCTTTACCTCCGGAGAGTTCAAAGGCTTACTGAACCAATTCAAGATAGCGCATTGGCTCAATTCACGTTATCACTCCCAGGCTAATCCTGTGGAGAGAGTCAATCGCACAATAAATAGCGCTATCCGCACATACGTTAAGGAGGATCAACGGCTCTGGGACACTCGAACTGCTGAAATCGAAATGCTTCTAAATACCAGTGTACACGCTTCTACTGGATTCAGCCCATATTTCGTTACACATGGCCACGAACTTTCGGAAACGGATCTGACCATAAGTTGACTAGGCGAGACGACAATCTTTCCCCAGATCAACAGACTGAAAGAAGGAAGGAAATGTTCACTCGTATTTACGATCTTGTAAGTAAGAATCTCCACAAAGCTCACGAAACGTCTCGTCGTCACTATAATCTTCGCCATCATCAATTTTCCAAGGCATTCGTCACTGGTCAACTTGTTTACCGAAAGAACATGAAACCCTCCAATGCTGCAGAAAAGTATAATTCGAAATATGGTTCTCAGTTCCTCCCTTGTCGCGTTGTAAATAAAATTGGTTCGTCTTCATACGAACTCGAAGACATGAATGGGAAAAATATCGGCATTTGGCCAGCCGTTCATCTCAAACCAGGGTAAACAGTGGATATGGATCAAAATAATATTGTTATTCGTCATTCGTCCTGTGCTAAAATCATGCTCATTTCATTTTGTTTGTCATCGTCAAGCTTTCCTAGTAAACCTATAAGAATAGTACCTGAATAGTAAAACAAATTAAAGAAAAATATTATAAATACTTACCAAAAGATAGAAAAGAAACTGTTTCGTAAACATTAGTCGTCAGTTTGTTTGTCTATTATGTCGTCGTCTTAGTCGTTGAGTTCAGAGTATACGAACGTAAACAAACGAGCAATAGGTATGTGTACTGAGTACGTACACAACCGTGTCCATGTCGGATTAAAGTGGATACACTTTTAAAGGAATTATATCATTCATCGTTATTTCAACCTTTCTTCACTTGCGTAAGCAAGCGAGTACTTGGAAATTTTGATTCGAGTGACTATAATTCCAATTCAATGAAACAAATAGTCATAGTCACTCTATCCTAGGAGAGTGACAATATGACAAACTAGTTATAGGGCGCCCTACCATCATAAGATAGTTCGTAACTCTAGCTAATAAGTCAAGTTTGAATGAAAAGTGGAGTGAATGGATGAGAAAGTGTGAATGAGTTGGGGAGTATGAATGGGATGACTGAATGAATTTGAATGAATGAGGTAGTGTAATAAGTGTTTATTGTCCAAGGCGAAGCTTGTGACGGAAAATTTTGAAAGAGACGTTGCTGAAAGTTTGGTCTCAACAGTAATTTAAAATCAGCAAAAAAGTTGAGGTGAGAATTTCTAGTTTGTAGTTGAACTCAACAACTGGGACGGTAGCCTATAAACGCATTTAATCTGACGCACAATAGAACAATCACTCCATTCAATCGAAGCAACTAAAATCCACTATTCCTCTGACTTTGACAATTCCCTGGTGCTACCCATGAAAACGGTGGACAGACTCACTCTACTAGATTCATGCAATTTTGTTGAAAAGAGTTCCTCTGGATTCCACGACAAATCATTCAACTAATTGAATCTGAATCTGGTAGAGCAGTAGTCGCATCCGATGGACAGGCTCACTGTACTAGAATCAAACAATTCATCGAACAGAGCTCCTCTGCCCCGCACGAAAAATCATTCGATAAATTGTAACTGGTTCTGGTAGAGCAGTAGTCGCATCTCGTGAGGATAAATCCAGGAAGAAAAAAAACACTTTGTTTTTTTTTACCCCGACTCCGGGAAGATTGTGACCGTTCATTTTCGGGTCACAGTTAAATATTTGGTGGGAAGGCCAGTTAGTGGTTTAGCTCGAAAAAAAATTGTTATAAATGTTTTGTGTTGTCATAAATGTCTGAATATTAAATAAATGTCTGTCTCCACTTTTTGTAGTGTTTGAGTGATATTTATTTTGTGTTCAGTAGCTTTTGGTTGATGTCTCTAGATTTATTATTTATTTTGTTTGTTTCGTTCACTCCAACTTTAGTTTATTTATTTATTTATTTATTTATTTATTTATTCATTTATTTGTTTATTTATTTCTTATTTATTTATTTATTTATTTATTTATTTATATATTTATTATTAAAAGTTTATTTATTTATATATTTATTTATTTATTCATTTATTTATTTATTTATTTCTTATTTATTTATTTATTAAAAGTTTATTTATTTCTTATTTATTTATTTATTAAAAAGTTTATTTAAATTGATAAGCGGAAACAAGTGTTAGGGACTTTTCAATTGTTAAGGCTTAGCATGCAGCCAGTGTCGGAGTGAATATTTAAAGTAGTATGGGACATCAGCCAGCTCAATATGTGAGCGTAGATATAAGATTTGTGCCTGTGTTATCGTCGTTCGTCCATCATCAGATCATCGTATGCGTCGTAGTCTTCTATTGCTGTGTTTCGTCATTGTCATTGCTCAATTTTGTCGAGTCATATGCCGTGGGAAAAAACTATAAATACCATTCCCCGAATAGGGTGAGGCCTCTTTTTTTAAACATAGTCCGGAGGAGTGAAGAACGGTGTGACGGTTCGCGGTATAGTTCGCCTGTAATACTAACCGTAGTAGTTCCGCGTAAGTTAGAGAACAGTTTTGAAAACTTAAAAGCTAAAAGTTAAAACGTGTTAAAACTTACGAACTAAAAGGTGACATTACAGTTATAGTACCACTAAATTTAAAACACCTAAATAAGCTAATTAGTACGGGTCAATTACGGATATCACCACAAACGACTAGGAATGTGCACCAATTTTTCAAGTTAATCCTAGTCGCGTTTTTTCGGTTGGCCATACAACGTACCATCAAACTCAAGCGAGCAGTGGTGAACATTTTGAACTGCAGTGCAAGTGACAATGAAAAGTGGTTGAGCGAACAATACTAGTGGTATTGCGAAAAATCTGTGATTGTTCGTCTCTAAAGGTGCTAGCTCGCTTGAGACTGACCACTGATAGTGCGCGCGAAATCTGTACCACTCCCCGGACTCGGAACTGTGGCTGACGCTATATAAAAGCCAAACCGTCAGTGTAGTGATTCCCTCGTCAATTATGGGAATGTGACTGAAGCAAAGAAAAGGAATTGAGATAAAGAAGAAGAAGAAGAAGAAGAAGAAGAAGAAGAGAAAAGAGGAGACGTTCCTGTGACGACTGAGACGACCATCAAGCATGCCAACGGTTCCTGCATCGGCCGCAACGGTGAGCTCAATCTAAAAATAAAGGCCAAATAATAGCCCAAATTAGTGCACTTAAAAAAAAATTAGTTTAATTAAATGTGTATGGCCTGCTAAATCCTAACTTTGTTGTGTTAATTTTATTGTTTTAAAGAAAATCTTGTATTCCGCCATTTTGTTGCTGTATGTCCGCCTTGCCACCAAATATAAGGGAAGAATATCCGGGAGAATCGAAGTGAAAAACGACCCTGAAGAGAAACCGTGTTGAGGACCACTGCTCCTATGGTGATACCATTACAGGGGTTCTTAACCGGTTTCCACAAAGTTTCACTTAGTATCACACTTCTCGTTAATAATTTTTCATTTTTTACTTCTGTGAAAAGTGAGTAATGCGAATTGAGAAGTGAAACGTCTACTCACTTTTCATGTGATGCAAAACTAACTTTCGAGAGTGTTGCTTCGAGTGACTTTATAAATCCCTGTGTTTACCAGTTAGATCATATGTCTTATTTGTAGCTTTTCTTAGAGAACATGTAATAGATATGAATTGTCGTTTGAGGTGAGAAGTCTAAAATAACTGTAAAGCCGAAAAATCCTCATTCTTTATCTTTATCTTTATTGGGAGTAGGGAAAAGCCCGCTCGAGTAGTGTAGTCATTGTTGCAAGTATCTCAGTCGACAGGTCTTCATTATCGAAAATATATTATGTAATCAGAGACAAAATGTCATTAGTTCCAGAAACATTTCATCCTACACCACTTGATTCAAATATTTACCATCGATTTTGTTCGACTTTGCTCCAAATTCCATGTTTCCCGTGGTATGCTTGTCTGGTTGTTTGTGAGTCAATGATAAATAACACTCCATCCAACCAGATGCCATAAAAGTAACAACGTGCCATTCATTCGTAATACTCTAATATTAAAGCTTTGATATCATTACGCACGAATAAAAGGATAAATGGAAATTGATTATCATGGCATCGCCGAGGATGAGGGGGAGAAAACTCATTAGCGTTCGCACATTGTAATCATGATCCGCCTAAGAACGATTCAATGGAAAGCATTATATCCAGGGGCAATAACAATTCCGTTTTTGTTCAGCCGGCATCAGCTGTTGCTTCATTGTGTGGAATATAGGCTCCAGGTGTGTGTACATCAGACTAATCAGCAGTCTCATTCGTTTCGTCGAAATCTGATCCTAAACTGGACTACAGATAAATATAAGACTAATTTTTGCAAGAGGCGATTGTTCTCGGAAAATTGAATCTTTCGCCATGTCTCCTTTTATGTGATGAAGATTAATTTAAACTGCGAAGGCTTGAATTGTGTAAGTAATTGTCCAAAATATTATCATAGAGCTATGTAACTTAAAGCTATACGTAAAGCGACAAAAAATGATAAAATAAAATACGGAAAATGGAACTAGTTCGTGAACCTGTTAGTACCTCACGCTATGGACGAGAACGAGTAAAAACGTTTGTAATTAGAAGTATAATAAGCATGGTACCCATAGCTACAAGAAGAAGGGGCCGAGGAATTCTCTGCATCTTTGTGAGCGCAACTGGAAAGGAATAGTCGGTTAGTTGAGGAGGTAAATCATGGGAACTCGCCTTGGTAAGCAACAAAATATTTATTGTGAATGAAGTTTTTTCTAAGACACGGAGACGAAAACCGTGCTCCAGATCAATACTACGCGAAATCAATGTGCTTCGTTTGATAATCTATAACACGTATTCTATACAATGTTCGCTTGGTGGCTTCTGTATACTGGAAAGGATCGCGCGTTTTCCTACCGAAACAACGCGCTCTGTTCTTAGGTTCTTACCAAGCATAAATAATTTACCTCCTTTTTTTTGCGCCACGAGATAAACTGATCACAATGCTCACCCGGTGGTTTTTACTTATATTAATTTAATAATTTTCCACTTCGCGTTCTCCAGACAGCGTTCAGCAGCATCAAGAAGATCGATCGCATGGCTCTGAACTAGACTTGCGCGCCGATTGAAATTTTATAGCCGGCGGCGTGATAGACCATTTTCAGCCAGCAGCGGCGACGTGAGACGACGTGGGCTAATTTCATGCAAAAACTTCTGCGGATTTTTTTCGGAAGCTTTCAAAAGCTTTCCCGTAAACTTCTCCAGTAATTCTACTAAAAGTTCCTCCAGCAATTTCTTCGGTACTTTCTTCAGGAATTTCTCTGGAAGTTCCTCCAAGAATTCCTCCGAAAGCTCTTCTGGAAGTTCCTCCAAGAATTCCTCCTTCAGGAATTCCTCCGGAAGTTCCTCCAGGAATTCCTCCGGAAGTTCCTCCAGGAATTCCTCCGGAAGTTCCTCCAAGAATTCCTCCGGAAGTTCCTCCAGGAATTCCTCCGGAAGTTCCTCCAGGAATTCCTCCGGAAGTTCCTCCAGGAATTCCTCCGGAAGTTCCTCCAGGAATTCCTCCGGAAGTTCCTCCAGGAATTCCTCCGGAAGTTCCTCCAGGAATTCCTCCGGAAGTTCCTCCAGGAATTCCTCCGGAAGTTCCTCCAGGAATTCCTCCGGAAGTTCCTCCAGGAATTCCTCCGGAAGTTCCTCCAGGAATTCCTCCGGAAGTTCCTCCAGGAATTCCTCCGGAAGTTCCTCCAGGAATTCCTCCGAAGTTCCTCCAGGAATTCCTCCGGAAGTTCCTCCAGGAATTCCTCCGGAAGTTCCTCCAGGAATTCCTCCGGAAGTTCCTCCAGGAATTCCTCCGGAAGTTCCTCCAGGAATTCCTCCGGAAGTTCCTCCAGGAATTCCTCCGAAGTTCCTCCAGGAATTCCTCCGGAAGTTCCTCCAGGAATTCCTCCGGAAGTTCCTCCAGGAATTCCTCCGGAAGTTCCTCCAGGAATTCCTCCGGAAGTTCCTCCAGGAATTCCTCCGGAAGTTCCTCCAGGAATTCCTCCGGAAGTTCCTCCAGGAATTCCTCCGGAAGTTCCTCCAGGAATTCCTCCGGAAGTTCCTCCAGGAATTCCTCCGGAAGTTCCTCCAGGAATTCCTCCGAAGTTCCTCCAGGAATTCCTCCGGAAGTTCCTCCAGGAATTCCTCCGAAGTTCCTCCAGGAATTCCTCCGGAAGTTCCTCCAGGAATTCCTCCGAAGTTCCTCCAGGAATTCCTCCGGAAGTTCCTCCAGGAATTCCTCCGGAAGTTCCTCCAGGAATTCCTCCGGAAGTTCCTCCAGGAATTCCTCCGGAAGTTCCTCCAGGAATTCCTCCGAAGTTCCTCCAGGAATTCCTCCGGAAGTTCCTCCAGGAATTCCTCCGAAGTTCCTCCAGGAATTCCTCCGGAAGTTCCTCCAGGAATTCCTCCGGAAGTTCCTCCAGGAATTCCTCCGGAAGTTCCTCCAGGAATTCCTCCGGAAGTTCCTCCAGGAATTCCTCCGGAAGTTCCTCCAGGAATTCCTCCGGAAGTTCCTCCAGGAATTCCTCCGGAAGTTCCTCCAGGAATTCCTCCGGAAGTTCCTCCAGGAATTCCTCCGGAAGTTCCTCCAGGAATTCCTCCAGAAGTTCCTCCAGGAATTCCTCCGAAAGTTCCTCCAGGAATTCCTCCGGAAGTTCCTCCAGGAATTCCTCCGGAAGCTCTTCCAGGAATTCCTCTGAAGTTCCTCCAGGAATTCCTCCGAAGTTCCTCCAGGAATTCCTCCGAAGTTCCTCCAGGAATTCCTCCGGAAGTTCCTCCAGGAATTCCTCCGGAAGTTCCTCCAGGAATTCCTCCGAGTTCCTCCAGGAATTCCTCCGAAGTTCCTCCAGGAATTACTCCGGAAGTTCCTCCAGGAGTTCCTCCGGAAGTTCCTCCAGGAATTCCTCCGGAAGTTCCTCCAGGAATTCCTCCGGAAGTTCCTCCAGGAATTCCTCCACGAATTCCTCCACGAAGTTCCTCCAGGAATTCCTCCGGAAGTTCCTCCAGGAATTCCTCCAGGAATTCCTCCGGAAGTTCCTCCAGGAATTCCTCCGGAAGTTCCTCCAGGAATTCCTCCAGGAATTCCTCCGGAAGTTCCTCCAGGAATTCCTCCGGAAGTTCCTCCAGGAATTCCTCCGGAAGTTCCTCCAGGAATTCCTCCGGAAGTTCCTCCAGGAATTCCTCCGAAGCTCCTCCAGGAATTCCTCCGGAAGTTCCTCCAGGAATTCCTCCGGAAGTTCCTCCAGGAATTCCTCCGGAAGTTCCTCCAGGAATTCCTCCGGAAGTTCCTCCAGGAATTCCTCCGGAAGTTCCTCCAGGAATTCCTCCGGAAGTTCCTCCAGGAATTCCTCCGGAAGTTCCTCCAGGAATTCCTCCGAAGTTCCTCCAGGAATTCCTCCGGAAGTTCCTCCAGGAATTCCTCCGGAAGTTCCTCCAGGAATTCCTCCGAAGTTCCTCCAGGAATTCCTCCGGAAGTTCCTCCAGGAATTCCTCCGGAAGTTCCTCCAGGAATTCCTCCGGAAGTTCCTCCAGGAATTCCTCCGGAAGTTCCTCCAGGAATTCCTCCGGAAGTTCCTCCCAGGAATTCCTCCGGAAGTTCCTCCCAGGAATTCCTCCGGAAGTTCCTCCCAGGAATTCCTCCGGAAGTTCCTCCCAGGAATTCCTCCGGAAGTTCCTCCAGGAATTCCTCCGGAAGTTCCTCCAGGAATTCCTCCGGAAGTTCCTCCAGGAATTCCTCAGGAAGTTCCTCCAGGAAATCCTCCGGAAGTTCCTTAAGGAATTCCTTCGAAAGTTCTCCAGGAATTCCTTCGGAAGTTTCTCCAGGAATTCCTTCGGAAGTTCCTCCAGGAATTCCTCCAGGAAGTTCCTCCAGGAATTCCTCCGGAAATTCCTCCAGGAATTCCTCCGGAAGTTTCTCCAGGAATTCCTCCGGAAGTTCCTCCAGAAATTCCTCCGGAAGTTCCTTCAGGAATTCCTCCGGAAGTTCCTCCAGAAATTCCTCCGGAAGTTCCTTCCATAATTCCTCCGGAAGCTCCTCCCGGAATTCCTCCGGAAGTTCCTCCAGGAATTCCTCCGAAGTTCCTCCAGGAATTCCTCCGGAAGTTCCTCCAGGAATTCCTCCGGAAGTTCCTCCAGGAATTCCTCCGGAAGTTCCTCCAGGAATTCCTCCGGAAGTTCCTCCAGGAATTCCTCCGAAGTTCCTCCAGGAATTCCTCCGGAAGTTCCTCCAGGAATTCCTCCGAAGTTCCTCCAGGAATTCCTCCGGAAGTTCCTCCAGGAATTCCTCCGGAAGTTCCTCCAGGAATTCCTCCGGAAGTTCCTCCAGGAATTCCTCCGGAAGTTCCTCCAGGAATTCCTCCGGAAGTTCCTCAAGGAATTCCTCCGGAAGTTCCTCCACGAATTCCTCCGCCAGTTCCTCCAGGAATTCCTCCGGAAGTTCCTCCAGGAATTCCTCCGGAAGTTCCTCCAGGAATTCCTCCGGAAGTTCCTCCAGGAATTCCTCCGGAAGTTCCTCCAGGAATTCCTCCGGAAGTTCCTCCAGGAATTCCTCCGGAAGTTCCTCAAGGAATTCCTCCGGAAGTTCCTCCACGAATTCCTCCGGAAGTTCCTCCAGTAAGTCTGGTTTGAAGTCCACACATTCTACATCAAAAATACATTCAAGAATGTATCCAAACAATCCTACAGGGATTCAAAACAGATTTTTTTTCGAGTTTTCTCCAGTAAACCCTCCAGGAATTGTATCAACTTTAATTTTTCGAAAAAATGCCCCGGGGAATTCAAAAAAATTATGATATCTGGAATTACGGCCAAACTGCTTTTCGGCTAAATGACCCGTTCTGTCAAACGATTTTTTGGGTCATATGATATTTTTGCCTTATGACTTTTTAGGCTAAATGGCCGTTTGTGTTAAACGACCATTTCAGCCAAACGGTATTTTTCGGCTAAATGACCAGCTTCGCTTTCGAAGATGGATGGTTTTTGATCCAATGGTTTGTTCGGCCAAACGTCCCATCTTTGAATTCTGGAAAATATTTTGTGAATTATTCTTCGGCAGGAATTTCGTAAGAAAGAAGATTTGCGACAATTAGATCATAATAATATATAAATTATTATCATTATTATACACATAACTGTTCGGAAGAAAAAGCAATTGATGTGAGAAGGGAAGTCTCGACACCGTAATGAGAACGAGGGATTATTAGAAAGACAGCCATCGGAGTGACGACTGGTACCAACGCTGGATCATATTGGTATTCAGGTTCTTCAAACTCATATTTTCCGGTTGGATAGTGTTCACGTGTATAGCATAGTTTTCGTCTGTTAATTCCAGACTACAAGGTCAAAACAATAACAAGCCTTGTGAGCAAAGGCGTGGCGAGTTCGATTCTCGGTCCGGTCTAGTATGTTTTCGACACCCTGGGCATAGTGTATCCATTGTATTTGCCACACAATATACATACTCATGCAATTGAGGGCATAGAAAAGCTTTCAATCAAAGGAATCTGAGGAAATGTTAATAGAATACTAAATTAGGCATTTGGTATTGCGATTATTGTATTTGCGATGCTTTGCAAAAATAACTTGAGAAAAATTATTTAAGCATTTTTTGTGGAATGTGTTCAACTGTCTAAGACGAGATTAGTACATTCCATTTAATTACACTACGTTCTATTATCTTTACAGATACGTATTTCGACCTTCAGGCCTTGAGGCGGTCTTCAGTGTCTCGTACCGTGTCACAGTTGCGGTCGAAATACGTAGTGGAATAAAATGGAAAGTACTAAACTCGTCTTAGACAGTTGAAAAATAATATGATTTATCGTGGAAGTAGAGTGTACTTTATAAGTTGTGAAGTGAATTTCAAGGAATAAATTTGTTTTATCTGAAAATTCAGCGAGAAACAGTGCTACGAAAGAAAATGTATCTGCTAGAAATAATTAAGCAGTACATACATTGAATCAATAGCTCAGAGGTAGGAATATAAAAATAAATTTGTTTCCTAATTTTGTTTTTATTAATTTGCGTCACCTAACCAAAATCTCTATTATTATTCCAACTTTTCAAGAATGTTGTTGTGAACATTTGACGAGAGAAGTTGTTATTAAATTCGTTTTTAATTTAGTTTATCGACGGTTGTGATGAATCTATGTAACGGGCTGTTATTAAAATGGTAGCATTCACACTAGCTGTTCTATTTATGATAAAATGTTCCAACGCAGGACGTTTCGAGCTGTATTTTAAAACTCTTCATATGTTTTAGCCCCACTAAGCATTAGCATTGGAACAATTCGCACAAATTCGTAGGTGGTACAAGCGAAAACTATTGTACGACCGTAACATCACTTTCATTCTTTACCACTGGTAATGATTTGGGACTAACCATTACCTCTTAGATGGAAGCAATGCACTCTCCAATAGTCAAGAACTGGCCTGGCCACGTCCTTGCGAATGCTGAGGAAGGGGAAGGATGGTTAGTTGGACATCTACTTTAGATAAATGCAGAGAACTCTACGACCTCTCATAGATGCCACGGGAGGTTTTGGAATTGTTAGTATGGAAGGTTATAAATAGTAGGAAACGTTTTGGTAGAACGCAGTGGCGTAGCCAGAAAATTGGTCTAGGGGGGGGTTTTCTGAACATTTTTTTTTCGCAAAAAAAAATTTCTTCTAAAAATTTTGTCTTGGGGGGGGGGGTTATGCCCAAAACCACCCCCGTGGCTACGCCACTGGTAGAACGTGAAACACAGAAAGAACTAAGACAGAAATACAAAGTAGGAAATGGACGAGCCTGGACTTGAACACACGACCTACTACTTATAAGGCAGAAGCGGTAGCCACTAGACCACCGAGCTCGTTATGTTTTTAGCCCCACATAGCAACACATATAAATCATAATTGTTCATTCGAATCAGCTGGGTACTCACCTTGACAATGACATTTGCGTGATAGTTGCGACATTTTTGAATTTTCATGAGAGATGCCTTTTTGGGCATTACAACGGTCACCGGTATTCCCAATTTCCATCCATGGTAGCTCAGGCCCTGAAAGGATGAAAAAGAAAAGGCTTATTTTCTTTTGTTTGATCTGGTGTGTGTACCATTTATTATATTTCCTATAGGAAATGCCGGCTGAATTTTTCCTATCTATTGGCATACAAACGTTTCATTTTCCCAAACATATTCCTGTAACAAAATTTTCTTTATTCGGTAGTTAAGTAATTACAGTGATTTTTTTAAAAAGAAATTGCATGATATTCCTTTGCATATTACCAGTGCTCCTGAGGTCGTTCTCAACAATCAATGCCCATCATGACCGTGAGTACACAGACCGTTTTGCAAAATATCGTTCGATATGCGCTGATATCAGACACATCATCCTATGTATCCTCTCTTTTTATGAACGTTGCAGATTTCGCAAAACGCCGACTAGTTCGGCGTACCACAGTGTTGATCAGCCACACTTGCCAGCATCCTACGCTTCCTGGGACACACATTTTGAGCTATTCGTTATTATCCTTGGTAGTTTACAGACGTATTCGACATGGTTCAGGTCAGCTTGTCATTAAGCATCATCCCACGCTTCATTGCTTGAGAAGTCACTAGGAGTTGATCCCCCAGCTGTTGATTCTAATCGACGCCTTTGCGCCGATTTCCGGTAATTAATGAACATCACTTCCATTTTATGATATTTTATGACTTCTGCAGCATCATGCTATGTAGGTATTCAATCCTCGACGATGCTGGTCAAATGGGTTGTAGTCTGTTAGACCTCCTCGATGGACCCTCCGTCCGCGGCCATATCGTTGACGAATCCCTTTAACTGCCTCTTAGCGGGAGCAGCACGTTCATGTTCCAGAACTGGCTTCGTGTAGCTAACTTTGTTTTGGTTATATTTATACTCATGCAATGGCGGGTATAGAAAAGCTTTCAACTAATAACTCAGGAAATGCTAATAGAATAGTTGAAATGCAGGCCAAGTTCTAGTTGGAATGTAGAGCAATTGAAGAAGAATGGTAACCGTATGAGGTTTTCAGTTATCCAGCCTAGAGGTGTGCGCCGGTCCGATATTCGTCGGCGGCGGCGTTTATCAGAATTTTGGCCGGCGGCGGCGGCGTTTTCGGCGTCACGCCGAAAGGCATTTTACCCGGCGGCGGCGGCGGCGTGAATCGGCGTGGCGATTTTTTTCATTACGTTTTTCTAAGATTTTTTTTTGGAATTTTTCGGCATATTTTCAAGACATTAAAAGAAGATTTTTTTAATTTTCGTATGAAAAATCTAATGAACTTTTGCAGAAAAATCTGGAGGAAAACCAAAATTTGGAAAATATTTTCGGATTGTTTGAAGTTTCGAGAAATCTTTGGAATAACCTAGAGAAGCTCTTTTGAATTCCCAAATACAATTGTTTGGAATTTCAGCAGAAAATTTGTCAAAATTTACATGAGAAACTTCAGAATTTTTACAAAAAAATGTTCTTAACTTCTACAGGAAAAACTTCGGAAATTTATGAAAAGGTCTTGTTGAGTTTCTATTGAGTATTATTCCAAATTTGTACAGAACATTATTGATGATTGTAGTAGAGTGCGGCTGGTTGAATGGGTGTTTTACCGTTGGCTTTCTCAATCTAGAATACTAAAGACGGAAAAATATAGAAAGCTCTTTTAGTGGAATGTATTCAACCGTCTAAGACGAATTAAGTACTCTCCATTTAATTCCACCAGTTAATTTTCGTACTCTCCATTTAATTTCACCAGTTAATTTTCGTTATCTTTGCAGATACGTATAATACGTATCTGCAAAGATAACGAAAATTATCTGGTGGAATTAAATGGAGAGTACTTAATTCGTCTTAGACAAACTAAAGACGGCTTGTTTCGCATAGCCTACGATAAAACAGTCAATTTTTAAGAATTTTCGCGGGAGACTTTAAGGAGTTTTCGAGAAAAATTCTCTGGAAGGTTCAGGAGAAATTCTCCGTAAGTGTTAATAATTAACGACTGGAAAAATTGTTGCATTTTTAACGATCTGGTCCGTAGACTGAGAAAGCCAGATCCTTAATGCATTCTCCGTAAGTTTAACGGAAACTTCTTTAAAATTCCGCGGAGGATTGTTCAAAACGATTCAACGAAAAATTGTTCGAAATTCTTGGAATTCTACGGGAAATTCTTTGTACAGTTCGATAACTGCAAGTCATTTAACTGCAATGCTTTTAACTGCATTTCAAAAGTTACATCAGTTTTGCAGTTATCGAACAGCTGAGCTTCAAAACTATGTCAAAGACGATGATCACTGCATAGCGGTGAACAATCAGATGCACTTCTATTTTGGCGACGACTGACAATTGTTTGACGTCTAGAATGGGTCATGTTACAGTTATCGAACGACTAGTGTATTGTTCGTAAGATTTTTTTTTGGAAATTCCATTGGCCGAAAGCCGTATGCCCGAACTGGTAATTTGCCCGAAAAAGTCGTTATCCCTAACAGGTCGTTTTGCCGAATAGGTCATCAACCCAAAAATGCCGATTGGCCGATATGAATAGGTCACCGGCCGTTTGACAGAATAGGTCACTTGTCCGAAAATATCGTTTAGGCCAACAGGTCTTACGGCCAAATGTCAATAACTGAATGGGTAATTTAGTCCATAATATCCATCCGTTTGGCCTAATGACATTTACGTTGAAAAGACTGTTGAACGAAATTTCGTAACCTCTCTACTTTTAAGTCTATACTAACATTTAAGTCAAAAGCCATCTAATCAAACCCCATTAAGCAGAATTGAACGTTTATCCGAAACTGTTATCAGGTCAAAAATGGTCCGACCAAAAATGTATTTTTACCAAAAACGACATACAGCCGAAATGGACATTCAGCCGAACTGGTAATTTGGCCGAAAAAATCTTTTTACCAAATAGATCATTTGACCGAAAATAGTGTTTGGTAGGAATGGTAATTTGGCCAGAAAATGTCCTTTCTGCAAAACAACCTTTCTGGCCGACCAGCATTCTCTGTCAAATAACCAATTCGGATAAACGTCTTCTTTGGCGAAATGACCAATTCAGCCGATCGACACTTTTCAAAGAAGATTGCAGAAATGACATTTAAGGGCCAAATGACTCTTTCTGCCAAATGCCATTTTTTACCAAATGGCATTTTTGGTCAAATGATGTATATTCGGTCAAACGACTTTTTCACCCGAACGGCATTTTGAGCTAAATGACCTGTTAGGGTAAACAACTTTTCACAAGTCCGTCCAAATTTTCCTTTTGGCTGTACATCGCTTTCGGTCAAACTACATTTTCGGTCAAACCAGTTTTGATCTGATAACAGTTTCCGTTGTGCTAAATGGTACCTGGCTAGATGTCTTTTGGCCTAAAGTCTAGTATTGACCTTAAAATAGAGAGGCCACGAAATTTTGTCAATTGTCAATTGTCAAAAAGACCATTTCGCCAAACAAGTGGCCATTTCTGATCAGAACGAGAACGGGTATCAGACATTTTTGGCCAAATGACCCATTCTGTCAAAAAACTATTTCTGCTAAATGGCATTTTTGGCCAACGATGGTTTCGGCCAGACGACCTGTTAGGGCAAACGGCTTTTTCGGCCAAATTACCAGCTCGGCCGTCTGTCACTTTCGGTCTTATTGGAATGGAATGAAACTGCCCAAGAATTTTTAATCGAAAGTAGAAAGAATTTTCTGAAGATACCAGAAACAATCTTCAAAAACTCCGAGCATTTTTCCGATGTTTTAAAGTTGACTATGCCAAACTAGCCGTTTAATGATGAACTTCTTCCTGCGAAAAAAAAAACAAATCACTCTAATAAAGGATAAAACACTAACCGGCTTGATTAATTTAGATTGGGGAAGTCAACGTTAAAGCATCTCTTTCACTAATCAAAATTTTCTGTGTGAATTTTAAAGAATACTCAACAAAGACTCAATAGGAACTTTCCGTGAATATTCCGAATATTTTCCTGTAGAAATTTGGAACAATTTCCCGTAAAAACTCTGTAGAGATTCTAATGTAAATCCCAAACCATTGGTAATTACAAAGAGTTCTCGAAACGTGAAAGTAGTTCCCGTGGAAAATCTGAAAATAATTTTCAAATGAATATTCTGGAAAAACTTGAAGAATTTCTGGGGAAGTTCATCAATTTTTTGAGGCGAAATTCAAAAAATTCTCCAGTTATTGTCGTGAAAATACCCTAAATGATCAATTCAGCCGAACGACACTTTCGACTGAATGTCCATTTCGACCAAATTGCCCTTTCTATCAAACGACTATTTCTGCCGAAGGACAAGTTCACTATTTTTTTAGCCAAAGGAACTGTTCGACCAAATAAAATTCTCGGCTATATATCTGTAGGCTATCAAAGTCTGAAAACATAATGAGAGCATATAGAATATTTTGATTTTGACAACAAAATGATTCGTGATTTGTTTTCAAATATGTATAAATCATCATGATTAATTATATATTTTGATCTAATGTTGCTGTAGATTACTAAATTGAATAATATGACATCAAACTGTGTACTTATTTTGCTATCGGAAACCAATATCAAATTTAGTTTTCGATGTCCTCTCATCGACAGTAGAATAGTTTTTGATTTGACGTCACGGTAAGCTGATTCTGCTAAACGTTTTGTTATTTTAACCGTCAAAACGACCAAAAAGATATCAAATTAAGTAAACATAATCGATGATTTCACAACATTAAAACAAGTTATCGATTTGCTCTTAAGCTTTGCTCGGGTATGCTTCTACCAATTAATCTTTTCGGTTAAACGATTCGGCCTAACAAACTTTCAGTCTTGTGACTTTCTGCCGAACAACTCTTTTATATTCAAAAATTCAAATTAAATTAGATTTTCATTTTTTCATTTTTCGCAATTTTCACATCCTTAGTTTTTACGGAGAGCTCTTCGAAATTTTAACAAGGTATCGTATGGAATTTTCATGGAAATAATTGGTATCCTCACGAAAAATTCTCTGATGTTTCAACGTAATGTTGTAGAGATCCATCAGCAAATTATACGGAAAATCCAATGAATCTTAGAAGTTTCCACTGAAAATTTCAATCGGCGTGGAAAATTATAGATCAGCGGCGTGGCAAATTTTAAACGGCGGCGCGCCGATGCAAAAATGTCGGCGGCGGCGGCGTGCCAAAAACTGCCGGCGGCGGCGGCGTGGCGCAGCGGCGCACACCTCTAATCCAGCCCTAACGCCCTAACAATATTCAACAACAACGTTTTATTCTGTTGTATCAATTTATTAAAGACGTTCAAACGAATGTTGGAATTTGATCCGCCAAACCAACGGATTGTCAAATATTGAATACCCTGAATCCTAAATATCCAATCAACTTCAGAACTTAATCGCGTTGGCATTTCTATAATGCCAATATTGTTGCTACGAATATAATTTGATACCGTAACAAGATTGGAACACAGCGTAGGCTTTGTTCTCTTGTCTAAGTAAACTTTAATTCTCTTTCATAGGAATTTCTGTCGAAGGAATTTTCCACTCAATCTAGTCAATCCTTATTTCTGATTTTCTTCTATGAATTTTATTTTAAGAAACGTCTCTGCAAAGGTACCTACATGTGTTATTTCTCGGTTTTTTCCTTGCTTTCATGGTTCCCAATAGTTCCGGGAAGCGAGGGTTGTAAATGTAATATAACCGTTTTCGCTCTTATGCCATGAACCTTCGAATGGAATGAAGTTATTTATGAAAAACATCAACCATCATCAATCCAGCCTTCCATCAAAATGTTTTGCCCAACCTCTACGAGTATTCCCTTTGCGTCTCGGTGAAAGGTGAAATTGGGTCAAAATATACTCCTTGAAATATTGAATTCACCGTTCGCTCTAAAACACTTGACTAGCGCTCATATTACCGGCATAGGTAGTCCATTGCACAACTGTATTCCAATTGAAAGTTTTTGTCTTCTTCACATCAACAGTAAAGATACTAACCGTATATGAACAAAAATAAAGATATTTGATTGACATTCGGTTGAGTAATAGAAATCGAAACCGGATGTAGTCGATTACTCTTTGGCAAGGGTAGGTCCCTTGTTCCAAAACTCTAATATAAGTTAACGTAACATGTACTGTACATCATAGTTATGTTGCGATTTAAATAGCATTCGAGGTTCATTGAATTGAGTCAATCGTCCCGTGGGTTACGGAATTCAATGCTACAATACAGAATGAGCATCTTTTATCGGACAGGAACAGTTTGGACTAACTTCCTCTTTTTAACTTATATTTATGTTGATAGGTTGAGAAAGGTACCTACCTGAGCGTGGTTTCCGAGCGATGCTGAAATAACTCCCTTCTTCCTCTGCTCGTCCGACAGCATTATCAGCGCATAACGGGCGCCACGTTCCTTAAAGCTGCCGGTGAACTGCAGGAATTCCTTTTTGAGGTAAATGTCCATATCGATCATATCGGACAGGTGCGATTTCTGGTGAATTGAAAACAAAAAAAGGGAATGTCAATAAAAATGCCAATTAGAGTGTTGATCAGTGCTCCATTTATCACGGTGCCTTAATAGGCGTTTAAATGCCTGTTAGAAAACTTTTACCGTGAAACGCGGGGACTCGAAGAAGTGAAGCTGTCATCGTTACTTACGGAGCAGGGGGTGTACTCGATGCCTTTCTTTATTTTGAAAGCTGCCGAAGTAACATCTTGAAAGGTAATTATCTGAGGATTATCGGCGTTGCAAAAAGGATCGGCGAATTCCAGTTCTGAGTCAGGGGCGCCACCGTTAGTCATCGTTTCATTGGAGGTATTCACCTCCTCCGGCAGGTTTTCCTTCTGCTCCGTCGTTGTGTCATTTGTTATCTTTGTGGCAGCCAGTTGGCTCGTGATGGCAGCCGTTTGACTCATGTTTCAAGGCACTTCTGCAAATAATGTAATGGAATGAGTTAACAAATGATTTTTTCCCTCGGAGGTGTTTACTGACAGCAAATGACGAATGAATGGAGACAAGGGCGCGTTGTTATAAAAGTTGGAAGAAGTTTTTTCTTGCTTTCCACAATCCCACCAATTATCGCTGGGTGTAGGGTTGAAGCTATCAGATTCTATCTCGGTTACTGTCAGAAGTAATCAATTTAAGTGGTGAGCATTGAAGATTAATTATAATGGTTTTCTTCGCCGTGTCTATAGCGATTGCTAATGGGAATTGATTCAGAACTGTTTGCCTTCGTGATTGGTTGTACTAGTTGCCGTGAAAAACGATAAATTGAAGGCAACCAAACGGTTACGGTTCAAACATGCGTACCTATCACGATACAAGTAAAATTGAACGGCGAATAGAAAATTATGTTGATTGTATTACGAGACACCTAAGATGGTTTTTCTGTTGAGAAACCTTTTCTACCAAGCGGTATTTGATCTATTCGGTCAAATGATATTTTCGGCCAAACCACCATTTCGGTCAAACGATTATTTCGGCTTAACGGGCATTTTTTGGACAAACGACCTGTTTGGGCAAACATCTTTTTCAGCCGAATTCGGTTCCTCCAGATGTTCCTCCAGGAATTCCTCCGGAAGTTCCTCCAGGAATTCCTTCGGAAGCTCCTCCTGAAATTTCTCCGCAAGCTCCTCCGGGAATTCCTCCAAAAGCTCCTCCAAAAATTTTTCCGGAAGCTCCTCAAGGAATTTCTCTGGAAGTTCATCCAAGAGTTCTTCGAGGAGTTCCTCCGGAAGTTTCTCCAGGAGTTCATTCAGGGGTTTCTCCGGAGGTTCATCCAAGAATTCTTCCTCAAAATTCTTCCAGTGCTTCTCCCGGAGAGTCGTTCACAAATAACAAAATTATACTGAAAATAAATTCTCCGGAAATTTATTTAGGAATTTTCTAAGAAATCCTTCACACCCTCAAGAATCTCCCAGGCAATTCCCACGAAAACTTTATCTGAATTTCTCAAAGAATTCGCCCAGAAAACCTTACAGGATTTTTTGGGAAATACCCCTGAAAACTCCAAAATACCATAAAAAAATACTCCGAAAATTCTCCCACTTTTTCTTCACATTTCTTTAGAAATTCTCCGCGAAAATTCCTTCAAGAGCTCTTCCAGAAATATCTGGGAGTTCCTCTTTCATGAAAATTCCCGACGGAATTGATGTGTGAATATCCAATAAAATATTTTGATGATCAATGCATACAGTATTTCTTGAAGAAATTCGCAAAGAAATTCCTGATTTGAAACTCAGAAAAAAATTGTATATAAATTTGTGAATGAATTTCGTATGGATTTCCGGAGGAGAAATTTTCGATGGAGTTCCTGTAAGAGATTTTGTAGAAATTCATGAAGTAGACGTATTAGTTCATAAAGAATTTCAAAAAAAGATTGTCGAGTTTCCAAATAATTTTTAAATGAAGTTCTGAAATATTTTCAGACTGAAATATTCTAGTACGTACTGCCGAAGAAGTTCTATGAGCAATTCCTTTAATTCCTGAAGAACAATTCCCTTATTTTTTTGAATATATAAATGTCAGGTGCATTTTGTTTGAACAAATATTGTTTTCCGAAAAATTATGTAAGCTCTTTTAGTGGAATTTTGTTTTGTTTGACCGAGCATACGTTGTACAACAAGGGATCTAGAGGTTCCTCAACAAAAAATTCAGGCTGAATTAGCTACTTTTTCAGCTGAAACACACCGGATTCTGTTTTCAGAGAGATTTACATTTTCTCAATTTTGCACTCATCCTAAATCTTTAACGCATATTAATGGGATGGGATTTTTCTTTGAATTATTTAGGATTGTTTGAGGCTTTGGTGCCAAATTGAAGTCACAGGATCAAAATTACGAACGAAAAAAGTCGTGTAAAAACAGAACCTTGTGCAGTCTATTTTAAATTAAATAAGTCCTTCATCAACTTTCAATTTTGCCGAGTCTAGACTTTTTTTGGAAATGAGAATAAATGTTGCATAATTGTAAAGAAGATAATTGTTTTACGGGCAGCAGGGACTATGTCCAAGGGCTTGACGATCCCTCCCCAGGCCATCTGCGAGTTGTGGCGCCTGCCTAGGATGTGGTGGGGGTTGACAGTGGGCCCTGTTAAACCTCTATAAAAAGCTACATGTATCCGCAAGTAGGCTCCGCCAAAGCGACCGTGTGCCGCTCAAAGCGCACAAGCCCAAGTCCTGGTGTTAGGTGGGACGCTAAACAGCCCTGACATGACGGCCCTCCGACGAGACAGGAGGTTTGCGCAGGCCCAATAAGCCGCCTAGAAAATCAATAATTTCGAACAATATAAGAGATAATGCGACTCGATATAATCGGCAAAGACCTAGGCGACGAATAAAGGATCACGATTGGAAGCTTGGAACATGGAACTGCAAGTCGCTAGGTTTCGCAGGTTGCGACAGGATGATCCACGATGAATTACATCCCCGCAACTTCGACGTCGTGGCGCTGCAGGAGATTTGCTGGACAGGACAGAAAGTGTGGAAAAGCGGGCATCGGGCGCCTTCTACCTTCTACCAAAGCTGTGGCACCACCAACGAGCTAGGAACCGGCTTCATAGTGCTGGGAAAGATGCGCCAACGCGTGATTGGGTGGCAGCCAATCAACGCAAGGATGTGCAAGCTGAGGATTTAAAACCGTTTCTTCAACTATAGCATCATCAACGTGCATTGCCGACACGAAGGGAGAGCCGACGACGAGAAAGAAGCGTTCTACGCACAGCTGGAGCAGACATACGATGGATGCCCACTGCGGGATGTCAAAATCGTCATCGGTGACATGGACGCGCAGGTAGGAAGGGAGGAAATGTATAGACCGGTCATCGGACCGGATAGTCTGCACACCGTATCGAATGACAACGGCCATCGATGCATAAACTTCGCAGCCTCCCGCGGAATGGTAGTCCGAAGCACCTCCTTTCCCCGCAAAAATATCCACAAGGCCACATGGAGATCACCTAACCAAGAAACGGAAAATCAAATCCACCACGTTCTAATCGACGGTAAATTCTTCTCCGACATCACGAACGTCCGCACTTACCGCAGTGCGAATATTGAATCCGACCACTACCTCGTTGCAGTATGCCTGCGCCCAAAACTCTCGACGGTGTACAACACGCGTCGAAGTCGGACGCCGCGGCTTAATATTGGGCGGCTACAAGACGGTAGACTAGCCCAAGAATACGCGCAGCAGCTGGAAGTGGCACTCCCAACGGAAGAGCAGCTAGGCGCAGCGCTTCTTGAAGATGGCTGGAGAGATATTCGATCCGCCATTGGTAGCACCGCAACCGCTGCACTTGACACGGTGCCCCAGGATCAGAGAAACGACTGGTATGACGGTGAATGTGAGCAGTTAGTAGAAGAGAAAAATGCAGCATGGGCGAGATTGCTGTAACACCGCACGAGGGCGTACGAGGCACGATATAAACAGGCGCGGAACAGACAAAACTCGATTTTCCGGAGGAAAAGCGTCAGCAAGAAGATCGAGACCGTGAAGAGACGGAGCAACTGTACCGCACTAATAACCCACGGAAGTTCTATGAGAAGTTGAACCGTTCACGTAAGGGCCACGTGCCACAGCCTGGTATGTGTAAGGACATAAACGGGAACCTTCTTACGAACGAGCGTGAGGTGATTCAAAGGTGGCGGCAGCACTACGAAGAGCACCTGAATGGCGATGTGGCAGATGAAGATGGTGGTATGGTGATGGACTTGGGGGAACGCGCGCAGGACATAATTCTACCGGCTCCGGATCTCCAGGAAATCCAGGAGGAGATTGGCCGGCTGAAGAACAACAAAGCCCCTGGGGTTGACCAACTACCAGGAGAGCTATTTAAACACGGTGGTGAGGCACTGGCTAGAGCGCTGCACTGGGTCATTACCAAGATTTGGGAGGAGGAAGTTTTGCCGCAGGAGTGGATGGAAGGTGTCGTGTGTCCCATCTACAAAAAAGGCGATAAGCTGGATTGTAGCAACTACCGCGCAATCACATTGCTGAACGCCGCCTACAAGGTACTATCCCAAATTTTATGCCGTCGACTAGCACCAATTGCGAGGGAGTTCGTGGGGCAGTACCAGGCGGGTTTTATGGGCGAACGCTCTACCACGGACCAGGTGTTCGCCATTCGCCAAGTACTGCAGAAGTGCCGCGAATACAACGTGCCCACACATCATCTATTCATCGACTCCAAAGCCGCATATGATACAATCGATCGGGACCAGCTATGGCAGCCAATGCACGAACACGGATTTCCGGATAAACTGACACGGTCTTTCGTGTCTGCTATTCAACATCGCTTTGGAAGGGGTAATACGAAGAGCAAGGATTAACACGAGTGGAACAATTTTCAATAAGTCCGTCCAGCTATTTGGCTTCGTCGACGACATAGATATTATGGCACGTAACTTTGAAAAGATGGAGGAAGCCTACATCAGACTGAAGAGGGAAGCCAAGCGAATCGAACTAGTCATCAACACGTCGAAGACGAAGTACATGATAGGAAGAGGTTCAAGAGAAGACAATGTGAGCCACCCACCGCGAGTTGGCATCGGTGGTGATGAAATCGAGGTGGTAGAAGAATTTGTGTACTTGGGCACACTGGCAGAGAAATTCGGAGACGTATAGTGGCTGGAAATCGTACATACTTTGGACTTTTTTTTTTTTTTTTTAATTCTTTATTTAGGTGTTTTTTTTAATTCTAGATTAAGTTCAACACCACATACTTTGGACTCCGCAAGACGCTCCGATCGAATAGAGTTCGCCGCCGTACCAAACTGACAATCTACAAAACGCTCATTAGACCGGTAGTCCTCTACGGACACGAGACCTGGACGATGCTCGTGGAGGACCAACGCGCACTCGGAGTTTTCGAAAGGAAAGTGCTGCGTACCATCTATGGTGGGGTGCAGATGGCGGACGGTACGTGGAGGAGACGAATGAACCACGAGTTGCATCAGCTGTTGGGAGAACCATCCATTTTTGCACCACAATGCGATTTTGATGAAATATGGATCGGTAAACGATATTAATCGTGCATTCTTATGCGATGTGTGGTTGTCTGGGAGGTCTACTGACAAAACCCAAGTCAAAATTCACATTATATCGAAAATTATACGTATTTGAAAATTTGGCGAATTGACGAAAAGTTTATATTAATTTATGAATTTGGCGACTTTTTTATTTTTTTTTTGTTAAAATACATAAAGCTAGTCCATTCGTATCAACGCATGCAGAAGTTCGTGAAAATCGAAACATACACAAAAATATAGAAGCTTTTTTTTGAGTGATAAATTTAAATCGTTGTTTCTGGAAACATGCAGATTTTGAGTTGTGCCTGTATTGCACGAGACCGTCGATATAATCAATGAAACTATGAAGTGAACTTACCGATCTCCAACCATAGTGCGGCACGAAATGAATCAAACAATTCCCATCTGATGAACTCCATACAACCGGCAATTATGTCACGACAAATTTGATAGCATCTCTACGTCTTGTTCAAAGTGGCTCATACCGGTAATCGTTTATTGACAAACAATTTCTAATCGCACATGATTTATGCAACAGATTTTCCACCACACCACACCACAGCATTCTTATTTATGTAGCCTAAGCTTATCGCCTCGCGCATGGGACACAAACTTGTGAAGAAGCTATAAATCATGAATCGCGACTTTTGACATCACATGTTGATTTCATATTCATGCTTTTTAATTCACTTAACATTTATTTTGAAATAGCAAATAAGTAATGTGGAAGAATATGTTTGTAAACAAACTAAAGGTTATCATTAAAGCCTAAACAAATTCTACCCAGAATGGTGCAGTGCAGACGAGTTGGCGTAGAATCTATCGTAGTAAATATTGCTTTTTATTTGTTTTGTAACTCACGTGAAGTGTCTATTTGCTTATAGTATATGGCATGGTTGGACCTGAGGGTCGCTGCTCCCAGCCCCCTCCTTTGCCAGTAGCAACCTTAGCGCTGGCAATGCTACGATAAGTGAAGAACTTCATTTCAAATTTCACAGAAATATATTAGAAAAGCCCAGAATCATCCACTTAGCGGTGATGGTACCTTTCTCGTTTCTTTCGAGTGAATAATCTCTACGTACTTTTGGTATGGAAAAAATGTATTGGAAATTCTACAAAAGTTTTATTGAAATGATCAAATGCCACTTTATTCATAACTAGCAGAAAATACCCAGCTTTGCCCGGGTGTTTATGTTGTAAATGTCACATACTGAACTATTTGCAGCACCGCACTCTAGATCAATTTCCATCTGACCCAAAATTGTATTTCAAATATTTTTCCCTTTCCCCGTTAAATTCACAAACTTTTTGTATATACAAACCTTGTGGATCCCAAAACGAATCGATTAGGGAAAAAATCTTGCAAATCGGTCAACCCGTTCGCAGGTTAAATCCTCAGGAAGGAAATCTCAACTCATTTTTATTAATTAGACTAGTTGACCCGGCAGACGTTGTCCTGCATAGTAGGCGAAAATGCGTGTTGTGAGCTGCCCTTGCGAAATATCCACACGAATCTCAATTTTAGTTTTTTACGAATAATTCAACAATACTCGTGATTTTTGCATGAGGAAATATCATATAAACCGGTCGGAAACGATATCGAACATATCTGCTGAAGGAATGAAGAAAATCCATGCAGCCGTTTTCGAGTTATACGGATACGAACACAGACCATTTCATTTTTATTATATAGAAGATTGTACCACGTTTGTTTTGACTCCATGATTTTAGTACAGATTTTATAAATAAAAGTAAAAAGTAGAAAATTATATCCGAGATACGAGCGCAAATTTAACGTAGGATTATGTTAAATGTGAAATATTTACGTTACCTACTCCAACTGCAATTTTGAGCATATTTCAAGGATCTACACAAGCAGGCGTTCCTCCTCAGAGTGTAGAAACTGCCGGACGTGCGTTGTATGGGTTGTTTTTTTTTTTTGTCGCGAGCCGAAAGGATAATTGACGTGGAGCTTGAAGGATCGAACTTTCGTGGTGCGTGTCGGTTCGATCGAAAGAGAAACGATTCATCTCAGTTTGCAGAGGCCACCAGGCGTGCATTGCACTGAGTAGACTTCAGGTCGCGTTATCGCTTATCAACCGAAACACATGGAGTGCCGTGTTGAATTGGTTTGAGTCACGGTGTTTGGCTTTGTGTTTTGAAAAAACTTCGTAGAAATGAAAATATTCAGTCGCGTATCAAGGCATCTTCCCATATACTACCTTCTCAAATAACAAATCTTTCCTTTCCCGTGGTGCTCACAGAGATTCAGAGGATTCCTCGGTCTCTTATAGCAATAAGTGTCGAACTAATCTTTATCTTCTAAACCCAAATTGAATGTGGTGAGGTGACCGGTATTGGTCTTCAATTCATGAATCTCCAAAGCATGTATGAGATCTTAGTAAGTTCGCTGATCGACTGACGGTCTAAATTTGAATCTTTTGCATGACCCTCTGATTGTATCGTGTCAAATCATCAGATTAATATATTTTTAGTTCTCAATGTTGATTCATCACTTTTCCAAGATCATCATTATCTATCAAACTTTGTCTGACAGGACGTGCAATAATTCAAATCACCCAATTTGTCACTGGTGTTGGCATAACAATTTAGCAGCTTCAAAACAAATAAACATGATTTCAATTTTATCACCTTTGTTTACTACTATTCGTACTCACTGTAGTTACATAAACAAAAATTTGAGAATAATAAACGAGTCCATTTGCCTTTCAATTGATAACCAAGAACTGGTCAGCCACAGAGCTATAACTACAAGTGGCACGTGTTCATATGCACTGACAATTTTTTCTTGCATAGATATCGCATTGATTGATATTGGATTTCCATATTCTGCGCTGAAGATCAAATTCTCGATTACACAGAATTCAATAATAATGCTTACTGTAACGTTATCTCGCATGCTGGGTTTCAGTTTTTAATAGGAATATGACGCTTGTAAATACTCACATAAAAACCATTGTTTTATTAGCTATAGCATTGTGTTCTATACTGCTAGTTATTTGTCAAAAAAGTAAATAAGCGTCACCATAGGATTTAGATAAATTTGCAAAATTGATCAACCGCACTGTTTCCACCGAGAACTGATATTTATGCTTCGCCGAATCAATTCAAATATGACCGCACAAACGTTACCTCCGGTTGCAGCTCTGCATCAAGTACTGAACCCGCAGTTGACAACAGATAGCTCTTCAACTGATGCTGCCGGCCATAAAAGCTCAGATTATATTCTAATCGAGTTCGCATAAACGAGTGACGTCACTCGCAGAAGACTACACACTGCCATTAGCGACGTGTTAAACACACTGTTGGCGATGCTTCAATTTTAAATGCAAACGTTCGCTATCGATGTTATCGGTTCGGTGGACAGATTTTACACGTTACCATGATTTTGTTTTCCCGCGGCGCGCCTCCAACAACGCCGGCCAATACATCAAATGCCCATCTATATTTGTGGCCACAAACGAGGGGTGTTAATTGAATAAATTAGCTCGTCGACTACCAAGCTGTCGCATTTGTGACGGCTGGAATGACGCCGCGCCGACGGAGATGATGGATGGACTAAATGCGGTTTTATTCGACAGGACAGAGGTTCTCTACGGTTTATGCGTGTTGGATTGTGCGTAGGATGGAAGCTCGTTTGGGTTTTACTGCATTATAATGATCCTATCTCTTGGTCCATGGTCATAGGCGTCATAGCGCATTAGATAATCCAAATATTGGATCCTTTTTCACTGTTCAATACAAGGATTGAAAGGACGGAATTTTAAGTTGTTTTAAGCAGGGACGAAAAAGGTTTTAAGGGTGGTTTCTAGCTTGTCTAGAGAATCCAACAATGCTGAACCGAGAAAAATGAGATTCGAGTTTTCTACGTCTAGTGCAATTCGTTGTTTGAAGTAGAAGTAGAATACAAGTATGGCTATATCATAACAGTAATATTTGAATAATTGAAGAATCATCCGAAATCTACAAAACAAATATTAAAACAGAAATTGCTCTAATGTTGGGTACCGACGACTGCCGCGGTACGTCCTAGAGCGACTGAAGCAACCTGATGCCGCCACTGCATACGCGCAGCATCTCGAGGCAGCGTTGCCGGAAGAGGGTGAGCTCGATGGGGCCCCTCTTGAGGACTGCTGGAATACAGTCAAAGCAGTTATTAACGACGCAACGGAGAACAACGTTGGGTATATGGGACGAAGTCGACGGAACGATTGATTCGACGAGGAGTGCAGACAGATTCTGGAGGAGAAGGACGCAGCGCGGGCGGTTGCGCTGCCGCAAGGTATCCGGCAGAAAGTGGAACGTTATAGACGGAAGCGGAGACAGCAGACCCGCCTTTTTCAGGAAAAAAAACGCCGCCTGGAAGAAGCGGAGTGCGAGGAGATGGAACAGCTGTGCCGTTCTCAAGAAACACGCAAGTTCTATCAGAAGCTCAACGCATCCCGCAAAGGCTTCGTGCCGCGAGCCGAAATGTGCCGGGATAAGGATGGGAGCATCTTGACGGACGAACGTGTGGTGATCGACAGGTGGAAGCAGCACTACGAGGAACATTTGAATGGCGCTGAGAGTACAGGCAGTGAAAGTCAAGGCAGCGGAGGAGATGACTACGTCAGTTCAGCGGACGATGGAAGCCAGCCAGCCCCCACTTTGAGGGAAGTTAAGGATGCCATCCAACAGCTAAAGACCAATAGAGCAGCTGGTAAGGATGGTATCGGAGCTGAGCTCATCAAGATGGGCCCGAAAAAGCTAGCCACTTGCCTGCTCAAATTGATAGTCAGAATCTGGGAAACCGAACAGCTACCGGAGGAGTGGAAGGAAGGGGTTATATGACCTATCTACAAGAAAGGCGACAAGCTGGAGTGTGAGAACTTTCGAGCGATCACCATCCTTAATTCCGCCTACAAAGTGATATCCCAGATCATCTTCCGTCGTCTGTCACCATTAGTGAATGATTTCGTGGGAAGTTATCAAGCCGGCTTTGTTGACGGCCGCTCGTCAACGGACCAGATCTTTACTGTACGGCAAATCCTTCAAAAATGCCGTGAATACCAGGTCGCAACGCACCATCTATTCGTTGATTTCAAAGCGGCATACGACAGTATAGACCGCGTAGAGCTATGGAAAATTATGGACGAGAACAGCTTCCCTGGGAAGCTTACCAGACTGATCAAAGCAACGGTGGATGGTGTGCAAAAATGTGTGAAGATTTCGGTCGAACACTCCAGTTGGTCCGAATCGCGCCGGGGACTAAGACAAGGTGATGGACTTTCGTGACTGTTATTCAACATTGCGCTAGAAGGTGTCATGCGGAGAGCCGGGTGTAACAGCCGGGGTACGGTTTTCAACAGATCCAGTCAATTTATTTGTTTCGCGGATAACATGGACATTGTCGGCCGAACATTTTTTTTTTGTGGTTTGAAATTTAGTTTATTTAGTCAATTCATGTTAATATTTACAAAGTTTTTGTATAGTTCAAAAATCTATGTTAAGTTGAAACTCTAGAGCGTAAACATCAATTATATCATTATTATTATTAACGAAGCAGATGTAGTTTATTAGCAGTTTCAAAATTTTTACACGAACCGCTCTCCGTATGCCTGGCAAAACGGGCATCGCGAGGTCTTCAAACGAAAGTCGTCTCCATCCATCCATTACTTTCGCCAGCTTCTGCTGCAGGACCGTCCATGCCGGGCCGACACGAGCACAAGAAGAGAATTTATGTTGAAGTGTTTGTGGTGTTTGATTGCCACAGTGTTGGCAATTCTCATCAGCTGATAAATGCATCACATGCAGCAGTTTGCGGTGCTCGGTTTTCCCGTTGACGAAGAGATAGAGTTGAGATCGTTGCGCTGACGAGAGCTCTATCATACGGATGTTACGCCACGCGCGTGGCCAGTCAGCTGCCGGACTGTTTTATTCCACCTTTGGTAGCTCAGTTTGTAGTACGAAGTGTTGATGGATTTGATCGGCGGAGGGGTTTTGTTGAATTTGGCGAGGAATGTGGGATAAATTTGAAAGGATTAGTTTTAGGTCAGGATTATCCATTGGAGTTGCTGGGCGAGGATTTGCGTGGAAAATTAAGGATTTGTAGTGAGAAATGGAATCGATCTCGGTTAAATGCCGATTAATTGCTAAGCTTTTAGCTTTGAGCGCCGGGACTTGCAAGCCTAAGCCACCGTGCTCCTTGTTTCGGGCCAGTTGCATTATGGGATCGCGGGCGACTATGCCTCTCCGTAAGAAAGTTCCCATCGACGACGTGATTTTGGCCGTATGTACGCCGAAAGGAGGCAGCATCGAAGAAAGGTACCACAATTTTGACGTGCCGAACGTGTTCAGCGTGATCACCTTCTGATGCAGTGTGAACTTACGTAAAGATTGCAGCCACATTTGCCGTGCAAACATTCCCACCATTGCAATGCATCGCATTCCAGTTCAGCGTTGTCATCAGCCGTATAGAGTTTGCGAAGGAAATACCGAGAATTTTGACTACATGGGTAGTTTGTAGCCACTGGGTGTCAAACATATTCCCTTCGCAAAACCCCACATTCACCGAGATAGTTTTGCGCAAATTTAATTGCGCGCCGGCGGCAAGACCAAAACGACGAAAGACTTCCCGTATCGCTTCGATCTGCCACAGTGATGTTACTATCACGCTGATGTCGTCGGCGTAGGCAACCAGCAAATCCACACACTTGCTCTAGCTGGCACACCAGAGGATAAAGGTAGATGATGAAAAGGTGCATGGACAACGGGTCCCCTTGCCGCACAGAGCGAGCAATCTCGAACGAACGAGAGAGGCGCCCATTGATGAGTATCCGGGATGTAGACCTACTGGCAATGCGTGCGAGAAGAGCGATGAGCTCCTCGTTGAAGCCGAGCGACCGCATGGTGTCGAAAAGGAATGAATGGCGCACTCGATCGATCGCGTTCTCCAGATCGAAGCTGATGAGTCATCAGCTTCGATCTGGACTGATGAGCTTACCGGCACAACGGTGATGACGGAGATTGGTGATCCGATCTTTCAGAGCGAGAGTAGCTTGGAAGATGTTGTGCTCTGAGTTCGGACATTTCTGTCCGTCGCTCAAAACACGGTGGGCTTGCATTACGCACTCTAGTCGGATTTTCAATATGCGGGAGAGAAGTTTATAATCGCTGTTGAGCAGCGAAATGGGCCGGTACGCTCGGGCCGTGTTGTCTCCACCTTTCTTCTTCACCAGCACGATGATGCCCTCCTTGAAGGCATGGGGAAGATTGCCGACGAGTGCTTCATTGAGAAGCAAGTTCAACTCACGGTGGATGACGTTCACGCTAATTTTCACCTACTCGGTGACTGAGTAAAATTGTATTGCTGTCTCTTTCTATCTCTTTCTCAACTCAAAACTATGAGTAATCCTGCTTTTGACGGAAATTGAGTAAAATTTCCATGGGAAGAAAAGAGATGGCAATACAATTTTACTCAGTCACTGAGTAGGTGAAAGTTAGAGTGTTGAACATGCGGAGGTAAAACTCTCGTGGGATCCCGTCGGCTCCTGGTGATCGTTTTGCTGTGCTTGTTTTGATAGCAGATAATATTTCTGCCGTCGTGATTTCTTCTGTGCATCTCCCGTTCAGTGAGTCGTCCGGTGGGATAACGCGTTCGTAAACAAACCCGTCCTCGTTGTTATCTACTGCTTCTTCCGAGTAGAGGCCGTTTGCAGCTGCGTGATGGTTGTTTTTTTTCTCGTCGTCTTTCCCCCAGCTGGAAAATTGACATGGGCTCTCCGGCCAGGTGCGTTTCATTTATGCGCATAAACGCGTGGGAAAAGTTCCGTTGTAGCGCCAGCATCCCACCTTTTAAGCGGTTTATGGTGGACAACATTTCGGGATGTTGGTAATATCCGTCGTACGCCAGTCGTAGTTGCGCATAGAGACGCTGTTGCGCATCGTGAAATTCCTCGAAAGCGGCTCGAGATTTCCACTTGAAAAACGATTTGATTTTGGGCTTAGCGTACGACAGCCACCATTCCATCCACGACCCGTAGTTCCTGCGCTGCCGAGTCCAATATTGCCACTTATAATGGAACTTGGCTCCGTTTTCTTCGGTTATAAGATGCTGTCGAAGAGCCCAGAAGCCGCGCCCGGGCTCATGTCCCAGTGGGGGGAGACAGAGTCGTACTGTCAGCGCTTTGTGGTCTGTGAAACAACAAACGTGTGTGTAGGCGGACTGCAGCTTGTTTCGTAGGCCGACGCTCACGTACATACGGTCATGTCGAGATTGCGAGTTCCGATTGACGTACGTGAACCCAGGATCAGCGCTGTGCAGTGCCGGAGGGAGCGTAAATGTTGCAAATTGTCGTGTCGTGCACTCTCAACGCGATCAGCCGGCTGTCGAGGCTTACAGAATTTACAAGTAACTGTTGCATAAAAAAATTACAAGTGCAAATTATTAGCGTTGGCTTGTAGTTTCTTTTAAAAGTATGAATGGTGCTGTAATTTAATTTACAAGTAGCTTTTATTTTATTATTTCAGCTGTGCAAAGTTTTTTTTAACAGAGAAAGAAATTATTATTCAAAGTGCTTTAATACAGTGAAATATTTTTCATTCCAATACGAAAAATTTCTCGTTCCAATACAAAACTGAGAATTGTGTTTTTTTTTTCAAATAACTCTGGAGAAAGCAGAAATACTTTGAGCGCTGACATCAAGTATTCAAATGGTGGGGTGCTAACTCAAAAGTGGGCTGTTTTCGCTTAAATCGTACTTTGGCCCAATAACCCATTTTTATGTAAAATAACTTTTCTAACACTACGTAGTTTACATTAATCCACGATAAAACATATTACCCAAAGCAAAGTTTAGTAACGTTAGTTTACCTAAAGTTGAAGTCAAGCCAAACCCGCAAAAGTTCCGCAAAACACGTAAATTGAAACCCGCAAGTACAAATCGCAATAATTAAAACCCATGTCAGTCTCAAAATCCGCATATAAAACCACATAAAAAATCACTCCAGTGTGCATTACTTTTGACGTAAACTACGTCTGATACAGGGTGTAAAACGGAAATTTCCAAATTCGAGACCGTCACGAAATTAGGATAGATTTCAAACGCTAATAGCTCCTTTATCTTTCAACGGATTTTCGAGATTTTATTATCAATCGAATCGGTAACTCTCCAGCAATTTTTTGAACCCAATGGAAATATTGATTACCAACGTAAAAACATTAAAAATTCCAGATCTTTAAAAACTTAGTAAAATTTCACAGTTTCGTTACGACCGCCGTCTGCAGTTGGTTCTTGCGCTCTACTTTTATGCGGTGATTCGCACAAAAAAGTACAACAAAAGAACCAGAGCAATGACCGCGGTCGGAGCAAAAAAGTAGTGTTAATGAAAACGTGCTACAGATGCTGGACATGTTTATGTAAGCAAAAGGTGAATATTAAAATTGATTATTAACTTTAAACAAGGTTAGAGTAGAGTGGGGCAAGAGTACGCACTTAGTTTTCAATCGATCATGTGGCCCTTATGAAGCAAGCTTCTGCATATCAAATCAGTGTCGATGATTCATATACTCTTCCTTTATGTTACCCAGTGGAAAAAATATTGAAATTATTCAGATTCGTTTTAGTAGAACCCTTATTGCAAGCCAAGTGAAAAACGCACTCTTACCCCACCGGTGGGGTAAAAGTGCGCATCGGGTGGGGTAAGAGTACGCATTTATCCAATCATGTGCTTTAAGTATATATTAACACAAATAAGAGTTAATAACATTTAATTGATGTTTAATGAACATTTATTAGCGAATGTTTAAAGATTACGTAACTCTTAAGGGGGGTCCTAAAAATGTGCATTTTCGTACGAAAAACCATTGTTTATTATATACAAAAAACTACAGAGGTAAAAATATATATCAGGTTTCGCGTGGTGTATACAAAGGCATTTTCCTTAAAGAAGTCCACCAATCACGTAACGTTAAATTTGGCTATTTCATCACCCCTCCCCCCCGCCCCCCCTAACTTACAATATTTGTATGAATCCTCTAATATAATTTGATCGTCGGACATCTCACAACCCCTCCTAGCTGAACGTTGCGTAATTTATGAATGTTTCTTTTGATTAAATGAAATTATCATTTAGATGAAATTGTGTTTCGTACTATGTTTAGGTGTACAACAAGTCCTAATGCAATTTCATTATTTCGCTTCAGTGCTTTGTTCGCTAAATCCTTTCTAACACCAAATTACTTCAACTTATCCTAAAATCTTGTGATAATTTCAAATTCTGTCCCTTTTTTCTTAGTTGTGGATCTTTACGCTTTGGAAGAAGTCTTATTTCGGCCGGAGATACGGGTTTGACATCATAACTTGAAGATTCATATGCGTACTCTTGCCCCACCGGTTCCTGCGTACTTTTACCCCACAGTCCCAAAAATTATTCAAGTAATGGTTTTGACTTCTTGAAAAACCAACCGGATTGGTGTTCTGTACCATAAAGTACTCTATACAATAGGTTATCGAAATGGCATAATGTTCACCTGATTGAACATATATATGGAAATGAAATACTAGTTGCGGAAATCCAATTATTTTTAGCAAAATGACCAAAAAGTTATCTAACTCCATATCTCCCTTGTTGTTTATTCAAATCGTTTACAATTACACATGATAATAGTTGGCCAGAATACCTGTCAAACTGATGCAGTGCTGCTAGTTTATCTTTTTTTATTACTTCAAAAAATCGAAAACGTACTCTTACCCCACGCGCACTCTTGCCCCACTCTACTCTACACTCTAACTTTTTTGACGGATATTGAGTAAAATTCCTGTGGGATAGAAAGAGAGAGCAATGCAATTTTACTCAGTTACTGAGTAGGTGAAAGTTAGCGTGTATCCTACTATTTAGGCAGCATCCCTTTAAAATAGCACTTCAAAAACATTTAATCGCCATTTAATAGGCAATTAAGTCGAATAACAATCGGAGAAAGGCATGATCACCACTGCGGAATAATAAATTTGGGGTTTTTAAATGAAAATTTTAAATTGTCATGTCCAATGCCGCACTCTAGATCATTTTTCGAGCGATCGCATTAGGTTTTCTCCAAACTCGCTATTGCATTTTGACAATTTTCCCAACTTTTCCTTTAAAATTTACAAACTTTTTGCATATAGAAACACAGCTCAAAGGAAGAATAGATAGAAAAAAGAAACACAAAATATGACCATTGACCATTGATGATTCATACAAACTTTGAATTTGATCATTTGAACACGTTTTTCGACGATGAATTTTGGTAAAAAATTTTACGATTTAGAAAAATATCTTCTAGTACCGGACGCTATTGCATCATGTTCAAATGTGACTAAGTTCCTGTTACATGAATAAAGACATCATTCAAAATAGTAATATTATTCACGTGCTTTAAGTTGTAAATATTAAAAATTGTTAGTGGAGCTTATTTGACTCTTCAGCTAATTTTTTTAAATCCTAATCCAAATTCTCACCTTTTTCAAAGTCCTCTTCATTTTTTGTTTCTGCTAATTTCTGTGGCTTTCTCAGCAAGAAGAAACAATTGAATTGAAGTAAATGTAACAAAACAGGTGTGAAGAATTTTTATTCAACTTCGAATTTTGTACAAAGTTTATCACATGAAGATCTGATTTTCCTTGCCGGGACCTCGGAGGACCTTGGAGGTACCTTTGCAAGTAGTGTCGTTTTAAGAAGTGTCCGGTATTGGGAGGTGTCCGACGCTGAGAGATCTCCCCCTAAATAGTTATTGATCCGCCTCACGAAACGATCTCTCACATACGGGGCGATTTCTATAGTAATTTCCATACAAACTTCAAACTGCTCGTACTCAGTTAAATTATAACCAATTCAGTTGAAAATTTAGGAGGTTCACCAAAACAGCAAATGTTATCGTTCAAGCATAAGGGAGCGCAAAAGTCAAAATTTCAATCACTCTAGGCTCTAACCAAAATAATTATCTTATGATCTGTTTTACGTAGTTTACGTCGGGCGGTCGTATCTTGTATATAACCCTTCTGATTTTTTTCTTTGTAAAAAATGCCAATACCACAAAACCGGATTGAATCAATAAATTGAAGAGAGAAGGAAAATAAATTCGTGTTCCGTGTATACCTATCGCAGTATTCCATGCACAAACTTGCATAAAAACATAAACAAATCACTTGTCATAAGACGAGATTATACAATCCCATTGAATTCCATCACTTAATTGTATCTTGACAGATACGTATTTCGACCTGAACAGTAAGGCCGTCTTCAGTGTCTCGTACTTGACTCGACTACTAAGTACTGTTGAGGTCGAAATACGTATACAATTAAGTGGTGGAATACAAAGATACAATTAAGTGGTGGAATTCAATGGGATTGTATAAACTCGTCTTATGACAAGTGAAGACATTCCACTAAAAAGCTCAAAATAATTTTCTTATAAACAAATCATTTATCTCCGCATTGACAGTCATGGGATGAATTTTGACAGGTAAATGAACCTGACAGACTTGTCATTTCAACCTTACTAATAATACAAGTACTAATATTATTAGTTGGCGAATTACTTTTATGCAACACAAATTACAAGTACTTGTAATTTTTTGACTTGTAACTTGTAACTTATAGCTAATTAGTCTGATTATGCTACAGGGCCCTGGATGTGCTCCTTCACAGCAAAAGCGGTCCCTCTCCTCGTGTGATCTACATTAGCAAAAACGACAAGCCAGGCAAGGAAAGCTGTTCGTTCTCGACTTCTTGCAGACACACGATATCGAGGCTTTGGCTACTGATGAAGTTTCGGAGCGCGTGGAGTTTCATGGGGTTCGTGATAGTTCCGATGTTGATGGATCCGAGGTTGTACGACGTGAGAGCCATTTATGGAAGGGAATCTACGCCCTACCGTCGTCACCGTCGTCGCATCGTTGCTTTTTGCCGGGTGGACGTCCTCGGCTTCGCCCGCTTCTTGTGGATGTTGACGAGTCATCTGTTTCGTTGCCGGTGGTTCGGCTCTGCGATCGAGTCACAGGCTTTTTAAACAAGTCGGCCAAGACTGCTTCGGCGCTGTACGTTTGTGTGCGCAGTGACGACGATGATGAACTGCACGCGCTTTGCATGTTCAACAACGGGCTTGGGGACGTCGTTCTAACGATGCTCGGTGGCTGGCTGGCTGGTACAATTACTGAGCCAGACGGTTCGGTCTGATTCGCTGGCTTCGGCAGCTCGGGAAAGGCCTCCAGCGATGCTGGTGGTGGAGCGACAGTACGCTCTCCGACCGGTTTGACGATCGAAGGTTTCGTGCCGTTTGTCTTCTTCGGTTGTGATCGTGGCACAGCTTGTTTCGTCACGTTGGCGTAGCTCTTCTGGACCAGCAGTTTCTTGTTCTGCACAAAAGATATGCCAGTGTGAACTTGTTCTTTGCTATGTTTGCATGAAGAAATCTGCCCCTTGTAGACGATGTACGCCTGCTGACCATCGATCGTGACCCACGAATCAATGTTTCGCTGAATCAGCATACGGACCGACCATATGCCGAGCGGAATCCCACCAAACTCAAAACCATCACCCCACGTCAGCTCGCGTAGCAAGATCACTTCGCCGAACGCACTGAGGAAACCGACGATCTTCTCTTCGGGAACGTTTTCTGGCAAGTCGTGCACTTTCACTTCCACACTTCCATCTTCCATGGTTATACGGAGCTTGTGCTTCTTCCCCGCAATATCCACTTCATGCTTTTCGTCGTGTTCGTCCACGATTTTTTGTGCGAGCGTCAGGTCTTTAACCTTGACGAACGCACATTGTTCACCGCGGTGGCACTGGAATCTCACAACATCTTCTTTCTTCAGCCCTAAAACAGTGTGGCAGAAGCCATGCACCTTCTCGAAAGACGGCTTCACTGGGAAGCGCGAGTAATCTATTCGAAAAGTGTTTTCTCGCCTCATCGCGGATCACTAAAGCGCGACGCGGCACGGACGGATGAAAAATAAACCACATGATTTAATCGCTTGACTTTCGGAGAGCGCAATCAAAAATACGTCTGCTCGTCTCAGAAGCTGAGCGGTAACTGAACATTTGCAAAGGTTGCAGAACTGTACACCCGCCTGAAACGTGAAGCAACAAAAGTTGGACTGGTGGTGAATGCGTCAAAGACGAAGTACATGCTTGTGGGCGAAACCGAGCGCGACAGGACCCGCCTGGGAAGCAGTGTTACGATAGACGGGGATACCTTCGAGGTGGTCGAGGAATTCGTCCACCTCGGATCCTTGCTAACGGCTGGTAACAATGTTAGTCGTGAAACACGAAGGCGCATCATCTGTGGAAGTCGGGCCTACTACGGGCTCCAGAAGAAACAGCGGTCAAAAAAGATTCGCCACCGCACCAAATGTGTCATGTTCATTTAGGGTCCTGACATTCCAGGTACCGAGTTTCCAATCATAGTCCTTATTTCGTTGCCGGGTCTTTTGCCAAAAATAACGTTCTCTTTTTCTTCTATCTCCATTTTTCGTGGTAAATGAGAGGCTTTAGTAAGCTACCTTATCGGGGTCGCGTTACCTACATCGCGATGATGGGGCTACCACCTTAGGTACAGCTGACGCGATACAGCATTTCGGTAATCAGCCGCTGGGTACCAAGCAGACGCTGTTTGAGCCGCACCTCCTGGTGAACAGACGCTCGAGGCGTACCTTCTCACTCTAGCTGATGTCAGAAGGACAACAGTGCCCAGGCTGCACTACCAGCTAAGTATACAACCCTTAGCTGGCGGTCTTTTGTCATCGGACGACCCGTGGAAGCGTGAGATAGGGACTTGTGGGGACTAGAGCTCTGTTGGGCGCTTCTTCATTGATGTCAACCCACCATTTTGCAGCCCATGTACAAGACGCTAATAAGACCGGTTGTCCTCTACGGACATGAAACATGGACAATGCTCGAGGAGGACTTGCAAGCACTCGGAGTATTCGAGAGACGGGTGCTTAGGACCATCTATGGCGGTGTGCAAGAAGACGGTGTGTGGCGGCGAAGAATGAACCACGAGCTCGCCCAGCTCTACGGCGAACCCAGTATCCAGAAGGTAGCTAAAGCCGGAAGGGTACGATGGGCAGGGCATGTTGCAAGAATGCTGGACAGCAACCCTGCATATATATCGTTCGCTTCCGATCCAGCAGGGACGAGACAACGTGGAGCGCAGCGAGCAAGATAGGCAGACCAGGTGCAAAACGACTTGGCGAACGTGGGGTGTATTCGAGGATGGAGAGATGCGGCCTCGATCCGTGTATTGTGGCGTCAAATTATTGATTCAGTGTTATCTGTTTAGATGTAGACTAAATAAATGAGTGCTCTACCGGCAGCACGCCCGGATTATAAACAGTTTGCTTAACGTCACTAGCATAATTGGATTTTTTTAGTATTTTCAGCCAGTGTAGTTCTGGTGGGTATATTGAAAACCTTGGAAGGTCATATATCTCCAGTCTCCAATCTCCAGTAGCTTTCCGAGCAAAGGCGTTGGATTGCCAATCCGGAGATGGCAAATTCGATTCTCGTTGGTTGGTTTTCGGGTTGGATACTTTCTCGATACCTTGGGCATAGTGTATCCATTGCACTTGCCAAACAAGAATCAAGATACATACTCAAGAAATGGCGAAAAAAATACACAGGATTTTGTTTTTACACGATTTTTTTTCGCTCGTATTTTTGATCGTGTGACTTCAATTTACCACCAAACTCTTCGAAACATGTTTCAAAAAATTCAGAATAAATCAATGAAAAATCACATGGTAATTAATGTGCGTTAAAAATTTAGGATGAGTGGCAAATTGAGAAAATGTAAATCGTGTAAAAACAGAATCCAGTGTAGTTAATAATTGAGGAAATGCCAATAGAACACTAAGGTGAAAAGCAGACTTAATTCCAATTGGAATGTACATTTATTAAAGAAGAAGAAGATATCTTAAAACTACTTGAAGTCATATTTTGTAGAAAAACAATATTATTCAGCCCAAGGCTGGCTCGTCTCGTAATAGAAAAGTTATATTTATTCTACAGTATAACTAATTGAATTCATATTCGAATGTTGTTTTTAATGAAATTTAAATCATGTTGTAGAATAAGTAATACTTTTATGCTTCACTCTCTTGATGTTCAAATTTTTTGATGACAACCCATAATCTTGTTTACGTTTGAATGTCCATTCTACCGAAAGTTACTGCGCATTCACGTTCACGCCAGCAAAATGGAGAAACGGTTTGCACAAGTCGCATTCGTTCGAAAGTATCGTTCGTCCGTAAACAAGAATACGAATGAATATCATGTGACTTTCTTGGAATTTTAGTTCGGATTAGATCCAGCAATTATGTAACTATCTGTGTTACCATTTTCTATAGCATTTCCCTCTTTCCGGATGAAAAAACTAAAAAAAAATGAATAATATATGAACGTTCTCCAAGCAAATAGATATTCTAATCAAAGCTCAACCCCCGTGACAGCATCTGTGGCTTCCACAATAAATTAGTATAGATCCCAACAATTAGAGTTCATTAACAACAGCAAACAATTAGGGACCCGTGACCAAAAACTTGAGAACCGAGAGCCTATAAAAACGATGACGTGATTAGTTTTGAATCAGTTCATATAGAAAGTGAGTTCTTCTTCTAGCGCCGTGCGCCGTCTGGACAGCTTCATACATATGAAATCAGTCGTTGCTATCAACCAAATTATCACCATTCTTGAGACTCGTTTGGGCGGTTGTTATGTCTTTGCATCTACATCAAACACTCAACAGATAATCGAGCCGTAAGAGGGTGCATTGAGTTTTGGTGGAAATAATTCCAAAGTTTTATTTATATGATGATATATTTGTACCATTTTGAAAACATCGTTCTAAATATATTTGAGCTATTTTCGTATTTACAATCGGCAATCGTAATTATCATTCAAATTTCGGGAGCAAATGTGTTCACAAAGTTATTGGTTATTCTCGAAAATCGCAAATTTCAATAACTAAACCAAAAAGATTTACGTTTTACCCAATGCACACAAACTCGACTTATGGACTCTGAGTAGTCTTAACTGACCATAACATTTTCAAACGCGCTATGAGAAGACAATCAAACAAACATTACACACAGTAAAAGCATGTCAAACCCGAACTTAACCGATTCGCCTGCAAACGATTGATCGCTTAGCAGTTGATGATTATATAAAAAGGTTTGTGAATCCGTTTTACGATGGAAGCTTCTCTGTAATATTGGTAAAACATGAAAGTGTGTAAGTCAGTCAAACATTTTATTAAAAAATCAAATCACGCTTCTTTCTTAAATTCAATCTATACAGAATAAAGAAAAATGCGAACGGTCAGGCCTTTCGTTTGCTGCTTCTTGTCAAGTTCCTTGCTTGGCCGTTCGATTTTGCCAATATAATCAGGAAACCCTGTATATCCGTTGATTTGGAGCACTCATAAGGCGTCGACGAGGATCTGCGGATCGGTGACTCGAAGAAGCTCACGATGCCTCAAATGAAAAAGAAGGAAAGCGGTGAACTGTTTTCTGCTACTCCTGTTGAATGTTCCATAAATTCTTCGTACTTTGAGCACCTTCTATTAACGACCAGCAGTCATCATTGCAGCGTAGCTGACGGAGGTACGAGCTAAACCTGCTCCAAGATCCGAATAGTTCGATACTGTCATCTCTCTTAGATTGGTGGTAATCCCTGCACTCATTTGATAGCGACTGGACAAGAGTTGCTCTTACCCAACCCTATGGTAATCAACGAGCTTTTTGATAAAATCCAAGCTAGACTGAGCATTAAAGTCACGTCCCCAAATCACCCGTATGATTTAGTGGCAGGCCATGCATGGTTTGCAAAACAAGCAGACACAAACTGAAGAACTGTGCCACATTCAAATCCAAGTCTCCGGTGAACTGCATCCGGGGTACGCAAAAGCAAGCAATTGAAAAGCGTGCAGAGTTTGGCGAGCGTGGGAAACTCAACAATCACTTCACTTCAAGGAACATGAAAATCATTTCGCCCATCTACAAGGGCTACCGATCGATAGTTTTCATAATGGAGTATCGGGCATCTTGATCGGTCTTGATAACACCAAGGTGATGGCTTCCATAAAACAACGCAAAGGAGAGACCAATGAAACAAGGATAGGATGGGTTGTATTCGGCCGTTCCAGGAACTTGGATCAAGTGTCACCTCATTGAGTTCTACACGTAAGTTCGCTCGACGATGACCTCAACGAACTAGTCAAGTTGTTCTTCTCGACCAAAGGCTTAGGAGCGTCTGCTACAAAGATTTTGGAGTCATAGGCTGATTGACAAGCACGATGAGAAATACTGCAAACGACAACGATTTAGACTCCATCTGGAAGAAATGTCTTCTTTTGAGGAAAGGTGCGTCGAATTCCCGACAAATATCCCCCGAAATCTACGAAAAAACGCGAAAGTTGATGTCCGACTACTAGGCGCAAAGATATGCCAATCAAGCTACGCCGCGGGAACTAGAAGAATCGGGACCAAATCGCGTCAAGTATCTTCGATTAGGAGCAAACCACCTTCCCTGTCAGCACGCAAAAAAAGCGTTCCCGAATTCGTGAACCAGCAAAAATACACAGTGATTTAATTCATGGACTCGGGAACACCAGTCAGGATTTCCAAAACGTTCCAGAAAACATGACTGTATTCCCGAATCCGTGACTGTTGTTCCCGAAAAAATACACCGTGAACTCATTAGTTCACGAATTCATGATCGCTATTTTTTGCGTGAGCGTACGACCAAAGTTCCCAACGTGATTGGTTACCCAAACTTCCCTACGGTTTCTGAACTTCCGACCGGCACCACGTGAAGGCCGGGATAGGATTTCCTGGATAACACGTTAATGACTACTCAATTATTCCCTCAGTAACCCGCAGCACCTACACAGCAAAAAAAAAATTGTAATATCACATCGGATTTGATGCACATCATCGCCGTCGTAAATCACATGTATTATTACATCTGTTTGGTGTTACAAAAAGTGACGTAATTGGCATTTTCTCGCCAAAATGAAACGGTGTAACACGTAATATATTCGACGTAATGAATAAAACGGCGTAATAACTAGCCAGCAGAAATCTCGCTTTCGGCAGCTGGGTTAGGGGTGATTTTCGGGAATTTTCTTTCATGCTTTCAAAATATATTTCAAAAAATGTTTTCCTTTTTATTTTATTTCGCATACTTTGCACATCGATATACAGTATTATAACAAACTTTTGATTTTCGGTTCAACTAACAGTATTTTGAAATAAAGAACGTTTGTAAGTAATAATAGTATGCAAAATTTGACAATTCATAGTTTTTTAGTTATAGGGTTTTCATTTGTTTTATTCTTAGATATTCAGTTTTTCAAACTCAAGGATTAGTATTTGAAGATTTTTGAATTTTTAGGAGATCTGTTCGTAGATAATTCCGCGTGGGCCTTATACATTACACTTTCTTTTGTCAATATTTGATGTACTCTACTTAACGAATCATTCCTTCGGAAATTACTCCAAAAACTCCTGCGGAGATTCCTTCGGAACCTTCTTCATACATTTCACCAAGAATTCCTCCGGCCATTTTTCCAGCAGTCCAGCAATTTTTTCATCCGCCAGGAGGTTGATGTTCCATGTCAATATTTGTTTTAATGCGCTTATAGAAGAAGCCATTCCCCCGATATTCCTTGAGAATCTACTCCGGAAAATCCTCGACAAATTTCTTTTGAAATTTCTCCAAAATCTCTTTCGAAAACTCCTTCACATATTCCTTCAAAACCTCCGAGAAGAATTCCTCTGCGAAATCCTCCAGAAAATACTCCGGCAATTTTTCCTGAGTTCCTCCAGAAATTTCTCCAGGAGTCCTTCGGAAATTCCTTTAAGGGTTGCTCCAGGACATCCTCTGAAGATTTCTCCAGCTGTTCGTCCGAAAATTGCTTCGGTGATTCCTGGTTCTTCAGAAACTTCTTCAAGTGTTCTCCTGAAAATTTCTCTAGAAGCACATCCATAAATTCCTCAAGAAATTCCTTCGGAAGTTCTTTCATTAACACCTTCAAGATTTTCTTCGGATATACTTCCAGGAATTCCTCCAGAAATTTGACCAGGAGTTCCTTAGAAAATTTCTCCAGCTGACCTATCGGGAATCTATCCAGAAGCACCTAAAAGAGGTCCTTCGAAAATATCTCATGCAGTTCCTCCGGAAATCCGTGCAGATTTTTTTTGGAAATCCTTCGGAAATGCCTCCATGAGTTCTTTCAGAAGGTCCTTCGGACAAACTTCCAGAAAATCCCACGGAAATAATTCCAGAAAATTTTTCGTAAATTTCTCCAGGAGTTTGTCTAGAAATTCCACCAGGAGCTCCAAAAAAATCCCTCCAGGAGTTCTTTGGGAAATTCCTTCGGGAGTTTCTTCAGCAATTCCTCCAGGAATTACTTCGGAAATTCTTTTGAAACTACTTCCAAGAGCTACTCCTTCCAAAAGTCCTTTGGAAATTTCTTCAGGAGTTCGTTCGGAAGGTCCTCCGTGAGTTATTCTAGAAATTCCTCCAAAAACTTTTTTAAATTTCCCTGCAAAAGTTCCTCTATGAGTCCCTAGTTCCTAGGAGCTCCCCCAAGAAATTCCACCAGGAGCTCCACCGAAAAGTCTCGCAGGAATTCCTCCGAAGACTCCTATGGAAAATCCTTCGCAAGCTCATTTAAAAACTCATCCAGCATTTCCTCCAATTATTGCTCTACGAGTTAATCCAACAAATTCTCCAGGAGTTTGTCCAGCAATCCCTCCAGAGGTTCCTTCAGAAATTCCTCCACGATTCCTTTGGAAATACCTTCACGAGTTTCTCCAGGGCATCCTCCCAAAATTTCTCCAGCAGTTCCTCTGAAAATTGCTTCAGAAGCTGCTCCGAAAATTCCTCAATGATTTTCTCCGATTTTTTCTCTCCGTGTATATACTTCCTAGAGGCCCTTCGGAAACTTCTCCAGGAGTTTGTCTTTCAAGAATATCTCCGAAAATTCCTTTGGTGATGGTCAGATGTGTCAGGCTCCGTTTCCATTGTCGGCTGACACAGATGTGCACGATTTGATTTTCTATAAAGCCATCACTTACGTGATCTTATGAGCCGGTTGATGAGGGAAGAGCGATCCTCCGATCACCTTGTCGTGGTTACCACAGAATTCTGCGAGCAGCTCTTCATTTTCGCTCATTTGTCCGAGACCTCGACATTCCATGGTGCGCTCATGGTTTGAGTTGTCACATCCGCGCCGTTCTTTGCATTAAAGTCTCCCATAAAGATCTTGATATCACCCTTCGGAATTCTATCTTCGACAGAAATGAGTTGGCTGTGAAGGTTCTCTTTGTCTTACAGATCGGCAGCAACACATAATATTGGATTATAGTAAGATTTCGGACCCATGTTCCAAATATGGCAACGATTGTCCTTTCGTTTATAGGTTCCAGAAACACCTCCATGATTTTCTTCTGAAATTCATCCAGAAAGTCCTTTGGCAATTCCTCTAGAAGTTCGTCTGGAAACACCTTCATGAGTTCCTCTGGGAATTCCTCCAAAAACTCCTTCAAAACTTTCTCCAGGAATTCCTCCAGGAGTTCTTGTGGAAGTTCCTCCGAGAGCTCCTATGGAAATTCTTCCAGGGGTTACTCTAGAAATTCCATCAGAAGACCCTCTAGCAGGAATTCCTCCGGAAATTTATCCAACCACCCCTTATGAAAATCCTACGCAAACTCATTTAAAAACACCTACTGGCATTCCTACAAAAATTCAACCAGCATTTCCTCCGAAAATTGCTCCACGAGATAATCCGAAAAAAAAAATCCTCCAGCAGTTCTTCCGGCAATCCCTCAAGGGATTCTTTCGGAAATTCCTTTTAAAGTTTTTCCATCAGATCAACCCACAATTTCTCCAGAAGTTCATCAGAAAAATACTTCAGGAATTCCTCCAAAAAATATTCAAGGAGTTTCTTCGGGAATTCTCCAATATCTCAAAGAATTCCGGCGGATATACTTCCTGGAGGTCCTTCAGAAACTTCTCCAGGAGTTTCCTCTGGAAATTCCTCAGAGAATTCCTTTGAAAATAACTTCGCAGATTCCTTCAAAAGTTCCACCGTGATTTTCTTCATAAGTTTTTTGGGAAATTCTTCCAGAAATTCCAACAGGAGTTCCTCCGAAAATCTTTCCAGGACTTTAGTGCTCATCCCAAAATTCTTAAAGAAGTACCTCGAAAATACCTCCAGTAGCTCATCCAGAAATTCTCAAACTATTATTCTGGAAAACCTTCCAGGAGTTCATCAGCTCCTTCGGAAATTCATTCAGGAGTTTTTTTTTCGGAAAGTCCTGAATAGGGCTCCTAAACGAGTTTTGTAGGAAATTCCTTCGGGAGTTTCTTCAGCAATTCCTCCAAGAGTTCCTTCGAAAATTCCTTTTAAAATACTTTCAAGAGGTCCTCCGGAAACACTTCCAGAATGCCCTTCAGAAATTGCTCCAGGTGTTCCTCCAGCAATTCTTCCAGGAAATGCTTCAGAAATACCTCCATGATTTTCTCTTCTTTCCCCATGAGGTCCTTTGGCAGTTCCTCTAGGAGTTCGTCCGAAAAGTCCTCCATGAGTTCATCTGGGAATTCCTCCAAAAACTCCTTCAAAAGTTTCTCCAGGAATTCCTCCAGGAGTTCCTGCCGAAGTTCCTCCGAGAGCGGAGGAAATACTTGCAGAAGTTACTCCAGAAATTCCACCAGAAGATCCTTCGAAAATTTATCCAAAAACTCCTTAAAAAATCCTACAGGCATTCCTACAAAAACTCATCAAGCATTTCCTCCGCAAATTGCTCCACGAGTCAATAAAAAAATCTTCCAGTTCTTCCAGCAATCCTGCCAGGGATTCTTTCAGAAATTCCTTTTAGAGTTTTTCCAGGAGATCATCCCACAATTTCTCCAGAAGTTCCTCTGAAGATTACTCCAGGAATTCCTCCAAAATCTCTCCAAGGAGCTTCTTAGGAGTATTCTTCAATACCCCAAAGAACTCCTGCGGATATACTTCCTGGAGGTCCTTCAGAAACTTCGCCTCCCTTTCGAGAATTCCTCTGGAAATTCTTCCAAGAATTTCGTTGGAAATAACTTCGCAGATTCCTTCAAAAGTTCCACCGTGAATTTCTTCAGAAGTTTCTTGGGAAATTCTTCCGAAAACCTTTCCAGGAGTTTCTTTGGAATTCTCTCCTGGTGCTCATTCCAAAATTCCTAAAGAAGTACCTCGAATATACCTCGAGAAATTCCTCTACGGTTCATCTGGAAAACCTTCCAGGAGTTCGTCCGGAAGTTCCTGCAGGAGTTCCTGCAGAGATTCCACTGTGCGTTCCTCCGAAAAATCTTTCAGAAGTTTTTTCTATAATTTCTACAGTAGATCCTTCGGAAATTCATCCAGGATTTTTTTTTTTTTTGTAAAGTTCGTAAAGTTGAAAAGGGTTCCTAAACGATCTCCTCGGAAAATTCCTCCCGAAGTTCCTTTGGAAATTCCTCCAGGTATTCATCCATGAGTTTTTATATAAAATCTTTAAGGAACTTCTCCAGATATTCCTTCAGAAATTCTTCCAGGAGTTTCTCCGGAATTAGAAATACCAGGATTTTTCCGGAAAATCCCTCCAGGACCTCCTCCGGAAGGGTATCAGAAATTTCTCCAGGAGTTTTCTCTTCAAAGCCCAAAGGAGCTCCTCCGGACATACATCTAGCACTTCCTCCAGTAATTCCTCCATAATTTACTCCGAAAAATCCTCGGAAAGGATTCCCATCGGAAGTTCCTGCTAATTTGAAAACTTTAATTTCAAAAATAAAAATTATAAATTTAGAGATTTAAAAAGGCAAAAACATATAAAACTTGAAATTTAAGAAAAAATTCGGAAAATTTGTCATACCTAAATCTAATTTTTCAATTTCAACATCTAAATATTTTGAACATTCAAAATCTTATACCCTTTGGAATTCAAGTAACTATAGATTCATCGATTTATAATTTCAAAACTTTAAACATTTTTAATTTCAAAAAAATATGGGGTCAAAGATTAAATGAAAAGTGGCCACTTTCCCAAGGGAACAGGCCCTGTAAATACCCGGAGGGTGGCCAATTTGATCAAAAATCGCCAAAATGTACTCCAGTGTACTTGTTTTGCAAAATCATGAAGTTAGACATGTCACAAGATGAGTTCCAGAATTGAACGAAAAGTTGCCGCTTTTTCCGGGGTGTCAGGTTCCTCCGGGAGCATCCGGAAGGTGGCCAGTTCGATCGAAAACCGTCGAAAAGCTCTTCAATGTACTAATTTTGTTAAATCATGAAGTTTGACATGTCGCAAGATGGGTTCAAAGATTGAACGAAAAGGTGCCACTTCTCCAAGACCAGACCCTGAAAGTACCCGGAGGGTGGCCAATTCGATCGAAAAAAGGCTGAAATTTTTAAAAAATTTAAATTGTTCGTTTTTTTTTGTTTTAAAGTTTTCATATTTAAAAAAATAATAAATCTATAACTTCTTAATTTCTTAAAAAAAACAAATTTAAGTTTTTAAACTTTTTAATATTTAATTTTTTATAATTTTTAGATTGTTAAATGGTTTGAATTGTTTTAAAATTTCATTTTATTTATTATCTCAAAAATTTAGATTTTTCTAATTGTTAATTTTCAAAATTAAAAGGGAATATCATATTTTTTTTAATTTACGCCTTTTTCCAAATTTTGCTTTTTTTCATTTGTTTTTTTTTGCATTTTGGTTTTAAATTTCAGATTTTAATTTCCTAATTTTAAAATTTTTACTTTTTATTTCAATTTTTATTCTTTTTTCTGTAACATTAGTTTTTTTCTTATTTCGCCATTCTCGGTAAATGCTGTTACGCTTTTATAGCTATTTCATTCAAACTGTGTATTGTGGCGTCAAATTGTTGATTCAGTGTTATCTGTTTAGATGTCAGCTAAATAAATGAGTCCTAACCTTCATATGCGCATTATTCCTGCCTGCGCGCGACGAATGATCTGCCTTTCGTTTAGGTATAAACATTCCCGTACGAACTTTACCGGTGAAACCGCTCGATTTGTCGAAAAGCAGCATTGCAAAAAGTGTGCTCCATTCTGCAATTATACCCGAAACAAATTTTCACAACCAACTGAGCTGAGAATAAAATGAAATTAAAACATACCTGTGGAAATACATGTTTCATTTCCAACCGAAGGAAGGTGTTTTGATGAGCACTTGAAGAAAACTCGCGAGTTCACGCACTTGCTTATTCACCTCGACCATTTTCAATCAGCGTTCCAGGCACATATTTTAAGTTCGAAGTTGAAAATAATATTTGTGAAAAACTTACCTGTAGAACTTTACTGTGCCAAGCTCAACTAAGTTTAAATTGTTATCTCACATCCTGGCTTCAGATCGAATCTACAGTATGGATTTTTTTAAGCGTTTACCTTACAGCTGTACCAAAACTGGTCGAACAAATAACGCGAATAAACAAACAATAAAATAACAAAGTTATTTACTGGTTAAATATAAATATCACAAGAAAAACATCTTCACAGAGCTCCCACACTTTCAGTTTCATTCCACTCATCCCTAAGTTCTTTGATCTATCATTATCCAGAATATTGTACCACTTCCGTGTTAGCACCTTAGAACCGACAAACAACTCATCGATTATAATTATTAGTGCACATAAAACACAATGCCGCAAGCGGGACCCGCCTACAGGAAAAAGTTTCTCCAATAAATCAAATAAATTCCACCCCTCCCCATTTTGGTTGCGGCTTCCGCGAACAATCGTAATCAATTATTCCGCTTGGTATAAATATTTCCTTTTCCCATCAACATATTGGCCACGGCTATAAAAGCACCGAAACAGAAATCCATCAACCATGTACCCACAGCAATCAAGGCCAAATAAAAACTGCATGAATCAATCTGCCATTTTAATCGCAACACGATTGAATTAAGCCCCGGGTTAAAGGTTGCCACGAGTTCAAATTATGTATAAATAAAGACAACGGTTAAAGGCATAAAATCTCAAAAGTTCGTGTCGATGCTTTTATATTGTTTATTCGCCATAAAATCGGTCGAGTGGTTGGTCCCCCGTTGAAACCATGGAAGTAGAGCATGACATTGAAATGATTTAAAACGGAAATAAATTTTCATTTTCATATCCTTGATACATCGCGAACGGTCTTTCCGGCTGGGTGAATGTCGGTGTCAAAAAAAAAGACAAGTAGCATCCCCGAGTAGAGGCTCAGAGGTTTTGTCCTGTATAGCATTATGGGAATTTATGACACCAAAAATTGAACAATAATGTAGCAGAAAATGGCATCGGCACCGTTTCCAATTCTACGATCGTAAACCGATGGTTTGACGAAACTTTGGGAAAATTGAAGAAACGAAACAAAAGGCCTAGCAGCTAGTAGTTGTCTTTACTTGCTTCCGGAAGCCGGTCCTTCCAACCTTTCAATAGTAATCTGAAGGAGGCGCCCCTCCAAGGCAATTACCATACTTCTTCGGTGAGTACACGCCACCCTCGGGCGCGTTTGTAGCAACCATAAACAAGCGACTCGTAGATTCAATTTAAATGTAAATCTGGAAGTTTGTTTCCCATTTATATTTAGTTCAGATTATTTTATTAGCTGTCGTTCTGATATGGGTATTTATGAGAACTCGCCCATAAATAAAATAAGTGTATCAAGGAATCCGTACAGGGAACATATGTGTGTTACATCTGCAGAAATGTGGATGGAATGTGGGAGTGTCCCGAGAGTAATCGATTAAAATGCAGACAGGTGTAATCGGTGTAATATGTCACTGGCATCAGAAAGAGGAAAGCTCATCGTTACATGCTTTGCACTGAATGCTGGTTGCACTGGAATTCCAATAAAATTAACTAAGGTACTCATAATTAAAATAAATTAAAATTGACTGAAATCGATGTTCGTATGATGGCAATTTGGTATTCGACTTCTGAAACTCCGTATTGCTTTCCGTGTTTTGCCATCAAAAAGTCAAAGACGAAAAACTCATTTACCAGTTCCACCAGTATTGTGCGATACAGTCGATACATATATTCCTTTGTTTAACGTGACTTCCCTCTTTCGAACAAACGGCCATCAACGGTGAATCCGGAGATGAAAAAAGCGAGGATAAAAAACTTTTCCTCGTCTAATTAGGTTTGGCTGCATTACTGGTAATGGACGGGGTACGGAGTGATTTACGAGTTTCGCAGGTACCCGTCGAAACTCTTTTATCCAACGCTGATGAAGCAGGCATTTTTTATGACGACGTGATAGCGGATATAATTTGATGAAATAAGTTGAGGATGTATACTTTAATGCATTTCCTGGTTCTTATGTTGTGAGATGATTATGATATGATGTGATTACGACGCACACTTAATTTATCAAACACCACGTAGCTCGCATTCAACTTTAAGTAATCTTCGGAGATCATTTTTAATAGTAGATAACCTCCAATCTCGGGGCCCTCCTTAGCCGTGCGGTAAGACGCGTGGCTACAAAGCGAGACCATGCTGAGGGTGGCTGGGTTCGATTCCCGGTGCCGGTCTAGGCAATTTTACGGATTGGAAATTGTCTCGACTTCCCTGGGCATAAAAGTATCATCGTGTTAGCCTCATGATATACGAATGCAAAAATGGTAACTTGGCTTAGAAACCTCGTAGTTAATAACTGTGCAGGTGCTTAATGAACACTAAGCTGCGAGGCGGCTCTGTCCCAGTGTGGGGATGTAATGCAAATAACAAGAAGACGAAGAACCTCCAATGATTTTGATAGTGGTGATAATTGAGTTTATCATATTGTTGTTGTTTTTACTGGAAAGGTATCATACCTGATGAACATGGATTCCGCCCTTAACTCAACCGTCGCCTAAACGAAAGATTGAAACACCTGTAGAGCTTCTAGTACCGGCCGATGTACCGTTGGAAATGGTCTTATATTCCTTGGTGCCAGTAAAATATGACGCTGTCAGTTTTAAAACTGAGATTGTCATCACTATTCATTTTCCTCTGCTGTTGTACCTGATCGTAAAACTGGATTGTTGAAAACTAACAGAATAAAACAGCTCAAACGACGACGATATTCTGCACTCCAAAGATATTGTAACAACCGTTCGCCTCACCACAAAGAGCAATTTAACAATGCTAGCACAGAAAACAGATGATAATATCAACTACTACGCAGTTTTGATCATTTGTGAAAACGAAGCGCAATGAAGATAAGATGCACTTGGAAACTATCCGCTGACACAGCAGCTACTAAGTGCAACCTGCTCGCAGCCCAGTTCTAACTGCTATCAACCCTTTCGTAGCAGAACCTTCTCAAGCCGACGACGCAGTTCGTGATACCCCGACGTGCTGGACTTCATCATCCTCTATTTATAGCGCAAATCAATGCACTTAGAAAGCTGGAGTTTTCTTATTGTGGTGAATCATACAGGATTCCGTTATCTTTGCAAGAACATTGCACTTCTGGAAACGTTAACCTACATCTTCAACCTCTCGTTCTGGCCTAGGATATTCCCTTTAAGTTGGGAACGCCCTACTTGTACCCCGTCTACTAGAAACGGTTGCTTTGTGCATAAACTTTGCCATAAACTTGAATATTTAAGGACAGTGTTGCCAGCTTTCCATCTTGGCGTTTACTGTCCAGCAATTTCGCCCAGCTTGTTATCGTATCGTTCGAATTTGACTGAGCTGCTTTATCGTCCAAGATATCGGATTGCAGTATTGGCAAAAATAAAAAGAACACTAAAATTCAAAATGCCCAATCATCTTAAAAAATCTTATTTATTCAAAAAATCGTTAATCTTTTTATAAAGATATCTTTATCAAAAAATATTTGAAAAATCTTTATAAATAAAATAAATCTTCATATGTGAAAGCACTGCACTGCGAATCGGTCGCTAGCAAGGTGTCAAAGCGCATCACAAGGTGGCGAGGGAAACCACTCCAAGCAAATTCTATCAAGCAACATATTCTCGTCGTTGGCACTTGACTATGTCGGCAATTCACCGAAAAAGCGTAAGAAGCAGTAACTGCAGCTACCACGCACAGGTACAACCAGATTGGTGGGAGAAGTACCCGCCTGTGCCCCCTAAGATCCGCCTTTTAATAGCTAAGGTCCTGAAATGTACTTTTCGGCTCTGAAGCGAGGACGTAAAAGTGATGGCGGCCTACAAGGAGCATCACAATCGTAGAGTTCCTCGAGGTCCACAAGTATGAGTTTTACACTCATGACCTCTCCGGCACGAATTCGCTCAACGCTTTGCTACGAGCTCCACGACATGAAACAAGAGGAGCTCGTCGTGGAGCTTGTAAGCTGCGGTAGCCGTGCACAAATCCACGTCTAGTCCAGAACCAGTTTAGGGCCCCTATAAAAGCTTCCGTAGTCACGTTGATAACCAACTCGATGTGTGCGGCATTTGTTGGCATACAAACCAATATGAATAGATAACCTTTTTGTTGGCGATTGCTTCCTATTTCCTTGAGTATAGAAGGGACCGCAATAGTCAATCCCAACGTTTCGAAATACCTTTTCTTGGTTCACACGAATAGCTGGTAGGTCTCCCATAATTTGTTCAGCAAAGGAAGGACGATGTCGAAAGCAGGTGATGCAGGCATGAGTGGAAAATCTAGCTTTATTTCGCCCATCTATAGGCCAAAGTTTTCTGCGGACTGCAGCAAATAAATAAGAAGGGCCAGAAGGGCATAGTCGCGTTCGAAAGTCTACCACCCACACAGATGATCATTCATCATTCATCCTCGCTTATTGATTTGTGTCCTTTGAGAAAGTTGTATAAACTCTTCAGAAAATGAAATATGTTGTTTTTGCGAGTAATTTTTAGCTCTGCGGTCCTCAGATCTGTTACTGATAGATGACCTGATAGGCGTTATTGTTATGATGATGTAAAGGGTGGCAACTAAAAAAATAGAATGCCTAGTCTTGCTGGTATGACATGACCGCTGATTCAACTATGAGACGACACAAATTGTTGACCAGACATTAAAGAAAAACATTTTGTCAATTTTTGAGATGATACCCATAAGTGATGACAATAATAGTATTAACAAACGTACAGACACGGCCAATTTAAGCACCACACTCTCTAGATTAATACACAGAATAAACACATGCAGATAATATTAGGAATATTCCAACCCAAAAAAAAAAACAAATAGTGACGGCTTTCCGAAGTGATTAAAGTTATTACATTTCTTAACGGTAACATTAAACGATAAAACAAACAAACCTAATCAAACATAACTATTTACTATTTACATAAACAGTGAAGTGAAGAACAAAATTAGGACAACTTTAGACAAGTTAGATCTAAACTACAAATGACAAAAACAGTTACCTAATAAGTACACATAAAACAACACAAAAATCAGAAGTTTTATATACTAGATACGACCGCCCGACGTAAACCACGTAAAACAGATTATAAGATGTTAAATATCTTGGCTGTGCATATGTACAGCACATGTTTCGAAATGGACAAATTGATATGAAATTGAAGGGACTCGAACCCTAAACCTCCTAAGGGTAGATTTTCGTGCTGCCAAGTTGCCGAATAATATGCAATTAATTGTTAGATTATAAGATAATTAATTTGCTTAGAGCTTAGAGTGATTGAAATTTTTACTTTTTCGCTCCCCTATGCTTGAACGATAACATATGCTGTTTTGATGAACCTTCTAAATTTTTAACTGAATTGGTTAATGGTTGTATGGTTGTATGAAAATTACTTTAGAAATATCCCCGTATGTGAAAGATCGTTTCGTGAGGCTATGAATTAACTATATTTAGGGGGAGATCCCCAGCGCCGGACACCTCCCAATACCGGACACTTCTCAAAACGACACTTGCAGAGGTTCCTCCACCATCTTATGTGATACAAAAGGAAGCTATTGAAAAGGCTTTAAACGGCATTCACATTCATTCACTTGCTAAATTTCCTATGTTGTCAACGTACTCATATATTTTCAGAGCTTAATACGTTGCAAAACGGTTTTCCATAAAAGTTACTTTAGTAATATTCATACAAACTTCGAACCGCCACGGTTGTTACTCTGTTTCTGCCAGGCCAGCTGTAATTACAAAGAGAACCAACAGATGATATTTGACACTAATTTCACCTTCAATGTGTAAAAACAGGTTACTCAAAATTAAGTGATACCGGCGCCGGCCGTGTTCGAATGCGGGACAATTAATGAATGTGTAGGAATATGTTGACGTGATACTCGCATTAATAGAGGCTGACGAGTCATCTGCACTTCCACGAGTAACCATTGGGATGTTGGATATATGGGGTCGGGAGGTAGCGAGGTTTGTTTTGCTAAACGTTTTGCCGCGTGTAATATGTAGTTTTTTTTTCGCAAATCGATCGTGCATCAATTTATTTATGTTTCGAGCAAAATTGGCGTAACTCAATATATGAAAATATGACAAGACATGAACTATGATATCAAGACAAAATTTTCAAAACGACTTATCTGCTTTTGTAAACAAAGATTCAAACGACGATTTGACGAATCTGATAGCTCTCCCACGCAAACCAACACCATCAACAGGTAGCGGGAACCTTCACCTACCTAATAGTGGTGCGATGCGTAGCGACCAAGGGCCTCAAATGCCTGTCATACGGGCAAGCAAAGCCCGTGTACTCTGCATCAAAGCTTAGAACCGGTGTTAGGGCGCAATCGTTAATGCGAACATTTTTATATTCGGTTAGTTACTGCAAGTAAATCCAAATAAAGCATGCCACATCGTTATATTGCTGCATGACTGAGTGTTTAATTGAGTGAGTGTTTAAATATAGAAAACAAAAGTGTGCATAAAAATTGCAATTTGACAGCCTGTTGATTTTTTTTTTTTTTTTTTTTTTAACTAATTTTATTTGCTAATTATCTAATACATGCATTCATCTCTTAGACTAGGTGTTCCGTGTTTTCTTAACACTATCATCCTTATTTGCTATGTTACGCTTTTAGTTATTATTAATACATTTCAATTGCCTCTGGCAGTTAGAATTTTTCCTCTGGTTGAATTGAACCATGTAGGAATTACAATGTTTTCAACTTAAACTAAACTTAACCTATTTTATACTAAGGGTACAAGGAGTTAATCGTTGCAATAGAAGATTGCAACGATTTTTGTCTAAAATTGAAATTATTTTGTTGGACATTTGTTGCAATGTCTCAATATTAGAAATTCTATGAAGTTCATTGGTACTATACCACGGAGGCAACTTCAGAATCATTTTCAAAATTTTATTTTGAATCCTCTGGAGTGCCTTCTTTCTGGTATTGCAGCAATTAGCCCATATTGGCACAGCATACAACATGGCAGGTCTAAAATTTGTTCGTAAATCAGAAGTTTGTTTTTTAGACAAAGTTTTAATATCCTGTTTATAAGTAGATATAGACACTTAATATATTTGTTACATTTGGCTTTCAAAAGTTATTTTTTGATCCAGCAGATGTCCTAAATATTTAGCTTCGATAGACCAATTAATTGGAACCCCATTCATAGTGACAATATGTCTGCTAGAAGGTTTCAAATAAGAAGCTCTCGGCTTATTAAATTATAAGCTGAGTTTTGGAAGCATTCGGAGAAATTTTCCATTTTGTAAGTAAGTGGAGAAAATATCCAAACTTTTTGCAATCTACTACAAATGACACGAAGGCTTCGCCCTTTGGCTGAAAGGCCCGTGTCATCTGCAAACAAAGATTTTTGACACCCTGGTGGTAAATCAGGTAAGTCAGAAGTAAAAATGTTATACAATATGGGCCCCAGTATGCTGCCTTGGGGACACCAGCCCTTACAGGTAATCTATCAGATTTAGTATTCTGATAGTTTACCTGCAGCGAGCGATCTGATAAATAATTTTGGATCAGTTTAATGATGTACAGAGGAAAATTAAAATTCATCAATTTTACAATCAAACCTTCATGCCAAACACTGTCAAATGCTTTCTCTATATCAAGAAGAGCAACTCCAGTCGAATATCCTTCAGATTTGTTGAGCCGAATTAAGTTCGTAACTCTTAATAACTGATGAGTGGTTGAATGCCCATGGCGAAAACCAAATTGCTCATCAGCAAAAATAGAATTGTCATTAATATGAACCATCATTCTATTTAAAATAATCTTTTCAAACAGTTTGCTTATTGAAGAAAGCAAACTGATTGGATAACTAGAAGCCTCAGCTGGATTTTTGTCCGGCTTCAAAATTGAACAACTTTGGCGTTTTTCCATTTATCTGGAAAGTATGCCAATTGAAAACATTTGTTAAATAAATTAACCAAAAAGGATAAAGAGCTCTCAGGAAGTTTTTTGATAAGTATGTAGAAAATACCATCATCACCTGGGCTTTCATATTTTTAAATTTTCTAGTAATAGATCTCACTTCATCCAAATTGGTTCCCAACGAAGGGTCAAAAACATTCTCTTGATTGAGAATGTCTTCGAAGCTCCGTGTAACCTGATCCTCAATTGGACTAGTGAGACCTAGACTAAAATTATGGGCACTCTCGAACTGCTGAGCAAGTTTTGAGCCTTTTCGCCATTTGTTAATAAAATTTTATTTCCCTCTTTAAGCGCTGGAATTGGCTTTTGAGGTTTTTTAAGAATTTTCGTTAATTTCCAAAAGGGTTTCGAACTGGGATCCAACTTCGAGACATTATTCTCAAAGTTGGTATTTCTCAGAATAACGAAACGTTTTTTAATTTCATTTTGCAAATCTCGCCAAATAACTTTCAACGCGGGATCGCGAGTTCTTTGGTATTGCCTTCTTCTCACATTTTAAGACGGATCAGTAGCTGAAGATCGTCGTCAATAATAATGGAGTTGAATTTTACTTCACATTTCGGAATTGCAATGCCTCTGGCTTCGACAATTAAATTTGTCAAAGATACGAGAGCATTATCAATATCACTTTTGGTATCGAGAGGAATATCAACATCAAAATTCCTATCGATATACGTTTTATATAAATCCCAATCAGCTCTGTGATAATTAAAAGTAGAGCTGATTGGATTATAAATGGCTTCTTGTGAGATTTCAAATGTCACAGGAAGGTGATCAGAGTCAAAGTCAGCATGAGTTACCAATTGGCCACACAGCTGACTTGAATCTGTTAAAACTAAATCAATTGTAGAAGGATTTCGACTGGAAGAAAAACAAGTTGGTCCATTGGGATATTGAATAGTATAATATCCCGCAGAACAATCTTCAAATAAAATTTTACCATTGGAATTGCTTTGAGCATTATTCCATGAACGGTGTTTGGCATTGAAGTCACCGATTACGAAGAATTTTGATTTGTTGCGAGTCAGAATTTGAAGATCAGCTTTCAACAAATTCTTTTGCTGCCCATTGCATTGAAAAGGCAAGTAGGCTGCAATGAAGGAAAATTGTCCAAAATTTGTTTCAACAGAAACTCCCAAGGTTTCAAAAACTTTGGTTTCAAACGAAGAAAATAATTTATGTTTGATACGTCTATTAATGACAATGGCGACCCCACCACAGGCGCTGTCAAGACGATCATTTCTGTAGATAAAATAATTTGGATCTCTTTTAATGGAGAGTCCTGGTTTTAAATAAGTTTCTGTAATAATGGCAATATGCACATTATGAACTGAAAGGAAGTTGAATAATTCATCTTCCTTACCCTTACCCTTACCCCTTCCTTACCCGGGCATTCCAATTTAGAACTTTCACACAATTATTTGGATCCATTGAAACGGAGTCCGATAACAATTTTTTGTGTGTACTTTATACCAACCTGAACAGCTTCAGGAATGAGATTTGCTTTGAACATTGCATCAATCATGTGATGCAATTGTTCAGTTAAAAATCAAATCGGAAGCAGTCATGCTACCTGAAGCGGCAACATGACCGTTATTTTCCGTTGGGACATGGGTGTAAACCGCATTTTGAGGATAGAAATTTGGTCTACCAGCAGCGATGTTTGCATACGTAGGTACAGTCGAATAGATGGAATTTACTGAAGTGCTTGCTACCCGTTGACGAGCGGCAAAATTTGTTTGTGAATTGTGGTGGGTATGAATTGCTCGACCGGTAACCGGTTTCGAAATTTGAGCGTTTGAAAAATTTCTACCCGTCGAATCTGGGATCCGATTGGAATTTCCCGTCATCAATTTTGCACGGAATTCAAAACTTTTTGCGTGAAGGGCATTCCCAGAAATTGGATTTATGATTGCCCCCACAGTTTGCGCACTTAAATTTATTGGAATCTTCTCTCACAGGACATGCGTCCTTGGCGTGAGAGGTTCCACCACAAATCATGCATTTAGCATCCATGTGACAATGTTTGGTTCCATGACCCCACTTTTGGCACTTACGGCACTGGGTAGGGTTTTGAAATTTCCCCCAGGCCTGCGGAAATGTTCCCATGTAACACGGACATGAGACATAATACAGGCCTTTTCCAAACTTTTCATATTATTTAGTTCACTTTTGTTAAAATGAACTAAATAAAATTCTTGAGAAATGCCCTCTGGGAAGTACCAGAATGGGATTTCTTTTCATCTTAATTACTTGGACTGGTGAAAATCCAAGTAATTGAGAAATTTCAATTTAATCTCATCCAGTGATTTGTCATCACTGGGGAGACCTTTCAAGACGACTTTGAACAATCGCTCAGTTTTGTCGTCGTATGTGAAGAATTTATGGCGCTTCTCAGTTAAATACTGAAGAAGACGTTTGCGATCGTCGAAGGATCCCGGCAAAACGCGGCAGTCACCCTTCCTAGCAATCTGAAATGAAACCTTGATCCCTGAAGGTTACTCAAAATCTCATTCCTGAAGCCAGAAAACTCGGCAACAGATACCACAATTGGCGGAATTCTTTGCTTGGGCTAGAGGTAGATTCGATTTGCTCAATTTCATCATTAATCAAATCGAACTGATTGCTCAGTTCGATTGGAGAAGAATTATTTCCGATATTAGAGTTAGAAGGAATATCTGAATTCTCCAGCTTCCTTCTATTTTTTCCGCGCTTGGGCAGGACGGTCTTGAAACCTTTTGTTAATACTCATTGCTGAGCGTGGAGACGTGACCTTCTAAGAGGTTTTTTCCCAGAACGGTGTCCCTGCAGGATTACCACCGCTTGTCGGAATTTTACTTCCGCAAACGGGTCCAACGTAAAACGAAGGCACGGGTCCTTGCAAAGATCGTAACGGGATCAGTGGGTACAAATAGCGCTAAGAAGCACCGTTGAAATTAAAATAGCTTCGGGTAGTATTAAAAACTTCCTTCCGCAAAGAGAGAAAGAACCGCACAGCACGAAAGCACGATGCGGTCTGACAGCCTGTTGATAATGATAGTTATTCTTTTACGTTAGTCACGTCTCGCTAAATGGAATAGCGAGATTGCATCATTGGTAATTGCCTACTTTTCGGATATTACCCAAGGGCCTCATACGCCTGTCACTGACGAACAAATCTCGGGTACTCTGCAAAAAGATATTTTAGTTACTAGATAAAGATTGTCGCTTCGGTTCCCTTTGTTCTGCTGTCCGGAACATGTTGGGTGCCAAGCTGTCAAATCGTATGGATTTTCCTTCTTTGACATTTAGCTCCCCTATCCTCGCCAGTAAAAGATGTTCCGGACAGCGACGACAGCGACAATCTTTATCTGGTAACTGAAATATCTTTTACTCTACAACGAAGCTTACACGCTAACTTGAAATAACCCAGTGACCGGGTCGTTTGTACCCGGATTTTTTCAATGTTAGCAGTTGTCAAAATCTGGGTATGTCAACAAAATGGATCTGAGTCAGACGAACCCGAAATCTGGGTAACCGGGGACTTAAACATTTTCGGATATAACAACATGGCGTGAACGTCGTATGCCGGAGTAAATGCTAGGGGATTTTGCTGAATGCAGCAAGAAAAAGGTAACCATGGTCAAATTAATGGCGGCGGGGCATTTTCGTCACAGCCAGCAAGTGATATGCGTTTGGAGAAATTGTTTTCTTCAACATTTTTTACACAATAATAATTTTCTGGAGCGAAAATAGCTGGGTACCGGTTACCCAGATTTTTTCGCTTGTTCGGTTACCCAGATTTGAGTTTAGGTACTCGAACCCAAATTAGAGTAACCACGGTTTTGCCGAATCTGGGTCACTTTGACATGATTCTGGGTAGGTCCAGGTTAGCGTGTAGAACAAGTGTTAGGGCGCAATCGTTAATGCGACCATATTTATATTCGGTTAGTTACTGCAAATACATTAATTTTCGAGTCCCTATAATCAAGCAGGTATCTCAAACATACCACATCGTTATATTGCTGCATGATTGAGTGTTTAATTTTGATAACATATCGAAAACAAAAGTGTGCATAAAAATTGCCTCGCCATAACAAAAAGGTGGTAGAGAATTAACACTGTTGTTTACATTTCAGAACCAAATCCAGATGTCGCACATGTCGGGGTAGGAATTCAATGGTCCAGCTTCTCCCCCTGCTACTACCCATAACTGAATTTGTACGAATATAACAATACCAAATTTTCGCCATTCGCCAAGTATTGCAGAAGTGCCGCGAATACAACGTGCCCACACATCATCTATTCATCGACCTCAAAGCCGCATATGATACAATCGATCGGGACCAGCTATGGCAGCTAATGCACGAAAACGGATTTCCGGATAAACTGACACGGTTGATCAAAGCGACGATGGATCGGGTGATGTGCGTAGTTCGAGTTTCAGGGGCATTCTCGAGTCCCTTCGAAACCCGCAGAGGGTGACGGCAAGGTGCTGGTCTTTCGTGTCTGCTATTCAACATCTCTTTGGAAGGGGTAATACAAAGAGCAGGGATTAACACGAGTGGTACAATTTTCAATAAGTCCGTCCAGCTATTTGGCTTCGCCGACGACATAGATATTATGGCACGTAACTTTGAGAAGCGGCAAAGTTGATCGAGTCTCTAACGATCACCAACGACAACTACGTGATTGCTTGGGAAACTATTGCGAAACGATACTCGAATGAATATCTGCTCAAGAAACAGCACCTTTAGGCGTTAATGGAGTTCCCTAAGGTGAAAAAGAGTCGGCAGTACGGATTCATGGATTGGTGGATGAGTTCGATCAACGTCTGAAGGTATTGAAGCAGCTTGGGGAGAAGACTGAGCACTGGGGAGCGATGATTATCCACTGGATGTGCTCGAAGCTGGACACACACACTCTGCAGCTATGGGAGGATCATGCAGCATCACTGAGGGAGCCAACATTCGTGGCGTTGGTGGATTTTTTAGAGAAGAGAAAGGGTTCTGGAAGCCGTGCAGTCCAATACTGGCAAGGTCAACAGTGTTCAGCCAAAGATCCAGATGAAGCGAGAGAAATTGGCGGTTCATACTTCGATGGAGAGCGGAAGAAGTGATCCATTGTGTCAATGTTGAGGCGAGCAGCATTATCTGGTTCGGTGTGCCAAATTCCAAAGTTTCGGACTTAAGGAGAGATTGGATTTCGTAAACAGCAAAAGGCTTTGCAGCAACTGTTTTAAATCTGGGCATTGGGTGCGGGATTGCAACTCCAGATTTGGCTGCAAGACCTGCGGGAAGAGGGGGCCCTCCTTAGCCGTGCGGTAAGACGCGCGGCTACAAAGCAGGGGGCTGGGTTCGATTCCCGGTGCCGGTCTAGGCAATTTTCGGATTGGAAATTGTCTCGACTTCCCTGGGCATGAAAGTATCATCGTGTTAGCCTCATCATATACGAATTGCAAAATGGTAACCTGGCTTAGAAACCTCGCAGTTAATAACTGTGGAAGTGCTTAATGAACACTAAGCTGCGAGGCGGCTCTGTCCCAGTGTGGGGATGTAATGCCAATAAGAAGAAGAACTTTGAGAAGTTGGAGGAAGCCTACATCAGACTGAAGAGGGAAGCCAAGCGGATCGGACTAGTCATCAACACGTCGAAGACGAAGTACATGATAGGAAGAGGTTCAAGAGAAGAAAATGTGAGCCACCCACCGCGAGTTGGCATCGGTGGTGACGAAATCGAGGTGGTAGAAGAATTTGTGTACTTGGGCTCACTGGTGACTGCCGAAAATGATACCAGCAGAGAAATTTGGAGACGCATAGTGGCTGGAAATCGTACATACTTTGGACTCCGCAAGACGCTCCGATCGAATAGAGTTCGCCGCCGTACCAAACTGACAATCTACAAAACTAGTTTATTTGTGGACGCAGTAGCGCCCGAGGCGGTTCATTAATTCAGACATCAAAAAATAAAATTTTCAACGTCTGTTGTCTGTGATTTTTTTCATCAAATGTTGTGTCTGGTTGTCTAAAGTTGTCACTGGTTTTGTTTACTGCTTCTGATAGTAAAAGAAAATTGAAGTGTCAAATATTTTATTTTTTATGAGAACCACGAGTTGCATCAGCTGTTGGGAGAACCATCCATCGCTCACACCGCGAAAATCCGACGACTGCTGTGGGCCGGGCACGTAGCCAGAATGTCGGACAATAACCCGGTGAAAATGGTTCTCGACAACGATCCGACGGACACAAGAAGGCGAGGTGCGCAGCGGGCAAGGTGGCTCGATCAGGTGGAAGATGACTTGCGGACCCTCCGTAGACTGCGAGGCTGGCGACGTGTAGCCATGGACCGAGCCGAATGGAGAAGACTCTTATATACCACTTCGGCCTTAGTCTAAATAAATAAATAATAAATTTTCAAAATGACTTATCTGCTTTTGTAAACAAAGATTCAAACGTCGATTTAACAAATCTGATAGCATTCCCACGCAAACCAACACCATCAATACGTACATAGATGAAGGCTTCTGCTACCTGTTGGTGGTGTTGATTTGCGTAGGAGTGCTATCAGATTCGTCAAATCTATGTTTGAATCTTTGTTTACAAAAGCAGATAAGTCGTTTTGAAAATTTGGTATTGATAAATGAATAAATAATTGCCTACTTTCAGGCAGTCTTCCCAAATGAACAGCAAACACGCTGAGTACAGCAACAGCTGTACATTAGGGCAGTTCAAATTTCAAAAATGTTCGAAAATTCCAACTCCCATATGTCTATTAGCATCATTTTGATAATATAGGAGTCCTGGCAAAATTTCAGGCAATTCGGTGGCCATTTAGGGGTGGCGCGAAGTCAATTTATGTTTATATGGAAATTCGTATGGGAAAAATCTAAAATTCATTCAAGTCTCCCTACAACTGTCTAATTGTGATGAATTTAAATAAACATCCCCAGCCTCCCTTTTTGGAAACTATATAAATGAGACCTCCGGATAACACATTAGTTATGAGTGGATTGAACGGTTCTATTGACAGTGTGAATATGAGATAAATGGCTAAAATGGTGTAATTAGCCTCAACGTAGCAGTGAAAATATTAATCAAAATTAAAGAGTTATCCACTGGTTGAGCTCAAAAAGATTTCAAAAATGAAGGTTGGGGATGTTCATTTGATTTCATCACGATTTAAGAGTTTTAGGAGGATTTGAATAAATTTTAAGTTTTTCTCATACAAATTTCCATATAAACATAAATTGACTTCGCGCCACCCCTAAATGGCCACCGAATTGCCTGAAATTTTGCCAGGGCGCCTATATTATCAAAATGATGCTAATAGACATATGGGAGTTGGAATTTTCGAACATTTTTGAAATGTGAACTGCCCTACTGTACATGCACTCTGTTTGTACCCGCACTTCGTGTTTATACAGATACGCACGAATGTATACTTGTACCCGAACAGACGTTCGAGTAGCATTTTGTACTTATGTACAGTACACAAGTATGTTTCTGGCGTATTCGTTTTTGTCCGCTGTTCTTCACTGACGTGCTTTTGATGTGACTTTGTTAAATATTATAATTAAGAGAAAGGATTTCGTTGTTTTGCACCTTTTTAGTGATTTTTGAGGTTTTAGTGATTATTGAGAAATTGGTTTTCACCGGTAAGTGAAACATATAGTACCTAAATAAATGATTTTCAAAATCATGGTCGTAATGTTTTCGTAACTTCGACTGATTTCTTCATAATGTTAAGCTGCAGAAATTGTTTAGCGGAATTAGGGGAACTGTTCCATTTCCATCTCATTGAACATATATTCATCTCATCGCAAAACAGAAAAAAATGCTGCACCAATCTTGTCGCTTATGTTTGCTAACATGCGTGCTCACTGCTGAAAAAAAAATCACAAAAAAAAATCAAATTCCTTTTCATTGCTCTGTTTTCAATGGGATGGTAATGGGACCTATGAGATGAAGTGCCGAACCGTTTCCGTATATGTTGGAAGCGCAGCCGCCATATTACATGTGCAACGATTGTGACTTTATGCTGCATCCATTCATTCGTACTGTTATTCGTGCTGCTCTCGGTTTTTGTACTACTGTTGACACATATTTGCAATACAGAGGCTTGAACCGATATCACTTTCATTTTTCAGAATGAAATGCATGTTGGCCTGTGTAAATGTGGGAGTATGAAATTGTAGCGGTGTATTTGTGTATGTATGTGTGCGTGTATCTGTAACTACCTGATTCATAAAAAATATTTCTTGAAATCCCTTAACAATATATTTTTTATTTAGATTAAACTGTTTTTAAAAACAAGTAACAAAAACAATTGTATTAGTGTTAATATATTCATTCTACTGTTAGGTTTTGCATCATAATGTCGAAAAAAAGATTGACGTCAAGAATACTTTTTTCTTGTATGATGAAGATGAAGGGCTTTACAAATGTACAATTGATAAGTGCAATAGTCGTCTGAAAGATGCCTCGAACAGTTTGAAACGGCACATTGCAATTTATCATCCGGATGTGTCTAAAACGGTTGGTATTGATAAATACAAACCTTCCACGGCACAGGACAGAGATGATTCTCCTAAGGCGAAGAAAATGAAAACAATTTCGCTCGAAGTGGATGAAGCGGAGTTTCTATCTGGATTGGTTGAACTTGCCGCAATTCAAGGAGTAGCGTTTAACGTTTTCGACAGCTCCGGCTTTAAAAAGACAGCAGGGATCCTGGCAAAAGCTTTAGGAATGCCCAACCATGCTGATGCTATTGTTCTGATGATTCAGCACGTGGCGGAGCATGTCCGAGAGATAATTTCCGAAGAAATGAAGGGAACGTTGTTCTGTCTTAAGTTTGATGGAGCTTGTCGGCATAACAGGAAAATACTAGGTATTACAGCACAATTTATCCAGCGTGGAAAACTTATATCGAGGATTTTGTCGATTGAAGACATGACTGAGCGACAGACAGGGGAAAACTTGAAACAGCGAACTAACGATGTTCTGGATCGTTTTAAGCTGGATATCAAAAACGTTTATGCCGCAACTACCGACAATGGGAAAAATATGGTCAAATGCACAGAAATCCTTCGAGACCAGCAAGAGTTGTCACTGTTGAATTCTCTGGGAAGTATTTCTGAAGACAAATTACTAGATGTAGACCTTATTAATGGAGAAGTGGACTACGAAATTGATGAAGAATATGGAAGAAAACTGATGGAAGATGATAACGATATTGATAATCTCATTACCAAGGTGGATGATATTATTTCAAGTAGCGAAGGTTGCATTGAGTCGATTAAGTGTGGAGCACACACTTTTAACCTATGTGTTGAACTTAATTTTAAAATTAAAAAAACACTCTAATAAAGAATTAAAAAAAACACTTTTAACCTTATTGTAAAGGATGCGCTAGCAACAGTAAACGACGAGTGGCTGAAAGAGATCAGAAAAATGGTGAAAACGTCAAAACGCGTGGAATATCGTGCATTGTTCACAATTGCCAGAATACCGCTTCCAAAGCTTGACGTAGAAACAAGATGGTCTTCTACATGGGATATGGTGGAGAGCATTGAGAAATACGAGCTTATAGTCAAAGAGATCGGTAGTAAATGCTCTGCTCTTAGGCTTTCAGACGATACATGGGCACGAATGAAAGATTTCAAAAATGGTTTTGAGTGTGTGTATTCTGCTGTTAAAGCACTGCAGAACGAAAATATTATCATGGGCGATCTATTAAAGATAATAAAACAATGCCAGTTTAGCATAAAAAAGCTTCACTGCGAAAATCCTTTCGTACGAGGTCTCAATGATGCAATTGAACAACCGTATAAAGAAGCTTGTCGATAACAACGCTTTTAGAGCGGCTATGCTGTTCGATCCAAGATGGTGCTTTCTGGATTCACCATTCTTTTCCAAGGAAGATAAGATAGAAGCTATTGTAAGTACTTAAATAACTCCTAAGTATAGTTAAATTATTCACCACAAACAAACAGGCTTAACACTATTGAATTTTGCATTGATAATGAATTTAACAGTTATTTTAAATTTCATTGTTTACTAATTCCACAACCAGATGCGATCTTTTTTGCCTTTCTCGTTTGTGTTTCATATTAGATGAGTCCCCTCTATTTACAATACCCCAACGCTATTTCAACATGATTGCTAGATGGTTGCCGAGTAACTATTTTATTAACTTTTTTCTGTTAGACATGCTAGCTGTTTCGTCTGTTTGTCTTTAATTTGATTTGATTTTATTTTTTATTTGTATTACACATAAATTAAACTTACATGAACATGTTCTCAAAGTAGCCAACCTTCTTAAAGTAGTGAAGAAAATGTCAACAGAGCCTCAACAGCAGACCCCATCAGATAACGACACATTCGACGATTTTGAGGCTATGTTAGAACAGGAGTGTAGCACAGCATCAACCTCCGACAACGCATCACAAACTGATCTCAAAGTGAAGTTAATTCATTTGGCCAACCAAAAACCAGACTACCAGCTTCAACTGATATTCTGAAATATTGGGAAGTCAGACATTTCGAGGAACCTGAATTGTACGAGCTCGCTATGGTGGCTCTGTCTGCACCGGTCACTCAGGTAACAGTGGAGCGCTGATTTTCTACTGTGAAACTATTGCTGGAGCAGCATCGATTGAACATGTCGTCATCGAGACTAGACGATTTGATGATAATTCGATGCAATCGAGATCTCCTCACTGACGCCATCAACAGGTATAGACAGAAGAAGTGACTCGCGTGCGAGTTTTTATTTTGCAATTTCTCAACATTCATTTTCATTAATAATTGATTTTGTGTATTCAACATTGAATTGAAATTAACATGTTTACTTAAAATAAAGAAAAAATGAAATATGACATACCCGATTTATAAAAGACATTGGTTTAGAGCTCTAACTTTTGTATTCATCGGTCCGAAATCAGTTAACTTCGCTCCAATTATGTATAGACAAACGAGACAAACAAATGACATAGATGGGCGTACATAGTTTAAGTTTTGGTAAAAAATATTTTTATGGAGTTTAACATTCTTGCAATTTTAAATTGGATAATGCTACGTTTAAACAAACCAAGTGAATTGATCATTTCAGGTCAATTAAAATGATTTGCCAACAAATTTCAACTTTTCTTTCGTACATATGAGTTGAACCAATTTGTTTGACCATTCAATTCGAAATCAAGCTAAGTAACTTGCCTGCTTTATTTGCCGATTCTGAACAAAGCAAAGTGAATTCATCAACTCTGTTCAATACAGTTCACTTATCAAAAACCAATTGTGTCTAACTTTAGGTATTTTATGAAACGTTTCGCAGCGGCCCGATTATTTACGTTTAATGTTTTTGTTTTGGTATGATTTTGCATGAACATTCTGTTAGGTCCGAACATAAAATAATGATCGTAACGTTAAACTTTTCATTTATGTTTGTTTTAGGATTTTATGGTCAGAATGCAATGATTTAAACGATCTAGCGACTTGTATTGAAATTCGTTTGCAAAATTTGGTTTTAAAACCCTAGTAAGCGAAAGATAGCATTGAAAATACGACCCATTGGAATGCTCAACTAAAAACAGCCAAACAAACCGGCTCCCGTTAAATGTCAAAAAAGATAAACACGAGCAAAACCGGTTGACTAGATCTGTCCCATAAAATGCTATATAGAATTTGATTTCGCTGGTCTATGCTATGAGTAGTGTTTATAATTGTGCGTTTCTATTCTTTTTCTCCGAAACATGCACTCCCAAATACTGTTAGCTGCAGTCAAACATCTTAACATCCTTTGTTATTCCAAATATTCCGTATGATTTGTAGTCAATGCATATGACAAACCCCTATAATAAAATTTTACAAAAAATATAAAAATATGTTGTCAATTTGAATTTTTTTAAGATCCACTGTGTACCACCAAATCAGCGTGTAACGTTCCCGACTAATTTTGCTCTTTTCCTTTGCTCCTTTTCCTGCACGCAGATCTGAACGCAAGTTTATAAATCAGTTTTGTACTTATGTACAAGTTCGCTTTCACACGTACTGCGTACAATGCTGTACATGAGAACTTCGATTTTTTGCGTTCGGTGTTCAACACAAGTTCAAGAAAAAGTACTTGAGTGATGTTCAACATGTTCGTGGGAACCCGACTAGAAGAGCATAACAAAAATTTAACACAATTTTAACATATTGTGATATTTATAACTTATTTTGATACAATTTAGTTCTCAGTAGCCATCATCTTTCAAATGTTGTAACAGGATTATATCATAATATGATTTGAAAAATGTTTAACACCGAATTGCCCAACAGTATACCTATATAGGCAATTAAAATAGATGTAGCAAAGTCTCCCAGCCATATAGATATCCCAACGCTGATATAATTTGAGAAGGTTGCCTTATTTGCAATGTTGGTAATTTAATGTTCTCGAAAAATATTCTTGTTCAGACAAAAACAAAACATTATGATTGTTGATCGCAATCTGTAGCCCTATCACGACCTGTAAAAATTCCAACTGCACAGAAACAATATATTTTGTATCTGATTCTGTTATAAATTTCTAACAAAATATGTTATTTTTATGATAAAATTGTAACAAAATTTGATAGTTTTTTGTTTCCAGTCGTGCAGTTTTTGATAGAAATTTAGATATTTTAACAACATCCTGCACCATGTTTCTAACACATTTTGTTATAAAAATTTAGTATAACATAATAACATAGGATGATATAATTTTGGTATGACCTTCTAGTCGGGAAGACTGCTATCTATTATCTATTATTGAACTACGGGCTGATGTCCACGTAGCGTTTTTTGCCTTTCTCGTACAACAAAGTTGTACCGAAAGGCTATCATTTCACTACGAAAACAAACTTTTTATAGAAGCTTCGGAGACCCATAGTGTTATATACTGATCGACTCAGCTTGATGAGTCTGTCTACCCGTGCGTATGTGTGTGAATGTGTGTATGTGTGTGTGCACAAAAGCTAAGAAAAACATTAGACAACTTTTTATATAGTAATCATCAACCGATTTTCTCGCAACAAGTTTCATTCGACAGGGGGCAAAGCCTAGTTGATCACTGTTGATATTGATAACTATCGACCATTACGTTTGCAAGTTATAAAGAAAATGGTACATCGAACCATATTAGCACCATATAAAGTTGGTGTCTTGGCTGAATACGAGAAAGGCAGTATCACTACTCGGTGAATTAAGTTGGGTTTCTCTAGCTGCGCACACGCAAGGTACCCAGCCATCAAAAGTCGTGCATACTTTTCCATTACTCCATTTGATACTGGGTATCTCGCGTTGACGCGACGTGCACGCAGTTTAAAAAACCGCAACGTGGACATCGGCCCTAGGTGGTGCATTTCTAGGACTGGACCAGGTACAACGACGATAGTCACCTTCCGATGTAAGAGGGGTTGGGTTTTAGTGGATTGAGACTGCCCCTAGCAACATTTTAGTTTTATGCTGGTTTTATAATACTCTTGTAGAGTAAATAATGATCTTCAAGAGCATTATAAAACTTAAAATGTTACTTGTGTGGTGATCCCAACTCCACACTACCTGGGTTCGCCTCACCAGGTAGACAACTGGTTTGCAGTTTTCCGTAATCATCTACACAAAACATTGTACGATGTGAATATCAGCAAGATTCAATCATTGGAGTGCCGTTTAAACCAGTTCCACATCGAATGGCTAGGGGCATATGTTCTGTATTGAAGCTTGGGGACAATACCCGTCGAAAACCTTCAATAGACAATAATGCATATAAAGCTGCGTTGTACTTAGATTCACGTTTGGTAAGTCATACTTATATTACACTCTATTAAAAAAAATCATTTTTTACAGGAGTTTCTAATGAAACTGTGGCGTAAAACTCAGGCCAATATTGATGCAGGCGAAAGCCCAAGCAGATCTAAAATGCCGCAGAGTTCATTACCGAGAGGTTTGGAGAGGGATCAGGTTTGAACTCTCAAAATGGTTCATGTTACAACGACTCGAGTCAAGTCAAGTACGAGACATTTAAGACGGCCTTACTGTTGGGATCGAAATACGTATCTGTCAAAACTCAAAAGTACAATTAAGAAGAGGAACTCAATGAGATAGTAAAAATTCGTTTTATGACAAGAAATATTCAGTATCAAGCAAAAACACCGGCTAGTGACTCTGCCTTTAACATTGTGCATTTGTTTATCGACTATGTAGCGATAACTAATCGAAAAAATTCAAATCAGTAAATTATAATAGGCGGATTCAAATTTATAAGTAGCAACTCTTGGTTTGCCATGACAGAACTACAAACCACACGAATCCTTGGATCTCACAATGGTAAACTGTCCGGTACTAGCTAACGGAACGATCATACTTTTGTTATTTTTCAACTACTTTTTTATGACCACTAGGTGGATTTTTCTGAACTTTTTTTTTTCTTTTGTCTGATTAGTTCTCGAGTTTTGCAAAAATTTCTGTTTTATTTGTATAGGAGCCCCGCCTTTCCAAAGGGGGAGGGGTCTCAAACAGTCTTAAGAACCTTCCCCGCAGACGTTTTTGGGGTCTGCATACAAATTTTCACGCCGATCGGTTCTGTAGTTTCGGAGTCTATAAGGTTCAGACAGACAGAAATTCATTTTTATGTATATAGAAGATTATTATGTATATAGATTTGTATCATTTGTATTTGCAGACTAGACTAGACATGACATGCTGTATCAATTTGCTCAAAGTATGATTATCGTATATAATAACATCAGTATGTGACAAAATTCTCACCTGAATGTCAATCATACGACTACCAGACGTGAAAGTGTTATCTTTATTTGTATTTTATTAGATTTTAAGCTCAATGGAATACTGCCTCAGTTGGCACGTTCCAACCACCATCATAATTAGCCTTCTAAACATATTGTACAATTGTACAAGCTCCTTCAATTTATTTCTTGTTCGACGTAGTATGAACGACTGAGACATTGCTATATGTCAAACCTCCTATCATTGTGTGATATGCGCTTAAATAAATGCTTTGAATTGGATGATCAACCCGTCATCAGGTGATGCCACGTGGGTATTGATCGATTCACAGACCTACATGTGTACTTTTCACACATCAGTCTCCGATGGGATGCGTGTTGATTTATTGGCTGTTGTCAGACAGGGGCAACCACTACCACGAATTGCTTTTGACACCTTTCTGCCGTGCCGTGTTCACCTTCCGCCTTTTGTCAACAAGCTGAGTCACCATCTGGGGCGATTTCGTGGGGTGGCGCTAATGGATACAAACCTGCAATCATCAAAACACTGCCATTGAGTCACCGATAGAAAAAAGTCGAAACAACGGATTGTCATCATGCTGTATAAATAGAATGTGAAATTGAGGTATTTTAATTAAAAAATGTTTATTTAACCATTTGAACTGCATTTCACATCTGGAATCATTCACGGTCGGAAATGTGCAAAATAGTCTGTTTCTGTATGTACAACTGCTTCTTTCTATTTCGACAATGTCAGTGTGTTCAGGTTTGAGTGAAGTGCTGTTAGATTAACTGACTCTGATTTTCGATTTGATTGCGTTTTCTACATCAATGAAAAGGAAGAACAAGAAATGTGGAGGAAGGAAATCATCCAATTTGCCTTTATGGATCAATCTACATCAGCAGTTTGCTTGAGACACATCACTGGAAAATATAATTCTGTTACTCTATATGATAGAGCGATTCCTGCTTCCTTCCTATCGATACACCTACATGCATATGATTCGATTTTATCGTTAGTTCTCTTCGTTCGGTGGTGACGGCGTGCTTTGTCGCACACGTGTGCATCTTTGCTACACGTGAGGACGTTTATTTTTTTACGGTTTGAGTCGTGGAATTTTCCTGATCTAGACATATTGACGTCGCCGATTCGAATAGCTTACTTCGCCACGGTTTGGGTTTTTGTTAATGGGTAAAGCTGTCAAGTGAGTTTATTTATTGCGTATTCAATGTGGCATGTAGAGGGAAATAATAGCATAAATGGAATAATGGTTGTGGTTTTGCTGGAGTCTGGAGTTTGCTGAACACTGGTTTGGTTTTATTATTAGTTAGATGTCAAAGGCTGGTACTTATACAGAATTGAAATTTCAATAACATTACAAAAAATTATACGAATTATACTAGAAACATAACATGAATGGACTTCATTTGTCCGATAGACAACCATTCAAATGACTTCGGATTTAAAACATAGGCAAATTTGGTTGCACTTATTCCAAATGCTTCAAAAATACCAAAAATTAACGCTATGATACATGCAATCAGAAGAAGCAAAACAAATACAATTAAAACACATACAATTCCGGATCACATCATCGTGGGATGCCATTGCTCAAATGGTCATCTCCACTCGAAACGGGTAAATCATGTTGGGCAAGATGGAAAATAAGGCCCCTGTTTGTAAAGTTCTTGTTTGTATTAGAGATGGGCGCTCCGCTCAGGAGCTGTTCGAAAGATTCGCTTCCTTACATTGAGCTGATGACCCATGGTTGACCCAACAAAGTTGTACCGAAAGGCTATCATTTCACTACGAAAACAAACTTTTTATAGAAGCTTCGGAGACCCATAGTGTTATATACCGATCGACTCAGCTTGACGAGCTGTGCAAATGTCTGTCTGCCAGTGCGTATGTGTGTGTATGTGTGTATGTGTGTGCACAAAAGCTAAGAAAAACATTAGACAACTTTTTATATAGTAATCATCAACCGATTTCCTCGCAACAAGTTTCATTCGACAGGGGGCAAAGGCTAGTTGATCACTATTGAATTTTAAAACGATCGACCGTTGCGTTCAAAAGTTATAAAGAAAATGGTACATATTCACCATATAAGGTTGGTGTCTTGGCTAAATGCGAGAAGGGCAGTATCACTACTCGGTGAATTAAGTTGGGGTTTTAAAGAACCCCAGCTCAGCAGCTCACTTTAAATTGATGAAATCATTGTCAAATACGCGCCTAGAGAAACTCCCTCGAGCGTACGTACTCGAGTACGCGCGACACAACACATGCGAGCTTGTATGACCATTCCAGTCCAGTACCGCGCAAGTGCTGATCGTTTATTATTTCTCGCGTGATTTTTGAAAACGTCGTAAGTCCAAAAGAGAGGCTCTCTTTGTTTACTTTCGGTTGTTACAAAGCCAAACTAACATTTACATTGGATTTTCCAGTACCGATCGGAAGAAAATAGCTTTGTCTAGTGTGCTGAGGTGAAAATACTGCAACAAATTTTAAACTAGCCTTGATATTAGCAAAAGAGAGCGTAATGAAAGAGAGTCTCTCATTTGGACTTATGACGTTTTCAAAAATCACGCGAGATTTGTACCTCAAGCACCATCTAGCCAAGCAACAGAAACCATTTCTGCTGCAGAGAGGAATTAGAAACACACAAGCAAAAATAATCTAGCTTGCCGTCTATTTCTAAACCCATACCCACATACTCGGCGCTACGAACGGACACACAAAAGATACCTAGTAGTGCGGTAGCGAACGAACCGTACCAAGCAAAAGATCCGAAGATCCGGACAACTCTCAGTTCCGCTCATGTCGTCGTCCAGCTCGAGTTCTCTCGCATTTCGGGAACCAATATAAATGAATGGGCTCGCTTGTATGAAAATGTCAACTACGCATGGTTATAACCGCGCACGCAAATAAGGCTACTGCAACCACCCCCTGAAATGAGATGTAGTTCTTGAAGCCGTCTACCAATTGGGTGGCGCTAGTGTTGCCTTTCCTATTTTATGCTCCGTTCATACCGCCGCGAGAGCATTGGCGATTAGCGATTTGATGCTGCATGAAGAAGAAGAAGCAGAAAGATGATAATCGAAAATACTCGCACGGGAAAACATACGCAGCAATTTTTGAAACTCCTAAAATCCTAAAAGCAATTTAATTAAAAACGGTAAGCAGTACGGGGTATTTCAATTTCAATTTTTTTCTGTGATAATACACAATATAAGAAAAGTCCAACCTCGTACTGTTTATCGTTTTTAATCAAATTGCCTCTAGAATTTCAGTGAAGAGTTTCAAAAATATCCTCATATGTTCTCCCGCGCGAAATTTTTAAAAAATCGTCTTTCTGCTTCTTCTTCTTCATGGAACATTAAAGCGCCAGTTAATCATGTCGAAAATCGCGCAACATAGCAATACATCTCGTTGAATATAATTTAACAATGCAGCACATGCCGCTTACGTTGCTTACGCACCCACCCGTTCTGACTTCGTGTGTTTATTGCTTAACCGGCAATGTTTACATCCAGCACCATGTTTATGGCTTCAGGCGAGTTGTTGACAGCCGTTTCATGGGGGTGACTGCACCCAGTATGAAGAGAAAACTTATGACGCGTGATATGGTTCATATACATATCAGAGACTAGGGACTGAATTATTCAAATAACCGATTTGAGAAACATTATCAACAAAATGTAACTTAGAGTTATAAATAGAAAATAATGTTGAGTTAGTTTTTAAAAATTCCAAAGTGAGGTAAATAGATAAATGATGAATGAATGAATAAATAAATGAATGATAAAAAAATTTCAAATTTTTCAACGATAATTAAAATTAAATTAATAATATTAACAATTATGTTTTAATATATGTAGCATTGAAGAACTGAAGAGCTAAGGAGCTGACTCTTTTCAATGAGCTGAACGGATCAGATCCGCTCACTGCAATGAGCTGTTTTGCCCATCTCTAGTTTGTATGATAAAACGGATTGTATAACATTTCACCGAAAACTATTTCGCGAAATTCATTTTCGCGGTTGAACATTTCGCGGAATAACATTTGGCGGTTTGTAACTTTTCGTGGTACGACATTTGGCGGTTTGTACCTTTTCCCCGAATGACTTTTGGCGGAATGTACCATTTTGCGGAATGTACCATTTCGTGGAATATTAATGATAATAGCCTTTGTTCATTCAGCATTTCCACAATTATTACCTGTGAGGTTTCTAAGCCAAGTTACCATTTTGTTTTGCATTCGTTTAACACGACATTAACACGTTGAAACTTTCATAAAAGCCGAAAAAAAGTTTTTCGATTTATTTCCTAGACCGGGCCAGAAGCTTAACCCAGCCTCCTTCAGCATAGTATTGCTTGGCAATCACGCATCTTCCCGCACGGCTAAGGAACGCCTCTCAGAATATTTAGAAGTAGATTTCAAAATTTCAATAGCCCCTTATATCGGGCAGATACATCCATTTAAAGAAGACGTTACCCCTCCTTTCGCCTTATACTGGGCAGACGCATTCATTTAAAGAAGGCATTATCAACTCTTTTCGCCTTATACCGGGCAGATGCATCCATTTAAAGAAGGCGTTACACCTCCCTTCTCCTTATACCGGGCAGACGCGTTCTTTTAAGAAGGCATTATCAACTCCTTTCGCCTTATACCAGGCAGATGCATCCATTTAAAGAAGGCGTTACCTCTCCCTTCGCCTTATACCGGGCAGATGCATCCATTTAAAGAAGGCGTTGCTCCTGCCTTCGCCTCATACCGGGCAGACGCATTCTTTTAAAGAAGGCATTATCAACTCCTTTCGCCTTATACCAGGCAGATGCATCTATTTAAAGAAGACGTTACCCCTCCCTACGCCTTATACCGGGCAGATACATCCATTTAAAGAAGACGTTACCCCTCCTTTCGCCTTATACCGGACAGACGCGTTCTTTTACAGAAGGCATTATCAACTCGTTTCGCCTTATACCGAACAAATGCATCCATTTAAAGAAGGCGTAACCCCTCCCTTCGCCTTATATCGGGAAGACGTGTTCTTTGAAAGAAAACATTAACAACTCCTTTCGTCTTATAACGGGCCGTATATATGGTGGGGTTTCAGGTTTTGAAACCCGCAACCCTAGTCGAACCCGTACCTGATGGGTTCGGGTTTGAAAAATTAGTACAATATCGGGTTCGGGTCGGGTACGGGCTTAAGAAATTAAATACTGAAAATTATTTTATTCAGTTTTGTTAACTGTGAGGCTAGTTTGTTGTTTGGGCTTACATTTTTTTCAATTTAAAGAGAACCAGAAAATATCTAGTTTGAATTTTTTCGGGGCAGATTTTTTTGCGGGTTCAAATAATTAAATTAAGTCGGGTTCGGGTCGAGTAGGGGCTTACGAATGCAAAAATTCTCGGGAACGGGTCGGGTTCGGGTTTGCATTAAATCCAAAAAATTTACCCGGATTTCATGTAATTAAGCAAAATCGGTAATTATTTGAATGATAATTATTCTAACTGAATTCTGCCAAATGGCGTTCCGCGGAATGATTTTCGGTGAAAAGGTACATTCCGCGAAATGTCTTTCGGAAAAATAGGTGCATTCCGCGAAATGTGTTTCGGAGAGTTGATACATTCCGCGGAATGTCGTACCGCGAAAAAAAAATTCCGCGAAATGGTTTTCGGCGAAATAGTATACAACCGATAAAACGACATACATTCTTCTTCTTCTTATTGACATTACATCCCCACACTGGGACAGAACCGCCTCGCAGCTTAGTGTTCATTAAGCATTTCTACAGTTATTAATTGCGAGGTTTCTAAGCCAAGTTACCATTTTTGCATTCGTATATCATGAGGCTAACACGATGATACTTTTATGCACAGGGAAGTCGAGACAATTTCCAATCCGAAAATTGCCTAAACCGGCGCCGGGAATCGAACCCAGCCACCCTCAGCATGGCCTTGCTTTGTAGCCGCGCGTCTTACCGCACGGCTAAGGAGGGCCCCACAAAACGGCATACATACTTATCTGAAAAGGCTTGCTCAGTGCCGTCCAACGAGTGCCGAAAATCACCTTTTGCATGCGAATTTTTAGTTTTGATGCAAGTACAGGAGGTTTAGACAAGCAAAGATTTATTATTGGATATTCGGTAATTTTAAAATAATCGCTACAGAAAGTAATTGAAATGTAAGATTATAAGCTTTGAAAAGACGTCTAAAATATTATGGAATTTCTTTTGAAATATTTTATTTATTATCCCACGCTTAAGATAAATTCCAAGCTGAATAGCCCACAACTGCATTGAATTTAAATTATTGCGGTAGAAACTGTGATGGGTAAAGCTGCGAATCGTTTCACTGATTCAATTAACTTTTAGTTATTATTTGACAGTTCGATAATTATTATCCCATCGGGGTTAAAATTTTACCCCGAAGCAAACCCACTTGAATTTTGACAGATTGATAGTTATTTGGTACAAAATAGATTTGGCACCAATTTTCTAGCGAACAAAGTTTAACTATCGAACTTTTAAAACCTATCCATGCTCCGAGGTGGGATTATTTTAACCACGGAGAAATAACCATCGAACCGTCAAATTATGATTGAAAGTTAAACGAATCGGTGAAATGGTTCACAGCCTAAGTAAATTTTAAAAAGTTCCCATTGTGAATAGTAAAAAGCAATAGTTTAGCTCTAGGAAAACCGCCAGAAGATTACCTCTTCGCCATAATTTCTCTGAAAATCATGTACGACGCCGGGCACGGCACCGACTCATTACAAAGTGGCAACTTTTCATTAATGGCCAATAATGGAAAGCATCCACCAAAGCACGAACGTCCTACAGATGCAGCCTTATCGCACACCAAAGGAATCCAAACAATTCAGAAACGTTAGCCCTGTTGGACTATTGCAGAAGAGGAATTTTATTGGAAATTTGCCTTCTTTGACGATGGGCTGTAATCCGAAGTTCGATTGTGGAGCTTTTGTTGGTACATTGAAGAGGGCCAAACATTTCACGCGCGGATCGGTAATGGGAATCAACAGAAAGAGCTCTGCACAGAATGTTTGCCTGAAGGTACTTTCGAAACCATGCGAGAACGCCAGTCTCGCGTTGGTATTTTGAAACACACATTGGAATATGGACTTTTGTCTCGACAGTACATGAACTAGTGCGAACGAGTGGCCGTCCGTAGTTGCGAAACATCCTCATTTTGACTAATTAGGTCGCCGACACTTCAGGGGAAGAATGAGTACCGTACTGCGAAACGTAGAAGCTGTTCTGGTGGAAATAATGCAAACAGTTGGATCCATCGACATCATTATAGTGCAGAAGAGAATAATGCATAACGTACCAATGGGTCAAAACGGCCCAACTCATATAATCATTTGTAGCACATTTCTGAGTAATTATCATAACAATCGACTATTAGATATTCAGTATCGAGGTATAGCACAAAGATCGAGAAAACTGCTTTGATTTTCACCTAAAATTAACAATGTATGGTTCTTTCAACTTACCCGTACGATTTTCATTCAATCAAATAAGGTTTACAAACAACCATGCGTTCGCTGTTTATTGCTAATGCAAGTCTGCTTTGTTACACCACTTCTTGTACGTTTTGCCCAGACTTGTTTTTGTCGTACATCCAATAAAACAAATCTCATTTTGTATATAAAATCTTGGCATATACAATTCTGCAGAGTTTTCCAATGTGTATATGCCAAAGTTTTATACCGATTATGTAAGGTTTTGGTGAGATAGCCTTTCAGGAGCATGCTAATTAGAAAATTCACTTTCTATGGCTGTGGAAGCCGGAGCCACACTCAGGTCAGCAACGATTGCCCAAGAGTGGTTGTAAAAGAAATGGGCACTGATATTGATCGTACGCATCTCGCCTATGCGTCAAAGGAACCAATGGGGTATGTTCAGTGCGAAGATTGAAGCTGCAGTTAACAAAACACGGGCAAGATTCTACGTAGTTTATGGAGGACAACGATGCTTGCTAGAAGACCAATCTGCTAAGGATTTATGTATGCTGAAGAATCGGTCTAGATGAAGCAGGTCAAGCCGTTTTCCAAAATTCGAGATATAGTTGTGGAAATTCCCATGTTCAGCCTGTCAGTCAGCCATACAAACGATCACCGATTGCTATGGAAAAGAAAATCGAGCAAACATAATGACCGATTTTCGAAAGTGCATCACCAAATACCAAATATGCTCGCTGGAATTGTTCCAAAACATAATGGAGTACATTCTTGCTGCTCTAGATAGGTTAATTGTGTACTTAGATGAAGTTATTGTTCATGGAGAAATGAGCACGATGAAATATTGGCTAAAGTACTGAAACGATTATTTTATTATGGAGTACTAAATGAACAGAAGTCTTAAATTTGCATCTGCTGAATGACACCCCTATCTTCTCGAAGGAAGTATTCGAAAGGTGGCGTCGAAAGGTTTCATTAAATAAATAAAAAAAAACAAAATGTGGGGCTCTCTAGAGCCTCAGCTGCAAATTGTTTAATAAGTCTCGTTTTTACCGCACACATTGAAGTAAGAATCGAAACATTACGGCATACGAATATGAATAAGGAAGCGGAACGGAATTGGTGTGTTGGAAATGCGCAAGAGTAACTGATCCGATCTTTCATCTTGTAACTTCCTGGAATAAAGGATTTGTTTCAATTTTTCTGAGATTTTTTCAACATGACGAAAGAAGTTGTTTTTTCTTTCAGCATACCAAAGAAAGCAGTTTCCCACTTTCCAAGTTTTCACAATCGCAAAAAGTTTGCTCTCATTCAAAGCTGTGGAGCGAACCTAATGCGAACAGAAAACATTTCAGTTCCCAGCAAAAGCACGGACCATTACTAAGCAATGTACAAGAAACAAACATCAATTCAGTCCCAACGAAACACCAGAAAAAAAAACCCTAAACAGATTAACTAGACGCAAGAATCAATCTTGACAGCTTTACCCTACAAGTTTACATCACCCCGACCCTCAAGCCCAACCATAAAAAAGAATCGTTATGACTGATTTTACGTTCGCTGTCCTGCAGTTTGAATGATTGATTTTGACGGGCGGTGGACGACGGCGGAGTCTTCCGCTCGATTGACGGCGGGCCCGCTGCCGCCGTCGGCCAGCCCAAGAAGTTGCACTGAACGCAGGAGCTGGACTCGTGGGCGGCGCTGCTGTTGGCCGTTGCGACATCTGTCATCGTCAAGCTGAGATTTTCCACCGTGGCCGCTTGCTGACTGAAAGTAACGTTTTTGTGGCCCTGCAAATTACCCTCGGTGACTATATAATTCGGTAGGATGAACATCGTGGTCGAAATCTGGGGCACGGCATCGGGGTGGTTAAAAACTTTGAACGACGGCATAAACGGGGCGGACGTTGATGGATGCTCGTAGGTTGACGGCTGGAACGGAAGGAGCAAAAAGAAATGGGAAACGTCCCATGTAAGTAAAATATTGAATTGTGGAAAGTGGCAAAGAACTTTCAATTAGAACGAAATCTTTCAGATGTACTGGGAAAAGCGGACGGAAAAGTTATAATCCTGAGGTGTGTTTCTTTCTTATGAACTTGCTATGTTGCAGAATGAAGGGGGGGTCAACTGATTGAAATCAAAGTTCTCGATCGAATTTCTCAAGAAAACTCGATTAAAATTGTTTTCTGGTTTAGGTATGTTTCTTCAACCTTCGCTGCTTGATGCAGAAATCTCTCAAATACTTTGAACTTTTTGTTTGATGATTTCGGTATAGCTTTGTCATTCTACGAACGATATAACTTAAAAACTAGGTGCTCTTTGAGCAGTTGAAACTTAAAAAGTGCGTAGGATTTCTGAAAGAATGTTCAAGAAATTCATATATTTTGCATTGACATAATTTCTGGACTTTTGAACACAATGGTCGATCGTTTTTACATTCAATACTCAACTTCGGTCCGAATTTTGACAAACATCGCATGAATATTCAAAACATAGAATGACATAGTCAGACGCAGAGTGTAAAATAATCAAAATTTTTTGGTGAATTCCATTTTTCTTCATTTGTCAGTTCACTTCCGACACATTCATAGTCGGCTCTAGGCAGTCAATATTCAGTTGAGTATTAGTCATTGAATATTTATGCACATTTTACAAATTGATAAATTATCTAAAACCTGAACACGTTTCAAATGAGTAAAATGATTTATCACACAGGACTGAATCCGATTTTCATTCGCGAGGCACTTTCAACGGTAAACATCAACATAAACAATGCCAATTATATTTTTTTTTCTGCGCATAGTAAACACACTCAGTGAAAATCGAATGAATGAATTCGTGGAGTAGTCGTCTGACTATGTCATTCTATGTTTTGAATATTCATGCGATGTTTGTCAAAATTCGGACCGAAGTTGCTTCATGAAGATGAATATTTTAAGCTCTGGTCAGACGACTACTCCACGAACTCATTCATTCGACTGTCACTGAGTGTGTTTACTATGTGCAGAAAAAAATATAATTAGCATTGTTTATTTTGATGTTTACCGTTGAAAGTGCCTCGCGAATGAAAATCGGATTCAGTCCTGTGTGATAAATCATTTTACTCATTTGAAACGTGCTCAGATTTTAGATAATTTATCAATTTGTAAAATGTGCATAAATATTCAATGACTAATATTCAACTGAATATTGACTGTCCAGAGCCGACTATGAATGTGTCGGAAGTGAACTGACAAATGAAGAAAAATGGAATTCACCAACAATTTTCGATTATTTTACACTCTGGTCTCATATGATCATCAAGCGTCCTGCAAAAGGCGAGACATAAAGGGCCTTTCGCAAATTACGTAACGTTCTAGGATGAGGGAGTCAAACCGAGCGTTATGATCCATGCAAAAAGTTATACCTTCCATACAAAAAGTGCACTAGAAGCGCCAGAGTTCTGGTAAAGGTGGGGCACCAGCATTTTTGGCGTAATTGGTTCATTTATAATTTGGCGTCAGTCTTCTTCTTCTTATTGGCATTACATCCCCACATTGATTGGGACAGAGCCTCCTCGCAGCTTAGTGTTAATTAAGCACTTCCACAGTTATTAACTGCGAGGTTTCTAAGCCAGGTTATCATTTTTGCATTCGTATATCATGAGGCTAACACGATGATACTTGTATGCCCACGGAATCCGAGATAATTTCCAATCCGAAAATGGCCTAGACCGGCACCGGGAATCGAACCCAGCCACCCTCAGCATGGTATTGCTCTGTAGCCGCGCGTTCCTATTGAAACTCTTTCGAAAAAATATTTCAGGTATTCCTTCGAATGCTAACGGAAATTATATTCTCCTGGAAATCTCTCCGGCAAAAAATCCTTCCACAAGTCTTGGACAGAATTTTCCTCTTGTGGTTTCCTCAGAAAATTCCCCGGGAATTACTTTGCAGATAAATTCAGACATTTTCTTGGAAATTCTAAGAACGTAATATAAGAAAATTTCGAAAATTTCTTTTTTGATTCCTTTACGTGTTCTTTTGGGAATTTCTTCAGATTGTTTTTGAAATTTCTTTGAGAACTCCTGTAGGTATTAGTTAGAAATTCAGCAACAATTTCCTTCAGGAATTGTTGAAATTGTTTTAAGAAATTACTTTACAAGAGACAGCTATGGGAAAACTCACTCACTCACACGAACCACTCCGATTAAAAATCCCAGTCAATCAGCGAACACACGATTGCAAAATGAATGTTACTCAACCCAACAGCGAACCAACAAACGATTGAGTTCCCCCCCAGCAGGAATAATCGAAACCGAAGATAGTGCGAAAAGAAATCGAGAGATGAGAATGACCCTTCTTCTTCTTCTTCTTATTGGCATTACATCCCCACACTGGAACAGAGCCGCCTCGCAGCTTAGTGTTCATTAAGCACTTCCACAGTTATTAACTGCGAGGTTTCTAAGCCAGGTTACCATTTTTGCATTCGTATATCATGAGGCTAGCACGATGATACTTTTATGCCCAGGGAAGTCGAGACAATTTCCAATCCGAAAATTGCCTAGACCGACACCGGGAATCGAACCCAGCCACCCTCAGCATGGTTTTGCTTTGTAGCCGCGCGTCTTACCGCACGGCTAAGGAGGGCCCCATGAGAATGACCCAATGTGCAGAAAACACTGAGTTTGACTCGCTTCCGCAGGTAACTGGTTACCGCCAGAGCACTCGCCCAAGACGGGCCGGTCAGCTTGTCGTCTACCAAGTAGCATTTTAAGTTTTAAAACGCTCTTGAAGATCATAATTTACTCTTCAAGAGTGTTATAAAACCACCATAAAACCAAAATGTTACTAGGGCTATTACGACCCCAAGGAGCTTCAAACTCCGCTTTGATGCGAGCGCGACTCCAGAACTCCGTCATACATAAGGTTCCATAGTACCGGGCCCAGTATTGAACCTTGTGGAACTCCTGCGGTAATAGGTACGCTTCTCTTACCGGCATCGGTATTGTATAATAGTACACGGTTCTGGAAATAGCTTTCCAAAATCATGTACAGGCCCACCGGCAGGCTAATCCGATGTAACGAGAGCGCGATGGCATCCCAACTTGCGCTGTTGATGGGTTCTCCACCCTTTGCTTGACAGGCCGTTCGTACCCTCTGAGAAGAGGACAGCATGATGAGGATGATCCTCTCTAGCAACTTGCCCGTCGTGTCGTCTATAAGGCAGATTGGTCTACACGCCGATGGGTCGCCCGGCGGCTTCCTGGCCTTCGGCAACAACACCAGTTTCTGTCTTTTCCATCTTTCGGGGAATCTACACTCATCAAGGCATCTCTGCATAGCTAGCTTGAACATGTTCGGGTTCGCTATGATTGCTGCCTTGAGAGCGCTGTTCGGAACTCCATCAGGCCCAGAGCTTTGTTCGTTACCAGGGATTTGGCCACCGCAAGTAACTCTTTGTTCGTCAACGGAGCCACCATTTTGGCCGCACCCATATTGCTTTGTGGTGCAGAAGACCAGGGACTTGTGGCTCGAGACAAGAATAGTACCTCGATAATCCTCGCCAACCTATCCGGGGACCGTTCGGGGGGTGAAGAGCTCCTTTTGGTCTTGGCCATCACTATACTGTAGGCGTCACCCCACGGGCTTTCGCATAGGTTGTCGAAAGACGCTCTCTTATTGCTCTTGATGGCTTTGTTGAAGGCCAGCTTCGCAGCTTGAAACACTTCACGGCGGTCCGCTCTTTCATCCTCGGTGTGGGCACGTTGCATCCTTCGTCTAGCCTTGAGGCAGGTTGATCGAAGGGCCGCAAATTCGGGACTCCACCAATATATCGGCCGTGGTAGGATAGCTACCAAGACCAACGCATCTCCGCATCGACCCTGAGACCGACTGCCACAACAGCTGCTGGGCAGTTGCACAGTGGTTAAGATTCAGCTGTGTTACTTGCACGGCTTATTCTTATTTTTCTCTCCGATGGGACACGAAGACCCACCCGTAACGTGGTTACAGGCTTGCTTTTTGCTGGCGCAGATAAGGCACTTTGGTGCCTCATTACATTCATGTGCCTTGTGCCCTTCCTCACCACAACGACGACATAGGTTGCTACGGTCTGGGTCCTTGCAGTTGTAGGACTTGTGTCCCAACTATAAGCACCGATAGCACCTGTCTACTGAATCCGGCTGGAGTTTACTGACCAGCCGATCTTCAACTTCCCTCGCTCCATTACCTTTTTGGCTTCTGCAACCGGTAACCTACCAGCTACCTGCGTGCCAAAGGGACCGCCTCTTAGGCGTACAGAGGTCTTGTCGATCTCTGTACCGCACTGGTCTCTGACAGCAGAGACGACGTCGTCCACGTTCGTGACCTCGTCTAGTTGCTTGCACTGGAGGGTCACTTTCACCCCCAACGACCTCACCTCGGCGTCGTCACCCAAGACCTCTTGAACCAACTTCCTGTAGTCAGTCCCACTAGCCTGCGCTCCGCGTTTCAGAACCAATATCATTTCACCGGTCTTGGTGCGTTTAACGCTTCACACGTGCTGACCCAGCGCCGAAAGCTTTTCGACCGCCAACATCGATTTAAGGACTTCAGCGTAATTTGCCTTATCAGTTTTCACCAACAAGGCCTCGCCTCTGTCCTTCTTTGCGGGCCGAGAAGCGACTTCCGCTTTGTCCTACTGATCAGCTGCCAGGGATTTTCGGTCCCTTGTGCCGATGGCACAGGCTGGCTGGTACCCTCTTGCGGCCCGGCGACTTGCGCCTAGTTGGTGTCTTTCGCCTTTTTGGGCCGAAGAGTCACCTTCCCGGGTCAACGCCCTTCGGGCTCCTCTGCACCCCGATCTGCTCCGCCCAGACGACGTTTGGTCTTTATTGTTGCACGTCGTTAGGCTTTGCTCTGAGCGCCTTCGCCTGATTGCTGCCGTTTCGGGTTAGGCGCAGTATTTTCTTCTTTAGCCGTCAAGGGGAAATCAATCGCCTCTTGGGCCATGGTTGCTCCTCCAAGGAAGGAGAAGGCATCGGTTTGAGCACCTTTGCCGGCCTTCTCTCTTCCCTCCACCCGCCTGATAAACGCATCCTGTTCTTGTCTCGCGACTCGAACAGCTTGGCGAAGCATCCGAAGGTTCTGTTTCAGTTCATTACGGATGTTCTGCCTTTCGTTCGCGAACTCGATGATATCATTGAGTTGCTCGGCGACCACCCACATCCTGGGTAGTGGCCCGCCGAGCGTACTGATAGGGCTATACCCTGTCATAGCTAGGGAGACTCTGGTGCTGCTAGTTGCAGCCTCCGTCACTCCGCTCTCCACCTCCCTGGGAGGAGACCTCGCCAAACCCCCCTTGGCAAAGGGGTCTACCACCTCCATGCTTAACGCATCATCAAAAGAGTTATTTGGTTTTGCTTCACTCATTGTAACTGGGTCCTCCTTGTGGCTGCCGTCGGATCCTACTGGAGCAGTCGCCTTTAATGATCCCATGGTTACAGGGCCGGATTTAGCCGAAAGGGGGCCCCAAAATGTACAAAAAAGGTTGGTTTTGGTACATAAGATTTGTGGGGGCCCGGGGTCACGTTCTCCCCACCCCCTCGTAAATCCGGCCCTGCATGGTTATCTTTACATGCCATACGGCATGCAGGGAGGTCATGCAAGGGTTGACGCTTTCATGTTCAGAGCCAGTTCAGCATCCCATCCAGCAGGCAAAACTTGGTGGCAGGATTGGACAGCGTGCTACAAGGCCCGCCACGGTTTTAGGGGACGGAAGACGGCCTAGCCATTAGCCCACTCGCCGTTTCGAGTCAGTGTCACTCGGCTCTACTAAGAGAGTAGAATGTCAGACTGCCAGCCCTCGCTTTCACAATATTTGTATTTTGTATTTTGTATTTTATTGAGGGAAAAGCCCGCTGGAGTGGAGTTTGTCAGTTAAAAAAAACTCCTTATATTATGATATCCAAGACAAGGTCCGTAAACACGCAGCTAGAATGCCATAATCAGGATGTCGCTGGCATTGATCCTAATGTGCCAATTGGCACTCCTTGGGCTCCTGTGTGCTTTGAGCGGCACACGGTCGCTTTGATAGGGCCTGCTTGCGGACACATTCAGCTTTTTGTAGAGGTTTAACAGAGCCCGCTGCCAAGCCCCACCGCGTCCTAGGCAGGCCCCCAAATTCGTAGAGGCCGTGGAGAGAGGTCGTTAAGCCCTTGGACATAGTTCCTGCTGCCCCTAAAAATGTTGCTAGACACTACTAGAGTGTGCTACTGTCACTACAAGCGAATAAAACTATTATACCGTCGTGCGGGGCTTCTTTTGACAAATCAGAGGCTACTTTGGACATTTTAAAACAAGAATTACAACGGAAATTACAATAAAATTATCATTATCACCAATCAAGTGTATTGTTGATAGTTGGATGGCAACTTTCTGTTCCAAATTTGTTATTTTTTCCGTTTATTTTTTCAAAAAATCCAAAATCCAAAGTAGCCCCCGGAATCAAAAGAAGCCCCGCACGAGGTACTCGTGTTTCACGCGACTACTTTTTAAATAGACGAATACTTTTTGAGCGAGCGAAATTGGGGGAATTTGGATGTTTTCTACATGACAACAAAAGTAATTGGAATTTCTATTTATTTTTGAATAATAATCATGGACTGATAAGTTTTCTATCAAATTTAGAAGAAAGTTCTATGATATCGCTTCTATCAAGCCTAATTTTTATATGTTACTAAAAAATATGTACCTAGACGAATTATTTTTGAAGCCATACGATGGATAATCGAAATAGAAAATATTAGAAAGGCTTGCGTACAGTTGCCTAATTTGTGGTTGTCTGTAGAGGTGAGAGAAAGAATGGCTATAAATGAACCGATTTTTTCCATACCTGACAAGAGATTCTTCTGAAATTTCATTAGGAAATTCTTTGAAAATTTCTTTGGGATTTTTTTCAGAAATTGATTTAGGAATTTCTACGAGATATGTTTTAGTAATTCCTTCAGAAATTCTTCTGAGAACTCCTTCAATAAAATACGCCAGGAATTTCTTTCGACATTTCTCCAGAAAATTCTTTAGGAATTATTCCAGAAAATTAATTGATAGAATTTTTCCGAAAATTTATTGAAGAATGTAATAGGAAATACTTAAAGAATTTTCCGAAGAGTTTCTAACATAAATTCAAAAAGGAATTTTCAAATGAAATTTTTGAATAAAAAATCTCAATGTAATTTCCAAATGATTCCTCAAATAATTTCTGACGTGATTTCCGAGAAAAAAAAATGATATAATATTCGAAGGTCTCAAGGAATATCTAATTGAATTTACGGAGGAATGTCCGAAGGGATTCATGGATGAAGATTTGAAGGAATTCTGAAGGATTTCCAAGAATTCTTTCATCTTCCTAGAGGGATCTCTTAAGGAATTACTGGGACAATTTCTTAAAAAACTATATAACCAATTTGCGCAGGAATATCTAAAGCAATTTCAAAAAAAAATCCGAAGGAATTCTCTCAAGAGAATTTCGGTAGGTTTCTCTGATACAATTGCCGAAGGTATTTCTGTAGGAATTCTGACCAAATTTCCAAAAGAGCTTCCGAAGGAATTCTTTTCAAAAATATTGTTAATAAAATTTCGAAGGAATCTCTTGAGGAATTTCCAAGATTGCGAGGGTTTTTAAAAAAGATTAGGAATTTTGAAGGAATTTTTAAGGAAAAATCTGAAGAAATTCCTAGAATTCCTTCTTCGAATTTTCGAAAGAATATCTGGATGCTCTTCAAAAGAATTTTTGTATCTCTCCGAAGTAATTTCCTGAGAATTTGCCAAAAGAATCCCTGGAAAAAAATCCGAAGAAATGCCTGGACGAATCTACCGAGAAATTCAAGACATTCAAGTACTTTTGGAAATTCCTTTGGAAATTTGTTTGGTAATTCCTAAAAGTAATTACGGCGGATTTTGAAAAAAATGTATTAAAAGAATTCCAAAAGGAATTTCAGAAGGTGTCTCTAGATTTATTTGCTGTGTTTGAAGAATTTTTTTGAGGAATTTAGTAATGAACAACTGGAGGAATTACCGATGGATTACTTAGAGTAATTTACGAGCGAATTCCTGGAGAAATTTTTGAAGGTATGCATGAAAAATCTTCAGGATAGCTATTCGAATTAATTCCTGGGGGCATCTTATCACGAATATCTGAATTATATTCCCAACGAACTTTAGGATAAATTCATGAAATATCACTTGAATGAATACTCTAAGAAATTTCTGGAGAAATATACGAAGCAACTTCTGAAGTAAATTCCTAAGGAATACTTGGGAACATATCCGAAGAAGTATGATGATGGATCGACTCCAGCCCGATATTTTTGGACTTAAATTTTTGGTATACAGTCTTAATTCCAGATCCAAAACAGGGTTTTGTTTTATTACTGTCCGGATTTGCACAAGAATGTTCGAAAGAATTCCTTCAAGAATACCTGTCCAAATTCTTCTAAGGATTTCATATGGTTTTACTAAAAGGGAAAAGGAAGTACCGAAGGAATTTCTGGATGGATTCACGAAGGCCTTTCCAGACGATTTTCCGAAAGAATCTCAGGAGGAATGACAAAAAATAAAGGCGCAATACTCTAGATTGTCTCTGGAGGTAATTCCTGAAGTGGAGAGAACTTCTAAAGGATTTTCGAAGAAATTTTCGAAAAAAAAAATCCTGGAGAAAACTCAGAATGAATTTTCGAAGAAATTTACAAGGCCTGAAAGATTTTTGGATAGATTTGCTGAAGGTATTTCCGAAGGAATTCTTACAGGAATTTACGAAGGAATTTCCAATAAAATTACCGGAGAAATATTGATATGAATTTCTAAAGAATTTCCTAGATTTCTTTAAAAATTCTTTTGAAAATAACTCCAACAAATCGTTCGGAAGTTTTTCAAGAATTAATCAAAAAATTTCTCAGAAAAAATGTTGATAGATATAATTACTTGTCATAAGACGAGTTTGTACAATCCCATTTAATTCTGGAAATGTGATACTACAAATTCGTCTTATGATAAGTGAAGACGTTCGACTAAAAGTTCTAAATAATCTTGTCAGATATGATTAAATTTCGGTAAAATGTTCGATTTGTTGGGTCACGTGCCCCAGCTTAACTCCGCCAGTGAAAAATTGTAACGAGGAAGAGGGTGGGGGCCCAAAATTATCAAATTTAGTGTTACGTAATTTCTGAAAGAATCCTAATATGTTTGGATAACATCACTGCACAAAAATGATCCCTGAGTCGAATCTAGCAAGGCAAAAATATTTGCGCCTAAATTATTAGTTTTAGATGAATAGTGTCTTAGAAAAAAAAACATATTTTCTGACGTTTTTTTCATGTAGTGAAATTCTGTGGTTCCTACACATATTTCAGAAGTTCATAATATTATATAATATTATGCCCAGGGAAGTCGAGACAATTTCCAAACCGAAAAATTGTCTAGACTGGCACCGGAAATCGAACCCAGCCACCCTCATCATGGTCTTGCTTTTTAGCCGTGCATCTTACCGCTTACCATTCCGAAGGGTATCTTTTTTAATTAAAGATTTTTTTTTTAATTCCAAAGTTTTTTTTCTTCTTCAACTTTGTATAGGATTGCTTCAGAAATAAATTTCTTAAATATCATATTATTGCAATTTTACAAGGTCATTGCCTGACACATAAATCGTTTGTCGATTCGGTACCGAATACCTGATCTGTTGTGTCACGCTGGCGAACTCAATATGTGCAATTGTGCGTATCCCATCCGTGCCAATGAATTCACAGCACCATCGAACTGCACCCTTGCATTCCTGAAATTCCCTGCACACAATCCCAGCCAAACCCAGCTTTGGCGAACGAAAACCCTCTCGAACAGCAGAAGCGGTTATCGGAATATTCACCACAAACCGTAAAAAAAAATCAATCTCACGCATTCTGCCCCCGACCAATAACGCAAAGCGCAGCATGTGGCCATCAGGGAAAATGTTTGTGAAAAGCTGTCAAAAGTATTAACTCCAGCAGTGCACCAGATCTGCTTCTGAGCAGTCGTTACGCGGGCATTAGCGTCCATCAGCATGGATGGACCGAACAGTCTGTTCAAGTGGATACGGGACCCGCAGTGTGTTTGACAATGCTCCATCACAATTGTTGAAGCACATTCGTGAACGAATTCCGGAATCATAACTTTATGCGAAGGCAAATCTGATAACGGAATTTCCGCATGTGCATCGTTAAAATAATTCGCACACTCGGCAATAGCAATTTGAATCAATGCATTGTAGCAAATTATACAAATGTCTATTGTGTTCTATGTGACGGGTATCTATACACTATAACCGCCGGTAAAACACTCGCGAGTATCAACTTCAAAAGCTATTCAAAATCAAACTGCTGAGTTAATGTGTGGTTCTTGAATGGCATTAATTAGAGTTCCATTGTAAAAAGACCACATTGGTTATCTGCTGTATTAGTTACCATATTAGTTCGCCTTATCATTCACCACGGATATAGCAAGGGTTCGATACGATGTTCGTCGAAGTGTATTAACACCTCATGAATTACACAAAACCGAAAAGCCTGATTCGCAACATACAGGAAATGAAACCCTAATGGATGGTTGCTTATAATGCATGCAAAACGCATAAGTAGTTCTCGTACCATGCGATGCCTCATTATCCGTCGATACTTTGCAGCTCTTATGCATTGTTCATCGTCATAATTTACACACTCAACTGGTTGGCAAGTATGAATGTGGGTAATTCAGTACTGAAGCAGGGATACAATGGGGAATGCATTGGCAGGTTGATTTATTTTATTAAACCATGATGGAAAAAAGTGACTCAATCCAAATATACACATTATCTTCAATTACTTTTTGTTCGTACCGAAAATTGTACCCCCATTAAATTTGCGTTCCTGTATATTGTTGCAGCCAAATATATCAAACAAAAGCTTCGAATGCCTTCTCCTTTTTATGTAGATATGCTATATTGGACATGTATTGCTACATGGACATGTTTGATTTATCCACCGATTGAGTTTTTCTCTGTCTAATTGGAAATGGAATCGATTATACGACGATTCCCCGAATGCAATTTTCCCGAATAACAATTCCTCGAATGTAATATTTCCCCGAATGCGTCTCCTTTTATTTTTATTGCGTAGGCATATGATTGCAAACTAGAGGTTGCGAGTCCGATTCTCGGTTTCTAGGATGCCTCAGGATGGGAAGCATTTTTGGCTCCTTGTGCACAATTTATCCGTTGTACTTGCTACACAAGACATTCATGCAACTGGCATGCACGGGAAAGCTTTCAATAATTGTGGAAATGATAATAGAACACTAAGTTGAAAAACAGCTCAAGTTTTCAGATAGAATTAAGAGCCATTGCAGATGAAGACAATGCGCTGAAAGAAGGCAATGCTTCTTTGAATGAAGGCATTTGGTAGGTATAAGGCGAAGTGAGAAGATAATGCTTTCTTTAAATGAATAAGTTTGCTCGGTATGATGAACGCATCTGCCCGGTTTAAAGTGAAGGGAATGTCTTCTTAAAATGAACACGTCTGTCCGGTAAAAGACGACGGTAGGAGATAATGCCTTCTTGCCTTGCATAACCCGGTATTAGGGGAAATGAAGTGATAATCTTCTTCTTCTTCTTATTGGCATTACATCCCCACACTGGAACAGAGCCGCCTCGCAGCTTAGTGTTCATTGAGCACTTCCACAGTTATTTACTGCGAGGTTTCTAAGCCAAGTTACCATTTTTGCATTCGTATATCATGAGGCTAACACGATGATACTTTTATGCCCAGGGAAGTCGAGACAATTTCCAACCCGAAAATTGCCTAGACCGGCACCGGGAATCGAACCCAGCCACCCTCAGCATGGTCTTGCTTTGTAGCCGCGCGTCTTACCGCACGGCTAAGGAGGTGATAATGTCTTCCTCAAAAGAACACATTTGCCCGGTATAAGGCAAAGAGAATAGAAAGTCCCTTCTTTGAATAAACTCGTTTGTCTGGAATAAAGTGAAAGAAGGAACCAATGCCTTATTTGAATGATTGCGTCTGCCCGGAGTAATGCGAATGGAAGAGAAAATGCTTTCTTAAAATAAACTCGTCTATCCGGCTTAAGGGGTTCCGAGAGAGAATGTCTGTCCGATATAAGGCAAGAAGAGGAGTTAATTCGTTTACTACAGGAACGCGCTTGCCAGGTATAATAAAGAATTGATATGGAGCAATAGTATGTTTAAAAACTGCTGCTATACTACACCACACTTATCTAAGAAAATGAAAATTTGTTTAATAGAACATTCTGAAAAACCACATCTACCATCTTTACTTCGTAAAAATGCCTTCAGTGTGGAACGAGACAAATGAAAATCGAATACACTATAACAAAGATTGAAAGTTCTACATATACTACTAATTGGTTCATTTTTGCCATAATTCGTACTGGACATAGGGAGACGAATAAAATTGTGGGAACAAAGATCACGACGAAGAATATTAATATTTGTAAGACGGAGTAAACTACATCAGTCAACGTTTGAAAGCAGAAGGTCAGATACAAATGAAGCCTTAGCGACATCACGTCGCAGATACAGCGGTTTAAGTCCTATAAGACGGAACGAACTTACGCTGGATAGACTCATGAGTTCGATGCCATTTGTATAGTATGAATAGAATCACATTTACCATTGCCTCATTCCGAGCAAATGCGTTATTTTTGTTCAAAAGGATTCACATCAACCCTGGCCTTATATTTCTTAAGAGGTATATACAGGACAAGAGTTTAATTTCGAAGAAAGTAGAAGATATTTACCAAAACGCTTTTAATTGGAATTGGCATTTGAAATTACCTTGGATAATACGGTACTCTTTTTTATATTTATTACCAGACTATGGCCGGAGTGGCCTAAGGGCATCAGGGACTATGTCCATGGGCTTGACGATCCCTCCCCAGGCCATCTGCGAGTTGAGGGGCTTGCCTAGGATGTGGAGGGGTTTGACAGTGGGCCCTGTTAAACCTCTATAAAAAGCTGCATGTATCCGCAAGTAGGCTTCGCCAAAGCGACCGTGTGCCGCTCAAAGCGCACAAGCCCAAGTCCTGGTGTTAGGTGGGATGCTAAACAACACTGACGCGACAGCTCTCCGACGAGACATTACGAACAATATAAGAGATAATGCGACTCGATATAATCGGCAAAGACCTAGGCGACGAATACAGGATCACGATTGGAAGCTTGAAACATGGAACTGCAAGTCGCTAGGTTTCGCAGGTTGCGACAGGATGATCTACGATTAATTACATCCCCGCAACTGGCGCTGCAGGAGATTTGCTGGACAGGACAGAAAGTGTGGAAAAGCGGGCATCGAGCGGCTACCTTCTACCAAAGCTGTGGCACCACCAACGAGCTGGGAACCGGCTTCATAGTGCTGGGTATTTATTTATTTATTTATTTATCTTCATCTTCAGTGTTAACTGTACAGACTGGTTTAAAACTTATATGCTAACTTAAAATTTGCCTTAATCTAGTTTTGAATATCGTTCTGCTACAATTAAAATCGAACCAATCAATGTCGTTGAGGAGGTTGAAGCAACGTTCCAGCGGGTGGTTTTGCCCAAACATTGTGGAGTGTCGGACAGACTGGAAGAACTGACGTTGGCGGGAGCGACGGGCTGGGACATGAAAGTTAACTTGCTGCAAGAGCTCAGGGCAGTCCACGTGGTTGTTTATAATGTCAAATGCAAAAACCCTCTGCAAATCTCCACGTCGTTGTCGAAGGGTTTCGAGTCGAATCAGTTGGCATCGCTCTTCGTAGTGCGGTAACCTCAAAGGATTATCCCACGGCAATCGCCTGAGGGCAAAACGAACAAAACTGCGTTGGACCCTTTCGATTCGCGTCATCTGGATTTCGTGATAGGGCGCCCACACCTGCACAGCATATTCGAGTATGCTTCGCACGAGGCAGCAATACAGGCTTTTCAGGGAGTAAACGTCATCAAAATCAGCAGCGTTCCGGCGCATGAAGCCTAGTACGGCGAAAGCCTTGGCAGTAGTCGTTGCAATATGCTCATTAAAATTCAAACGTAACTCCCAGGTCAAACGTAACTCCCAGGTCTTTTATGGAGCTCACACTTTTCAGTTCGTTTCCGCATGCCGAGTAACGAAAGTTTATCTGCGTTCTGCATTTGGTAAAACTTATTGAATTGCATTTCGACGCATTTATCTCCATACCATTTAAACAACACCAGTTGGCTATAACATCTAGATCTTGTTGCAGCGCAACACAATCGGTCAATGATCGAATAATTCGAAATATTTTCAAATCGTCGGCGTACATGAGGCGATGAGATCGAAGTTTACAGCATAAGTCGTTCACGAAGATGATGAAAATCAGCGGCCCTAGGTGACTGCCTTGTGGCACTCCGGATGGCGTAGGATATGTATTGGATGAGGCAGAGCCTAATTTAACGAAGGATGACCTACCAATCAGGTAAGAACGCAGCCAAGTGACAATCCAGTCAGGAAATCCCAAACGTTCTAATTTCTTTAAAGTTAATCCATGAGGAACTTTATCGAAAGCCTTCGAAAAGTCGATGTAAATACTGTCAACTTGACATCTCTTCTCCAGGTTAGAATTCAGCATGCTAGTGTAGGTCATCAGGTTTGTTACAGTTGAGCGATTTTGTATAAAGCCATGTTGGTACTCGGAGATAACAGGTTTAGCAGCCACATACATACGTTCATGAATCAGCAGTTCGAGTGTTTTAGCCAGACAACTAAGAATCGAGATTGGACGATAGTTCTCAACATTATGGGAGCTACCCGCCTTATGAATTGGAGTAACTGCTGATATTTTCCACTCATCTGGGAAAACTCCTAGCGCAAGCGACATGTTGAACAAAATGCAAACCGGCAATCCTAATACGTCAGCACATCGTTGAATGAAAACAGGAGGTAGTCTATCTGGACCTGGACCAGGGTAAGATGCGCCATCGTGTGATTGGGTGGCAGCCAATCAACGCAAGGATGTGCAAGCTGAGGATTAAAGGCCGTTTCTTCAACTGCCCACACGAAGGGAGACCCGACGACGAGAAAGAAGCGTTCTACGCACAGCTGGAGCAGACATACGATGGATGCCCACTGCGGTACATGAAAATCGTCAACAATGACATGAACGCACAGGTAGGAATGGAGAAAATGTATAGACCGGTCATCGGACCGGATAGTCTGCACACCGTATCGAGTGACAACGGCCAACGATGCCTAAACTTCGCAGCCTCTCGCGGAATGGTAGTCCGAAGCACCTTCTTTCCCCGCAAAAAATATCCACAAGGCCACATGGAGATCACCTAACCAAGAAACGGAAAACCAAATCGACAACGATCTAATCGACGGAAAATTCTTCTCCAAAATCACGAACGTCCGCACTTACCGCAGTGCGAATATTGAATCCGACCACTACCTCGTTGCAGTATGCCTGCGCTCAAAACTCTCGACGGTGTACAACACACGTCGAAGTCGAACGCCGCGGCTTTACATTGGGCGGCTACAAGACGGTAGACTAGCCCAAGAATACGCGCAGCAGCTGGAAGTGGCACTTCCAACGGAAAAGCAGCTAGGCGCAGCGTCTCTTGAAGATGGCTGGAGAGATATTCGATCCGCCTTTGGTAGCACCGCAACCGCTGCACTTGGCACGGTGCCCCCGGATCAGAGAAACGACTGGTATGACGGCGAATGTGAGCAGTTAGTTGAGGAGAAGACTGCAGCATGGGCGAGATTGCTGCAACACCGCACAAAGGCGAACAAGGCACGATATAAACGGGCACAGAACAGACAAAACTCGATTTTCCAGAGGAAAAAGCGCCAGCAGGAAGATCGAGACCGTGAAGAGACGGAGCAACTGTACCGCGCTAATAACACACGAAAGTCCTATGAGAAGTTGAACCGTTCACGTAAGGGCCACGTGCCACCGCCTGATATGTGTAAGGACATAAACGGAAACCTTCTTACAAACGAGCGTAAGGTGATCCAAAGGTGGCGGCAGCACTACGAAGAACACCTGAATGGCGATGTGGCAGACGAGGATGGCGGTATGGTGATGGACCTGAGAGAACGCGCGCAGGACATAATTTTACCGACTTCGGATCTCCAGGAAATCCAGGAGGAGATTGGCCGGCTGAAGAACAACAAAGCCCCTGGGGTTGACCAACTACCAGGAGAGCTATTTAAACACGGTGGTGAGGCACTGGCTAGAGCGCTGCACTGGGTCATTACCAAGATTTGGGAGGAGGAAGTTTTGCCGCAGGAGTGGATGGAAGGTGTCGTGTGTCCCATCTACAAAAGGGCGATAAGCTGGATTGTAGCAACTACCGCGCAATCACATTGCTGAACGCCGCCTACAAGGTACTCTCCCAAATTTTATGCCGTCGACTAGCACCAACTGCAAGGGAGTTCGTGGGGCAGTACCAGGCGGGTTTTATGGGCGAACGCTCCACCACGGACCAGGTGTTTGCCATTCGCCAAGTACTGCAGAAATGCCGCGAATACAACGTGCCCACACATCATCTATTCATCGACTTCAAAGCCGCATATGATACAATCGATCGGGACCAGCTATGGCAGCTAATGCACGAACACAGTTTTCCGGATAAACTGATACGGTTGATCAAAGCGACGATGGATCGGGTGATGTGCGTAGTTCGAGTTTCAGGGGCATTCTCGAGTCCCTTCGAAACACGCAGATGGTTACGGCAAGGTGATGGTCTTTCGTGTCTGCTATTCAACATCGCTTTGGAAGGGGTAATACGAAGAGCAGGGATTAACACGAGTGGTACAATTTTCAATAAGTCCGTCCAGCTATTTGGCTTCGCCGACGACATAGACATTATGGCACGTAACTTTGAGAAGATGGAGGAAGCCTACATCAGACTGAAGAGGGAAGCCAAGCGGATCGGATTAGTCATCAACACGTCGAAGACGAAGTACTTTATAGGAAGAGGTTCAAGAGAAGACAATGTGAGCCACCCACCGCGAGTTTGCATCGGTGGTGACGAAATCGAGGTGGTAGAAGAATTTGTGTACTTGGGCTCACTGGTGACTGCCGAAAATGACACCAGCAGAGAAATTCGGAGACGCATAGTGGCTGGAAATCGTACGTACTTTGGACTCCGCAAGACGCTCCGATCGAATAGAGTTCGCCGCCGTACCAAACTGACAATCTACAAAACGCTAATTAGACCGGTAGTCCTCTACGGACACGAGACCTGGACGATGCTCGTGGAGGACCAACGCGCACTTGGAGTTTTCGAAAGGAAAGTGCTGCGTACCATCTATGGTGGGGTGCAGATGGCGGACGGTACGTGGAGGAGGCGAATGAACCACGAATTGCATCAGCTGTTGGGAGAACCATCCATCGTTCACACCGCGAAAATCGGACGACTGCGATGGGCCGGGCACGTAGCCAGAATGTCGGACAGTAACCCGGTGAAAATGGTTCTCGACAACGATCCAACGGGCACAAGAAGGCGAGGTGCGCAGCGGGCAAGGTGGATCGATCAGGTGGAAGATGACTTGCGGACCCTCCGTAGACTGCGTGGTTGGCGACGTGTAGCCATGGACCGAGCCGAATGGAGAAGACTCTTATATACCGCACAGGCCACTTCGGCCTTAGTCTGAATAAATAATAATAATCAAGAGAAGACAATGTGAGCCACCCACCGCGAGTTTGCATAGGCGGTGACGAAATCGAGGTGGTAGAAGAATTTGTGTACTTGGGCTCACTGGTGACTGCCAAAAATGATACCGGCAGAGAAATTCGGAGACGCATAGTGGCTGGAAATCGATCAAATAGAGTTCTCTGCCGTACCAAACTGACAATCTACACAACGCTCATTAGACCGGTAGCACAAAACAGATAGGTATCATAGAACAAAGTTTCAAAGTAGGCTCTTTGTTTATCAACCCTCAACATACGGCACTCCTGTATATCCAAGGTGAATGAAAGAGACAGCAAAGCATGCGATGCTGCTCTGTCTTATGCGCGATGTTCAGTAAAGCTTGACTTCCACCGCTAGGTTCGCAAGCGTTTCAAAATCCTGGAAGGACCACATTTCACGGCAATGATGCCTATATGTTATGTGCCGGTAGTCCTCTACGGACACGAGACCTGGACGATGCTCGTGGAGGACCAACGAGCACTTGGAGTTTTCGAAAGGAAAGTGCTGCGTACCATCTATGGTGAGCTGCAGATGGCGGACGGTACGTGGAGGAGGCGAATAAATCACGAGTTGCATGAGCTGCTGGGAGAACCATCCATCGTTCACACCACGAAAATCGGACAACTGCGGTGGGCCGGGCACGTAGCCATAATGTCAGACAGTAACCCGGTGAAAATGGTTCTTGACAACGATCCGACGGGCACAAGCTGCGAGTGCCCGAGCGAGTTGCGCAGCGGGCAAGGTGGATCGATCAGGTGAAAGATGACTTGCGGACCCTCCGTAGAATGGATCCGAATGGAGAAGACTCTTATATACCACACAGACCACTTCGGTCTTAGTCTGAATAGATAATAATAATAAGGCCGGAGTGGCCTGTGCAATACATAAAAGTCCTCTCCATTCGGATCGGTCCATGGCTGCACTTCGCCAACCACGCAGTCTGCAGAGGGTCCGCACATCGTCCTCTACCTGATCGATCCACCTTGCCCGCTGTGCACCTCGCCTTCTTGTTACCGTCAGATCGTTGTCGAGATCCATTTTCACCGAATTACTGTCCGACATTCTGGCTACGTACCCGGCCCACCACAATCTTCCGATTTTTGCGGTGTGAACGATGGATGGTTCTCCCAACAGCTGATGCAACTCGTGGTTCATTCGCCTCCTCCACGTACCGTCCACCATCTGCATCCCACAATCGATGGTACGCAGCACTTTCCTTTCTAAAACTCCCAGTGTGCGTTGGTCCTCCACGAGCATCGTCCAGGTATCGTGTCCGTAGAGAACTACCGATCTAATAAGCGTTTTGTAGATAGTCAGTTTGGTACGGCGGCGAACTCTATTCGATCGGAGCGTTTTGCGGAGTCCAAAGTACGTACGATTTCCTGTCATGATGCATCTCAGAATTTCTCTGCTGGTATCGTTATCAGCGGTCACGTGAGACCAAGTACACGAATTCTTCAACCACCTCGATTTCGTCACCACCGATTGAAACTCGTGGTGGGTAATCCACCCACCATTGACATTGGCCTCTCTTGAACCTCTTCCTATCATGTACTTCATCTTCGACGTGTTGATGACTAGTCCAATCCGTTTAGCTTCGCTTTTCAGTCTGATGTAGGCTTCCTCCATTCTAAAGTAACGTGCCATGATATCAATATCGTCGGCGAAACCAAATAACTGGACGGATTTCGTGAAAATCGTACCACAAGCGATGTTGAATAACAGACACGAAAGACCATCACATTGCCGTAACCCTCTGCGCGTTTCGAAAGGACTCGAGAATGCCCCTGAAACTCGAACTACGCACATCATCCAATCCATCGTCGCCTTGATCAACCGTATCAGTTTATCCGGAAATCCGTTTTCGTGCATTAGCTGCCATAGCTGGTCCCGATCGATGGTATCATATGCGGCTTTGAAGTCGATAAATAGATGATGTGTGGGCACGTTGTATTCGCGGCATTTCTGCAATACCTGACGTACGGCGAACACCTGGTCTGTGGTAGAGCGTTCACCCATAAATCCCGCCTGGTACTGCCCCACGAACTCTCTTGCAATTGGTGTTAGTCGGCAGCATAAAATTTGGGAAAGTACCTTGCAGGCGGCATTCAGCAATGTGATTGCGCGGTAGTTGCTACAATCTAGCTTATCGCCCTTTTTGTAGATGGGGCACACGACACCTTCCATCCACTCCTGCGGCAGAACCTCATTCTCCCAAACCTTGGTAATTACCCAGTGCAGCGCTCTTATTAGATACCGAGAATGCCTTTGCATCTCCACGATTGTTTTGGAAGGGTTGTATGTTAGTTATAAAAGGTATGCTATCTGTATTCACTTCGGTGAGCAATACGACCTTCGATAGGTTCAGAAATAGAATTGTAAGAAAAGCTTCCATCTTCAGTTGGGTGTAGCATTGGAAACGAATAAGAAGATAACGGTATAAATCGATACCAACATGTTTTCTGCTAAACTTTCTTGAAAAGCTTTCAAATCTACTTCTGTATGAAATTTTCTATGCCAACGATAAAGCCTATACCTCAGCCACTAATTCCATCATAGTAAGTACTGTTCATCTGACTACGAAAAATAACATAAGGTTTTTCATAACTTTGTAATTGCGTTAACTTCACGTGCGCAGGATTATACATATCTCATTTATGAGGCCTGATAATCCATTCGTTCACCTAATTTGATTGAAAATCACGGTGACACTAATTGTGTCAAAGAAGATTTTGGCAAATGATTTCGTAGAACTTTTCCTCCGACCCCCATCCGGAAACACAATCCCCAAAGCTACTACCCTGACAACATCTCTGATGTCCTTTTCATCGCAAACATAATGCCTTGCGCCCAAGCGGCCGATTCATCGCATTAGCTTGATGTAGCTAATAACGAACAAAACATAACTCAATTCGCTTACCTTCACTTTAACCGCCACAGGAATAGTTTCCGCAACGCATTCTACCAGATCGTAATCATCGTTCGGAGCGTTACTCGTTGTGTTCGACTGCGGGTCGCTCGACTCTGAATGTTTGATGCATGCATTATCTGCCGATGATAGTAATCTCATTTTGTAAGCCACCAAAGCCCCAATCGACAGGCAGCACCCGAAGAATATTACCACGACGACGATTACCAATAGATGATTATCGATCCGATGTTCAACATTTGCTGTGTGCGGAGCGAGATGAGATGGCCAAGAATGGAAAGTTGAATATTTGATGATGAAATAGGAGCTATAATCCCCAATTAAGACTTACCATCCTTGCTATGGGTGAGAATATTCTCGGCCTTCACAGTTGCCTCCACTAGCTCGTCGGAAAATTTATGACTAATTTGGCCCCTGGAGGAGTCGTCCACTTGATTGGGGGCAGGAGTGAATTCGTCATCGTAGAGCTCATTCATCTCGAAATGCTGATCCAATTCATCTTCTTCTAGTGGAGTGATGTAGCGGTCTCGGAAGACATTTCTGGATACTGTCGAGTGTGGAGATGAGAGCAGAAAAAAGCACAACAGTGAAATTACATTAATAACCCAGCAGGGTAATTCCATGCAAGTTGGCAGAATGGCGACGGCGGTCGTTTTTGTGGGGATAATTACGTTGACTTGGTTTAATAGAGAAGCAATGAAGTTAAGCTGGGATAGATAAGAATTAGGAAAAGTGTATTACACTCATGAAATGTTGTAGGTGTAATTCGTTTCTAATTTAGCAAGAATGATTGGAGAACACTTTAATTGTTCCGTGGCCAGTCATTTTGGCAACTTCTGCTAAAATTCAAACAACCGAAGTGTCAACGGACTTTTTTTTTTTTGAGATTTCAGCTTAATTGACGTATATTTGTTGCAATTGAGCAAACCATTGACGTGGAAACCGCTAAAAATGTGTTTTTTACCGAAATATATATATAAATCTACATTAATATATGTTTGCCTCATATTTATTTTCTACTGTGTTCGATTTAAGATAACTTTACACCGAGCTTTGGGAATAACACAGGTGTGATTCGGTAGTAGACACATCGGAATAATGTACAACATGATACCCAGGCAGTTCACGTACACAGTGATATTCTATATTTTTGGGAGAAATTGCAGAATAATCGGCTTTGTGCATCTCTGCTGATATGCGATCGACACACTTGAAGCCTGCGGGATTGCTTCAGATGGCTGTTTCAATCTTTTGCAGTGATGGGGCTTCCAAAAGTTTAAACACTTTCTCTAGCAATCCAAAACCGGCAGTCTATTGCCATCGATCGGTAGACCTGAGGATCGTTAGCATTGGATCTTGTAAGGATCTTGCCAGAATTGTGTTGGACGCTCCTTTCCAGATGTTTTCGTACTTGACTCGACTTGCGAGACACTGAGGACGACCTTACTGTTGAGGTCGAAATACGTATCTGTCAAGGTACAATTAAGTGGTGGAATTAAATGGGATTGTATAAACTCGTCAAGTGAAGACATTCCACTAAAAAGCTCAAAATAATTTTCTTAACATTCGGATATTTTACTTCTCCACGCCGAATGCTTAAAGTTTTCCTTACGTCTTGGCATATGTCATTGACAGGCATGTTCCAAAAAATTGCTCGATCCGACTCTAGGGTTCCATGGATGACAAATCTTTCGTTCGCTGAAAATGTCAAAAAAGCCGCCCTAAAACGACGGATTAAATCCCATCCAAAATCCTTTTGGAACTATGTCAACGAGCAGCGTAAGGAAGTAGGTATTCCATCGTCCATGGCCTTCAATTACGGCATCAACTCGAAACGAAAATTGGCAACCTATTCTCCAAGTTTGTAAGCGTGTTTGTCGACGAGCGCCTCTCCAATGACTCTATAATCGGCGCAGCTGGTAATGTACCTTTAACTAGTCAAACGCTAAACGCTGTCGATGTAGACATTGACGCCATAGCGAACGCAGCCACGCAGCCTAAAACATCGCCGAAGAACCATCGCCTTGGAACGGGGCCTTGCTTAGCCATGTGGTAAGATGCGCAGCTACAAAGCAAAACCATGCTCAAGGTGGATTTCTGGTCCGGTTTAGGCAATTTTTGGATTGACAATTTTCTCGACTTCCTTGGGCATAAAAGTATCATCGTGTTTAGTCTCATGATATTGGTCGAACCAATCCTCCAAAAGGATCTGCACTTCATCGTGCTGTGATTCCGTATTTGCTGCGTCGATATCGCTGGCGTGGCGAAAATGTATTGGCAGATACTCCACTATCCGGAAGATTTCAAATTCCAGGGATTCGCTTCCGGATGAAATACAACGATCGTATTTCGACCTACTAGCTGCCAAGGCGACCAACGCCACCGTGTCTTCTCCGTATCTTGCACAAAATGTTTCCGTATCTTCGTATCAGCAGCAGATCGCGACAATGGGCATCAATGTCTAGCTGTAGTAGATTCAATCAATTACGACTTTTACATCGACAAGTTCCTCGAGATGCGGGTAATGTAGAATGAGCAATTTAAGTGAGGGAACAAGTGACGTCGAAGCTGCAGGCTTTCCAATCATGAAATTGACTTTGATTGTTTCGGTAGATCTACATGGTTTTCCACCAACAGGTTTAGCCATTCAACCGTTGTGTGATATTCAGTACAAGCAGGCCGTTTCGACTCTGGACTTTGTATGGAAGCCGAGAACCGATGAGCAACTTCAAGTTCAGATAACACCGCCAGACACAACGAAGTGTGATTTCTTTCTTCACGCAAATCTTCGACCCACTTGGCCTGGTTAATCCTACAATTCTAGTAGCCAAACTCTTCATGCGGCGTTATGTGCACTAAATCACAATGGAGAGGCCTGTAAGTTCGATACAGTAATCCCAATCAAGTTGCTAGAGTAGTGGAAGGCATTTAACTACATTCCACAGTCCACATTTACTGAGCCAAGTTCATGTCCAACGATTTGTTTCTTTTCCAAACGCCTTCAATCTCCATCTCCACTTTTTCGTCGACGCTTCTCATGGAGCTTACGGATCCTGTTGATACGTATGAGCTGAAACTAGCGTCGCAGTATCCATCCAGTTACTGACGGCAGAGTCAAATTTCGTACATTTATCTAGTCATTCCATCAAGTTCCATCTCATGGCTGGATTACTATGCCGTCACGACTATAAATGCAGCCATAAGGAAAGGTGGTTTTACCTCATCGTACTCTCTACCAAACACCCACTGTTAATTCTGTAAGCTAGATTCCTCATTTTTGAGCTACTGCACGCAGGCCCACAACCACACTACGCCAGAAGTTTTGTATTTCCGGGTGGCAGCAGTTTGATAAAATCTGTGTTCCACCATTGGGTGGTAAGCCCGCACAATTCCAGCAGAACACGGCGTCATCCCGAGTCTCACCAACTCGCTTATTTCTGTCTGAGGAGTGGGCCGCTCTCCTGGTAGCCCTTTGTCGTGTGGTTGCTCGGAAAGGAGAACACCGCATCTGCTGGATGCTGAAGCTGTCCAATCAGTAGGCCCTAACACCACGACATTTCTTTGTCGTGGCCAACCTACACGTGGTACCCCATGCTGATTTATACGGGATCTCTGATATCCGCCTGGAACTTCACAACGAGATCGCATCTTCAAAAATATGGGGCCGCTCAAACTTGGAGTATCTGCAACTACTGCCGTCACGATCATCCAATTCCAGTTGGAATGTAAAGCCATAGAAGAAGAAAATATCAATCATAGCCGGCTTAAAACGTCGTCCCAAGTAGAGCATCTGCGCTTAGCACAGGTAAGTAATTGCGGTGTCGATCCCATTACGAGGATCTACGATTCTACGACGGAGCGATCATCATCGAACGAATGTCCACGACTGTCCACCGACAACCTTCTATAGTGAAGTCTCTCTTACCCGATATTGAAGGGGCCATATATTGCCAAATGCCGTTTAGCTGAACAGTTAACATTTCAGCTCAATCAAAGTTAATTGCCTATTCCCGGGTATTAAACCACCCGACTTGGACATTAATTTACAATGTTGTGAAAACTCATATGTGAATATGTACGTGGAAGATATCGAGCTCGTTCAGTAGCCGCTAGGTTGCGAAGGCAGACGGAGGTCCTTCGTAGCTTAGTTGGTTAAAGCACCAGTCTAGCGTACTGTAAGATCATGGGTTCGAGTCCCATCGAAGGGAAAGTGGTTACCTCCAATACATTTTCCAAATCAATATCTTCTACATAAGGGGCCCCATACACGCTCCGACGGGTTGTACAACTTTGACTCCACCCCCAGGAAATTTGGTTCGGTCGGAGTAAAGTCGGACCGTCTGTGGCCAAGTTGTACGACTGTTTGACAGTACAACTTGCCTACAGACGGTCCGACTTTACTCCAACCGAACCGAATTCCCTGGGGGTGGAGTCAAAGTTGTACAACACGGCGGAGCGTGTGTGGGGCCCCTAACGTACATATTCACATATAAGTTTTCACAACATTGTAAGTTTTTTTTTCCCTTATTAAGTGAAGTGAGAAGTGAGATGTTCGAAATGAGTACAGAGTAGTGAGAAGTGAGTATTTAGTAGTGAGAGGTGTGCAGTAACATGTGAATAGTGGAAAATGAGAAATGAGAAGTAAGAAGAAAGTGGTGAGAAGTGAGATGTAACAGTTTCGAAGTGAGAAGAAGAATGTGAGTAGTGAAAAAAACAGAAGCAAGAGATGAGAAGGAAAGATGATAATTACGAAGTGAGAAGCGAGATGCTAATTAATGAGAAGTGAGTGGAGAGATATAAGACAGAAAAGAGAAGGAAGAGAGAAGAAAGAAGAAAGAAGAACAGAAAAGGAATTTCGTTTCTCATTTTTTGTTCCTTGGTCCTCACTTCTTACTACTCCCTTCACAACTTACTCCTTACTCCTTATTTCTCAATTTTCACTTCTCACTACTTACTTTTTACTTCTCTCTTCGATCATCTCGCTTCTCACTTCCCTTTTCCCACTACTCACTTCTCACTTCTAACTATTAATTTCTCAGGCCATTTCCCAAGCCGATATCACTTGAAGGTGTTAGGAAAACTTCAAGATGATGTATGTCGTTTCTGCGGCATATGTTTAGAGGACTCGGAACATTATGCCATTGTTCGGAAATTTTTCAAAGGAGATTACAGTTCTCCAACAGAGGTTTCGATAACAAGCCCAAATACGGTAGTACGATAATTTCACATTGGGAAAATGCTGATAGTCAAAATGATATGATAGCTCTACATAGTAATCAACTTGATACAGCCACATTAAATGGGGCATACATCTTAATAGATCGAACAAATCGTCGCAGTGATTAAAATACCCAACAAGGGGAAGAAAGAAATTAATTTCTCACCCATCACTTCGAAAATCTCATTTCTCCTTTTTCATTTTCCACTTCTCACTTATAACTTCTTATAACGCACTTCTGACTTCTCATTTCTCACTCATTACTTTTCATTCCTCACTTTTCCTTTCTTACTTTTCACTTCTCTCTACTTGTTTCGAACTTTTCACTTCTCACCTCTTATTCCTCACTTACCACCACTCACTTCTCACTTTCTACTTCTCACTTTTCACTTCTCACTTCTCATTTATCACTTTTCATTTCTCACTTCTCGCTTATCACTTTTCACTTCTAAATTCCAACTAGGAAACTGTTCCGATCTCGATCTCACTGAACGTATATTCATCTCATCGCGAAACAAAGAAATACGGCACCAATTTCGTCGCTTCTTTCTGTAAACATGCGTGCTCACTGCTGAAAAATCACAAAAATAAGAAACAAATCAAATACCTTTCCATTGCTTTGTTTTTGATGCGATGAATATCGGAGCCATGAGATGAAGTCCAGCAGCAGTTCCCCTATATCATACATGTACTATTCTGACAACATCGAGTTAGCGAGGTGAAAATTCATTGGAAAATTACTTTGACTTAGAGAATATCGAAAAGCGCAATATTCGAGTGACTTTGAATTTCATCGCGTAAGGAAAAATATCAAGTATCAGAATATCGAGAGTTCACTGTAGTTTTCTCCTGTGACTCAAGCTTGGAGGTCTTTTTTTTATTTAGTAATCTAATCACCTGCAGCACTGATGATGTTCTCATCCATGAAGTATTGCTTTTCTTTGACCTTTTACTTCTTTATATGTTTCTTACATCTGGGATGTCTCGATGATGTAAACGTTATTCAACATTTTCACACCATCTTTTTTAAGATTTCTAAAACCATACTGCGTATAGTATGACGGGGATGACGACAATAGATTTCTTTAAAAATCCGTATAGTCCTATCATCGTGCGATATTCTTCGTAATTTTAATGTCATATATGAAAGAAGACGCACCATCTAATTTGCTCACAAAGCACTAATATCGATATTCCAGCACAGTGCACTTTGCAGAATTAGTCCCCTGTACCAGGCCGCGAAAGCATGCAAATCACTTTGTAGCTCAATACTGTTGCTGTCTGTTTATATTTTTGCAGAATTGGCAAACACAGCTATAAACGTACAACTAATATTCATATATTGACGTAATGTACCATAACAGATGATATTTTCCTTCACTTAACTCAAGTTTCATCAAAATGTTTGTTTTGCTGCCAATAATATCTTGAATCACAGACATCACAATCGAAGACATTTGAAATGAAGTTTTTTGTATTATTGGCAGACCATTTTGAAGCTACTTCTTTAAAAATTAAACAAAAAATATGTTTTCTATCATCAATTAAGATAAGACAGTTTTTTTTTCAAAATATTTTTTTTCTCAACTATTATGTTCCTACCTGAAAGAACTTAATGTATAGGACATTGTTGCGTGTAACAGAAATGTTATAAATAAATAAATGGTTTTCCAAATAATCACACAATGGAAAATGGGCATAACTGGAAATACAATAAATCGTCTCTTCTGTGGGGAGACAAAAACTTAGAAAGCACAAGCCGTTATTATAACAAGATTGAAACACTGACTCACGGAGTCAGGTCGTCGCTCGCCATGTCGCCGCTTCTGTCATGGAACTGCCTCGTAATATACGGTGCTGTATAAACATAAAATGGATCCTCATGGGAAAATTACCACATGCGTAAACAACTTTCAGCGAGACCCGAACGTTCTCCGGGCAAGGACTGCCGAAGGTGGACGACTCTACCGCCACGGTACACTTTCGTCGCCCCTGGCATATTTCCGTCAGCGTGTGGCTGGTGTGAGTCGACAAGCACGCTGCAAAGTCGAGAGTAATTTCAGCTCAAGTGGACGTCGTCCAATTATGTCCTGTTTACTTACTTTCTTCTTTGGTGCCAGCCGTCTGAGTACAATGGGAGCTCTCGTAGGCCGTCCGACCGTAGCTGGCGCTGTAGATGGCGACCCGGGTGTAACGGCCACAAGCCAAACGTATCACATCCTTCTCGCAGGCGATGAGACTCCGGAACTCGACTGTGCTCGGTTCGGAATGATGACGATATCGTTTCAATAAAATGGGTGCCCATAGAAACGGAAAGAAAACCGAATTCGCATGCGAGAGAATAACACATTCCCATTTAATGATTGAATCAATTTGAGCAATTTCTACGTAATAGCTTACAGGGTCGGCATTTGTGGCTCACTTCCACCAGCTTATGAATGCCCGGACACGGGGAGCTGTCGAATACTTTTGGGGCGGCTTCGAACGAACACTTCCGTTTCTTCTGGCAGGCTTCCACAACAATTTGCAGGATGGAATACTGTAATTGGTATAATTAATCAGCGTTAGTGAGGTATTCAACTTGTACAGTAAATTATTGGATTCGGGGTCTTGTAAATCGATTATCGTCTCCGGAAAACGTCAATCATGGCTAATTGTATGCTCCTTAGCTTATTGATGACTGTAATCTGTCTCTATTTATACACGTCTTCATATGTTCGGAACGAAGGATAGCGAACGACACATGTAGAAAAATATAAATACACGCTGATGAAGGCAAATAAACTCATCGACTCTACTATAAATGGATTCAGAGTAAAACAGTACCATTGGGGTTGCACAGAACGTAATCTTATCTGAAAGGAGGAATATTATGCTCAACAACCAACCGTAAACATGTTAACGGTATGGATATTTTTTGATAACCCTGCCATTTAGGAATATCACTCCACGAAGAACCATGTCTGCACTGTTGCTGAATGCTTATGGATTCTGAATAACCTTCAAGGAGTGAAGACGCTTGTCTAAAAAAACGAAACTAGGTGGTTTCCAAAAACCATCAAAAGTAAGATCCGTAAGTCAGTGTCCCGTAAAATTACAAGATTTCAAGATTTCAAGTTTCAAGATTTCAAGATTTCAAGATTTCAAAATTTCTAAAATTTCTAAAATTTCTAAAATTTCTAAAATTTCTAAAATTTCTAAAATTTCTAAAATTTCTAAAATTTCTAAAATTTCTAAAATTTTAAATTTTTTAAAAATTTCAAAATTTTAGAATCTCAAAATTTTAAAATTTCAAAATTTCAAAATTTCAAAATTTCAAAATTTCAAAATTTCAAAATTTCAAAATTTCAAAATTTCAAAATTTCAAAATTTCAAAATTTCAAAATTTCAAAATTTCAAAATTTCAAAATTTCAAAATTTCAAAATTTCAAAATTTCAAAATTTCAAAATTTCAAAATTTCAAAATTTCAAAATTTCAAAATTTCAAAATTTCAAAATTTCAAAATTTCAAAATTTCAAAAAATTTTAATTTTAAATTTTAAATTTCAAATTTTAAAATTTCAAAATTTTAAAATCTCAAAATTTCAAAATTTCAAAATTTCAAAATTTCAAAATTTCAAAATTTCAGGGTTCAAAATTTCAGGGTTCAAAATTTCAAAATTTCAAAATTTCAGGTTCAAATTTTAAAATTTCAATTTTAAAATTTTCAAAATTCAAAATTTCAAAATTTCAAAATTTCAGGGTTTCAAAATTTCAAAATTTCAAATTTCAGGGTTCAAGGTTTCAAAATTTCAAATTTCAAAATTTCAGGGTTCAAAATTTCAAAATTTCAAAATTTCAAAATTTCAAAATTTCAAAATTTCAAAATTTTTAAATTTCACAATTCCAAAATTTCAAAATTTCAAAATTTCAAAATTTCAAAATTCGAAGTTTTAAAATTTCAAAATTTCAAAATTTCAAAATTTTGAAATTTTGAAATTTCAAAATTTCAAAATTTCAGAATTTCAAAATTTCAAAATTTCTAAATTTCTAAATTTCTAAATTTCTAAATTCCTAAATTTCAAAATTTCAAAATTTCAAAATTTCATAATTTCAAAATTTCAAAATTTCATAATTTCAAAATTTTAAAATTTTAAAATTTCAAAATTTCAAAATTTCAAAATTTCAAAATTTCAAAATTTCAAAATTTCAAAATTTTAAAATTTCAAAATTTCAAAATTTCAAAAGTTGATGTGCAAAAAATTCGGTGTATTACTTTGTACTGTGTACAAATATGTATCATCGTTTCCGAGAAGCGTATATTGCAAGGGACGAAAAGTTGCAGGAAATGTTCTCAAGTTCTGCTCGAGGACATATTTTGTTTTTTTGATTCAGTGGTTACTAATGAGTTTTCAGTTCTCCTTCACCAATCGGAATAAGTTCAAAAGGTAGAAAATCCATTTCGATGATAACATGGCATAATTATGCAAGTTCATCCATTTTTATCACGGGTAATGAACTAAAATGAGCGGATTGAGAGAAAAACCCGAATGTTCAGCCAATTACTTTAACCCAACTCATTAATGTTTTCATTGCCGTTACCTTTTTCGGCATTTTCCTACCTCCATCAAGGCAGATGGAGGGCCCCGATGCCGGACCTGCCAAAATCCGCCCAAACTGCTAGCATTCCATCTGATGTTCCGGATCAAGGCCCAGTAGCTTCGTACCCCCATGTCAGCGGTCTAACTTACCGAACACGTTGCGTGGAAGGTTACGGGGTAATAAAACCGAACCGAACAGTAGAATCCCATAAATCAGCTAGGAAAAATATACCGGCCGCGATGGAACGCCGGTCGCTGCTCGATACGATGGGTTGTAATAAATCTTGGACAGAAAAAGGTTCGTACCCAAATAATGTCACACAACCATGGCCAGAGGCCAGAGGTCGATTGTTACCAACATTTTTACTACCTGCCCGCAGTAGCGAGCGAATACGTTTTACGGATCGCTAACGCGCTTTTCACTTGTATCAGTTGTGCGAAGTGTTAGCGATTCGCTTTCCCAAATCAAGGACATCAGGATCATTCGGAAGATAAAATGAAAATATTTCGAGCGAAGAGGCAACCGTTTTACTTTATGGTTGGTTAGCCAGGACGGCCATCGTCCATTTAGCTAATGTTTTTACACCGTGTTTAAAAATTCAGGTTCTATTGTACATTAGCTCGGTCGAATGGACCACTGCGCTCCATTAGTCCCAGTTGAAATATCGATTCTGCTCCAAAACGAGAAAAACAGATTGATCTACCTAAATCTGGTCCTGCCTTTCGAGTGAATTACGACTTTCGTTCGGCTATTTGATTTTGCCGGCTGATTGACTGAAAAAAGAAGGTAAGATGAAATATGTACCGACTTTACAGAAAGACAAGGGGACACCTGGAACTAATTTGTATAGGTCGTGACGAATTTAGATGGTTGATGAGTTCAAAAATTCAAAAACATTAAAACATTACACTGGATGACAAATGAAAAAATGCAATCGTGATGCGCATTTTCCACATTTGTAGTTCTCTGCTTAAAAACGACCGGTAACTAATCCTAGTTGAAATTTCAAGAATATTTAGTCACAAACTTCTAACATTTTAGCGAGGCAAAACGCCCTAGTGGCACAAACCTACAATGTACTTTCGTCTCCACGCACTATTCATACCAGAATGCTGATTCGCCGACGCGTGGTGCTTTTTTCCATAGGAGCTGCCAGCTAAAAGGCGTTTTGCCTCATGAGTTTTCCGGCAACAGAATATCACCACTTTTTTTAAATGTGAATATAATCAATATGATTGAGATTTTTGACAATTTTTGAATGGTATCAACTAGCTATCTTGTTTAACTGATGCATAATGTAAAAATACTCATGAATAGCGTTACAAATAAGACAATAAAGCAGTGTTTGCTTAGCTAGGGCATATTGCTGAGGTTCGATCCGGGCTTGGACTCTGACATTGATTGCCACACCACTTCTCTGAAAAAGTCATTTATAACTACAGTGGCCAACCAGAATTCTGGTAGACCTTGCGGCTGATTGGCGTCAACATCGGAACTCAGGGACGTACATAGAGGGCGTCGGGGTAATTTGGGCACCCTAAGGAAAATATGTTAAACATTGATCGTAGTACGCTGTGCCCAAGTAAAGACGTGCGTGATTTTGCTTGTCAATTTTTTGTCATCTCAAACATTTTTGGCCTAATCAAGAAAAAGATACGGAAGCTAACGAATAGTAATTTGCAAATCGATACTGACGAAGAGCTGGATAATTCATATTCACGGTTGCTGTGGAAGCATATAGAGAAGTTTTTCGTTTTAATTTTATTCAATTTTTTCTCTTTTCTCCTTATTTTTCTTATTTCAACATACCTACATTTAACATAGATATAAATAGCTTAACTTTATTTGAATTTGTTCCTCCTCCAATACATATTTTCTTTAATTTAATATCTTATTCATTACAATTCAAATTAATCGATTAAACATCAATTTTAAAGATAGATTATTTTTCATTTAGTCTCAAGCATAACTATTGAGTAAAAATTATATAAAATGATTGGTATTATTGTTAATAAAAAGTGGACCACAGAAGAATCCTTTTTTTGGCCAGAAAAACGGATACTCAGAGTTCAAAAAGTCAACGACAGACTTAATTTAGTTGACACGATCATGGAGCAGGTAAAATTTAGAGTGGAATGTGACAATATTTTAAGTGAAGATATCCAAGGTTCGTAAGGCTCACTCAATCTCAGGAGCACATGATGCTCCCTCACGAACATTTTCAGGGAGAAATCGCTTTTCGGGAAAGAAAAACAGCCTGGAGAGTGATAACCATTTTTCGCTCACTTCGATTGCCGCCACACGTTGGTTTGCTCTTTTTTCTTTCATTTTCGAGTATTTTCGTGGCACCATAAATGCACATGGTAGTAGCTTATGTGGAACAAATAACTTAACGCTTTTATACAGATAGCGTGGTGGTGTGGCTAGAGTAAGCGCATCCCCACAGCTATTATTGTTACTATTCTGGGTTCGAATCCCGGCGCGGCCAAACAATTTTGTAATTGTTCTGCGATAATTCTCGCGAAAAGTGAGTGAGAGGTGAAAAGTGATGAAACGAAAAAGGATTTTCATTTAATATGCAAGATTTTCGTTTATCTTTCAAGGCTAAGTCTAGAGAAAAGATTGATGGGTGAAAGGTGATTCTCAACATAAACAACGAAAAAAGATTTTCCCTTGGCCCGAAAAACGCTTGCTTTGGTCTCATTGAAACGAAAAGTCGAAACCCTGAAGATATCATGGAATTGAATTCAATTATATTTGATTACATTTTAATTAATCGAGACAATGTTATACAAAATTATATGAAGTTAAAAATGGTAGAAAATTTTCAACAAGGAATGCAACTTTTTGAACAATACGTTTCTTTGATTTCTGATGGTGAACGAGTTTTTGGTACTGAAATACTTTGGATAATTGCGGAGATTCTTGAATGTCCAGTGTACGTTTTTCAAGATAAAATAGGGAAATATTCTTATGGTGAACGTTTTAAAAATGAAGAAATTAGTCATTTGGATTTCTTTATCACATCCGACGGATATATTGAAAACATATTAGAAATAAAAGGATATCAAAAGATCAACACATTCGATGAATTACAGATACAAAATAAAATACACTCATCAGATCATATACAAGATCAAACCCCATATGAAATCATCGACACACAGGCATTTAATTCAAAATATCTTTTCATTAATTCGGAGTCAGGAGATGAAACTCTTAAAGTGCTTTTAATAAATGAAGACGATAGAGAATTGGAAAATGCTATTCTAGAACGAGTTAATCAGGACAATCAAGACTCTAATCCAAGAAACAAAAAAAATGTTGAGGATTTTTTTAATGGTTTAAGAATTCAGGGACAAGATATCAATCAGTTGAATTTGATTACTCAAAAACTCGGTGAATTGGCATTGAAACTAAATAAAGAATTTATAATCTATCGAAAACATGGCGAGGAGATAGTGCTTGGTGTAACCGAAAAAATAATCAAAAGAAAAGAATGTAAACTATTTTTATCTGAAGAGCAGGGAAAGATACATTTCGACGTGGTCATTGAAAGCAAAGAAATAGTTAGATACATCTGGATAAACATAATAGACCGTTTTGCTACAGACACATATGTACATCAAAACAAGGAGAATTTGTACACATTTGTTCATCCACAACTAGAAGGCATTCTTAAAATAAAAACAATAGAAGGAGATGGTAATTGTATGATAAGATCAATACTAGATCAACTGAGTAGACAATATCACACATATCTTATGTCAGACCATAACGTTAAAAAATTGGGAAAATTTATCGCTGATTATATTTATCAGAAAAGAGTACAATTTGAGGATTTTATGTTTGATTACAAAGATCCAGATGAGGAATTCAAAATCGGATTGGAGAGGATGAGAGAAAATGGCAGATGGATAGGACATGAGGCGTTATAAGCAGCGACTGAGATATTGGAATTAACTATAAAAATTACTGGAAAAGATAAAGCAATCAACTTCATAGGAGAATCTTACGCTAATAACGGAATGCTTAATATCTTTCATACAGGAGAAGTTGATCAAAATCACTATGATAGTATAGTAACTTATCGAGATAATATAAACAATTCTAACGCAATCAATAATACAGAAATGCAGATTGAAGGAATTATAGAAAACAATAAAATCAACAACACGGGAAAGAAAACAAGTCATTACACAGATAAAAACAAAGAAAGTGCTGATAATAATAAAACAACATCATGCAGCATTATAGCAGAAGGAATGTTGAACAATAAAACAGAAAACTCAATTATTCACTTACAAAAAAAGGACAATTCTTTAGCCTCAAGTAGTAAACTACTGAAACTAGCTAGTTGGAATATTAGAGGGTGTAGAAACAGTAGGAAAAGAGATGAGATAGACGAGACTTTAATGACATACAATATTGATATAGCTGTACTACAGGAAGTTAATACTCTAGGAGACGAGATTGTTACAGAAAATTATGTATGGAAGGTGGCTGATAATCATGTCAATAAGACAAGAGGATTAGCATTAGTTACAAAAAAACACATTGATGTAAAAATATTAAATTTAAAATTAATAAGAACAGGATTACTGTGGATCAAACTCAAAGTAATGGATAATATTCTCATTATAATCAATGTTCATGCACCTAATAAACAACAGAGTTCTTTTTTGTGTAAACTTAATGAGATTGCATCAAACATAAAGGATAGTAGACATTTAATAATTATTGGAGACTTTAACGCTCAATTGGGTACAAATGATTTAGAAGGTGAGGATAAGAAAATAATAGGGAGAAAGTTGGGACATGACATATGCAATGACAATGGGGAGCTTTTCAAACTCTTTCTTCATACAACTAGATTGAAATATGTGTCATCAAAAATAGGGGTTGGAACGACCACAACATAGAGAAGTGGAAATAAATATAGTCAAATTGATCATGTTTTAATTCCAACAAAAACTAATTTTAGAATTAGGTTCGTCAAAGGCTATTGGACTCCTATTAGTTCTGATCACAAACTAATTTTGGTAGGAATAGTAATGCAGAAAACGGTTCACAAAAATTCAGCAAGAAAAGAACCGACAAAAATTAACATTGATTTACTAAAAGACAAGAAGATACAGGAGAAATATCAAGATATTAAAATCTATTCCTAATCCCGAAATAACGAAAGACAGTTCAATTGAAAAATGCTACTTAGATTTAGCTGTAAAAATACGAAGGGCTGCGAATAAAACAGTTAGAACATCAAAGACTCCTAGTACCCCGAAAAGAAGGAAAGCATTTGATCGCTTAAAAAAAGCAATAAAAATATCTAGTCAGTTTCCAGACAATCAAATATACAAATATAAATTGGGTAATAGAAGACAAGAATTTAATATCGCCAAAAAAGAACATAAAGAAAAGGGTTTTTTTTTTTAATAAACGGAAAATTAGGGCTAATATTAGTACAACAACTTGGGAACAGATTTTGAAAGAAAGTGAAGGTCCCGAAATACAATTTTGTCAGCAACAGGATTATACTCCGTTACAGGAGCCGCCTTCATCAGAAGAAATTATAAATATAATAAAAAAAAACTCAGGTCAAGGAAAAGCAGCTGGTCCTGATCACATATATATGGAATACTTAAAAAATGCAGATAGGGACACTTTAGAATCACTTATTAAAATTATACAAAAAGTATATATGGATAACGAATTGCCAAGTGAATTGCTCAAATCGACTCAAATTCCCATACCAAAAAAGACAAACACAATTAAAGCAGACGATTTTAGAAGAATTTCTTTATGTAACATAGTATATAAAATTTATGCGAAATGGTTAGTAAAACAGTTAACTATATATGCAGGTGAGCCAGATTTATATCAAGCAGCATTTACAAATAACAGATCAACTGATGATCATATATTTGTAACTAGGAGAATTATGGAAGAATATTGGAATGCAGGAAAAGATTTGTATATAATTGCTCTAGATGTTAAAAAGCGTTCGATACAGTCAAAATTCAGAATCTAAGAGACATATTATTAAATCTAGGTGTACCGTCAAGATTAGTCGATAGGGTCATTGCATGCATGAAGAATGAGTTGACCGAGTTTTATGGAACAATCAATTATCGGGTGAAATTAGAAGAGGAAAAGGTATAAAACAAGGATGTCCACTATCTTCTACTTTATTTAACTATATTATACAAAATGTTATTCGTAAAATTGCTCAAAAAATTCCAGAACTAAGGTTACTGGATATAAATTGCCTTAAATTACCATTAATTCTAGCGTTTGCGGATGATTTACTTATAATTGCAAATAGCAAAGAAGAATTAGAAAAATATTTAAAGTACTTGTAGATCAATTAGCAGAAGTAGGTCTGACACTAAATCATACAAAATGCCAAGTATTATTGAGGTTACCAAATAATAAAGCAAGTTACCCTAAAACCATAATACTAAATGGCATACAATTCGATATGTATGAAAAAATTAAATATTTAGGAATTTGTTTATCAGCCACATTAGACAGAAAATCTACTAATAGTTCAAGATGTAGAAATACATATAAAACAAGCCGAACAGTGATAGAATTCTGCAAACAATTTAAGCCCTCGTGGGAATTAGGTAAACTTATATACAAAACGATTTTAGCGCCGTCAATAATCTATGGAACAAAAGTAGCGGTGCTTACTAAAAAAAGCAGAATATCAATGGCTAATTATGAGAAATCAATTCTGAGGGCCATACTCAATAATTGTTCAAGGCCGGATGGTTTGAGGTTTAATTCAAGAAAGATATTAGAGGGGAAAACAATAAATAGGAAAGTTAGAGTTGGTAGAATTAGCTACTACGACCATATATTGAGAAGAGAGGATAATCATCCAATCAAGTTAGCCTATAAACTAAAACTAAAAAAAAAGAAAAAAAGGAAGACCAAGCATAACATGGGTAGATTCTTTAGAAGATGATTTAAATTGGTATAATAACATTAGTATTGTATAGGGATAAAATAAAAAATAAAGCAGAAGAAATAAATAAAGAAACAATAAGCGAAATTTCTGATGGGGAAACTTCTTCAGAAGATAACCAACAAAGACATAAATACAAACACTGGAAGAAAAAAACATGATTATGGGTAGGCTAAATTAAGATCTAAACACAACTACACATCTACAAAACAACTGAAGCGTTCACTATACAAATTTCAGATATCTACTGGTATCGATATTCAAATAAGGCTTGGACTCACTTTATCAAATATTAGGCGTTTAAGCCATATCATTCTTCTCAAACAACAGAGATCCTGGTTGTAGGTTGCACATCATAAACTTACTGTTTAATCCTAATAATTATTATTGATATTTTATATTTTGCGGCAATAACCTTATATAACATAATTTTGATAAGTTTGTATTCTTCTATTCTTGACACTACTCATCATATTTTGTAATTGAACTTGGTAAAGATTGGATGATTATTTCCTCTTCTTAGAACATGACTTTTGTAATGTTGGATGAATATTTTAAAATAAATCTAAATAAATTAGGAAGGTTTAATCGTTTTTAACTTTTTAAGAAAAATCAATTGTAAACAAATACTGTATATTATGTTTTATTATTGTTATAAAAGTAAATAGTATTTGGATGTTTTTATTCATTTGGGCAATTTATTATTTAAATTGAATTGATATTTAATTATTGTAAATTAATTATCTTGCGAGAACAACATATAACTCGTCTGACTACTTGACTATCTTGGGTGATAACATGTTTCGTGCGGTTGGTGTCTTGGATAAACAAAGTGGAACTCTGCTTCAGTTAGTGCAGCAATGACTCCTGAAAGTATAAATCCTATTTCAACCATTTTCTTAAATCTAGGGAGGAGAACAACTGCAATCGCCAATTGAATCTGTAAACAATAAGCAATTAGCCTGCAAGGTTTCCAGAAGAAGAAAAAAAAATAAAAACGGAAATAAATGATTCCGCTTACAACAGAGGAGTAGAAATATCACGTTCTATCAGTCCCGAGAAAATGTATTTCCAAAAGTAAAACGTGTGAACCTTCATGTATTCATATGTTAAAAGTAGATTTCGAACTGTGGTTTTAGAGGTGAAGTGTTGGAAGTTCAATCTTTTGAGAATCCCGACAAAAAAAAAGAAGATAATTGTAATAGATGGATTTTATTCTGTTTTGCATTTGACTAATCGCCATTCGCGTTGGACTAACAACGCATAGTCGTTTTTCTTGTACGGGCTGGAAATTAGTAAGCGAGATCCCGTTCATTCGTTGCGGATTGTAGAGTGATCAATCCAGCTCAAGTGTCAGCTAAGGCCTGCCTTTCGAGGCAAACAAACGGAGGGGAGTGAAGTTATCTAATAAGTTTAACGAAACTTACCCGACAGTCGCCCAAAACCCATACTTTGGACAAAATCCGAACCGAGAATTAGTAGCTTTCCTTTAGTCCTCGCCAGGTGAATCGGAAAGGTACGTGAAGCCGGGTCGAAGGGAAAGTGGGCTACTAAATCGTGGAAATGGGTTTTCCAGACGCTCTTGGGAAATACAAGTCGGAAGCCACTCACTCCGCACCTTTAATTCGGCCATTTTGCACAAGAGCTCAAGATGCCATCTTGTGAAGCAGCAATCGACACTGGTGAGCCACCGGTAACTTGAGGTTTATGGAAACCTTGTAATTATGATCATAGAAAGTTAATCGTAAACCAGATATGCCCATTTAGTTTATTGTCCAATCCGAATGAACTCGTTTATATTAATAAAAGTTGAATTAAATTGTCTGGATCTCAATTGATTTCATTTTCAGCAATTCCGTTCATACCACAATGTTCTAGTACGTTCTCAGTCATTTCATTGGTAGATCGTTTTTCTTTTTTCTTTTTAGGGCTTCTATTCCTCTACGGTAAGCGAGAATCGGGTTGATGGGAATACGATAGGCAACCAGGGAAAAGGAGAGCAGTTTTGTTTTCTGTTGATTTGAAAAATGGTTTGAAATATTCAGAATATCCTGTCAGCAACCATTCGAGGATTGTAAAATATATAGATTAAAAGTCTCTCATATGCGAGAGTGGCGATTAAGCCACCAAAGTCATTTAATACATCAAACTATTTTGCGAACGGTTACACCATGTTTTTATGATGTTGCTGACTATGACTTTCAGCATTGAGTTTTCTTAGTCGTTGATATTGTAAAGCTACGAAAGTTTTATATATAATATAAATATATACACAATAGTATATGTAGGAAACCTACAGTAAATATAAATATATAAACTATAATCTTTAATAATCATTACATGAAAAAAAAAAAGGAAATGAAAATTTTGAAATTTGAAATTTTTAATATTTCTTTTTAATTTACACATATGTTCAGTGAATTCAAAATGATTTCTCATGGCGGTTTAGGATGTAGACTCGCTTTTAAAACATTTTTCTTGCATTCTTATAGAATTTTGGTCCTCTTTGCTTTTGTATGATTGTGAAATGATTAATGATTGTGAAAAAAATAAGAATACAAGAATACATTTAATCAAGACGCTCACGTAATTATCTATGATACTGCCATCTGTCCTGTTATTTCATCTTTTCAGAAATCAAGAAGTATGTTTTGCAATTTATCCAAGAATATTCCGAACTATTGGTTTTCCATCTCTGAAGGCAGCACAAATCTAAAACTAGCTGATGTTGAAGAAAGGTCCTCCCTCATCCAGGATATACGAATTAAAACTTGGTGAGAGAATTCCATTATACATGATATATATATAAATATTATATGAATATTAAATTATATGACCCGATTGCCCCCCGGGCACCCGATTGAAGCGATTTGGATAGGAAGAATGGAATCGCCAACTTCCTATTGTTAACATCTCGTGGATAAAGGGCGGGCTCTTCTCCCCATCTATTGGGTCAATCTGGGAAACGAGGGCTAAATTATAATTTTGTGTGTACGAACTTTCTTCTGGAAGGAGATTCTCTATTCATCCCGTGGATTCGCTTAAGTGTCTCTGCTTATGGAAGCACCCCACCCATTTTTGGCCCTTCATACAGGAGTTTGATGATATACAAATAATCGCTTGTCAGATATGACCAGTGCTATCGGCAGGTGCCTTGCTACAATAGATGGTAGTATCATCATCATCATCATCATCATCCTAAGGAAAATATGTTAAACACGAATTTAATCAATACATTTATATGCTGCTTCCAATGGAACTGCAAATTAAATGTGTAAGAATCAAGGAATGTAATTGTCGCTGAAAAATGCGAAAAACAAGCGTCAAAAGAGAATAGCGATAACTCTTTGTCCCCATCTGCAGAGGATAAAGACATTGTTGCGTTCCATTTTATTTGCAACAAACATGGAGAGGTAATTGTTGTAAACTTTTCAAACTGCGATAACTTGTTTATTTCAGAAGTAAAACGCAAATCATGTCAACAGATGGTTAAGTTTATGTCTAATCTATGATAACTGATACTAATTTAACCAAAAACATCATCGGAAACCGACTAATTCTCAAAATGCGTGGCAGGCGATAATTGTCCTATTCTGTTGAAGTTTGGGACAAACGCTTATTGCGAGTTGAGTTTGTCCCAACATTTACAAGAGAGGATAATGTCGTTGTCATTGGCAATGTTGTTATTTTACATTCCTTGGTAAGAATTCATTTTCTTTTGACTTCGGTAGAGTAACATTAAAATTTATACAATCTAAAAACTTTGATTTTTAAACCAAACTTAAAGCTGATGTTGTATTATGAGCACCCCATCGCACGGTGGCTAAAATCGTGTTGTTTTTAAATCGTTTATTTAAAAGTAGGGGAAGAGGCCCCAAAACGCCACCCCGAGGCAAAACGCCTTTTGTGGTTTCCCTCATATTTACCGTCATCAAGATGTCCGTAACAAAACTAGATCTAAAATTATGTAGGTTAGGCGAAAAAAGTTTCAAAATAGTGCATGGGAAGGTCGGAAAATCCGAAAATTTCCACATTTTGAAGAACCATCTAATATTTTGGCGAGGCAAAACGCCCTAGTGCCACTAACCTACAAAGTACTTGCGTCTCCACGGACGATCCATACTAGAATGCTGATTCGCCGACGCGTGGTACTTTGTTCCCTAGGAGCTGCTAGCTAAAAGGCGTTTTGCCTCATGAGTTTTCCGGCAACAGAATATCACCACTTTTTTGAAATGTGAATATTATCAATATGATTGAGATTTTTGACAATTTTTGAATGGCATCAACTAGCTATCTTGTTTGACTGATGCATAATGTAAAAATACCCTTGAATAGTGTTACAAACAAGACAATAGAGCAGTGTTTGCTTAGCTAGGGCATATTGCCCCCCCTTCCCCTACCATTATTATGTGATTTAGCGTTATGGCGTCTTCGAGACATTTTATCAGTTAGTCTATGCGCTTATTTTGAGGTATTAAATCCCCCTGAAAGTGAGATGAAATTTTTTTTTTCCACTTTACAACATGGAAGATATAAGTCTTCACGAGAGTTGTAGTGAAAGTTCTCCTTTGTTTCATTACTTTTGGAGATTTATTACATTTTATGCCAACAAGTTTAGAACATGTTCGATGTATAAGCATACAATCTTATGGAGACGCATGGTGCATTGGTTCATAAACTCCTTGTGGTGGGTGATCGATTTCTACATTGCACAGTAGGAAATGGTTTTTGAAGAAACGTTACTTACTTTCGCTTACATTTCTACAGTTCAGGTATTAATTTAAAGTTCATTACTTGTACTTTGTTATGCTTATTAGATTGACTGCCACAATTTGCCCCTTGTCAAGTAGCAGTTAAATCAAATATGCTTGAACAATCCAATAAAACTGTTATAACTTTTTTATTTTTTAAGTTTTTAAGTCACAATAGCCACCCAACGGCGTATTATTACTATCTAAAACTTTCTAGAACATGCAAAAAATGTAGAAATGAAAATGAAAAAGATATGATGGAAAATCCATTTTTAAGGGGTTGTCAGCATAAAACGTAAAAAAATCTCCAAAAGTAACGGAATTACAAATTTGGCGTCTTCGACAAAGTTTTTCAGGAGAACTTTTGCTACAACTTTTATGAAGAATCAAACCTTATGTGTTGTGAAGTGGAAAAAATAAATTTTTCATCTCACTTTCTTTCTCACTTTTTTTCATCTCACTTTCCAAAAAAGCGCATTAACTTACTGATTAAATGTCACGAATTGCATCAGCTGTTGGGAGAACCATCCATCGTTCACACCGCGAAAATCGGACGACTGCGATGGGCCGGGCACGTAGCCAGAATGTCGGACAGTAACCCGGTGAAAATGGTTCTCGACAACGATCCGACGGGCACAAGAAGGCGAGGTGCGCAGCGGGCAAGGTGGATCGATCAGGTGGAAGATGACTTGCGGACCCTCCGTAGACTGCGTGGTTGGCGACGTGTAGCCATGGACCGAGCCGAATGGAGAAGACTCTTATATACCGCACAGGCCACTTCGGCCTTAGTCTGATTAAATAATAATAATAATAAATGTCTCGAAGAAACCATTACACTAAATTGCATAATAAAGGTCCCATTAAATAAACACGCTCAAAACACGATTTTAGCCACTGTGCATCTGGGTAAATTGAGAGTTTCAGTTTTTTTTTCAAACGCCCCTCCGATGAAATTGAAATACTTTTAGATTCATATCACATTCTTTTTCTTCTTATTGGCATTACATCCCCACACTGGGACAGAGTCGCCTAGCAGCTTAGTGTTCATTAAGCACTTCCACAGTTGTTATCTGCGAGGTTTCTAAGCCAGGTTACCATTTTTGCATTCGTATATCATGAGGCTAGCACAATGATACTTTTATGCCCAGGGAAGTCGAGATAATTTCCAATCCGAAAATTGCCTAGACCGGCACCGGGAATCGAACCCAGCCATGCTGAGGGAGCATGGTCTTGCTTTATAGCCACGCGTCTTACCGCACGGCTAAGGAGGGCACATCAATCCGTTTTATTTAAGAAAATTTAAATCATCTACATTAAGTAATTAACGAGTTGAACATCATCGGTTCACGCAATCGAGCTCTTTGTTGAATCCTTACGCTTTTCATGTGGGCTTTAGCGACCTCAAAGCCAGCTGAGGGTGTCATCTGCATTCTGTTTTACTATTGAACTGATGCGAGATATGATTTTTGCTCATGCCGAGTGAGGGCATAAAGGCGCTTGTCTTTTTGCCTTGCTCGTACAACCAAGTTGTACCAGAAGGCTATAATTTCACTCCAAAAGTGTGTATGTGTGTAGCGCATAAATATTTTTTTGTTAAACGCGTTTCATATAGAAGGGCTTGACAGATTCGAGTGCAACTGGTTTCATTCGACGGAGCAAATTTCCTAGTTGGACACTATTGTTTTTGTTTTTTAATAAATCAAGCAGTTTGGATTATATTTTTATTTTTTAATCAACAAAAACACAAATGCACATTGAATCATTAATCATTTTAGCCGTGGCGCAACCCAGGGTAACCCACGGTAAGTAATTTTCAAGCAACGTACTAGAATTGCACCAAATCTTTTTACCGTCGAAATGTAGGCAATAAGCACTGCATTTACAACATTAATTCGAATTCAACATATTGAATCGAGAAAGGCATCATCACCACCGGTGGATAAATTTGGGTTTTTCAATAAGTATCACATAAATTCCTCCTCTTGCTGCCGGGAAACACGGTATTGATTAGCATCATAGTTTTACAAATGCCTTGTACCAGAAACATCAAGTACCGGTTCAGGGTATGGCGTAGTGCGTAGAACACCATATTTAATTGCAGATCTGTTTTTCGAAGATCCGTGTTAGTTCACTGCTTTTATTTCCACCAGAGGATTTGTCTGCGACCACTGTTTGAAGGTAGCCTCACACCTCGGGAATTTGGTCCACGGATTTTTTCCCCATGCATTTTTGCATATGCGATGTTTTTGGAATTCGGACACGGAAAATCAAAATCCCGGCCCCATTTAAAATGCACGGGGTTCAAAATCCGGCGGAAAATTTTCCCGAGGTGTAAGGTAGCCTTGAGGAAGCCCCATGTATTTTTACATATGCGATGTTTTCAGGATTTGGGCACGGAAAATCAAATCCCGGCTTCATTTAAATAACATGGTGACCGTTTATAAGTTCATCTTCATGAAGCAACTTCAGTCCAAATTTTGACAAACATAGCATGATTATTCAAAACATAGAATGACATAGTCAGACGACTACTCCACCAACTCATTCATTCGACTGTCACTGAGTGTGCTTACATAATAACATAATTTGCATTGTTTATATTGATGTTTACCGTTGAAATTGCTTCGCGGAGGAAAATCAAATTTAGTTACACGGGATTAAATCCTTTACTCATTTAAAATGTGATTAGGTTTCAAATAATTAGTCAATTTGTAGGATGTGCCTACATTTTCAATGACCAATACTCAACCGAATTTTGACGGTCCGGAGCCGACTATGAATTTGTCTTGAATTGAGCTGACAAGTAAAGAAAGGTGGACTTCACCAAACATTTTCGATTATTTTACACTCGTCGTTTTACACTTATTGCTGGCTAATATAAAGCAGCACTTCAGATGTATAGAACGGTGACGTCTGTACAGACGAAATGTACACAGAAAAAATAAAGAACCTAAAAAAAAGTTTAAAAAACTCAACTTTGAGTACGAAGTTCAAATTTTTAACTCAATAGTAGGTAGTTTTCTCACTCTTTCTTTTGAATGTTATTATAAACAAATAGAGCTGCATCGACTCAACGTGTGCTGTTCCGTGGAAGAAGCCAAATTTGAGTTGTTTTCTCCGAAGTCCCGGGTGAGTGAAAATAACATAAATTTGAGTTGGTGAAACCTCATAGTGGGTGAAAATTCAACACGGCAGTAAAGGCAAAGTACTCACCGGATTTTCTCGCATTTTACTTATTTTTGGCTTCTTCCACGCAAGGGGGGATTTGAGTGAAAAGAACCGTAAAGTGAGTTGTTTCGCGGTTCCGTGTAGATCGTCTGCGACGTTTTAGTTTTGGTAGCAAAATAAAATTTCCATTAAAAATTAGAAATTTTCCATAACCAATTAAGAAATTGCCAATAAAGAAATCAGAGTATGAGCTATAAATAAATATAAAATTTCCACAAATAAAACAAAATTTCCATAAACAATTAAGAATTTTCCACAAAACAAAAATAAATAAGCACTTTTAAAAGAAAAACTAGCAATTATAAAAGAAGAATTTTCCATAAAGAAATGAAAATGTTCCACGAAAAAAATACAATATTTCCATAAATAAATCAATATTAGCAATAAACAATTACGAAATTTTCCACAAAATAAATATTTTTTTTTCCATTAGAAATTAAATTTTTTCCACAAAATAATTAATAAAGAGCAATAAAAAAATAAGAAAATTTCCATAAAAAATACAAGAAAGCAATAAAGCTGATGAATTTTTACATGAACTTCAAACGCTTTTAAAGAAGGGGTCATCTATGGAAAAAAAGCACAGTTTGAATGCTTTTTTATATTTCTTTATGGAATTTTTCTTATTTTTTATTGCCATTTATTGATCATTTTGTGTAAAAAAAATTTTCTTTGGAAAAAATATATTTATTTTGTGGAAAATTTTGTATTTTTTTATTGCTAATATTGATTAATTTGTGGAGATTTTGTATTTTTTTTAGTGAAACATTTTATTTTTTTTAAGGAAAATTCTTCTTTTATAATTGCAATTTTTGCTTTTAAAAGTGCTTATTTATTTTTGTTTCGTGGAATTCGTTTATGGAAATTTTGTTTTATTTGTGGAAATTTTATATATAATTATTGCTCATACCCTGATTTCATTATTGGCTATTTTCTTTTTTATTTTATGGGATTTTTCTAATTGTTTAGGAGGAGTATTTATTTTAGTCTTTAGTTTGCGTACCGTTACGCCGTTACTCCAAGGCGGTTTCGCAGGGGCAATGTTCTTGAACCACTCGCATAATGTCATTATTAAAAATGTTCCACCATATAATCAACATTTTGATGAGAGTTCAAAAATCCCAATCATCCGCCGATAGAGCCTCACTGAGCAGATCGTAGTCAGCAAGCCGGAAATTGTTCTGCCGGACCAAAGTATCTTCAAAACATGGTGCAAAGACAATGTAACAGCTACATCTACAGCAGGATAAGCAGTGTCAGCATGGACGAATGACTCAGCTGATGCACATGTAATGCATGCCGATAATGTAGCACCAATTACAAGAATTAGATTCAGGATACGGGAGTTGGAGTTTTTTTTAAATGTTTTTTTGTGAAGCTTTACTGGCGGGACTCTGATTAGAGTAGAAACCTCTGCGCCAGGCCTCTGATGATCTCGTTGCATAATTCCTTTCAAAGTAGTTTGCCAGCCGTACACGGAAGAAATAAATTACCCAATAGTAAGTTTAATTCACCCATCCTCGAAATAAAACTCAAAATTGTAATAAAACTCAAAATTGGCTTCCCGTATTGAACTAGCGTCGTTGGATTGTTTGGCTCTTTTGTTTTTGACAACAGAAGAAAGAGTGGTTTAAAGAGAAGAGAAAAAACAACTCAAAAATAAGTTTGAAAAAACTCAACGCTGGGTACTTTTTTTCTTCCGTGTACACGGAACTTGTCGTCCAAGAAGACGCTGTTGCAAATGAATCAGAAGGAATTACGTTCATGTTAAATAGTCAATGAGTATATTCGTAATAAGCTTCGTAAGATTTCTTAAGTCATTTTTGTCATTTTATTGTCAATGTCAAAACATGTTGTCATTTTTTTATGTAATGTAGATGTCTATTGTTATTATGGGTGGTCAAAATCTACCGAAGCAGTTTTTTCGACTCGCATGCAGCATGTTGCCCAATACTTTATCGAAGAAACTGAATCGGGAGTTTTTTTATATTTTTATATTTTTATTATCTTCAGTTCATAAAAAAGACAGGCTTATTCAAAAGCTATTATATTTACAAGTTTGATTGATACCTATTCTTTCCGATTTTCTCTGTCTTAAGTATGTAGATTTATCTGCACGACGTCATCTTGTCATTTTATTCTAAAAAATATAGGTGAATGGAGTTGTCTGTTTTAGTCAGTTAATGTTTTCTACGTAATTACATTCACGTATTTCATCAACCGTACAAGGATCATTTTGTCCACTGAGATACTGTTATATTGATTCGAAAGATGTAATGTTCAGTTTTCAATATCCCTTAGTCATAGTTATGCAGAATGTTTCGTACAATGTCACTTCGTCCTACCTATTTTATTTCCCTTATTATTTTGTTCTTTGTTCTTCCATTTATTTGCCCAATACTAAACTTCAAGTCGTCCAGTTTTATTTCATTTCATTTTCATTTTGCAGCGTTTGGTGGGGCAATGAGAGCGCAAGTCAATCCAAAGCCGATAATAGAGAGGGTAATGGCAGAAGAGTCCTTGCAGACTACTTGAACGCCATGTGCTAGGATAAGAATGGGGTGATATGAGGTTCGGATTTGGAATCGACTCGACACTAATGCAAAATGTAATTGACTGCAATCCGGTCAACGATCAAAGGCTAAAATGATAATTTCAAAAATTCTAGTACAACGTTTTTCTAGTTTTTAAAAGCAATGTTTAAAATGCAATGTGTTCTTCTTTTGCCTTGGAAGCAGCTGATGTGGTTTGAAACGTCACTTAGTCATATAGTCTAATTACAAGTTATTTAATTTGTTAGCTTTTTGTGACCACATTGAAAATATAAAAAAAATATTGCGTATTAGTGTTCTATTTTATAGCTTTTATTTATGCAGAATGAAAATTAATTAACTTTGTTTGTTCTGGGTGTAGGGTATGCATTAGGGTGGTTCAAAAAATCGATTTTGCTCCACAGTGCTCATCTGATTCTTTACCATGTTCTGAGTGTCCTCTGAAAATTTGAGCACATTTGGATTAAAACTGATTTAGCACAAGTCGTTGCAAGTTTGCATGCAAATTAGTAGGAGGAAAATATTTTTTTCATTATACTGTTAATGACGTGTTTCCATCAAGCGCATGTTAAAAGAAAACCTACATAGCTAAAAGGAATACTCAACAGCTTTCACTCAGTGAAAACCGCGTCTTAATTAATCGTTCGAATAATTAGTAATCGAATTTAATCTATACCGTGGTTTTCTGGAGCTAATTGCATAACTCATCAACAGGCAACATTGCTGCTCGTGGCGCGAAAGATAGCACACACAAATTCAGGCTACTATGTTGCACTGCACATTCCAATGATGCCTTCAAAGAAGTTTAACGATGACTAAAGATTCGCAACCTGCCTTAAAATCGATTACTAATTATTGGGACGATTAATCAACATGCGGTTTTCGTTGGGTGAAAGCTGTTGAGTATCTCTTTTAGCTATGTAGGTTTTTGTTTTAACCTGCACTTAATGGGGAAGCGTCATTAACAGTATAATGAAAAAATAAATTTCCCCATACTAATTTGCATGCAAACTTGCAACGGCTTGTGCTAAATCAGTTTTAATCCAAATGAGCTCAAATTTTCAGAGGACACTCAGAGCATGGTAAAGAATCAGATGAGCACTTTGGAGCAAAATCGATTTTTTGAACCACCCTAGTATGCATTCGTCAAATCACTTTGTTTACCTAAGTCATTGTTTCGTCAATGTTCTTAAGCTGTGCCGACACTACAAAATATATCATGTAAAAGTGGAAACTGTTAAATAGTCTGTTCCAATTTTTTTGTCAAAGTTGCCTATAACTTTAAACTGTTCTAACAAGTCGCTTTATCGTTGATTCATTGCGGTGATTATCTATTAAGTTCTAATCAAGGTCAGCTATAGGATTCACTTTTCAGTGGCAAACTAAAGCTTCATCACGCCTATTGCCTATCTATTTGTAAAAATTATCGTTAATGAAGCCGTTATAAGATTGTTCATATACCATCATTATAATGTGTGGTATTTTTCATTATTGCTCTTCGAAGTGAGGCATAATAAAATAAAACTGGTACCACGTTTCTAGTTTTGAAAAAACTTCTACTCAGTGAATCCAGCAGTCGATTCCCTACGAATGTTTTGAATACTTTGTTTTTCAATAAATGCCTAGCTAGCTAAATGTAAGCGTGGCTACGACTCATCGTCACAGGGAACGCATCAGAAAAGTATTGCCGAAAAGAAGAGAACTCGCATCATTATCACTGATGAAAAAGGTCTCTGCCTGATTGCACTACCATTCAAGGCTCCAAGACACGATGTCCATTGGATTACATGCATATGTCGTAAATTCGTGCGTCAATGCCAGATATGTAACGCGGCACCAAACAAAAACAGTCAACATGTGATACCACCACGACAGGATATGTCTTTGGTTGCCATATCAGTGCTAATGGCGTAAGCCGACCCACCGCGGCAAGGTAACATATCCGAGGGGAAGGACTAAACTTCAAGTCGTCCAGTTGCACTAATATTTCACAAGCTTAATTTCAATTACCGATAACGAAGAAATTTTCAAGTCGTGTTTATCACGTCTGATCTGCCTATTCCATCATACACTGATCCCTATCAATTTGTGGAAAACTATCAATAATGAAACCGTTATATAATTGTATCGTATGGTTGTTGAAAGTTTGTCGTTACTTTCCAACTTTCAACTTTCCTAGTGGCACCTTGCCCATATAAAACTTGTATTCGGTGGGTCCATGTCGTCCCGATATGTTGATGAGTTTAAATACATGGTTTGACACATATGCTTTTGAAAAAAGAAAAAATGTCTTACCTTGACGATAGTAGTGTATTGGGTGGCTACTAAGCATATGCGGTATTTCGAAAAATTTCGTTTCAGGTGGTTCGAAACGAAATTCCGCGGAATTTCGCGGAATTTAAGCATGGCGAAATCTGATTTCTTGATTTCGTTTCGTTTCGTAAAATTGCAAAAAATTCGCTAGAAAAAACTAGCTTCTCACGAAATTTAACGGAATTCCGCGGAATTTCGAAACAAATTTAAACTAATCCATACTTTATATTATAAAAAATTTTGGCTGCGCCGCTGAACAAAATCGTTAACCTGTCATAAGACGAGTTTATACAATCCCATTGAATTCCACCACTTAATTGTATCTTGACATTGTCAAGATACAATTAAGTGGTGGAATTCAATGGGATTGTATAAACTCGTCTTATGACAGGTGAAAACATTCCACTAAAAAGCTCAAAATAATTTTCTTATCAAAATCGTTAAGTTGTTTTCAAAACTTTAGGTTATACAATTTTTGCCTTTCTCGTATACAAAGTATACGTAAAGGCTATATGTTCGCTCCAAAAACGAACTTTTTATAGGAGTCCCGGAGACCCATAGTGTTATATACCGATCGACTCAGCTCGACGAATTGAAGTGATGTCTGTATGTGTGTATGTGTGTGTGTGTATGGGTGTGCGCAAAATAATCTCACTCATTTTTCAGGCACTTATCATTAACTGATTTGCTCGCAACAAGTTGCATTCGACGCGAAATTTTGTCCCGTTGTTTCGTATTAAAAATTGGCCGAATCGGACTATGGGCCTCGGAGTTATGGCCAAAAAATATTTTTATACAACAAAAATTCTCACTCATTTTTTAGGCACTTACTTTTAGCCGATTTGCCTGCAACAAGTTGCATTCGACGCAGAATCTTGTTCCATTGTTTCGTATTGAAAATTAAACAGATCGGTATGAAACAGATATGGCCAAAGTTTATTTTTTTGCCTTTTTGCCTTTCTCGCATACTAAGTATACGGTAAAGGCTATATGATCGCTCCAAAAACAAACTTTTTATAGAAGGTCCGGAGACCCATAGTGTTATATACCAATCGACTCAGTTCGACGAATTGAGGTGATGTCTGTGTGTGTGTGTGTGTGTTTTTTTTTTTTTTTACAAGGGTTAAAGGCCATCAAAAATCTGCGCGACAGACACCTCGAGCATCCACACTATGCTCGAAGGCGAACAGGGATGGGCTCCTCCCGACCTGCTAAAAATGTGCCTCCCGGATAAACCGGGTCCCTTATCTTCCTTGCCTCGATCCCCCCGGGACCACGGGATGCTGCGACTACTTCGGGGGGGGGGGGCTGTGCTCATGCACTTCTTCTAAAATTCCGGCCCCTAGCTTAGGCTAGTTCGCCGACTGGCTGGCTAATTCACTGCTCCACTTCAACGTAGTCTCGATCCCTTGACGGTCATGCACCGATCTTCCTGACTCGAATCCTCCTGACTTCCCCGGCGTCGAGGGTGGTCCACCAGTTCCGGTGAAGGAAACTTCCGCACTGATGGTGCCCCGACTACCGGCGGCTATCGCAGGGGACGCTTTCGCGCATTGCGCCGTCTTCGTCTTCGGGTTGCAGAGGTGGTCCGACAGTTCCGGTGGTGGGTGACGTCCGCACTGGCGGTGCCCTACATACCCGAAGCACTTCCTTCTTCTTTCTTCAGCAGGTTGGCAATTCGAGTGCCGAGGTCGGTCCAACGATTCCGGTTGGCAGAAGACTTCCGGTTCGCTGGCGCCCCGACGACCCGAGGCCAAACACTGCTCACTGGACTCACACTGGATTTCCCCCCGAAACTACGCTTATTCGCTGGTCACTTCTCCATCTACGCTGCAGTTCTGACAGTATTTGCGTCACGACTCTGCTGACCACATTCCACGTGCCTTCTTCGTGACACATTCGCTCTGAGATGTTGTCCGCCCTTAGTGCAGGCATTCCTCTACGTACTTCCGCAAACCTTGGGCAATCGAATACCACGTGTTCTGGAGTCTCTTCGACATTCTCGCACTCTGGACATAACGGTGAATTAGTATGTCCAAACCGATGTAAGTACTTCCGGAAGCATCCGTGACCCGACAGAAACTGCGTCAGGTGAAAGTTCACTTCACCATGCTTTCTGTTCATCCACACCGACAGGTTTGGGATGAGCCGGTGGGTCCACCTCCCTTTCTCCGTACTGTCCCACTCTTGTTGCCATCTCGCCATCGATCGGATTCTCACCTCCTTCCTTACGTTTCTGGTGTCTCTTCGCTGATAACACTCGATGTCTTCCTCCAGGGTGATGCAGATGGATAGCATCCTAGCAATAACGCATACTGTCTCCTACTATATCGTTCTGTACTCGCTCGTGACTCAAATTACCATCAGCCGGAACCCATTTTTCAGCTTTTTCCGGCTCCGCTTGGTTCGCGATGCAATACCCCAAGCAGCAGCCCAATACCGCAGTATCGATGACGAGACACTAGCTAGCAGACGCCTCGTGCTGCTTCTAGGACCGCCTACGTTTGGCATGATCCTCGCTATTGCGTTCATTGCCTTCGCCGACTTTTCACAGGCGTAGTCAACGTGGCTGTTGAAATTTAGCCGATCGTCGATCATCACTCCCAAGTGCTTCAGTGATCGCTTCGAAGTAATCGCATGGCCTCCGACGACGATCTCCATCCGCTGGATCGCTTTGCAGTTGCTGACTAATAGCACCTCCGTTTTGTGGTGAGCTATCTGCAGCTTAACACCGCTCATCCAGCGCTCGATCATGGCTATCGTCTCCATCACCAACACCTCCACTTCTTCAAGAGTCTCGCCCATCACCGCTAGTGACACGTCGTCCGCAAAACCCACGATTTTCACTTTCCTGGGTAGCTGCAAAGTCAACACTCCGTCGTACATCCCGTTCCAAAGAGTTGGACCAAGTATGGAGCCCTGGGGAACACCAGCTGTAACGCGCATCGATTTATGTCCTTCGTTCGTATCGTACGTCAGAACTCTACCCTGAAAATAACTTTTCAGGATATTGCACAGATAGTTGGGGACCCGCATTCTGTGCAGCGCCGTCGCGATGGCTTCAAAGCTGGCGCTGTTGAACGCGTTCTTCACGTCTATCGTGACCACTGCGCAGTACCGATCTCCTCGTCTCTTCTGCTTGGACGCCTTCTCAGCACTCTCGAGCACTGTTCGAATGGCATCCACCGTCGAAACTGCTCTACGGAATCCGAACTGCATATTCGACAACCCGCGTTCTCCCTCTGTACATTTCGTCAGCCTATTGAGGATGATTCTCTCAAGGAGCTTCCCGAGCGTGTGTAACAGGCATATAGGCCTGTACGCAGCCGGATTGCCGGGTGACTTTCTTGGCTTTGGCAGCAATCTTCTTCAATGGATCTTCCACATTGCTGGAATAGTGCCTTCGTCTAGGCAACTTTGCAGCGCCTTCCTGAACATGTCCGGGTATGCCAGGACTGCAGCTTTTAACGCAACGTTCGGTATTCCATCCGGACCCGGGGCTTTCTTCGCTTTCAGGCGTTTAGTCGCTTCCGCAAGCTCACTATTGGACACTTGTCGATCTAAGGGGTTTGCTTCTCCTTCTTCGTCGTACGGTGTTGGCGGCCACATGGTCGGCTCATGTTTCGGGAAAAGACCCTCCACAATTGCCTTCAACTTGTCCGGGCACATTTCAGCTGGCGTCGATGGGCCTTTGATCTTCGCCATCACGACCCGATACGCGTCCCCCCAGGGGTTGGCGTCTGCTTCTCGGCACAGCTCCTTGTAGCAGTCTGACTTGCTGAGCTGGATAGCCCGTTTCAATGCGGTCCTAGCTTCCCGGAACACCGCTTTGCGTTCCTCTCTCTCTGGTTCCGTCCTTGCTCTCTGTGCCCGCCTCCGAGCTTTGAGGCAAGCAGCGCGTAGCGTACTGAGCCTATCGTTCCACCAGTAAGCTGGACGCCGATTACTTCTCGGTTCTAGTTTTCGTGGCATCGTAGCGTCGCAAGCCCTTACCATCATTCTTGTTAGCTCGGCCGCATCAATGATCTCAGTACTGCTGTCCGGTCGAAGTGCTTCAACGAATAGGTCTTTGTTAAAGGCTTTCGTTTTCCACCTCCGATCACTGGATATCCTTCTTCGTGTTGCACCAGGATTTCGTTGGCCAATACGGTAGCGAATCGCCTGGTGGTCGCTGTGGGTGTACTCCTCGCTAACTCTCCAGTCCATACTTGCCATCAACGAAGGACTGCAGAATGTGATGTCGATGATAGACTCCCTCCCATCCCTCCGAAACGTGCTCACCGAGCCTTCATTACACAATCGTACATCTAGCTTCGCCAGAGCTTCCTGCAGGATATATCCTCTTGTGTTGGTCACTCGACTGCCCCATTCCACGGCCCAGGCATTGAAGTCACCTCCTATGACTACCGGCCTTCGTCCGATCAGCTTATCGGTCAACAGATCCAATATCTGGCTAAACTGATCCACGGTCCACCTTGGAGGTGCATAGCAGCTGCATATGAAGACGCCGTTAATTCTGGCAATCACGAAGCCTTCGCACGAACTCTCCACCACTTCTTGAATAGGGAATTTGCCCATGACTTGTATCGCAGCCAAACCCGTTCTGTCTGTCACCCAGTTACCGTTATCAGGGGAACTCGATACGGCTCTGCAATTATCGCGACATCGCACATCGTTTCTGCTGTAGACTGCCATAACAGTTGTTGTGCGGTTTCACAATGATTCAGATTAATCTGAATTATCTGCATTACTGCTGGCCTGCGATCGCCCTCTTGTAGGCTGGGCATTTGTAGCCACCCGTCTGATGGTCATTTCCGTCCTCTGAAGTGCAAAGCATACACTTCGGTCTTTGCGTGCAGTCTCTCGCAAGATGACCCGTTTCCCACATTTCCAGCACATGTTAGATCTGTCTGGACCTTTACAAGCTCCTGCTCGGTGTCCAAAGCCCAAACACTTGAAGCATCTCTCCATAGATTTGCTCACTTCTGGGGCGGCTTTCAATGGGCATTTCGACCATCCAACCGTCAGTTTGCCTACTTCCAGTGCCTTATGAGCAGCGGTTACTGGCAGACGAATCATCGCTGTCTGTGTGCCTCCGTACGCCTTTCTAATCCGGATCGACATTTGTACCTCGCCTATATTGCACTGCGCCTGTAGTGCTACCCGCAGCTCTTCTTCCGACGTGATCTCGTCTAGGTCTCTGCACAAAATCACCATCTCTGGAGTTAAGGCTTTGACCTCCGCCTCTGAGCCCAATGATTTCGCAATGCGCTCCTGCATAACCGAGCTGTGAACCGCAGGGTCCTTCTTCAACTCGAAGAGCATCTCTCCGGTTTGTGTGCGCCTGGTCCTTATCACGTTTTCGCCCAAGTCCCTCAACTCAGGATCTTCTCTAACTTTTTTGAGAAGCGCTGCATACGTCGTAGCGTCGTTAGCCTTTACTAGCACAGCTTCCCCCTTCGGCGTCTTTCTACGAGGCTTTTCTTTCCCGTTCTGCTCCATCCTTGCCTCTTTTCGCTTCAGCTCTTTCTTTCTCTTCTCCTTCTGACCTACTACGGTACTCCATCCTTCTCCCTGTGGAGTAGCGTCTGTCCCTTCGACGGCGACAGCTTCCGCCCGTGTCTGCCTCTTGAGTCCGCCTGGCCTGTCATCTCCCGGTGAGGTTCTTGCCCTTTTGGGAGTCATGGAGGCTGGTGAACTCTCCACCCCGAGCAGTTTCCCTTTCCCCTGCTTCTTAGGATATAACGGAAATGTCCCGATACCTCCCTGTTCCGGCGGAACTGCAACAGCATGTGCCTTAGTTTGTGCCAATGCGCGCTCCGCTACATCGGCCCTCAGCGTTGCTGTATCGAATTCGTTCACTGCCGATAATAACGCCTTACGGATCCTGTGAACCATGTCCTTAATCTCCTTATGGACGTTGTTCCTCCCATCCACGAAATTGTGAAGTTCCTCCACCAATCTCTTCGCGGCCACTATTTTCGGCTTTTGTGGGGGCTTGTCCAGCTCACTCTGCCCTGGCCGTTGCTCCTGCAGTTGTTCCTGCTTCTTCTGCTCCTTTTGCTCCTGCTTCTGCCGCTGTTGTTGCTGTAGCACTACTGCCACTGACGGCGGTGATCTCACCAACCCACTACTGGCGAACGGGTTCGCCGCTCCTGCATCTGCTTCTGCGTGATTTGTTGAATTATTCATTCTATAGTTATCTACCGTTATCTCCACCCGTCGTACGTAGTCGCTTATGATCCATGGATTATCTTTGCAAGCAGTGAGGTCCATGCGAGGGTTGACACGGACGCACTTATATGGCCGTGTTCAGAGCCGATCGCGCAATCGGGAAAATCTCAACCGAGCCTAGTACTCACCAAGAAACTTGGTGGACGAGTATTGAACGTATTCGGAGGACTGCTAGTTTTTACCGGGACGGAGGCGGCCGTACTGTTGGCCCACTCGCCATTTCAAGCCGGTGTCACCCTACCTTACTCAGGGAGTAGAACAGCACGACCGTCAGCCCAATGTCATCGTTTCCAATCCACTATCCAGATTCTGTCCGTTGTCGTAAGCCGTGACCAGTATATCGTAATTAGGACCTTACTGGTATCGATCCTAATGTGCCGGTTGGCACTCCTGTTGATGGGGCTGAAGTGCTTTGGAAGCGGCACGGGTCGCTTGTACAGAGCTGCTTGTAGACATGTGGTGTTTTGTGGAGATGCCACAGAGCCCGCTGTCAAACCTCCGCCACGTCCCTAGGCAGATTGCGTTTGGGCTGGCTGGGAACCAGTGAACTGGTACCAGGGCCCGGTCATCTCCCGAGAGAAACGCCGATTGGTGGTTTTTCATTGGCGCTCGGGAACAAGTCCCGAGCTCCCACCTCATGTGTGTGTGTGTGTGTGTGTGTGTGTGTGTGTGTGTGTGTGTGTGTGTGTGTGTGTGTGTGTGTGTGTGTGTGTGTGTGTGTGTGTGTGTGTGTGTGTGTGTGTGTGTGTGTGTGTGTGTGTGTGTGTGTGTGTGTGTGTGTGTGTGTGTGTGCGCACAAAACGACGCAAAAAAAGTCACTCATTTTTCAGGCACTTATCCTCAACCGATTTGCTCTCAACAAGTTGCATTCGACGCAGAATCCTTTCCCATTGTTTCATATTAAAAATTGGCCTGGTTGGACTATGGGATCCAAAGTTATGGCCAAAATACAAATTTTAACGTAGAAATCGCGTAAAAAATGTCACTCATTTTTCAGGCACTTATTCTTAATCGATTTGCTCGCAACAATTTGCATTCGACGTAGACTCTTGTCCCATTATTGCTATTAAAAATTGGCCAGATCGGACTATAGGCTCGGACACTGTGGCCAAAATACATTTTTTTTTTATTTTATGGAAATATCGCAAAATAATTTGACTCATCACATCACCTTTTTGCCTTTCTCGTATTTTTGCCTTTCTCGTATACTAAGTATACGGTAAAGGCTATATGATCGCTCCAAAAACAAACTTTTTATAGAAGGCCCGGAGACCCATAGTGTTATATACCAATCGACTCAGTTCGACGAATTGAGGTGATGTCTGTGTGTGCGTGTGTGTGTGTGCGCACAAAACGACGCAAAAAATGTCACTCATTTTTCAAGCACTTATCCTCAACCGATTTGCTCGCAACAAATTGCATTCGACGCAGAATCCTTTCCCATTGTTTCCTATTGAAAATTGGACAGGTCGGACTATGGGATCGGAAGTTATGACCAAAATACCTTTTTGCCTTTCTCGTATACAAAGTATACGTAAAGGCTATATGTTCGCTCCAAAAACGAACTTTTTATAGGAGTCCCGGAGACCCATAGTGTTATATACCGATCGACTCAGCTCGACGAATTGAGGTGATGTCTGTGTGTGTATGTGTGTGCGCAAAATAATCTCACTCATTTTTCAGGCACTTATTCTTAACCGATTTGCTCGCAACCAGTTGCATTCAACGCAGAATCTTGTTCATTGCTTCGTATTGAAAATTGGCCCAATCGGACTATGGGCTTCGGAGTTATGGCCAACATATATTTTTTAAAAGAAAAATTCTCACTCACTTTTTAGGCACTTACTCTCAGCTGATTTACTCGCAACAAGTTTCATTCGACGCAGATTCCTGTCCCATTATTTCGGATTGAATATTGGACCAATCGGACTATGGGCTCAGAAGTTATGGCCAAAATATTTTTTTTTATACAAAAAGTCACTCGAAAAAACGAGAAAGGCACCATCACCGCTAGGTGGATTAATCTGGGTTTTTCTATTAACGCTTACTACATAACCCCATTTATAGTCGACAAATACGTAAGTAGTTCTCTTCTATAAAACATCTTCAGTGTTTACATGAGTTAAATTTTGTGATATTTTTTTACTATTTGCATAATATGAATGCGGAATCGATCGTTTCGCTGTTGGTCATGGGACGGCAGCTAGTCTAGGATAACGCGAAATATAAAAAATCTATCTCGCGTAGCAGAAATATGTTTAACCAGTGTGCAATCGACCGTGTTGATGCTGATCACGCCAGCTAGTTTAGGAGAACGCGAAGTGGTAAAACTAATGTCTGCATCGAAGAGCACAAAATTATTTAGTGAAAATCGATCGTGTTGTAGAAGAAACGAAGCACATTGATCTTGCGTTGGATTGATTTTAAACACAGTTTTCGTCTTCTTGTTTTCAAAATAATTTCGTTTACAATAAATATTTTGTCGCTTACCAAGGGGTTTCCCATGAATTACCTTCTCAACCAACGATTCCTTTTCCGTAGCGCTCACGGAGATGAATGTTAAACTAAAGTGTTAAACTAATTTTCCTCTCCTAATCCTAAATTGACTATAAGCACGTGACCAGCATCGTTATTGGTCATGAATTGGAAACTCCGAAGCAAGTATACAATAAGTATAACTTTTTGTATCACAAGAATATTATTTAATTGGCATATTTGCTGTTTCTCGACCAATCATGATTGCTATGATGTGTACAGTTAATTAAGCTAATAAGCTCTTCTTTGACTATTTGCACAATATGTGAGGAACATTGCAGATTTGTGGGGATTTCTAGATCTTCGCATTAAATTTGCAAAAAAAAAATTCAGAGCGGGTTGAAAGATCATTAAAATTTCTGAAAGTTCTTTACTTATGATTGCTTTCAGCACATACTGACCATAACAGCTGTTCTCATATGCCAAGGACACACATAATAGCTCAGTTTGTCGAGCTGATTGTATATAAGACTATGCTGCCGCTAACCGCTAGTCGAGCACATCTGTATATGGACGCCCATATACAGATATGCTCGACTTGCGGTTAGCGGCAGTGTAGACGAAGAATCAGAAGGAATAAATTTTGGCAGATACGCCCTTTTCAAATGTTGATCTAGTAATGTCAATTCTATAACTTGCAGATGTGGATACATAATTAAGTATCCCACTACATAAAAAATAAATCTGAGCATTTTTTTTTCAAATTTTGACTAAGTCAATACTGTAAAACCACGCTGACAAGACAATATGAAGTAAGCTTCAGCATAATTACATAATTCTTAGGTGAACTAAGGTTTTAAACGAAATTTGAATTCGTATATGAAAAATCACACAATTTCTTTATTTTTATATACTTACTGATATAAAACTGATATAAAATTGATCAGATTCGGGAGCACACGCTCCACGATGAATTCCTTTGAAAGCGGCACAAATGCTGGAATATTGACTTATCGCCAATGGTATATGCGGCGAGAATGTGACGATTTATCATAGATTTTTTTTGTCTTTATTAGCGAGACTTTCAGCCCTGGGCTGGCTTGTCTCGACCTATCATAGATTGCCTCTTCAGTTATTATAACTCTTTCGGTCGCAAAACAGTTATTCGACTTCGAAAAAGTGGAATCAGAATTGCGTACATAATGTAAAACCAATTCAATAAAAATTCCGCGGAAAAAAATCAAAATTTCGTTTCGTTTCGAAAAATTTCGAATTAAATGAACCTTGATTTCGTATCGTTTCGAAGTCTCGAAAGAAATCTATATTTCGTTTCGTTTCGATCCGAATCAACATAGACATTTTAAATTTCGTTTCGTTTCGTTTCGTTAGGAAAAAGTGTGTTATCGCATACCCTTAGTGGCTACTCACTTATAAATAACCTATGTTGTTTCTCAGGAATTACGATTCATTTTTGCCAGTTTTAGTCCAAGGCACATGTGAGCGGAAAATGTTGATGATGAAAATCCATTTATTAAATATTTCTAGATATTTCTAGAACAATTTCGTTTCAAACTACATATTATGCTGTTGATAAATTTCATTTACATACAATAAATTATAGACGAATGATCTTTCACCCCACCTTCTAGCGATCGTCACAAGCTTTATATTTCATTCAGGCACTTTTGAACGTCCATATCAACTTGTTCTCGATAGAAATCTGCCTCGACCAACCTGGCAGAACGCGCCCATTCCCTTTTCTGAACCGAAGGGCAGGGAATTAGATCCAGGATACAGGAGTTGAAGTTTTTTTTGTATCTTTATTAAGGAGACTTTCAGCCCTAGGCTGGCACGTCACCAAAGTTGAAGTTCTTAATTGAGTTAACTTGAATAAATCCATGAAAACTAAATGCATCTTGCAATGCACAACCTGCTGGAGTTAAGCGACAATTGCTCGGGTCAATTTTAAGTCCGCCTTCCTCAGTCATTGCAATTCTGGTTGATTGTAATCGCCAAAATGAAGGACTAAATCTCGGGTACTTATTAGGGTGGCTCAAATTAGTATGGGAAAAACTTTGTTCAATTTTTTTGATGGGCCGCCCTCTTATTCAGTTCTATTTAATGCTCTGATGCTCTGAACAAAATTTCAGCCAAATCGGTCAACGTTTGGGCGGTGCTAAACTCGTTGGAAGTTTATATGGAAAAATATATGCAGAAACATCCAAAAACAGTAAATTGCAACTGGACTACACAACTTACGATGAAGAACTATGATACTCATTCAGATCTTGGAGAATTCAATACAGAATGTTATGCAGAAAACCGCGAGAAGATTCGAGTTTGCCCGGCTAAGTTATTAGCATTTCTCTGTAGTGGGGTTTGAGCAAATTTCGTTTCTTTTACCTTTGAAAAGAAATAAATTCACCCCTACAACACTCCAGTAAAATGCTAATATCTTTGCCTAATAAATTCTAATCTTCTCGCGGTTTTCAGCATAACATTCTGTATTTTGTTTTGGGGACCTCCTTAGCCGTGTGGTAAGACGCACGGCTACAAAGCAAGACCATGCTGAGGGTGGCTGGGTTCGATTCCCGGTGCCGGTCTAGGCAATTTTCGGATTGGAAATTGTCTCGACTTCCCTGGGCATAAAAGTATCATCGTACTAGCCTCATGATATACGAATGCAAAAATGGTAATTTGGCTTAGAAACCTCGCTGTTAATAACTGTGGAAGTGCTTAATGAACACTAAGCTGCGAGGCGGCTCTGTCCCAGTGTGGGGATGTAGTGCCAATAAGAAGAAGAAGAAGATTCTGTATTTTATTTTACAAGAACTGAATGAGTATCATGGTTCTTGATCGTAGAATGTGCCGTCCAACTGCAAATCACTGTTTTTGGATGTTTCTGCATACATTTTTCCATATAAACTTCCAACGAGTTTAGCACTGCTCAAACGTTGACCGATTTGGCTGAAATTTTGTCCAGACCATCAGGGCATCAAATAGAACCGAATAAGAGGGCGGCCCATCAAAAAAATTGAAAAAGTGTTTTTTGAGCCACCCTAGTACTTATTCAAAAGAACGTATGTTATTTTGTAAACAAAGATTCAAACGTCGATTTGTTCAATCTGATGATAAGGACCCGAGAAATCGTATTAGTTCAAACTGGACATTATGGATTTCACAGATTTTACATGTTTCTGGATAAGCATCAAATCGCTCCTACGATCAGGTGGTAGATAAAGAACACCAATGCTGACGAAACGGTTGCTAATTTTCAACCTCACCCACTACTGTTCCAGTAAATAGCTCACGTGAGTTGGATCAACAAAAGAGCAAAATCTAGAGGAAACCGCAATAAATACTTCTCCGCCACACGTCTTTCGACGTAATGGTCTACTCTAAAAACGGCGTATGAATTATCGAACAATTGAGTTGAGATGATACTATCATCGAGCAAAGTTTCAGTAAACCCGATTACATCGAAATTTTAATCAGCTGCAGCTGGGAAAAACGTATCAATTTTCGTACGGAGTCCTCTTACATTCTGATGATATCAGAATCAGTTCCTGATGACGAATAATAACGGTCTTACATACGGAAAAGGAATGATGGAGCTTATTGAGCATGTTGAACTGTCTCAGATGTTGAAGGTAAGCAATCCATGGTAGTTATTTTGTTACTACTGACGAGTGTGCCTGGGGGCACGGTTTGGAGGACTCTCACCCTATCTCCGATCACAGGATCGCACAGTGGCTTAATTCGTGTTTTAGCGCGTTTATTTAATAGTATATTTATTATGTGATTTAGCGTAATTTGAGACATTTTATCAATAAATCTACGTGCTTCTCTCAGCCTTATGATCAACCCCCCTAAAAATGAGATGAACAATTTATTTTTTCCATTTTACAACATGAAAGGTATACGCCTTCGCGAGAGTTGTTGCGAAAGTTCTCCTGAAAAACTTTGTTGTCTTCTTTGTTGCTCGTAATTTCATTATTTTTAGAGATTCATTGATTTTTATGCAAACATGTTTTGAACATGTTCGATGTATAATCGTCAAGGAATGTAATTGTCGCTATAAAATGCAAAAAACAAGCAACAAAAAAGAATAGCGATAACTCTTTGTCCTCATCTACAGGGGTTAAAGACAATGTTGCGTTCCATTTTATTTGCAAAAAACTTGGAGAGGTATTTGTTGTTAACTTTCCAAACTGCTATAACTTGTATATTTCGGAAGTAAAACACAAATCATGTCAACAGAGTGTTAAGTTTATGTCTAAACATTGACAACTGATATTTAACCTAAAACATCATCGAAAATCGACTACTTCTCAAAATGCGCGGCAATCGATCATTGTCCTATTCTGTTGCAGTTTGGGACAAACGCTTATTGCGAGTTGAGTTTGTCCCAACATTTACACGAGAGGATAATGTTGTTGTCATTTACAATGTTGCTATTTTACATTCCCAGATAATCGTTCAAGTACATGGAGACGCATGGTGGATTAGTTCATCAGCTGTTTGATGGCTGATTGATTTCTACCTTGCATAGCAGGAAATGGTTTTTGATGAAACATTCCTTACATTCGTTTACAATTCTACAGTTAAGAAATTAATATAAAGTTCATTACTTGTACTTTGTCGTGCGTATGAGATGGACTGCCACAATTTTCCGGTTATAAGTAGCAATTAAATCAAATACGGCTAAGCTAAGAGCTTCCGTAGCGCTTTTGTTCGTGCGTCCCGGCTTTCCAACTAGAGGATGACTATGTCCATCAGCTTCGGATGTGCTGCAAGCCAAAATTCCATATATTATTATAAGAAACTTAAGATATAAAGGAATATGTTCAAATTTCACTGCCTTGATCAATTCAAGCTCGATGACTACTAGTCGACGTCCAATTGGAGATTCAGGGCAAGGCTTGGAAGACCGGGGCGGCTTTGATGGCAGGAGATGCATTTTTTGTGGGGTGTTGTTCTGACTTGTCAATATCCCCAACTCAGCCATCTTGGATTTTTGTATGGAATTTATGCTCGTTTGTTTACGTTTTGCACTGAAAATTAATTTTCCCCCCGCGCTGGTTATTCCCATCTACTGAGGAAGTCGTTTAACCTATACAAACGAAAGGGCCTTGGATCCAACTGTGTCGGAGGGAGTGAGAGCTTTAGTAGTGCTTGTTTGCGTGCATTCCGTCATTCTATCTTCAGCAACATCTATCCCATTGGGGTAATCTGGGCAGCAAGAAGTTGATTCGTTTCGAGAGATAATGCTTCTTCGACTTAAGCTGCTTCCCAAAATTTTCTAACAGAGCTAATGTTTTTGAATTCTCGGAAGAGCACCTCTTTTGGCCAAGTTGTCGGAGAAAGCGCTACTGCTTTGAGGTTGTCTGGTATGCCGACTTTGAAGGATATGAAACTCATTGAGTAAATATCCTGGTTCTTTCACATGAGTCTGGGGACTTCAATGTCATCGGTAGACAAACGTTGTCGCACGAAATTGAAATTGAAATTGAAATCCTTGAGAGATTAGCCACAAACGATGCTTGGATTCTGGAACCGTAACGAAGCCGATTGAGAAGGGAGAAGCTGAGGTGCCTAGGCCATGAAGAATATTTCCCTTTTTTAATTCGCCCTTTTTATCCATATTAGTAAACAACTAACGGCTTCTAATCTAATCTGAATCTCCAATTGGATGTCGACTAGGAGTCATCGAGCTTGAATTGATCAAGGCAGTGAAACTTGAACGTATTTTTTTATATCTTTACTAGCATGCCCGACGATCTTCGTTTCGTCTAAAATTGATTTATTCTCTGATTAGTTCTCGAGTTATGCAGAAAATTCTGGATCATTTGTATAGGTAGTAGGGTGGTTCAAAAAATCGATTTTGCTCCACAGTGCTCATCTGATTCTTTACCATGTTCTGAGTGTCCTCTAAAAATTTGAGCTCATTTGTATTAAAACTGATTTAGCACAAGCCGTTTCAAGTTTGCATGCAAATTAGTATGGGGAAATTAATTTTGTCATTGTACTGTTAATGACGTTTCCCCATTAAGCGCAGGTTAAAAGAAAACCTACATAGCTAAAAGGAATACTCAACAGCTTTCACCAAACGAAAACCGCATGTTGATTAATCGTCCCAATAATTAGTAATCGATTTTAAGACAGGTTGCGAATCTTTAGTCATGATCGTTAAACTTCTTTGAGGGCATCACTGAAATGTGCAGTGCAACATAGTAGCCTGAATTTGTGTGTGCTATCTTTCGCGCCACGAGCAGCAATGTTGCCTGTTGATGAGTTTTGCAATTAGCTCCAGAAAACCACGGTATAGATTAAATTCGATTACTAATTATTGGAACGATTAATTGAGATGCGGTTTTCACTGAGTGAAAGCTGTTGAGTATTCCTTTTAGCTATATAGGTTTTCTTTTAACCTGCGATTGATGGGGAAGCGTTATTTACAGTATAATGAAAAAATAAATTTCCCCATACTAATTTGCATGCAAACTTGAAACGGCTTGTGCTAAATCAGTTTTATTCCAAATGAGCTCAAATTTTCAGAGGACACTCAGTACATGGTAAAGAATCAGATGAGCACTGTGGAGCAAAATCGATTTTTTGGCCGCTGGACCAGAAGCAAACGCTGCTTGGATAGTAGGACGAAATTGCAAATCATTCATGAGCTTTGTGCAAGAAAGACACATCCAAAATAACTGTCAATTTTTAACAACATAATCAATCAGATCTTCTCTCAATCCACAGCAGCGGTGATGAAAACGAGCTTTGCAGAAGCAAATTCAAGCAATTTCCATATCCTCGATCTCGATGTTGAATAGTGACAGACGGCAGACATGGTGAGTATGGGAAGTTCATTGCAGATTATTGAATGCACCAGCAAGTAGATCACGAGATGCTGAGGTTCTCGAAATGAACGAGCACGGACAATGCGACACAAAGAATATTTCCGCGGCTTAAGCATATGCATATGTTGTTATGGTATCAACGATATTCCACTGGCACTAGGAAATATAACAAAACTTATTCAGCCAGGAATGTTTTGGTGAATAAATACTTGGTACTTCCGAATGAAAATCACAATTGTAGGATAGCTTAAGGTGATTACAGTTAAACCTCCATGAGTCGATGTTATATGACTCGATATCGACTCATGGAAGCAAATTATGTCATATTAAAAAATATTTTTTGGGCTACTGTGATGGTCCCTTCAAACAGCTTCTCGAGGATTTTCTACTCCACATCTCGATATTTCCATGAGTCGATGGTCCTTTCAATATCGACTCATGGAGGTTTGACTGTATACAATTAATCCAGTGATGAATTTCAAATTCACCAAATGTTTTTTCTATTATAATTTTTAAAAGTCGAAATCTGACGTAATGATTTTCGTACAATGCTGAAACTACACAACCAGGGGGCCGTACACTAATTACGTAAGCAATTTTTTGGGTTTTCAACCACCCCTCCCCCATGTACGATTTTTCTCATACAAATATTTTTTTATATGGAACGTAAGAAAATGTCAAACCCCCCTCTCCCCTTAAGTGCTTACGTAATTAGTGTACAACCCCCAGCTAACAGTGTTGCCACAATATTTTTTTATATGGCTACTCACTGGCAATGCATTTGCGATTTTTTGGACTAAGTACCAAATAAATAGGGGGAATGACGGCTTTGGCAGGTTTTGTTCTATTATTGTCAGGGGGGTTTTTAAAGACTGATTATGCTCAAATTTGGCCCAAACATTCTTTGCATATCAAAGAATATTGTGGCCAAATTTCATAAAACTCGGTCATAAAACCCCCTGCCAATAATAGAACAAAACCTGCCAAAGCCGTCTTTTCCCCTAACACAAAGTTTGCGTAAATTGCGTTGAAAAGTAAAAAGTTATCATGGGCATTTCCTTAAGTGAGGGGCATATTATACCGTCTTACCCTAATCAACGAAACAGCTTCCACCGGCTTGAGTGATCACTGTTTCATTGCTACCGCATCGTTTGCATATCGCCAGGGCTGACAATAGTCATTCTCGTCGTATGAAGAAAGCGAAAAAAAATTAGTCTTCGTCATAACATTGCACGACGCAACACCTATTCGTTCTCTTCGCGCCGCATGCGTACCACGACGATAGTCGCGCAGCCAAAAGTTATGACGATTTTCGTCGTCACTTCTTCACACAATTGATTGCACGTCATTATAGACGGACTGGTTAAAAACATAATAGCGTCTCAAATTAACAAATAGTAGGATATTTGGTAACATAAATGTATCGATAACATTCATAACGCTTTCATACGTTGCTTCAAATTCATTATTACAAAGAATTAGTACAAATCTTCGCATGGCAGCTGCCGCTTGAAGAATAACGGTATGAAGTCTTCGTTCTTCGATGTCGTCAGGACGATTTGGTTACACGACGAAAGCTAACGTCGTGCGCGTCATTGACGATGTGTAGATTAGCAATGAAGACAATGCAACTCGTCGCTACTGTGGCATTTCGTGCTATGACGATGACGATTGTCAGCCCTGCATATCGCTATCAGACCTTGCGCTTATTGGGCATAAATAACTGTGTACAAACCGAAACAACACTTCTAGAACTGACCATTTCGATTTCCTTGTACATACAGCCATTTTTAAAAATGATGGAAAATCGACACGTTCGACACTACTGATCGTCGTATGCTTATAATTAAGCCAGATGCGTTGGAATTTCGAGGTGTTGCAAAATCGTACTTGATGGGGCGAAACTAGAGACGATAACAGAGCGCCTATTTTCTATGATTTGTGCGACGATTTCAACTTGAATATTTTGAACACAGGCGAAGTAACTCGAATAGGACCTCAAGGTCAGGAAAGTCGAATAGATCTGTCTTTATGCTCTAATTCACTATCATTAGATTCCACGTGGAAGGTAATCCAAGATCCCCATGGTAGTGACCACATGCCGATAGTCACCACAATCAAAAGCGGCTATCAACGATCAGTGCCAGTTAATGTTCCTTTCGACCTCACGAAAAACATTGACTGGCAAAAATTTGCATCGGCGGTAAACATTGGTATTGAATCAACTGATATTCTTCCTCCACTGGATGAGTATCGATTCCTTACCGAATTGATTCATAAAAGCGCACTAGAAGCTCAGAAACGACGCGTTCCAAGTACATCTGTCATAAGAAGACCAGCCACTCCTGGATGGGATGATGAATGTACTAAGTTGTATTCCGAGAAATCTGATGCCTTCAAGGCTTTCCGTAAACACGGAAGGTCTGAGCTTTTCGAAGAGTATTTGAGGCGTGAAAGAAAGCTCAAAAATCTTCTTAAGGCTAAAAAACGTAGCTACTGGCGACGTTTTGTCGAGGGACTATCACGAGAAATCTCAATGACAACACTTTGGAAAACGGCCCGCAACATGCGGAACCGCATTTCCACCAACGAGAGTGAAGAATACTCCAATCGATGGATATTCAACTTCGCATAAAAGGTCTGTCCAGATTCCGTACCAGCTGAACCGCTATTTCGAAAATCAACTACTGATCCCGGTACTTAGGCTGCACCATTCTTAATGCTGGAACTATCCATGTCTCTTTTCTTCTCATCGATAATCTCTGCTCCGGGATGCGATAACGTCAAATTCAATCTCCCAGATATCGCAAAAAGACGATTACTTTACCTGTACAACTGTCTCATGGAGTACAACATCGTACCACCAGAATGGCGGCAGGTCAAAGTAATAGCTATTCGAAAGTCTGGAAAACCAGCGTCTAATCATAATTCATACCGACCGATTGCCATGCTATCATGCATGAGAAAATTATTGGAGAAAATGATCCTTTCAAGAATTGACCATTGGGTCGAGCAAAATGCATTACTGTCAAATACTCAATTCGGGTTTCGAAAAGGTAAAGGAACAAATGACTGTCTATCGTTGCTCTCTTCAGATATACAGCTGGCCTATGCGCACAAGGAGCAACTGGCTTCAGTTTTCTTGGATATTAAGGGCGCTTTTGATTCTGTTTCCATAGAAGTACTGTCGGAAATTCTGCACAGTAGTGGATTACCCGTTATTTTGAATAATTTCTTGTACAATTTGTTGTCAGTAAAACACATGAACTTCACTCTCGGCACTCTGACAACTTCCAGAAATAGCTACATGGGCCTTCCCCAAGGTTCATGTTTAAGTCCCTTGCTTTACAATTTCTATGTTAAAGATATTGACAATTGTTTGGAAGGACAATGCACGCTTAGACAACTTGCAGATGATGCCGTGATCTCCCTAAGAGGTTCATGTGCAGAAGTCCTGCAAATACCATTGCAAAATTCCTAAATAACCTGACTGTTTGGGCCAGACATTTAGGGATTGAGTTCTCTCCGCAAAAACTCAATTGGTTGTGTTTACTAAGAAGCGGTACCCTGCTCAACTGAAACTAAAGCTGTTGAAAGATGACATAAACCAATCTTTATCTTCTAAATACCTTGGGGTCTGGTTTGATTCTAAGTGTACCTGGAAGACCCATATTGATTATTTGTTAGAGAAATGCCGAAAAAGGATCCATTTTCTCCGTTATATCTCCGGAACATGGTGGGGCGCTCACCCGGAAGACCTCATCAAACTATATAAAACGACTATTCTCTCTGTTTTAGAGTATGGCTCTTTCTGCTTCCTCTCAGCAGCTGAGTGCCACCTAATCAAATTGGAACGAATTCAATATCGTTGTTTGCGTATTGCCCTTGGCTGTATGCATTCAACGCATAACATGAGCCTGGAGGTGCTTGCTGGAGTCACTCCTTTAAAGCACCGTTACTGGGAGCTCTCACTTAGAATACTGATCAAATGTGGAACAAGTAACACACTTGTATTAGAAAACTTCGATAATATGCTTGAACTGGCTCATCATTCAAGATACCTGCGAGTCTATCTCAACTACATATCGACAGATCTCTGTCTTCCATGTTATAATCCACCTCGAGTTCACTTCGTCAACGACAGTTCCTCAATTGAATACGATCTGTCCATGAAACACGCTATTCAAGGAATACCAGATCATCTTCGACAAATATCTATCCCTTCCATTTTTCTGAAAAATATGAACATGTCAATTGCAATAACAGATATTTCACTGATGGTTCTCGCATTAACGGATCCACTGGCTTCGGTGTTTTCAACGTAAATTCAACCACCTTCCGAAAACTTCAAGAACCGTGTTCGGTTTATGTTGCTGAGCTGGCAGCAATTAATTTCGCTTTGGGGATAATTTCCGATCAGCCCGTAGACCATTATTTCATCTTCTCGGATAGTCTTAGTTCTATCGAGGCACTCCGGTCGATGAAACCTGTTAAGCACGCATCTTACTTTCTTACAACTGTAAGAGAGCAGATGCGTGATTTGGTCGAAAGATCATTTAAGATTACCTTTGTATGGGTCCCATCCCATTGCCTAATCTATGGCAATGAGAAGGCGGACTCGCTAGCAAAGGTGGGCGCACAGGAAGGTGAAGTTTATGATAGACAAATCTCGAACAACGAGTTTTTCCCATTAGTCCGTCAGAGTACTCTTCAAAATTGGCAAATGATTTGGTCACACAATGAACTTGGACGGTGGCTCTTTCCATAGTTCCTAAAGTTTCTGGGCGAGCGTGGTTCAGAGGTGAGGACTTAAGCCGAGGCTTCATTCGCACGATGTCGAGACTTATGTCCAATCGCTATTCACTAAACGCACACCTCTATAGAATAAACCTGGCTGATAGCAACCTATGTAGGTGTGGAGCCGGTTACGATGACATCGATCACGTAGCATGGTGTTGCTCGAGAAAGGACGCCTCCATCCAGAGAGCAACTATTGGATACCCTTGTGGCCCGAGGTAAACAACCCTACAGGGAAGTAAGAGGTGTTCTTTTGGGGATCGAGATGTGGTTTATATACAGGCCATCTATGCCTTTCTTTGCTCGTCTGACATAAAAGTCTAATTCGTCTATTTTTTTGTTTCTCGTTTTTTGTTTTTGTCTTATTGTTCTGTGTAATACGAAGCTATGGCCATCCGGAAGATGCTCCCTGACGAACCACAACTCGAGCCCGACGCTACGCCATACCGTTATTGACGTCAAATACCCGGATGAGCAGCTGAAATACCTCAAACCTAAATCCCAACCTAGTCCGTCCTGAAATTACGCAATCTAACCTTGAGTCGCCACGAGTATCTTGGTCTATACCCTTTCCCTTACTAACTGTTGATAATAAGATGATATGGATTGTAAATATCATAAAGTCTCGGCTCCGTTAAGTGTTATACACGCCTGAGCCTGTCAAATAAACACAATAGATAAAAAAAAATCGTACTTGTTACATCACAAATCAACACAGACATACATCACCTAAATTCGTGGAACTGAGTCGATTGGTATACGGAAGTCGGCCCAGAGGGCCTCATATCAAAAGTTCGTTTTTGGAGTAAACATATCAGCTTCCATTTTTAGTACCAATAAGCTCACAGACGTAGCGGATAACTGTAAACTTTTTATTTAAATAGCTTTGCTACGATGCAGCAAGCGGAAATTTCAAATTTGACATTCACTGACTGAGTATTAAATGAGGACGGTGTTCTCGGAAACGCTAGGAGGAAAAGATAGCGGTCATGTTTTGATTTTGAAAAGTCTGCAAGTACAATAATAGCTAGAGATTGTTTCTTGTATGCAAATATTATTGGACGATAACAAAAATATGCACCTGGAGCTACGATACAGTGGTTACCAAACGTTGGTGGGCAAATCATAAATAGAAATTATCGTAAAAGGTTTATATGTCAAAAGAAGTTAGATGGTAGTTTCCATTCTTCATTCATAGCTGAAAATCTTACTTGTAGCCAACACCTCACATGCCAGGGTATGGAGTGCAAGTAAAACACTTACACTTAGAAAACATAAATGAGTTAATGTCGATGCTAATTCCTATACTGCAATGGATGCAAAAGTGTTAAAACATGCGGAGTTTCCTCTACTATTGGCCAAGGATAGTCTAGGCTTCCTTTTCATCATAATTTTGTAATTTTCAAATTTATTTCTTATATTTGTCTATCTATATTTGTCTATTGTCCATCCTGATTATTCAATACTGAATAGAAACCTTTGGCTAAATGATATACCAAACATTAGTAAGGTTGAAAGATTCGGATTTGATTTTTTCTAAGTAAAAAAATTTCACTCCACCATCTTATACCATGAAAATGGTCAACCACTACTCCATTACTAGCATTTCTCAATCAATATCAATTTTTTTTTTCGCAGTGTATATTTTTTTCACATAGCCTCAGTGATTACCTAAAACTTAGCCGTATACATCAAAACGATCGGACAGGCCGTTTTCAAGTTATTTTTTTTTAAGTGTTCGAGGTGTTTTTGCTTAGGACCTTGTCAAAAGTTGGGCTAGAGTCAAAATGGCAAACCAATGATGTCTTCTTCTTCTTCTTCTTCAATGGCTCTACATTCCAACTGGAACTTTGGCTTGCTTTGCAACTTAGTATTCTATTAGCATTTCCTCAGTTATTAATTGAAAGCTTTTCTATGCCCGCCATTGCATGAGTATGTATCTTGTGTGGCAAGTACAAGGATACACTATGCCCAGGGTGTCGAGAATGTTTCCCACCCGAAAACACCCTAGACCGGACCGAGAATTGAACTCGCCATCTCCGGATTGGCAATCCTACGCCTTTGCTCGCAAGGCTACTGGAGACCCCCAATGATGTAAATTATGTTTTTTTCATCACAGAGATTGTATATGCAAAATTTCAGAGAAATCAAATAATACAAAAATAAATCGACCTTCGATTTTGAACGATTTTGCTCTACGACCTCCAAACTGTCGGTGAAAGCGATGACCCATTGTTACCCCCGATGGAGGTACATCACGAATCGACACAGATATACATCACCTCAATTCGTGGAACTGAGTCGATTGGCATATGGAAGTCAGCCTTGCGGGCCCCATATTAAAAGTTCATTTTTGGAGTAAACATGTCGCCTTTGGGTACGCTTTGGTGTATGAGAAAGGCAAAAATAAAATCCAAATGCTAATAACTACAAAACACCTAGCATTTTCAGAACCAATAAGCTCAACCGAGACGTAACGGACAACTGTAAAGTTTTTATTTTAATAGCTTCGCTACGATGAAGCAAGCGGAAATTTAAAATTTGACCTTCACTGACTGAATATTAAATGAGGGCGGTGTTCTCGGAAACGCTATGAGGAACAGTAAGCGGTCATGTTTTGATTTTGAAAAGTCGGCAAGTACAATAATAGCTAGAGATTGTTTCTTGTATGCAAATATTATTGGACGATAACAAAAATATGCACCTGGAGCTACGATACAGTGGTTACCAAACGTTGGTGGGCAAATCATAAATAGAAATTATCGTGAAAAAGGTTTATATGATATGTTTTATTGGGGTGATTGTTGGCTCCATCTTTAACACAGGATCATTCACTGACACAAACTCTACTAATACGGAAATTTTAGCAAAAGATTGAGAAATACCGCAGCCTCTCTAATAAATTACTCATTTATATTCTAACGTTTTGCAATACATTTTTATCAAGTCATTTAATAAACTTCACAGCATACTGAGCCTGAAAGTACCTCGCTAAAAGTTAAACACTTCGCCATCGATGCTCAACCTCCTACTCCTAATTAGGCTTCGGCTATTATCGATGAATAACAATAGCAATTTTCTTTTTATCGATATGGCTTCCCAATGCAACCCTGAGGAAGGTATGTTGGCATCGTTCGATCGTCCCTGCCTTCGGCTGACATCTTAGCGCACGTGCCGACTTTTTCCCGCAGGCACGATAATTTTGCTCGTTCAAAGTTGCTTCCAAAGTAAACATTTCCTTGTCTGAATAAGTTACGCAGTAAGCAGCACCGCGTTTCCTAGAGGAGTGCTTCCATGCCATGGTAGTCAAACACAAAGACTGAAGAAGATATTTGAACAGAGCTGCCTAGGCGTATTATCTGAATGGGAACAGACAGACGAGGAATTTAATCCGGTTTATAATTTATGATGTATGTATATTTGAAGTGTATCGCAGCTCCCCGATGCTACCCTGCACTTCGTTCGATGATTTCTGAACATAATTATTTGAAGATTGAAACATGAATGAGAAAACTTTACTTGCTTCTCGGTATGGCTTCGTTTTGATGAATTCTGAACTTGGAAATAAATCAAGACTTGTAAGTTATGCTTTCGTTCTTTCAGTCAGTTTTAATCAAATTATTCTTCTATTCATTGCGAACTTAAGTTGGCATGGCAGTTGACGATTTGGTTAATGCAGCAAAATGGAATCACCAACAAGGATAGCTATGTAACAAATTGAGAATTCGTCTGTATTTTTAGGGAAACTGACCTCTGTAACTTCAGTGGAGAGGTGTCACTCGGGATATGTCAAAAGATGTTAGATGGTAGTTTCCATTCTTCATTCATAGCTGAAAATCTTATTGTAAAAGGTTAATACACATTAAAAAGTGCCATCTACAGCAAGACTTACTTGAAGCCAACACCTCACATGCCGCAAGTAAAACACTTAGCTTGGAAAACAGAATTCAATTGATATCGATGCTGGGGACATCACATTATGCCAAAGTTGATCATTTGATCAACATATAATCCAATGTGCCTAAATAGACTTCAAGTAGACCATACAGCTACTCCATTTGATATAATAATTGCAATCTTTACGATGTTAGTCAACAGGTGGTGTTTCTGAGTGTTTAATTCCACTAGTAAATTTTCATACGTATTCACTCCCGAGATATGTCATTAAAAGAATAAACAAATTACAGTTTAAATTGAAAATAAGGATTTTTAGAATTCATCCTCTTTCTTATTGGCATTACATTAGAATTATTTGGTTTAAATTGAGGTAAGTGAACATGAATTCATAGAGAGAAATCTAATAATATGAGCAAAGTTGAATAATGATGGCAAATCTATGATCAAGTATTAAGATAATGAAAAATGTGGCCAGGCATTCACCGGAACAATTAAAAATATTTCCTAAAATGGTTCACTTTGCAGCCTGTATACTCACGTCATCAACCGTAAAACCGCATATGAAAAACAAACAGTAGCATCAAAGAAGAATCGCAGTGAAATCGCTTGTTTGTTCCAGACAGTAGCTGCGGTAGGTGCCAGCACTTACCGCATCCTTTTTTATTTTCAGTTGGAAATCATCTCCTCTAAGTCTTTTGGCTTACGCTTCAATAAATCTACGCCATTTTCGCTTGAACACCGGATAGGTATATACATACTATCAGGGGCATGAATATTTGCTCCGAAGATGCTTGAGCTTTATTTTCTATCCATCGGTGAAACACTGACACCAGCAAAGCTTTCGGAAAACAACTCAGTATTGTGCGCTCTAGAAAGATGTTTGTTGCATGCCACCTTGAGAAGATGATGATTCAATAAACAGACGAAGGTATTTTTTCCATACCATATCCCGGCTCAAAGGGATCGAGGTTTCGTTTTGGAGTTATGTATTCTGTTCTCTGCTGTAGAGGGCTGAGTCTTCATCCACTATATGCTTACTCTTGGATTCGATCCAAATTTCTACAAATTAAATGCCAATGATACGAACTTTAGATTGATGAAACATGTCTAACCGACTTCAATAGTGCATCAGTTTTATTCTTTACCTTTCTCGTGAATTAAGTATACATGTTAGTAAGTATGACTTTGCGGTCAATTCAGCATTGAAATGGGAGTTGTTTTATTTAATGAAATCGTCAAAATAATGCAGATTTTAATCAATCTATAAAGCAATATTTTGCCTTGTAATAAAATGACAAATAAATAACACCTTTATTTGTCGTGTAATTCTGTGATCGATTCCAGATTCTAATAGCTCGTGTCATTTCATGGCAAAGAACGGGATGAAACCGGTCGAAGTATGCAAACTTGTGTTGGGTGGCATTTGGCATTTCGATTTCAGCAGTTCGATTGTCCCAGAGCCGTTGGTTCTCTTTTACGATGTTACAGATGGCACCGTTCATCAAACGATTTGAACCTTTTTTATATGTGCTTGAGGTTATGGCTTTCAGTTTTCCTATGCTCAAAAACGGATTTTACGTTTTTACCCGACGTTTCGATTACATATATTATACCTTTATCAAGAAGTCTGAGGACAATGCACGATGGACCACGCCGGGAAATCAGGAGGAAAAAAATATTGTCACCTTGAAGATAATATTTTAGCAACAAAGTGTTTTCAGTAAAGTCAAAGCTTATAGTTTGAGATTTATTTTGATGTTTGTTGCAATAGGGTGGTTATGATGATTTCAAATAATAACGTTAGGGTGACCCTATGTAATCAATATTTTGATTGTAACTTTTTAGTTTTAATGTTTATCGAAGTGACTGACTTATTTGTAATGACTTTGTTGGAAATCAAAATGACTAGTTCTGTGTTGTAAAACCAAAAATTCCGCCTAATTTGTCAAATTCAAGCAAGCAATTCACAGAAAGGACAACAAGTGGACTCCATCTATAATGATTTCTCGGCAGCATTTGATAAAATTTATCATAAAATCAATTCCAAATTTGAGCGCTTTGGATTTTCTGGATCGTTTCTTCGTTGGCTCGATTCGTACCTACGCGACCATTAAATGGTTACTAAGATAGGTGCTTCCATTTCAGTATATTTTCCTGCCACTTCAAGAGTACCACAAGGAAGTGATTTAGGTCCGTTGATATTTCTGGTTTTTCTTAATGATGTAAATATACCACTAAAATCTTTTACTGACGATTTTAAACTAGTGACAATCTCAGCTTGAAGTTTTCACTGAATGGTGCCAATTAAATGGCATGGTTCTGAATGCTTATAAATGCTCCATAATATCATTTTCCCGTAAGCGCTCGCTAATCGACTTAAATTACAAAATTGGTTCTCCAAGTCTTAATAAAGAATCTGTCGTTAAGGTCCTAGGATATTGATTGTCTCAAATCGCTGTATTGCTCGTTGGTTTCCGTACACTTATTACGTAAGCACTTATGGAGAGAGGGAGGTCTGCCATTTCCGTACGTTTCATATAAACAAAAAATATTTGGGTTGGAAAAATCTCACATGGGGGGAGGAAGGCTCGAAAAAACTAGAAAAAAATGCTTACGTAATTATTGTACGGCCCCTTGGTGAGGTTAGAATATTCGTATGTTGTATGGGCCCTTTACACTCAATCCTATTTTTACATCACTTATCGGGGCGTAAGCCGAATGTGACGTAAAAAAAATTTTGCTAAAATTTCTAGTATTTCACTTAATTTATTGATGGTTGGATACTTTTAAATACATTCACTTGCGTCTTACATGATGTATTGTAATATCTCTCTAAATCCAGGCATATGAGATGTTATAAGATCTCCAAATTGCCCTGGAGTTTCAATCAAATGGTCTATCGAATCAACCAAAGCCTTCATGATGTCCCAAGCCGTGGTATCAACTCAGTTATGTCCTCCGAGGATTTTTCTTTCACTTGCGTCTCAAAACAAGACATACGATGTGTTGTAAGATCTCCAAATTGTCCTGGAGTTTGAAACAAATGGTCTGCCGAATCAACCAAGACTTCCACGATATCCCAGCCGCGGTGTCAACCAAATTTTGCCTTCTGGGTATTGGTCTTTCAAATATAGGCGTATGAGATGATATAAGATCTCCAAATTGTCCTGGAGTTTGATTCAAATGGTTTATCGAGTCAACCAAAGCCTTCATGATGTCCTAAGCCGTGGTATCAAGCTGTTTGGAATTTCTGGTTCTGCATATAAATGGTTTGAAAGCTATTTGTCTGATAGAATCCAAAGGACTGTTTTTAATGATTTTGTGTCGAGCCCCGTGGAGAACACACTCGGAGTGCCACAGGGGAGTGTATTAGGGCCCATTCTATTTATTATGTACATAAATGATATGTGACGAGTTTTACGGTTTTGTGATGTTAACCTTTTTGCTGATGATACCGTAATATTCATTGCAGCTAAGAACCTAGATGAAGCCGTTTCGCGCTGAAATGAAGATTTGCGTAGATGGTTGAAGTACAAACAATTAAAATTGAATATAAGTAAAACTAAATATTTAAATTATCGAAGCGTCCGTCTTTGCCGTACATCCTTTCTGGGGATGGCTCGGGCAGTGAATGAAAGTCACTGTTACCGAGACTGGTAAAACTAAATTTATGTCGATTTCGCGAAACCGTATAGATGTAGATGTCTCTGTAAAAATCAATGATGAGACAATTGATCGCGTACGCGAGATTAAATATCTTGGCGTGATTATTGATGTCAAGCTCAAATTTGACATACATATTGACAATGTTATCCAGAAAATTGCCAAGAAGTATGGAATTCTCTGCCGATTGAAAAACGACTTATCTATTGCTAGCAAAATACAATTGTATAAATCGATCATCTCTCCTCATTTGGACTTTTGCTCTTCTATCTTGTTCCTAGCTAATGAAACGTAAATATCGAGATTACAACGTTTACAGAATAAAGTAATGCGTTTGATTTTAAGATGTAATAGATTCACTTCTTCTACTTTTTTATTAAGTGCCCTGCAGTGGCTGTCCGTGAAGCAGAGAATAGTATATTTGACGATGGTGTTTATTTTTAAAGTAGTTAACGGTTTGCTGCCTCGATATTTGTGTGATCGAATTGAAAGAAGAAGTGATATTCATAGCTACAACACTAGAAACGCGGAAGAATTAAGAACACCCTACTTTTTGAACGGAGCTTCACAAAACTCTTTGTTTTTCAAAGGAATAAATGTTTTCACACACACAACACTTACGCAATTTAAGAGACAATGTATTTCACACGTACAAGCTGCTTTTTGAACAGCTACCTGATCATTTTTTTTTAGTTTATAGACACGTATATTTTGAAGAAATTTTCACGACGGATAATTTAGTATAACCAAATGTTTATTTTCCATTGATTAGGGCACATATAAACTATAACTTTCGCCTCGATGATGATGATAGATTTTATTTTTTTGACGTAATGTTAGTTTGAACCTTTTTTTGTGTAGTCTACAAAAGTTTGAGTCTCGTGCGCGGAATGCAGGTATAAATGACTTTAAATTTAAAATCAATATTGCTTGTTTCGAGCCGATTGAATGATTCCTTGGATAAGTAGTAAGCATTCTAGTAGATTGTTTTGTATTCGCGTCTATTGCCGAATTTTGAAGCGCGTGTCATGGTGAAACTTTTGAAATCTGTGCGAGAGAGAGGTATAACAAGTTTTACATTCGTGTTAAACTGTAAGTATCTCTACTGATGTTTGCGAAAGTTCGAAGTTGAAATCAATGGCTCATTTTTTCAATTATGTTACTGCTGTATGGTAATGGACATTTTTAGGAATTTATATCTGTAAAATAATCGGATCGTTTTTTTTTTTTGTAAATCTGATTAAATTGATCTTAATTAAATATCTTAACGATAACTCGTCCAGCTCAAATCTTTGTAGGGGAATTTGGTGGGACCATCATCATCATCATCAACTCAATTATGTTCACTGAGCTTTCATTTGTGCCTCAAAACATGACATATGGCAAGACATATGGATGACCTGGAAAGGAACGGCTGCTTAAGCCATATTTAGTTTGGTTTAATAGATCATATAGGACATGAACCATTTTTAAAAAGAGATAACAGCCCTTCGGTTACGCGGGTAGACTTCAAGACCTATACTTCAGGGAATTCTTGAATGACCTGGAACGGAATTTGGTTTAATACATCAAATAGGGCAAGAACCATTTTTAAAAAAGAGATAACAGCTCTTTCGTTACGCTTGTAGACCTTAGGTCTTAGACCGCGTGTAGACTCCAGGGAGTTCTTGGATGACCTGGAATGGAACAATTTTTGAAGGCTAATGATGAGCATCTACTTTGTTCTTTGGGTTACCAAGAATGCCTTCTTTTAGGCTTACTTTTGGATGTCAATAATGTTTCAAATTCTTCGCGTATCTTTAGCCCATCCAGCGCAAATTTGAACGCTTCGCCTTGCGTTGCCTTCCCTGGAACTACCCAACTAACTTCCCCAGTTACGAAGAACGATGCGGAGACATATATTAGAGCTCTTAAGTACACGTCGTCAGATATCAAAAGCACTTTTTATTTCAGACCTTTAGCAATAGACTAAATAGACTACCCAACCTTGCTATCAAATTTAAACATTCATACTCCTAGTCGAGAGCTTCGTTCAAGTTCCTTTATTTTCATCAGGGGTTCCCGAACAAATTACGCACATAATGAACCCTTTATAGGCATGAGTCGTGTGACTCGTTGGGCTGCAAAATGGTGGGTTGACATCAAGGAAGGAGCGCGCAACAGAGCTCTGGTCCCCACAAGTCCCTATCTCACGCTTCCACGGGTCGTCCGATGACAAAAGACCGCCAGCTAAGGGTTGTGTACTTAGCTGGTAGTGCAGCCTGGGCACTGTTGTCCTTCTGACATCAGCTAGAGTGAGAAGGTACGCCTCGAGCGTCTGTTCACCAGGAGGTGCGGCTCAAACAGCGTCTGCCTGGTACCCAACGGCTGATCAACAAAATGCTGTATCGCGTCAGCTATACCTAAGGTGGCAGCCCCATCATCGCGATGTAGGTAACGCGACCCCGGTAAGGTAGCTTGCTGAAGCCTCTCAAATACCACGAAAAATGGAGATAGAAGAAAAAGAGAACGTTATTTTTGGCAACCGACCCGGCAACGAAATAAGGACTATGATTGGAAACTCAGTACCAGGAATGTCAGGACCCTAAATGAACCTGGACGATTGAGCCTTCTGGCTCGTGAACTGCAGAAGGTTGGAGTGAACGTGGCTGCTATTCAAGAAATCCGATGGCCTAGATGCGGAGAACGTGAATTCCGAGCCGTGGACCCCACGACCAATACTGCATTCAAGTATAACATCTATCACAGCGGCGGTGAAAAAGCAGAGCATGGAGTTGGTTTCGTAGTGATGGGCAAGCAGATGAAGCGAGTGATGCGGTGGAAACCCATTAGCGAACGAATCTGTGTGTTGAGGATACGGGGCAAATTCTTCAATTACAGCCTAATCAACGTTTACGCACCGACGAACGATAAATCCGACGACGTGAAGGACACGTTTCATGAATGTCTTGATAAAGCCTATGGAGAGTGCCCAAAGCATGACGTGAAAATTGTTATCGTAGACGCCAACGCTCAGGTCGGTATAGAGAACTTTTTCCGTCCCATAATCGGTAGGGAGAGCCTTCACTCCGCTACCAATGACATCGGCCTACGGCTAGTAAATTTTGCTGCTGCCAGAGGGATGGCCATCAGTAGTACCTACTTTGCACGAAAGAGCATCCGAAAGCACACCTGGAGACACCCAAATGGTGAAACTTGCAACCAGATAGACCATGTTCTGGTGGATGGGCGCCATTTCTCGGATGTTATCGATGTGCGGACATTGACTCTGATCACTACCTCGTTGTCAGTAAAATTCGATCACGGTTGTCAACTGTATCGAACGAAAGATCATAGCGAACGATGCGTTACAATATCCAGCGATTGTCGGCGGAAGGAGTATCGGCTCCAACACTTCGAGACTTTGTTGAATGGAGGAAGTGACGGTGCATTGGTGAACAGAATAAATATTAGCGACGATGGACAAGCTGTGGAGTCACCTACACTAGATGAGGTTAAAAAAGCTGTTAAAGAGCTGAAAAATAATAAGGCTGCGGGGAAGGACCAGCTCCCGGCTGAACTTCTCAAACATGGCAGTGAGCAGCTTTATGAAGTTCTGCACCATATTATGTCGAAAATATGGGAAGACGAGGAAATGCCTGCTAGTTGGTCGGACGGCCTCATTTGCCCTCTCTTTAAGAAAGGGCACAGACTGGAGAGCGCCAATTACCGAGGAATAACCCTCCTTAATTCGGCGTACAAAATTATGTCCCGTATTCTGTTCAGTAGATTGAGACCGAAGAGTCCTTCGTCGGCGAATACCAAGCAGGTTTTCGTGAGGGCCGATCAACGACGGATCAAATGTTTACCCTGAGACAAATCCTTGATAAATTCCGGGAGTACAACTTGCAGACACATCATCTGTTTATTGATTTCAAGGCGGCGTACGATTCAGTGAAACGGAATGAATTATGGCAAATTATGCTTGAACATGGTTTTCCGGCGAAACTGATACGGATGATTCGTACAACGTTGGACGGATCGAAATCAAGCGTAAGGGTTGCGGATGAAATATCGACGTCATTTGTTACCTTAGATGGATTAAAGCAGGGTGATGCACTCTCGAATATACTGTTCAATATAGCGCTCGAGGGAGCGATTAGGAGAGCTGGTGTGCAAAGAAGCGGTACCATTATCACAAAATCGCATATGCTCCTGGGATTTGCGGACGATATCGATATTATCGGAATTGATCGCCGTGTCGTGGAAGAGGCTTTTGTGCCTTTTAAGAGGGAGACAGCGAGGATTGGACTAACGATCAATACCAGCAAAACGAAGTACATGGTCGCTGGCAATCAACGTGGGTTCATTAGTGGTGGTGGTAGCGAAATGGTGCTGGATGGTGAAAAATTTGAAGTGGTAGAAGAATTTGTGTATCTTGGAACATTAGTGACGTGCGATAATGATGTTACCCGCGAGGTGAAAAGGTGTATTGCAGCTACAAATAGGGCTTATTACGGACTTCGTAACCAGCTTAAGTCCCGTAGTCTGCAAACGAAAACAAAACTTGCGCTGTATACTACTCTGATTCTTCCGGTGGCTTTATACGGCCATGAGACATGGACGTTAAAGGAGGCTGATCGGAGAGATCTAGGAGTGTTTGAGCGTAAGGTGCTGCGGACAATACTCGGCGGTAAACAGGAGAACGGTATCTGGCGGCGTCGCATGAATCACGAATTGCACCAGGTGTATAAAAGGCTGGATATTATTAAGCTTATACAACACGGCAGACTACGGTGGGCTGGTCACGTTGTTTGTATGCCGGAAGAACGTCAAGCAAAGATAATATTTAGTAGAGAACCCGGAAGAGGCCGCAGGCTTCGTGGAAGGCCGCGTACACGATGGCTTTTTGCAGTTGAAGAGGACCTGAGGGCGCTCAATGTTCTGGGCGACTGGAAGCGATTGGCCCAGGATCGAGTCCAGTGGAGAAGGATACTCCATTCGGCGTAGGTTCATCGAAGAGCTGTAGCCCATCAAGTATCAAGTAAGTAGTATAGGCATGAGTCGTATATTTAATCAATGTTCTACTGTTTTTGATTTTTCTTTTTCTCGTTCTGCACTTCAAAGAAGATTTCTCATAATATTATCCCCACCTGACCAGCATTCCCACGTTCCTAAATTAAGCAGAACTTCTCACAAAAATAAAGAAGATTTTCCAGTTGAGGTGGTTATTGACTGAATTTAACACGATATAGTATTTATCGGCTTTGCAGACCCCCTAATACGCTATATTTTTTTCTGATTCGAAGTTTCGGTTCATTTATTGGTCTTTTTCAAACGATTTAAATGATGCAGCGTTCTATTGTCAGTGTTCTAGTGTCCTTCGGTACTTCACACATTTGTATGTCCTGAAGATCAAAAGTAAAAGGTTGAGAAAACCTCAAATTCACTCAAATTCCTCAGTACCAAAATATGCAAAGCCATCCTTTTCTGTTTAACCCAGGGAGAAATGAATCCTCGTTTCCCCCATTCAAAAACATAGGCATTTCAAAATGGCGAATATTATCAAGAAAACAGTGATTTCCCTACAATCCACCAATAGATTCACTCAGTTGTGTAACCAAAACATGCATTTTGTTATGCGTATGTGTGTATCTTCAATCTAACCCCCACTATCCGGCAGTGGTATTAGCTCTATTGCAGCTCCAGTGACCCATTTCAGACTGCCTGGTAGCTCACATCCAGCCCGACGCCACTCTCACTTGCAATAAGCCCTGCATGTTTATGCTACCATTATCAATTGGATAATGGATCCATAAACAAACTTCCGGATTTTTAAATCCAGCGTACATTTAGTTTTGGAGACATATAAAAAAAAACATTTTGAAACAATCTCACCATATTGATCAAATTCCGGATAAATGAACTGAGGAAACGAAGACCACTTCTAGTATCCACGAACAATTCACTTCACTCTTTCAAAGTTGATATATTCGTTATTGATCCATGTATTTCTGATATAATCACACAGCCACACATATTTCACCAAAGACATATCCGTGTATAAACTACACTAACGACTTCGCGCACTCAATTAAAAAATATACCAAACGCGTAAATTTCAAACTCCAGATCACTTAACTTAATTTTTCTAGTAGGTAGGGGGAATGACGGCTTTGGCAGGTTTTGTTCTTTTATTGGCAGGGGTTTTTTTATGACTGATTAGGCTCAAATTTGGCCTAAACATTCTTTGCGTATCAAAGAATATTGTGGCCAAATTTCATAAAATTCGGTCGACAAAAACCCCCCTGCCAATAATAGAACAAAACCTGCCAAAGCCGTCTTTCCCCCTATATATGCAAAGTATAAACATCAGCCGAATCTATATCTTGTCTTGCACGAACGAACAAAAACTTGACAGCAATTCAAAAGCAACCATGGCTTGCTGCGATCTTCACATGCATTTTGTTATGCGTGTGCCCTAAAACTTAATAGAAGATGTCACTTCGATAAAAATTAAAATTAAACAATTACAATCGAAACATTGATTTTTAGGGTCACGCTTTTTTGAAATTATCATTATAAATGATACAAACGGTATACAACAATGGTTTCGTCATCAAAGTGCCTCAAAATTAAATAAGGAAGAACTGTCTAGAACTTCGTACAATGCTAAAATTAAAAATATGAAAGTTAGATATTTTATCTCAAAATGTAGTGATACCACGGATCCTCTTTAGACTGCGTGGTTTTAGAAGTGATGTTAGTGTATAATAAGGCGAGCTGCATAGCAAGCAAGCGATCTGTTGGAAGATTATATTGGCAAAAGAGAAAGGAGATAGTTTTTATGAATTCCATGAACTACTTTGGGTTTCATATGTATAAGATCAAATTAATAAATGATTCCACTTAAAAGTCGCTTTTTGGCACTATTTTTTTCCTTCCTTTATTTATGTGAATTTTCAAATTTTAAGGCCAGAGGCACTTGGCGGGAAGAGGGGGCAGGATGGCCCGGGAGGCTGTCAGAGTCAGTGAAACCGGTCCCGGTGACCCCAATGCCGACTCCACGACTCCTCGTGGTTATGGAAATCTCTGTTCAAGAGCTCGACCACCTACCTTCTAAGAGCCATGGAATTGTCACCCCTGCGGAACCTCCGCAAGCTATGAAGCTATTTATAATGGCTGATGATGAGTGCCAGCTCCTCGCTCCATGCCAGTGTACTCGTTCACTAAGGAGAGTCCGACGCCGGCCATCGTGCACAGAATCCGGTCCCCTTTAGTGAGAAGAGGAATTCTGTATTCTCCAGAGGTGGCTGCGGCACGGTGGTGAAAAGGCAAGATGCCTGCCTCAGCACAAGCAGAATCGGCTGGTGTTGAGAGTAACAATTCTGAGGAGGCTCGAACGTAGGAAATAACAGTCGGTTACAGAGTTTCGACGAGGTTGGCGATACAGGTCAGTTGGAGGCCGTAGAGCAGGCGGCTATCAATGCTAACCTTCCCGATCTTAAACCAGAGCCTTCTGTTGTTAGTTCGATGAGGCTTAGACAAGGTCCGAACTAGGTTGACCCGGTCCGACAGTTGACTTTACCTTCGCGGAAGTGAGTAAGGAACGAGAGCCTCCGATCAATGGAGACTCCGAAAACTTTTACAGTCTTTTTGTTGGGGATGAGCTGGTCACCCAACTTAATGCTCGGTCCGGACAGCTGATGCCTCCACCTGCACACGTGTTCTCGTACGCTTTTGCTGGCTGGCATGGTAAAGCCTACCGATTTGGCCCATCGCAGGACAGCACTTGCAGCGGATTGGGTCTTATTTTGTGTACGACCGGGTGTGTCACCAACCACCACCAGCAGAATGTCATCTGCGTATATATAGATGTTTATGTTGGCGGGGAGGGAACGAAACACCCCGTTCATAGCCACATGGAATAATGTGACGGCTAGAACTGAGCCCTATGGAACTTCTGTTTCCTCTTGAAAGGTCCTCGAACATTGATTACCAATCATAACCTGGAAAGAGCGCCCTGTGAGGAAATTCCGGACATAAGCAACAAAGTTTGCTTGAAAATCTCAACTCTTTTAATTGTTGGAGGACGAAGGGGGTCCAAGCCATGTTGAAGGCCAAAGAAACTAGATCCACGTGCTTGTAGTCGTTGTAGGCGTTCTATAGTACATCTCCCAGGTATGAAAAATAAGTGCCCGTGTTAGCGATAGCCGAACCTACATTTTTCCCTCAGCTGCCGATTTGCTAACCTCTCCACAACCTTGGAGACACAATAGGTTAGTGAAATAGGGCGGTACTTTGGGGCATATCGGGAGGAAATGTTGTTCTTGGGGATGGGTACAACGAGGCTTTTCCGCCACTTGTCCGGAAAAATTTTATCAGACCATGCTTGGTTAATCATCTTTAGAAAGCGGATTTTAGCGGAGGGAGGAAGGTTTTGATCATAGGATAACCAACCCCATCGGGACCTGATGATTTCCCATTACTTCTTGAGAGCGCAAAAGAAAGCTCACTTTCTAGCACTATGGAGTAAAATCTATAATAAGGACACATATTTAGCTAATCATTAATAAATCATAAGAAACAAAATGCTACGTCAATAGACAGCAAAGAATTTAACATTCTTCATATTATTTATTGCATATATTTCCCAATAGTACCTTGCAGCTAGGTAGTAAGCGAATTCCAAAATCACCTCCTATTGATATGCATTGCCTTCTGGACATTTCCATAATTCAACGTTCTCACTCGCCCATAAACGATAATCGATTAAACAAGCCACCCATGAATTCAATACTCACCTGAAGCACATAGCTATGAATACATTTACTTCTAGATTTCTCCGACGCAACCGTTTCGTTGATACCCGTTTCTATAATCGAAAATGTTAAATTACCCATCACGAAAGGCATGTCGCCCATCAGCGTCGTAGACTCCATTGGGTTCCGAGCATCCAACGTGTCGGCAGTGAATGCACACTGTACTGAAGAATTTTCTTCTGGAATTAAAATAAGAACATGCACGCCAAGGTTTTCGTGTTGGGAATTTAATATATGCCATGGCAAGAATGCGAATATGCTTTGTGACTTTCTTTCACAAGTATCTATAAACTTCGCAAGGAGTATTTTTTGTGGGCAAAATATTGAGCATTCTTTCATGATGCCGCTGTCTCGAGAAAAACATATTCATCCTCAATCAAATTGTGATAAACGTCATCGTTTTTATGCACCCATCGTTCAAGAATTTAATAACGAGAAACGGCATTTCTTTTTACTCACCTTTTCTTCCATACTGCACTACTTCGACACTGATTCTGGTTCCAATTGGACAGGACAAAGTCATCGGTTCGTTCTCACAGATCGATTGTCGAAATGCACGCAACGTACTCGAGAGAAGACCTGTAATAAAAGGTACATTGCGTTAGTTGGAGATTATTGGCAAAGTTCTGATAAAGTTGAGACAGGATAATCCACCTAGTGATAATGGTTCCATTGGTAAGATTCAATTTAGGATTATAGCCGCAAGCCACGATATCAGATTTACCAACCTCAACAGTGAAACAACGGACAACATGAACAGTGAATATTTTTATCTTGGTTTTCCAGATGTGCTGCGCTTTGAAACTATGAGTATTATTCGAGTGACGTGTTCTTGAACGAACGCAAATAGAAACGAGGGGCCTCATTGTGAATCTCGACTCAGCACTTTATCCCGACAGATAACATTCGAATTGAGAAGGGAAATACCTATCACAACCCCGCCCATCCCACAAGCTCGGCCATTGGCGGCTGTGTTTGAATTCGGAAAAGTTTCTCTATAATACTGCAGAATCCACTTTTTAATCCCATCTGTAGTAAGCAATGGATTTTTTATTTGCATTTCTATCTGAAAGGTTGTTATTATTGTCTTTATTTAAGAGGCTTTCAGCCCTTGGCTGGCTAACCTCTGGATATATCTTAAAGGTTTTTACCAAGAATTGTACATACACATACTTTACGTTACTAAGAGACTGAATGTTCTGTATTTCAGTCTACGCATTGTTTTGAACTCTATCTTTATCTTTATCTTTATTGGAAGCAGGGGAAAGCCAATTCGAGTAGGGGTATACCCCGTTAAGCATATGGACGTTAGGCATAAGTACATTAGGCATAATGAACGTTATGCATAAAATGACCCAAAAACAGCCTATGACATAAAGAAGGCAGAATTATGACTAACGTCCATTACGCCTAACGTGTAGAGTTTGTAGTGGTAGTGATAAGCTGGGCGAATTTCTTTTTGAGCGTCGATCGTGAAAATTGAAAGTCGAATTCCGATGAACAACGATTGAATGTCCTACACATTCCAGTAAGAGGTTCATTACGCCCGTAATTATTGCGAGCACCATGAAGAAACAGAAAATTGTTTGACCGAAGCTGTCTATGGGGAATATTTAAATTCAGACTAGATAGAAGACCAGGGCAGCAGGGACTATGTCCAAGGGCTTGACGATCCCTCCCCAGGCCATCTGCGAGTTGTGGCGCCTGCCTAGGATGTGGTGGGGTTTGACAGTGGGCCCTGTTAAACCTCTATAAAAAGCTGCATGTATCCGCAAGTAGGCTCCGCCAAAGCGACCGTGTGCCGCTCAAAGCGCACAAGCCCAAGTCCTGGTGTTAGGTGGGACGCTAAACAGCCCTGACATGATGACCCTCCGGCGAGACAGGAGGTTTGCGCAGACCCAATAAGCCGCCTGGAAAACCAATAATTACGAACAATATAAGAGATAATGCGACTCGATATAATCGGCAAAGACCTAGGCGACGAATAAAATATCACGATTGGAAGCTTGGAACATGGAACTGCAAGTCGCTAGGTTTCGCAGGTTGCGACAGGATGATCTACGATGAACTACATCCCCGCAACTTCGACGTCGTGGCGCTGCAGGAGATTTGCTGGACAGGACAGAAAGTGTGGAAAAGCGGGCATCGAGCGGCTACCTTCTACCAAAGCTGTGGCACCACCAACGAGCTGGGAACCGGCTTCATAGTGCTGGGTAAGATGCGCCAACGCGTGATTGGGTGGCAGCCAATCAACGCAAGGATGTGCAAGCTGAGGATTAAAGGCCGTTTCTTCAACTATAGCATCATCAACGTGCACTGTCCACACGAAGGGAGACCCGACGACGAGAAAGAAGCGTTCTACGCACAGCTGGAGCAGACATACGATGGATGCCCACTGCGGGACGCCAAATTCGTCATCAGTGACATGAACGCACAGGTAGGAAGGGAGGAAATTTATAAACCGGTCATCGGACCGGATAGTCTGCTCACCGTATCGAATGACAACGGCCAACGATGCATAAACTTCGCAGCCTCCCGCAGAATGGTAGTCCGAAGCACCTTCTTTCCCCGCAAAAATATCCACAAGGCCACATGGAGATCACCTAACCAAGAAACGGAAAAGTTCTATGAGAAGTTGAACCGTTCACGTAAGGTCCACGTGCCACAGCCTGATATGTGTAAGGACATAAACGGGAACCTTCTTACGAACGAGCGTGAGGTAATCCAAAGGTGGCGGCAGCACTACGAAGAGCACCTGAATGGCGATGTGGCAGACGAAGATGGCGGTATGGTGATGGACCAGGTCCGCAACGCGCGCAGGACATAATTCTACCAGCTCCGGATCTCCAGGAAATCCAGGAGGAGATTGGCCGACTGAAGAACAACAAAGCCCCTGGGGTTGACCAACTACCAGGAGAGCTATTTAACCACGGTGGTGAGGCACTGGCTAGAGCGCTGCACTGGGTCATTACCAAGATTTGGGAGGAGGAAGTTTTGCCGCATGAGTGGATGGAAGGTGTCGTGTGTCCCATCTATAATAAGGGCGATAAGCTGGATTGTAGCAACTACCGCGCAATCACATTGCTGAACGCCGCCTACAAGGTACTCTCCCAAATTTTATGCCGTCGACTAACACCAATTGCAAGAGAGTTCGTGGGGCAGTACCAGGCGGGATTTATGGGTGAACGCTCTACCACAGACCAGGTGTTCGCCATACGTCAGGTATTGCAGAAATGCCGCGAATACAACTTGCCCACACATCATCTATTTATCGACTTCAAAGCCGCATATGATACAATCGATCGGGACCAGCTATGGCAGCTAATGCACGAAAACGGATTTCCGGATAAACTGATACGGTTGATCAAGGCGACGATGGATCGGGTGATGTGCGTAGTTCGAGTTTCAGGGGCATTCTCGAGTCCCTTCGAAACGCGTAGAAAGTTACGGCAAGGATATGGTCTTTCGTGTCTGCTATTCAACATCGCTCTGGAGGGAGTAATACGATATTTATATCATGGCACGTAACTTTGAGAGGATGGAGGAAGCCTACATCAGACTGAAAAGCGAAGCTAAACGGATTGGACTAGTCATCAACACGTCGAAGACGAAGTACATGATAGGAAGAGGCTCAAGAGAGGTCAATGTAAGCCACCCACCACGAGTTTCTATCGGTGGTGACGAAATCGAGGTGGTTGAAGAATTCGTGTACTTGGGCTCACTGTTGACCGCCGATAACGATACCAGCAGAAAAATTCGGAGGCGCATAGTGGCTGGAAATCGTACGTACTTTGGACTCCGCAAGACGCTCCGATCGAATAGAGTTCGCCGCCGTACCAAACTGACTATCTACAAAACGCTTATAAGACAGGTAGTTCTCTACGGACACGAGACCTGGACGATGCTCGTGGAGGACCAACGCGCACTGGGAGTTTTTGAAAGGAAAGTGTTGCGTACCATCTATGGTGGAGTGCAGATGGTGGACGGTACGTGGAGGAGGCGAATGAACCACGAGTTGCATCAGCTGTTGGGAGAACCATCCATCGTTCACACCGCGAAAATCGGAAGACTGCGGTGGGCCGGGCACGTAGCCAGAATGTCGGACAGTAATCCGGGGAAAATGGTTCTCGACAATGATCCGACGGGAACAATATGGCGAGGTGCACAGCGGGCAAGGTGGATCGATCAGGTGGAGGACGATTTGCGGACCCTCCGCAGACTGTGTGGTTGACGAAGTGCAGCCATGGACCGAGCTGAATGGAGAAGACTTTTATGTGCAGCACAGGCCACTCCGGCCTTAGTCTGATAATAAAAAAATTAAAAAATATCCCATCTTCATGGAGGCAAGTAAAAGTTATCTTTATACCAAAAGTAGGAAAGCGAGATAAGTCTTTCATCAGTTCTGTTGAAAACTATAGGAAAGGTGTTAAGTGATTAAATCAACTCAAATTCCATGTCTAAGTTCCAGTGTGCTGAAACTAAAATTTTCCTGAATCGTCAACAATCAATAGCCAGGCCAGACCAGGACACAAGAGACTCTTCGGCAATCCCAGGGTCGGCTAACTACTGGGTAATCAAGGGTTTTTCGCGGTAAACAAAAACTAACAACACAGAGCTTTCACTTTACTCATATAATTTTATTGATTCCTAATTGTGGCGTGTGCGTGTTGTTCTGTGTAATAAATTTGTGTTAATTTGTTAAGTGTGACCTATTTTAAATGTTGGTGGGGCCGGAATAGCTGGCACAGCGACTCCTGTCCAGCTGTGCGGCCAGAAATCTCGCCGGATTAGCGAGGCGAGCGGCTATGCGGACGATTCTCGTCCGACGTGGCCAGCGGGTGTTGCTGGACAATGGTGGGCAGGCTTCTTCCCTCGTAGGCGCGATCGGCCGGCCGTGGCTTAGCCACCTTGGACGGCCGAGAGGGGAAATCTCCTTTGCGATTAGGGCCTGCGGCCCGAGATAAAGGTCCTCCTTTGACTTCGCGGGTCGAGCCGTGTGCTGAACGGAATCTACCACAAAAGGTAGAGAAAGAAACAAAAAAGAGGTAGGCAAAGAGGTCCTAAAGGACACAAAGAAATTAATTCCAAGTTCCATAGTACAGGAATTGGGAATTACCTGAACACTTTTTCCTCGAAGCTCACACTAGCTCCCACTAGAAAGGGGGGGGTTCACTTGGAATACTGCACTCTACTTCTACTTCACAGCACACGGACGCCTGATTTACTAAGAGGCCGAGTTTGGGCAATCCCTCCATATTTTCCCGCTAATTTTTTTTATTGCATTTTTCATCCAACATGACATTTACAGAATCATGATGCCATATTGGATATTTGAAAGCATAACTGTGAAAATGGCGCCCCAATAACTAGAGATGGTCGTGTTTCGGGTTTTCAAACGGGTTCGGGTCGGGTACGGGTTTGTGAGATGATAAAATGTCGGGTCTGGGTCGGGTACGAGTTTGAGAAATAAAGTATTGAATATGTTTTTATTCGTTTCTGATAAATTTAAGGCTTGTTCGTTGTTTGGGCCTATACTCTTTTGGGTGTAAAGAGAATCTTAAATATCTTGTTTGAGTTTCCCGCCAAAAAAATAGTTCGGGTCCAGCTCGGGTTTAAGACAGCAAAAATTGTCGGGTACGGGTCGGGTTCGGGTTTGATAAGATTTTTCATTTCGGGTTCGGGTCGGGTCCGGGTTTGAAAGGAATTTCCAAATCGGGTTCGGGTTGGGTTCGGGTTTACAAAATGTGAAACCCGACCATCTCCAAATAACCAGTTGAATAGTATATTCCCTGTCTTCCGAAATGGCCGTCATTGTCATAAGGCGGTCAGCTGTAGCTTTAATCACTGACCGTAGTGACGCACGCATTAATTCTGCTCGGAGGCAGATGTAATTCAAATGAATACACCGTTTTTCTTATTTTTATTTTTGACTATATTATACTGATTTGTTCATTTCAGGTAGCGTAGGTGAGCAGGTCGTGATCATAGCACCAGTTATGGCCATAGTTGGAACAATAATCCATTGAGCTCACTTCCACTTATGTTACCTGGGATTTTCTTGTGCATTATTGGGAAATCTGTTTGTTTGAGGGTGTCTGTTTGAATAGAGGGTGTCACGCTTGAGTTGGATCAATAATTCTTAAACTAGAAGGATTTTTAAATAAAACACTATGTTTATTTATATTAAATAAGGTAGATGTATCGGTTTTGCCATGGCACCAGTTCTGGCCTGCCTCGAGAATAATCGATAAATTTAAGAATAATCAGAAGGATCATGTATAATACACGACCGCACGACGTAAACTACGTAAAACAGTTCAGCGCATTCAAATTTGAAGTGCCATCAGTGAATTACAGGTTTCGGCTCCGAAAAGTTATTACGGCATTTATTGAATTACATGAATCTTTGAAGAAAGGTTGATACAAGTAAAGTAGCATTAATTATGTCACTAAACAATGTTTTGAAGTTCTATCTATTTCACAGCAGAATACTAACGGTTACTTCTGCCAGCAGCTGCAGCTCTTTTCATTTGAACAGCAGGTATATACAATCATCAATAACAATATTCCCTAAATCTACTATACCAAAGAGCTACACAACTAACTGGCGCCTGCTTCCTATTTATCCCGCACCCTACTATATTCCAACACTCCTCCTTAGACTGCACGCCTCGAAACTGACCTAGCTCATTAATCGAGCTACTCGTCCTGAGTTCATCCCCTCGAAAACAATTCCTGATCCAATTCGTTGCCCGTATAACTGGCCTGAATCCGACGTTTGTACACTGTACAGTATCCTCCGTTGACCAGCTCCTGAATCTTCAGCCCAAAGGATAAATTCTGTCCGTCACTACTCAAGCCTTAGGGGCAAGTCAGAGTAAACGTGACGAGCGCTGCGACGCGACGCGACTCATGTAAAAGAATATCAATCATTATCAAGAGGCTGTCTAATTGCGCTGTCGCGTTGTTGTGTCGCGGGCAGTCCAATATCCCACGGCGCCACGCGACTTAAGCGGCTGATCCTCGATCCCACTACGATAACATCGGTGGCTAATGCATCCCACTAAGATGTAGAACGAAACCGTTCCTGAGCCCATAACCTGTTGATCAGATAAGGGAACCTTAGTATTGCTTATTCTTGCCATGCGACTATGTTCTGTACTTTGTAGAAACTTCGTCTAGGATCTTTCTTGAAATGGTGGCTTACTTATCACTCTGAGCTCCATACTGGGGATTTTTTAAAGGGGTATGAAAACCTGAAACCAAACACCAGAGTTATTCGGAATCATTTCACAAAGCAAAAATTCCAACAAGAAGGAAGATGGGGTTTGTCCTAATGTAATAACATTTTTGGTAGACCTCCCTGCTACGTAAGACCAAAAATGTAAAAAAAGTACGTTTTCCCACACTTTTCTCCATATAAATTTAAAACACGATGCGGAAAACGAGGACGCAACCAATCGAACCCATATTTTGCACAATAGATTGAGGTCTCAAAACGATTAAGAGAAACCCTGATCTCACTTTATTGGATGAAGTTTGCGTTTTTCCATACAATTTCGCCCCACTCAAATAGCTTTATACATAGACTAAGCGCTGGAAAAAATAAATTTTGGTTGTTACGTCCTTTTCAAATGTTGGTCTTGAAATAATATACATTACAGCTTGTAGTTCAACGTCATCTTTGCGTACAACCCGATTGGGCTGCACCTTTGAGTTTTTTTTATTTGATTTTTTATTTAAACATCAACATAATTGGTTTTGAAAATCCGAACATTGGTTAAAACCAACTTAATTCACCGAGTAGTGATACTGCCTTTCTCGCAAATAGCCAAGAAACCAACCTCATATGGAGCAAATATAATTCCATTTATTATTTTCCTAATAACTTCTAAACGCAATGGTCGTTCGTTATAAAATTCAACAGTGATCAACTAAGATTTTCCCTCGGTCGAATGCAACTTGTTGTGAGAAAATCGGTTAAAGATTACTATATGAAAAGTTGTCTAATGTTTTTCTTAGTTTTTGTGCACACACATATACACACGGACTGACAGACATGTGCTCAGTTCTTCGAGCTGAGTCGATTGATATATATAACACTATGGGTCTCCGAGACTTATATAAAAAGTTTGTATTTGGAGTTCAATGATAGCCTTTGTTGTACGAGAAAGGCAAAAAAGTTTGAAAAATGCCTACTTTGGGTAAGTTAACTTTAAATAAATTAAAGAATCGAATTAGATATAATGAGATAATTTTTTTGATAGGAAGCAGAAATTATTAAATTTCGCGGCTCACACCAAATTTCGTTGGTTTTTTCTACCCCTAGTTACTTTATCTTCAATTGAAGCTGAACAAATATCATTTGTTTTCAATTTTTGTGTCGTTGAACAGGTAAATAGTGAGGTGCCACTGGTACCGGTATCGACGAATCGTAATTTATTCATTTCCATTACATGAATTGCGATGCTAACACCTCTATGATTCAAAAGTTCCCCCATTCAATTAAATGGAGGACATTATTTTCAGGGGCTTTGTTTAATTAAGTATTCCAGGCAAAATAAAAAGTCAATTATTGACCATGACAGCGTTCTGTATTGTCATCACGTTCATGTTGTTCTTAATTGAATATTATTTTCCACGATTCGCTTTCTTCTATTATTTCGTCACGTAACATAAGGCGTATCCACGTTATGGGATGAACAATTGAACGAGGAAAAACAAACAGACAAATTTGAAGATCTGAATAAAGAAATGGTGTATCCAGTAGCCTTGCGAGCAATGGCGTAGGATTGCCAATCCGGAGATGACGAGTTCGATTCTCGGTCCGGTCTAGAATGTTTTCGGGTTGAAAACTTTCTCGACACCCTGGGCATAGTGCATCCATTGTACTTGCCACACAGGATTCATACTCATGCAATGGCGGGCATAGAAAACCTTTCAATTAATAACTGAGGGAATGCTAAGAAATAAATAAAGAATGTAGAAATAATATAGAAATCATTATTTATTTTTAAGATAAAAATTAAATCATAATAAAACGTAATAAATCTGCCAGCGCTTATTTTCTTGAAGTGCGTCCACGAAGTGTTGTACAGATACATAATAGGGGAAAAGGCACAGCTGTGGGTACCCATAACTTTGGCCCTAGTTGGTACGGACGTTAGCTAGACGAATAACTTTATTATTAGTGAAGAAATTAGCGATTTGAAAAAAATGGCATTTCAATTTTGTGGTTAGGATAAAAATAAAGAAGAATGAAATAAAATCGTGCAAATTCAAAGAACAGGATCAATTACATTAATCGTGCCTCGTAGTGATTATCAGACCAGCAGATAGTAACAGATTTATGTCAGAACTTGTTATTCTGTTACAGCAGTTTTTTATAACAGCGGTTATTATAAAATATGTACCATTAGTAGTTAAAATAACAAAAATTGTAACAAAATCTCTTCTAGTATCAACAAAAATATTACTAAATATGTCATTAATTGAACAAAAATATAACTCAATATGTTACATAAAAAGTGGTAAAAAAAGCTTAATACTATAACAAATTATGTTACTGAAAAGATTATGATTATCGGGGTTTGCAGAAATCGCTCTCAATAGATATAATAGCAAGACCATGCTGAGGGTGGCTGGGTTCGATTCCCGGTGCCGGTCTAGGCAATTTTCGGATTGGAAATTGTCTCGACTTCCCTGGGCATAAAAGTATCATCGTGTTAGCCTCATGATATACGAATGCAAAAATGGCAAACTTGGCTAAGAAACCTCGCAGTTAATAACTGTGGAAGTGCTTAATGAACACTAAGCTGCGAGGCGGCTCTGTCCCAGTGTGGGGATGTAATGCCAATAAGAAGAAGAAGAAGAAGAAGATATAATAGATACCGTCGTCGGGGGTGACAATGAGTCAAATGGGGGGGAGAATGCGTCACCGTTTCAACTATACTTAGAATGCTTGTAGAATAGATTGAATATGCGAGAGCAAGAAGACTAAAATATAAAAGACCTTTTGAATGATTTCGCTTTACGACCTCCAGACTGCCGGTGAGAGCGATGGCCGATTCTCACCCCCAGACCCATTGTCACCCCCGATGGCGGTATAGATTTTTTTTATCTTTATTAATGTGTTTTTTTAATTCTAGGATTAAGTTCAACACAAAGCGGTATAGATATAGATATAGATATAGAGATAACGAACAACGATAAAAGAGAGGCAAAAACCTCTTCGAACCATAATAAGCCATGGAAACAAAACTATCGCACTTGTATACAAGTTGAAAAAAAAACTGATTCAGATGCCCTCCCCCAGTCATGCGATCATAGGCAGTATCGTTATTCAATATGAAGAATTTTCTTAGTAAAGATAACGAAAGCATAAGAATGGTCTACAGTAGCCTAACCTTACATATGTTTCATTTTTTCCATTGATTCACAAATATTGAAAAAAAGAAAAAAGAATATTTACAGTATTTCGCGTCATTTTGGGAAGGGATCCAGAACGAGAAAACAATGCTGTTTCAATAGCTTCAGAAGACAATACCTGATCATCATATTTGCAATAACAATGGGACAGAATCTTCATTAAATGCAACTTGTTGCTCGTAAATCGATGGCGTGTTTTGCGTTCTACCTGAAACACGTAAGATCGTGCATCAATTAGTTTAATCACTGACCGCCATGTTGTCTAAATAGTTCTTAAAAACTACATTAAAAATCCATTAAAATAAGTTACGTTACAACTACAGCGATATTGAACGATTTTTCAATAGAATGAGAAGGTGCCAATAACCAATTTACATAATAACTTTCCAAAAAGGTGCCCTCAACTGAATTTCGCAGCCTTTTTGGGGTGTCAAGCCATTTGGACGAATGCCGTTTGGCCGAATGCCGTTTAGCCGAACGGGTCGATTGGCCGAATGCCGTTTGGCCGGAAAGTTAAAAAAATTAACCTCTGGTTACGGACTAGTAGAGAGTGTGAAATGAGAAGTGATTAATGAGAAGCAGAAAAAGAGAAGTGAGAAGTAAAAAGTGGAAAGAGAAAAGTAAACTAAGACCTGATAGCTGAGAACAGAGGATTTCTTTCGTCCCTCTTCGTTTTCCTTCTTCGTTCTTCCTTCTTTTTTCTTCCCTTTTCCTTCTTCGTTCTTCTCCCTACTTCATTTTTCCTTTATCCTTCTTCTTCATTTTTTTTCTTTTTCCTTCTTTCCTTTTCTTCCTTCTTATTTCTTTTCTCTTCCTTCTTCCTTTTTTTCCTTCTTCTTTTTTCCTTCTTTCTTCTTTTTCCCTTTCTTCATCTTCTTTCTTCCATCTTCCTTCTTCATTCTTCCTACTTCCTTCTCCTTTTTCTTCTTCTTCCTTCTTCCTTCTTTCTTTCTCTCTATTCCTTCTTCTTCTTTGCCTTTCTCGTATACAAAGTATACGCAAAGGTTATATATTCGCTCCAAAAACAAACTTTTTTATAGAGGTCCCGGAGACCAATTGTGTTATATACCTCAACTCAACTTATCAACTCAGTTCGACGAATTGTGTGTGTGTGTGCAAAACCCGTCAAAAAAACTACTCATTTTTTAAGCACTTATCCCGATTGGAAATTGCCCAGATCGGACTATGGGCTCAGAAGTTATGGCCAAAATACTTTTTTTCATACCAAAAACGGGCGCGTAAAAATTTCTCACTCATTTTTTTGGCATTTATCATCCCTAACCTATTTGCTAGCATTGGAATCCTTTGTTATTATTTCCTATTGAAAATTGGACATATCGGACAATGGGCTCAGAAGTAATGACCAAAATACTATTTTTATAACACACGAGCAAGACTCCATCACCACTTGGTGGATTCATCTGGGTTTTCTTCTTTATTTTTCCTATTTTTCTCACCTATCACATCTCACTTCTTACCAATAACCTCGCACTACTTCACACTTCTTGCTTCCCAATACAAACACTTCTTACTTCACACACACTTAATAAAGAAACCTATTTCAAATATTCGGCCAAGCGATCCTAAACCTTTTTTGGAATGTGAACAAAAACAAGATTGTGCTAAAATGTTAATGGTAATCATCATTGAACCTCAAAATAGATTCAATTTACTGTATAAGTACGCATTGAAACTCATTTTTTCAATTAAATCACATCATGTTATTATGGTAAATGGATGACCGTGGTCAAAATGACAGCATATTTTTTCAATCAAAAGATACGCAGGGGTACCCATAACCGAACCTCTTACCCTACACTTGCGTTCAGAATAATAGCAGCATTAGGAGCTACGAGATGGCGAACTGCTACAGTAATCTGTTAATTGATTCCAATGTGGCATACGACAGTACATACCGCGTAGAGCTACAAAAAATTATAAACGAGGGCCGCTTTTCCGGGAAGCGTACAAGACCATTAAGTATAACGACGGATGGTGTGCAAAAATGTGTGCAGGTTTCAGGCGAGCACTCCAGTTCATTCGAATCCTGTCAGGGACTATTAATATGTAAATCATTCGTTCGGTTAAATTATTATTTTTAGCTTTAACTGACTACACATATCTATGCTTTCTGCTCCGTGATTGACTAGAATCAGTGAAATTGCACAAAGAATCAATTGAATGATATTGACTGGTATTGTTCAAGTATTCTCGGTGTGCAAGTTTCAGTGACTCAAATTTCAAATGATCAATAATGGCGCAGGCCACATCCCTGTAGTCAGTTAGGAAGAGGGAAGGGATAATAGTAGGTGATTTTTGCTATTCGAAGATCAGTTTACCTCTGCGCTTCCACAAAAACCACAGGAAGAGTTATGAGTTAGTCGGTTAGCTGGATCTGGATTCCCCCTAATGAGAGATGCGACCGTGCCAGTTTTTTATACGATGATTTTGACGAACTATTATTTTGAAACGAGCAACTGTCGTTTTAAATAGAAAGGGTCGATTACACTACATTTTGCATTGCATGTGCTTGAATCAATAAAAACAAACAGTTCAAGAGAAATCAATGCATGGGTGGCTAAGCTATCGATATGTACCAGCGGTTACAATTAGTACAATTGTTGAAGAATCCGGAAATATAACAAAATATAGAATAGTACTAAACAGAAATCAAAGGGCTCCGTAGATAATACAAGAACGACACGTTTTCATTCCCTTCTAGGCATCCGAGTGATCAAGATCTAGAAAAAAACAGTTTCCTAATATAAAGTGAAGTGATACAGCGTCAGAATCCGAAGAGTTTCACAAAGTAAATTAATAAAAGCTTTAAAGTAGTGATGTTAAAATGAATAATGTTTAAATTGTATCCATAGGAAATTTTATGACAATTTTTAGTTCATGCAGAATCGTGAGCCGTGCAGTCTAATCGATTACAAGACAGTAAGTCCAAATAGTCTAAATATGGACCAAAATAACCTAAAATAATGTTCTTTATCAGAAAATAGTGTGCACAACCCAGTAGTGATAAACTGTAATCGATTGTTAAAATAATACGGAAGATAAAAGTTACGGAATATTGGGTCGGCATCGCTTGTTCGCCGATTACCAATCTACGGAGAATTTGAGGGATCGTGGAGATAGTTTGGGCTATCCGGCTGGGTGCGAATAATCGTCTCGTGGTTGCGCGCCACAATAGTCCACCTGGAGAGCAATGACCAACGGAAAAATCTTGGCCTCGTGTGTCACGCTCTACTTCGGTGGTTTATAGCGAGTGTTCTAGAAGGGGAAGACAGCCTCGGCAGCGAAATTGACCCCACCCTTTGGTTCACGTGCGTCCACGACAACCACCTCATAAAGCCTCGACTAATCTCTCCGAATCCAACTACGCTGCTCTACAATCGTCAGCAATTCGTCGGAATCGCTCAACACATCGCCGAGCCGTTGCATGTGGTAGCGACGCCGATCCTATACGACCAGAGCGCCCTTCTTCCCGAAACATCGACACGCAGTCGGGCGGCACGCCTAACGCCAGGGATTATCCGTCGTACCACCACTAGCGTAGCACCACTCGATCATCTGACGACAACGCAAACTGGCAAATGACTGCCGGTCAGCTACGGACGCCTCACTGCGAGGTCTACCGACGAAAGCACCGACCAGGCAAAGCTAAACGACCGACACGAAGGCTAACCACCGGTTCGCCACCTGAGCGGTCTCCTCGAATATCAAGTGTTTTTTTACGTGGATTTTTTGACGTAGGACTTACGTCTTTCTTTACTATACTGGGTGTCATTTAGATTTTTGGAAATCGAGAGCGTTACGCTGAAAGGGAAGATTTCGAACGTTACTAGCGCCTTTATCTTTCGATGGATATTTAAGATTTATATATCAATCGACTCGGACACTCTCCAGCAATTTGCCTATTTCATTGAAGCTTAAGATTATTAACGACAAGCTATTGAAAATTTCAATTCTTGTCAAATCCAGCAAAAATTTCATATGTAACCAATCCCGCGCATTCCTAACACGGACATCAGAATGCGGTATGTCACGGTCTTTCGGGTCCATCGCAAAATTTTCTTCGTGTATAAAAGAAGCTGTGCCTGCCGTGTGCGAGTCATTATAATTAGTGACAGCAGCGCGTACTGACGTGCTTTTTGCTCGCGAATTTTTCGTTTCGTTCCTTCGATCGCTGTGTTTACCTGCACAGCTTGCAGTCGCCAGCGGGAACGTTTCGCTGTATTACATGTAAATGTTTTTAAAAAGTCTGCAAAAAATAATTTCCAGAAGAATATTTAAATAAACATTATCTTATTCTTTGTTTTTCATTTTCTGATAAATTATATAATTAAACTTGACGTAGACTCGGAGTTTGGAATCAAAACATTAATAAGTAAGTAGTTTTCGTTGACGTATTAGCAGTACCTCCTCTATATTAGTAGGGTTACTGCTCCTTGACATGTTACTTTTTGTTGGAAATTTTTTTCAGCAGTAAGCACGCATGTTAGCAAATATAACCAACGAAATTGGTGCTGCATTTCTTTGTTTGGAAAACGGGACAGTTCCTCTAAAATATCACATTTTGCCCAAGTCTGAAAATTTTATTAATAGAATTTTTAAACTTCAAATAGGGACACGGCAGGTATTTTCGTCTGTTCGTCATAGTCTCGAAAACCAATAAAAGAGACGCTTTTTTGTAAAACTCATACGTACCAAATCGTAAGCTCAGGAGAAACGTTCTGCTATAGTGGAGTTCTTGCAAATGTACGATGCTTTCGTTGGTTTTAGCCCCTATGACGATGGACGGAAATACCTGCCGTATGCCTACTCTCATCCATAAAAAATCCATAAATGCCTTACATTTGCTTGAGTAATGAGGGCTTAATTAACAAAGCAATTCTAATCATGTATTAAATTATTAGATTTATTTTCAGAAGTTTTGAATAAACAGTTTACTAATAATTCTACATAGCATGGAAGTTGTCGTTTCCAATATCAATACTTATATAATCAAACTCCATAGATCCAACATTTAGAAATTAAATGTAAATACGTTACGCTCATACAAGTCCTACATCTACTCGCGGTTATGTTAAAAACATTACCCATTGCTCGTTTTTTTAAATAAATTTTGTTGTACAAATCATGTTTTGAACCAGAACATATTTTTTTGCTTCGCTGAATAAACTAATATTATGCTTTTGCAAACAAACTCAATCTAGTAAGAACCGAGCATGAATACGGTCAAACGAGAACTTTACACTCTACATGCCCGGTGCCATATACAAACTGTGGAAGATCGCACTTTGAGCGACCGATCCGACTAGCAATACAAACACATGATCATCCAAACACTAATCAATTACATTCGCTGTCCCTCGACAAAAAAAAACCATACCATGTTCGCCCGGTGGCAAATGCAAACTGTCATACGTAGAGCCGGATACAGGTAATCTTCGATATAACGTACCACCGATATAACGTACACTCGATATAACGTCACTCGATATAGCGTACATTTTTCCCCGTTATAACGTACACTTTGAAAAATAATTTTAATTTTGGTAGTTATTACAAAATAATTTACTAAATTGTTATGATCATTCATGTAGGGATGGCAATATTGTATGGAGTCTAATTTAATCAGCTAGAGGCATTAATTACTGTTCAATCAAAGGTAATTGCCTATTTCCGGGGATTAAACCACCCGACTTGGACGTTAATTTTACAATGTTATGAAAACTCATATGTGAATATGTACGTTATGTGGAAGATATTGATTTGGAAAATGTATTGGAGGTAACCACTTTCCCTTCGATGGGACTCGAACCCATGACCCTACAGTACGCTAGACTGGTGCTTTAACCAACTAAGCTACGAAGGACCTCCGTCGGGCTTCGCAACCTAGCGGCTACTGAACGAGCTCGAGATTCCCAAATTGGACGCATAGTCAAATCACTCGCAATCCATTTCTCAAGCCAATACTTCCACATGTGTATTGTACACGTCCACATTAGAGGAGCGTGGAGTATTTAGAATGTCTGGCGTCTATACACATTCTTCATCAGCAACGGTACTGATCAAGTGAGGTTGTGTAAGCTATTTGCCAGTCGGTCGTCAAGCTCAGACCCGACCGCATTGCGTAGGCAAGAGCACGCAACTCAAGTTCAGTTCAATCAAAGGTAATTGCCTATTTCCGGGGGTTAAACCACCCGACTTGGACGTTAATTTTACAATGTTATGAAAACTCATATGTGAATATGTACGTTATGTGGAAGATATTGATTTGGAAAATGTATTGGAGGTAACCACTTTCCCTTCGATGGGACTCGAACCCATGACCCTACAGTACGACCGACTGGCAAATAGCTTACACAACCTCACTTGATCAGTACCGTTGCTGATGAAGAATGTGTATAGACGCCAGACATTCTAAATACTCACGCTCCTCTAATGTGGACGTGTACAATACACATGTGGAAGTATTGGCTTGAGAAATGGATTGCGAGTGATTTGACTATGCGTCCAATTTGGGAATCTCGAGCTCGTTCAGTAGCCGCTAGGTTGCGAAGCCCGACGGAGGTCCTTCGTAGCTTAGTTGGTTAAAGCACCAGTCTAGCGTACTGTAGGGTCATGGGTTCGAGTCCCATCGAAGGGAAAGTGGTTACCTCCAATACATTTTCCAAATCAATATCTTCCACATAACGTACATATTCACATATGAGTTTTCATAACATTAATTACTGTTTTCCCCACTTTGCACTATCCTCAGAATTTCTCCCGAGGTATTGGATGATATTGAGTTAATGAGGTTTTACGCATGTCTAGTTGATATTAGTCAAAGTCAGATTTGATGACGAGTTGTTTTCAGGTCTAAGTCAGCTGATGTCGAGTGAAGTAATGGTATTGTAGATCCAAGCTTGAAATGTGTACCAGATTATTTTAAAATTAATCCTAGAGGAAATTCCTGGAGAAGCTCCCAACATAATTTCTGGTGAATTTTGTAGAGGAACTCCTGTAGAAAATTCTAAAATAGTTTCAAAAAGAATCTCCGAATTAATTCTTTAAAAAAATCTGATTGAATTCATGAAGGGATTAAAAGAAACTGAATAAAATTTCAAAACGAATTCGTAAAGTAGTTTCTGGAAGAATATTTTAAGGAATGGTATTTTTGAAGGAACTCTTAAAAGAATCTCCGAAGGAGTTTCCTGAATATATTTGCAAGCAATTCCCAAAGGAATTTAGGAGGGAATTCAAAATAGAATTTGCGAAGAAATTCCTAGATTTCTACAGGAATTCATTCGGAAATTCCTTCAGGAGCTCCGGCAATTCTTGGAAATTGAAGAGTAGAGAGAAAGTACTTGGAACAAGAGAAGGCGTTGAGGACAACCCCACGGTCTTTACGTTGAAAACCCCAGCAAGAACCGCCGTAATTCCCTGGTTCCGTAGTCGGCCCAATCCGGCATTGTTTCCGCTGATAGTCGATCGCCCTTCTTATTGGTCGAGTTGTAACGAAGCAAGAAGCGAGGAAGATCTCCAAGCCACCCAGCGATACCACCGGTAAGCCCGCACAGCTACAGAATGAAGGAAGGAAGAAGAGGGAGAAAAGAGTGGTGCAGTGCTGCGAGGAAGGCCAGGGCTCTAAAGACAGGTTAACTAGCTGGGATTTCTTTGAAAAATCATCCGGAAACAACTTCGGAAATAAATCTAAAAATTATTTTTAAATTCCTTCTCAATGTTTCTTTGAAAAGAATGAATTTTAAGAATTACTTCAGAATCTACCTAATGAGTTCCTTTGGAATTCAAAACTTCTTCCTGGAATTCTTTAGGAACTTCTTCGAACCATTCATTTAGAAATATATTCAAGAATTCCTTTTAAACATTATCCGGAAAAACCTTCCGAAACTCCTTTAGAAAGATCTACGGAAAATATTTTGGTAATTCCTTTGGATATTCCTTCAAAAATTCCTTTGGAGATTCGTTCTGGAATTCCTTTACAAATTCCTTCGGAAAATTATTAAGGTTTTGAAAATTCGCTTAAGAATTTCTTTGGAAGTTGCTTTAGATTTTTTTTAGGAATTCATTTAAGAGTTCCTTCAGGAATTCCACCGGAGATCCCTAGCGTCGAACTTAATTTCTAAATTAAAAAAAGATGTTAATTAAAATTAAAAAAAAAGGATATCCTAAAAAGTCCTCCAGAAATTCGTTTAGAACTTTCTCCACCAAATATTTCTAATCTTTCTGCAGAAAATTACTGTGCATATTCCTCAGTTTTATTCAGTAACTCTTTCAGAAATTTCTTCGGAAATTCCTCTGGAATTTTCTTCAGAATTTCCAGAATTTCTTTAAACATTTCTCAGGAAATTCCTTTAGATTGTTTTTCCGTAATACTAGCGGAAAACGCTTCGGAGAATTCTTTTGATTTTTTAGGCATTCCTTTGGGAAATAGTTTGGAAAAGCCGTTTGGAATTTCTTGGCATATCCCTTTAGGAAATCTTTGACTTTTTCGTTGAAAATTCCATCAAAAAATCCTTCAAACATTTTGTTGAAAATTCCTTCAAGGAAATATTAAAATTTCTGGAAGAATACATCCAACAAAATATCGGATAGAATTCAGGTATTTTGTATGATTTAATTGAAGAAAAGAATTCCTAAGGGAATCTCTGAAAAAAAATATCAAAGGAATTTCCGATGAAAACATTATAAAATTCTCCAGACTTTTATTCAGGAACTTCTCTAGAAAATGCCATTGGCGTAAATAAGGGGGGGCTAGGGGGGGCTTAGCCCTCCCTAGAAAAAAATTAGCCCCCCCCTAGGATTTGATAAGTTGGTTAGCAGTGATATCAGTTTCATAATGAAATACCGAAAAAGTTGGAGACTAAAGAGTTATATCTCATATTCAATCTATCATACTTAATGAAATGAGTGGAAGAAAAATTAGCTTGTTTCTGAATTCTGAGAAAGATTCCCATCAGCATCCGAGATGGATTCTCATCAGAATCCGAGAAGAATTCTCACTTCAATCTCTAAAGAATTCTTTTTGGATTCATTGAAGTATTCCAATCGTAATCCAGAAGAATTCCTACTGGATTATTTCCAGTATTGTTAAGCAATACCCTTGGGAATCTGTGAAAAATACCCTTTAAAATCCATGGAGGATTTGCTTTAGAATCTCTCGTTGATTTGCTCCGGAATATCTCCAGATTCGTTTTAAGATTGGTTTAGGAATTGCTTGACAAATCAGAATCCTTCGGCGATTTGCTTCGTAATCCTTTGAAGATTTAATTCGGAGTCTCTCGACGTTTTGCAATTGATCTGCGTTGGGATCTCTAGACGACAAGGAATCCGGCTGACGATTAGCTTCGGAATCCCTCGAAGAATTGCTTCAGAATCATTCGACGATTCGTTTGGAATATATCGACGGTTTGCTTCAGAATTTCTCATAGATTTTGTTTAGCTTAACGATTTTTTTTGGAACCATTCGACGATTTGCTTCGAAATCTTTTGATGATTTGCATCGGAATCCCTCAACGATTTGCTTCAACATCCTTGGAGGATTCCCTTCGGGATCGCTGGAGGATTCTTTTCGAAATAACTGAAGGATTAATTCGGAGTCGCTCAACGATTTGCTTCGAAGTCCTTCGACGGATTGCTTCGGAATCCTTCGACGGTATGCGTCTTCATCCCTGGAACATTGCTCATGAAATACCTGGAGCCATCATATTGGAATTCCTGGAGGGTTTTCAACGAAATCCCTGGAATATTCCCCTTTAAATTCCCGTCGAAATTCCTGGAGGGTGAAGGATCCCTGGTACATTCTCGTCGCAATCCTTGAAATTTTTCCGTTGGAATTCCTGAAACATTCCCTCCGAAATCTCTGGTTGATTCCCTTCATAATCTCGGGAGGTATTCTTGAAGGATTCATGTCGAAATAAATATCTAGAAATTCTTGTCGCAGTCCCTGGAATATTCCAGTCAGGATCATTAAAGGATTCTCATCAGAATTCTTGGAAGATTCTCGGCGGAATCCATGGAAAGTTGCACTACTTTTTTTCATTTGAGATAGATAGAATATTTATGAAGCATGCAAATATATCCACTGCCTGACGCTAGTCGAGCGTAATTAAACATAGACTGTGAGTTGTGAATGAGTGTGATGGATCCGCAATTGCCTTAGGTGGTTCAACTGCATTTGTCACATTATCGCTGATAACCCGAGCAGCACAAGTCACAAAAAGAGGGTCAACTTCGAGAAGAAATATAAAGGGGCTATAGCCCCCCCTAGGCATCGGAGGTAGTTACGCCAATCTGAAAATCCATCGGATATATCGAATAAAATTGTTAAAAATTACCGTGATATCAGCTTTTTTTTTCAGAATATTGTTGGCGTATATAATTAAATATTTATGAAAATATTCAATTTAGCGAGTCACGTGCCCCATCGTGTCCTAGTTTAACCTTTCCGTCCCCAACGTCTGTTTTTAAGGGCTTTCAAAAATCTAAACTGCTGTAAAAAACGCATTTCTTGACCGATTCTTTCGCAACAAGTTGAATTCCATCCGGAAGGATCCCAATTTTTGATTTATACCAGTTTCGAGGCTATCCACAGTACGGTTCCAGAATTATTCCAGATTCCGTTGGGGTCAGTTGTCCCCGGAATAAGTGGCCATTTACAATTTTAAGTCAAGACAGGTCGTGCGACACCTCAAACTTCATGATTTCACAAAGCTATGATGCGAATGATATTTTTAGGGTTCCTGGCCCACTCGGACTCAATCTGGCCACATTGGTCACAATCCGGAGACCAACGGAATGGCCATTTTCAAAATTGATTCAAAATAGGTCGTGCGACACCTCAAACTTCATGATTTTACAAAGCAATGATGAGAATGATATTTTTAGGGTTCCTGGCCCACTCGGATTCAATCCGGCCACATCGGTCCCAATCCGGGGAACAACGGAATGGCCATTTTCTAAATTTATGCAAAATAGGTCGTGCGACACCTCAAACTTCATGATTTTACAAAGCAATGATGGGAATGATATTTTTAGGGTTCCTGGCCCACTCGGATTCAATCCGGCCACATCGGTCACAATCCGGAAACCAACGGAATGGCCATTTTCTAAATTGATTCAAAATAGGTCGTGCGAAACCTCAAACTTCATGATTTTACAAAGCAATGATGAGAAAGATATTTTTAGGGTTCCTGGCCCACTCGGATCCATTCCGGCCACAATCCGGAAGACCTACGGAATGGCTATTTTCTAAATTGATGCAAAATAGGTCGTGCGACACCTCAAACTTCATGATTTCACAAAGCAATGATGAGAATGATATTTTTAGGGTTCCTGGCCCACTCGGATTCAATCCGGCCACATCGGTCCAAATCCGGGGACCAACGGAATGGCCATTTTCTAAATTTATGCAAAATAGGTCGTGCGACAACTCAAACTTCATGATTTTACAAAGCAATGATGGGAATGATATTTTTAGGGTTCCTGGCCCACTCGGATTCAATCCGGCCACATCGGTCACAATCCGGGGACCTACGGAATGGCCATTTTCTAAATTGATTCAAAATAGGTCGTGCGACACCTCAAACTTCATGATTTTACAAAGCAATGATGAGAATGATATTTTTAGGGTTCCTGGCCCACTCGAATCCATTCCGGCCACAATCCGGAGGACCTACGGAATGGCCATTTTCTAAATTGATTCAAAATAGGTCGTGCGACACCTCAAACTTCATGATTTCACAAAGCAATGATGAGAATGATATTTTTAGGGTTCCTGGCCCACTCGGATTCAATCCGACCACATCGGTCACAATCCAGACACCCAGGGTTTCCACCGAAAATTTATACAGAAATTATACCGTAAATGAAATCAATAATGGAATTTTCGGAGGAATTCCTAGATTAATTCCCAAAGAAATCCTGTTAGAATTCCGGTGGAAACTTCAAGATTTCTACTGGGACATCCTCCAGGAGTTTTTCTGAAAATTCCCCCCGGAGTTCCTCCTGGGATTCCACCGGCAGTTCCTCAAAGAGTTCCTGCAGGATTTTCTCCAGAATTTCCTCCGGGAATTCATTCAAGCTTTCTTTATGGAATTCAGTTAGGCTTCTTCAGGAATTTATATAGAAAATCCTCCAGAAGCTCCACCGAGAATTTCCCTGGCAGCTCTTGAAGGTAATCTCCGGGAGGTCCTCTGGTGAAGATGATGAACCAGCTCAGCTATATACCCCTAAAAAGTTTCAGCTAGACGAGATTTGTGTATAAGAAGAATTATCCAAGATTTTTTTCGATTATTCTTCTGGTAGTTTCACTGGCAGTTCCTTCGGGGGTTCATTTGAAAATTCTCCCGGGAGTTTTTTCAGAAATTCCTCCGGAAGTTATTTCAAGAATGCCTCCAGTTCCACCAGTAGCTCTTCCAGGAAATCATGCAGTCTTTTTTCAGGAAATCATTTAGTCCTTTTTCAGAAATTTAGCTGGAAATTCCTCCCAAAGTTCTTCCAATAGTTTCACTGGGAGTCCCTCTAGGAATTCTGCTAGGAGTTCCTCCTGAAATTCCTCCGGGAGCTCTTTCGGCAGTTACTACAAGAATTCCTCCAGGAGATCCACCGGCAGTTTCTATGAGCATTCCTGCGAAAATTTCTACGGCAGTTCCCCCGAGTGTTCCTCTAAGAAGGAACTCTTGGAGTAATTTCCGGAGGAGCTCCTGGAGGAATTTCTGGAGGAATTTCCGGAGAAATTATCAGAGGATTTTTCGGAGGAACTTCCGATGGAACTTCTGGAGGAATTTATTAAAGGACTACAGGAAGAGTTTTTAGAGTAGCTCTCGTAAGAACTCTTGGATGATTTCCCAAATGAACTTCCGTAAGAATTCCAGGAGGAACTCCTGGAAGAGTTCTCAAAAGATCTTCCAGAGCAACTCCCAGAGAAATTCTCCGAATGAATTCCCGGAGGAGCTACTGCTGGAACTCCCGGAGAAATTTTCAGAGGAACAGTCTTTGGAATACCCAGAGCTGAATTTCTAGACGAACTTCCGAAAGTCCATTTCCCATGAAATTCCTGCCATATATCCTCCTCGATTTCCCTGTGAAGTTCTTGGAGGGATTCACAGAGGAACTCTTGGAAAAACTCCTGGTGGAGGTCCCACAAGCACTTCCGGAAGAATTCTCACAAGAAAGTCCCGAACTAATTCTTGGAGAAGTTCATGAAGGAATTTCTGGATAAATATATGAAGGAATTCCCGGAAAAATACCAGGTGAAATTATTGCAGAAATTCCCAGATGAAATGCTGAAGAAATTACCGGATGAATTCCCAGAGATAGTTCTGAAGAAATACTTGGAAGAACTCTTGAACGATATCTTGGAGGAATTCTCAAATTAATATCCGAGTTTAAATTCTGGAGTGAATTGTGAAGTCCGGAAAGCATTCCAGGACAATTCCACGGAAAAATTTCGGGAGAAATTCCTGAAGGAATTTCTGGAGAAGTACCTGAAGCAATTCCCGGGAAAATACCTGGAAGAATTTCCGAGGAAATATATGGACGAATTCCTGGATAAATTTCTAAAGAAATTTTTAGATGAATTCTTGAAAGATATTCTGAAGTAATAGCGGTAAGAATTCCAGAATGAAATCCTAGAGGATTTCGCTATTAAATTTATGGAGGTATTACCGGAAAAACTCCTGAAAGTTATCCTCGAGGAATTTAAGGAAGAGTTCCTGGAGGATGCCCGGAGAAGTTCCTAGAAGAATTTCCGAAGGAATTTCTTATAGATTTACAAGTGAAATTGTGGAGCGAAATCGGAGGATTTCCGTCATAAATTTCTGAAGAAACTTCTAGCGGAATTTTGAAAGGAAATTCCGTTTGTATTCTTGAAGGAACTCACGAATGTATTCCTGAAGGAAATGCCGGAGGTTTTTTCTGGAATAATAGCCAAAGAAATGTCTAGAAGGAAAAATTGGAGAAGAAAAGAAATCTTCAAGGAATTTCCTCATGAATTTCCTAAAAAACAAATTTAGTGAGGGGTTTCTAGATAAGGAGAAATTACAATTAAATGAGAAAAATTTTCGAACGATTTTCAGAGGAATTTGTGGATTACTTTCCGGAGGAATTTAGAAGTTCCCAGGGGAACTTTTCAAGGATTTCAAGGAGAATTCTTGAACCCAACCTGCCCACTCTGGCCACGCCCTTGTATTATTCCCATCATACCTTTGTAAAATCATGAAGTTTGAGGTGTCACATGACCTATTTTGAATTAAATTAGAAAAAGGCCATCCCGTAGGTTCCCGGATTGTGACCGATGTGGCCAGATTGAATCCGAGTGGGCCAGGAACCCTAAAAACATCATTCCCATCATTGCTTTGTGAAATCATGAAGTTTGAGGTGCCGCCCGACCTATTTTGAATCAATTTAGAAAATGGCCATTCCGTAGGTCCTCCGGATTGTGGCCGGAATATATCCGAGTGGGCCAGGAACCCAAAAAATATCATTCCCATCATTGCTTGGAAAATCATGAAGTTTGAGGTGTCGCACGACCTATTTTGAATCAATTTAGAAAATGGCCATTCCGTTGGTTTCCGGATTGTGACCGATGTGGCCGGATTGAATCCGAGTGGGCCAGGAACCCCAAAAATATCATTCCCATCATTGCTTTGTAAAATCATGAAGTTTGAGGTGTCGCACGACCTATTTTGCATCAATTTAGAAAATGGCCATTCCGTAGGTCCTCCGGATTGTGGCCGGAATGGATCCGAGTGGGCCAGGAACCCTAAAAATATCATTCTCATCATTGCTTTGTAAAATCATGAAATTTGAGGTGTCGCACGACCTATTTTGAAACAATTTCAAAAATGGCCATTCCTTTGGTCCCCGGATTGTGACCAATGTGGCCAGATTGAGTCCGAGTGGGCCAGGAACCCTAAAAATATCATTCGCATCATAGCTTTGTGAAATCATGAAGTTTGAGGTGTCGCACGACCTATTTTGAATCTATTTAGAAAATGGCCATTCCGTTGGTCCCCGGATTGGGACCGATGTGGCCGGATTGAATCCGAGTGGGCCAGGAACCCTAAAATTATCATTCTCATCATTGCTTTGTAAAATCATGAAGTTTGAGGTGTCGCACGACCTATTTTTCATCTATTTAGAAAATGGCCATTCCGTTGGTCTCCGGATTGGGACCGATGTGGCCGGATTGAATCCGAGTGGGCCAGGAACCCTAAAAATATTATTCTCATCATTGCTTTGTGAAATCATGAAGTTTGAGGTGTCGCACGACCTATTTTGAATCAATTTTGAAAATGGCCATTCCGTTGGTCCCCGGATTGTGACCGATGTGGCCGGATTGAATCCGAGTGGGCCAGGAACCCCAAAAATATCATTCCCATCATTGCTTTGTAAAATCATGAAGTTTGAGGTGTCGCACGACCTATTTTGCATAAATTTAGAAAATGGCCATTCCGTTGGTCCCCGGATTGGGACCGATGTGGCCGGATTGAATCCGAGTGGGCCAGGAACCCCAAAAGTATCATTCTCATCATTGCTTTGTAAAATCATGAAGTTTGAGGTGTCGCACGACCTATTTTGAATCAATTTAGAAAATGGCCATTCCGCTGGTCCCCGGATTGTGACCGATGTGGCCGAATTCTCGCTTAACTTTTGAAAAGGTCCTAAGTAACATTTTTTTAATGATTTAATTTGAGTATTGCAATCAACAGATTAACATGAAATACGTTGATTGCATTATTCAAATTAAATCATGAAAAAAATGTTACTTAGGACCTTTTGAAAAGTTAAGCGAGAATTGTACCCGAGTGGGTCAGGAACCCTAAAGACATCATTCCCATCATTGCTTTGTAAAATAATGAAGTTTGAGGTGTCGCACGACCTATTTTGAATCAATTTTGAAAATGGCCATTCCGTTGGTCCTCGGATTGTGACCGATGTGGCCGGATTGTATCCGAGTGGGTCAGGAACCCTAAATATATCATTCCCATCATTGCTTTGTAAAATCATGAAGTTTGAGGTGTCGCACGACCTATTTTGCATCAATTTAAAAAATGGCCATTCCGTTGGTCCCCGGATTGTGACCAATGTGGCCAGATTGAGTCCGAGTGGGCCAGGAACCCTAAAAATATCATTCGCATCATAGCTTTGTGAAATCATGAAGTTTGAGGTGTCGCACGACCTGTTTTGACTTAAAATTGTAAATGGCCACTTATTCCGGGGACAACTGACCCCAACGGAATCTGGAATAATTCTGATACCGTACTGTGGATAGCCTCGAAACTGGTATAAATCAAAAATTGAGATCCTTCCGGATGGAATGCAACTTGTTGCGAAAGAATCGGTCAAGAAATGCGTTTTTAACAGCAGTTTAGATTTTTGAAAGCCCTTAAAAACAGACGTTGGGGACGGAAAGGTTAAATACACTGAAGATCCCGGATACTCAATATATAAAACAAAGGGTGCAACAAAAAGCAAGCCTTGTGTTTCCAGTGCCGTAAAAAAAAGTAATAATTTTGGTACCCCTCCTTCCCCCGTATAACGCGTAACTGTGAAAATTTTAAATGCTGATTTTTCCCTTCACTGAAGCATGTGGCTTTTGGTATTTTTGAACACTGTTAGAATAGGAACAACACATTAGTAAAACCAAGGACATTAAGAATACAGCTAGTAGAAACGAAAATAGAATTTGTGACCATGACCATTCAAATAGCTTTGAGGGGCTGTTCTGTCGTGAAATACAATATTTGCTTTTTGTTTTTACGCATAACAAACTATGTGATTGATTTCGGTGATGACGAATACGATAACGATAAAATATAATTTTTAAGTTGAACTGTTTACTGTCACAAATAACTCAACATTTAGCAACAATTTTTCGAACAAACTCGCTGTCTATTAGAATTTAAAAAAAACGCCAGTATAATCTGCTCTGAAATAAAAACTACAAAGACTAACATGGGACAATTATGGGTAGTATGGATAGGTTGATGCGTGTTCACCGTTTTGATCAAAGCATGTCAGCAGTTACTTCAATCAGCGATTAAAAAAAAGTATTTTCGCGTTATGCGTAACATTTGGTAGTACCCACCCCCTCCCCACCTTTTTGTGTAACAAAATATAACGCAAGTGGGACCTCCCCCTCCCCCCAAAAGCGTTACGTAATTTGTGAACAGACCCTTATATAGAAATAAAATGACGAATACAATTCTTCGGGTCATTTTTCTTAGCAACGAACAAGTTTGTAGGAATTGTTCACAAGAAAAGCTGTTTCACACTGCTAGCTGAGCATTATATAAAAAAAATCGCCCATAAAGTACATGATAGTACAACATTTATATAGTGTAAAATAAGGATGATTACTCAGGCTTCGATATAACGTACAAACTTAAAATCGAAATGTACGTTATATCGAAGTTTACCTGTATAGCGTTTGGGGTACGATTTTCAACAGATCCGATCAATTTGTTTGCTCCACGGGTAGTATTAACCTTGTCTATCGACCATTTGAAGAGGTGGCAGCTCCGTACATTCGCGTGAAACATGAGGGAACCAAAGTTGGACTGATGAATGCGTCGAAAACAAAGCATGTTTAGTGGAGGAGCATGCAAGCAGTCGGGGTATTCGCGTGAGAGACGCGTGCTTAGCGGTATGCAAGAAAACGGTGGGAGGCGGCAAAGGATGAACCACGAGCAAGCTTACACAACCCTGCGGCGAATCCAGTATTCAGAAAATGGCCAAAAATGGAATGCTACGATGGCCAGGGCATGTGCCGAGAATGCCGGTCAGCAAGTCGGCAAATATAGCGTTTGCCTCAGATCGGGTTGTAACAAGATGGCGTGCATCGCAGCGAGTAAGGTGGATGGACCAGGTAGAACAACAACACGTTGCGATCGAGGAGCGCAACAGAGGATGGAGAGATGTGACCTCGAACCGTGTATTGTGGTGTCAAATTGTTGAATCAGTGTTGTCTGTATTCATGTAGGCTAAACGAATGAAGTAAAAAATAAACTTGTTCTCCTGGAATGAAACAATCTTTATTAGTTTTTCGTAGTGAACAACAGTGTTTCGACCTTAAATTCGAAACTCATTAATGTCTTTGAACTATTTTCAATAGCGAAAAAATAGACCGAAATTATGGCAAATAAGACTAAGTAGGTACCAAAAAGCTTGTTCCTCATCACACGGGGTGGTCTCCAGTTAGCCTTGCGATTGTCGTAGGCTTGCCAATCCGGAGATGGCGAGTTTGATCGGTTTATCGGTCTGATCAAGGTTGTTTTTGGATGGACGGCATTCCTGACGTTGAGCGTGTTGTATCCATTGTGCTTGCCATACAAGATGCATATCCATGCAGTGGTGGGCATAGAAAAGCTTTCAATTGATAACTAAGGAAATGCTAATAGAATACTGAAATACTAAAATCAGAGCTATTGAAGAAGCAGAAAAAGTACGCACATATGCAGACATCACCTCAGTTCTATGAACTGAATAGACCTGGGTCTTCGAACTTTTAATTAGGCGATCTTGTAGAATTAAGGAACATAGCAAGTTATACGTGCTTTACCTTCCCGTAGACGGGCAGCCTATAAAATCCCAAAGCCCCAATCAATTTCAACGGACTCGAAAACTCACCCAAATCATCGCCTGCCCCACGTTGCATGGTGGTCAATAATCCAAAAACGATGCAAATAATCCTCTGCTCCATTTTCCTTGTCACGCACTATACTGCTCCAGGAATATAGCCATAATAACCGCTGCAGTTAATCCTCGGGTAATGAACAACCTCACACATACACTAGCTCGCTGTTTTCAATTATTCCATAAATCATCACAAACATTTTCATTGCACTATTCTTTTATTTAACGCAGCTTTTATTCGGGTTAATAATTTATTTTGAGAACAGACGCCGTCCATTCATTTAAAGTGCAGTAGAATCATGCATCACTGGCTGGCTGCTGCTTTTATTTTCCAGCCATTATTTTCATAAAATTTATATCACTGTGAATCAATTCCCACCGTCCCGCCGTTCCATTGTATGGCGGAAACTGCCACAAGAATGCCTTCATTAAAATTTTTATTGTAGTACCCTCACCCGCCACACACGCGGTCCCTCATGTGGCGGTGACATATTTCACCAACTGCAAATGATCCATTACCGCAATTTGTTGCCACGGCTTCACACCCTCGACCACATGCAGATCATTTCGGAGGAGCAAAGCACTAGTTCACGATACAGTGGCAATGCATTCCTTCCTTATCTCCCACATCAAAAGCTCATCAATCACTTTGAACTTTGTCGTCAGCACTGCTTAACTAAAACACTATGCTCATCCTCCACCGAAGTGATACGGCGCTATTCATGTGGAAATGGGGGGGATAAAATTTCACTTCCCGCGCATAAAACGAGATAACGCGAAGAAAAGCTCCCCCCTGAAACATAAAGCGAAAGTAATAACAATGCTCTCCCTTAATCCTCGTCACTTTGGATGTGAGCTGCTCGGCAGTATATCACCACGAACCACCCATCCGCAGATGGGCCTCACACAGCACAGCAGTACCGATACCGACTGCAAATTGAACCGCACAGGCAACTTCCCAAAAGCCTTGACCGCGCGGGTTTTTTGGCTCCGAGCCCGTTTTCGGTGCTGCGCTTTCGCCGGAGTCTGTGATGTAACTGAATTCACCGTCGGCTGGTCCGTATCTAGAACGCAAGATGAATCCTAGAGTCAAGTGGCGAAGCACGTTAGCACCCTGGCAAAAGCTCAAATCGGGTCCTTCAACGACGACAGCTCGTTCGTAGAATGAGTTCCCATTGGCAACGGTCTGAGAATGAGTGTTTTTCCTCTCGGACACGTGTTTCGCAGTGGCTCGAATCGTGTCAATAATGTGGTAATTATTTTATGAATGAAGGCATTTTATCGAATCGAATTTTGTGCAAAATGCATAACGACGGGGCTTACGGTTTTCTGATTTCAAATGCCGAAACTGACATTTTATGCCAACACGAGGAGCAATAATTGGCAGGTAAACACACACTTCAATACTGTGGGCCGCAACAGAAAGCACGTGTTTGAGAAGAGAGACAATATGGATGAATGTGTTTGATCCGATAATTGCCGTAGGGTTACATTTCCACTAGGTTAATTTAATGAGGGCTGATAAAGTCCACCGTAGCATAGATCTAGCAAGATGATACCGGCAAGAAAATGCGATGATTACCCTATCGAAATAGATGGTCATCCATATTCTTCATATAAAATTAACCCTAGTTAGCAAAAATGCAGCCTTTGAATCCCTAAACCATGATGGAAGTTATCGAGAATATGATATTCAACCAAGGCTAAGCCCATCATCATTTAAAAAATAGGATCAAAGATAAGTGTTTCTCGATTCGCTTGTTTGACAATATAAAACAATGTTTCTTTCCTATACTAGAGGAAAACTGAATCATAAGAAGTGCACAAGAGCCACCATGGAAAATATGATGGGAATGTCCAAATTAATCCAGCACAGTATTTAAGAGGAGGAAATCACCCATTTATGAATCATTCTTCAATAATTTTCGTGGAATCCATCTAATTGTTATATAATTTTAATTTAACATATATAATTAATGGTGTGCTTTGCCAAATAATGTGTTAATCGAACGTAATCCATACATTAAAATTAAATTGAGAATAATATAATAAAGTTTTAATAAAATGTTGAAATTTTAATAAAATTCCAAAAGTTTATTAAAATATCAAACGATTGAATAAACGATTTTTTTATTGTTACGGTAACTAACAACCCCTATTTTCTATTGTAAAACTTCCATTTACAATAGGATTTATGGTGGAAAACAATATTATTAATTGTTATTCTATTGTGAGCAACAATAGAGTTTATTGTAATTACAATTAAATTTATCGTATTGTTACAATACTTTCTATTGTAATTCTATTGGACTTTTTTATTCGGGTACGTCTGTTCAAGAATTAGAAAAAAATGATAACATCGAAGAATACAGTCGACCAAACAAGACACAAAATGAGCTACCGACTTTCAGCGAGCAGAAGAAGGAAAAAAAAAGTGAATAACATGTGTTAGAATATGGGCCCATAAGTTATTCGATAAACTTTTGTGTGGAAGATCGTTATGCAAGGTGATGATGATGATGATAAACCATGAGTGAAGTTCGGTTATAAAATGCTCCCACGGGACCATTTCAATATAATCCGTATTGGTAAAGTATTGACGATGTTGATAAGCAAGTTTATTTAGGAAAAATCTGTGAAAAGGCAATGATTTTGTGAGAAATTTGTAGGTGTGGAATTCTCTCAAATCCATTTGCAGCGATCGATCGGAATTCTTGTAGCGGCGGTTACTGTCCATTATCCGAAAGCATCATAACTCAGTAATATTTTGGCTGGTTTTGATATCAGTGTATTACGCGATAGACACGGTATTCTGGTACAAAGCAAAAAGAGTCGAATCCGTACTCAAAGAGATGGATTCTCTAAACCATTCCCAGGAAATTCCTATTATATGTGTTTGAGCTTTGACAAACGCACATTTGTGAAAGCATATCAAGGAAGCGGACTGCATCATAACTTTGTAAAAAAGATTGAAAATGTAACTTAAATCATTGACAAACGGTCCGTCGTGAAGCTTATGGGCACCATCTGATCGAAATCCCACTCCTTGGCATACAATCAAAAGGATCTCGGAAAAGTGATACTGATCTGCAGTAAAGCATAGTAAAGGACATGGAAGCGAATCAAAAATCAAGTATTTCCAAAAAACAAAGTCATAATGTTATTTTTTAATCATGCTTATACTTTATGGGACGCTCTATATGTGCAGACGTCATAAATTTTTGCAATATCTCCATCCTAATATAATCGATACATTAAATCCAGATTAATCCACCTAGCAGTGATGGAGCCTTTCTCGTGTGTTATAAAAAAAGCATTTTGGCCTTAACTTTCGAGCTCATAGTCCGATCTGGCCAATTTTCAATAGGAAACAATGGGACAGTATTCTGCGTCGAATCGGGGGGTGCAAATCTGATCGAGTGTCTGTTCTCCATGTTAGAAGCGGCTCATAACAGCGTCTGTTCCCCATGTTAGGGGCGGCTGATCATCGTCCGAGTGCCAGCGAAATTTTGCACTATGGTCATCCGGAAATTCAAGCGGGATGGTTCTCCGAAAATGTAGGGGGTTGGGCTCTGCAAGCCTTAGCCTTAAAAAAAAACAAGCAACGAATAATCATCAAGAGGATAATAAGTGAAGATCAATCGAACTTACCATTATTAATTTCATCCGGTTGGAAACTTAATTACAATTTCAACACACTTTTCTATACTTCTTACGTGGATTATGTGAACTGTTTTTTTTTTCAAACAAAAATATGGTACACGGAATGAAAAGAGTCAACATCTTTTGATAGACGGAGTACATACAATTATTCATCAACTGTTCTCTGAACTTTAACCATATGTATTATTGCTTTTTGCATTGAAACTTTTCGTTTCGTCGTTGAAAACAATGACATTTGTCTTCAGCGACTGCTTCCCCGATAGACCATTTGTACATGTTTTTCACTCACACATAAATAATACTGTCAAAACTTGCATTTGATAATAAAAAATTCAGCCAAAAGCTCTATTTTTTGACATCGGTGTACTCACACAAACAATCGATATTAATTGTCAAAAATCAGGGTTACCAACTTTATAACTTTCCCCTTGTCGCCGAGTCTGGCGCTGAGTGCTCGGCGCGGAAATCCAAAGGTGGGAATACAATTTTGGGATTTATGCGCAATAGTGTACAAATGATGTAGTTCATAATCCAAAACTGAAAACCAATTATGGTCTTAATGTAAATGAACAGTAACGTGAATGTTAAACGTGTGTATTAAAATGAGTTTATAATCAGCACATTATACGAAATAACTTTTTTCTGTGCGGGTTATGTGTGGATTGTGATTTGCCCGCTTCTTTTTCCCACACTTACTCTCATTTCAGGTTGATCGATTTTTGTTACTTGAATCTACCCAATTATTAATAGTCACATGTAAGCGTATAAACTAAATCAATTCCCGTCATGATTTGACGTCTATTTGTTTTCAGATTGAGCACTCACGCACAAATAATACACACGGAAAATCATTTTTTAGTTAGACCTGTGCGCCGCCGCGCCACGCCGCCGCCGCCGCCGACGATTTTGGGTCGGCGCGCCGCCGATCATAATTTTGCCACGCCGATGACTAATCGTAATAAAAAAAATCAATTAACTTAAGTCGAGTCGAGCCAACACGAGACACTGCAAACGGCCTAATAATTGAGGTCGAAATACGTATCTGTGAAGAAATAGAGCGTGGTAGAGTTAGTCTTACGACAGTTCATGAATGATGTTAAGGTGGCTCTCGTCAAAATTCAATTTCAAATCTTAAATTAATATGTTGGTTGATTAGTTTGAGAGTTTGAATTAGGCTTTATCTAGAATAATAATACATAAATTGTTAAATTGATCTTTGGAATGCGTTAAGCCAAGGCCTCATTCAGTCGGGCACCTAAACTTGTAGGTGACTCGCAAAATGGGTTTGTTGTGGTTCATAAGCTTTTGTGGGGCCTGGATACATGCCCAAAGCGTCCCCATTCTTGCAGGTAAATTATTTCAGTTTAGAAATTTCAAGTTAAGTTGCACATTAGTTATTATGACAATTTTTTTTTATTTATTTAAATCAACTTATTTAACCAGTTTAATTTTTTTTAGATTTGTGCTATTAGAATAGTTGGCTTATAGGGCAAACTGATTTATAAAAATATTTAAATCCCAACTGTGAATGCTTTACCGATTTTTTGTTCCAACTCCCGAGTAAGTAATTTATATTTTGAAATCAATTTCTGAATAAAACAAAACCACTTGTCAAACATCAGCAAAGCAAATATTGCTGTGCAAATATTACGAGCATCACTTAAAAACGCTTCTTATTTTTTTATTCACAGCTATTGTAACCCAGAACTGGGTCATTGTCGCCTCGCTACATAGTATTTAGTCAAATTATTTAGTTAAAACGTCAAGTATTTTCAAGTATTGTCTTGAAATTATTTAATACTGTTTTGTAAAAGCCTTATTGTAAAATTCCTGGAATTTCTGAGAATATTCGAAGTAAGTATCGTTTAAACATTCATTTATGAATTCCTTCGAAAAATACTCCAGAAATTAGGTCGGAAATAAATCAAGACATTTATTTGATAAATCCTCCAAATATTCCTCCGAAAACTTTCTTTTAAAAAACCTTAGAATATTATTTAGAAATTAGGAATTTGGGTATTGCATTGGAGATTCCTTACAAAATTTCTTTGAAAACCCCTTAGAATTTTCATTACGGATTTCTTCAGAAAATACTTTACGTTTTTTTTTTTGGAAAATGCTTAAGGAATGCTTTCGGATTTTGATCCACGAATTCCTACATTATCCTTCGGAGACTCCTTGAGTAATTCCTTTGAAAGTTTCTTTAGCAATTCATGCGGAAATTTCTTAAGGAATTCCTTTAAACATTCCATTCGTTTTTTTGGGGATTTCTTCGGAAATTTTTCGATTTGAAATTTTTTCGGCAATTATTTCATGAATCGCTGGAAAAAAAATCTTCTAGATATCCATAAGGAATTCATTCAAAATTTGCCTAAAGAATTTCTTCAGAACTTCTTCCAGCAATTCCTTTAAAACATTCTCCGGGAAATCTCCCGGAACTTCCTGTAGCAATTTCTTCAAAAATGCCTTCATCTTTCCGAAAATTTTTAGTGTTTGTTGTTTATTTTTGGATTTTTTTTTCGAAAATTCAATAAGTAACTACATCGCAAACAACTTCATTTTCAATAAATTTCAAAGGTTTTCCTGGGAGATCTAATAAAAAAAAAATCTAGAGAAATCTCCAAAGGAAATCTCGGAGATTTTCGAATAATCTTTTAAAGAAGTCCCTGGAGGAATATCCTGGGCGGTATTTTTTTGATTATTTAAGAAATAAAATTCTGGAGGAGTTCCCAAATAAATTTTTGGAGGCGTTTTTGTAGAAATTTGTGTTGGGTTTAGTGCAGGAATTTCCAAATAAATTGTTGAAGGCATTCCCAAAAGAGAACCTGAATGGATTTTCGAAAATGAATCCTAAAGGAACTTTAAAAAAGTTTTTGAAGGTAAAATACTTCCCTAAAGAATTCCTATAGGAATTTCCAGAGAAATCCATAAAGGAATTTTGGAAGGATTTTATGATGGTATTTGCGAAGGAATTCTCAAAAGAAATTACGAAGAAATTCCCAGTAGAATTTCAAAGAAAATGCCTACTGGTATTTCTGATGTAATTCCTAGATTTCTTCAAGAATTCCTTTAGAATTTTTCCCAGTAATTGATTCGCAATTTCCTCCAGAGATTCCTTTGAAAATTCGTATAGGAATTCCCTAGGAAATTGCCTCAAAAAGTTCTACAAAAACTCCTCCGGAAACGAATTCCTGAAAATTCTTCGGAAATTCTTTCGGATATTCCTTAAAATTTACCTCAGGAATTACGTCAGAATTTCCAACACGTTGAAGTAAACCATAGGTCATTCCGTGCCGATAGTTCGAACGAGCCAGACGTGTGTGCTGTGTCTCATCGCGGATTGTGTTCGGTAGTGCGAGTGCTATTGTGTAGTGCGTATCCTACCTACGGATCCAAGGAGATCACTGTCGGCGAGGGGAAGTAGCTGCTTCTGGCGACGCCAGTGAAGCAGGCTATTGTTACTGCTGCTACCTACAGCAGCAGCCGCAGATAAGTGGCAAAGATTGTTGTATTGTTCTCCCACAGAGTGGGTCTGATTAGAATAGTTTGAATTAGTTTTTTATTAGTTTTTTTCTAATTAGTTAATAGTTATTAGTTCTTAGCTTGTAATAACTATACTTCCAACACCTTGCAAGGTGATAATGGAGGCGGAGACTGCGGAGGGCAGTGGGCCTCCCAAAGATGGTGGTCGCACACGATTCTACCATGCATCTTCTCCTGGGCCTTGGGTTGTTTACTTTCGGCAGAAAGCGAAAAGCCTAGATTTTCTCGGCATTAAGCGAGATTTGACGCGTCGTTTTCCGAAAACTGATTTCCATCAGGTAAATCGGAACAAACTACGCATAACCGCACCTACATACAAGGATGCAAACGAAATCGCTAAAGACAAGGCCTACAATGTTGAATATTTGGTTTATGTCCCCTCGCGGGAGGTCGAAATCGAAGGTGTGATCAACGCAGCGAGCCTGACTTGCAAGGATGCACTTGCGGGAAAAGGCCGCTTAAAGAATGCAATGGAGTCTACTGTGGATATTTTGGATTGCAAGGAGTTGCATTCAGCTACCATGGTAGATGGTAAAAGAGTGTATTCTAAGTCAGGTTCGCTTCGGGTGACGTTCGCCGGTTCGATTCTCCCAAAATATGTAGATATTGAAAATATGTTATTTCCGGTGCGTCTTTTTGTGCCGAGGGTGTTCAATTGTACCAACTGCAAACAGTTGGGGCACACTGCCGAGTTTTGCGACAATAAGCCCCGTTGTGGCAAATGTTTTGAAAAGCATAGGGAGGAGTCCTGTCAACAACAAGCTACAAAGTGCGCTTATTGTGGCATGGATCCTCCCATGGTTCTGCAAGAATGCCCGGTGTACAAAAGCGCACCCAAAAAGTGAAGCGCTCGTTGGTACAGCGCTCCAAGCAGTCGTATGCGGAAATGGTTAAGTCGCAAGACACATCCGCCACAACCACCGCCACGGCTGCTATTTCAGCTGCCGTTCGAGTAAGTGATTACTACGATTCTATTGCCACTGATGAATTGGACTCCGACGTAGCTGATATGGATGATTCTTCGGAGGTACACGTGCCCGAAAAGAGGAAGCAACCGTCTTCCCCGGGATCGCGCCGTAAGAGAACAAAAGTCATCCATAAAAGCTTGCCAAGATCTGAAGGTAATGGGGGATTATTTAAAATCCCGAAGCAATCTGTCTTCACTGCTCCTTTGGATCCTAGTTGCAGCAAGACATTCCCGCCATTGCCTAAAACCGATGTTTCCAAGAAACATCCGGTTAGGAGAATCAATGAAAGAAAAAATGCAATTCGCACTTCCAGAAAAAATATTCCGTCCAAGCAAGGATTGATCTCCTTTAAGGACCTCGTGGACCGTTTTTTGAATTTGTTCAATATTCCGAATTCATTGAGGCCACTCATTGACCTCTTTATACCAACAGTAGAAAGTTATCTGAAGCAATTGACTATTTCATGGCCCCTTCTTGCAGAAATTGTATCTTTCGATGGATAATACGGCCATGCAAGATACAATCACTGTGCTGCAGTGGAACTGTCATAGTCTGAAAAATAAATTAGACGTGTTCAAGTTTTTGATTCGCAATTCCGATTGCGATATATTTGCACTCTGTGAAACATGGCTTTCTTCTGAAGATGAAATCAACTTCCACGATTTTAATATTATTCGCCAAGATCGGGATGATCATTATGGTGGCGTTCTTTTGGGGATCAAAAAGTGCTACTCCTTCTACAGAATTCCCATTCCGACTGTTAATGGCCTAGAGATCGTCGCTTGTCAAATAAATGTAAAGAATAAAGATCTTTGCATAGCTTCAGTGTACATTCCTCCAAATGCCTCACTTAATCGTCGACATTTTTGGAGCGCAGTCTCCCTCCTATCATCTCCAGTATTGATATTGGGTGATATGAACGCACATGGTATTGGATGGGGCGAAACGTATGACGATTATAGAGCGCCTATTTTCTATGATTTGTGTGACGATTTCAATTTGAATATTTTGAACACTGGTGAAGTAACTCGAATAGGACCAAATGGTCAACAAAGCCGTATTGATCTGTCTTTATGTTCAAATTCACTATCATTAGATTGCACGTGGAAGGTAATTCAAGATCCCCATGGTAGTGACCATATGCCGATAGTCACCACAATTAAGAGTGGCTATCAACAATCTGAGCCAGTTAATGTTCCTTTCGATCTCACGAAGAACATTGACTGGCAAAAATTGCATCGGCGGTAAAATTGGTATTGAATCAACTGATACTCTCCCCCTTTGGATGAATATCGATTCCTTACTGAGTTGATTCAAAAAGCGCACTAGAAGCTCAGAAACGACGCGTTCCAAGTACATCTGTCATCAGAAGACCAGCCACTCCTGGATGGGATGATGAATGTACTAAGTTGTATTCTGAGAAATCTGATGCCTTCAAGGCCTTCCGTAAACACGGAAGGTCAGAGCTTTGAAGAGTATTTGAGGCTCGAAAGAAAACTCAAAAATCTTCTCAAGGCAAAAAACGTAGCTACTGGCGACGTTTTGTCGAGGGACTATCACGAGAAACCTCAATGACAACACTTTGGAAAACGGCTCGCAACATGCGGAACCGCATTTCCACCAATGAGAGTGAAGAATACTCCAATCGATGGATATTCAACTTCGCAAAAAGGTCTGCCCAGATTCCGTACCAGCAGAACCGCTATTTCGAGAATCAGTCACTGATCCCGGTTCATTGGGTGGACCATTCACAATGCTGGAACTTTCTATGTCTCTTCTTTCATCGAATAACTCTGCTCCGGGATGCGATAACATCAAATTCAATCTTCTTAAAACCTCCCAGATATCGCAAAGACGATTACTTGACCTGTACAACTGTTTCATGGAGTACAACATTGTGCCACCTGAATGGCGACAGGTGACAGTAATAGCTATTCAAAAGCCTGGAAAACCAGCGTCTAATCACAATTCATACCGACCGACTGCCATGCTATCATGCATGAGAAAATTATTGGAGAAAATGATCCTTTCAAGAGTCGACCATTGGGTCGAAGAAAATGCATTGCTTTCAAATACTCAGTTTGGATTTAGAAAAGGAAAGGAACAAACGATTGTCTAGCGTTGCTTTCTTCAGATATACAGCTGGCCTTTGCGCACAAGGAGCAATTGGCTTCAGTATTCTTGGACATTAAGGGCGCTTTTGATTCAGTTTCCATAGAAGTACTGTCAGACAATCTGCACAGTAATGGATTACCCGTTATTTTGAATAATTTCTTGTACAATTTGTTGTCAGAAAACAAATGAACTTCACACTCGGCACTCTGACAACTTCCAGAACTAGTTACATGGGCCTTCCCCAAGGTTCATGTTTAAGTCCCTTGCTTTATAATTTCTATGTTAAAGATATTGACAATTGTTTGGAAGGACAATGCACGCTCAGACAACTTGCAGATGATGCCGTGGTCTCTCTAAGAGGTCCAAGTGCAGCTGTCTTGCAAGGACCATTGCAAAGTACCCTGGATAATCTGACTGTTTGGGCCAGACATTTAGGGATCGAGTTTTCACCGCAAAAAACTCAGTTGGTTGTGTTTACTAAGAAGCGGTATCCTGCTCAACTGAAACTCAAGCTGTTGAATGATGACATCAACCAATCTTTATCTTCTAAATACCTTGGGGTCGTGTTTGATTCCAAATGTACCTGGAAACTCCACATTGAGTATTTGATACAAAATGCCGGAAAAGGATCAATTTTATACGTTCTATCTCCGGAACATGGTGGGTGCTCACCCGGAAGACCTCATCAAACTCTATAGAACGACTATTCTCTCTGTTTTAGAGTATGGCTCCTTCTGCTTCCTCTCAGCAGCTGATTGCCACCTGATCAAATTGGAACGAATTCAGTATCGTTGTTTGCGTATTGCCCTTGGCTGCATGCATTCAACGCATAACATGAGCCTGGAGGTGCTTGCTGGAGTCACTCCTTTAAAGCACCGTTACTGGGAGCTTCCGCTTAGAATACTCATTAAATGTGGAGCAAGTAACACACTTGTTCTAGATAACTTCGATAATATGCTTGAACTAACTTGTCGTTCAAGACTCCTAAGAGTTTATCTCAACTACATATCATCAGATCTTTGTCTTCCGTGTTATAATCCCCCTCGAGTTCACTTCAACAACGACAGTTCCTCAATTGTATACGATCTGTCCATGAAACATGCTATTCAAGGAATACCAGATCATCTTCGACAAATATCTATTCCCTCACTTTTTCTGAAAATATGAACATGTCAATTGCAACAACAGATATTTCACTGATGGTTCTCGCATCAACGGATCCACTGGCTTCGGTGTTTTCAATGTAACTTCAACCACCTTCCGAAAACTTCAGGAACCGTGTTCGGTTTATGTTGCTGAGCTGGCAGCAATTAACTTCGCTTTGGGGATAATTTCCAATCAGCCCGTAGACCATTATTTCATCTTCTCGGATAGTCTTAGTTCTATCGAGGCACTCCGGTCGATGAAACCTGTTAAGCACGCATCTTACTTTCTTACAAACATAAGAGAGCAGATGCGTGTTTTGGTCGAAAGATCATTCAAGATTACCTTTGTTTGGGTCCCATCTCACTGCTCAATCTACGGCAATGAGAAGGCAGACTCGCTGGCAAAGGTGGGCGCACAGGAAGGTGAGGTTTATGATAGGCAACTCTCGAGTAACGAGTTTTGTCCATTAGTCCGTCAGAGTACTCTTCAAAGTTGGCAAAGGAATTGGACACACAATGAACTCGGACGGTGGCTATTTTCCATAGTTCCAAAAGTTTCTGGGCGAGCGTGGTTCAGAGGTGAGGACTTAAGTCGAGGCTTCATTCGCGTGATGTCGAGACTTATGTCCAATCACTATTCACTAAACGCACATCTGTACAGAATAAACCTTGTCGATAGCAACTTATGTAGGTGCGGAGCCGGTTATGATGACATCGATCACGTAGTTTGGTTCTGCTCGGAAAATGACACCTCCAGAGAGCGACTATTGGATACCCTAGTGGCCCGAGGTAAACAACCCTTCAGGGAAATTCGAGGTGTTTTGGGGGATCGTGATGTGGTCTATATGCAGGCCATTTATAGTTTCATTTGTGATTCTGACATCAAAATCTTTTTTTTTTTCTCCTGTCAAGTTTTTTTTTTTTGTACTGTCTCTGTCTCTATGTTCCGTAGATCTCCGTTACTCAGGCCATCCGGAAGACGCTCCCAGCAGAACCAATCCTCGAGCACGACGACACGCCACATCGTCCCTTACGCCAAATGCCCGGATGAGCAGCCGAAATTCCTTGATTCCGAATCCTAAGCCTCGTCCATCCTTTAATATTGTAAACTAACCTCGAGTAACCACGAGTACGCTGGCTCCTATCCCCCTCTTACTAACTGAAAAAAAAATGTCATTGATTGTATATATTACAAAGAAATATGGCTCCGTAAAGTGTTATACACGCCTGAGCCTACCAAATAAACGAACTTGGAAAAAAAAAAGTAAACCATAGGAAACACTTTGTTCAAACACTTTGTTTAAGAAAACCATAGGATATTTGTTAAGGTTCGTTCTTTTGTAATTTACTTTGAAAATTTCGTAGGAAATTGCTTTAGGAATTTCTTCATAAAATCCTTTAGGAATTCTTGCGTAATTCCCTTACAATATACCTTCCGAAAATCATTCGCAAATTTCTTTTGAAACATCGACGGAATTTTTTTTAGAATTTTCTCTAAAAATTCCTTCAGAAATTCATTCACAGATTCCTTCGGAAATATATTTAGTCTCGGTTTCCTCGGAAAATCATATGGAGGATTATTTTAGGAATTCCTCCGGATTTTTTTAGAAAAAAAAACGTTGGAAATTTTTAAGAAATTCCTTAGCAAGTTCTTTGACATCTTTTCCTGAAATTCCCATAGGAACTACCTTAAGTAATTCCTTGGGAATTTCTACGGGTAATCCTTTAAAAATTCTTTGGTAACTTTAGGAAGAAGTTCTTGGTCATTTCCCTAAGTAATTCCGTCACAACATTCTCCATTTCTTTTCATTTTTTTGGGAATCTCTTCAGAAATTCATTCAAAGAAATTTCTTCGGAAATTGCTTTTGGGAACTATTCGGAAATTCTTCTAGGAATTCCCTAGAACATTTTTTCGAAATTTACTGAAAAGGTTCTTTCTGATTTTTCTGCGGGAATTCCTTCGGTTCCCTAATGTAAACTATTTTTGAAGTCGGTGCTTCTGGGCAAAATTATAAAATACCTATACATATAATAAGCAAGGCCTGCGTGCTCAAACCTTTGTTCCTTATGACGAATAAACAAGTTTACTTTTAGCAAGCAAACAAGCTAGTTCGGTTTTGTATTTCCTTGGTGTGATTTGTGGGAAGTCCGTCGTGGGATGGAAAGTGAAGTTGGCCAAGTTCGGACGAAGTATTTTTACACTATGTTCTTTCGAAAATTCCTTCAAAAATTTTGCCAGAAATGTCTTTTTAAACTATCTTCGCTATTCCCTCGGAAAGTCCTTCGAAGATTTTTTCAGCAATTTCTTCGGAAATTGTTTTAGGATTTTTTTAGGAAAATAAATTTCCAAATGAAATTCTGAATGAATATTATATGGTTTTACCTGTGGTTTTACTAAAGAAATTTCCTAACGAGAGCCTTAATGGCTTTTGAAAAAATGCCTATATGAGTTTACGGAAAAATTTTTATAGGGTTTTACAAAGGAATTTCTAATGACACGTCAAAAAAATGGTAGTTTCCTCCGAAAATCTCTTCAGGAACTCCACCAAGAACTTTTTTTGTCATATTTAACCAACTTTTGAGGAAAATATTCAATTTGGTAGGTCATCGTGCCCCAGTCTTATTCAGCAAGAGCTCATTTTAGTTATGTTGATCCATTGTGGTTGTCATCAGTGGATTCCATCGTGAATGTCCTTCCAGGATCTAAGGGTCACAGCAGGCGAACGAACTGCAAATTCTCTAAATATACTAGATATGCAGCCGCTCAAACATTGCCCAATTTTATATGTAACTCAAAGAATAATAGTCATTGCAATTACTAAGTATAGTATTCATCTTTGAACTTCGTATTTAATATGTGCAAGATATTACGAAGAATGTTTGCAATTTATGGAAATGTCCGGCTTCTGTTTGATTCAAACCTCGGACACCGGCGGGGTTGGATTTATATTTCGGACACATGATTACACAGTTACGGGAAGAATAAATGAAAACAATTCGCACTGCACAGCTCAGACTTTTTTTTAATAAATTCGTTGCATAGTTTTAACATGTCTTTTGTCTTCGTGTAGTCCTTCCGATCCAGCTTGACGAAACATTTCGATGAAATATTTCCGTCCGGAATTTGAGTGTCCGAAGTTTGAGTGTGTCTGAAATTTGATTTTCCACGGTACCGTGCAAACTCAAACTTCGGACGCTTAAGCACTTTCTGATATATAATCATCCTGTTTACTCACATTTTTAATCGCACTATTTAAATCACCATTGCAATCATCAAGTAAAGTATTCATCTTTGGACTACGTATTTAATATGTGCAAGATATTGCGAAGAATGTTTGCAATTTAAGAAAATGTCCGGCTTCTGTTTGATTCAAACCTCGGACACCGGCGGGTTTGGATTCAAACTTCGGACACCTGATTACACAGTACAGGGAAGAATATTTGAAAACAATTCTCACTGCACAGCACAAACTGTCTTTTAATTATTCCATTGCATTGTCTTAACATGTCTTATTAGAATGTAACTATATTAAAATAAGCTAAATTTATTAGTCCTTCCTACCCAGCTTGACGAAACATTTCGATGCAATATTTCAGAAAATTTCCCACACGAATTGAAGCGTCCGAAGTTTGAGTGTGTCCGAAATTTGATTCTCCACGGTATATTGAGAAGTGAATTGACTGGAGTTTATCAAAATCCTGAATCAAGAAAACTTTTGAAAAAAATATTAACAAATTAGTCGTTGTTAAATTTTGATTCATCAAAATCAGAGAATAATAAAATAGTTTTAATTTAAATAACATTTTGAGATCTGGTACTTATTAGTGTCGCTGATAATTTACAATGGAATGTGCTGTTTGATGATCGATCGAATATTACAATTTTAATCCACTGAAGTCGATTTTTATACGAACAATTCGTACCGTGTGAATCAAAACCGCGTAAATTCAAAAATCCGCGTTTAAATTGATTTTTTTAGCCATTAATTTTTTCATCCACGCTGGTTCACGCCGTCGCCGCCGATAAAAGCCAACAGCGCGCCGCCGTGACGCCGCCGCCGCAGGGGCAAAAGTGACCACTACGCCGCCGCCGCCGATTATATGACCGGCGCACAGGTCGATTTTTAGTGTATTGAGTGTGAGAAAAAGATGACTGTGAGAAAAAAATCTCGCAAACCTCTTGTAAAGTGCAAAAAGCGCAATATTTTATTAGTAGTTTGCGTGGAGAATGGTTATGTGTGCGCTGATATACATCATATGTTAAATGAATGGATTTTTGCCATTAAAAATGTGTGGATTTTTAATAGTGAAAACATGCCACTGAAAAGCTCAAAATAATTTTCTATACTAAAATTAATTGTTTCACGTTTCAATAAAAAAAGTAAAACACAAAACTGTGTGGCATTACTATTGTAGTATAGGTGCATTCTTTATATCATATTGTACTTTCACAGTAAAACGTTAAAAAAGGTAATAAAAAATATTTAAAACATATTGTTACTATTGTTTTGCTCTGAATTTAGTTCGTAAAATATTTAAATTTTTATTGTAAAGATACATTATAACCCCCTTTTTTACTCGAGTGAAACAAGAAAGGGCGAAAATATGCGATGAGATCGACGACGGAAATTTGGTAACGATTGACAACTAGGCTATCCCACGACGATTAGCATTGAAAGTTGGAAACAACCTACCGGATCAAACGGAATCTGAACACAAGTTTTTAAATGAAATTTGACTCAAAATATATGTCTTAGTTGCAATAAACAAATGTTGTTTTACTTCAAATAAAGTGTAGTTGTAGTGCAGAAAATATATCGTGTAATGAATGTATAGATAAATTGTGTTAAGTGTAAAAGATGTTGTGTTGTGGGCAATACCTGCAGTAAATCCCATCAAAACACCCAAGGAAATAAATATTGACGGTCGTCCAAGTCTACCCAAAATAGGAGTCCACCTTAGCTACCAGGAATCATTACCCAACCACCTAAATACAGTCCACATCGGAAAGGGATAAGGACCAGTTCCCAAACACGACCATCATTGAGGCTAATTTGAGCCTGTTGATGTTAAAATATCAAATGAACAAATAAACTTCCGCGGAAGTGTATTTAAAACTTTCACAAATACTCCTACCCACACGAATTATTTTATGGGGAAGAAATTTCGAAGAAGAAACTATACACTACTAAAAGTCCACACATATTTACTGGCAAAAATCCATAGATTTAACTTATGATTTATATCAGCGCACACATAACCCTTCTTCACGCGAACTACTAATAAAATATATATCCAAACAAACTTTATGTGTGGTGTCGAATTAGCAATTATTTAACTTATGTGTGGTTCTATATCGATTATATTAGGGTGGAGCTATTGCAAAAAAATATAACGGCGACACATATATCTTATATAGATATTTTTGGCAGTGATCGAATTCCGTCAGAAATTTCTTTAAAAAAAACTTTAGAAATTTCATGGGAGTTCCTTCCTACTATTACTTTAAACAATTGTTTTGAATGTCAATGGATAATTGATTTCAATTTCCTCTTAAAGTTCGTTTGACTTCCAAGGAACATCTTTCAAATTTCCAGAGAAACATATTTTTAAATTGGCACAAAACTAACATTACCGCCGTCGGGGCTGACAATGGGTCAAATGGGGATGAGCATGGGTCACTGTTTTAACTGGCTCCACCCCAGTACCCCGAATCCCAGTACCCCGAATGCTGTTACCCCGAAGGCCACTACCCCGAATGGGACAGTACCCCGAAAGTCATTACCCCGAATGGGACACTACCCTGAAATCCATTACCCCGAAAGGCAATTATCCCGAAAACATTTAGAATCTATACTGCCCATAAATTAATAACAGTCCCATGAAGATAGGAAATTAAGCAAACATGGGACTGTTATGAATTTATGGGCAGTATAGTATTCTATTATTATGTTTAACACCAACAGATATCGATTTATCGCCAGTTTTTAACCAACAAGTTTAACCAACAGTTTTGATTTTTCTTCTAATTAGCTTTAACTGTCATTCCTGTCATTATGACCTGGAAAAGTACTATTCTACGAAATGGAGTAAGAGATCCTTTTCTCCAACAGAACGCGTTTTCCCGGTATAAGGCACACAGAGGAGATGATGCCTTCTTTAAATGGACGGGTTTGCCCGGTATAAGCCACACGGAGGAAATTATGCCTTGTTTAAATGAACGCGTTTGGTCCGGTATAAGGCAGACAGAGGAGATGATGCCTTCTTTAAATGGTAGAGTTTGCCCGGTATGAGGCAGACAGAGGAGATGATGCTTTCTTTAAAAGGGCGCGTTTGTCCGGTATAAGGCACACCGAGGAATAAATGCCTTGTTTAAATGAACGCGTTTGCTCGGTATAAGGCAGACAGAGGAGATGATGTCTTCTTTAAATGGACGCGTTTGCCCGGTATAAGGCAGACAGAGGAGATGATTATTATTTTATTTAATCAGACTAAGGCCGAAGTGGCCTGTGCGGTATATAAGAGTCTTCTCCATTCGGCTCGGTCCATGGCTACACGTCGCCAACCACGCAGTCTACGGAGGGTCCGCAAGTCATCTTCCACCTGATCGATCCACCTTGCCCGCTGCGCACCTCGCCTTCTTGTGCCCGTCGGATCGTTGTCGAGAACCATTTTCACCGGGTTACTGTCCGACATTCTGGCTACGTGCCCGGCCCATCGCAGTCGTCCGATTTTCGCGGTGTGAACGATGGATGGTTCTCCCAACAGCTGATGCAATTCGTGGTTCATTCGCCTCCTCCACGTACCGTCCGCCATCTGCACCCCACCATAGATGGTACGCAGCACTTTCCTTTCGAAAACTCCAAGTGCGCGTTGGTCCTCCACGAGCATCGTCCAGGTCTCGTGTCCGTAGAGGACTACCGGTCTAATTAGCGTTTTGTAGATTGTCAGTTTGGTACGGCGGCGAACTCTATTCGATCGGAGCGTCTTGCGGAGCTCAAAGTACGTACGATTTCCAGCCACTATGCGTCTCCGAATTTCTCTGCTGGTGTCATTTTCGGCAGTCACCAGTGAGCCCAAGTACACAAATTCTTCTACCACCTCGATTTCGTCACCACCGATGCAAACTCGCGGTGGGTGGCTCACATTGTCTTCTCTTGAACCTCTTCCTATCATGTACTTCGTCTTCGACGTGTTGATGACTAGTCCGATCCGCTTAGCTTCCCTCTTCAGTCTGATGTAGGCTTCCTCCATCTTCTCAAAGTTACGTGCCATAATATCTATGTCGTCGGCGAAACCAGATAGCTGGACGGACTTATTGAAAATTGTACCACTCGTGTTAATCCCTGCTCTTCGTATTACACCTTCCAAAGCGATGTTGAATAGCAAACACGAAAGACCATCACCTTGCCGTAACCCTCTGCGGGTTTCGAAGGGACTCGAGAATGCCCCTGAAACTCGAACTACGCACATCACCCGATCCATCGTCGCTTTGATCAACCGTGTCAGTTTATCCGGAAAACCGTGTTCGTGCATTAGCTGCCATAGCTGGTCCCGATCGATTGTATCATATGCGGCTTTGAAGTCGATGAATAGATGATGTGTGGGCACGTTGTATTCGCGGCATTTCTGCAGTACTTGGCGAATGGCGAACACCTGGTCCGTGGTGGAGCGTTCGCCCATAAAACCCGCCTGGTACTGCCCTACGAACTCCTTTGCAATTGGTGCTAGTCGACGGCATAAAATTTGGGAGAGTACCTTGTAGGCGGCGTTCAGCAATGTGATTGCGCGGTAGTTGCTACAATCCAGCTTATCGCCCTTTTTGTAGATGGGACACACGACACCTTCCATCCACTCCTGAGGCAAAACTTCCTCCTCCCAAATCTTGGTAATGACCCAGTGCAGCGCTCTAGCCAGTGCCTCACCACCGTGTTTAAATAGCTCTCCTGGTAGTTGGTCAACCCCAGGGGCTTTGTTGTTCTTCAGCCGGCCAATCTCCTCCTGGATTTCCTGGAGAACCGGAGCCGGTAGAATTATGTTCTGTACGCGTTCTCCCAGGTCCATCACCATACCGCCATCTTCGTCTGCCACATCGCCATTCAGGTGTTCTTCGTAGTGCTGCCGCCACCTTTGGATCACCTCACGCTCGTTCGTAAGAAGGTTCCCGTTTATGTCCTTACACATATTAGGCTGTGGCACGTGGCCCTTACGTGAACGGTTTAACTTCTCATAGAACTTTCGTGTGTTATTAGCGCGGTACAGTTGCTCCGTTTCTTCACTGTCTCGATCTTCCTGCTGGCGCTTTTTCCTCCGGAAAATCAGAGGAGATGATGCCTTCTTTAAATGGACGGGTTTGCTCGGTATAAGGCAGACAAAGGAGATAATACCTGCTTTTAATGAACGTGCTTATACCTCGATAAGGTACACAGAGGAATTCTGTCTTTTTAAAAATAACATCTGCTCGATAGAGGCGAAACGAGATGATGCCTTCTTCAAGTCAACGCAACTTCCCGAAGACAAACAAGATCTCCCTTTCTCTCACTCTCATACACAAACCCCCTTTAGACCACGCTTTATCCAGAATTCGTTGCTTTTACTACAGCGACCAAGGAACAACTTCTACCTTGTTGCCCTAGTAGCCATGCTGACGTGGACCGCAATTGCCTCCAACTCTCTGCATTGTGCATGAAAACGTGCTGTATAATCTCCCCCTGCCATTCAGGAATCTTGAAGAGTGCCATACGAAGTGGAACGGGATCTTACGGAGTAAGAATACTTAGTTCCATACTGCATTGAAACAGTTTCAGTTCCAATTATTGTTCATTCATATGAATTATGAATAAACTTTTATTGAGTAACATTTTTTCATTGAAATGAAGTATAAACTTGAAATAATGACTGATTCGGGGTACTGACTCATTCGGGGTAGTGTCCCATTAGGGGTAATGGCACTCGGGGTAGTGACTCATTCGGGGTTGTGGAGTTCGGGGTAGTGGCCTTCGGGGTAATTGCATTATGGGTAATGGAATTATGGGTAGTGTCGTAGAGTCGTTTTAACTACATAGAATGCTTGTAGAATAGATTTAATGTATCTGAGGATAAGAAAACTGAATTATAAGAGACCTTTTTAAACGATTTTGTTATCCGACCACAATAGTATCGGTGAGGGCGCTTACCCATTCTCACCACCCAGACTCATTGTCACCCCCGACAACGGTAATTTATACCGGGATAAAGATTTTTATCAACTCATATTCGCCAACACTGGACACTGCGGTTAACAAGGCGATACCGCATTCTCTCTTGTAAAAAACACAGATACAGGTGATTATTTGTCGAACCGAGTCGATTGGTTTAAAACACTATGGGCCTCTGAGCCTTCTAAAAAAAGTTTGGTTTTGGAGCAAACATACAGCCTTTACGTATACTTAATATACGAGAAAGGCAAGCATGTATTTTCGAAGTGTTTATCGGTTAACTAACATATCAGTCATTGTGTGGTCCAACAAATTTCATCAAAAACCAACAGTTTTACAAGAAAACGTTTTTATTTTTTTTTATTCTATTCAAAATGATCGATGCTGGGCAATCTGCGCCACCCAAAAATGATATTCAAAATAATCTTATATTTTTTTCAGTACAATTGTCACACACTTCTGCATAAGATTAGCGTCAGTGTTACCCTTAAAGGTGGTCAGTGTCTTAGACTGATAGCAATAAGAGAAAAATACTGTTAGCATCTCAAGAAAAATAATTGAGGACTTGATCGCATAAAATTACATCGTTAAGAGCCAAAACAATATTTTATTTTTAAATTTTAAATGCAAAGTTTTTGACTAAGTTTTTTCTGTTGCAGCGTACGATTGTCTTTTGGAACTCCAAACCACTGTGAGTGAGTTACCATGGAGCGAGTGCACAGTCGCAGACGGAGAGCAAATTTACACGAGAACCATGCTCGTCAAGCCGAGAGAATGAAGGGGAAGTGTGTTATGATCTGACTCAATGTGCACTTGGTTTGCAACAAACCTATATTTCCGGTATCCTTCCGTCGTTGGTGGATAGTGCATGGGGCTTAGGGAAAGCAAGAAAGGAGAAATTTATTTATGCTGTTTACCTATTTCGGTGCTCGGTAAATTGTGCTAGGGGTTTATTGCCTATTCGTTGAGTGATATGCTGTGTGAAATTCTTCTGCAGGGGCGCTTTGGAGGAAAGTGCAACACCATGGTTTATTTGAAGTTCATATTTGGGAGGATTCCACTGAAATACGGCCAGATGCAGCGACTATGACTGTGAAGTATTAAATATGAATTGAATTTATTGTTTGTTATTATATTCAGAAGAACTACGTCTCGATATAACGAAACACAATAATTCATCTAATGGACATATGGAAATCACATAATACCAGAAACGATACATATGTTTGTTACGAAGGGTACCTAAACAAATTGAAGACTCATAATATTATGAGTTTCACGAAGAATAGCCAAGGCAAACTATTTATTATAAATTATTAAAATATAATTCAATAGTTTCCCATTCATCCATACTTATTTCATGAATGGGAAATAAGTATAAGTGTATTACTCTTGACTACGTAAAATGAAAAGATTGTTATTATAACATAATCATTTTGATACGTATTGCCGTATGTTTTGCATCTCTTACTCCTGTATCAGAAGTGCTACGTCTGCTCTGGATATAGCGTTATGTGAGCTGGAAAGCAAAAAGGACTGATGGGAAGGATGAAATCCCAAACGGAGTGTCCAAACAAAGCAGTGTACAGTTGTTTGATTGACACTGTGCCCTTGTGAGGATATGTGAATTGTCTACCAGGGGCGGGGGCTGAACTAATGTTTCTATTGTGCAGAAAAAAGCACAGACAGGTACAGACGAACTGGAGTATTTTGACTTGTGTCAAACCGTTTCAAAAATGTAACTACCAATATTGAATCGAATTTTAAGTTTTCACAAAACTAGGGTACGGCTTTGACAAGTTCCATTTTTTTGTGATTTCGTCAGTTGCAAATAACTAAGTATTTATTATTATTTATCAGACTAAGGCCGAAGTGGCCTCCCGCATAACTGAAAACCATTTGCAGTACTTTTGTTATTGCATTTTGCAGTTATTGATATTATTTACATCATCGTTAATTTTAAATATAACTATACGTTGATCTAGAGCAGTATTATATAATATGACTAATCTACTATACCGCATGTTATTGCTTCACAGCTTCACATTATTATTGCTTTACAATATCTTATTTTCCATTTAATAAAAGAAAACCATAATAAACTATAATAGACTTGCAACGTACACATTAACAATATGATATATTGCTATGAAAAAGTTACGTTTGGAAGTTCTCTCATTCTGTTGCGATTTCACGAACACAATGAGAATTATATCCTTCAATGGTAAAAATACGATAAATGTTCAAGTTCTGAAAATAAGTGTGTGTGTTTGAAGTTTGAAAGATCGTAGAACAAAAGTTTTTTGTTCGGGGAAAAGTTTGATTTTATTGAGGTAATCAATTCGCTCGAATTAGAAATGTTTTTCTTAAACTTCTCTGTAGTGTTTTTCATTACTTCTCGCACCGACATAATGAAATCACATGAAATGCATAAAAAATGAACATAAAATAACTAATAAACTTCAAATGACAAACTGATATCTATTTCCAGTTACAAACATGTTTCAATTTAAGTTTCAGTTCCAAAACTGCAGTTCATGTAGAATAAGATTTTGGCCAAGGCTCGGGCCATTTTGGCAGACTGGAGTTCCTTGCTACTGTTCAATGGTAAGTATTTCTATGTGATTCATACCCAAATACCTGTATATCCGAATTTCTGAGAATTTCGGAGAAATGCAAAATTGTCGGAAGTTCTTTCAGGAGTTACTTTTAAAAATCCTTCAGGAATTTCTTCGGATATTCCTATAGGAATTTGGTCAGAAATTCTTAAAGCAATTTCGTCCTAGAACTTTGCGAGGAATTCCAAAAGAATTCGTAGAACATTTTCCAAAGGAATTTTCGGGAGAAACTCACATGAAAAAATATGATTTTTTTAGACTTTTTTGAAAGGCTATTTTACTCCACTTCCCCTAATGAAAATTCCTGAAATTTTGCCAAATATTGTTTTCTACATAGATAAAGAAACTTTGATAGTTTTAACCAGATCGGAAAACATCAAAACGAATAGGGTCCCAATTTTAGAGAAATGGTTTAAAAAAACAATACTGCAGAAAATTCTAATGTTATTGGTTGTTCTTGAGTTGGCGCGTCCGAATATCAAATAAAAGCTGTTGCTCTACAGACAGGATTCTACGTCGAATGCAACTTGTTGTGAGCAAATCGATGGAGGATAAGTCCCCGGAAAATGAGTGACATTTTTTACGCGATTTTTTCGTATGAATTTGTATTTTGGCCATAACTTCTGATCCCATAGTCCGATCTGGCCAATTTCAAATAGGAAACAATGGGACAGGATTCTGCGTCGAATGCAACTTGTTGCGAGCAAATCGATTGAGGATAAGTGCCCGAAAAATGAGTGACATTTTTTGAGTAGTTTTGCGCACACACACACACACACACACACACACACACACACACACACACACACACACACACACACACACACACACACACACACACACACACACACACACACACACACACACACACAAGTGCCAACTGTCTAGGATGTGGTGGGGTTTGACAGTGGGCTCTGTTGATCCTCTATAAAAAGCTGCATGTGTCTGCAAGCAGGCCCTATCACAGCGACCGTGCGCCGCTCAAAGCACACAAGCCCAAGAGGAGTGCCAACTGGCACATCAGGATTCATACCAGTAAGATCCTGATTATGGTATACTGGTCACAGCAAACGACATTGGACGATTCACGGTTTATGGATAGGACTAGGCGTATATGGGCTGACAGTCGAGCTATTCTGTTTCCTGAGTAAAAAAGAGTGACATCTTCTTGAAATGGCAAGCAGGCTAATGGTTCGTCTGCCTCCGTCCCGATAAACAACCTGGCAGGCCTCCGGTAACGCTCAAAACCTGTCACCTATACCGGTGGGTAGTAGGTTCAGATGCACCATTCCTGATTTACACCGATCCGGCTCTGAACACGGTGTTATAAGGCACCGGAGTCAACCCTTGCATGGACCTCACTGTTTACAAAGGCACCCATGGGATCATAAGAGGCGACTATCTACAACAGGTAGAGATAACGGCCCGGAGGGGGACCCCTTTAACATGGAAACAAATTCTACAAACAACGAAGGAGCAGGCGGGGCGAATGTTTTCGCAAAGAGTGGGAAGCTGCAGCGATCTCCAGTGATGTCGCAGGCAGCAGTAGCGAGTACCAGTAGTACGGCCAAGACTGCTGAGTACCAGGCAGGCCAACAGGAGCTAGGATCCGGCAATAGGGTGTCCACCCAAAATCGGAAAGTAGTGCTACTCAGGAGGAGCTACAATTCAGGAGGTCCAACCTGATGGAGGTGCGGAAGCGAGTCAACGAGCTTTATGACTTCGTGAAGGACAAGCACAATGTTCACACGAAGATCAAGCTTCTAGTGACAAGCATTAACTCCGCCGTAAAAGCAGCCGAACACGAACAGATCGCGCTGAAAAAGAAAGCCGAAGCAGCTGAAAAGGTGCTGAAAGATGCGGCGGAGCATACAGCAGTTGAGACACAGCAGGCACCCAAAAGTCCCCGAACCACTCGCACGGAAAAACGAGGAAGGGATTCGCCTGGAGAGCAGGAAGGCACGAAAAAGCAACGGAACGTTCAAGACTTTGCCAGCGTTCTGAAGGAACGTGTCAAGGATGGTGAGTGGCAGACCGTTGAAAACCAGCGGGAGAAGAGGAAGCAGCAGAAGGAGAATGTGGAAAAGAGGAAGGAACAGAAGAAACAAGAAAAACGTCGTTCTCCTCGGGAGAGAGTTAAAGGTGATGCCCTGATCGTAGAAGCGAGCGATAAAACGTCGTACGCAGCGATCCTGAAGAAAGTGAGAGAGGACCCGGAGCTAAAAGACTTGGGTGAGAAAGTGGTGAGAACTAGGCGTACCCAGAAGCGGGAGTTGCCGTTCGCGCTGAAGAAGGATCCCACGAGCAAGAGCTCGGCCTTCCGGGAGCTCATTGCCAATTCATTGGGCAGTGACGGTAACGTAAGAGCTCTAACGCAGGAAGCAGTGGTCGAGTGCAGAGACCTGGACGAGATCACGACGGAAGACGAACTGAGGGATGCACTGGACTCACAATGCAAGCTGGGGGTACGGTGGCACGCAAGTATCAGCGATACGACTACCAGCAGAGGCTGCCAACAAAATGGTGGAGGCCGGCAAGATGAAAGTAGGATGGTCAATGTGTCCGTTGAGATTCGCCCCACGAGTCACCAAGCAGATGGAGCGATGCTTCAAATGCATGGCGTTTGGCCACCAGGCGCGAAACTGCAAAGGCCCGGATAGATCCGGTCTATGTAGGAAATGTGGTGAAGAAGGACACGTTGCTAGGGACTGCACGAAGCAACCAAGATGCCTGCTCTGCAAATCGGAGGACGGAAACGACCATACGACGGGTGGCTTCCAATGCCCTGCATACAAGAAGGCGATGGCGGGCCGGGATTAATGGAGATCATCCAGTTGAATCTCAATCATTGCGACACCGCACAGCAACTGTTGTGGCAGTCGACAACAGAAGCAATGTGTGACGTGGCAATTATTGCTGAACCGTATCGGATCCCTCCTGACAACGGCAACTGGGTGGCGGATTCATCGGGGATTGCAGCTATCCAAGTGATGGGCAAATTCCCTATTCAAGAGGTGGTAGACAGCTCAAGCGAAGGTTTCGTTATCTCCAAAATCAACGGGATCTTCGTGTGTAGCTGCTACGCACCCCAAGATGGACTTTGGAGCAGTATAACCGGATGCTGAACTCACTCACGGAGAAGCTGATCGGCCGAAAACCGGTAATCATAGGAGGCGACTTCAACGCTTGGGCAGTGGAGTGGGGAAGCAGGCTGACTAACCCCAGAGGTTACAATTTGCTGGAGTCGTTGGCAAAGCTGGACGTCAGGCTGTGCAACGAAGGTACCGTTAGTACATTTCGCAGAGATGGCAGGGAGTCCATCATCGACGTCACGTTCTGCAGTCCGTCGCTGGTGAGGAACATGAACTGGAGAGTTAGTGAGGACTATACACATAGTGATCATCAGGCGATCCGGTATTGTGTTGGAACACGAATGCAGACGGTACGGCGAGAGATTAGGAATAGCGCGCGAAAATGGAAGGCGAAGGACTTCGACAAAGATCTACAGCGGCGCTACAAATCTCGATGCAGACGAGCTGACAGAAACTCTTGCGAGGGCATGCGATGCGACGATGCCAAGGAGACTGGAGCCAAGGAAAAGCCGGCGGCTAAATTACTGGTGGAACGATACTCTTGCTAGCCTTCGTGTTGCGTGTCTCAGAGCCAGAAGACACTTTCAGAGAGCAAGGTCTGAAACAGTCAGAGAGGAGCGTAAGATAATCTTCCGTGAAGCTAGATCGGCCTTCAAACGGGAGATTAAAGTCAGCCAATCCAACTGCTTCAAGGAGTTGTGCCGAGAAGCTGACGCTGATCCTTGGGGCAACGCTTATCGGGTCGTAACAGCGAGGATCAGGGGTCCAGCGACGCCAGCGGAAATGTGTCCGGACAAGCTGAAGATCATCGTTGATGGTCTCTTCCCGCAGCATGATTCTACGATGTGGCCACCTACACCGTACGTAGATGAAGACGGAGTAACCATTGCAGGTATGCAAGTCTCCAACGACGAGCTGTCATCAGTGGCGAAAGGTCTGAAGATGAAGAAAGCTCCGGGTCCGGATGGAATTCCAAACGTGGCTCTAAAAACTGCGATACTGGCGTTTCCAGATTTGTTTAGGATGGTGCTGCAGAAATGCCTAGCAGATGGTAACTTTCCGGATAGGTGGAAGATCCAGAAACTAGTGCTGCTGCCGAAACCAGGGAAACCGCCGGGGAATCCAGCATCGTATAGGCCCATATGCCTGCTGGATACACTGGGGAAGCTTCTGGAAAGGATTATCCTTAATCGGCTGACGCAGTTCACTGAAGGCGAGACCGGCTTATCGGAAATGCAGTTCGGATTCCGAAAAGGCAGATCGACGGTGGACGCAATCAGGACGGTCATTGAAGTTTCAGAGAAAGCGGCCAAGAAGAAGAGGCGCGGCAATCGATTCTGCGCTGTAGTAACGATTGACGTCAAAAACGCTTTTAACAGTGCCAGCTGGGAGGCTATCGCCGCAGCGCTGCACGGTATGCGGGTTCCTGACTACTTGTGTAGAATCATTGAAAGTTACTTCCAGAACCGGATCCTGGTTTACGAAACGAATTCGGGGCAGAAGTCGATTAGGGTTACCGCAGGTGTTCCGCAAGGTTCCATTCTAGGCCCGACGCTGTGGAACATTATGTATAACGGAGTTCTAAAACTGAAGTTGCCCAAAGGCGTGAAGATTTTCGGATTCGCGGATGATGTCGTTCTAACGATAACCGGAGAGTCGCTGGAAGAGGTAGAAATGCTGGTGGCGGAGACGACCGACGCAGTTGAAAACTGGATGAATGGAGTCAAACTGCAGCTTGCTCACCACAAAACAGAAGTGATGCTGGTTAGCAACTGCCGCGAGATCCAGCGGATCCAGCTTACCATAGGAGGGCACAACATACCGTCCGTGCGGGCTTTGAGGCATCTAGGAGTGATGATCGACGACCGGTTGAATTTCAACACCCATGTAGACTATTCCTGTGAAAAGGCATCTAAAATGGTCAGTGCGTTTGCAAGGATCATGCCGAACGTGGGTGGTCCTAAAAGCAGCAGTAGGCGTCTTCTGGCAGCAGTAGCATCCTCGATACTGAGGTACGGAGCTCCAGCCTGGGGAGCTGCGCTCAAGACGAAACGTAACCGCAGAAAGTTGAACAGCGTGTTTCGCCTAATGGCCGTTCGAGTCGCGAGTGCGTACCGAACCATTTCCTCGGAGGCAGTTTGCGTTATCGCAGGATGATTCCAGTCTGCATAACCCTAGCAGAGGACATCGAGTGCTACCAACGGAGGGATACCAGAAATGTGAGGAAGGCGGTAAGACTGGACTCTATGGTGAAGTGGCAGCAGGAGTGGGACAATGCGGATAATGGAAGGTGGACCCATCGGCTCATCCCCAATGTGTCGACGTGGGTGAACAGGGAGCATGGTGAGGTGAACTTTACCTCACACAGTTCCTGTCCGGACACGGTTGTTTCCGCCAATATTTGCACCGGTGTGGCCATGCATCATCGCCATTCTGCCCGGCGTGTATCAACGTAGAGGAGACTCCAGAGCACGTGATATTCGACTGCCCGAGGTTTGCGGAGGCACGTAGGAGAATGCCTGCCATAAGGGCGGACAACATCGCAGAGCGAATGTGTCGCGATGAAGGTACGTGGCATGCGGTAACCAGAGTTGTGACACAAATAATGTCAGAGCTGCAGCGTCGATGGAGAAGGGACCAGCAAGCAAGGGTCGGCTCGGAGGAAAATCCAGCATAGTGAGCAGTGTTTGGCCTCGGGTCGTCGGGGCGCCGGTGAACCGGAAGTCTTCTGCCAACCGGAATCGTCGGACCGACTTCGGCACTCGATCAGTCAACCTGCTGAAGAAAGAAGAAAGAAGAGGGAAGTGCTTCGGGTATGTAGGGCACCGCCAGTGCGGACGTCATCCACCACCGGAACTGTCGGACCACCTCTGCAACCCGAAGACGAAGTCGGCGCAATGCGCGAAAGCGTCCCCTGCGATAGCCGCCGGTAGTGGGGGCACCATCAGTGCGGAAGTTTCCTTCACCGGAACTGGTGGACCACCCTCGACGCGATGGGGAGGGGTGTCAGGATGATTCGAGTTAGGAAGATTGTGGCACGACCGCCGAGAGATCGAGACAACGTAGCAGTGGATCTAGCAAGCCAGTCGGCGAACTAGCTTAAGCTAGGGACCGGAATTATAGAAGAAGTGCATGAGCACAGCCCCCGAAGTAGTCGCAGCATCCCGTGGTCCCTGGGGATCGAGGCAAGGAAGATAAGGGACCCGGTTTATCCGGGAGGCACATTTTTAGCAGGTCGGGAGGAGCCCATCCCTGTTCGCCTTCGAGCATAGTGTGGATGCTCGAGGTGTCTGTCGCGCAGATTTTTGATGGCCTTTAACCCTTGTAAAAAAAAAAAAAAAAAAAAAACAAGTGCCAACGCGAATCCATGGGGTGACGCCTATAGGGTCGTAATGGCCAAGACACGTGGGGCGATGGCCCCTACAGAGCGGTCTCCAGAGATGCTGGAGAGGATCATCGCGGGGCTCTTCCCACGTCACGACCCAAGCCGCTGGCCTCCCTTCGTGGAGCTGCCAGGAGCCATGGTGGCCGACGAGGGAAGAGTAACTGTGGCGGAACTTGCGGGGATTGCACAGTCCCTTAGTGTAGGTAAGGCGCCAGGACCGGATGGTATTCCGAACCTGGCCATTAAAGCGGCCATTGCCGAGGCTCCCGATATGTTCAGATCTGTCATGCAGAGATGCCTGGACGAGGAGTCTTCCCTGAAGCATGGAAAAGGCAGAGCTTGGTCCTATTGCCAAAGGCGGAAAACCACGGGGGATCCGTCGGCATATAGACCAATATGCCTGCTTGATACGGCGTGGAAGGTGCTCGAGAAGATCATCCTCAACAGGCTGTTGATACGCACGGAGGGTGCGGATGGTCTATCGAGTAACCAGTTTGGCTTCCGAAAGGGTAAGTCGACCGTAGACGCTATCTTGTCGGTTACCAAATCCGCGGAGATAGCTATCCAGCGTAAGAGGAGGGAGTTCGCTATTGTGCAGTAGTGACTCTCGACGTGAGGAATGCCTTCAATAGTGCCAGTTGGGCAGCTATTGCAGATGCGCTCCTGCGTCTTGAATTCCTGAGTACCTGTACAAGATTCTCAGAAGCTACTTCCAGAATCGAGTACTGGTATACGACACGGAGGCGGGTCGGAAGTGCGTTGACATAACCTCAGGGGTTCCGCAAGGTTCCATACTGGGTCCGGTGTTATGGAACGTCATGTATGACGGTGTCTTGAGGTTGAAGTTCCCGGTGGGCGTGGTAATCGTCGGCTTCGCTGACGATATTACGCTGGAGGTCTACGGCGAATCGATCGAAGAGGTGGAGTTGACTGCAGCCCACTCGATCGCAATTGTGGAGGAGTGGATGAGTTCCAGGAAGTTAGAACTGGCTCACCACAAGACTGAGGTGGTTGTTGTTAACAACCGAAAGTCGGAGCAGCAAGCGGTGATAAGGGCAGGCAACTGCACGATCACCTCTGAATGCTCAATCAAACTCTTGGGGGTAATAATCGACGATAAGCTCACCTTTGGTAGCCACGTCAATTACGCCTGCAAGCGTGCCTCCACAGCTATAGTGGCATTGTCCCGGATGATGTCCAATAGCTCTGCGGTTTATGCCAGCAAGCGCAAGCTTCTGGCTAGCGTTGCTCTGTCCATACTGAGGTATGGGGGCCAGCTTGGGGCACGGCCCTGCGTATTAACTGCTACAGAACGAAGTTAGAAAGTACGTATAGGCTCATGTGCCTAAGAGTTGCGAGCGCGTACTGTACCGTGTCGCACGATGCACTCTGCGTCATCACCGGTATGATGCCTATTGACATCGTTATCGGTGAAGACATAGAGTGCTTTGAAATGCGCGGCACGAGAGGCATCCGCAGGACTGTCAGGTTGGCCTCAATGGTCAAATGGCAGCGTGCGTGGGACAGTTCCACTAAGGGTAGATGGACAAATAGGTTGATACCGGAGATAGGTACGTGGGTCAAGAGGCGCCATGGGGAAATCACTTTCCACCTGACCCAGGTCCTTACAGGCCATGGTTGCTTCAGACAGTACCTACACCGGTTTGGACACTCGGCCTCGCCCGAGTTGAGCAGATTCCCCCTCCATTGTTTAGGAAGAAAAAAAAAATATATATAACACTATGGGTCTCCGAGTCTCCTATAAAAAGTTTGTTTTTGGAGTGATCATATCCTTTACCGTATACTTAGTATACGAGAAAGGCAAAAAAAAAACACATTAGAAAGATCATAAAAACTTTTTAGGGGAAAAAAATTCGATCATTTTGCATGTTTTTGCATTGAATAGCATTGCATTTTTTTTCAATTTTCTTTTTCTGTATTGCAATTTAGCTTCAATCTATGGTTAGAATTGGAATTCAACGAAGTAACACTAATATTGGATTCGGATGTTCGTCTGCATAAATAGCGATGAGTTGACAATGAATTGACTATCGAAACATTATCCGATTTTCAAAAAAATCCTTCTCCTTTCCGAAGTGTTTATATAATCATGGAAACGATAAAATATGTAAGAATGTACTCATAAGAAACGCGACGCGAGACAAGACTTAACACTTATAGTTTTTTACAATCACATGAATGAAGTTAGAAATACGTAATCACAATACCATTGGAACGTTAAAACGAAATAGAATACGAACTCTTAGTTTTTACTTCAATGAATTAAATATTTTTTATAGCAGAAGCAACTATTTGAAGAAACATTTAATTAATTATTATTTTGGCTTGGTTTGTAAAAAAATCTGTACCAATCTGTACTAATTGGAGAAAATCTGTAATCTGTATCGTACAGAATCTGTACCAAAAAAAAACCAATTTGTCAAAAAATCTGTATCTTTTCAGATAAATCTGTATATGTGGCATCACTGCGACATGGACAAAACGAACACAATGGACTCACAACGAGATGGACTGGCAACGACAACAACAATGAATAATGGAAAGAAAAAATCTAAAAATAGATTCTGTGTGGATTCTGGCTGCAGAATACCACAGTAGATCTCGGCACGGTAGCGGTTAAGGCGGTTAAGTAACACAGAGTGCCTATCAAATAAATAAAGGAATAAAAAAAAATGAACATAAAATAACTAATAAACTTCAAATGACAAACTGATATCTATTTAAAGCTTCAAACATGTTTCAATTTAAGTTTCTGTTCAAAAACTGCAGTTCATGTAGAATAAGATTTTTGCTAAGGCTCGGGTCATTTTGGCAGACTGGAGTTCTTTGCTACTGTTCAATGGTAAGTATTCCTATGTGATTCATACCCAAATACCTGTACATCCGATTTTCTGAGAATTTCGGAGAAGTGTAAAATTGTCGGAAGTTCTTTCAGGAATTACTTTTAAAAACCCTTCAGGAATTTCTTCGGATATTCCTATAGGAACTTGGTCAGAAATTCTTAAAGCAATTTCTTCCTAGAACTTTGCGAGGAATTCCAAAAGAATTCATGGAACATTTTCCGAAGGAATTTTCGGGAGAATACCTTAACGATTTTCCAAAGGTTTTCCCAAACAAATCTCTGAAGGAATGCGTGGAGGAAATTCCAAACTATTTCCTGAGGGAAATTCCAAGGAATACCTAAAAGAATTTCCGAAAGACTTTCTGGAATTCATTTCCGGAGGGGTTTTGTGGAGCTTCTTGAGGCAATTTCCGAGGGAATTTCAAATCGAATCTCCTAAAAAAATTCTGGAGAAAATTGCGAACCATTTACTGGGCAAAATTCCGAAGGAATTCCTAGAGGAATCTATAAATTACTTCAGAAATACCAGTAGGCATTTCCTAAAGTAAGTTTTTTAAACTTTTTTAAGGAAGCTTTTCGGAGGAATTTACAAGGAAATATATTAAGCGGTTTTGTTGATTATATTCAAAAATTGATTTCAAAATAAAAAATAGTTATAGTGGAAAAAAAATGAGAAAGGGATTTAATTATTTTGCTAAATTGGTTTGCCAAAAAAGTCAACTGCCCTAATAGAACAGATAAAAAAAAGAAAACTGATCTAATAAGTGACCAGGTTGATTTTAATAACTAAACAAATAAATATTGTCAAAATAATCAATATGCTACTAAACTTGAAATCCCTGAACTGTAATGATTTGCCTACACCAATGCTATTAGTCATCGGCGTGGCAAAATTATGATCGGCGGCGCGCTGACCCAAAATCGTCGTCGGCGGCAGCGTGAGTAAAACCACCGGCGGCGCATAGGTCTAGGGTCAATTTTTGAATCAACAAATAAGAAAACAATGAATGCATGTTCAAGTAGAGAAGAAAGTGTCTGTTGAAACGAAAATTGAAGAAATTGTGTTTTTTTATAATTTTGTATTTTCTGCTAGAACTCACATGAAAAAAATATGATTTTTTTAGACTTTTTTGAAAGGCTATTTTACTCCACTTCCTCTAATGAAAATTCCTGAAATTTTGCAAAATATTGTTTTCTACATAGATAAAGAAACCTTGATAGTTTTAACCAGATCGGAAAACCATCAAAACGAATAGGGTCACAATTTTCGAGAAATGGTTTAAAAAAACAATGCTGCAGAAAATTCTAATGTTCTTGGTTGTTCTTGAGTTGGCGCGTCCGAATATCAAATAAAAGCTGTTGCTCTATGCTCTAGGGTTTAGTTTTTTTATCCTAGATATCATGTTAAAAAATATTCCCTTTGGAAAAACCACCATTTTTTCTCGTAAAATTGCATTTTTTCCGAAAGAAAACAATTTTATAACCATAAATTGCTTGTTAAGCAGAAAAAGCATGCAAATCTTGAAAATGAAACCAGATTAATCCACCTAGCAGTGATGATGCCTTTCTCGTGCATTATAACATAGGTCATCACTCCGGATAAAATTGCAACCTTGCAAATCAACATGCCGCGTGGCAATACGATACACCACGCGACCACTTCGGATAGCAACAGCGTTGGCCGAGATCGAACGAGGTTCATCGACCAGCAGAGCATCAGCAGAATTGGTGAAATGCACAATCAGCATTCTTCTTATTGGCTTTACATCCCCACACTGGGACAGAGCCGCCTCGCAGCTTAGTGTTCATTAAGCACTTCCACAGTTATTAACTGCGAGGTTTCTAAGCCAGGTTACCATTTTTGCATTCGTATATCATGAGGCTAACACGATGATACTTTTATGCCCACGGAAGTCGAGACAATTTCCAATCCGAAAATTGCCTAGACCGGCACCGGGAATCGAACCCAATCAGCATTAGTAGGGTATAAGTATGACCACTGTTGCAGGAGCAAGTCAGTTCTAATTTAATTAACAAGTAGTAAAGTTCAGGTTAGGTGATCAATTGTAAATTAACCGATTATTTGAATAAATAAATAATATCTTTTTGCCACTCGTGACGCGACTGCTATAATTGAATATTGAAAAAAAAAAACACATTAGAAAGATCATGCAAACTGTTTAGGGGAAAAAAACTTCGATCATTTTGCATGTTTTTGCATTGAATAAAATGCATTGCATTCTTTTTCGATTTTCTTTTTCTGTATTGCAATTTAGCTTCAATCTATGGTTAGAATCGGAATTCAACGAAGTAAAACTCACATACAATAATCACCAACGAAGTTGGGCGAATGACTCAAAGAAAGAGAAATTTTTCAGAAAATCAAATAGTGACCAGTGAGTTTTGTTCTCACTCGTATTCTCAACGGCATCCATCCATAAATCTTATTCCAGTGAACATAAAATTACCATTCGACACTCACTACAATACAGCAAAGCATTCAAAAGTACGGCGTTTCATTGTTGAAAGGCTACTTGAGCTACTGAAAACGCAGGGCGTAAAATTTAAAGCAGCTAGATTCCAGAGTATGTCGCAGCCTCAAAAAAATATATTCAAATATTTTCCCTTCATTGTACTGTGGTACATCAAACGAACCCGCCAATTTCATTTCGCTAGCCCCACGCCTTTGTTCGCTCAGCTATCTGAAATCCTTGCTGGTTAACATTATTTTGCATATCTCCTCATCGTTGGAAGTGCTGGCAAAGAACGTCAATTGCCACATTGGTAGACAAGTGGCGATGCATTGATACCGGCCAGTTCCATTGAATACCAATGATAGGCATCGAACGTCAAGCATCGGATTTTCAGAATGGCACAATCCTTTTCCACGTATTTCAATACAGTTGTGCAGAGAATAACCCATCCGATACGGACTAATCTCTTCTATTGAAGGTAATGCTGAATGAAATACGGGCTCGAAAATTAAAAATCAACGCTCGTAGCGGACTTCCCTTTTTTGTCACTCCCTACCAGAAGAGTATGATTTATAGCAATCGATTCTGACATATGCTGCTTTTAATTGAAACAGTTTTTGCCATATTGCAGTTTTTAGTGCCGTTTGCCAACCCATTTCAGAAGTTTGGGGTAGATACATGTAGAATGCAAAACAGCGACAAAAAATGTACAAATCTTGTTAGAGCACGACTTTTGCTCCACTTTCTGATTGATTCCAATCGTGCCATACCGTAGCGGTTCGTTATGGATGAGTATCTAAAAAAATAATGAGTTGAATTTGGCATGCTTTTTGATCAATGTCTGAATCATAGAAAATAGACATCAAAACTGTAATCAATTTCACTCGGGAAGCTGTCAATGATACTGTGGAAGTAAGGAATATGATAATTTATATTCCTTACTTCCTTACGCAATGAAATTTAATGTCCATCGATGGCGCACAGCTAAGACATAAAAAATAAAACGTACTTGTTTAAATCCTCCAAATTGAGAGGCGAGCCAGGCTACGATGGAAATCTCTTTAATAAAGATAATAATAATAATTCTCCAAATTTTGGAATTTGGAGTTTGACGTCTGTTTTCTGTGTTTCGAATAATGAATGGAAACATCAAACTTTCGATGTTGTACTTCTATCCAACCAATATTTTCAACATATAGGTCAGTCATTTTCAAATGGGTGGATTCAATGAATGACCAACAACTATCGACAATGGTTGCAGGTTTACATACATTTCGCATCACTCCAGCCATACGATACGGCCGGGATGAGCGAAGACTCCGTTATGCAACACACTACATGTGGAAGCCTCGTACTGCACTTCTGTAAGGCCAATGATTTTTTAGAGACACTTTTGCGCCATTCAGCAAAAGCTTTTCGATAGCCAATAGATGCCAGAGAAAGACATTCTTGGAATCCTCGCTCCGTTATGAGGCGTAGAATCGTGTCTATTGTCTCATGGGGGGATTAATTTGCATAAAGGACAATGTTCGATATAGATATGTTTCATTTCACTCGTAGAACGTGAATTGCTTATAATAAACTATCGTGAACCGTTGCTAACACCCGTATCATTTGGACCATTAAGGTCAGTGAGTTGACAGTTAGAGACGTCATCCGGCATTTCGATTAACATTACTCTGTCGACCAAGGGAAATAGGGGCCAATTATGCTTCGACATTTGTGAAGATAATTATGCTGATGGCCGATGTACACAGAAAAAGTAATGGAAATGGAAATGTAAAAACTAAGGTATCTAGTAGTAAACTGATTTGACGTCATCATGAAAAATTTAAATGTATATAAATCTCAATTTCAGCTGGATTAACTTTAGTTTTACACAATAGTGTAAATATGAATTACTTTAAATGTCAAATAATACAGTCTCGAAATAATGGTAACTTTACTAAATACGTTTAGCTCGATAGAGAAGATATTTCAGCAAATCTTTTTTGGAAAGGGTCCGTAAACTACAATTCCATTTTTCGATTGGATTTCGATGTAAATTGTCTATAACTTAAGCTGCTGCATATGGTCACGCCATATGCGGTATGCGGTGGCGAGCATTCAAAGAAATCGTCCAAACCGGATTACAACCGGTCGACATTTCCGGACGAGTTCGATCGTCCATTTTGGCTCGTGAAAATAGTTGATCGCGAGGTTGATTCTATATTATGATTGCTGCTACTAATTTTCAGCCGAAATCGATAAATGAGAACTTTTATATACTTTGAATAATTTGAAATGACAAACGCTGCGTAATGCGTACCTGGAACAATAAAATAGACCCCATTTTGCAGTTCTTAGCCTTTAAAGGTTCCCCCAAACACACGCGATGCGACAGTCGCGACGCGATTCTATCGTTTGGCGGCAGCGATTCTGTCACCGTTGGTATTGAGGCGTAGATAGAACATTGCCTGCAGCGACCCAATGATAGAACTGCAGCGACTAGTTGTCGCCATCGCGGCGATGAAATCTCTTAGGTCTGGGGGAACCTTTATCCAAAAACTCCTATCCATACCTCACCGTGGTACTGGCCGGGATACGAGCAACCTTAGGGAATATCGCATAACCAACTTCGGTGTTGGTTTTTTTCATAACAGCGGTTGTTATAAAACATGTACCATTAGTAGTTTAAATAACAAAATAAGACAGAAGTTGTACGACCGTGATCAGTTTCAAATTAAATTTTATTGGCATATCGGTCTCGATGTTTCTCGTAAAGAGGAAGGGAGCAGCGTGTATGCGAAAGCAGATGGGAAAGAAACAAGTTCCACCACGGTTACTCTTCCCTCGTCGGCCACCCTGGCGCCTGGCAGCTCCAGTGATGCCAGAAACTTGGGTCATGACCTGGGAAGAGCCCCGCGATGATCCTCTGCAGCATCTCTGGAGACCGCTCTGTGGGGACCATCGCCCCACGTGTCTTGACCATTACGACCTTATAGGCGTCACCCCATGGATTCGCGTTGGCACTTTGACACAGGCTCTCGAAGCAGGCTTTTTTGCTTGATCTAACCTCAGTCTTCAGTCTTCGTGGCTCTAGCAGCCACGAACGCCACCCGTCGTTCAACACGCTCCGCTTCTGTGAGTGCTCGCTGCATCGCAATTGCTTGAGTCCACCAGTAAGCCGGTGGCGTCCCATTCCTAGGGTGGACTTTCCTAGGCATGCTGGCATCGCATGCACGTGAGAATACTGATACCAGCTGCTCGCCGCTCAGACCGAGAGTATTGTGCTCGCGTCGGAGCGCTTCCTTAAACACCTCGTCGTCGAAGTACGATGTCTTCCACATACGAGGGCTAGGCCTCGCCCCTTCTTCCGTCCGCTGAATGCTGGTCGTATAGTCGATACTGTAGAGAACCGCCAGGTGGTCGCTGTGAGTGTAGCCATAGCCATCATCTACCCTCCAGTTCGAACTACTCGTTTGGCCAGGGCTCCAGAACGTAACGTCGATAATCGACTCGGCCTCGTTCCAGCTGTAGGTACTTTTGGTACAGACATTAGCCTAGTCCACATCCAACATGGCCAGTGATTCCAGCAGGATCTGCCCCCGTTGATTCGTGGATCGGCTTCCCCATTCCACGTCCCAAGCGTTGAAGTCCCCCGCTATCACCACCGCCCTACGTCCCATCAAGATAGCCGTCAAACAATCCAGCATACGATCGACCCTCTAGGAGGCGCATAGCAGCTGCAGAAGAAGACCCCGTTGACTTTGGCAATGACGAAGCCCTTGTGTGTTGAAGACACCAACTCTTGGACTGGGTATTTCCCCGTTGTCCATATCGCCGCCATTTTAGACCCATCGGTGACTCAATTGCCGTTACTGGCGGGTACCCGGGAAGGATCCGCTATGATGGCGATATCCGTCCCCCATTCAGCAACTGTCAGACATAGCAGTTGCTGGGCTGCATTACAGTGGTTCAGCTGCGTTACCTGCACTGTGATTTTGCAGTACGCTGTACTGTTCACAGCTTTTCTGGAACAAATCAAACAATTGGGAGGGTTCGTGCAGCATTGTGCCTTATGTCCCTCCAATCCGCAGCGTCGGCAGAGCTTGTTTCTGTCAGGGCCTTTCCAGGCACTTGAAGCAAACTTCGAGTTCCTGGTATATGCCCACAGGGCACACCGACCAACCCACCTTGACGCTCTCTAACTTGACTACCTTGGAGGCGTCCGCTGCAGATAGCCGAACCAATGCTATCTGCGTCCCTGCCGGACCTTTCCGTAGCCGAACGGCTGCGGTGGCGTCTCCACTTCACACTGTCGCCGCAGTGCCGTGACGAGCTCTTCGATTACTGTGATCTCGTCCAGGTCTTTAAGCATTAGATTCTCCTCCGTCGTGAGTGCCCTCAACTTGACCGTCTCGCCTAGGACTTCCTCCGTCAACTTCTTATAGGCGGCGCCCTTTCGCGAGACGCCCCGCTAAAGCTCGACGATCGTCTCGCCCGTCCGGGTACGTCTTATTCGACGTACGTCGATGCCGAGTTCACCAAGCTTGACGTCACTCCTCATCGCCTTCAAGACGTCCGAGTACGTACCCTCGTCCGTCTTGATGACTAGGGCATTGGCGCCTACCCTAGACTTCTTGCTACCCTCATTCACCTGGGCCTTCTTTTCGGCCCTTGACGTCTTCGGTTTCCTCTTGTTGTTGACCAGTGTCCAGGAGCCGTCATCCCCCTCTATTTCCCTGGTCTGGGGCAGCTGAGAGCTCTCAGCCTGCCGTAACCCGTTACCACCGTCTTTCCTCAGTGGACGGACCTTTACAGGTTCTTCCTCCCCCGGTTTTGGAGGTACCTGGCCGGGGTTCAGCTTCCCAGCCCCACTACCCTTGTTCGGGGTAGTAACCCTCCGCGTTTTGGAGCGGCCCCCAGGGAGCTCATCCCCTGGAGACTCTTTCCCCCTTTTTTGTGTCTGCTTCGTTGGAGCAGTCACCTCCGACGTTCCCGCGTATTCTTGAGCCACAGTCTGGGTAGATTTTGGCACCACCGTCTTCGCTGGCACGCCCTCGGTCGAATCGACCTCGCCCGAGCCCGCGAATCCTTGGGCTTCAGTCTGGGTAGACCTCGACTCCACGGATTTCACGGGTTCGCACTTGGCCGTTTCGACCGCCTTCTCCAGCTTGGCGTCCAACATCGACTTTCGATGTTTCAGCAAGCTCGTCTTGAGGTCCTTACTGATATTATGCTTCGATGACGCAAAGTCGATGATGGTGTCCAGCGTTTCCGTCGCAACCTCGAAGGCCGAAAGCCCATCGTATTTGCGGTTCATCACCCTCACAAGCCATGAGAGGTCCATAACCTCTACCGGCGTAGCCGGGGAGAAGGTTAAGTGACCCTAGCTGGCGCTGCGCACCGAGCTGCCGACTATTGCCTCTTACCTCATAGGCGGAGACCTGAAAAACCCACCTCTTGCGAAGGGGTTGTCGCCTACACTACTACCACTAATTTAAGAATTAACTTGGTTTTCCATTTTGATCCCACGAGTTGCTCGGGAAAAGAGGTCCATCACGGCAGCGCCCAGCATGACGCGGAAAGGGACAATTATTGTGGAGGGTGCCCAGGTACCCCACAGGCTCCGTTAAGGACATAGTTGGAGGAGTTTCACGATGGCAGTCAATATGGCACCGGACTTTCCACGGGTCAACCCCGCACCTCCCGCACTCCTCTCCCTCCAACATTCGAATGCATCGAACAGCATCGAACAAAAGTATAATATTCAAATTACTAACCTGCCCACAGCATATTGATTCACTTCCCGTGATAATTAACATGTTTCTTCAAAGAATTTTGTCGTAAATCAGCAGTTTTATAGTCGTTCGCGATTCGGTGGGCTTATCACTGCACTTCACTACTTCTCAAAGGGCATAGAAAAATCCAGTTTTTACTCACTTCTCCGCACATGAGCAGCCCGAAATGTTGATAGAATGCAAATTAAACATCACTTTTTGATATAAGTTACTAGTTTGAACCGGAAACCTAATATAAACTGCTATTTTTGCCCGAAAAAACGAATAAAAACTGACCGCGGAGCGAATGTAAACACCGGCAGCGGCAGCAGCAAACTAATGCATAGGGTGGTTCAAAAAATGATTTTGCTCCGCCGCGCTCAGTCGATTATGATTCATAATTTGGGTGTCATCCGATGGTTTGGGTTGGTTTGAATAGAGGCTTACCGTGCACAGGTCGTTTCAGGTTTGTATGACAGTTGATATGGCGAGGTTGAATTTTACATTATTTTGATTGTGGCACTCCGTCATTGGGCGCTGGCGAGGGGGGAGACCATATGACTGGATGAAATATTCAAGAGCTTTAATTCCATAGACAGTGGACATTGAATGGTGATTTCAATGGTTGGGAGTCGATTTTAATCAAGGTTGCGAATCTTTAGCATGATAATTAGGCTTATTTTTTGCGTTACATAATCAATGGATCTTTCCTGCGGTGCGGTTTTCGTTCAGTGAAGTCTCCGGAATGTTGCTTTAAGCTATGTGGATTCTCTTTTCGCCAGCGTTTGGAGGGAAGGCGCTGTAGCCAGTGTAATGAAAAGTTTAGTTTCTCATACTAGTTTTCATACAAACTTGAACCGGCTAGTGTTCAACCAGTTTTTGTTCAAATCGGTTTTTGGAGGACACTCGGAGCATGGGACGGAATCGAGTGAGCGTGGTGGAGCTGGGTCGTTTTTTGAACCACCCTACTACTATTCTTTGTTTTTTTTTATAAATACGACACCAATACTACTACAGTATATGACAGTTTTTATTGTACCAATACTTTCAAAGCTTTGTTTTGGTACTCAACCCACCTTCACCTTAAAGGCCTATCTCCTTATTTCACCCCCTGGCCATGCATCCCCTCGGCACGGGTCGCTTAACGCCTTGGGATTAGGGGTTAGTGACGATGGTCCCCTTGATTGCATCCACTTACTCTAGTTAATGTGTGTGTGTGCGCAAAACGACGCAAAAATTGTTCAGGCTGTTATCCTTAACCGATTTGCTCGCAACAAGTTGCATTGAACGCAAAATCTTGTCCAATTGTTTCCTATTGAAAATTAGCAAAGTCGGACCATATAAAAAATCGCGCAAATAAATTTCATTAATTTTCAGGCACTTATCCTCAACCGATTTGCTCGCGACAAGTTGCATTCGACTGGGAAACTTATATGGTTGGTTTTTGACTATTTAAAACTGGCCCGATCGCACAATTCAGTCATTTTTCGGACAATTTAGCTAATCGATTTGCTTGCGGCAAATTGAATTCGACGGAGATTGTTTCTCATTAAAAATCGGCCGTATCGCACTATGGGCTTGATTTTTTACCTTTCTCGTACACTAAATTTACCGAAAGGCTATGATTCAGAAAGCCCCTTTTAATTGCTTTTATGTATTTTGATTTTTCCAATAGTTATTATTCGTAACTCTTATTGAATTTGGAATTATGTGGACATGTTTAAGACATTGAAATATTTTTCTAACAGCGACAATTTCAATTAATTTTGGTTATTGCGTATCAGGGCTGTTAACGTTAATCAACAATTAACGCCATTGAAAATTAGCCAAATCAAACTATGGGATCAAAAGTTATGGTCAAAATACTTTTTTTACGCTAAAAACGCGTGAAAAAGTCTCGCCCATTTTTCAGGCACTTACTCTTAACTGATTTGCTCGCTACAAGTTCTACAGTGATCGTTCGCTGATTGGGGCACGACCTCACCCCAACTAGCGAATGCCGTTCGCTAATTGGGGCGCTTTGACAAGCGTGAATGTTGTTTACTTTGTAAACGTCATTGAACAAAAGAAAATTTTACGCGCCAGAAAATATCGATCCCGCCAAACACGGGAACAAGACGTCAACGCGTTTTTGACATCACATTCTGACGTTTAGCTGCTTTTTAATTGGGTTCCGCCCCAATTACCGAACCCCCAACTAAAAAGCGCCCCAACTAGATAAAACCCAATTAGCGAACGTTCACTGTATTGTTCAATTGTTTACTATTGAAAAATATCTAGATCGGACTACCGTTGACCCCCGGTAATGTAACCGTTTTTAATCTGAACACTTTTTTATTTAAGCCCCGTTCGTTTAAACATCGTTCATATTAAAAAAGGTTCAAATGTCATTAAGCACATGGAATCGAGAAAAGAAAAATGGAACATCGTGAAACGGAGCGCAGAATCAAAACAAACCAGCAAATAGATCAGCCAGAAACTAGTTTTCTGATGCAAATAGGGTCACCAGAAGTTCAAATTAAAAATGAACCCCGTTAACTTGAATGAGGTACCGTTCAAATTATCTGGGGTAAACGGGATAGGATCGGAGGTTTTGGTCAAAATACATTTTTCTATACCAAAAGTGCGAAGAAATAACTCACTCGAATAAAACGAGAAATTCATCATCACCGCTAGGTGGATTAATCTGGGTTTTGTAAAACAGTATAGTTACCTCGGAAAAAAGTCAGCTAAGATCTTTAGCTTCCTATTGATGATCATATCGTTGCATAATATTGACTTGAAAAAAGTTATGAGCGAGATACGCAACTAGGCCAACAACCGAATACACTCCCCTTATAATAATTTATTTTTGGAAATTTTGTTATTTTTTCAATAGAACATTTTGATTTCTTTATGGAAAATTCATCTTCTATAATTGCATTTTTTGCCTTTCTCGTTTACAAAGAATACGTAAAGGCTATATGTTCGCTCCAAAAACGAACTTTTTATAGGAGCCCCGGAGACCCATAGTGTTATATACCGATCGACTCAGCTCGACGAATTGAAGTGATGTCTGTGTGTGTGTGTGTGTGTGTGTGTGTGTGTGTGTGTGTGTGTGTGTGTGTGTGTGTGTGTGTGTGTGTGTGTGTGTGTGTGTGTGTGTGTGTGTGTGTGTGTGTGTGTGCGCAAACTAATCTCACTCATTTTTTAAACAATTAATATTTTTTATTAAAAAAAAAGTCTCACTCATTTTTTAAGCACTTATTCTTAGTCAAAAATCTTAGCTGTGGGCTCAAAAGTTATGACCAAAATACTATTTTCATAACACACGAGAAAGACTCCATCACCGCTAGGTGGATTAACGTGTTTTTTTTTCTTTTGAAAGTGCTAATTTATTTTTGTTTTTTGGACAATTCCTAATTGTTTATGGAAATTTTGTATATATTCCGGCTCTACACTTAGACCCTGATTTCTTATTTTTGATTTCCTATTTTTTTATTTTTAATGAAAAGCTTCTAACTTTTTGGGGGGATTTTATATCTTAGTCGAAAAAAGGCAGCACGAAGAGAGTTCAACAGCTGAAGCGCGGGAGAACATGAATTGAACCGATATGAAGAGGTTTAGGGGTCGTACACTAATAACGTAAGCAGTAGTGGGGTGAGGAGGGGGGGGTTGACATTTTCTTACGTTCCATAAAAATAAAAAAAAGATTTGTATGGTAAAAATCTTACATAAGGGAAGAGGGGGGGTTGAAAACCCAGAAAAATCGCTTACGTTATTAGTGTACGGCCCCTTTAGGCAATTGTCATTGGCGCGCTGCATAAGACTGCGCAGCCTTGTGCAATTACCGAGAGAAGAATTTGCTGGCAAACAGGTTCGAAGATTTTTTTAAACGGTTGAAATGAAGGAAGGATGGACATTGTCGGCGACGACCAAGCTGTGGAACCACCAAGTAGTCTCTAATGAGCTGGAAAACAGCTGGGAAGGACAAGGTCCCGGTTGAGCTTCTTAAACACGTGATCCAGAACATATGGGAGGATGAAGAACTGGCTACCGGCTGGTTGGATGGCATCATATGCCAATCTGTAAGAAAAGGCACATACTAGAGTGTGTTTTCTGGTTAAGCTTGGGTTCAACGAACACCTTTTCATGACAATCTCTAAAGCCAACTCCATACTTGGATTCGTACGCCGGAGCTCTACACAGTTCGTTGACATTATATGTACTGCTTATTTATCCGAAGCATTCTACGGAGTGCAAATACACCCACGGAAATAATTATAAAACATTCGCTGATTTTCATACAAAATGGTCATGTTTGAGGATCAAAATCTCGATTTCTAGCGATTAAATTGAGTACATTTTTGGCATCCCAACCTAAAATGTCATAAATTAAAAAAGGAAAATATAATAAGGAAATAATTATAAAGCCATCACTTTCATATGAAGTTCCATACAAGTGGAGTGGCTTTATTCTAGACCAACATTTGAAAAGGGCTTAACAGCCAAAATTTATTCCTTCTGATTCTTCGTCTACATATATAGCTATATATGTGGACAAAGAATCAGAAGGAATAAATTTTGGCTGTTATGCCCTTTTCAAATGTTGGTCTAGAATTATTTCCAACTGAAACTGCCTTTTCAGTAAACATGCATATAATTAACAATCATTAATTAAATATTAGGTCATTTTAGGTTGGGAAATTGAGGTCATCTTAGGCTCTAGAAATCGAGATTTTGATATTCAAACATGACCATTTTGTATGAAAATCATCGAATGTTTTATACTTATTTCCGTTGGTGAATGGGCTTCTTACCATACGATACATGCATCACGCATAGAAAGCATCTTGAAACGCTTCGTCAGATTCGCATTACGACTGCCACGGACCAATCCCGATAATCTGCCTCCGTATGAGCACAGATGTGCACTCATTGGATTGCTAACACTCTCCAAGCACCGCATTTATTTAACAACTTTTTATTTTTGACATGATCCGTGACAGCATTGACTGTAGTAGAGTGTTCCGGGAAATCAACTTCCACACACCGAGCCGTCGATGACGCAATTCCCATTCGCTGAGGGAAAACTGGGTACACATGATCACCCCCTGTTTCCTCGAAAACTAATGACATTTTTATATTACCGATATGTGTAATCAGATGTGCTAGACAGATGATTGAATCTGAGTTACATTTGATATTAGTTACTTAATGTAGATGTTTTAGAGAGTATTTATTGTTTTAACGTTTTCAATCCTTTTGTTCTTCAAAAATAATGGTTGTAATGCGCTCAGATAAGAAACGTTGCGGACAGAAATACGGGGTGCTGCCCAAATGGTCCATTACCCTATTAGAACTTTTCCACAAAATAAAATATCTTTCCATCTTGATATTAAAACATAAAATCGAAATTCCGAAGCTAAATAAACTAAATCAAATAACGAATTCTAAAAATTTAGATTCGATGTTTTGATTTTGAAGCCATGAATAATAGCATGGTTACCTTGGTACGATTATTCACTTTGTGAGTGCATACTGATTCTATTACATTTGTCTCACAGCATAAGCGACCTATTTGGAAGCATGGGAAGCATTTCCGACGGACAGCAGCATTATTTTCGTTCTCAAATGTTCATCATGTATTACATTGTTATTTGCTCTGATTTCGGGTCAGACAATCATTCATAGAGATGTACGATTCATGTTTGCTAATCAATTTTGCAGCCCGGAACACTCTTCAGTGCCCTGCCTGCGGAATTGTCGTGGTTTTCGGATCTTCACCGAGTTCGAGTACCAAGAAGTAATATATCATGCCGCATTCCGGATGATATATTCGACTTGAGGGTAGAATGTTTGCTTCCGGATTGGTGGCCGCTCGGTAGATGCGGTAGATATATTATGAACATACAATTCCAATTGTCGGGTATGCCAATGTGGTTTAATTTGCAGTCTCCACTGCTGGCTCTAAAGCGAAGGAACGTTCCGAGAATAAATGTAACAAGTTTTCAGAATTGGAACGAAATCAAAAATTCCAAAGTCCTTCTGCCGCATTCAGAATGTGGATAAGATTTAGGGACAGAAAAAATGCTATCCGTATTGGATGCCATACGAATTTCTTTTGCTTTTATTTATGGCACTATATTCTTACTTACCTACACTCAGTTGTTGTTCCGATAGCTCAGAAAAATACATTTCTTACTGAAATCTTGTGTACGTTTTTAGAAGCTTTTGAAATTAAAAAGACGTTTGTTAATTGAGTAATGTAAAATTATATCTACAATGAAGGCAAAAACACAATTTCAGTACACTATCATAAAGATATAATTTTGAGTGTGCAGTAGCCATCGAGCAAGTAAGGTAGTGCGCGTTTCAGTCGTTGGGAAAATAATAAAATATCTATCTCCTGTTCGGTGGCTCATGCGCATGTATTGCGCTTTGCTCCGGTCGAAACAAGCGCGATTTTTCATAGTTTACAGTTGTGTTATTTCCTATCCCATAGATCGCATGACTTACCGGAGTGAATACAGATAAATTGTTCTTTGTAACTAAAACGATATCCTTTCCCAAGAAAATCGTGGAGTTGCAGAGGTATACTCGGTCGCTGGTAGCAAAGAGAGTGTGATTAACAACCCTTTCCTTCTTTTATGACCGTAAGAAAGTGGCCGGCACCGTTATTGACTTTAGATATTTGAGCTCCCGAAACGTGTACATTGAGAGTGGGTACCTAGTTTCAAGCCCCATTTATTGTGTTCTCTGTACAAGTTCTAGTCAATCACGGAGTAGCAACTACGAATTGTGCGGTCATAATGCTCATGCTCATGCAATATCATAAAGATATTATTGCGAAAAACGTGAAAAACCGTATAATATGGGTCACTAGGGCAAAACGTGCAGAAGTGTTCTACGTCCATGAAAGAGCATTTCCTGAATGCATAATTCCAAAATTCGTCTTTGATTGATCCCTTCCCAACAAACAATTTACGCTGAATACGCTATTTTTCTAGCTGAAGAAGCTAACTTTTGGCGAAATAAGCTCTTTATCAGCTCTTAATATTATGTTTGTTGGGTTGTTCTCCTATGTGAGATGTTCATGAAAAATGCTATCAATTTTTGTATTAAATATTAATATTTATTAAGCTTTTAGGCTTGTTTGATCCCAACACCCCTATTTTTTGATGCAGCATACGATAATTCGTTGTTTTCATAGTAGCATTGGTGAATATTAGTTTTATTAATAATACATTTCGTATTTAAGAATTATTAAACTGTTTTATTTCATGGAAGAATTTTGGCCAAAAAGGCAGGTCAAAAGGGGTCCGCGACGTTAGGCATAAGTACGTTAGGCATAAGGACGTTAGGCATAAGGACGTTAGGCATGAGTACGTTAGGCATAATGGACGTTAGGCATAATGGACGTTTGGCATAATTCTGCCTTCTTTATGTCATGGGCTGTTCTTTGGGTAATTTTATGCCTAACGTCCATTATGCCTAACGTACATTAGGCCTAACGTCCGTTATGCCTAACGTTCATTATGCCTAACGTACTTATGCCTAACGTACTTATGCCTAACGTACTTATGCCTAACGGGGTATACCCGGTCAAAAGTGTATTTCTCATTACCTTCCCTGTTTATCACTTAGAGACTCAAATAATAATACTATTTTTGTTCATTTATGATATCGGATATGATTTGGAAATGTTTGGCTTCGGCGCTATTCCGAAATTTTTGGAAATCATTTCTTACCCAATAAAACACAAAACAAAATATTTGTAAAAAGATTTATTTTATTAGTTATTGTGACGCGAATATTTGTAAATATCTGTTTATTGCTCTGGGATATTAACAATTATCCGTTAATTGCATATTATTCGGCAACTCGGCCGTACGAAAACCATTTTTTTGTTAAATATCTTGGCTGCATATGCACAGCAAATGTTTGAATGGACAAATTGATATGAAATTTGCGAAGATTCCACGTGTCTTGGAGGACAGTTCCTCAAAGACACGTGGATTCTTTCTCGCAAATTTCATATCAATTTGTCCATTTCGAAACATATGCTGTGCATATGCACAGCCAAGATATTTAACAAAAAAATGTCTGTAATAGTTTTAATTTTAACAGCAAATATATAAAGATGCACTTTCATGTTTATTTGACCCCAAAATCTCTTAAATTTACAGCTTTTACCAGTAAAGTATGTACAGTGCCTTCTTTGCATCCAATATTAAGAGAAAACACGATTCCAGTACAATATCATAAAGACAAAATGGCGAAAAATGTCAAAAATTCGCGTTACTTGGGGCATTTGGGCAAAACGAGCTCAATAACTATGTTGGACATATGTTGGACCCCCAAATGTACAAATTTTGGACACCCCCAATTTAGTCTCTTCAAAGTCGAATTTCAAATTTACCCTTGTCGATTGAGCCGAAGCCAAGTCTTATCTTTCGGTTGGCATGCATCAATGAGAAGATTTCTGCGTTTTAAATTCACAATTTCGACAAAAACTTATTGTGTACGTTCTAAGATTTTCAGTGATGTATATTTTTAAGCGTAACGCATTGTAACGCTTGCCTAAATTAATGTCCTCGAAATTTCATCTAAATATCGCTTTTTCGCACAGGAAACCAGTGAAACAGATGCTGAACAATATTTATTTGCGGAAGCCAATGGGGGAATTAGCAGCGGCATTGTTTTTAGTTCAGAAATCAGAAAATTGTCGCCAGGAGGGTCCAAAATGTGTAGGGGTCCAAATCAAGTTGGTTACCCTACTAAGGGTATGCGATAACACCCTCCTTAGCCGTGCGGTAAGACGCGCGGCTACAAAGCAGACCATGCTGAGGGTGGTTGGGTTCGATTCCCGGTGCCGGTCTAGGAAACTTTCGGATTGGAAATTGTCTCGACTTCCCTGGGCATAAAAGTATCATCGTGTTAGCCTCATGATATACGGATGCAAAAATGGGAACTTGGCTTAGAAACCTCGCAGTTAATAACTGTGGAAGTGCTTAATGAACACTAGCCCGCGAGGCGGCTCTGTCCCATTGTGCGGATGTAATGCCAATAAGAAGAAGAAGAAGATGCGATAACACAATTTTTCATGACGGAACGAAATGAAACGAAATTCAGATTTACTTCTGAGACTTCGTAACGAAATTGAGGTCCATTTGATTCGAAATTTTACGAAACGAATCGAAATTTAATTTTTTTTCCGCAGAAATTTTGAAGAATAGTTTTTTTTTCTGCATTATATACGTACATAAGGGAAAACGAATAAAAAATCCGCGGAGAAAACCAATTTTATTATTAATTTATCTATAGATTCTAGATTCTCCAGCTTAATTTTACAAAAGGACATTAGTAACAGATCAGCTTTGAACCTGTTAAACATTTTCAAAAGTATGCCCCTTACCATAAACAACGTAAAAATATTCATCGCTTAATATTTCCAACAGACCTCAGTAAAAATAAAATGATTTTTTAACTGGAATCAACAGATTCAAAGTGCCACCCCTCCATTTCTATTAACATCTTGAATAAAGTCTCCAGGCAAATTGTCAACCAAATTCATGAAAACAATCTTTCCAACAGATCTTAGCAGTATGAAAGCTGTTGACTGCAGTTAAAAAATAGGCTTTTTTATTTTTACTGAGGTCTGCGGTCGAGCATTTTTTTGGTTATGGTGAGGAGAATTGGAAAAAGTGATGGATGAAAAATTCATCCATCACTTTTTTCCAATAGAGTTAGCCTTGGAGGACAAACGATAATAGTGACTTGATGAAAACCTTTTTTCGGTTCATCATTTCACCTCTCACTCACTTTTTGTGAGAACAACTAGAAAAATTCTATGGTACCCTGCGTTGCGAGTCGAACCTTAATAATAATAGCCGTGGGATGGGCTTACTTTAGCAACACCATTACGCTATTAGGCATTAGGTTACAGTGGCCAAACACCCCGGATTATGCGGGACAGTCCCGGGTTCAGCCTACTTGCCTCGCATTGCCTGGCGCCCCAGAAAACGTTCCGCATTCCATGATGAATCTGTAAAGCCTGGGGATTGAATCCATCGGAAATGCAATGTAAAGAAATTTTTAACAGGTTTAAATAATTAAGAGAATATAGGAACTTGAGCCTACTGAAGTTGAGGGTCTTGAGGGTCTACTGAAGTTATAAGATGAAGGCAGCTCACCAAAAAAACATACTTCCGAAAAAAAAAATCTATTATTATTTATTTGCTGATTTCCAGTCAAATGTTTGCTGTGTTTTAGCAATTCTCTGCAAAATAACGTTTTGACTCAGATTCCGAACACTGGCGTTTTAGAGCCCTAAAACTGAAATTTTCATCGGTTTTTTTAAATAAGGATCATGATAACAACAGTTTTCAAGCTCATATGGAGAAAATTTCATAAATACAGCCAAAATAGCCATTAGAAAGCGAGTGTTCGGAATATAAGTCATGTTTGAAATTTGAGTCAAAACGGTACGTGTTTGCTGAAAGCTAGGGGGAAGGGTCGTTTGGTCGAAACCCATTCGGCCGAAAGCCATTTGGCCGAATGCCACTCGGCCGAAAGTTGTTTGGTCGAATATAACATTTGGCCGAACAGACCATTAGGCCGAAAGTCATTTGGCCGAAAGGGTCGTTTGGCGAAATAGACGTTTGGCCGAAAAGGTCATTTGGACGAAAGGGTCAATTGGACGAAAACGTCAATTAGCAGAAAGGGCCATTTGAACGGAAGGATCATTTGAAAAGTGAGAAATTAGGAGTAGTTCTCATGCCTCATTTCTCACTTCCCACTGTAAAAATTCTGGAGCGCGAAGTGAGTAGTGAGATGTCTAAATACTCACTTTTTACAGCAAGAAGTGTGAAATAAGGAGTGAGAAGTGAGACGTCTCACTAGGACATGATGCTGCCTTGTTACTATTCAGTCGGTAGCTCTGACGAGGTGGTCGCCAGTGTAACCAAATTACAATATGTTTCAAAACTCGATGTTTATGTCCCTCCTATCAATTATTTGGGCCCTCCTTAGCCGTGCGGTAAGACGCGCGGCTACAAAGCAAGACCATGCTGAATGTGGCTGGGTTCGATTCCCGGTGCCGGCCTAGCCAATTTTCGGATTGGAAATTGTCTCGACTTCCCTGGGCATAAAAGTATCATCGTGCTAGCCTCATGATATACGAATGCAAAAATGGTAACTTGGTTTAGAAATCTCGCAGATAATAACTGTGGAAGTGCTTAATGAACACTAAGCTGCGAGGCGGCTCTGTCCCAGTGTGGGGATGTAATGCCAAGAAGAAGAAGAAGATCCATTATTCATTCAAGGGAAGCGAAAGATTCAAACACAAAAGATTTCACTTGAAAAAATATGACTAAAATATGATGTGGTAAAAAATGACAAAAAAATAAGTATAATATCAACACTTATAAATCTTTGCAGACCTTGAGAATAATGTATAAGTCTTTGGCTAATAAATATAAACTATTTTCATGCCAACAAACTCAAATGCAGACATATACGATTATTGCTAAATAATATTTTTTAAAACCAGCAGCACTTCCAAGCTAACAACAAACTGCTCTACGGAAAACGCACCGCACTGGCACGATTGTGATAGAAAATCGGTACAATTTTTAAGCATCTGGATCTGCAGAAACTAGAAAATGTGAGAAAATTCTAGATTTATATGATATACGGAATCGAAATTATCTGAAAATAAAAGTTTAGGTCATGACAATGATCTCCATCGGAAGGATCTGAATGAGTTCCAAAATTTGAAATAGATAAGATATCAATGAGAATGTCCCAAATATGGAGCATTCTTAAATCTGCAAACATCTAAAACTCTACTAAATCTGGAAAACTTCTGTAACATCACCTCTCCATTTCACTATTCTTAAATAATGGTTGTTGAAACTGAATACTATCAAAAGATCACGGAAAACAGACAATACACAGTAGAGCAGTGAGGAATATTTTGCTCACGAAGAGTTTCCACAACTAGAGCACAGATCGCCTCATAAAACATAACATTTTACTTACACAACTCAGTTAACTTAAATAAAAATAGAGCATACCACCCCAGACCAATTTTCTGGCTACGCCACTGGAGCATACAAAAACGATATTTTTACAGATAGTTATGCATATATATATTTATACTTGAACATTTTTTTTAGTACTTTATAAGCTTGATTTTTAAGTTTTAACAGAGTTCATCACTTGTTTATACTACACTTTCAACAAATCATAGAACAGAAAAAAAAAATATTTTAAGCTCTTTAAGTGGAATGTATTCAACCGTCTAAGACGAGTTTAGTACTTTCCATTTAATCCACTACGTTTTGTTATCTTTTAAAGCTAAATGCATTTCTGTTGAAGATACAGAATTGTATTAGGGGAAACCGCCAAATGTTGAACGGTTAATTTTGTCACCTATTGTTGAACTCCCATGAGAAATGCACGTGCGTTCAACAATAGGCGAAGAATTTAGCCGTTCAACATTTGACGATTTACCCTACGTGATTAATAGAGTTAGAATGCTTTATTCAGCGGCGCAATCGAATTTTCCGAATTCCCGCACTATTTTTCGTTGCACAATGTTATGACGTGTAACGAAATCGATATGAAGTGCGGGTTGCTGCGTTAAATTCGTAGATTGTGTGTATACCACACTGCCGCAACTATAGGTACACCCACAACTATCGGAACAGTGACCCCAGTTAAATATTTGGGGCGTGATCGGACGTGTTTCTGCTAGGCGGCAGAACATTCGCGAAATCCGAGTTTGTGGTCCTGATTTGACGGTCAGTGATTAATAACGAGCTCTGTGGTCTAGTGCTTATGGCAGGAGGTCGTGAGTTCTCGCTTAACTTTTCAAAAGGTCCTAAGCAATTTTTTTCATGAATTAATTTGAATAGCGCAATCAACAGAACAACATGAAAGCTTTTGATTGCAGTACTCAAATTAATTCATGAAAAAAAATGTTACTTAGGACCTTTTGAAAAGTTAAGCGAGAGTTCAATCCCTCCTTCTTATTAAAAATGTAACATGGGCTACATAACTTTCCTTAACAAATCCTCGATCTATGCTTCAGTTTATTTACCCTATAGAATTAACAAAACTTTCTTTCCGTGGTTCTGTGAGGATGCAGAGATATTCTAGGAAGCGAAATGCGGTTATCAAACCACGTTTAGCTCATCCTGAAACCCACGGCCCCCAAATGTTCATATTGCCTAGCGACAGTCCTCCCAACAGATCTTCAGATACCGTTCAAGATATGTGAGGACAATCTTGTTGCATTTCAGTCGGCAGATCTACAATCATCTGTTTATTTTATTATCAGACTAAGGCCTGTGGCCTGTGCAATGCATGAAAGTTTTCCCCTTATAGCTCGGTCCATGCCTGCACGTCGCCAACCACGCAGTCTGCGGTGGGTCCGCAAATAGTCCTGCACCTGATCGATCCACTTTGCTCGCCACCTCACCTTCTTATTTCCGTCGGATCGTTGTCAAGAACCATTTTCATCGGATTACTGTCCGACATTCTGGCTACGTGCACGGCCCACCGCAATCTTCCGATTTTCGCGATGTGAACGATGGATGGTTCTCCCAGCAACTCGTGGTTCATTCGCCTCCTCCACGTACTGTCCGTCATCTGCACCCCACCATAGATGGTACGCAGCACTTTCCTTTCGAAAACTCCCAGTGAGCGTTGGTCCTCCACGAGAATCGTCCGTAGAGAACTACCGGTCTAATAAGCGTTTTGTAGATAGTCAGTTTGGTACGGCGGCGAACTCTATTCGATTGGAGCGTTTTGCGAAGTCCAAAATACCTACGATTTCCTGCCATGATGCGTCTCTGAATTTCTTTTCTGGTATTTTTATCGGAGGTCACCAGTGAGCCCAAGTACACGAAATCTTCAACCACCTCGATTTCGTCACCACCAAAACAAACTCGTGGTGGGTGGCTTACGTTGTCCTCTCTTAAGCCTATCCCTATCATATATTTCGTCTTCGACGATGACTAGTCCAATCCGTTTGACTTCGCTTTTCAGTCTGATGTCGTCGGCGAAACCAAATAACTGGAAGGATTTCGTGAAAATCGTACCACTCGCGTAAATTTTTGCCCTTTGTATTACTCCCTCCAAAGCGATGTTGAATAGCAGACACGAGAGACGTTTTGGCGTTTTGAAAGGACTCGAGAATGCCCATGAAACTCGAACCACGCACATAACCCGATTCATCATCGCCTTGATGTGTGGTCACGTTGTATTCGCGACATTTCTGCAATAACTGACGTACGGCGAACACCTGATCTGTGGTAGAGCGTTCACCCATAAATCCCGCCTGGTACTGCCCCACGAGCTCTTTTGCGATTGGTGTTAGTCAGTGACATACAATTTGGAAGAGTACGACGTTCAGCAATGTGATTGCGCGGTAGTTGGTACAATCCAGCTTATCACCCTTCTTGTAGATGGGACACACGACACCTTCCATCTACTCCTGCGGCAGAACCTCATCATTCCAATCCTCAGTAATTACCCAGTGCAGCGCTCTCGCCACCTCACCACCGTATTTAAACAGCTGTTCTGGTAGTTGGTCAACTCCAGGAGCTTTGTTGTTTTCATCTGGCTAATCACATACTGGATTTCCTGGAGATTCGGAGCCGGAAGTCGTATGTCCTGCACGCGTGCTCCCAGGTTCATTATCATACCGCCATCGTTGCCTGCCACATCGCCATTCAGGTGCTTTTCATAGTGCTCCCGCCACCTTTGGATCACTTCACGCTCGTTCGTAAGAAAGTTCCCGTTTATGTCCTTACACATATCGAGCTCTGGCACGAGGCCCTTAAGTGAACGGTTTAATTTCTCATAGAACTTTCATGCGTTATTAGCGCGGCGCAGTTGATCTTTCTCTTCACGGTCTCGATCTTCCTGCTGACGCTTTTTCCTCCGAATTTTTTTTTGGCATTTCACTCTAGTGTCTTCTGGTGACAATGTCATTACATTTTTTCGCATAACATGCTCGTAAGATAGTGGTATAGGAGTTGAGCGATATTTTTTTCAGAAAAATGTTCAAGCTGTTACGTCTGTTTGTCTGTGGTGCCACTTCAAGCTGCTGCGCGTAGTCTTGGGCTTATCTACCGTCTTGTAGCCGCCCAATGTTCAGCCGCGGCAGACGAATCCGACGCGTGTTGTACACTGTCAAGAGTTTTGAGTGCAGACATACTGCAACGAGGTAGTGGTGGGATTCAATATTCGCACTGCGGTAAGTGCGTACGTTCGTGATGTCGGAGAAGAATTTACCGTTGATTAGAACGTGGTCGATTTGGTTTTCCGTTTCTTGATTAGGTGATTTCCATGTGGTCTTGTGGATACTCTTGCGGGGAAGAAAGTGCTTCGGACTACCATGCCGCGGGATGCTGCAAAGTTTATGCATCGACTATCCGGTCCGATGACCGGTCTATACATTTTCTCCCTTCCTACCTAAGCGTTCCTGTCGCCGATGACGATTTTGACGTCCCGCAGTGGGCATCCATCGTATGTCTGCTCCAGCTGAGCATAGAACGCTTCTTTCTCGCTGAAGAAACGGCCTTTTATCCTCAGCTTGCACATCCTTACGTTAATTATCTGACACCCAATTACGCGTTGGTGCATCTTGCCCAGCACTATGAAGCCGATTCCTAGCTCGTTGGTGGTGCCACAGCTTTGGTAAAAGGTAGCCGCTCGATATCCGCTTTTCCACACTTTCTGTCCTGTTCAGCAGATTTCTTCCAGCGCGACGACGTCGAAGTAATGCGGGGATGTAGTAATTCATCGTAGATTATCCTGTCGCAACGTCCTGGCGACCAACGTCAACATTTTGGTCCTAAAATGAAGAATATATATTCAACAACAACACGTCAGGAAACAACACGTCAGTTTGTCTTCCGACTCAAAAATCGAAAGGAATATTGTCTTATTTGAAATTTAAAAAGAGATGGAAAATGCTTCTTCGACATTTTCGGTCTTATATCAACGATAACAAAAACACTGAAGAAGTCCTCAAGTGGAGGACAACATACGTATCTGTATGATACACAAAAAATAATTAGAGTAACAGTACCAATAGTGGAGGTATTAGTAGATCCTCAAAAGAAAATATGTTTTAAAAATTGATAATTATGGGAAATGCACTGCTTTAATATCTTAGTCAATAGATAAACTAATAAATTTGCTAACAAAAATGAGATAGATGTCATTTAACATCAACAATTACCAAATATTGCTTGCACCACTATGGGTACACTGTTCCTTTAGTGGCGGTAAAAATTAATTTTGGTTCCTATAGTGGTGCTATCCATTGGTTTCTTATGAGACTCGCCACCATTGGTACAGTTGCACCACTATCACTATAGGTGCAAGGAAGTCAATTTTGTTAAGGAAAATCATTGTTTTCAATAGTCTTTCAAACGAAATCTTAAGATAAGTTGCATTTAACAGGATATTTAAAGCACGACGCATCAACTGAAACCATCGTAAACCATTTAAATATGATAAATCTCATTAAAACCCCACTACATCCACTATTGGTGCTACCTCCACTAAGGGTACGGTTACCCTAGTGGAAGTAAAAGGAAAAAAATAGTCGTTCAACTGTGTTTCCCCTAAGACGCTCGGAAATAATCACAATTTTTTTTTTCTGTCTTTATTATCCAGACTTTCAGCCCGAGGCTGGCTCGTCTCGTGGAATCACAAAAATATCATTTTTACTGACTTAGACTATTATCATAATGATGTAGGGCTTTAGGACTTAATTTAGTATATAAATTAGTATAAAAAACGCAAAGAAATGATGATGAGCGTTGGGATGGAAATTGTAATTTTTTTAGTGTCGTACTTTACAGAATTTCCCTTGGTTTGTTGTATAGCACACGACGCATTCCACGCAGAATGGACACATAAATAACGAAATTTTGACACGATCATCAATTATTGGGATGAAATTTTGCACATATCTTCCGCACAGCAAACTGATCATTTTCCACTAATTTAAAAAAAAATCTGCCCTCGAGTAATTTTTAAAAAGGTCGAATGTGTTTTCGAGCAAATTATTATAAAAATATTGTAACCTGGAAACCGATTATTGTACGAAAAAATTATCTGATAACGAATTGTAGGAGGCAAAAAGGGCTTTATGAAGAAAATATTATACTGGTCAAAAAAATTATTTTACACTGAAAAAAATCGTTAATTATTGAAAAAATTTTCATCAAAAATTCATTCAAAAAATTTCATTCAAAAATTTTCATCACAAAAACTTGACTTTAAAACACAGTCAATGTCAATGGAATAGTCAATGTTTCAAAAATGAGCCAAAAATAGCTTCCACTAAAACCTTTTTATTTTTAACTTCTCCATTGACCTGATGTCGCTAAAATGTGTATTTTGGAGTCAAGTTTTTGTGGTAAAAATTTGGTGAAAATATTAATGTACGGTTTCGAGATATTTATTTTTTTTTATTTGGATTTCAATTTTTATCAGTGTAAAATATTTTTTTACCAGTGTTATATTTTCTCCAAAAGCCCTATTAGTCTCCTACAGTTCGTTCACAGACAGTTTTTTCGTACAATGGACGGTTTCCGAGATGCATTTTTTTAAATTAATTTGGTCGAAAACACATTCGACCTTTTCATAAATTACTCGAGGGTCGATTTTTTTTTAAATTAGTTTAAAATAGTCTATCTCCAATACCGAAAATATGTGACAAGTTTCAATCGAATCATCAAGTTTAATCTGTGTCATTCTGCGTGGAATCCGTCATGTATTTCCACATTTTACTTCCTGCACTATGACGCACTACTATGCCCGGAAGTCTAGAAAGTTTTCCTCCGTCACCTGAAAAGAAGGAATTCCGGACTGTAAACGATGCTCGCATGTGCTAGCCGAAGCCATGTACATAGTGAATGTTTTCATAAAGTTAACACGTTCCACGACAACTCTGTGGTCACGCTGCTTAATTCGATAATTACCGTTTGAAACAAGAAACATAATTTTCTGCAGGTGGCTCTCCTCAATCTGCGCTGGATCCAGCTCTTGTCGTATATCATTGCAGGTTCGTTAGCATAAATTGGGATGGAAATGAATTCGCAATCATGCAGATGCGGCAATTATTTCATCAAAAATGAAAGGTTTCACAACGATTGCGGTATTTCCATCACAACCAACATTCTACATGCAGGTGATGTAAAAAGGTAGTGGCTGTATTGGTTGGTTACTTTGTGGTAACCATGACCATGCAGTCCGACTCAAACTCATCTTTGGCTTTTCGTAAGCTGTGCTTCCGTCAGATAGCACACATGGCATAATAATTTGTGGCAAGCGATCTGTTGAAATGAATAGAGGAAAGGTGACCCTTTCCGGAAGCGTATTTACCCTCTGATAATCCGCAGATGTCAGCAAAATTCACCTCCCATATTTTATATCAGCGCGAAAAAGGAATTAAATTACAGTCATGCAGACACATAGTCCGGGTGCCAGCCCGCAGCAGCAGCGTGTTTTCCCAGGAAAATTCTTTGTTGGTGGCAAACCGGTATGATATAAAGTCGAAGAAATGTGGTAAGTAGAATGTTTTTAGGGTTCTTGCCAAGTGACGCTGTGGGAAACCGCATAGTGGGTTTATGTCGTCAGCCCTCCTGAAGGGTTGCTAAGGATTGGGTACGGCGCTTTCGGTGCAGGCCATTCATAAACCACTTCGTGTGCCAAGAAGAGTGGGAAGCCGGTTCTGGTATGCTTGTCTTTACGAATATCGTAAAGATGGTTTTTTAAAATTTATTTTGTTTCGAGGGTTCTAATAGTAATTATTCGTCAACCTAAGACCGACTTTCTGCATCAGAGCGTCTATGAATTTGTGTGCTGGTATCGTTTTCGGCTGCCATTAGTGAGCTCAAGTACACGAATTCTTCAACCACTTTGATTTAGACACTAACGATACAAGTCATGGTAGGAAGCTTACGTTGTCCTCTCTAATGCCTCTTCCTATCATGTACTTCGTCTTCGAAGTATTGATGATTAGTCCGATCCGCTTAGCTTCCATCTTCAGTCTATTGTAGACTCCTTCCACTTTCTCAGTTACGGGCCATAATGGTGATGTCGTCGGCAAAAACAAGTAGTTGAAAAGGCTTTGTTAAAGTCGTACCACTCGTGTCAGTCTCTGCTATTCATATTACCTCCTTCAATGTTATATTGGACAGCAGAAAGACCCTAACCTTACCGTAACCCTTTGCGCGTTTCGAAGGGGTTCTAGAACGTCCCTGAGACTCGAACTAGGACCATCACCCGATCCATCGTCTTATTGACAAACAGTATACGTTTATCTGGAATTCCGTTTTCATGCATGACCTTCCATAGCTGGTCTGGATCTATTGTGTCAAATGCGGCTTGGATGACGATGATTAGACGATATGTGGACACTGGACACGTTGAATTCACGGCATTTCTGCAGTATCTAGTGTACGGTGAATATCGGATCCATGGTAGAGCGTCCACCTATGGATCCCGCCTGGTACAGCCCCACCAACTCTCTTGCCATTGGTGATAGTCGATGGCATCACATTTGATAGATAAGCTTGTAAGTGGCTTTCAGTATTGTGATTGCGCTGTAGCTATTGCAGCCTTACTTATTGTCATCTTTCGCAAATGGTACACTTCTGTCGGTGTAGATAGAAAATTAAGTAAAGATAGTACAGTTATGCTTACAGGGGCAGTGTACCTTGGTATACGATAATGGGAAAAATTGTCCAAAATGTGATGTTTTGATCGACGCAACTTTCCAGGAAAATTAAAAGTAATTTAAAACAAAAGATCCGGTATTTTGAATAGCCAGAATAAAATCCAACAGAATTCGGACGTAGAGCAATTTTTGGTCTTCGTTGCTTATGACTGCCCCCATAAAGGCATTCGTCGCCATCGTTTCCATAGCAATCCATTCGATGCAAGAAGTGCCATTCTCGTGCGCTTCCGTTTTCGCAGCAGGTCTTTCCATTCCGGCATTGGGCCGTTGGACTGCCGAAAAGCACACCAAGTTCGGCAAACAATCAGACAGGTAATATCACTTTCAGGATGACGCCGTGGCGAGGAAACAACATTAAACCTCGGCTCACCACCACTGACTGTTGCCGAGGTGCTTCGTTGTGGGCGGAAGTCTGCGGCTGATTCACAGCGTGAACGATAAAGTCAAACACGTGATGAAAATGTAGAACGAATTTCTGCTGATGCAGTTGACGGTTGCTGGTCGTTCGAGCAGAATGATGAAAAATCGTTTTCGCCAGGCATGAAAAATCGTTTAATTTATGGAGCAGACTTGACATTTCACGATCACCATGTGATTACATGCTCGCGGCTTGAGGACGTGAGAAATATTGCTGCGTGGAAAAAAAATATGCCTTTCTCCAGGCTTAAGGGCTTTTGGGACTGTCGTCTACCAATTGTACTACGATGATGGGATATTATTTACAAATCATGCTAAGTAGTAGATGATTGAGCAAAGATTATGTTAGATAAGATTAAAATTGAAGAAAACCTTATTAGGGTAACCGTACCCTTAGTGGAAGTGGCACCAATCAATGGTAGAGATTTAATTAGATTTTTCACAATTAAACACTTTACGATGGTTTCAGTTGATGCGTCGTGTTTTAAATATTCGGTTAGTGGAGGATGAGTGGCATCATCCTAAGATTTTGAAAATAATGATTTTCCTTAATAAATTTAACTCCCTTGCACCTATAGTGGAGCAACTGTACCAATAGTGACGAGTCTTATAAGAAATCAATGGATAGCACCACTATGGGAACCAAAATTAATTTTTACCGCCACTTAGACCTGTGCGCCGAAGTATTTGTGAACGGCGGCAGCGTACGACCATTTTTACACCGGCGGCGGCGGCGTCAGCGGCGTTACGCCGTAAGCAATGTTCGGCGGCGGCGGCGGCGGCGTGAATCGGCGTGAAGAATTTTATGCTGAGAAAAAAAATCAGGCATATCATGCTTTATTAAATTTTAGAGTTTTTGTACAATTGCTAGCAACAGACAAACTTATAGGGTGAACATGCTAATACCTATAGTTTGATCTACACAGCAAAAGTTTACATTATATCCTCCACTAGGATATTGCCGTATCACAGCACATAAGTTCACTGGAAAGTACTTCGGATATAAATCCAGAAATTCGTTTGGAAATTCCTCAAGATATTCCTCAGAAAATTCGAAAAAGGAATTCTGAGAATTAATTTAGAATTACCCTAATGAATTCCTTCAGAACTTCCTCCAAGAATTCCCTTGAAATTTTTTTGGGTATTGCTTCGGAAATTCTTTCCAAAATTTCTCCAAAAGTTCCAATTTCTTTGGAAATTACTTTAAGCATTGCTTCGGTAATTCCTTTACGAAGTATTTTGGGAATTTCTTCAGAAATTCATTCGAAAACTTCTCTAGGAATTCCTTTGAAAATTCCTTTAAGAATTCTTTAGAAAAATCCTTCATTAATTTCCATCGGAATACCTACGGACACTGACACATCCGGAAATCACTTTGGGAGAAATCCTTCGGAATTTGATTTAGTTTTTTTTTAATTCCTTCAAGAATTTCTTTTGGGAATTTCTCATAAAACTTCTTCCAGTAATTCCTTAAAGAATTTCATCGGCAACTCTAGGAAGATATTTTTTATATAAGTATTATATAAGTAGGGGAGGAGGTTCGGTTGTGGGCACCGTTCGGTTATGGGCACCCTTATGTATCTTTTGACAGATAAGAGATGCTGTCATTCTGACAACCGTCATTTGTTTGCTATAATAGCATGATGTTTTGTGCTCAATATCAAACCGGATGGGCATCTCTACTTTGAACTAGAAACAAATAAATTTTTCGTACAAGAAAAACAACGTTTTTTTTTTGGCCTTTTTCAAAGGGTCATAAATTAAAGGATTTAATTCAAAAAGTGAGTTCTAATGCGTATTTACACAGTAAATTTAATCTATTTTGAGGCCCAATGTCGATTGCCATCAAAATTTTAGCGCGAATTTTTTTTCTTCTCGTTCCAAAAAGGCTGCGAAATTCGGTTGTGGGCACCTTTATTGGTTCGGTTATGGGCACCCTCATTTTATTGATAAATCATTCAATATCGTTTTACTTGTCCCTTAATTTATTTTTAATAACGTTTTAAGGCAGTTTTTATAATTAGTTTGACATAATTGTTCGAAATAATGAGTTTATTTAATATTTTTGTTCTTTGGGCATGTCTAGTCATTATACACACTTTTTGGAACAAAGCGTTGACCGATTTGCTTGCAACAAGTTGCATTCGACGGGGAATGCTTTCCCATTGTTTCCTAGTGAAAATTGGTCAGATCGGACTATGGGATCAAAATTTATGGCCAAAATATTATTTTTTGAAATGAACGAGAAAGGCACTATTGCCGCTAGGGCGATTAATCAGGATTTTTTTGACTGTGATGCATACCAATAAAACGTAAATCAATGAAAAATTAAAACCCATTTACCTAAAGTGCTATTTTAGACCTTTCTTATGTGATTTTTTTCAACATCCTCCTTAATGCACCGAGGGAGGCATCATCACTGCTAGGTGAATTGATTTGAGTTTTTAGCGTCTCCTGGCTTTTAGAATGAATAAACTATTCCTTGTCTTTAAATCTGGGTGGTTTTTATTCATGCTTCTTTATTTTTAGCTAAGTTTTCAAGGGTACCCACAACCGAACCACGAAATGAAAATGTCCAAAAATGTCAAATTTTCTAAATTGTCAATATTTTTTTCTAAATTGATGGAATCAAAAAAGCTTCTCTAAATTAATCGCCCGCGCACTAGTGATGGCGTATCTATTTGTTCAATTGACAACGTTATGTCATACAGGACACACACATATACAACAAAACGTAGCCTTTAAATCCCTGAAGAAGGTGAAATATACACCGAAACGTCGGAATTTAGACGCAACAACGTTTAAGCTGCTTTTTTAAAACTGAAAGAGCCGATAATAGTACAACAAAATTGAGCACAACAGTCGAAAGCACCACATCAACTATCAACAACTATGAGGAATAAAAAAAATGTCTGAAGGAATATCCGCAAGAATTCTCAAAGGAATTTACGAAGAAATGTTGAATGGATTTTCCGATATTTACACAGAAATTCCTATGTTTCTCCAGGAATTTCTTCGAAAGTTTGGATAGTAGTAAAACAAACTCAGTTTTGACTTTAGAATCAAGACTACATGCCAAGAAAATCTCCCAAAATATCGAGATTGTAGACATTCGGATATTCGGATATTCTCAGGATTTTTTAGGAATTTACTGCACGAATTTCTTCGAAAAAATTCTACAGATTTTTTTTTCAAAAATACCTTAAATAATTCCCTAGCAAAAATATTCAGGAATTAATTGGGTAAGACATCAAGAAACTGGTTCTAAAATATCTTCAAAAATTCCGTCAGGAATTCGATCGAGAATTTCTCCAGGAAATCCTTTAACAAAAATTCCACAAATGAAACCAGGTTTTTCTTTGAAATTCCCTTCAGGAATTGCTTCGTAACTTCTTAGGGCCTTAAGAAATTTCTTAAGAAATTCTTCTGAAAATTCCTTCATAAATTATTTTAAGATTCATTCTGACCATTCCATCAGGAATTCTTCCAGAAATTCTTTTTTTGGAATACTTTTAATAATTTCTACTCATACCCACAGTTGTAATAACTTTTCCACAATTGTAATGGATTCGACGCGCCCTTCCTCAAAGAAGCCATCCCTCGGAAAGCACAAAAAGGATTGTGAATCTATTTATTAGTCTGTTGGATTACATTGTTGAAAGCAGATTCTCTCTATCCCGCGGGCTTCGCGTAAGTGTCTCTGCTTAGGGGTCCGCCACCTCCGTTTTTTGCCCTTCACACAGCAGTGCATTGAAAGCAGAATGGTAAATAAATTCGATTGTACTGCAGCAGCAGCCGCATGCAGAGCAAAACTTAAGCTAGGGTGATGGATAACTACATACATACAAACAGACTTTTTAAAATTTCTACAAAATTCCTTCGGAACAATTCCACTGGAGTTTTTCTAGGTATTCCATAAGACATTCCATTCCCTCGGAAATTGACGCCTGGTCAAATCACTCGCAATCCATTTCTCAAGCCAACACTTCCACATGTGTGTAGTACACTTTCACATTAGAGGAGCGTGAGTATTTAGAATGTCTGGCGGCTATACACATTTTTCATCAGCAACTATGAGTCCAATTTGGGAATCTCGAGCTCGTTCAGTAGCCGCTAGGTTGCGAAGGCCGACGGAGGTCCTTCGTAGCTTAGTTGGTTAAAGCACCAGTCTAGCGTACTGTAGGGTCATGGGCTTGAGTCCCATCGAAGGGAAAGTGGTTATCTCCAATACATTTTCCAAATCAATATCTTCTACATAATGTACATATTCACATATGAGTTTTCACAACATTGTAAATCATTGGGACTGTATGTAGTCTGTTGATGTAATTCAAGAAGTGAACAGAAATGAAGGGCTGGCATGATCACAATTAATTTCCACAAAGCACAAAGGTATATTGTAAACTGATAACATTGAGCTGTTCAAAACAATTGCGATTTGAACATACTATGTTTCTAATTTCTTAGGAAGCAAACATTGCATTGTTCTCGAGAACCATATCCCCGCATCTGATAGAGTAAAGGCTCCCCCAGATAAAGCGATTTCATCGCAGTGACGGCGATAACTAGTCGCCGCGATTCTATCGTTGGGTCGCTGCAGACAATGTCCCATCTACGTTACCAACGGACAGATAATCGCTGTCACTAGGCGATAGAATTGCGTCGCGTGTGTTTAAGGGAACCTTAAAGCGTATTCTACCGAATGCCGGTCGCAATTTTCTTAGAACGTGTTCATCTCAGAAGGAATTCAGCTTCCAAACCGTTTGTCAGTAAAATCATGCACGCCAAAATCACGAAGTACGCCTGAATTGTGCAATGTTACATTGTAACACACCACGCTTCGGAGCTGCTTTTGATTTGAAATTAAATCAAGTACGCGGAATATCCTTCCATATCGGTGCTGTAGGGTGTGAGGTGTTTATTTTTCCACTATCCCGCAACAGACGAAGCCTCGGGAAGGTGTTTAATTAACTGCGTCTTATCCGAGAGGAAACTCGTTACAACTAAAAGCTTTTCTTACATTGGTAAACAAGCTGGAATTTAGTACACAGCACAGTTGCCTCGTGGCGTCGCCCACCGTTACTCCCATCCCTCGAAGTGTACGACGGCTTGAATATTCTTCGTTGGGGGAACAATATGTGGTGAAGAAAAATTGCCCAGAAATTGTTGTGGGAATAGTAGAACATTACTGCACGTGTCTACCTAGTAGCTGAGAGCAAAACCATAACCGAACTTATTGTGGGAAATTGTGTTCTCATGTTTATTGCATATAAACACATACTCATATATAAATTCGGTAATGCGTGGCAATGTTTCTCTTATTTCGTGTTCAAAACGATCGTTTGCTAATACACAGATAGAAAAAGTTGTTGAAATTTACACGAAAGTAATGCACATAAAGGGAATGCCAAAAAGAGCGTAAATTTAAACGATTTTATCGCCTGAATGTATGCAATTTCCATTGCATTATGTCACTTTTTATATGATGTATGCTATAGAAACTGACATAATGCTATAGAAATTGCATACATTTAGGGTGTACTTGTTGGAAAATATCCATGTACGCCCAAAATAGTTTAATTTTCCACGTCTTTATTTTTTACGCGCTTCTTAGTTTTCATTATTTTTTCTGTGTATGTTCAAGCCCCACAATATCATTGGCGAGTTATAGCGTTTGACAAAAGTTATTTTAATACATTTTGCTTTGTAATATGGAATGTTTATTTGCTGATATTAATAGATTGATCTAAACCATTTGATAGCTACAATAGATTTAATGACTTGGATTTATTAACAGGGTGGTGTGCAGCCCAATGTATTGTACCAAAAAAGTAAAATATAACATAGAACAACAAACCTATAGGTAAATACCTATGTCCCATCCTTGGAACAGCAAGGAGTGACATTGCTCTTCTTAGTAACATCACTCCCAGCATCACCTTTTCATATACACCAGATTCTTTTTTTACACGGGGGATGCGTTCCGTGTGAAAAAAGTTTTCAGTTCAAAATTTGAAAATCCGTGTAAAAAAAGTTTTAAGATTTCTTGACGAACCATGCAAAATGAAGCAACTTTGCAAAAATTGTGTATGGGGTTTTTTTACACGGTCGTGTAAAAAATATCCGTGTAAAAACAGAATCGGGTGTACTCTATAAATCTTAAACGGTTGGTACGGCTGTCCCCGTTTCATCCTTTCGCGGATTCAAAACTCACCGTTGATCACCCCTGTTTTATCGAGAACTAAAGTAGTTTTGTTCTAGCGTATTTTTTAGCATAGATCCTCTAGACAAATGACCTTTATGTGGCGAGTTCTGTTTTTGATTGACAACCTTATTTATTCTGCAGGGCGGTTTGTATGTTTTGACCTTCCTTTTATTAGCCACACAAAATTTGAACAACTTTTCATAACAATGACCAAATGCTTTCGTTTTTTTCATTGGCGTAAATAAGCCCTCCCTAGAAAAAAAATTAACCCCCCTAGGATTTGAAAAGTTAAGCAGTGTTATCAATTTTCAACATATAGCATAATGAATTACTGAAAAAGTTTGTAGAGTTATTTCCAATAATCATTCTATCATAATAAAATGAGTGGAAGACAAATGTTTCTCATTTCTAGAATCCCATCAGCATCCGAGAAGGATTCTCATCACAATCCGAGAGGAGTTTCCATCAGAATCCAAGAAGAATTCTCATTGAAATCTCTAAAGAATTTCTTTCAGAATCATTGAAGTATTCCAACCAGAATCCAGAAGCTGGTTTCTTTCTGGTATCGTTGAGGGGTACTCTTGGAAATCTTTAGGGGATACCCTTAATAACCAATGGAGAATTTTCTTCAGAATCTCTCGTTGATTATTATTTATTTATTCAGACTAAGGCCGAAGTGGCCTGTGCGGTATATAAGAGTCTTCTCCATTCGGTTCGGTCCATGGCTACACGTCGCCAACCACGCAGTCTACGGAAGGTCCGCAAGTCATCTTCCACCTGATCGATCCACCTTGCCCGCTGTGCACCTCGCCCTCTTGTTCCCGTCGGATCGTTGTCGAGAACCATTTTCACCGGATTACTGTTCGACATTCTGGCTTCGTGCCCGGCCCGCCGCAGTTTTCCGATTTTCGCGGTGTGAACGATGGATGGTTCTCCCAACAGCTGAAGCAACTCGTGGTTCATTCGCCTCCTCCACGTACCGTCCGCCATCTGAACCCCATGCGGCACTTTCCTTTCGAAAACTACCAGTGCGCGTTGGTCCTCCACGAGCATCGTCCAGGTCTCGTGTCCGTTGAGAACTACCGGTCTAATAAGCGTTTTGTAGATTGTCAGTTTGGTACGGCAGTGAACTCTATTCGGTCGGTGCGTTTTGTGGAGTTCAAAGTACGTGCGATTTCCTGTCATGATGCGTTTCCTAATTTCTCTGCTAGTATCGTTATCGGAGGTCACCAGTGAGCCCAAGTACACGAATTCTTCAACCCCCTCGATTTCGTCACCACCAATACAAACTCGTGTTTGGTGGGTACGTTGTCATCTCTTGAGCCTCTTCCCATCATGTACTTCGTCTTCGACGTGTTAATGGCTAGTCCAATCCGTTTAGCTTCGCTTGTCAGTCTGATGTAGCCTTCCTCCATCCACTCAAAGTTACGTGCAATAATATCAATGTCGTCGGCGAAACCAAATAACTGGACGGACTTCGTGAAAATCGTACCACTCGTGTCAATCCCTGCCCTTCGCATTAATCTCTGCCCTCAGCATTAATCCAAAACGATGTTGAATAGCACGAAAGACCGTCGCCTTGCCGTAACCGTCTGCGCGTTTCGAAGGGACTCGAGAATGCTCCTGAAACTCGAACTACGCACATCACCCGATCAATCGTCGCCTTGATTAACCGTATCAGTTTATCCGGAAATCCGTTTCGTGCATTAGCTGCCATAGCTGGTCCCGATCGATTGTATCATATGCGGCTTTGAAGTCGATAAATAGACGATGTGTGGTCACGTTGTATTCGCGGCATTTCTGCAATACCTGACGTACGGCGAACACCTAGTCTGTGGTGGAGCGTCTCAGGGGCTTTGTTGTTTTTCGGCCGGCCGATCTCCTCCTGGATTTCCTGGAGATTCGAAGCCGGAAGTCGCATGTCCTACGCGCGTGCTCCTAGGTTCATTATCATACCGCGACCGTTGTCTGCCATATCGTCGTTCAGGTGCTCTTCGTAGTGCTGCCGCCACCTTTGGATCACCTCACGCTCGTTTGTAAGAAGGTTCCCGTTTATGTCCTTACACATATCGGGCTGTGGCACGTGGCCCTTACGTGAACGATTTAGCTTCTCATAGAATTTTCGTGCGTTATAAGCGCGGTACAGTTCTTCCGTCTCTTCATGGTCTCGATCTTCCTGCTGGCGCTTTTTCCTTCCAAAAATCGAGTTTTTGCCTGTTTTATCGTGCCCCGTTCGCCCTCGTGCGATGTTGCAGTAATCTCGCCCATGCTGCATTCTTCTCCTCAACTAACCGCTCACATTCGCCATCATACCAGTTGTTTCTCTGATCCGGGGCCACCGTGACTAGTGCAGCGGTTGCGGTGCTTCCAATTGTGGATATCTCTCCAGCCATCTTCAAGAGATGCTGCGCCTAGTTGCTCATCCGTTGGGAGTGCCGCTTCCAGCTGTTGCGCATAGTCTTGGGCTAGTCTACCGTCTTGTAGCCGCCGTTAAGCCGCCACGGACGACTTCGACGCGTGTTGTACACAGTCGAGAGTTTTGAGCGCAGACATACTGCAACGAGGTAGTGGTCGGATTCAATATTCGCACTGCGGTAAGAGCGGACGTTCGTGATGTCAGAGAAAAATTTACCGTCGATTAGAACGTGGTCGATTTGGTTTTCCGTTACTTGATTTCCATGTGGCTTGTGGATATTCTCACGGGGGAAGAAAGTGCTTCGGAGTACCATTCCGCGGGAGGCTGCAAAGTTCATGCATCATTGGCCGTTGTCGTTTGATACGGTATGCAGACTATCCGGTCCGATAACCGGTCTATACATTTCCTTCCTTCCTACCTGAGCGTTCATGTCGCCGATGACGATATTTGTATCAATCTATGTGAAACATGTGTGTTGCTCGAGGAGTGTAATAATGAATATTTTGCAACCCAATAGAGTTTGCATAATGTTCATTATATCACCAATTTCGTTGGAATGGAAAAGTAGGTCGTTTTATGACTCAACGGCGAACTGTAAACCAGATATTATGATCAGGAATTGCAAAATAGTAGTTTATGCAACTAGTTGCAAAAAGATGATTTTTCAGCAGGAGTTGTATCTCGGTAAGGGTCGTTGGATAAATACTACGAGTGCTGAAAAAATCGAGTTTTGCAATAAGTTGCACACGCTATATTCTTGTAATGACGAAAAATGGGTTTGAATATGATAAATCTGTACCAAAATGGTACAATTTTATTTACTTCACATGATCAATCTTGTCAAAAAATCATGTTGCTGCAGAAAACAAACAGATTCTATGTTATCGTTCCCCATTGGGTGCTCGACAGACCATAAAGCGATATATAAACCTGCCTTTGTAGAATTTTATGTCATGCTTACCAAATTATTGGGCTACGAAATGGTGAGTTGACATCCGGGAAGGGGCTCCGAACATAGCACTGGTCCTCACAAGTTCCAATACTCACGCTTCCACGGGTCTTCCGATGACAATTGATCGCCAGCAATGACAATTGACCAAGGAGGTGCGGCTCCAACAGCGTTCTGGCATCTAGCGACTGAGTATGAAATGCTAATCCCCGGAAGCTATACCTAAGATGGCAGCCCTATCCCGGTGGATAGGGAACCTTGGGCCAACAACCTACTGTTCCCGAAACATCAATTTGTTCGAGAATCCGATAATGAAAGAATACGAACTGATTTTACGGCGACGACTCTTAGCGCGAAACAACGGACACGAATAGGAACATGGAACGCTTTAACCCTAGCCCAGCAGGGTAAATTGGCACAACTTGCCAATAAGGCACGCTGCATGAAGCTTGAGATCCTGGGACTGAGTGAAGTCCGTTGGCCAAACTTTGGAGAACACAGAACACCGTCGGGACAAGTTCTGCTATACTCTGGTTTACGAGGTGAACACGCTCCCCGACATCGCGGAATTGGCTTCCTACTAAGCGCTCAGGCACACTCTGCGCTTATGAAGTGGGAACCTATAAGTGAAAAAATAATCGTTGCCAGATTTAGAACACGGGTCCGAAACCTTACTATAATCCAATGTTATGCCCCAACCGATGCTGCCGATCTGCAAGACAAAGAGAACTTTTACAGCCAACTCAATGCCGTCGTAGATAGAATTCCGAAGGGTTATATCAAGATCTGTTTGGGCGACTTCAATGCGAAAATCGGATCCGACAACTCGAATTATGGGACGCCATGGTCTCGGAGAAATGAGCGTAAAAGGAGAGCTGTTTGCAGAATTTTGTGGTAATAACGACATGGTGAACGGGGGATCACTCTTCCCTCATCGCCACCAGCGAGAACAATCTGGGCGAACTGCGCTTCCAGAGAAGACAATGGATCACTGATGAAACCTGGAGGAAGATAGAGGAGCGAAGAGAAGCCAAAGCCGCGATAGAGCGATCGAAAACCAGAGGAGCCAAAGTCTTAGCCCGTCAACGATACGCGGCTCTTGAGAAGGAAGTAAAACGCTCATGTCGAAGGGACAAGCGAGCGTGGGCAGACTCTCTGGCCGACGAAGGAGAGAGAGCCGCCGCAACCGGGGACATTCGCCTCCTCTACGATATCTCACGACGCTTAAGCGGGGCGAAGATGAATGCAACGATGCCTGTGAAAGGCGCGAATGATCAGTTTTTGACCGACCCAACTGACCAGCTGAAACGCTGGTTCGAGCACTTCGAACAACTTTTTCAAGTGCCAGCCAGGCCATCACCACCTCGACATGATCTGCCTAGGATCCGACGTATAACACGCGTCAATACCGAAGCTCCATCACTGCTTGAGATTCAAACAGCCATCCAAAGCATGAAATCTAATAAAGCCCCAGGGGTCGATCGCATATCAGCCGATATGCTCAAAGCTGACCCCATGACATCCGCTCAACTACTGCATCGTTTATTTCGTAATATCTGGGACACCGCAACTTTCCCGGTCGACTGGATGCAAGGTATCTTAGTGAAGGTGCCCAAAAAGGGTGAACCGACTGTATGCGATAACTGGCGAGGCATTATGTTGCTGTGTACCGTTCTCAAAGTCAAAGATGTTATCGATCATTTAGTAATCTGCGTTCGATCATTTAGTTGTTTGTCAATAACTCATTCCACAGGCCTAATTTCAAAATGTGTTGTATGGTGGACTTTTAGTGCGAAGATTTTTCTACAACTCTCTTTAACAGATCGATGTTCGAATTCCACTATTAAAGGAGTTACGGTGCTAGTTCCTATACTTATACTCAGTGATAACAAAATATGCAATCATTTAGTCTAAGTTACTGCTACTAGCGCTATATTAGTAAAATTAAAACAACGAACTGTTACTCAGAATTGTAGATAAACCTTTGCACTAGATGTCCATCATACAACACATTTTGAAATTTAGCCTCTGGAATGCGTTATTAACAAACTACACTAACAAACTCGATCATTTACGAAGGCAGATTACTAAATGATCGATAACATCCTTGCTAAAAGTTCTATGCAAAATTATCCTAGCCCGGATTCAGGAGAAGATCGATGCGACTCTCCGGCGGCTGCAAGCCGGATTCCGTGCCGGAAGATCCTGTGTGGACCATATTGTCACGCTCCGCAGCATTCTGGAGCAGGTCAACGAATTCCAAAAGTCCCTTTACTTGGTATTCATTGACTACGAAAAAGCTTTCGACCGTCTCAATCACGAGAATATGTGAGGCGCCCTGAGACGCAAAGGGGTTCCTGAGAAAATCATCGGCCTCATCGAAGCACAGTACGAGGCCTTTTCGTGTAGAGTGCTGCACAATGGGGTCCTGGCCTGGAACCCAGCGGGACATCGCAGCAGAGGCAGACCCAGAGGCTCATGGCGGTGAAGCCTCAATTAAGAAATAAAAGAAGTCGACCGAAATCTAACCTGGCAACAGGTTAAAGCGGTAGCCGGGCAACGCTCAGGATGGAGATCTTTCAAGTCGGCCCTTTGCACCACCGGAGGTGTACAGGATCCATAAGTATGTTACCTACCAAATTATTTCACAGAGAATACACTAAAGCTCTGTCCAGTTAGAATCAGGAATCATTTATTGTATTGCAGCGGCACGGAAAGAAACCGTTGCAAGAAATATTTTACATGTCTTTCTAGGCGCCCACTTTATGTGGTATAAATTTCATGATGTTTCGTGCAGCGAGTCAAAAATTATTCCAGATGGAAGCCGAGAGGAGAGAAAAAAATCTCCACACCCCCGTTGATAATCCTGCTCATCGACGGTGTAACCTACGTCAAAATGGATTTAGGACAGCTTCCTAGGACAGCAGCATGGCAACGGCACGAGGAGTTGTTCCTGCGAGATTAAGTTTGCTTTTATGGACAAGTTTGCCAAAAAAAACTGATGATTTGGCGAGAGATATGCAGCTGCAGAGCAAAGACCAAAGTGTTCGTGACGAATTAGACGATGGACTCTAAGCCGTACAAGGAATAATGTCTCAAAAACCGCGTACTAAGTTTTATGAAAGCCCATGAAGGTCCCGTGAAGTTTTGGCCAGATTTGGCGAGTTACCACTACAGCCGGGAAGTCATCCAGTTGTACTGCGATAATAACGTAGATTTCAACAATAAAAACATAATCCACCCAACTGCTCCATCGAGACATTTTGGGCAATAATGACGCGGAAGCCTAATAAGAGTGGATTAACCTTATTTGTATGTCAAACAGTTACCTAGATACAGATGCTTTATTATTCCGGATTTGAACACTCACCCAAGTCAATAGAGCTAAATGTGGCCATGTAACTATTGTTCTAATGCTGGTTTTCCATTATAGCACCCATTTGAGTTGCATAATGTTCATGAAAGCACCCATATCATTGGTATGGAAAAGTAGGCCGTTTTATCATTCAAACGCCAACTGTAAACCAGGTATTATGATCAGGAATTGCAAAAAATAAATTAAAATGCCACGAAAACTTTTTATGAGGTTAAAAAAATGGAAAAAATCGTCCACAAAACATTTGACCATAACGGGTGGCCACTAAAAAACGGGAATTTCGATACTAAGTAATGTCATTAATACTTTTCTATGAGAACATTACATTCCTTATGTGAATGAATCCCTAGAATATTCAGAAAGTTATCGCCCACACACTTTTACTCCAACATGTTCAGTTGTTTAAAACATACCGTCAAACAGGAAGTACTGCGGCGGCGCATTGTATAATTCTTTCAAGCAAACAAAAATCGTGGGAAAAATACACGATGGACAATTTTAAACGTGAAAATGTTTCGAAAACTGGTAAAGGATTTTTGGTCTACTGAGCTCCATTATATACAAAGGTGATTGGAAGGCCAAAGACACGAAGCAACTCATCAATATGATTAGAAGCACCATCCGGAAATGGCAGCCGTCCAACGGTCATGTGATACCTGCAAGGTCAAACTACCCCGCACGGCGGACCACTGACCATTATGCTACTATTCATTAATCTAAGTTTAAAGACTAAGGCCAACTCTTTATATAACGTATACCAGTTTGAACTGTACTGCTTTGAAGTTTTCTTCCCGTTTATTTTCGGGATTTCTTCGATCCCCATTCTTTCCATTCCCGCTTTTTAGTGGACCCGCGCACTGCAAAGCGGTTTAATTTCTAAATTATTGTCTTCTCATCGTTGTTTATTCGCACCTGTGCTGATCACTAAGGGTATGCGATAACACACTTTTACCTAACGAAACGAAACGAAATGAAATTTAAAATATCTATGTTGATTCGGATCGAAACGAAACGAAATAAAGATTTCTTTCGATATTTCGAAACGATACGAAATCAAGGTTCATTTAATTCGAAATTTTTCGAAACGAAACGAAATTTTAATTTTTTTTCCGCGGAATTTTTATTAAATTGTTTTTACATTATGTACGCAATTCTGATTTCACATTCACAACATTCTCGCCGCATATACCATTGACGATACGACAATACCCCAGCATTTGTGCCGCTTTCAAAGAAATTCATCGTGGAGCGTGTGTTCCCGAATCTGATCAATTTTATATCAGTAAGTACATAAAAATAAAGAAATTGTGGGATTTTTCATATACGGATTCAAATTTCGTTTAAAACCTTAGTTCACTTAAGAATTATGTAATTATGCTAAAGCATACTTTATATTGTCTTGTCAGCGTGGACTAAGTACTGACTTAGTCAAAATTAGAAAATAAATGCTTAGATTTATTTTTTTTTATTTAGTGGGATACTCAATTATGTATCCACATCTGCCAGGCGTATACGCAGATAGAAGATTGATAATACTAGACCAACATTTGAAGAGCGTATCAGCCAAAATGAATTCCTTCTACATATATAGCATACATTTGCTCACTAGAAGAATCCTGTGCACCTTTCTAAAATGTACGAAGATATGTATTTCCGATTGAATTTAACAGACCCATTGTCTTAGGGTAAGACGGTATAAGGCCCCCAAAACGCCCCCCTTCGATTTCTAGAAAATTAAAACTAACTAAGGGTCAAAATCAGTTGGAACCTATAAATATTTGCGAAACCATCATACATCAAAAAATTTGCAAAATACAAAAAGTTACAGTTTTGATGTAACTTTCAATGTTTTTTTCCTCAACATTCTGGAGCGACGCTAGCATACTGTCTTCAAAATATGCACTCAGTCGGGCAACAAAATAACTTTTCTCATAATATGATATAGAATTGCTTCCATCTTCAAAAATGTAACGATTTTCGAAAACATGTTTCACTGGCCAAAACGCCCCAGTGTAGGCAGGACGATGTGCCCTTACCAACTGGACACAAGCGCAGCGAGCCTGGAGCAGTTGCTTCCAATGAATTGCCTACTTTGAGCGTGCTTACAGCGGCACACTAGGAGTTAAGTTTCTGAAATCAGTATGACGAAAGGCATCTAAGGCTCGATTTCTCAAAAATAAGCACCTTCATCGAAAAAATATTTGGTAGGCGTAGTAGCGGACACCTTCCTACATAACCGGTACCAAATAGTTTCTCATTAAAAGTTTCTAATGTTGAGACAACCCACGTTAGATGTCTTTCGCCATACAAATTTCTGGCGGTTAACTCATGCTGGCTATTTTTCGCATATACTATAGCGCCTGAATGTGGAAGCGGTGAGTAGAAAATCAGCCACTGCCAATAAATAATTGTATGGAAAATATTGAAATGTAATTCACACGTGCCTAAATGGACCTATGTTGGTTTTTTAATGTCAAGCGCATAAGGATTTGTAACCTTTTTATTATGGGATTGATAAAATACTAATGAAGAGCTATGAAACGTCTTTGGCTAAAGTGGGGCGTATTGCCGAGGCACTTGTTGAAATTCATTTTTTCGCGACTTTTCAAAAAAGCTTTACTACGTGTTATCTGTAATATTTTTATATGACTATTCACGAGCAATGCATTTGCGACTTCCTGGACTACCAAATAACATAAAGTTTGCATAAATTGCGTTGGAAAGTAAAAAGTTATCAAGGAGTTGCCTTAGGGGGGCATATTATACCGTCTTACCCTATATACAATCAGCTCGACAAACTGAGCTATTGTCTGTGTGTTTTCGACATATGAGAACAGCTGTTATGGTCAGTATAAGCTGAAAGCAATCTTAAGTACCGTCAACTGGGGGGAAGATGATCATTTTTAAGACAAAACATGCAATAACAATGTGTGTCTACATTTTAAATCGAAACAAATATTTCCAAAACATGTACTGCTATACGTTGCAATAATCAACAACTTTAGTTTTCTGAAATGCCTTCGTATTTATTAAAATAAATTAAATTATCACACATTTTTTGAGTAATCTGGTTTGGGATGAAGTTAATTAAGACAGCTCTACAAAATCATTATGACCTAGTAGTCAAAATACACTAGGTTATTTGTATGAATGTTGAATTTACTACTTAAAGAAGTCTACGAAGTCAATATTTGAAACGAAAATAGCGTCATTTATGATTATCTCTCTCTTTCTTCCACAAAATACATTTTCATGATTATAATCGAAAAATTCGGATTTCTACCTAGCGGTAACATTACTTGAATGGAGAATATTGTTGTCTACCGTTTCATAAAAAAAATTCGGCACTTTTGACTGACACATAAAATGATCATCTTCCCCCCCCATTTGACGGTAATTTTAATGATCTTTCAACCCGTTCTGAATTTTATTTATGCAAATTCCATGCGAAGATCTAGAAATGCCCACAAATCTGCAATGTTCCTTACATATTACATATTGTGCAAATAGTCAAAGAAAAGCTTCCCGAGCAAGGTCTGAAAACATATAGAAAATTACATATTTTGATCTCATTTTGCTGTTGATTTCTAAATTGTATGATCTGACATCAAACTGTGTACTTATTTTGTTATCAGAACCAATATCAATTTAGTTTCTGCTCTCATCGATAGCAGGAATAGTTTTCGATTTGATGTCACAGTAAGATTTTTCTGCTATACATTTTGTTATTTTAACCGTTAAAACGACCAAAAAGATGTCAAATTAAGTAATCATATTCGGCGATTTCACAACATCAAAACGAGCTATCGTTTTTCTCTCAAGCTTAGCTCGGGTTATTAGCTTGATTAACTGTACACATCGTAGTTGCTAATCATGATTGGCCGAGAAACAGCAAATATGCACAGCTCACCAATTAAATAATATTCTTGGAATACAAAAAAGTTATTTTTATTGTATACTTGCTTCGGTGTTTCCAATTCATGACCAATAATGATGCTGGTCACGTGCTTATAGTCAATTTAGGATTGGGAGAGGAAAATTAGTTTAACACTCATTGTTATAAAAGACCAAGGAATGCTCTGCATCTCCGTGAGCGCTACGGGAAAGGTATCGTTGGTTAGTTGAGAAGGTAATTCTTGTGAAACCCCTTGGTGAGCGACAAAATATGTATTACGAAGTTATTTTGAAAACAAGAAAACTGTGTTTCAATCAATCCAACGCAAGATCATTGTGTTTCGTCTACAACACGATCGATCCTGTACTAAATAATGTTGTGCTCTTCGATGCAGACATTAGTTTCACACTTCACGTTCTCCCACACTAGCTGACGTGATCAGCATCAACAGGATCGATTGCACACTGGTTAAACAAATTTCTGCTTCGCGAGGTAGATTTTTTTCACTTCGCATTCTCTCAAAAGATATTTTAGTTACCAGATAAAGATTGTCGCTGTCGTCGCTGTCCGGAACATCTTTTGCTGGCGAGGATACGGGATCTAGTTGTTAATGAAGGCAAAATACATGCGATTGGTGTTTCGGACAGCAGAACAAAGGGAACCGAAGCGACAATCTTTATCTGGTAACTAAAATATCTTTTGTTCTCCCGAACTAGCTGCCGTCCCATGACCAGCATCCACATGATCGTTTCCGCATTCATATAGAAGAAAACTACATACGAATTTGTCGACTAAGAATGAGGTAATGTAGTAAGCGTTAATAGGAATATTGTATAACCTAAAGTTTTGAAAACAACTTTACGATTATGTTCAGCGGCGCAGCCAAAATTGTTAATAATATAAAGTATGGTTTAAGTTTAAATTTGTTTCGAAATTCCGCGGAATTCCGTTAAATTTCGTTAGAAGCTAGTTTTTTCTTGCGAAATTTTTGTAATTATACGAAACGAAACGAAATCAATAAATCAGATTTCGCCATGCTCAAATTCCGCGGAATTTCGTTTCGAACCACATGAAACGAAATTTTTCGAAATACCGCATATGCTTACTGATCACTACATCATTATTCCCGTAGGACCCCCGCAGTATTCCAAAGGGATAAACAGTAGAGCCATTGTTAATCAAAATAATTATTGTGCTAGAAGCCGAGCATTCATGGAATGCTTCTTCCACTTCTACCGAGGTGGAATATCCGTAATGCAGCTCGCAGAGCTTGGTGCAAAAATAACGAGCACCATTAAACTACGAGTTCCCGTTTTGCTTCAATCCGATAAATGTTTCGCGGCTACAAATAAACCAAGCTACGCCAACCGAATCAATTTGGTTTGATGTTTGTTCAACCAACACCAATAATACAAAATGATTTCGCGGCTTGGTGCACATAAAAAGTCTGATCCACTTTCACTGGACGGAACAATAGGCTTGATTTTTATTTGCACCGCCTTTGCCCGAAATTAAATTATGAGTACGATAATGAACTGCAACTGCCTGTTCACAGAAGTACACTTGCATACTGATTCAGACGAGAATAATTCATAGCAGCATGGAATGAAGTTTATCCTTTTGTTGTGCTGTCGAGCGAGCTATCCAAGCTTTCACAAAAAAACCAACACCCGTGAAGCAACGAGAACCCAGGAAAAGCGTCTTCGGAAACTGTGCTTTCTTTACTCCCACTCAGCATCGACTCGTTAGTATTCATACGGGTAACTGTGCAGCTTTGAATATTCATAAATTGAAATTTCTCCGCCTTATCTGCGAATGGAAGTGATATTCTTGTTTATATGAAAATATTTGTCTCTGTAAAGTCAAAGACTGAATCGGTAATCCATGATGGGTTTTATTTTCCTTTATCGTGCTCATCGGCAGAACGCAGTACCATACTTCGGGGTACGAGCCAAGTCTTACATAATCCGATAAATTTCTGCACAGAGATATTCCAAATCTAGCTCAAATCCTATTAGGATATAAGTTCAAAGTCGGAGAAGTCTACTCGAAGACCACAAATTGATGCGGCATTTCCAGAAGAAAAGAACGACAGATTAGGAAAGAGAATGGTACCGAAACTTCGAAGCCATGCTCAAATTGAATCAGCATTGTTTAAATTGTTTGATTCACATCATACCATCGCATCGGTCGCTTCCTGCAAAGCATCACGTCGATGTCGGAAATTGAGTTATAAATACCAATGCACAAACTTCCTGACAAGCGTTTATTCTGTTCCAATGAGGAACCAGGCGTTATCTGCAACTGGGATGCTATTGGGAAAAGTTGGACGACGTGAAATCATTTGCGTGCATGAATTTAATCGGAGTTGAGAATTTTCTGTCAATAATTGACTTTATGAGTAGTTGTTTAAGTTTTTCGCAACCGGGTAATTTGAAAAACGCGTTTGTTTGTTTTCTCGGGTTTCTTCGGCGAAAAGTCATTGCGCTAATGAAGGCCTCCACAATTAAACTTTGTTTTCCTGTTGCGTTCGAAAATAGATTTCCGCTTTCAATTGTCACAGGCAGATATGCTCATGTTAGTTATTGTTGAGTATTAAGTAAGAGTATTAATTTTAAGTTGGTTTAACAAAATACCTAACATGCACAGGAAAAAATCAGAAGGGTTATATACAAGTTACGACCGCCCGACAAAAATTACGTAAAACAGATTTTAAGATAATTCATTTGATTGCCTAGGTTTGTGCATGAGCTTAGAGTGATTCAAATTTTGACTTTTTCGCTCCCCTATGCTTGAACGATAACATTTGCTATTTTAATGAACCTCCTAATTTTTTAACTAAATTGGTTGTAATTTGACTGTGCACGATCTGTTTGATACTCGTATGAAAATTACTATAAAAATCGCCCCTTATGTGTAAGATCGTTTTGTGAGGCAGCCCATTAACTATTTAAATATGGCCAGTCCAAAGACTTCATAAAATATTTTCTAATATGTAAGACAGTTATTGTTCCGAAGCGATCGGATTGTTGCTTATTATTGATATTTATGTAATTCTTTTACGTGTCAAATTGATTTCCCCACAATTCAGTATTTCGCGAGTATGTTCTGCACCGATCGCGAACCAATGATCGTCGGCACTCTACATCTCGATGTTCTTTATCTCGATATATCTCCCTGTGTCCCTTTTCCCCGTCCCTACGAACTACATACATTTTTGCTTTCTGCCTCTCGATAACCTTCCTATCTCGGTATCGGTATCTCGATGTGTTCTGATCATGTTTTGTTCAGGATTCACTCTCTCTATGTCGATATATTCAAGTTTCTAGGCTACTAGACAACCTTGGGGGGCAATAATAAACACATCAAACACAAGAAATGACATTTGGTTTTTCACCGTTTTTCATAGCAACGAGCTTTTTCCATCTACTACCCATTTCAATTTTCCTTCCATTCCTCAAATTATTAATTATATCAGCGGTTCTCAACCTGGGGTACATGTACCCCTGGGGGTACCTTGGCTGGTCTCTGGGGGTACCTGAGACAAAAATGCGTAATGGCGGACGTTGTATTAAAATTACAAAGAATACTGATTTTAGGAACTTTTTTCGAATTCGCTTATCGACTCTATTTTTTCAGCTTATTAGGTTAACTTTACGTTTCGTTGCCAAATACAACGACATCCATAATTTCTGTTGAACATATTAGGCATCTATACATTACGCACCTTTTTTTTGCAAAAACAAAGTGGGATTCATGTCCATGCGGTGAGCTACTTCAGTCGAATTTTGGAATCTGTCTTAACTTAACATAGTTATTATGTACAGTTGCACATAACAAGTACCGTCGTGTGCGCCTTTTTTTGAAAAATCAGGGGTTACTTTTGACATTTTGAAACAAGAATCCTTACGTAAATTTCTAGTTGGGGGTGTCTAGTTGATAGTTGGATGACAACTTTCAGTTTAAATTTTTTAGAAAATCAAGAATCGAAAGAAGCCCCCGGAGTCAAAAGAAGTCCCGCACGATGGTAGCTTGACTAATTCATAATTTTTACTTCGTAATTGGCAAGAACTAGTTCTCCTCAGTGAAGTTTGGGACAAACCGGGCACTAATTTTGACGTACTATAAAAGAGGAGTTCAAAAATGAGAGTCCTGGAGTTCATAGAGACCATGCGCTGAATACGTAAGGGTTTGTCATTTTCTCACACTTTATACTAAACAAGTAGAGCGCAGATGAGGTTGCAGAAAAACCGAAAAAATCTTTACGTAATTAGTGTACCGCACAATAGATACCCGGGGTAAAAAGTCTATGGTTGTGATCCATTTCTATTAAAAAGAAGGCATGATCTAACGTTTTTCGTCTCTTAAATAACTGTGGTTGGGGGGACTGTGATTAAGTCCAGGCACACTCGTATGAGAACCACGCATACTTACCACTCAACCACAAGAACGTCGACATTTTCAAACCCTTTGAAACTATTATTTCATAGCTTCAGTATCAGATTATTGCTACATCGGTTTGTGAATGAAAAATAATATGAACAATCAAAATTCCTACAAACATGACTTCTCTAGGCATGGAAAATGAATAACAAAATCCGGGTCTCCTCTTGAATCAAGTCACATTCAGTGTGATCTGCTATGTAGCAATTCATTGTTAAAGATGCACGATGCAGTTTTAAAATCTTAATTCTCAATTAAAAGCCTAAGTTACTTAATTTTTGAAAGCTCAATAAAAAATCAACATTTTTATCATATTCTGGGGTACAAAAAAATGTCAGAAAAAGTGTCTCAAAAATAGACACCTAGTAGAACCAAAGTTTCACTCACAAGTCCAATATTCTCAAAATATTGTCTGATACTAAAAAAAATAATTTCGAAAATATCCAAGAATTTCGAACGTTTATTTTTATTTTTCAATGGCATTATATTCACATTGAGGCATTTCCGAAAAGCGGATCAGTGTTTATTAAGCACTTCTATGATTATTAACTGCGATGTTTCAAAGCCAATCTATTATTTCGGCATGCATATATCTTGACTTGAGTTAGCCTGAGTTAGCCGTTGAATTGAAACTCGTATGCCTAGGAACTTCCTAACCCAGATCGTAAATTGAACCCAGCGGACTTTGCCATAGTCTTGCAGCGAAAGACTAACATTTTCATTAACTATTGATGCAAGATCGACTTACTTATGGGTCCTGTACACCTCCGGTGGTGCAAAGGGCCGACTTGAAAGATCTCCATCCTGAGCGTTGCCCGGCTATCGCTTTAACCTGTTGCCAGGTTAGATTTCGGTCGACTTCTTTTATTTCTTTATTGAGGCTTCGCCGCCATGAGCTTCTGGGTCTGCCTCTGCTGCGATGTCCCGCTGGGTTCCAGTCTAATGCTTGTTTACAGATTTCGTTTCCGTCCCTACGTAGAGTGTGGCCGACCCAGCCCCACTTCCGATCCCGAATTTCTGTTGCTATCGGCCTCTGGTGACAACGACGATGGAACTCGTTGTTTGAGATCCAGTTGTGGGGCCACCAGGCCCGAATCATATACCGCAGGCATCTGTTAATGAACACCTGCAGCCGTTGAGTGTTCTCCACTGATACATACCATGTTTCGCTAGCGTATAACAGCACAGATTTCACGTTAGAGTTGAAAATTCGTATTTTGGTGCGTTCACTTATCTGCCTATTTTTCCAGATATTTCTTAAACTCGCAAAGGCAGCCCTTGCTTTCTTTATCCGTGCGCCTATGTCGATCTTGGTACCGCCGTCTGACGCCATTTGGCTACCAAGATATTGGAAGCTTTCAACATTCTCCACTGGTTGCCCGGCTACTGTGAAACTGGAAGGAGTCACCGTGTTTACATCCAACGATTTGGTTTTGTTGACGTTGATGACTAAACCTGCCGAAGAGGAGCGCTCGGCAAGGTCGTTGAGCTTGCTCTGCATATCAGAGCGCCGTTGCGCGAGGAGTGCAACATCAGATCGACTGTAACTTTTATATTTAACGTTACGGCAACGCATTCTTTTTTTTTTTAAAGTGGTTCATCTGTTTCCGAACATTTCAACACAGGGATTGTGTCTTTCTCAGTGCGTAAGAGGTACCTCAAGAAATGCAAAGGTCTGAAGGGGTACCGCTCATGAAAAAGGTTGAGAACCGCTGAATTATATCAATGGTCCCTTCAATATCGAGATGTGGAAAGGCGACTGTTTTTGCAATTCCTGATCATAATATCTGGTTTACAGTTCGTCGTTGAGTGATAAAACGGCCTACTTTTCCATACCAACGAAATGGGTGCTTTAATAAACATTATGAAACTTAAATAGGTTGCATAATATTCATTATAACACTCATTTGGTGCTATAATGAAAAACCAACATCAGAACAGTAGTTACATGGCTACATTTTGCTAAATTAGCTTGGGTAAGTGTTCAAATAGTGTATTTTCTGCGTCGCGTAATAAATGAAATAGTTTGATGGACATGACATAAAAAATTTCCAAAAGCAAGTACATCTATCGCTTCACGGTTTATCGAACTATGCAATGTGGCGCGGCAACATGGAATCTCTACACTGTCGCTAACCGCAAGTCAGACTTATCTGTATATGGACGCCATATCCAGATAAGTCTGACTTATGGTTAGCGGCAGTGCAGCAACAAAATTTATTGGCAAGAATGATCATGTCGAGTAAATTCTGGAAGGAATTAGACAAGTACAAGTATAATTTTGGTACATATTTGTCATATTAAAGTCCATTTTTCGTCATTGCAAGAAAAAGCGTGTGCAAAACTCGATTTTTTCAGCACTCGTAGTATTTATCCAACTCGGCAAGCCTCGTTCGATCAACGTACGACTCGTGCTGAAAAAATCATCTTTTTGCAACTTGTTGCACAAACTACTATTTCGACCGCACACAGCAGAACGAAATAAAGCGAGTCTTGAGACTGTTCTGCACATCTAAATCATGTTCGATCGCATACCAATTCTTTTATTACTTATGTTACTGGTTTCGAACAAAATTGACGTAACTCAAAATATGGAAATAATTGGATGCGACAATTTAAAATGTTCACTCAAAACAACCCAAATTCATTTCCCAGTGGTAATGATGCCTTGTTGAAGTTGATAATCAATTTTAATAAAACTTGTAAACTGGTGGCGAGTTTGCGAGTGTATTGATAAATAAATCTTAAAAACTCATTAAAAATAAAGGCGCTATTAACGTTAAAAATCTTACATGATTTCATGACGGTCCTCAATTTTGAAATATTGTACAAATTGTATCTCCGCCTTCCCCTTAGACATTCTAATAAAGTCAAAAAAAAAAATCCCCTTAGACGCAGTTTACGTCAAAATTGGCTTTATAATGTTAGTCTAGGATTGCCTTTAAACATAAACCTGTTTATGCATTTAGAGGGATTACAATGAAAATTTGACGTATAATTATGTCCATCAGTGTAGGCTTTAAAGAATTATTAGCAAGGGCGTTGCTTACACGAACATGTTCAGCATCTAAAGCACTTTTTCAATAGGGAGTGGAATGGTTGACATTTATTTTTACTATTCATTCTCTCATGCAAAAAAATAAAAACAAAACCACGGCAGCCGCAGCAGCAGCCACGCCAAGCAATATGCCCTAGCTAAGCGAACACTGCTTTATTGTCTTATTTGTAACGCTATTCATGGGTATTTTTACATTATGCATTAGTTAAACAAGATAGCTGGTTGATGTCATTCAAAAATTGTCAAAAATCTCAATCATATTGATAATATTCACATTTAAAAAAAAGCGGTAATCTTCTGTTGACGGAAAACTCATGAGGCAAAACTGGTAGCTCCTAGGGAACAAAGCACCACGCGTCGGCGAATCAGCATTCTGGTATGGATAGTGGGTGGAGACGCAAGTACATTGGAGGTTAGTGCCACTAGGGCGTTTTGCCTCGCCAAAATGTTAGATGTTTGTTCAAAATGTGGAAATTTTCGGTTTTTCCGACCTTCCAATACACTATTTTGAAACTTTTTTCGCCTAACCTACATAATTTTAGATCTAGTTTTGTTACGAACATCTTAATGACGGTAAATATGAGGGAAACCACAAAAGGCGTTTTGCCTCTGGGGGGCGTTTTGGGACCTCTTCCCCTACTATTTTCTCTTCCCACAATTAATGTTTTCGTACAATAATTTCACAACGTATAACCGTTTTTGGTGGGAACAATTCATTTCATTACTCCTTGGTCATCTTAGAGATAAGAATGAATAAATCAGTACCTACGGGTAGCACTCCTTCTAAGCTTTGCGCCACAGGTAATTAAACTCGATTCTGTGCTGTTTGCGCTGCGCACGAGCCGAAACAAAAAATCTCATGCAAATGCTGACCGCACGCCGGCATGACTCGAACGTAGCAGCAAAAAAACAGTTTGCTTCACCGGCAAAAAAATGTCACGATGTCGCGTACATTTTTTTTTGGAAACTGTTTCGGCTTGTTTGGTGCATGAAATTTGACTGGATAAAATGTAAATATTCGCATAATCAGAGTATTTTAATGTACATTTCCCAACACTGAACATTACTCTTTTGTTTCGACCGCGGTCATGGCTTTGGTTCTTTTGTTCTAGTTTTTGTGCGAATCACCGCACAAAAGTAGAGCGCAAGAACCAACCGCACCAGATGGCGGCCGTAACGGAACTCTAAAACTTTACTGGGTTTGTGAAGAATTTTAATTTCCAATGTTTTTACGTTATTATTCAAAATAATGCTGGAGAGTTTCCGATTCGATTGATAATAAAATCTCGAAAATCCATCTAAAGATAAAGGAGCTATTAGCGTTTGAAATCTATCCTAATTTCGTGACTGTCTCGTATTTGGAAATTTTCATTTGTCACCCTGTAGTCTTCCCCTTAGACGTAGTTTACGTAAAAAATAATGAAAACTAATCAGCGCGTAAAAATACAGACGCGGAAAATTACACTATTCTGAGCTTACATTAATTTCCAAATTAAATCCAACCATTTTTTTCCTAAATGTATGCAATTTGTATAGCATTATGCCACTTAATCGTATAAAAAGTGACATAATGCAATACTAATTGCATACATTCAAACGAAAATATCGTTTAAAATTACCCTTTTTTGGCATTCCCTTTATGTGCATTATTTTCGTGTAAATTTCAACAACTTTTTATATGGGGAATGACGGCTTTGGCAGGTTTTGTTCTATTATTGGCAGGGGGGTTTTTTATGCCTGACTATGCTGAAATTTGGCCTTAACATTCTTTGCATTTCAAAGAACACACTTAAATCGAGAATTTCAGCTCGGTAATCTTTTTTACAGATTTAATTCGGTAAAAGAAAATTTTAACTGAGAGCTCAGTTAATTCAGAAGAATTTACTGACATCTGTAATATTTTTCACCGACGTTTCAGCACGTTTCAGTAGTTTGAACTGAAATACTGAGGTTCGGTAATAAATATTACTGATCAACTCAGTTCTATGAATACATCCTGCACTTGTCAAAAAATAAACCGACAACTCAGTAAAAATCAATGCGGTCTACTGAGCACCCGGTACAATAAATACCGATCTCTCAGTTTTAGCCTCTTGCCGCTTCTCAATGTGACGCCATATTTTTTTGCAATTTAGTACTCCGGTTTTGATTACTCGCGTGATAGCTGCTGAGGGTATAATGTTGATCGTAGTTTAATATTCAGGTAAGTTGAAATAATTTGTTCCAATGGATGGTTAAACTTTAATTGGTTTGTTAATTTGGTATCAAATTTATAAATATTTGCAGGCAAATCACTGAAAAGCGTATAATTAGTCGGCCATTGCTTCATCTCGCTGAATAAGGCCGTTTGCAGCAATGGACATCATCTTCTACGATTTTTTTATTGATTATTAAATATAATAAAAAGACAAGAAATTAAAAATCAATCATGAATTTTGTTGTTTGGATTTTTTTAATCGCCTAATTGAATCTCATTTGTTCCTTTTATTACCGGGGTCCGCATTAACTTTTGCAGAATGGCTCAGTATATTTTACCGAGTGCGAGTGCTCAGTAATCTTTACAGATCAGTTCGGTAATAATTGACATTTCGCCATCGAGTTCGCAGAACCGAAAACTCGGTAAATTTTGAACTTTATACTGAGGTGGCTACCGAGAGCTCAGCCGTTGAAAAATCGGTAATTCGACAACCGAGCTCGGTAAATAAAATTAAGTGTGAACATTGTGGCCAAATTTCATAAAATTTGGTCGACAAAAAACCCCCTGCTAATAATAGAACAAAACCTGCCAAAGCCGTCTTTCCCCCTATCTGTGTGGAACATGTGACATGGTGAATTGGCCCTGACGAAAGTGAGAAAACAAAAAGGGGCCTGGATGATGCTTTTTTATTTCACCCGGGAAGGGATATAGGATGTCAATTTTGAAATGCTCATTAAAGCGTTAAAACACATTTTAGCCGAAAATTGTTCATTTTTTTTGGTTAGAAATTTGATTTACTTTTATATAGGTAACACAAAAGTTGAATTATTTTGATTAAAAAAACTTGTGTAGATAAGGAGCCTAACATGTAGTTTTTTTTTAATTCAAGACAAAATTTTCAAAACGACTTATCTGCTTTTGAAAACAAAGATTCAAATGTCGATTTGACGAATCTGATAGCTCTTCCACGCAAACCAGCACCACCAATAGGTAGGTGAAGGTTTTTGTTAGATGTTGATGGTGTTGGTTTGCGTGGGAGAGCTATCAGATTCGTCAAATCGACGTTTGAATCTTTGTTTTCAAAAGCAGATAAGTCGTTTTGAAAATTTTGTCTTGAATTCTAACTCTATGTTTTTAAAAGTTTTCAACATATCACTGTTAATAACATTTTAAAAGCATTTTAAAATATTTGGGAACGGTTCGCCACTTCATCTAATAGCTCCTATTTCCATCCTTTCAAAAACAAAGCAATGGAAAGAAATTTGGTTTGTTTATTATTTTTGTGATTTTTTTCAGCAGACATGTTGACAGTTGTTCAGTTGCATGTTGACAAAAAGAATCGAAGAATTTGGTGCCGTATTTCTTTGTTTAGCGATGAGATGGATATATGTACAGTGAGATGGAGATCGGAACAGTTCCCCTACTTCCTATACTTCACCATGTTAAAAAACTCCAAGGTCCAGCCCAATCGGGTTATACGCAAAGGTGACGTTGAACTACGTAGCTATGTGTAATGTACAGGTTTTCGACTCTTCCGTTCGATGAGACCAAAGCAAGCATTTTTCAAGCCCAGGGTGAATCCGTTTTCGTTGTTTATCCTGTGCTCCTGAGATTGAGTGAGCATTACAAACCTTGATGATGTATATAATTTTTAAAACCACATTTGAAAATGATGATAAAAATAAAATTTTCAAATAATCGAGGATGAGAAACACTCTCAAGCGTACACCCAGGTTTTTTTTTACACGGTTTGGTTTTAGTCATTTAAGACCTTCAACGTCAATGAAACAACGAGTTAACCCCATGAAAAAATTCACAAAAAATCAAAGAAAATTCAGGTGGTATTTAAAAAGCTGTGAAAGTTCGGGTTAACCGAGAAATTAAAGAATTCCAACCGTGTAAAAAAAACCTGGGTGTATCACATATCCAAATTATCGATTGATAAAAACTTCGATTCGAAACATTGGTATACGCTACTTTTGAACTTATTTGCCTACATAACACAAAAACACAATGCCAATCATCCGATTCCGATTGAACTGCATTGTTCACATTAAATTGTTGTTAGTTAAGTTTACATTAAAATGAATCGATTCCAAAATTTGGAAAGTTATCGCCGATAACAACTCGCCTACGTTTCACACCTGAGAAGTTATCAAATGATAATTCCAATAATTATCGTATGAGAATGATTCTGCACAACCCTGGCTTATAGTGTACCGCTGCAATCGTAACCGACGCAAACTGGAGCAGATACTTACATACTTAATTTAATTTAACGGGCTCGGTACATGAATTACCGATTTCTCTACAGCTGAGCTCTCGGTCAAGATGAATACACCACTAGGTGTTCCAATGTGCCAAATTCACGATTCAGCCGTCTTGGATTTTAGTATGGGAGAGCCAGCCGGTTTGTTTTCGTTTTGCACTGAAAATGAATTTTTCACCCCCGCCTTCTTCTCTTCCACAAACTAAGCACATTGCAACACTAAAGAGGCTGCACTCATAACAAAGAGATGAAGTGTCAAAATTGGAACAGCGCATTTGCTGTCAAATCAGTTGTTCCAATCGAGCACAAGGTTGTTAAAGGTAGGAGTATTGCGTCTCTTTGTTTTTAATCCAGGCTCGTTATTAGTTATTACTTACTTTTACTTTTACTTTACTTTACTCTCTACTAGCACATTTTGTTTTTCTATCAAAACCACATTAAATTACTGTCGTCGACGGCAGATCCATGACGTTTTGGCATGTTTGGTTTGGTCAGGAAAATAGAAGAGGATGGACGCTACGGGAAGCTTTGTACGAGTGGCTTAAGGTGAAGGTTGGTTGAGTACCAAAACAAAGCTTTGAAAGTATTGGTACAATACAAACTGTCATATACGTGGTGTCATTGGTGTCGTATTTATGAAAAAACAAAGAATATTAGTAGGGTGGTTCAAAAAACGACCCAGCTCCACCACGCTCACTTGATTCTGTCCCATGCTCCGAGTGTCCTCCAAAAGCCGATTTGAACAAAAACTGATTGAGAACAAGCCGATTTAAGTTTGTATGAAAACTATTATGGGAAACTAAACCATTCATTACACTAGCTACAGCTCCTCCCCTCCAAACGCTGGCGAAAAGAGAACCCACATAGCTGAAAGCAACATTCCAGAGACTTCACTGAACGCACCTTAGGAAAGATCCGTTGAAATAGCATTTTATACTCCGCTCACCCCCATGTCACACTTTTTGTATGAAGTATCTGCTCCTGGTGAGATAGATATGTATCACAGAAAAAATCTAGCTATTTTGTTGAATTACACAAACACAATGTCAGCGGAACGGAAACGGCAAATTTGACGGAAAATATATGAGCTAACTGTCAAATTTGCCGTTTCCGTTTCTGTTCCGCCGACATTGTATTTGGGGCTTTATTATCATGCTAAAGATTTGCAACCTCGATTAAAATCGACTCCCAACTATTGGAACGTCCATTTAATATGCATTGTCTAAGGAGCTGAAGCTCTTGAATTTCATCCAGTCATATGGTCTTCCCCTTACAAGCGCCCAATCACGGAGTGCCACAATCAGAATAATGTAAAATTCAACCTCGCCATATCAACTGCCATACAAACCTGAAACGACCTGAGCACGGTAAGCCCCTATGTTGGTGGGAGAGGAGTGCGGGAGGTGTGGGGTTGACCCGTGGAAGGTCCGGTGCCATATTGACTGCCATCGTGGTACTCTTCCAACTATGTCCTTAAGCCGGTGTAGCCGGCCAGTTGCAATTGGCTAGTGAAAATGGCGTGCCAACACGTCATGGGTCATCGTTAGACGACAATAATTACGTGCACAAACTAACTGTTTAAAACTCGAAAAATTTTACAACACAAGATGGTGTCACATCGAATGTTATGCGAGTCCAAAACTGACTTAGGTAAAAGTATTATCGTAAGCTCATCAAAGAATATTCTTTTTACTGATTGCTCGGTATTTTTTTGACAACTGTTGAACTGAGCAACCCGGTTATCTATTTTACCGATGTCCTGTGAACTACATTACATTGCTGAGATATCGGTATAATTTATTACAAAAAGTAAATTCTTCAAAATTAACTGACCTCTCGGCTCAATTTCATGTTTATCGGGTAAAATCAGTAAAACATATTACCGAGATAACATTATCGATTTAAGTTTGTAGACTAAGCACCCGCCACTAAGTCTGTCTAAACACCCCGTGGCTCATTACAGAAAAGCCCATCGTGAAAGCTGGACTGCCAACGGCGTTTGATGGTCACCCTTTGAAGGAAGACAGAGTAGACGCGTCAAAGAAATTTGACAGTTTATTCATAAGAATTATTATTCCTTCACGTGAGTTGCGTCGGGCTTTGCGTTTACTCCGGCAGACACCTAGGAATTAGCATAAACGAGCTGAAGAATGTTTCCCAGAACGCATCCACTGCAGCAGCGAAGAAGATTACGAGCCCCTCTAATGGCATCAATAGACGTAAGCCGGAAGCTGCCGTCAAACGCCCAAGCTTTCGAGAGAAAATGCGCGTGTAAGTTAGCAGGAACGAACTGCACCAGCTAAAAACCCTGTAAGTTGCATTATTTGACATCTATGCCGGCTTGAGGTCTCCAGTTAGCCTTGCGAACAAAGGTGCAAAATCTGGAGATGGCGAGATCGATTCTCGATCCGATCTAGGATGTTTTCGGGTGAGGAAGATTCTTGGCATAGTGTATCCACACAGATAGAAAAAACCAATGAAATTTACGCTAAAAATCATGCACATAAATGGAACACCATTATCAGCGTAATGCCACGCGGGATATAACCTAAATGTATACAATACATGACGTAAATCGTCAGTATTGCATGCAAGTTGTAAGCAAACTTGTTAGGAAGAGAACCATTCCAGCGTAAAATAGCGTAAATTTTCGCATCTCAAGTTTTACGCGCTGTTTACTTTTCATTATTTTTTTCTGTGCATTGTATTTGCCACACAAAATGCATACTAATGCAATGGTGGACATAGAAAGCTTTCAATTAATAACTAAAAAAATTCTAATAGATTACTAAGTTAAAAAGCAGGCCAAGTTCCAATTGGAATGTAGTGCTATGGAAGAAGAAGAAGCTTGCGCTGCACTTACAAGATTAACTAATTCACCGAAACCGATTGCTAAACTGTTAGCAAGTTTTCAATAGTAAACATTATCTTAAATAAATATTGTAACACGCGTCCCAGAATCTAGGGACACAGTCCGATCCCATATCTAGCTCAAATGCTAACGAAGCTTAAGCTTTTACATCGAATTCAGAATAGAACCAATTTTTTTTTCGTGGGCTGTCCATAAGCAATGAAGAGAAATAGAATAATCTGCCTCACAATGTATTCAAGAATATGTGCTGCTGCACAAACACATTTGTCACTCAATACACCTGGTAACAGGTTCATTATATCTCCGTGTAGCCCTTTCACTAGAACCCAATGGATTGGAACAAATCAAGCATGGTACGTTTGCTTTATTCATCGAAAATATTGGTACTTATTCACCGCATCGAAGCTCAACAACTCTCTCCGTCTTTGTTTGGAAATCGCAAGAAACTCAGTCGCTTTGTGTGCATTCTTCCTTCCATCCAAAGGAATGCATATTTTAGATATTTGATGCTTCATGTGCTCGGTTCATGGTACTTTGCGTGCGATAAAAGCATGTCTCTGGAAGCGGAAGCCGGAGTTTAAAATCTATTATAACTTTTCCCACTGGTTCGTTATCCTTTATCCGCTCCACATCATCTACGAGCCGAGCTACATTCAATAGATAGATTAGCTCGCACCGCTTGATGTTTAGAGTGTTGGATGTGTTAACAATGCAACACAATCATAATGTGACGAAGTTCACATCTAACTAACTTTCAACTTGTACTTAACCCTCAAACTGCCGGAATCCTGATAAATTAAAACAGTTCGTTCTCGGTCAATTTTCAACTAAAATCCAAGTGGTTTCAATTGTAACTAAGGGCAATAGTAGAAAGTAGATGGGTAAAATGCTCAGTAGGTTTATTAACTCAATTATACCGGACTAGAAAAAGGCGCGTCTCAGGTTGTTTACTTGACAAATGGTGATCAACAAGACGCGAATACATAGTTCAGAGTAATCAGGGGTATACCACAAAAGTTCAACTCAATGGACGCAGTGGTTCTACGCCCCAACAAAAAAAGAAAGGGCAATAGTAGAAAGTAGGTGGGTAAAATGCTCAGGATAACCCTCCCTCCCTGGTTGACTTTTTATACCGGATATTCCGGGTTTCCGGAACCTGTTCGGCGGTCTTTCGGAGGCTTATTTATGTCTTTTTGGCTATTAATAACAATCATCCACATTGACCATTAATAACATTTACTAAACACCTTACAGATAGAAAAAATCCACTGAAATTTATGCTAAGAGTCATGCACATAAATGGAACGCCATCATCAGCGTAAATACACGCGGGTTATAGCCTAAATGTCACACTTGAAATAAATCGCCGAATTCGGTAAAATTTTACCGAAATCTCAAGAGCAGTACTGGTAGTTTTCGTGACTGTCATGTGAAAGCGAAAACATTGCATTTTCATTTTCAAGAGACCAAATGAAAATGTAGCCGTCTCCCGGTCACCTGTCACATTACAAGCAGTCATGATGGGAATGTTGCTTTGTTTTGAAATCTAAATTTCCAAATAGTTTTAATAGATCTGTGCAAATTACGATGACTAGTCGATAAAATGATTGTATTGCTTTTGATTTTCGAGTTAGACGTGACATTATTGAAAAAGAAACAGCTTGTTTACAATAGTTTGATGCGCTTTCATGAAATAAAAATCCGTGAAAATTTAACAGAATTCCTTTCATTGTTTATGTTTTCTATGAAAGCGGAAGAGAATAAGGATGAGTTTGAACATAGTAGTCGGAGGCATTGGATGTGTTTTTTTGCTGTGCTGTCGTTTTTTCATTGAATTATAAAAGAACAAAAGTTTTAACATCCGATGTCAAGTATCGTAGATTTCAGGTGAAATGCAATGAAGCAATGGATTGGTGTGACGTTTATCAAGAGACCCAACGACGATGTGGATCAAGAATGAGATATTCATGCTACATCCTAGATAACGAAAACCTACAAAAACGAAGAATATCATGAAGGAAAGGATGGGGCATGACAGAGTACGACGGTGGATTTCCATTATAATCAACAACGGATCCATAAGTTCTACCCACTGCTCTCCGAGAACTGGCATTTACCAGCTAAGTGATTTGTTTTATTTGATTTGTTTTTTAGTTGATTTTCTTATAGAATACTGGAAATGGACCATTGTTAAACCCTCTCCATTTCCTCATTTCAACACAATTATTATTGACGGAAGACTGAAAGTGTGCTCTTTCGGTCTGTGCAAAATTTTTACACATTTTTCCCGTTGCCATTCATATAAATTAATCGTTTGAGGAACATAGTTTCACATAATATTTGTACCTCTTTGTGCGTGAAACCGTTATCCCACAAAAGGCCGGATTTTGGAGTCATAATTGAGTAGTTTATAGTCAAAAGAGAATACTTTAGTGTCTTCTGTGTGAAACCTTTTTTATTGCAGTGTAGGGCATCGGAATGAATCACCCTACTTATCTATGTGTAACGATTATGGCTATATAGGAATTTTAGAAAGATCTTGGCTCAAAAAAAATTCGTTCTATTTTTCGCTGATGACTTTTAATGTTGAAGATATTTAAAGACATTTTACTCGACTGTGAAGACATTCGAAAATATCACCTGGCATCCCTAATATTGTACGGTGTTGCAACTGTTTCCGATTGTCTAACGAGGAACGAACACGAAAATGTTGAGGTCTATATAATTCATACATATATTTTTTGACGAGTTTGATATTTATATGACTGCCGATTCTGTTTTTTTTCTTCTGCAGGATCATAAGCCATGAGTACACGTTTTTTCTTTGTTTGGTATTATACATTTAATATCTTACCGGAATTCTCAGTGTAAGTCAATAAATGGATGATAGCCACATTTGCCTTTCATTCTTCGAGATGATCTTGTATATTGGACACGTGTAATTTTTTTTGGTGTATTGTACAAATTATCTAAGTTGTACCGTCATCTGGGGGGAAAATGATCACTTTTAAGACAAAACATGCAATAACAATGTGTGTTTAAATTTTAATTTTAATAAATTAAATTATCACAAATTTTTTGAGTAATCTGGTTTGGGGTAAAGTTGATCAAGACAACTCTACTAAAATCATTATGACCTAGCCGTCAAGATACACTAGATTATTTGAATAAATGTTGAAACTAGCGTCATTTATGACTATCTCTGTCTTTCTTTCACGAACTACACTTTTATGATTATAATCGAAAAACTCGGATTTTCTACCTAGCTCTAACATTATTTAAACAGATTATAATTTTTGATCTACTAGACCACCATTTCATGAAAAAATTAGGTCCTTCAATTAAATGATCATCTTCGTCCCAATGATCATCTTCCCCCCATATGACGGTACTGAAATGCAAATGGTTCGTGTTAATATGCAAAAACCGTCCGAGGTCCGAAAGGCAAATTTTTTGACGTTCGAAATAAAAAAAATTGTTCGAGCTTCGTGAAATAATTGTTCTAGTATAGATTTAATTATCGCTAAGATATTGATAATTTTTCCTCGCGTTAGATGAATAAAACAATCACGATAACTGATTATCGCGGACACTTAAGATTAATTAGCAATAGCGCTACCGGAGCGATTGATTGTCTGCCCTTACGTTGGGTGAACAAGAACACAACAAAATACGTTGTAACCGATCTATACTTTGTTCTCGCGTCAACATTAACATGCTAGTTACTTGGATTACATCACTTACCAAGGTGAATCCTGATCTAAGTAATGACACTTCCTTCCCTACTTACAATACTCCTTCCCGTAACGACCGTAGAGATGCAGACGATTCGTCGGTCTCTAAAACAACGGTTGTTACATTAACATTCCTTCCCTTCCCTAGATGATCGTAAGGACGTGGCCGGCGCCGTTATTGACCCATTAAAAGTTGAGCTTTTGGAACGTGCACATTGAGGATGGAGTTCTAATCCCAAGTTCCATCTGTTGGTTCCCTGTGCAATTCCGCTAGTTCAGGTCAATCACGGAGTAGCAACTACGAATTGTACGGTCATCTCATGCTCATGCTCATGCTCATGCATGCTCATGCTCTATGAAAGCGGAAGAGAATAAAATGTAAATATCGCGTGACCTCTCTCAATGAAAATGAAAATTTCAGTACTGCTCAAGAGCAGAACTGTTTGGTAAATAATTTGACTGATTTTCGGTGATTTTGACAGTTGAGCAATGGAAAAAATTACAAAAAATCTGTAAAAAAAATACCGAACAGTTCTGCTGTTGAGATTTCGGTAAAATTTACCGAATACTGTAAAATGAGTTAAGTGTGTAAACAAAATTTGACGTGAAATGACAATATTGTGTGCAAGTTATAAGCAAACTTGTTTAAAAAATATCATTTTAGCGTAGAATTGTGTAAATTTCCGCACCTCAAGATTTATGTGCTGTTTATTTTTCATTATATTTTTTCTGTTCTGAACATTTGTTCACCAAATTACTTATGCCACACTTCAAAACTCCCCCATCTAAAAGAGAGAGGGTCATCTTGAGCATTTTACCCATCGACTTCAACTACTATTCCCCTTGCTCACAGTTGACACGGCTTGCGTTTCAGTTGAAAATTTAAATCGATCGAGCTGTTCTAATTTGTCAAGATTCGTCCGGGCACTTTAAGGGTTAATGCTAAAGGTGAAAAGAAATATTCTGATGAATGTTTTCGCATTTTGTAATTGATGTGCTTACTTTACCTGGTTTACCTGGTTGGCTACAGCGTCGATACACATATGCCTGGCGTATTGTAGAGCTCCATAATCGTCGGTCTTGGACGATGTTCCTCCAGTATCCTCGAACGTTTAGGGTCCCCAGGTCTGATTCCACCGCGTGCAGCCAACGTGTTCGTGGCCTTCCACGAAGTCGCCGGCCTTCGTTCTCTGTTGAATATTGTTTTCGCTTTTCTATCTTCCGACATTCGCACTAAGTGATCAGCCCACTGGAGTCTGTCGTGTTTTATACAGTTCACAATATTTACTTCTTTGTATACTTGATACAGCTCATGATTCATGCGTCTGCGCCGGACACTATTCTCTAGATCGCCTCTGAGTATTGTACGCAGCACTTTTCGCTCGAAAACCCCAAAAGCTCTCCGGTCCGCCTCTTTTAACGTCCATGCTTCATATCCATAAAGGGCCACTGGTAGAATCAGAGTTTTGTATAGAGCAAATTTCGTTTCTCCTTGCATGTGGCGGGACCTAAGCTGGTTACGTAATCCAAAAAAGGCCACGTCTTTTCACTTCACGGGAAACGTCATTGTCACATGTCACAAGCGTTCCAAGGTGAAAAAATTCTTCAACAACTTCAAACACATCCCCATCAAGCACCGCCTCTGCACCAACACCACTAGGTCTTCCTCTACATCTACCTGCCACCATGTACTTTGTTTTGGCAGGGTTAATGGTTAAGCCTATCCTCGCCGTCTCCATCTTCGGCGGAACCAAAGCCTCCACTACTGCTCTGCGATCGATTCTTATGAGGTCGATGTCGTCCGCAAAGTGACCGTGTGATGATACTGCCGTTCCTCTGCACGCAAGATCTCTTAATAGTGCCCTCGAGTGCAATGTTGAACAATAAATTCGAAAGTGCCTCTCCCTGCTTCAAGGTCACAAAAGAGGTTGACATTTTGTCTGCAATCCGAATACTTGATTTTGAGCCATCCAGCGTTGCACACATCAGTTTGGCCGGATAACCGTGTTCGGACATTATCTGTCACAGCTCATTTCTTTTCACTGGATCATACGCTGCTTTGAAATCATTGAACAGATGGTGAGTCTTCAAGTTGTACTCCCGGAATTTATCAAGGATCATCCGCAGGCTAAACATCTGATCCGTCGTTTATCGGCCCTCACGAAAATCTGACTGGTATTCGCCGACGAAGAACTCTTCAAGCGGTCTCAGTCTGTTAAACAGGATACGTGACAGAATTTTGTACGCCGAGCTCAGAAGGGTGATCCCTCTGTAATTGGCACACTCTAGTATGTGCCCTTTCTCATAGATTTGGCATATGAGGCCATCCAACCAGCCGGCAGGCAGTTCTTCATCCTCCCATATTTTCTGGATAATGTGGTGGATTGATTGATGCAGCTGCTCACTTCCGTGTTTGAGAAGCTCGAACGATATCTCGTCCTTCCCAGCACCTTTACTGTTTTCAGCTCGTTTAGATCCTTCTTTACCTCTGATACCTGATACCTGATGCCCATCCTGCTCCTAAATACAGTGCTCCTTCCACCTGGCTGTCACAATAGTCTTGTCTGTCAGCAAATTCTCCTCTCGGTCATTGCACATGGCGGGCACTGGCATAGCCTTATCTTATTGATTTGCTTATTGCTCTTAAAATGTACCGGTGTGATCGTGATCAATTAATTGAGCATCAAGGCTGTATAAAAAAGAGGCATACCTTTCACTGAAGCGACTATTTTTTATGGAAGTTATCAAAATATCGATTTTTTTTTTAATATTTTAAAACGAAATTTTCAAAACCTGCGAGTATTTTACATTTTGCAATGATGATTGCTGTGTGATAGCTATCAAATCCCTACAGTGCATATTCTCTATACCATCATTGATTAGGTTTGACTTCTTGACTCCAACTTCTTGAGTTATAAGCATTTCATTAGGCCAACTATTTTATTGACTCTTGTAGCAGGGAAGTTTTTGCATTCATATGAAATAACTGCATGGCAAAATTATATTAGTTCAGCAATAAGATGTCCAGCAATGAGCACACAGGCAGCGAGGTTGTAATGCCAAAAATGGAATTAAAAATTTATAATTTAGCTGTGCTATTTTTTAGTTGCGAGTTAAAGGCTGGTCCAAGAAGTATAAAAACTGTCAATGCAGGAGGCGTAGAATAAGCTTAACGTTTATTAGATTGTCCTACCCCATCGCCCAGCCCCATCAACATAAGGTGCTCGCCAGAGTGAAAGCGACGTGCGACGCGACGAGACTCACGCAAAGGAATAATAATTATTATCAATGAACTGTCTAATTGCACTCTAATTGCGGTCGCATCTACTCTGACTTCTGGCTTGTGCAGCGAGCGTTCGTGGAGATTAAGTCATTGCAGTTATGTCGGAAAATGTACTATCTATCCGAATGGAATAATTGTGGATCTAACACGCATTACACGACCATAGCTCCAACGTATGGAGCTAAATCTATTTATGTACGTACATACATAAAAAATAATTTCTGCCTGTCTATCCTACCTTTATAAAGACTTGGAACTGTTGAACGAATAGACGTGAAAATTTTAATGCAAGTGCTTTAGGGTCGGGTAAGGTTCATATGATATTTCACCATGACCCGACGAGAGAAAGGGGGGAGGGGGGTCCCATACAAATGAAAGATAATTTTCTACACAACTCGAGAACTAATCAAGCAAATGGACCCAAATTTGGCATGTGGATGTATTTGAAGGCAGTAAATGTTTCTATGATGGTTCGAGACCCTCACCCTCCCTTCTCTGACGTAGCAAAGCGCGCTGGGTAAAAGCTAGTATAACACATAAATATAAATGCAAACATTCGTTCGTAAAACCCGTATTTAAAAAGCGTACTGTTGTTGTTCAACTTCCATTGATCCCCTGTATCCGAGTAAACCGGTCCGAGCTACTTCAATGATTGCTGGTGTGTGCGAAAACACGGAAATAAAAAGTTATGAACAAAATCGCACACACGAAGCTTGCAACACATAACGGCGTCGTCAGCAGCACAATAAAATAATTAGGTCATTGTTAATTATTTGCAGTTAATTGCGAGGAAAGCCTCTAATTGAAATTCATTGTCCGGTTCTAAATTAGCTCTCGTCGATGATCGGTTAGAACTGTAAACTAATTAAACTCCAATAATGGCTTTGTTCATGGTTCCCCTGTGGGACGCACATGCTTTTTATGCAGTCCGCTCGAGAGGGCTTTAAATCGGCTGAATGCGAAATCCGCGGTCGTCATCAAATGGAGTTCTTTATATGTTAATCTGCTGCTACCGACCAGACTGCAATTTAACTCTTCTACCATATCCATTCGCATTCGTTCTCCGCGGAGATGCGATCTGTCCAGAAGCCTCATTTAAGCTCAACGGTTTGGAAGTCCGCTCCAATCGTATGCCGTTCATTTGCACAGTTTCCCCGCTGTCATGCTTCGATATGATTCGGCCTTCTATCTCTGCGAGCGGATATGTAATCCGTAGCGACATGGCGTTTCCAAACACCAGTACATTTGGTTTTTGCCACATCACAATGGAACAAGCTCATTGCCACTTTTCCCAGCGTACAGATAAACTTTGTCCATTTCATTCGTCACGAGAGGAGGTTGTTTCCCCCGATTCCGTTCGTGCGAACTGCAAATGGCATGCTAAGAACGGATCGACGATTAAGGGAACGAGCATTTTTTCTCGACAAATTTGATGTCTTGTAAACAGGACAATTGAAGTTAATATGGGAATTTGTAAGGAAATACGCCAATTGTGTTTCAAATAAAAAACGACTGTTAATGTTTTTATCTTTCAAATAAATAGTTCCCCTTCCAAGAATATGTTGCGCACGTCATTGCTTGCATTTTAACAGCACAAAGGAGGTTACTTGGAAAGAGCGACATAGTTTTTACGTAAATTACAAAATGAAAAGGATGATCACACTTCTACAACAGCGTATAGCAGAATCCTACACAAAAATCCAATATCGCATGCTTCCATCCCTGGAGCAAAAAAGAAAGTCAACGTCACCAACCACCCTGGTGACCACAGCTGAGGGACAGTTCCCTTTTTGATCATTGTCCACAGCAGTTTGCCTTATGGCTTATGCCACGACCGCCTTGATACGATGGTGGAATTGGCAAATCAAGGGGAATAGAGTTTTGAAACGAGGCTCGAAATAAATTAAGTAAGCTTGAATGAAGTCTTGTTAGTTTCTGAAATTGGAGCAAGTTTTAGAGCAGATTTACCTTAACTGCTTTGTATAGACGTTGCAATGAATCGTGAATAACGAAAGTAGCCTAAGTTTAACAGCCGTGGCTTTTACTTTTCTCATTCACTATGAATTACTTAAGAGCAGATTTTTTGATAAACTGTCCAAAAACTCATACCAATCGACTTGTGCCGACGTACCGGCCGTCTTTACCCGAGCAGGAGCGACGACGTCGATAACAGAAATTGGGTCGATAAAAGAAATTGATATAGAACCAAAAATAGTAAAAAAAATGAATTTCCAAATCCAAAATCTGAACAAAATTCACAGAACTTTCAAAATATTGAGAATGCATATGAGTAATTCTCGCTGAAATCGGGCCACTATTTGCACGAGGTTCTTAAAAATGCCTAAATTTATATTCTTTCGAAAGCTTTCGGCGAGTATATTAAGTATCCGAGTTAAATTCTTCAGAAAGATGAACCCCTCGTTAGTTATCCACGAAATCATTTTAATAGACCCCTCGATTTTTGTCAAATCTGGACTCACCAAAACTGTCATAACTCCAACATTTCTCATCCGATCATAGAGATATAAGCATATCGTTGGAAAGAGGAAGAGTGTATCCTCAATTGGCAAGAATAAAAATATAAGCAGCCGTATTGAATTTGGCCGCCATCTTGGATTTCTTTTTGAAAACTATTTTTCCGCCAGGTTCGCAACCACCAATTTTGAATATTAATACATCTATGGAAAGCTTAGCTTATATTGTGCATTGTTTCCGAAAATCTCAGGTGTATGTTTTTTTATCAAAAGCTATGTACGATTTACCAATGCCAAAATTCTTGAATTATTTAATACAATAACTTGAATACGGCTCCGTTATGCTCAAAACATACACCTGAGATTTTCGGACACAATGCACAATATAAGTTAAGCTTTCCATCAATGTATTAATATTTAAAATCGGTGGTTACGAACCTGGAGGAAAAATAGTTTTTTTTAAAGAAATCCAAGATGGCGGCCAAATTCAATATGGCTGCTTATATTTTTATTACAGTCAAACCTCCATGAGTCGATATTGAAGGGACCATCGACTCATGGATATATTGAGATGTGGAATATAAAGTCCTTGGGAAGCTGTTTGAAGGGACCATCACAGTAACCCAGAAAATATTTTTTAATATGGAATAATTTGCTTCCATGAGTCGATATCGAGTCATAGAACATCGACTCATGGAGGTTTGACTGTATTGCAAATTGAGGATACACTCTTCCTCTTTCCTACGATATTCTGATCTCTATGATCGGTTGAGAAATGTTGGAGTTATGACAGCTTTGGTGAGTCAAGAATTGACAAAAATCGAGGGGTCCATTAAAATAATTTCGTGTATAACTAACGGGGGGTTCGTCTTTCTGAAGAATTTAACTCGGATCCTTAATATACTCGCCGAAAGCTTTCGAAAGAATATAAATTTAGGCATTTTTAAGAACCTCGTGCAAATAGTGGCCCGGTTTCAGCGAGAATTACTCATATAATTTTCCACATAATCTCAAAACCCCCCGTGACACCTATGAGAGGTCGTAGACTTCTCTGCATCTCTCTTAAGTAGGTGTTCTACTAACCATCTTTTCCCTTCCTCAGCATTCGCAAGGACGTGGCCAGGACAGACCTTGACTATTGGAGAATGCAATGCAATATATGTGGTAACGGATGAAAGTGATGCTTCTCTCATTCAATAATCCAGGCTTGTGTGGCATTCCTTTATACGAAAGCGTAATCAATCGAATCACAGTAAACTAATATAGCATACCAACCAACCTAGCACCGATGTAACGAACGAACGCAAAGTGCAACGCAGGATTATGTAATTGTAAACAGTACATCTGGAAGTCATTCACCGTCGAACTGCATCGTTCTCTCGTCTCTCTCTCTACCTACTGCGGGACGCGAGGGTCGATACAATGCAGTTCGAAGGAGTCAAATATCAAACAAGGGCATTCAAACCAAGTTAACCAAACACACTGATAATGCAAGGCCATGCTATTTTGGATATTTGTCACTCCAGTCGTCTTCTTTATACAATACAATAATTGTTATAACATTGAACCCGAACGGGTATAAATATGCCCACAGTTACGAGAAATAAACGATTCTGATTTTGAAGCTCGACCTTACTAGTTGACTCTAGCTAAGCATTCGACTACTTTAAAACAAGTGTATTCTCTTGTGACCCTGCTGGAAATCTTCAGTTAGGCATTCACACAAATAGAGAAAGTCCTCGCGATATCGCCGCGCTTACATCCCGTTGTCAGACTCGGAATTTAACATGATCGTATAGTGTACTTGTGATTTAGTGATATGATTAAAGAGTGAATAATCATAGCAAACTTGTATCACCTACGTATTTGTGCGAATTGTGTACTTGGTCAAGATTTACATAAAAAAAAGTTGGTTTTAAATCTTTATTTCTAATGTTGATTTTTAATAAGTAAATCCAAATTTTCAACGATTTTTGGGAATTGTCTGTGTTTCAGATTCATTTTATTTTTATAATATTTTTTATAGTGCCAATTCTTTTGTTGGACTATTGTTCAAATGTGCGGCTTACGAGCCTTTTTGAATTGAGGCTTCCAAGCCACTTGAAAGGCGGCTTTCGAGCCATTTGAAAGGAGGCCTCTGAGGCCATTTAAAAGGAGACCTTGAAAATTCCATTCTGAGTTTCTTGAAAGAAGATTTCCTAGTCTCTTGAAGAAAAGCTTCTTGAAAGTAGCCTTCCGAGCCTCTCACAAGGAGGCTTCTGGATCCCTTGAAAGAAGTCCTCCGAGCCCCTTGGAAGGAGGCTTCCGAGTTTCTTCCTCTTGAAATGAGGCTTCCGAACCTCTTAAAAGAAGGCTTCCGAAGTGCTTGAAAGGAGGCTTTCGAGAAGTGTAGAAGGATGCTTCCAATTCTCTTGCGACGAAGCAACTGAGGTTTTCGGGAAAACCCCTTTTATGCCTCTCGTATGGAGGTTACACCATACCTTCAGCTTCAAGACAATAGTTCAGAAGCATATTCTTAAAATGAATAATCATTTTGCTTCGAATAGGTAGATTGCACTGATTTTTTTTTAATTTGTTCTTTAGACCTTTTGATAAATTACACAATTATGACAAATTTATAAATAAGTTTTGATTGAAATTGTAACACATCCGCCATTACGCATTGTTGTTCAAGGGGGTTAGTGACAAAAGGTCGAAAGACAAAAAGTCGAAAGACAAAAGGTCGAAGGGACAAATGGTCGAAAAGGACAAAAGGTCGAAAGGGACAAAAGGTCGAAAGGACAAAACGTCGAACGTGACAAAAGGTCGAAAGAGACAAAAGGTCGAAAAGAACAAAAGTTCGGAAGGGACAAAAGGTCGAAATAGACAAGAAACTGAGACAGAGAGAATCAATCTTACAGAATGCAAGTTTAATCTATTTCTTAAGTCAATAATCTTTTTATCTCCAACAGAACTATCTAGATATTCATAATATTGTTTCATATTCATTGTAATTACTGCTTCTTTGAAAATTGCGCATTCTACAACTTTGATTGATGAGATAAGTGTATTACTTCCGCTTGAAGTTGAAATGTATCACAAATTCTATTTTTTTATTTATTTATTTATTTATTTATTTTATTATAATTCATCTGACAGCTTAGTCTTAATGAATGAAACTAAAACTAACGGTTACAATAATAGTGACCTCTTCACCCTATTTTTAAAACGTTCGGGTGCTTCGCAAAAGTCAAAAAGCTCCTCAATCATTGTAAATGCCCTGATCATTGCAGAGACAGGTTCGTTGTGCCCAAAGAACTTACGATGAAATCGATCCTGCAGTAGTGATCGTTGTCCAAGATGTCGTTTAATGGCACGAATATACAGTAGTCCGAGCCACCGAGGAGAGTCGATTTCTCCGCACAGTAGTCTAGCCACGAATGTTGCTTGCTGCAGCTTTCGCCTTCTTTCGAGGGTTTCCATATTGAGCAATTTGCACCGAGCAGGATATGGAGAAAGATTAAGTGGATCACGCCATGGTAAATGACGCAGGGCCATTCGAATAAACCTCCGTTGGACACGTTCAATTCTCAAGTTCCATACAACGTCATTCGGAGTCCAGACAATAGAAGCGGTTTCCACGATAGGTCGCACCAGCGCACAATACAGCAGTGTGGATCAGTAAAGTCCTTCGCAATTTTCGATATGAAACCCAGCTGGCGGTTTGCCTTGGCAATTATCGACGTATAATGGGCGTTGAACGTCAGTTTTGGATCCAACACAACTCCAAGATCAGTAACCTCCGTAACTCTTTGAAGTGTGGTTCCATCAATACGGTAATCAAACAATAATGAGTGTTTTGAACGATGGAAGGTCATAACAGAGCACTTTGGAACACTGACAGTCAATTTGTTCTGATAGCACCAGGTAATGAACACGTTCAACAAACTTTGCAGACGATGACATTCATCAACTGATCGTACTATAAGATATATTTTCAGGTCGTCTGCATAGATAATTCTGCAATCCAAACCCAATTTCGATGCAACGTCGTTGAAGTAGAGTGTAAACAGCAGGGGTCCCATTTTGCTTCCTTGTGGCACGCCAGATAAGTTGCAGAAAGAGAACGAAACGCACGAGTCAATTTTCACACGGAGTGTTCTGCCAGTTAGGTAAGAACCGAGCCACGAAGTGAGTTTGGTCGTTGCTCCGAGGCGCGATAGTTTGGACAACATGATGTTGTGGTCGATCTTGTCGAAAGCAGCCTTCAAATTGGTGTAGATAACATCTACTTGAGCTTTATTCTTCATAGCAGTAATACAAGTGTAAGTGAAGTTGAGCAGGTTTGTAGTGACTGATCTACCCGGTATAAAACCATGCTGATCGGTAGAGATGTAGTTCTTCGATTGGCTAAGAATAACATAACTGACAATTATTTCGAATAACTTTGATGCTGGTTATTCCTCGATAGTTCTTGCCATCCTTTCTATCACCATTTTTGTAGACCGGAAACATATAGTATTGTTTCCAAATGTCCGGAAAAATGCCGTCGTCCAGTGATCGATTTAAAATGAAGGAAAGCGGCTCAGCAAAAACAGCTGCATAACGGCCAAACACAACAGATGGGATACCATCAGGACCAAAGGAGATATCATTATCATCTTGGAAATAATGCAGGTAGCCCCAATCAAAGGTACGGACATAATCAGATAACGCGTCATAATTGATCGTATTGCAATCGGGAATCGGTTCGTAATCCACAGGGTGGATGTCGTCAGAGTGGAAAGTACGTTGAATAGGAAAGATCATTTCTAACGGAGGGTGATGCAAGTCGATAGGCAATAGTGGAACGGCTGCTGTGTTGATGTTGGGCTTAAAACTGTTCGAGCAGAAGACTAGATCCAAAATACGATCATGCTGATTATCGTAATCAGTTTTCTTGGATCAAGTTTAAGAAGTTTATTCCATCAATTAGAGCCCCACTAGATGAAGGAATAGATGTGTTTCCAGCAAGCACTACGTTGCTGTCCGTGGAATGCACTCAACTTGTTATCAACATGTTCTTGATCGATCTTTGGTTCTTTTCGACCTTTTGTCCTTTTCGACCGTTTGTCCCTTTCGACTTTTTGTCTCTTTCGACCTTTTGTCCTTTCGACCTTCTGTCCTTTTCGACGTTTTGTCTTTTCGACCTTTTGTCCTTTCGACCTTTTGTCATTTTGAACTTTTGTCTTTCGACCTTTTGTCCCTTCGACCTTTTGTCATAAATTCTGTCCAAGGTACCCCCTGAGATCAACGAGAGTACCCCAGGGGTTCATGTACCCCAGGTTCAGAGCCGCTGATCCAATCAGCCGGCTGACACCATCTATGCTTCTGGCTCCAGCATAAAATTCACGTTATTATTTTGCTGTGGGCGTTATTTTCTGATACAATATTGTTACCAAATATTCAAATTTGTTTTGCACCGTACTAACCGTGTTGTGTTGAATGACGGTCTTATTACAATTAAATTGAAAATCGAACACATTTTTCACGGCACGGAATAGGTGGTATATAACGATAATAGTTATAAAATCATTCAAATCGCTTAACAACAATTACTCCATCACAGAAAATTAGTCCTGAAATGATGTTTTTGTTTACTAATTTTGAATAGTCAGTGGGGCCCACCGCGCGCTAACCCCAGAGATGTTAGCCACCATTTTTTCCCATTGGATAGATAGGCGATGACAGTAGGGTGGATCCAATCCATGTTGTACGCTCAATTTCGAGAGTAACTGTAAGTCTCGTTGGCTCACCCTAGAACAAGTATATGAATCGTGTACAGCTTGATGACGAAAAAGAACACAAATTTGCGTGGTGCCAATTGCACATGAATCACTCTTCTATTTGAGGTTATAAGATGATTCTCACATCCACATAACATACAACGTGGATTATGATAGTCTTTGGTCACATTAGCTGGTATATAGTCCAGATAGTTAGCGCGTCAGTCGAAAAGCACTAAGCGCAGAGGATCCAAGTTCAACACCCGTCTTTGGCTGATTTTTTTTGTAAGGTACACTCCCCCCACAGTTATGGAACGCTTAACCCTTTAATGCCACAAAATCAACCGATTGTGGATATTACTTAAATACCATCGTTAGACCAAACCATCGACCAAAGCGGATTCACCAGTGCTTTCAAGTGTCGTTGAAACATTTTTCCTTGGGCTTGCAAAATCGTCTATCTCCTGGAATGGTTTCACTTCTTGCAATAGTTCAGGAGCTTTCTTCACATCTTGCACATTTCTCGAATATTGTACGCCAGCTTGACTCAGGACTACAACTTTTGCTCCTCCTCTAGATATTACTTTGAAGCGCTCCGAGGAAAAAAAACGGCCAGCCTTTGTTCCCATCAGCATACTGTTTACTCGATAGCTTGGAAACGGCAGTTCGGTCTCGCACATCTGCTCGGTCAAGATTAGAAGTCCCGTTCCATAAGCTGGGAAAGGTTCCTCTGTAACGCCACCCAACCATCAGTTCAAATGGAGTTACGCCCAGACGGGAGTGCGGAACTAAGGTTTTGTGTTTGTGAACGTATTGTTGAAGAGCGTAGCGCCAATTTGTGCCATCCAGTCTGGATGCCGCCAGCGCTTTGGTAACGCATCGACAAACAGCTCAATATCTACAATGTTGTGAAAACTCATATGTGAATATGTACATTATGTGGGTTCGTGGGTTCGAGTCCCATCGAAGGGAAAGTGGTTATACCTCCAATACATTTTTCAAATCAATATCTTCCACATAATGTACATATTCACATATGAGTTTTCACTACATTGTAAATTAATGTCCAAGTCGGGTGGTTTAATCCCCGGAATAAAGGCAATTAACTTTGTTTTAACCCCAGCTCAATATCATCAGAAGGACTGTAATACTCCAGACGTCGGATCGTTTATTGCGCTTCCTCATTGAGATAACTGAACTCAATTTCTTCGTTCTCCGTCCAGTAGAATCTGTCTGAAGTCTGAAGGGCAACATCCGCAAATTTTCGGTTTTAGTGGCTCGATGGATGATGAACTTGTCCACGAAGGTTACCAAGCCAAGGAAACTTTTAACTTCGGAATAGCTCTTGGGTGTTCTGAACTGATTTATAGCTGATAGTTTTTCCTCTTCGACCATTCAACCATCAGGTGTTAAATTAAATCCCAGAAAATTTACAAACTGGCTGCCAAAAACACATTTGTTTTCATTGAGCCTGACATTATTATTAGCCATGCAGGCAAGAACTGCTGCTAAGTTCTCGTCGTGTTCCGCCTTAGTTGATCCAAAGATTAGAATATTGTCTTGATAGTTTCTACAGCATTTGCAGCCCCCTAGAATTTTTCTCTTGAACACAACCGGAGCATTACATAGCCTAAAAGGTAGACGAACACAGCGAAAAATTCCGAACTCGGTGCAAAAAAAATCGTTAAATGCCGCGACTCTTCCACTAACAAGATGTGGAAAAAGCATTGCACATGTCGATTGTAGATAACCAGGTAGCTCCGTTCAACTTAGCTATAATCTTCTCCAAAGTTGGCATGGCGAATGGTGTACGATAGATGTAACGATTTGGACTTCTTAGATCGATAACCAACCGTATGTCCCCAAGTAACATTTTAAGTTTTATTACGCTCTTGAAGACCATAATTTACTCCTCAAGAGTGTTATAAAACCAGCATAAAACCAAAATGTTACTAGGGTCGTCTTTACCTTTTGGAACCACAAGCATAGAGGAGCAGAAGGAGTTATCCATTCCAGACTGGCTCTATGATATTAGCTTTAACAAGGCCTTCAATACGTTTCTCCACAAGTAGCTAAACTGATAGAGGAATATTGAAGAAAATATTTCTACAGGGTGGCTCCGACTTATCGTAGTGGATTTGTATTGGAAGGATGATGAACTTAGGAAAGATTTTTTCTGTAGCCACTGTTGCGATTTCACCGGCAAACAACGGCGGATCGTTACTGACGTCTTGTGCATGCACTGGTACTTTCAGACCCACCATAAGCACACTGTACCTGGCCGCTATGGATCTGCTCACGCAATTAAACGTAAAACTTTTCAAGTAGTGTCGGCCTGTCGTCTGAGATAAACAGATGGGCATGGAAAGTCACATCGATATTGCCTGAACAGGCGTAAGCATTCAAGTCCTATCTGTTTGGTTCTCTATGTTGAATACTCCATTGTTATACCTGGAATCCGAGGTCAACCTTTCAAACAGAACTTCGGTGAACGTATTCACCTGCGCTCCGGAGTCTATCAGAAAAGAGCATTCCAATCCCGCAACCTTAGCGAAAATAATCCCTTCATTTGTAGACTCGGCTACGATGCACGATGCCGTTTCTGCTGTATTTGCCAGGGATTGTGAAAGCTGATAAAGCATAATTTTGAGATAATGAAATGAGTTTTAAAAATATGAACACAGGTACTTACTACAATACTACTTTTAGTTCTAACCATGTCATCGTTCGAACTGGGCTTGAACCAGTCTGTTGTGTTGACTGACCATCCCTCTGTAGGTATTGCAACCGCTAAGAAATCATTCACCGACGCTTGGATGGATTTTCTTGAAAAGTCCTGAAGATGACTTTCGTGAACCACGGTTAATGCGTGGACGATACGTATACGCTTTAATCATGAATTCAACAAAACTCAACTAGTTTATTTCTAATATTGCTTTTAAGGAATACATCAATTTCAGTTTACCATAAGTTGAAAAAAAAAACAGTTCATATAATATTACATTTAACTTCATTGACCATTCAATCATATTTGATGCGTTGACACTCGCCGCCTCTGTCTCTACTTTTCCCTCCTCTGACTCCTCGATAGCTGCAATCTTAAATAGAGGCTGTTCAAAGTACTCTTGTTTAGCCTGACGTTTCGGATTAGGCCAACCTGTGTTTGGACACTAGGGTGTCCCAAAATTGGACCAAGTCTGGGATTTTGGGGGCTCAACCTTCAAATGAAAGCTTAGGGTATAACAAAAGAAAAATTGTTCTACGACAACTCTGGGAAATGACGTTTAGGGGTGGCCCCGACGCGTTTTATGAAAAAAGTGCATTTTTTATAGGTAACATCGAAAATACCGGTACATCGGAAAGAAATTCGATGAAACCCATCCATTTTATATTTTTTACATTTAACTCAGGGTCTATACTTTATGGTAAAACTTTGATACCGCATGTTTTAGGTCTATATATTTTTCACTGATGCTTTAAATGCCCAAAAATGATGAATTTTTCTTAATATTTTTTTATTAATGCATCCAAAACGGGTATCCATCATAATGCGAAACTAGATATACATAGAAAGGTGGGGAATTTTATAACGAATATTTTGCTAAAAATAGCAACCTCTTTTCTCTATCCGTTTAAAAGTTATTCACGATTTACTGCAGCTTGGAAAAAGACTTTTTGAAATTTCGGATCATAATACCTGGATCATGTTTAAGTAAAGAAACGCCTACTTTTCCATACCAACCAAATGAGTGCTTTAATAACCAATATAGCATTCATATGAGTTGCATAAAATTGATTTTAATACTTATTTGAGTGTTATAATGGAAACCCAACGATGGACCAGCAGCAGCATGACTGACTACAAATTGTTCAGTTAGTCTGGGTGAGTACTCAAATAGATTGATGAATATGGTTTCAAAACTACCCATAGGTAGGTTCAGCTATCGTTTCATGGTTTGGTGAGCTGTGCAATGTTTCACGATAACATGGAAATTAATTGTTTTCTGACCAACTTGATTTTTTAACCATCACGATCATGTGAAGTTAATCCGGCTGGATCATTTTGGTCCCGATTTATCGATGCAATCAATTTATCATTGTATTCAGTATTGGTAGGCAAAATAGTTCGTAATTAGTGTAGATTGTTCTTATTTCCAGAGATTCCGTAGATGGTAGATGCCAAATATTTCAATATGCATTATAAAATAATAATGATGATAGTAATTTGTGTAAATAGTTGCAAAAAGATGATTTAATCAGCATGGTTGTACGTTTATCCAACGAGGCTTGCCGAATGAGATAAATACTACGAGTGCTGATAAAATCGAGTTTTGCAATTAGTTGCACACACTATTTTTTGCAATGGCGTAAAATGAGCTTAAATATGGCGTAAAATATGACAAATCGATATCAAAATGATCTAGTTGGATTTGCTTCACATGATCGTTCTTGCAAAAAATCAAGATGGTCACAAAACAACTAATTTCCATGTTATCGAGAAACATTGCACAGCTCGACAAACCATGACAAGAAAACTGAACCTACCTATGGGTAGTTTTGAAACCATATTCATCAATCTATTTGAGCACTCACCCAGACTAACTGAACAATTTGTAGTCAGTCATGTTACTGCTGGTCCATCGTTGGGTTTCCATTATAACACTCAAATAAGTATTAAAATCAATTTTATGCAACTCATATGAATACTATATTGGTTATTAAAGCGCTCATTTGGTTGGTATGGAAAAGTAGGCGTTTTTTACTTAAACATGATCCAGGTATTATGATCCGAAATTTCAAAAAGTCTTTTTCCAAGCTGCAGTAAATCGTGAATAACTTTTAAACGGATAGAGATAGAAGGTTGCAAAATATTCGTTATAAAATTCCCCATCTTTCTATGTATATCTAGTTTCGAAAGCATTATGATGGATACCCGTTTTGGATGCATTAATAAAAAAATATTAAGAAAAATTCATCATTTTTGGGCATTTAAAGCATCAGTGAAAAATATATAGACCTAAAACATGCGGTATCAAAGTTTTACCATAAAGTATAGACCCTAAGTTAAATGTAAAAAATATAAAATGGATGGGTTTCACCGAATTTCTTTCCGATATACTGGTATTTTCGATGTTACCTATAAAAAATGCACTTCTTTCATAAAACGCGTCGGGGCCACCCCTAAACGTCATTTCCCAGAGTTGTCGTAGAACAATTTTTCTTTTGTTTTACCCTAAGCTTTCATTTGAAGGTTGAGCCCCAAAAATCCCAGACTTTGTCCAATTTTGGGACACCCTATTGGACACGCACGTTGGATGTGTCCTACGACACCGCATTTGTGGCAGGATTTATCTTTGACGTTACAGTTGTTAGTCGAGTGAAAAGCACTGTAACAGCGCTCACATCTTTCATCCTCTCGGATTCGGAATCCTCCAGAAGAATATGTCTGGCTTCCTTTTGACACACGCCCACCACCTCGGCGGTACTGGTATGTGTTACGCTGGTACGTTCTTCTACTAGGTTCGAAGGGTCGGCCATAAGCGCGGCTTCCGACATTATTTCCCGCCGATGTGACCGAAGCAATCAAGGCTTGCGACTGTTTTCCCATCTTTTGATTAACATACTCTTCGTTCAACCAAATCGCCTCCAGTTTTCGAATTTTGTTCACTAAATCTGTGAAGTTGCCTTTGCGGTGAGCATTTTTAGTGCCGCAGTTTTGACTTCCCGATGCTTAGCATGTTCCGCAACCGTTGCCACGATTTCCTCCAACTCTTTCCCATCGTCAAACTCACACAGGGGAGCGATAGTTCCGACTCTTGTGATGAAACTGAGGTCAGAACCGTCTGTCCTTTGAATCATGAGAGCAAGTCTTCGTCTCATTAACATGACATCCGACCCGGAACCAAAATACGATCGCAGGCAATGCATGGCATTAGCAAAGGGCTGTGTGTCTGGATCCGGAAGATTTCGTATTTCTGAAGATATCAAGCAAGCAAGAACCAGCCTTCACACGAAACACTGTAAACATGGTTGACTAACTAGTTGACCAGCCAGCTTCAGGGAGTCACAAAGTAAATCCTTCCACTGCTCGAATACCTGTCTGTGAATGTCCTCTCCCTCCGGAGCTTTGCACTCATGCACGTTGATAAAAGCCAATGACAGATGATTAATAGAAGAGATAAACTTTGACTCGTTCAAACTCTAAGCTGCCCCGGTGTGCGCGGCAGCGCAACGCGATTATCTCTTGCGTACAAGATTGCTTTCAACTCTTCAATCTCCTTTCTTGAGACTTCCAGCTCACTGGCTAGCCGCGCACTCGTAGCCTTTTCCTCGGCTAGCTTTTTGGTTAAACCCTAGGATCAGGCTTGGCACTGGTCATGACAGTCATTGGTATGCTTGCTTAGTTTTTCCTCCAATTGATCGTCGTCACCAAACGCAACGTTAGCAACCATATCTCATGCCCAAAAGCCATAACATCGCGACCAAGAAACCACTGCCAATGCCGTATTCTACCCTAATGAATATAAACTAGAACTAATAAATATATACCAAGATAAGGATCAATTAAAAATTAAAATAACAACAAAAAATATTGATTAAAAATACACAGGAGAATCGAACTCAGAACCTCAATATCTGCTGGCTTAAACGCTAGCATTTGTACCAATTCAGATCCGTGAAGGTTGTGCTTTATAAAGCAATGATATGACAAATAAATCACAGGTAACTTTACCTCCATGCCCTTGGTCTAGGATAGGATGTGCCAATAAGTCGTACATAATCGTACCGATTTTCCGTCATTATCGTACTGATTGGGTGAAAAAGACAATCGATTACTTTGATCGGCGGTGGCACATTTTCCGAAGGGCAGCTTATTGTTAACTTGGCCGTGTTGCTGGTGCATAAAATCGATGTTCATAAAAATCTAGGACAGGATGTGCCAAGTAGTCAGTAACCGGTTGCTGATTGGTTGAAAATGACAATCGATTACTTCGATTGGTGGCGGCGGGTTTTTCGTAGGGCAGCATGTTGTTAATTTATATTAATTTACTAAATGTTGTTAATTTAGCCGTGTTGCAGGTTTGTAAAGTTGATATTAAGCAAAATACGTAAATGTTTGAATTCCAGTTTTTTGGTGAAAAAAATAAATTTTTATTGAACTGCAAACGCCATATAAATTCTCAAGGGTTGTAAAGGTTGTAAAAGTTAAAAAATATTAAAAGTCCTGGACCGGATAAAATTCCATCTAGTATAGTAAAAAACAATGTTGACTTATTTGCCAAAATTTTATCTGATTGCTTCAATAAAATAGTAGAAACCTGGTGCTATCCACAGTGTCTCAAATTAGCCAGAATAGTGCCTATTTTTAAAAATGGTGATCCTTGCAAACCGGATAATTACCGGCCCATATCCACGCTATCAGTTTTTTAACAAAATTCTTGAAAAGCTTTTAGTCAACCGTCTGTTAACCTTCATTGAACGGAATAACGTACTTTATAGTATGCAATATGCACAGAAAAAAATAATGAAAACTAATCAGCGCGTAAAAAATACAGACACGGAAAACTACACTATTCTGAGCATATATGAATCTTTTCCATCGATTTCGCCCTAAATGTATGCAATTTGTATGGCATTACCACTTAACCCTTGTGTGGCCGGCTGGGTACCCGGGTACCTTTTTGGAATTCAATTCGCGATATCTAAATAAATGTTCATAGCAGGAGGTTGAAACTCTGTCATATCCACAATAATGACGGCCAAAATCGATTGTACGGGTTAACTGAAATTTTGGTTAAGAAGGGGTTGCGGGAGGGGTTCCGACATTTTTTTACCCTTTAAATGGCCGGCAGGGTACCCGGGTACCCACAAAACTAAAATGCTTATGTCTTTGGCAATTTTTAACCGTTTTCAACCGTTTTGGGATGATTCGATTCAGAATTTTATCCTTTATCATGCGGTTTTAGGATTGGACCGGTCCGGTCCCTTGGATCACCGGGAAATCCGGATTTCTAGGGACATGTCCTGCATAGATTATACTGATCGTGGATTTCGATAGGTAGTCAGCAATATGGGTATCAAACTTCTTGATATTTCATCAGCAGGTTGATTTTTATTGATTTGGGTCCATCAGAAGTGCAGATCTTCAATTGGCCATTCCAGAACAGGTTCCTCGAGGGGTCATAGGTGGCCATGAACAATTTTCAAGGGAACATCAACAATATGGGTATCAAACTTCTTGAATTTATTTCCTGCGTGAGTTCTTGACAAGTAGACTCCGGAGTGGCCATTTTGGAACAAGTTTCCCGGGTGTGGAAGGGGGGGGGGGGGGGTTGTTTGGTCAAGGTTGGCCACAAACATTTCTCATTGAATCATCAACAATATGGATGTCAAAATTCTTGAAACTTCCACAGCAGACTGTTGTTTATTATCTTGGTTGTGATGTGTGAAAACTTGAGTGGCCATTTCGGAACAGGTTCCCAGTGGGGCCAAGAATGATCATAAACAATTTTCAATGGAACCTCAACAATATGGGCATCAAACTTCTTGAAATTCTTATTGTTTTAGAGTTACCAGACGTGCTGACTTTATAGCTTCCATTCCAGGACAGGTTCCCCGTAGGGTCTTAAGTGGCCATGAATACTTGTCAATATAAATAAATATAAATAAAAAGAAAAAAAGAAAGCTGCAGTTTTTTGCAATCCGTGTGTTGAGAGCAAAATCATTGCAAGGACCACCCTTTGACACCAGAAGGCAACTAAGTGGACCACCGAAAGCTCCAAAACATCCGGAGAAGTTGCCGATTCTGAAAATTTATTATATTAGAAAACTGAGACTTTTTAGAATTTTAGTGTTGTAGCAATGAGCGAGCAAAATCAATACAAGGACTACTTATTCATCCCGTATGGCCACTAAGTGGTTTTCAGAAAGTGCTGGAACATCAGGAGAAATGACCAGGTGTAGAAGATTATATTTTGAAGTTACGATTTCTTTTTTATAAATCTATTGATGGTGTAATGCCAATTCTGGAAGTCCGTCCTAGAAACTATTACTTGTTGTAGCATTGTGAGAGTAAATTCATTGCATGAGCAACGCATTGACCACCATTGGTCATCTGGCACGGAAGGTCTGGAACACCCATAGTGAAGACAAATTCTTGAAAATCGTCCTAGAATACAGTGGTTTGTTATGAATGTGAGAGCAAAACTCCGCTAAATGGTCCTCCGGGAACTCCGGAACATTCTGAGAAAAGGGCCAATTTTTAAATTCATCCTCGTAAACCGTACTGTTTCACAAAACGATTTATGCATCAAAATGAGACCAATATCATTTCAAGAAACGAACGTTCACCCCGGGAGGCCACTAAGTGGTGCTCCAGAAGCTCCGGTATAGCCGAAAAGGTAATCAATTCTAGAAACTCGCCCTAGAAAGCTGCGACTTTTTTTTTGTAGCTGTGTGCGATCAAAATCAATTCGAGAATCATTCATTGACACCGTGTGGCCGTTAGGTGAGCATCTGGAAGCTTCGGAGCTTTCGAAGATGTGCCAATTTTTAAGTCGTCCTAGAAAGTTGTGAGTTTTTAGAAATCACTTGTTAAGAAATGTGAGAGCATAATTGATGCAATCTAAACGAATAACCACAATACATCCAATAATGCTGCGACGTTCAATAAATCGTTCGTTTACTTCAAATGGTGGAAGAAAATAAGATAGTACGAAATCGTCTTATGACAAGTAAAGACACTCCACTAGAAGCTCTAAACAATCTTTAACTGACGTATTGTATAGCTCCACAATTGTCAATGTTGGGTGATGTTCCTCCAGTTTTCATGTACGTTTAGAGTTTCCAGGTCCGATTCCACCGCGTGCAGCAGCTAGCGTGTCCGTGGCCTTCCACGAAGTCACTGGCCTCTTTCCGGATCTTTGCTGAATTTTGTTTTTGCTATTCTTTCTTCCGACATTCACACTAAGTGACCAGCCCACTGGAGTTTGCCGTATTTTATACGATTCACAATATTTTCTTCTTTACACACTTGATACAGCTCGTGATTCATGCGTCTGCGCCACATATCTTTTTCTAGTTTCCCATCGAGAATTGTACGTAGCACTTTTCGCTCAAAAACGTCAATAGCTTTCCTGTTCGCCTCTTTTTACATTCTTACGAATCAGAGCAAATTTCGTTTCCAATATTCGAGGAAGCCCCTGTTCGCAGCAGCAATACGTTTTTTCACTTCACAGGAAACGTCATTGTCACATGTCATGTGTTCAAAGATAAACAAATTCTTAAACAACTTCCCCATCAAGCACTACTTCAGCACTAACACCAATAGGTCTACTTTTATCTTTACCCGCAACCATGTACTCCGTCTTGGTAGAGTCGATGATTTAGCCTATCTTCGTTGGCTCCCTCTTCATTAGGGCAAATGCGTCCACTACTGCCCTGCGATCGAGGGTAGTCAATGTCGTCCGCAAAGATCAGGAGCATATGCGATCATGTGATGATAGTGTCATTCTTCTGCACACCAGATCTCCTAATCACATCCTCGAGTGCAATATTTACAATAAATTTAAAAGCGCATCACTCTGCTTCAATCTCTCCACGGTCACAAACGCGGTTGATACGTCGTCTGCAACCCGAATACTTTATTTCGAGTTATCAAGCGTTGCACGTATGATCGTAATCAGCTTCGCCGGAAAACCATGTTTAGACATTATCTGCCACAGCTAATTTCTTTTCACTAAATCGTACGCTGCTTTGAAATAAATAGACAGATGGTGAGTCTGCAAGTTGTACTCCCGAAATTCATAAAGGATCATCTTCAGGCTAAACATCTCATCCGTCGTTGATCGGCCTTCAGGGCCAGACAGGTAGATTTTGAAACTGGAACGACGAAACTGATAGGACTAGCCAATTTCTTCATCTACTGAGGGAACGCATCTAGTTATTGATTTTTTTTTCAGTCACCCATCACTTGCCCACTGCAAGCCGAATATACCTCTGCACTTGTCCGAGTTCGTACGGAATTTATTGGAATTTTTGGGTTAAGGTTCGAGAGGCAGAGGTCCGTCTTGGTTAACGAACTGTCAATGTTATAGATAGAAAGCAACTGATGGAATTTCTAATTGGATGTAGGAAATGAGCTCTTTAGTTCATTTCCAATTCTAGCAGATACGGCTAGAATAGTCAAGTTGAAGGTATAGGAATAGAAATGGAAATGGTATGGAAGTCCATTTCCAGTTCTAGCGAATGCTAGAGATAAATATAAAGAAATATACAAAGTAGGAGAATGGAACGGACCATGGATTGAACCCACGACTTTCCGCGTATGAGGCAGAAGCAGTAGCCTTATGACTACCAAGCCCGCTCTCGTCTCCTTCTATTTTTACTTTGTTACAAAAAAATTGTTCACGATTACGCAACTGTTGAAAACAAAATGTAAGAAATGACGATTGCTTTGGGAATTCCGGTATTTCAGGAGGACTTCTTGGTGGCCACTCGGGACAATGAATGATATTCGCAATCTCGCGCTTCCATACTGATATTACAAACGATTTTCGAAAGTTTCTAGAACGAACTCCAATAATTTACCACTGCTCTGGATGTCCCTGCACTTCTGGTGCACCATTTGGGGACCACCAGGTATCCCTTGCATTAATTTTGCTCTCACAACAAATGACGAATTTCAAGAATTTCTGGAATCGATCATATCTCCGAGTGTCCGGAATCTTATGGTAGGTCTTCTGCTGGTGACCCGGCGTCAATGAGTGGTCCTTGCATTGATTTTGCTCTTACATTGCTAGATAAATTGATTTAAATCAAAATGCGGCTCTGAAAATGTTTATGAACACTCTTGACTCCTCAGGGAACCTGTTCCAGAATTGGCAATCCGCGGTGAACTTGTTTGATGAACCCAAATAGATCAGAAATGAACGCTTAAACAATTTCAAAAAAATTGACACCCATTTTGTTGGGGTTCCAATGAGAAATGTTTTTGGCCAACCTCGGCTCCCGGGGAACCTGTTCCAGAATGGCCACTCCGGAGTCAACTTGTCTGGTGAGCCTAGGATCATGAATGATATACGTAAGAGTTAATTTCATGAAGTTTGATACCCATATTGTGGATGTTCCATTGAACAATGTTCATGGCCACCTATGGCCCCTCGAGGAACCTGTTCTGGAATGGCCAATCGAAAGTCTGCATTTCTGATGGACCCAAATCGATAAAAATCAATCTAGTGATGAAATTTCAAGAAGTTTGATACCCATATAGCTGATTAGCTACTGAAATCCACGATCAGTATCATTTATGCAGGACATGTTCCTGGAAATCCGGATTTTCCAGGAATCGAATTGACCGGATCGGCTCATCCTGATAACATCTTTATAGAAGAGAAAATTCTGAATCGAATAAGCCCAAAATTGTTGAAATCGGTTGTAAATTTCCAGAGATATAAGCATTTTAGTTTCGTGGGTACCCGGGTACCCTGCCGGCCTGTTAAGGGTGTTTTTTTGCCGGCCACACAACGGTTAATCGAATAAATAGTGACCAGGGTTTCAACTTTTCGTTTCAATGAGACCAAAGCAAGCGTTTCTCGGGCCAAGGGAGAATCTTTTTTCGTTGTTTATGTTGAGGATCATCTTTCACCTATCAATCTTTCTCTACAATTACCCTTGGATGATAAACGAAAATCTTGCCTATTAGATGAAAATCCTCTTTCGTTTCATCACTTTTACCCACCCACTCACTTTTCGCGAGAATTATCGCAGAACAATTACAAAATTGTATGGCCGCGCCGGGATTCGAACCCAGAATAGTAACAATAATAGCCGTAGGAATGCGGTTACTCTAGCCACATCACCACGCTATCTGTATGAAAGCATTAGGTTATTTGTTCTACATAAGCTACTACCATTTGCTTTGAAGATGCCACGAAAAGACTCGAATATGAAAGAAAAAGAGCAAACCAACGTTTGGCGGCAATCGAAGTGAGCGAAAAATCATTATCACTCTCCAGGCTGTTTTTCTTTCCCGAAAAGCGATTTCTCCCCGAAAATTTTCGTGAGGGAGCATCCTGTGCTCCTGAGATTGAGTGAGCGATACGAACCCTGATAGTGACATAATGCAATACAAATTGCATGCATTCAAACGAAAAAATCATTTAAAATTACATTCTTTTTGGCATTCCCTTTATGTGCATTACTTTCGTGTAAATTTCAACAACTTTTTCTATCTGTGTGGCTTTAGAAAAGGCTGTAGTACAACTATAGCCATTACTGAGTTAGTTGATAGTTTGATATCTGATATCGACTCAAAAAAACACGTAGGCGCTCTGTTTCTCGATTTGAAGAAGGCTTTTGATACATTGAATCATGAAATCCTACTTAAGAAGCTTGATCGTTATGGTATCAGAGGTAGAGCTAATGACTTAATCTGTAGCTATTTACATAATTGTCAGCAGTTCGTATCATTAGATGGTGAAAAAAGCTCTTTCAAGTTAATCAACACGGGAGTACCGCAAGGAAGGAATGTTGGACCGTTACTTTTCTTAATTTATGTTAATGATTTATACAAAATTGGTCTGAAAGGAATCCCTAGACTTTTTGCAGATGACACTGCTCTTTTTTACCCCAATAGTAATCCCCAAGTTATAATTTCGCATATCAATCACGATTTAGAGAAACTACAAAAATATTTGTCTAGCAACCTATTATCACTAAATATTGGTTAAACTAAGTACATGATATTCCATTCGCCAAGAAGATCTTTGCCGCAACTAGAGGATCCAATACTTGGGCCTCATAAAATTGAATGTTGTTACACTGCATTTCGTTCTTCGGGACTAGCAATTGAGTATTATATACCTAATACGCCAAAATCATCAAAATGCCACTACTAAACACACCACGACGCTAAAATAACACCCAGCTCTACAACGAAGAAAGTTGGTAGCACTCGCTCTAGCTCTGACATACCACTTTGACGGGTGCTACTTCCGCCGATCACATAATTGGAAGCAACAGATCAAAAAGATTGTGTCGTACGGTGTGTAAGAGTTGAGGATCCCTAAAATAGTCTTCGCGGAAGAAATATAAAAAACACACGTGCCGATTCTACGAGACTACACTATCTCTGTTATCTCACAGGCACGTGTGCTTAGACCAACTGCCGTGTAGCTACCAGCCCTGAAGAGAGTGAATCATACCGATTCACCTGGGATTGCTTTACCAGTCCCCAAAGTTCCCAGGAGGACAATTGGTGGCAAACACTAAACAAAATCGCGAGCATACCCACACAGGCAAAAGCGCACCTGGCCATCCACCACAATAAAAGGGGAAGACAGCATTCTAATCATCCACCGTACAGTCACAGTGAGACAGACACTGAATTAGAAACAGGTAAAATGAGCAGCAAATTTATCTAAGGATATTCTCACTCAATACCGCGTCTCACGCAGGTTTTCAATCCCCGCGCACGCGGGCGCAAGCTGTGCAGATTAAAAAAAATCACCAGGCAGCAAAGGCCCTCGAACGAGGTAAAATATAGCACGGACAATTTTTAGTCAACACACATGCTCATGCGACTACCCTGATTAGGGCCTTTTATTTCTGTATCCATTGCAGCCAGCCACCTGCCACCAAACCACGCTAGCAGCAATCACGCCAACGACACTGGGACGACAGTCGCATAAAGCAATAGTGATCGTCGACCGCCCTGACCGAGCGTCTTGTATTCTCGTTGTGAGATACAAAATTCTAATTGGAATTGTGCGTCAACGACGCGAGCATGTGTTGAAGCGAAGAGGGGAGTCGTGAGGTCGACAGTCAATGGATAGTGTGTGTTCGAAGATCGGGAAAGCAACTAATGAATGGTGTATGCGATGTGTAAGGTGCATGCTGCATAGCGCACGCCTGAATCAAGCCACGCAGGGAATAGTGATCGACGGGGAACAGAATCGTGAGTGCATGTGTGGATAGGACGGAATAGTGCTGGAAAGAAGACAAACGCTGGGTGTCATTTGGTGCATGTGTCGTAGCGGCCAATAATCAAAAGGGTGTGTGTGCACTATCGAATATTACGCCATCGAATGGTGCGATTTGGAGGCGTTGTAAGTAGGGGCCCCTAAGCTGTAGCGAAGACGTTCGCTGAAGATAGCACTGCGGTGCTGGAAGGAGGTAGGCTTAGCTTGTAAGAGAAAACAAATGTTCAATACAACCATGTACCATATTTTCTTGTGTTGATTGTCATGTATTATGAGCAAATCTCCTTGAGTATCTCTTAGTCACCTTGGTGTAGCGGGCATACGTCACATTGGTAATTTCGTTCTTCGGGACTAGCAATTGAGTATTATATACCTAATACGCCAAAATCATCAAAATGCCACTACTAAACACACCACGACGCTAAAATAACACCCAGCTCTACAACGAAGAAAGTTGGTAGCACTCGCTCTAGCTCTGACATACCACTTTGACGGGTGCTACTTCCGTCGATCACATAATTGGAAGCAACAGATCAAAAAGATTGTGTCGTACGGTGTGTAAGAGTTGAGGATCCCTAAAATAGTCTTCGCGGAAGAAATATAAAAAACACACGTGCCGATTCTACGAGACTACACTATCTCTGTTATCTCACAGGCACGTGTGCTTAGACCAACTGCCGTGTAGCTACCAGCCCTGAAGAGAGTGAATCATACCGATTCACCTGGGATTGCTTTACCAGTCCCCAAAGTTCCCAGGAGGACAATTGGTGGCAAACACTAAACAAAATCGCGAGCATACCCACACAGGCAAAAGCGCACCTGGCCATCCACCACAATAAAAGGGGAAGACAGCATTCTAATCATCCACCGTACAGTCACAGTGAGACAGACACTGAATTAGAAACAGGTAAAATGAGCAGCAAATTTATCTAAGGATATTCTCACTCAATACCGCGTCTCACGCAGGTTTTCAATCCCCGCGCACGCGGGCGCAAGCTGTGCAGATTGAAAAAAAATCACCAGGCAGCAAAGGCCCTCGAACGAGGTAAAATATAGCACGGACAAATTTTAGTCAACACACATGCTCATGCGACTACCCTGATTAGGGCCCTTTATTTCTGTATCCATTGCAGCCAGCCACCTGCCACCAAACCACGCTAGCAGCAATCACGCCAACGACACTGGGACGACAGTCGCATAAAGCAATAGTGATCGTCGACCGCCCTGACCGAGCGTCTTGTATTCTCGTTGTGAGATACAAAATTCTAATTGGAATTGTGCGTCAACGACGCGAGCATGTGTTGAAGCGAAGAGGGGAAGTCGTGAGGTTGTTGAATGGTCAGGTCGACAGTCAATGGATAGTGTGTGTTCGAAGATCGGGAAAGCAACTAATGAATGGTGTATGCGATGTGTAAGGTGCATGCTGCATAGCGCACGCCTGAATCAAGCCACGCAGGGAATAGTGATCGACGGGGAACAGAATCGTGAGTGCATGTGTGGATAGGACGGAATAGTGCTGGAAAGAAGACAAACGCTGGGTGTCATTTGGTGCATGTGTCGTAGCGGCCAATAATCAAAAGGGTGTGTGTGCACTATCGAATATTGCGCCATCGAATGGTGCGATTTGGAGGCGTTGTAAGTAGGGGCCCCTAAGCTGTAGCGAAGACGTTCGCTGAAGATAGCACTGCGGTGCTGGAAGGAGGTAGGCTTAGCTTGTAAGAGAAAACAAATGTTCAATACAACCATGTACCATATTTTCTTGTGTTGATTGTCATGTATTATGAGCAAATCTCCTTGAGTATCTCTTAGTCACCTTGGTGTAGCGGGCATACGTCACATTGGTAATTAAATTACGTATTGGGGTTCTTGATGCTTAGTTTATGGAGTAACAAGAACAGACGTAACATGGCGCCCAACTGAAAATCCCACACTATATATTTTCAGTCAATTCAATTCGGGCGCGAATAACGTATCGGTCATTTTTCGTCAGTGAGTGAGTCAAATACGCGGAGTGAAACAGTTCAGTGCAAAATGGATGTGAGGCATTTAACAGAAACGGAATTGGATTATGAGCTGGCAGTGAGAAGTGTTAAAAATGTGGAGTCTATGAATAGAGATAACAAAATTGACAACCTTAGGCAGTTGATACGAGATGAACGAAACGCGTTAACTGGTCCAACGTCAGCAACACACGTTCTAGGAGATGGAGACAACATCAACTACTGTCAGCATATGATAAATCGTTTGATGGAGAGACTCAACAAGGCTTTGGACAACGAGGACGGAGACGAGATTATGGTTTGTCGGTCCAGACTATTATATTACCGGGAAAGAATAGCTGTCATAGCAGATCCAGTCTACAGACCTTATGTAGGAGGAGCGGAGAAGAAAATTGAGAGCAGCCTGCAGCAAATATCCAAATACCTTCAAGGCCAAACCAGTGTGCCACCTCCAAGCGCGTCTCGTGAGGATTTACTACCAGAGGAAGAAGACATTTTGCAAAGATTGAGAAACTCCTTCCTACAATCGAGTGTGAATTCAGCAAATAAGGCTAATCGTCAAAATGAAAGAGCAACTCTACAGCCAGCTGGAACGGGGCATCGAATAAATCCACCAGAAAGACAAAATGCGGCAGATAACGAACGTAATGGAAGTGAAAGCGAGGGTAATGCAGCAGTCGCTAATTTGTTTGGGAATCTTAATTTATTACAATCGATACCACCACCCCCGACGCCACCCCCACGCTTATTAACACCAGGAGCCAATAGAGCAGCACCACACGTACCGAGTTTATCAGCGGCAGATGGTTATTTTCAAGATATTCGAGATGATATGATACGGTATCTTCTGCGACGAGAAACAGATCGTCCAGCAACAAACAGCAACAATCCAACACACAACAACCAATCCCACGGATATAATCGGCAGCGTTTCTTTCAACCGATCCATAAGTGGCCATTCTCGTATGCAGGAAAACAAAACATTCTTGAGCTAGCAACTTTTTTGAATAGAGTCAAGATCTACGCGGAAACGGAGGACTTAGACGATCAATCCCTGATCAAAGGCATAAAACATCTTCTACACGGCCGAGCATTGGAATGGTACTCTCGAAACTACAATCACTTCGTAAACTGGGAGAGTTTCAAGCAGCAAATTAAGTCAGAGTTTCTTCCTCCAAACTTCTCACAGCTTATCAAGAGGGACCTCTACTGGCGCTTCCAAGGTCAAGACGAGCCTTTCTCTCGATATCATCAAGACCTTCTAGCGCTGTTCGAAGCGGTAGAGCCAGTGCTATTGCAACAAGATAGGTTTTTCATATTGAAGTCTAACTTGAATGCGGAATATGCTGCCATCGCATCAGCATCCAGAGTCACCACAGTCGCCGGATTAGTAGAGGTGTGCAAGGACTATGACAACGCAAAGTTATTTACCAGAAAGAATAGAATATCCCAGATCCCCAGAGCAGCTCTAGCAGAGCCAAGCTTTTCAACCCCCGCAACAAATCGTACACATAGACCTATGGAGGCGGGTAATACATGGAATCGACAGTTGCCTACACGAACACAACAGTTTAACATAATTGAGGAAGACTCGCTGCATAATGTGCAACTTCCGTCAAACACTACTGAAGAAGCCGAAGCCGAGGTTGCTTTGGGTGCCTCAGATAACGTGCAGCTAGCAGAGTATCAACGTATGGAAGATGAAATCAACGCAGTAAGAGGACCACCCGCTTCACTTCCAAGGATTTCTCAACAAAACATCGCTAGACCCGAACGAAGAATAACTATATCGTGCTGGCAGTGTGAGCAGCAGGGTCACACCTTTCCGACATGTCCGAACCCCAAAACTTTTCTGTTTTGTTATCGATGCGGCAAGAAAAGCTTCACTTCGCGAAATTGCCCAGATTGCTATGCTAGGATGACACAAGCGCTACCGGACTCTGCAATAAGATCTTCTCAGGGAAACGGAGCAGCGGGGTTTCTGCAATAAGGGACATAGATTCTCCGACACAACAAAAAGTCCCTAACTTACAAGACATCACCCACTTTCCAAATGTATCCTCCGTAGTTTTCAACACCTCAACGGGGGATAACCGCCCATATACGGACATCAACATAATGGGGAAAACGTTTAGAGGCCTTCTGGATAGTGGTGCTACTTGCAGCTTAATTGGAGGAAATCTGACTTCGATTGTGAGTGAACTAGGTCTAACAAAGTACTCTGTAGAAGGTACCATTAAAACGGCAGATAACACGGCTCACAAAGTATCCTACTATGCGTTCCTTCCAATTGAATATAATAATCAAAAACACATATTGCCAGTCATTTGTGTGGAACACCTACCGGATACATTTATCTTGGGAATGAACTTCTTCAATCTTTTCGGAGTTACTATACAAATCTGCGGGATAAACTGTACGGGAGAAACAAGTATACCATCCATTCAAGCCCTGACCGAAGCTCAACAATGTGCCCTTAAAAGCGCAATAAGCTTATTTCCATCATCGAAAAAATCAGGAAAACTTGGCAGAACGAATATCTACTTCCACAAAATAGACACAGGACAAGCAGCTCCTTTCAAGTTAAAATACTATCCACTATCAAAATTTCTGCTCGACGATTTAAATAAGGAAGTCGATCGGATGTTAGCCATGGATGTTATAGAAGAGGCCGTCTGTTGTCCATGGAACAACCCCACAGTAGCGGTGAAAAAGAAGGATGGATCCATGAGACTGTGCTTGGACGCAAGGAAGCTAAACGGAATCATTGTGCAAGAAGCATACCCAATTCCGCACATAGCCACTATCATGAAGAACTTGAGCGGTTCGCGATATTTGTCCTCAATTGACTTGGAAGCGGCCTTCTGGCAGATACCTTTGGAACCAGGCTCCAAGCAAAAAACAGCTTTTACCATTCCACAAAGAGGGCATTATCAATTCAAAGTTGTTCCGTTCGGCCTTTCCACAGCAAGCCAAGCGCTTTGCAGAGTGATGAATCATCTCTTCATAGACTTAGAACCAAAGGCATTCGTATATCTAGATGACCTGATAATCGCAACCGACACATTTGAAGAACACCTAGAAACTTTGAAGGAAGTCGCAAGGAGACTGGCGGCAGCAGGACTGACAATAAATTCGGAGAAATCAATCTTTTGTAGAAGAAGCATAAAATATCTGGGCTACGTTCTTGACGAAAAAGGCTGGAATGTTGACAAAGAAAAGACGGAGGCTGTCAGCAGTTTTCCTACTCCCACATCTAAAAAGGAAGTACAGCGTTTCTTAGGCATGTGTGGGTGGTACAGAAGGTTTATAAAAGATTTCTCTAAGATTGCCACCCCGCTGACCGAGCTAACGAGAGCTAAAGCCAAATTCATTTGGTCAGAAAAAACCGAAGTGGCATTCAACGTATTGAAGCAGCTTTTATGCACTGCTCCGGTCCTTAATACACCAGACTATACGCAGCAGTTTGCTATTTCCTGTGATGCCAGCGACATCGCCTTAGGGGCTGTGTTGACACAAGAAAAGGACAACGGCGAAAAGGTAATCGCTTACTTTTCCCAGAAACTCTCACCAGCGGAAAGGAAATATTCGGTCACTGAAAGGGAATGTCTCGCAGTGATCCGGGCAATAGAGCACTTCAGGGGCTACGTTGAGGGTAGCAGATTCGTGGTATTTTGTGACCACTCCAGCCTCACGTATCTCAAGACGATGAAAAACCCTACTCCAATAATGGCCCGGTGGATTCTACGTCTAAATGCCTTCTCTTTTGACATTAAATACCGGAAAGGATCAGCAAATGTGGTACCAGACTGTTTGAGCCGAATTGGTCAAGTGAACACCATAACCAGCAACTCTAGTACGAATCCAGATCCGTGGTACGAAGACATATTCCAGAAAGTACAACGAGACTCGGATAATTTTCCCGACTTTAGGATAATTGCCGGAAAGCTATTCAAGAACTGCAAAATTAAAGATGAGGTGGGAAATTGGACTCACAGATGGAAAGAAGTAGTCGCGGCAGGTCGAAGAGAGGAGATACTACGACAGTTCCATGATTTACCAACAGCGGCACATTTAGGACTCGATCGGACCCTCCGAAAAATCCAGTTGGACTTCTATTGGCCTAAAATGGCTATGGACGCTAAACGATACATCAGAGCTTGCGGTGTTTGCAAAGCAAGTAAAGCGCCCAATACTGTATTGACTCCAGCAATGGGTGGTATTAAGCCAGCCCGTCACCCTTGGGAACTACTATCCATTGATTGGGTAGGACCTATGGTGAGGTCAAAAAGTGGAAACACAGTCTTGTTGGTTATTACAGACTGGGTCACTAAATTCGTCATTGCGGAGCCATACCGCACCGCAAATGCCAGGCAAATGGCAGCATTCCTGGAAAAGTACGTCTTCCTGCGATTTTCAACTCCACGTATCATACTCACAGATAACGGATCGCAATTTCTTTCGAACACATTCCGATCACTTTTGCGAAGATATAACATCCAGCACATGAGGACAGCCTTCTATACTCCTATGTGCAATCCTGCGGAGCGAACCAACAGAACTCTTATAACCTGCGTTAGAACACTGTTAGATGATGATCAAAGAGAATGGGATCAAAACCTACAACAAATTATCTGCGCAGTTAACACTGCCAAACATGAGACATTAGGATGCAGTCCATATTTTGCAAACTTTGGGCGCAATCATGTACTTTTCACCGAGCAATATCCTTGTGCTGACCTCAACGTAACCAACAATGCACAGGAAAGTCAGGCAATCCGCTTGAAAGGGATTGAAAGCATCCGCTCGTTTATTATCGATCGCATCAAATCAGAGCATAACAGGAGCAAAAAGCGATATGACTTACGAACACGATCAACAATTTTCGCCGTTGGAGATTTGGTCTGGAGACGGTCGTTCACACCTTCTTCGGCGGCGGAGGCACGAACCAAGAAACTTGGGCCTAAATTTATTCCTAGCTATGTCAGGGAGCTCAAGGGACAGAATAACTATTTGCTAGAAGATGTGAAGACATCCGCGAAAGGTGTCTATCACGCCAAAGACATCAAACCAGACTAAACACCAAAATTTCCTCAAGCTATGTATACTACTTCGCAGTAAACAATGAACAACAACTTCAACAAAACACGCATTGCGGAAACTCATGTTAAAACAGGCAGCATTAGAAGAACTCTAGGTCTTGACAATTGTGAAAACCACCGGCTTGGTCGCCGTAGTTGCAAGCAAAATGACATGCTCCATGCAACACGGGAGGACACAAAACAGGACCAGCACTCACAGACCTCCTAGACGACTAGACGACTCACCTCTAATGACTGTTCAACATCAAACCGTTCGCGAATCGACGATAAATCGCCACCCTTCAGGCTATGTAGGCAACACACCACAAGTTGCTAACCAAGAAACCAAAAGGACCCACAAAAAACCGCGGATTGCCTTGAGGCCCCAAAACTGTATCGAAACCTCGTCATCCAAAGTCGGACTCCACATCCCAAACTCAACAACATCAGATAAGCAATCATCGGAAATTGCCAAAAATTGCGGATAAAACTATAGAACAGTAACTACCCATAGAGACAACAAGCCTTCTCGAAACGCTCATCCAAAGCACGTCACAACCATTACGACTCACTCACTCGCGCCCGAATTTCTTAGTCTATCGATACTCTACACCAGAAAAGCGCTCTCGAATAAGGCGCTCTCGAACATATTAATAGAAAAGCCACATACAAATGGCTAGATACTGTAAAAATCAATGTTAGTTTTTAAGCTGTAGCACGTAAGAACATTCTTTCTGTAGTGGTTACTATAGACATGTAATAGCTCTTGCAGTTTTGTCACTAACAAGTAGTGAAAGCAAGCATTTTCTTGAGTTAGCTATAAGATTTTGTTTTGGTCGAAACTACAATGTAAAGATTCAAGTTCCAACCAAGGAGATGATTTGTTGAATCTTAATCAACTAGTATTAATAACGGTAGCATAGGGTTGAGCTCAAAAACAAAAGTTCACGAAATTTTTGTGAACGCCCCCAGCCAGGCTCGTTCACAAAAATTTCGTCGCGCCTGTTCATACGTTGTGTCTCAATTTTCAAATATCTGGGCGTTCATTTGGACAATATTCTTTCTTGTTATGTCCATATAAAACATGTTTGTAATAAAGTATCATCATTGCGTGGAGTTTTAAGACGTGTCAGTAGTTTTGTCCCTCAAAAATACTTCTACAATTCTATAATGCACATATTCACTCAATATTGAGCTATTTGATTTTGAATTGGGGCCGTGCATGTAACTCAAAACGGTAAAAACTTTACAGAATAGATGCATAAAAACCATATTCAAGCTACCCATACTTTATCCTGCAGTAAACCTATGTTCGATCCTACCTCATAAAATACCACCACTAATTGGAGTATGTGAACTACAAGCTCTTATGCTTGTTCATGATGTTATCAGTAACACAACTATCCATTATAATTTTGTATTACAAACAACTTCACGAATACATAACACAATCTTGTACAAATTCGAGCAATCTCCAGTTCTGGTCTGAAACGGTTTCCAATTATTGGCCCATCAAAGTTTAACAGTCTTCCCCAAGACTTGCAGCGCATAACAAATAGATACAGCTTTAAAAATAGTGTCAGGCATTATTTGAAAAATAACATTAGTACACTTTTGATATAAATTACCAAGGCAATATATTAACCCTCGAAAGATTCATTTTTGTTTAAATATTTGTATTAAATTATGTAATGTGTTTTCTTAAAAGGACATTGTCCACTGAAAACACAATGGCAGTTTTTATGTCCTTTTGCTCCACTGCCTTTATTATTTTTGTTAATTTTAGTTCTCAGCAATTAGTCTAACTGTTAGTTTTTTTTTGTGTTGCCAATTTGCTGAGAACATAGATGCGTCCATTTCCAGGAGGCTCAATTGTAGAGCCTTTTGGTGTGGGGAAGAGTGGAGGGTCGCATAAAAAAAACTGTTGATTTTAAGCATTATCATTCACCTTTCCTTCATTTTCGATCTCAAAGTCATATTTTCATTAGCAAAAACTTCTCTCTGTTAGTCTTTCGCTTCTCTTACATAAATAATGGATGGAACGGAAAGAAAAACACCAAGTTTTTATAGGGGGAATGACGGCTTTGGCAGGTTTTGTTCTATTATTGGCAGGGGTTTTTTTTATGACTGACTAGGCTCAAATTTGGCCTAAGCATTCTTTGTATATCAAAGAATATAGTGGCCAAATTTCATAAAATTTGGTCAACAAAAACCCCCCTGCCAATAATAGGACTGCCAAAGCCGTCTTTCCCCCTACATAATATTTGGAAGATTGTGGACAAAGTTAGTTTGGCTGCACTGGCGAATGCCTCGTCAGAGCAACCGACTAAAAAACTACAAGGCAGTCTGTCACATCCTATCTTAGTCTAATACAGAGTCTATTATATAGAGTTGCGCAAAGAGAATCTTTTTACACTTATTCTGAACTTTCAACTTTTATTTTTGTTCAACCCTTAAAGCGACTTCACGGGAGTGTTCACTGCTAAAGCTTTTTAATTCGATAACCAAGTCACCCACAGAGTGCAAACACGTGAGTTTTGCTACTTTATTCCCCCCCGTGAATTGAAGTTTTTTGAAGCTGTTTCTAGAACAAATCTAATACATTTCTAATCATGCGCCATAATAATCATTAGGCGATATCAATACTTCCGCCTTACCAACAAGCATTTGTTTACTTTGCTCGATAGGTAGACGGTTTGACAGTTCAATAGGTAGATTTGGCTTCACTCTTTGCGTAACTCTATATATGTACAGTCGACTCTCCACATCTCGATGTTCTATATCTCGATATCTCTCCCTATGTCGATGGTTTTCTCGGTCCCTTCGATTTCTATACATTTGGGCATTCTACATCTCGATAACCTCCCTATCTTAATATCTCTCTATATCGATGTGTTCTGGTCATAATTTGCTCAGGATTTTCTCCCCTTATGTCGATATATTCATATTTCTAAGCTACTAGACGATTTTTGGACAATAACAAACACATGAACAACAAGAGATGACATTTGTTTTGTTGTCGTTTTTCATAGCAACGAGCTTTTTTCAATCTAGTACCCATTTCAATTATCCTTCCATTCTTCGATCTCTCCCTATCTCGATGGTCCCTTCAATATCGAGATGTGGATAGGCGACTGTATAATATACTCTGGTATACTTACGCATCTACGACTGGGACGTAAGTAAAGCATAGACAAACAAATAATGTTCCCGTCCTGACAACACGGATTTGTAATTAAACGAGCCTATTGCGATTGAATGATCCTGCAAGTGGAACGTTGGTCTTTATTGTTTGACTATGACTATGAATGGTGATGAATGACAAGCCTGCTTTGATTCGGCACGCAGAATGATCAAGAAGTGATTTATAAAGGAAAAACTAAACTGTTCCATAAGTTTGGGAAATAATCTCGAGGTCACAATTATGCCGTGTTTTATCAAATCAAATCAAATAAATCAAAAAGTTTAAGCATTTAAAGTAGTCAAAATTATGATGGGTTAATAGGTAGATACCTAATATTGCTGATAGAAGTTCATTAACCATTGCAAATATTGAATTTGATGGTGAAACTATTACTTTTTGGCTAAAGTGTTCCATAATTGTGTGGGGAGTGTAGCTAAGGTAGTGGAGGTCTACATAGTTTCATTCCTTGATGGAAGTTTAAAAATAGATTCAATGTAGACACAAACACATAACCTTACTAATAAGTTTTTACTTTATCGTTACCGGGGACCTAATGGAAAGGCCTGTGCATTTGGCGCAAATTGTAGCAAACTTTACGCGAAGTTAATGCAAGTTTGTAATGAAATGTTTTACTCTCAAGTTGGGTGTACTCATTGTAAAATTTCCCGTTGAACGCAACTTGTTGCGAGCAAATCGGATAAGCAAATGTGCCAATTCGTTTTGAAATTGCTAAGCTCTCAGTAGAGAGTAAAGCCTGTTTACGATTCATATTTGATACGTTACCTTTATCTTGCAGTGTCCTTCGTACTACAGTTATACACAAACCCAGACAAGCTTTTTCATTATGATCAAAAATCATTACCACTATTGTACTGTTTTTGTAACCGACTACCAGATGGTAAATTTTTCGCTTCGTTCTGGCTTATTCTCGCCCTAGGGACCAATCCAGCAGCTTACCAGGACAAACTGCAAGTACTTCAGCAGTAGCAGTAACACCGTAAGTTTCTTGTTAAATCTCTTATAATATGTTTCTAATTAGCGAACATGGAACGAGCCGTTTCTTGAAACCAAGAATCAGCACAACGTGCTGTGGTGGCTCTATGGTGGAAGTGCCCGAAACGGTTCGCATTTTAAATTCCACCCATCGACTTTCATCACGCCACAGGCAGCAATTTGCAGGGGTTGGATGTTTGTAAACACATTACCTACAAGAAGCATTTCTCTTTCTTCTTAAACGACTAAGGAACCAACAGCACCAGGCAGCTGTTATAGAACGGATCCGGTATTCCATGGAATTGAGGGGAGAGGAAAAGAAAGTGTTTCTGTTATGTTTCTTCGAATTTTACAAACGAAAATTAATACATTCTGATGCTTTGACCGAAGAATATTTCAGTACCAACCAAATTTCCTGCAGGTTCAGACCTGTTACCGATTCGAAAATTGTCCCGCTTGTTGTGGAATTACAAGAGGAGGAAAATCAACAACGCTAACGCAAAATCTGGCACCATTCTTACGGCCAATGCCTGGGTTCATTTGTTTTAATGTGCTCAGGCAGCTCAAAAGACCGTTTCTGGCGAGCAGAGTTGGATGATATCCATATACCATGTATCTTGTTAGATAAACCATCCATTTCTATAAGAACTACATACTTTGTAGATTTCGTAAATCATTTTAGTCTGAAGAATGCTTACAGAATCAGATGCATCCATGGAATAGCGCTCGCTCGCAGAAAAGCAGAAGTAGTTAAGGCCGACCCTGTTTCCTACAAAATCGAGATACTTTGGATGGACTATCGCCATCGTTGTTGCGGTCGCCACTTCTGTTGTGTTAAAAGCTCTTCACGTTCTACACAGTGATTATTTCTCGGGTTAGAGGAAGCTGAGAAAAAGCTGAGTCTTCTATTTTGTATTGAAATTTGTTGCCGACATGTAGGGAGAAGGACTAATTCAGCGTTGGGCTATCGAGCTTCGACCATTGCCAGTTTTGCAAATTGGTCAGCTTTAACTTGCCACATCGTGAATTCTCCAGTAAGCAAATAGTGTTCGGTGGAGTATGTATGAGCAACATAATACGGGGAAAACCTGTCGCTACCCTACTTGTCCGGTTTGCAACCAAAAAGGCCCCCATTGCCTTGTTAGTTTAAAGTCGTGTTATAATATGGTAATAGCGCTAGCAGTTCTTGTACGGCAACTGTGTATTCTATGAACCTCTTCCTGCCAGGCTGCCATTATTCTCACGGAGGGAGAACTCCGGGCAAGAGTGCAATGTCTTCTGCATGGTCGTTGCTTTTTAGCCACTGTCGAGCCATGCATGGAGAAGTTTTTTTTATTTATGTTTTTCTGCATAGTTGAAGCTTGAAGCTAGAACATCCCGTAGCAAAGTGAAGGGTTTGCGTGTGGTACAGATGGGACGGGTTATTAATAACCAGCTTTCCAGTGAAATTGGCCTCCAGCGTAGGGAAGAAACATGGTATTTAATCATGGACATTTTTTCTCATTCCGTTCTAAGTAAGTGGAAAAACGATAAATTTAAAACACTTGTGTTATAACTTGTGAATTTGCCAATTTCTACAGATTAACAAAAAGTACTGGAGTGAAACATGTAGACGTCGACTGTAGCCTACAGCTGTTGTGCAACTGTGTAACAGCACTGGAGGATTCCACACAATGGCATCAGAGAGATGTTGCACATCCACCCTTGTACTGATGTCCATTCAAAAGTCACGAGTGAAACATTGTATTCTTTTTCCCTTGTTAGATTTGTCGTACACCAGGGTGTAACGAAAAGGCTATATATTCACCCTAAAGACGATTTCGTGATAGAAGGCCCGGAGACCCATAGTGACAGGATGCTCGGAACAGTGAGACAAACAAATGAAGGTGTGCCAACCTACCCTAAGGTCACTCCTTTAGGGAAGCAGTTGTTGGGACAGAGTACCCGTCATATATCTAGGTGACATAAACCACCCGCAAACATCCTAGGCCGGACCAAGAATCGAACTCGGCATCTCCGGCACGGCGTTTTTGTCCGAAGAGGCTTATTTTCAAAAAATCAGTGTTAACCCTTATAGGCGCAAAGCGATTTTTTTTAGAATTCGTCGAAAATATTTTTAACGAAAATAACCATTGGAATTATTAACATTAAACGTATTATCGGTTTGTTGTTTTAAAAACACAATTCGCATTTAAGGGTTAAATCGGCTATCATTTGAGATTTATATGGAGTTCGCACCAAAAATAGTGAAAAAAAAATCATAAGGGTTGTGTACAAGACACGACCGCCCGACGTAAACTACGTAAAACAGTTTGGTGAAATGAAGAATCTAGTGCCAGTGCAAAAATACATATTTGCAGCAGTTCTCTACAATACGCGCTCGTTATTCTGCTACGAACGGGAACGTAATTCTGCTACGATGTCGTACTTTGAACAAATTCGTCTCGCCTCAATCTTCCTATGTTTAAAATGGTGTCCATGAGAAGAATCGATTAATTCCCAATAATGCATATTTCGAATCACTAACGACCACACGACCCACGCCATAGGCTGGAATAACAAAACCAAATAAGAATCTTGAAAGAATTAAACTTGACTGCCACTGAAGCGAATCCATGCGAATACATATTTGTTGCATCTCCCTCCGACGCGCGCTTGTGATTCTGCTACGGACGCCAAGCAACTTTATGGCGTCTCCAAGCGGTTAATTTGCACTTTGAAAAAAGTTCGCCTCGCCTCAATCTTCCTTTGTATAGAATGGAAGCCCTGAGAAGAACCGATTTTTCCAATATCCCATATGTATTTGGAATAAAATTTGCTCGGCAACTCCGCTGATGCTTTGAGATGTCGTAAAATCTCGATTAATCGATTAGTAACTAATCGATTACTCTCGATTCTTGATTATTGAATCGATTCATCGTTGAGTAGTAATCAAATCAAAATTAATCGATTATCATAACGAAGAATCGATTAATTGAAGTAATCTTATTCTTTAACGATGTTAGTATTCTCCTGGCCGACGGTGGTTTACTAATTTACGCTGACGATTTGAAAATCTTCCTCATCGTACGAAGTGACGCAGATTGTAGGGAACTTCAAAAGCTTTTGGATATCTTCGCACGTTGGTGTCTCATGAACTACCTCCAAGTTTGCGTTTCCAAATGTTGCGTTATCTCATATCGTCGACGGAAGTCTCCGATATTATATGATTACAGCATAAATGGTCAACAAATTGAACGTGTGGATAAACTGAAGGATCTTGGAGTGTTGTTGGATTACCAACTAACATTTAAGCTGCATTACTCTTATGTAGTAGAAAAGCCAATCGTCAACTAGGATTCATCCTCAAGATTGCTAAAGAGTTTAACGACCCAATATGCCTGCGCGCCCTATACTGTTCTTTGGTCAGATCCATTTTGGAATTTGCGTCGGTGGTGTGGTCTCCTTATGAAACATTATGGATCACGAGAATAGAAGCGGTACAAAGAAAATTTGTTCGACATGCATTGAGGAATCTGCCGTGGCGTGACCCGTTAAATTTGCCTCCTTATGAACACCGTTGTGCCTTACTAGGAATTGAACCACTACATGTACGTCGTAAAACTAACCGGGCAGTTTATGGCGCCAAATTAATACATAGTGATGTCGACTGCCCTGCTCTGCTGGAACGTGTTCGTTTTTATGCCCCTGAACGTATCCTTCGATCGAGGCAACTGATACAACTATCAGCTAGGAACACTATTTATGGAGCTAATGACCCAATCAACTCTATTTGCAGAGCATTTCGAGAAGCATATTCTTTATTTGACTTTAATTTATCTACGGAAGCATTTCGACAACGTTTGCGTACATCACGTATATTCAATTAATTGTTTAGTATAATTTAATTAAGTATAATACATTAAGACCATGATGTCAGATGGATACAACAATAAATAAATAAATAAATAAATAAATAAATAATCGAAATCTAATAGTTGTCGTAAAATCCCGATTAATCGATTACTCTCGATTCTTGTCGATTATTGAATCGATTAATCGTTGGGAAGTAATCGATTTAAAAATTAATCGATTATCACAACAAATAATCGATTAATCGAAGTAATCAATTAATTTGCGACATCTCTACCGATGCTGGGACCGCTCTCTGCGATATTTCAAATGAAATGCCACGCGCGCGGGGGAAAGCAGTTTTCTTATAATCAATAAAGATGGCCAATTAGTCCCGCCTATTTGTTGTCCGGTATGACTGCAAATATTGTGTACCCGTCACACACTTACTGAAGGGGCGTGACTACAGGTTTAACTTTATTGATTACAAGAAAGCAGCTCTCCCGCGCGCGCGAGCCATTTCGTTCGAGATGTCGCGAAAAGCAGATCGTAGTCCCACCATCGGCTTCGGCGGAGCTGCTACCAGAAATTTCATTCTCATCGATGGTTTGGTTCATGCGGTCGTTCGCGCTCAGATTAAATTTTCTTGTCTGAAGTACTAATGATTGGCTACCATCAGAGAAAGTAGCTCTAAAGTCACAACTTAAGGCGAGATGAATTTTGTTCAAAGTAAAACTTAATTGCTTGGTGATGGCAGATTGTTTTCCATCGGTAGCAGAATCACAAGCACGCGTTATAAAAAGACGTTGCCGATAATTCGCGTGGGTAGCAGTATCAGTCAAGTGAAATTTCCCATCAAGATTATAATGCTAGTAGGTAGCCTGCTACTTGTTTAAGGTTTTATTTCCATCCATGCGAATACATATTTGCAGCTTCTCCTTCTGACGCGCGCTCGGACTGGCAGTAATGCTATGATTTCGCTACCGATACCAAACAATTATGCTTTGTTCTATGGACAAAGTTCGTCTTATATCAACTTTCTCAATCACTTATCAATCACTGAATCATTGCTCAAAATTAAATCCACAGCAAGAAGAGTAGTTAAGTGCTACACAAACATCATATAATTGAGCTCAGAATCACGCTAGAATATTTCACTGAGTTCCTAGCGGTTGCACTATAGACAAATTATTTCAACTTAACCTCCCTCCCAAACATAATGGTGGTTCTGAAAAGATCCGATTCATTCACAATTATGTGCCTCACCAACAACTATACCGCCGGAAATAAGTATAAAGACAAGCATGATTTTCATACATTTTCATCATGATTGAGGATCGATATATCGATTCGTAGCGATTCGATTTGGCTGAAATTTTACTAGGCACCTGTTTTTAACTTGAACTTTCGATCTTTGAGTAAATTGTATTCATCTCTGTTGATTTTGACCTCAAAATCTGGAAATAATTATAAAGACACCACTTTTTTATATGGAGCTCCATACAACGGAACTGTCTTTATAATTATTTCCAACAGAAACGCGTATAACCAGAATATATGCATAAATGTAACTATCATTGAATAAAAGTTCAAATCATTTTAGGCTTGTTGGCAAAAAATCAGCCCAATCGAATCGCTAAGAATCGAGATATTGACTTCCCAATATGGCCATTTTGTATGGAGACCGAGCTTGTCTTTATACTTATTTCCACCAGTGTACTGGACTGCGCGACAGACATCTGATGATTCGGCTCTACGCACGCCGTTAATTGCCAGATCCAAAAATGCTGCTTGTAACACGGATGTAAAGATGTACTGCTGTTCATCCGCACCACCACAGCCTTTGTCACTAGGACCGCTTCTGGACGCCTTGGTCCGCTTTCCATGAAATCCAGAATGAAAATGACGCGCGCACGCGAAACACGGGGCTTTATATACACAGGAAAAACGAAGCAGTGGATCAAAAGGCCCGTACCTTACTGCAATCTGATGTCCGTGTTGGAGATTTATGAACGGGATTGATTATTTTTTAATTTTTCACACGGTTTGGAAAGAAATAACATTTTCAATAGTTTGCCGTTGATAATGAATAGTTTAAATACAATTAGCAAATTGGTGGAATCTATTAATAACAAAATCTCGAAAATCCGTCGAAAGATAAAGTCGCCATTACCGTTTGAAATCTTACATGATTTCGTGACGGTCCCCAATTTGGAAATTTTCATTTTGCACCCTGTATCCGAGGCTTCCCCTTATGGAACGTACACACGGTCAAGCAGTTTGACCAACATTGACTCCACCTTCCGTTTATTCAAACATCCATCAAGTTTTACCAACAGCGGCACGAACAATCAATTTATTCGACCAACAATATCACACACGAACGACCGAAGCAACAACTCGAGCACCAACCATCAAAAAATATATGAGGGTTTGTGCAACTTCACTACGCCGCCAACTGTCAAATGGTTGTTCGAACAACTTCACACACGTACAAACAAAGCAGCAACCGAAGCGTTTTCTTGGGGGCGGAGTCAATGTTCGTCGAACTGCTTGACTGGTGTGTACGTTGCATTAGACGTAGTTAACGTCAAAATGCGCGAACAAAAAACACGTCCGTACGTGCTGCTGTCTCGAACTGGAATGGGCCACGCGCGCGCGGGCGAGCAGTTTTCTTATAATCAATAAAGATGGCTCATTAGTCCCGCCTCTTTGTTGTCCGGTATGACTGCAAATATTGTGTAACCGTTACACACCCCCCAAAGGGGCGTGGCTACGGGTTCAACTTTATTGATTACAAGAAAGCAGCTCTTCCGCGTGCGCGAGCCATTTCGTTCGAGATGTCGCGGAGAGCAGACCGTGGTACCACCTTCGGCATCGGCGGAGCTCCTGCCGGAAATTTTATTCCCGGCGATGGTGTGGGTCGCGCGGTCGTCGTCTTCAACATTAGCAGCACTCAGTTTAAATTTTCTTGTATTATGTAGGAGGAATGACGGCTTTGGCAGGTTTTGTTCTATTATTTTTTACACGTGTGGGGGAGGGGTGGATTTGTTGACCAAATTTTATGAAATTTGGCCACAATATTCTTTGATATGCAAAGAATGTTTAGGCCAAATTTGAGCATAATTAGTTACAGAAAACCCCCTGACAATAATAGAACAAAACCTGCCAAAGCCGTAATTTCCCCTACTAACGATTGGCTACCATCAATGAAAGTAGCTCTTATGTCACAACTTGAGGCGAGATGAATTTTGATCAAAGTAGAACTTAATTGCTTGGTGATGGCAGATTGTTTTCCGTCGGTAGTAGAATCACGAGAGCACGATTCAGAGAAAGACTTATAATTTTGGTAGATAGTCATCCATGCGAAAACATTTTTGCAGCTTCTCCGTTTTACGCGCGCTCGTGATTCTACATACAAACAGAAAACATACGATGATTCAACTCATCTATGAGTTTTTAGGTGCTGAAATGCCACGCGCGCGCGGGAGAGCAGTTTTCTTATAATCAATAAAGATGACTCATTAGTCCCGCCTCTTTGTTTTCCGGTATGACTGCAAATATTGTGTAACCGTTACACACCCCCCAAAGGGGCGTGGCTACAGGTTCAACTTTATTGATTACAAGAAAGCAGCTCTTCCGCGCGCGCGAGCCATTTCGTTCGAGATGTCGCGGAGAGCAGACCGTGGTACCACCTTCGGCATCGGCGGAGCTCCAGTCGCGCGGTCGTCGTCATTAACATTAGCAGCGCTCAGTTTTTCTTGTATGATGTAGGAGGAATGACGGCTTTGGCAAGTTTTGTTCTATTATTGTCAGGGGGGTTTTTGTTGACCAAATTTTATGAAATTTGGCCACAATGTTCTTTAATATGCTATGATATGATATGATATTTGATATGAAGTACTAACGATCGGCTACCATCAATGAAAGTGGCTCTTGGGAGCTTCCACAAATTACGAAACGCTTAGAGGGGGGAGGGGGGTTGGGCGAAGTGTGACGACCCATACATAATTTTTAGATGCTTCATACAAAAAGTGTGACATAGGGGGGAGGGGGGTTGAAAATGCCCAATTTTTGCGTTACGTAATTAAAGGATCTTCCCTTAAGGTGACTCGGGGAGGCACTACACACCGTGTTATTTTTCCTATCTTTTGTCTCTTTCTAACATTGTCACCTCGTAATTTTGGAGTGACGTATTTCGGTTTTCAGTTGTTTGATGTAACTGTAAATGTATCAGCATGTAGATTGCGAGTAAGCACGCGCTGGTGATACTTTTTCAAAATCATATTTGTTGTAGAAAAAAAATTCAGCATTAATGATAATCAATAGTATCAATAGAATTGCTGAAGGGTTTCCGAATCGATTGATAAGCAAATGTCGAAAATAAGATAAAGACGCTATTAGCGTTTGAAATCTATCCTAATTTTTGTGACAGTCTCGAATTTGGAAATTTCCGTTTTAAACCCTGTATCTGAGTCTTCCCCTTAGACGAAGTTTACGTCAAAAAATCTGTAGCAAACATCAATACTGACGCCATACAATTTTTTCAGTCATAATGCGAATCAATTGTTTGCATGGTCTCCTTCCGATACTTGCTTGGGATTCAACTACCGACGTTAGCGTTGCGCTTTGAATAAAGTTCATCTCGGAACCGATTTCTTTTTCAATCAACAGGAAAAATACAAAATTAGTCTCGCGGGAAAATTTCATGTTGTGCTGACAACATCCAAATCGTTGCCAACGCCACATTAGTGAATAAATTGCTGTAGCAATCTTCCGATGACAGCCTATGCTCGGACCGGCACTAATGCTATGATTCCGCTACCGATGCCAAACAATTATGCTTTGTTCTATGAAGAAAGTTCGTCTAATATCAACATTCTGAATAACTAAAATCACACAACTCCGAATTACGCTAGAAAATTTCACCGAAGAATTTTCCAGTTCCTAACGGTTGCACTTTAGGAAAATTATTTCAACTTAACTTTCCTCCCAAATATAATGATGGTCCTGAAAAGAACCGATTAACTGCCACTTATGTGCAGCCACTGGGCTGCGCGACCGCCATCCGATGATTCGGCTCAACGAACGCCGTCGATTGCCAGATCCGCCGAAGATGGGACACGGATGAAAATGCTGCTGCTTCCACGACCGCCACCACCACCGACCGAAAAAATTTCATCCGCACCACCACACCGCTGAGACAGCCGTTGTCACTGGGACCGCTTCTGGACGCCCTGGTCCGCTCGCCGTGACATCCAGAATGAAAATGACGCGCGCACGCGAAACACGGGGCTTTTTATACACAGGGATCAAAAGGCCCGTACCTTACTGCAATCTGATGTCCGTGTTGGGGATTTATGAACAAAATTGAATTTTTCACCCGGTTTGGAAAGAAACAACATTTTCAATAGTTTAACGTTGATAATCAATAGTATCAATAGAATTGGCAAATTGCTGGAGAGTTTCTGAATCGATTGATAAGCAAATGTCGAAAATCCATCGAAAGATAAAGACGCTATTAGTGTTTGAAATCTATCCTAATTTCGTGACGGTCTCAAATTTGGAAATTTCGGTTTTACACCCTGTATCTGAGTCTTCCCCTTAGACGTAGTTTACGTCAAAATAAAAATTGTTCTAGATCCCCCGATAGAACATTTTAGTTCATCCACTATATGAAAGAGAAGACCTTTTTCTTTCACGTGGTGGGTGTTTCAGAGATACTGATTTTGAAAAATAATGTTTCCTCATAGAGGCACTCAAACGCCAAGGCTATCTGGAAACCCATATATTTTTAACTGGCTCATATGTTTTTTGTCAATTCTTGCCGTTATTGTGCGGTAAGACGCGCGGCTACAAAGCAAGACCATGCTGAGGGTGGCTGGGTTCGATTCCCGGTGCCGGTCCAGACAATTTTCAGATTGGAAATTGTCTCGAGTTCCCTGGGCATAAAAGTATCGTCGTGCTAGCCTCATGATATACGAATGCAAAAATGGTAACCTGGCTTAGAAGCCTCGCAGTTAATAACTGTGGAAGTGCTTAATGAACACTAAGCTGCGAGGCGGCTCTGTCCCAGTGTGGAGATATAATGCCAATAAGAAGAAGAAGAAGGAGATGCTTACAGCAGTAGTTATAGTAAAATTAGTATGGTGAGTTGGGGAAATAAAATCAATATTACAGTATATATGAAATCGTAGTGCCCAGCTTTTTACGAGTGGTGATGGCCGCCAACTTGCCTGTGGAATATCAACATCAAAATTCCTATCGATATACGTTTTATATAAATCCCAATCAGCTCTATGATAATTAAAAGTAGAGCTGATTGGTTTGTTAATGGCTTCCTGTGAGATTTCAAACGTCACAGGAAGGTGATCAGAGTCAAAGTCATCATGAGTTACCAATTGGCCACACAGCTGACTTGAATCCGTTAAAACTAAATCAATTGTAGAAGAATTTCGACTGAAAAAAAAACATGTTGGTCCATTGGGATATTGAATTGTATAATATCCCGCAGAACAATCTTCAAATAAAATTTTATCATTGGAATTGCTTTGCGCATTATTCCATGAACGGTGTTTGGCATTGAAGTCACCAATTATGAAAAATTTGGATTTCTTGCGAGTTAGAATTTGAAGATTAGCTCTCAACAAATTCCTTTGCTGCCCATTGCTCTAGAAAGGCAAGTTGGCAGCAATAAAAGAAAATTGTCCAAAATTTGTTTCAACAGAAACTCCCAAGGTTTTGAAAACTTTGGTTTCAAACGAAGAATATAATTTATGTTTGATACGTCTATTAATGACAATGGCGACCCCACCATAGGCGCTGTCAAGACGCTCATTTCGGCAATTAAAAGATTTTGGATCTCTTTTAATGAAAATACCAGGTTTTGAATATGTTTCAGTTATAATGGCAATGTGCACATTGTGAACTAAAAGGAAGTTGAATAATACTCGGTTAACTTTTCAAAAGGACCTAAGTAAAAAAATTCATGATTTAATTTGAGTACTGCAATCAAAATCTTTCATATTGGTCTGTTGATTGCAATATTCAAATTAAATCATGAAAAAAATGTTACTTAGGTCCTTTTGAAAAGTTAAGCGAGAATTCATCTTCCTTAACCATTATAGAGCGGGCATTCCAATTTAAAATTTTCTCAAAATTATTTGGAACCATTAAAACGAAGTCCAATAACAATTTTTTGAGTAAATTTGAAACCAACCTGAACAGCTTCAGTTTTGGTATTTGCTTTGAACATTACATCAATCATGTGATGCAATTGTTCATTTAGAAAATCAAAGTCGGAAGCAGACATGCTACCCGAGTCGTCAGAACGAACGTTATTTTCCGTTGATGAATGGGTATGAAAGTCATTCATCGTCGGTAAATTTTCAGAGATGAAATTTTGCCTGCCTGCAGCGATGCTTGCATAGGTGGGCGTGTTTGGAAAATTAGAATTAGACGAACTGCTTGTTACCCGGTGAGAGATAGGAGCAAAATTTGTTCGTTGGTAGGAATTGCTCGACCGGCAAATTATTGCGGATTTTGAGCGTTTGAAATATGTTTACCCGTCGAATCTGGGATCCTATTGGAATTTTCCGTCATTAATTTTGCACGGGAATTAAAAACTTTTTTGCGTGAAGGGCATTCCCAGAAATTGGATTTATGATTGCCCCCACAATTGGCACATTTAAATTTACTAGGATCTTCTCTCACAGGACAGGCGTCCTTGGCGAGAGAGGTTCCACCAAAAATCATGCATTTAGCATTCATGTGGCAATTTTTAGTTCCGTGATCTCACTTTTGGCACTTACGGCACTGAGTGGGGCTTTGGATATGTCCCGCAGGCCTGCGGAAATGTTCCCATGTAACACGAACATGGGTCATAATACAGGCTTTTTACAGGCACTTTTGTTAAAGTGAACTAAATAAAATTCTTTAGAAATACCCCTCTGGGAAGTATCAGAGCGAGATTTCTTTTTCATTTTAATTACTTGAACTAGTGAAAATTCAAGTAATTGAGAAATTTTAATTTTATCATCACTGGGGAGACCTTTCAAGACGACTTTGAACAATCGCTCAGTTTTGTCGTCGTATGTGAAGAATTTATGGCGCTTCTCAGTTAAATACTGAAGAAGACGTTTGCGAGCGTCAAAGGATCCCGGCTATACGCGGCAGTCACACTTCATGGCAATCTGAAATGAAACCTTGATCCCTTGAAGGTTACTCAAAATCTCATTCCTAACGCCAGAAAACTCGACATCAGATACCGCAATTGGGGGAATCCTTTACTTTTTCGCATGGATCGAATCACCTGGGCTAGAGGTAGATTCGATTTGCTTAATTTCTTTATTAATCAAATCGAACTTATTGCTCAGTTCGATAGGGGAAGAATTATTTCCAATGTTAGAGTTAGAAGGAACATCTGAAGTCTCCAGCTTCCTTCTATTTTTTCCGCGCTTTGGCAGGACGGTCTTGAAACCTTGTTTCTTAGAAGGAAGTGGAGAATTCAGAGACTCCCCCTTCCTCTTGTTTTTATTAATTCTCATTGCTGAGCGTGGAGACGTGACCTTCTAAGGTTTTTTTTTTTCAGAACGGTGTCCCTGCAGGATTACCACCGCTTGTCGGAACTTTGCTTCCGCAAACGGGTCCAACGTTAAACGAAGGCACGGATCTAAGCAAAGATCGTAACGGGATCAGTTGGTACAAATAGCACTGAGAAGCACTGTTGAAATTAAAATAGCTTCGGGTAGTATTAAGAACTTCCTTCCGCAAAGAGAGAAAGAACCGCACAGCACCAAAGCACGATGCGGTCTGAAGTAGTGTTTATGAAAAAGTGCTACAGATACTGAACATGTTCCTGTAAGCAAGAGGTGATGATTAAAATTGATTATCAACTTTAAACAAGGTTATCTTACTGGAGATACATCAGCTTCCACACTGATATTCTTCCCTCCCCTTTCATATGGGAGTTTGGCAAAAGGAAGGTCGTGTGATATGTGCCATCACAATTATTGCCCTCCGCTCGCTTTCAAATCGACTTCTATAAAAACATTCTTTATGCCTGCCGTATCCTAACGGAACTATCAATTCTATACTTTCGCCTCTAATTCTATCATGAACATGTACGTCTAAGTTTGGAAGATGATATTAGCATTTCCATAACATGATTTATATGTTAATTTTCATTCTTTAATTACTACTTACTACGTTTTCCAAAAAGATGTGCTTCGTTTGTTCACTTCGACTGTATAAATTTGTCATTGGATAATGTTGAAGTCCCTGGATAATGTATCAATCAATGGAGCAGGTCAAATAAATACGTTACACTTCAACTGCTTTATATGCTTTTCATCAAAATCCAGCTCTTCTTTGAAAGCGAACCATTTATGTGAGCTTTGTCGCTCAAAATCATATATATTTAATTTTTTCGTCTAGCTTTTCTTGGCAAACTTCACTATCCATATAGGGGAAAAGACGACTTTGGCACGTTTTGTTCTATTATTGGCAGGGGGGTTTTTGTTGACCGAATTTTATGAAATTTGGCCACAATATTCTTTGATATGCAAAGAATGTTTATGCCGAATTTGAGCATAATCAGTCATAAAAAACCCCCTGCCAATAATAGAACAAAACCTGCCAAAGCCGTCATTCCCCCTACATAAAAATGAATTTCTGTCTGTCTGACCCTTATAGACTCGGAAACAACTGATCCGATCGGCGTGAACATTTGTATGCAGAAGTTTTTGAGGCCGAAGAAAGTTCTTAAGATGGTTCGAGACCCCTCCCCCCTTTAGAAAGGGGGTCCCATACAAATGAAACAGACATTTCTGCATAACTCGAGGACTAATCAAAGAATAAATCAGTTTTAGGCGAAACGAAGTTTGTCGGGTCTGCTAGTATTAAAATAAAAACAACCTGCGTGAGAATGCGTGAAATGTTTTTCGTGGAGCTTATTAAGGAAACTGCAATCTTTCCAACGCTGACAATTTTATTGCATGATGGGGTTTGGAACCTAATCAAACGTTTAATTTTATAAAACATATTATTGTAAAAAAGGTAAAAAAAAAGTTAGCAATTTATATCTTCATTGTGAATCACCTGAAAACAATTTCAGATCGAATCATGCTTGGGAACGTTTTTACTAACCTATGTTAATTATTATCCTAAAAATCAGTAAAACCCCAGAAAAACACGATAAAACATTAACATTTTTTCATGGACAAATGCGAAAAAACTAGCATGTAAATTATGGTAAAGTTTTGGCAGCCAGCATTGCTTACAAGTAATCTATATTGATCCAAAAATCTCATGTCAAATTAGTATTACTATTTGAGAGTACAAAAACGAAAAATAATATGGAGATATCTGAAAAATATTACTTTTGACTTTTGGCCATGATTTGGGCTGAAATACTTCTAAGTGCGTTGTTAGTGTTTTCTACCAGCAATGATGCACAAAATCTAGCCCTGGTTAAGCCCAGTTTTTGGTATATTGGAAGGCTTCACGTCGCAGGGTTGTAAATATTCGGCAGCACTGGATGAAGGTGATGTTTTTTTATCATGTTTTTATTTTCTTCCTGTTTTGAAATCAACCTCACATTCCCGGAGAGGCAGAAAAGTAAACAACAAAACTCACATCACCCACTGCGCTGCGAAGATGAAATTTACCACAGTAAAATGTACACATTCACCCAGCAAATTGAAAAAAAATCACAACGCGTTTAAATGGGCCACTCACAGTCATACGGTAAGGCGCGAACTGAGCAGCCTGTCAGAGCGACTTGTGAGTAGCTGAATGCGAAATTGAATGGTCGGTGTTGGAAATGATTTTTCGGCTGCACCCAGTCGCACTCACCACGGCGGCGATGAAGGCGACTGCAGATCATACTGAGATCCATGTTTTTCACTGCATTGACTGTGAAATATTTCTACCCTGTTCACGTGTGACTTATGGGCAAGCCAGAGTAAACGCGACGTGCGATGCGACGCGACGCGACAGTGCAATTTGGCAGCTTGTTGATAATGATTGTTATTCCTTTACGTGAGTTGCGTCGCGTCGCATCGCTCGTCGCGTCTACTCTGGTTGCCCCTAAACACTACTCACGTAAAAGAATAACAATTATTATCAATGAACTGTCGCGTAGTATCCAATTCCATCACAACATTGATCTAAAATCCACGGTGTCCTACAGATTGTACCCCAACTGAGTAGTGAGTGGCATGCCCAATCTCTAGAACTGGTAGGGAGAACGGTCCAAAATGCACCCCTGGGGCAAAATGGCCTCACTCATAAAATCTCTCATATAATCTGTTGTAGTACATTTATGAACGAATATTACAATTACAATTCATAATTAGTTATTCATTATTGAGCTCCATTGGGAAAAGTGAGCAAAATCCCTTCATATTCACTCAAATTTAACGATTTGCGATTCTTCCACCTCAACCGTATGATTGTAGCTCAATCCATTAAGAAAAACCCAGATTAATCCACCTACAGTGAGATTTTGACCCTTCCTTAGTTATAAGGAATTTTTTTCCAGACTCCAGTATTTAAAACGAGATAAAACTACTCAGCTTCCCACGGCGATTTACCGTGAAGTGACAAAATAATTGCCTACCCAAAGGCGGATGTCTTGGGTTGAGTGACAACTTAACGAATGATAACGTACTGTACTTCATGCTGCCTATCTATAAGGCGCTCGTCGGATTGAATAACTATTGTGACATGGTTAGCAACTATCGTAACGCTGGTTGCATATATTGTACTCGTAATTTCCAGAGACCTCGATATTAATTAATCCAGAACTGACTAAATCAGTCATTGATCTGAGCGAAACTCAATAGCGTTCAATAATAACATATATTTCACCTTATGGATGCCTAATTTGGTAAAACTAAACTTGTTCAATACCTTAAAAATGAGCGAGATTTTTATGGTAGTAAATTTCAGAATTTGCACACATACGCACACATACATGCATACAAGTGATCTATGCGTGTCTCAAAACATGCTCACATTTGCTATCTAGCTTCTACTGAAGACATTTTTGAAATCCCTTTCAATTTTTACGTTTTTGCTTTTCTGAGAAGATTTTTTTGTACATGCTTCTATATGTTCCTCAATAAAAATCATTTGTTTCTTTGAAACAAATCAGAAAAATAGGCATAATTCCATATCATATCATTTGTTATAATTATATTTTCAATGTCAAAGTGAATTTGTTTCAAATACCATACATTATGTTTAATAATTCACGAGATTTCTTGATAGATTAATACGTAACACACCTGCGTAACGCATACAAAGTGAAATTATAAACACTTCCGAAGGAAGGGTCAAAACACTTCCGAAGGAAGGGTCAAAAAACAAACAACCATGCGTTCACCATCATTTTAGACCACCATTCGGGCGTTTTTCCCCGGACCTATTTTTAAAACATTTTTTAAATGCGTTAGAAAGTCATGAAAACCTTATTGTTTTGAATAGGAGATCATTGTGAAATGTAGCTGGGTTTGTAAATTTTGAACCTATACGTTGAAATGGTTGGGTATTTTTGTTTATATGGGCGAAAACATCGAAAAAGCTTAAGGGGTGCATTTTGGACCGTTCTCCCCTAGCCCATTGCCAAAGTTGGCTTTGTCGTTTCGGATTTGGTTGTAGAACTTCCTTTCGATGATGACAAAGATTATCTAATAGCCTTCTATATTTATTAAATGATGTCATGTGATATAAAAATAATCAGGAAACAAGAATAAAGAAACACTCAAATCAACGTTTTAATGGATTTTTTATTTTGGCGCAGAATTAGTAGGTACATACATTATGGAGAAGCTGCTGCCAGCAATTAAGTGATTATGAAGAAAGAGCTTTATTCTTTCACATCCCCCTTGCCATTAAAATAAAGCTGAACGTTTATGAAAATTTTGGTGAACGGAGCATGTCCTGATCTAATAAATTAATCGTCCTCATCGTCACGTTCTCTTGTACTGAATAATTTTCAAGTATTGTAGGCAAACAGGCCAGCAGTTCATCCTTAAGAAACTATTCTTCTCAAGCGAAATATTTTCTTATCTCAACGTAACAACTTCATCGTTTTATGTCAAAGAAAATTTTTAACCATCCTAGAGATAAAAGTTAGTGTTCCAGCTTTCGGATAAATAAAATGCGAGCCTTTGTTATCCAACCATTCATGCAATCCTTGTTAGGGCTTTCATAGGATATTGCATGCAATTTAAGCTTCATGAGCAAAGCAACGACACGAAGCGAAACCTTAATTCAAAACGAAAAGGAAGCTTTGCTGAAGAAAGACAGGATTCTACATATCGAAGCTATGTATTGAGCAATGTGGAAAACTGAAAGTGTCTAATCTGTGTTTCAATCATCCTTTCAGCGTAGGGCAGCACAGTCTATAGGAAATGAATAAATTGTATTAACACCCATCAGATAATCCTATCTTTCGCTGCAATGTTCTTACAGCATGTGTCCAAAATAACTGGGATAGGCAAATTTAGGTTATAATTAGATGAGTTTGTAACTATGTGAATTGTTCAGACAATTCAGACAATCGGTTCGGACAATTCTAAGATGCCTGAACTAGAAATTTCACGATATGTTCATGGAACCGACCTTGGCCATCAGATACCGGAGATATTCCGGGTTTTCTAAAGGTAGGTTCAGTACTGTATATTTGTGGTGGTGTTAGGACAATTTGTGGACGAAAACAGAAAAATATTAGTAACCACAAATAAAGTAGGGTTCTTGTTGATTGGAACAATCTGTTGAGATTTGAAATCGGATCAGAATCAAGTCAGATATGACCATTTGTATAGAATCAGTTCAGATCAATAGTTTTAAAAGAGGTCAGACCACAAATTAATTTCAAGCTTTGCCATCTTTGATATAAGGAAGACGTTAAGGCATAGATTTTTTCTCTATTTTCTCGGTAAATGTATCTGAATATTCTAAACTAAATATTTCCTAAATGGATCCAATGTTCTATACTAAGTTCTATTAGGAATACATATGATGGTTTTCATTGAAACAACATCAGCTTTCCAAATTAGTATAACATGCGTGACATGTATACAAATATGGAAGACGACATTCTTCCTAAAAACCTAGAAATAAAGGCTTGTTATTATACGCTTCGGTAAAGATGTTCCGCTGATGGTGCCGTATCCAGCGAAGCCTCCTCGTTGTAGAGCCTTGCTGCTGCCTGCAAATAGACACCTATTTGTTGAGCCCTGAGGCAGCACCCCGCCCCGAAATGACTGTATCGCGTTGAAATATGACTCGGCGCAATTTATGATACAAAAACATGCCACCACATGTCGTGCATTCCGTGTCAACACCGGGAACTAATGCTGACGAGAGATAATGGATTATCACAATAACTCAAAATGTAAAAAGTCGGGTGGAAGGATTACCACTGGTTTAATAAAATGCCGATTTTCCACCGTTGCGGTCTTGCTGTTATGCAAGAAATTGGAAGACATTTTTTCTCTGAGGAAATCCGAGGAATTGGCCAATTATTCCGGTAATACGCAAAGACTTTCATTACATGAAGAAAGGTTATTCACTGTTCACACTCTAAACCAAACGTTATGAACAAGCTTGAGTAAACTAGGCAAATTACATAATATATTAAAATAAGGATTTGTGAAATTGAGCTTAATGGCAACAAATTAATTTGTTCAAGAAGAATTCGAAATCATCCAGGGAAAACATAGTAGAATGATGATCAGGATGAAAGAGTAAATCTAATTACTAGACATAAAATTTATATGAGAACATAAAAAAATTATACATATGTCGTGCCTACTTTACAATTTGAGCGCACATGGTTTTGAAAACAAACTTTGGAAAGCAAATTCCTGCTAAACCAAGCATTTGCTGAGAAAATCTCGGTATGTACCCGATAAATTAAGCCTTCCTTCATCAGATCGTGGGATACGTGTTGGAGAATAACGTTTGGGTTTTACGTAATTGATGTACGCCTAAATCGAAAAGTAGACACAATATATTATAATTTATCCTCATTTCTTCTCTATAGGCTTTAATACCCCAATTGGAACATTGTCGCCAAGCAGCGCTATATTTATTAGGTGCTCCCACAGTTATGTAGTCAAATAAAGGTTTCTACAGAGGGATAATATACACACCCGTTGATCTTATGTAACGCAAATAGTGACGTCACTAATAGCGTTGAATAAGATCAGCGGAATTTTCGGATTGGAATTTGTCTCGACTTCCCTGGGCATAAAAGTATCATCGTGTTAGCCTCATGATATACGAATGCAAAAATGGTAACTTGGCTTAGAAGCCTCGCAGTTAATAACTATGGAAGTGCTTAATGAACACTAAGCTGCGAAGCGGCTCTGTCCCAGTGTAGGGAAGTAATGCCAATAAGCAGAAGAAGAAGAGATGAAGATCGGAACAGTTCCCCTACATAATTCCAATTCGAACAATGTTACACTTGCCAAGTAAGCGCCTTTTCCATCTTAGGTAGGCTTGATTTGTTCGTGGATGACAGGCTTAATCCCCTTACTTACAAAATTTAAAAATACAAAGAATAAAATTTCGAAATTGCAGCAAAAGTTCATGTCACAAAATTACAAATTTTCCATAAATATATCAAATATAGTTTCTTTAATGGAAGCGGAAAGGGTATTGGATTCCATTCCAGGATCTAGAAATTGCTCAAAAAAAAAGAGAAAAATACAAATTAAGAGTTACAATGAGCCGGGGACCTCCTACCCAACAAACCATTTGATTTAAATAAGACTTTTAGCTGAAGAAGGCTATTTGTGGCTACAAAAGTGCTTTACCCGACTCCGTTGTTTATTGTGTACGAGCTTCTGCGTTCTGCGTATGAGGCAGAAGCGGTAGCCTTATGACTAACTAGCCCTACGTATTGAAATATTCCAAGAAATTTTATATTTACGTTTACGTTTACGTCTCATTTCTCAACTTCAACTCAAATTAAACTTAAAAGTTACGGCTCGAGAATTATCAAATAACCCTGCTCATGCAGGCTATCTACAGTTTTCTTTGTTATTTATTATGTTTTCTTCTGATATCAAAATCTAATACTTTTGTTTTTTTTATGTCAAAGTTTTTTTGTACTGTATCTGACTCTCGGTTCCGTAGATATTCGCTTTTCTGGTCATCCGGAAGATGCTCCCAGTCGAACCATTCCTCGAACACGATGACACGCCACACCGTCCCTGACGCCTAATGCCCAGATGAGCAGCAGAAATTCCCTGACCTAAGTCCTAAGTCCCGTTCATCTTTAAAAATTGCAAACCTAACTCGAGTCACCACGAGTACGTTGGTTTATGTCCCACTCTTACTAACTTTTAATAGTAGTATGATGTCGAATGTACATATCACAATAAATCGTGGCTCCGTAAAGTGCTATACACGCCTGAGCCTACCAAATAAACGAACTTAACAATAAATAACCCTGCTTGCAGAACAGGAAGGGGGTGTGGGGGGTTGTGGGGTTGTGGGGTTCCCCACATCTTACGTAGGGGCGGAAAAGAAATCTGTAAACTAGCATTATACATAGCCTAGCTGGGCATCGCAACAGAGACAGACCTAGAGATTCATGGTGGCTCAGCCTCAATAAAGAAATAAAAGATGTCAAACGAAATCTGACTTGGCAACGGGTTAAGGTGTTAAGATCAAGGCTCGACATCGTCCAGGATGGAGATCTTTCAAGTCGGCCCGATGCACCACCATATAACTAATGCACCACTATATAATTCATAAATAAATCGGTAACCAGCAGTTCTTCAGCCGGGAGCGCTCGTGAAAGTAACCATATCTATGAAAGCTCACCGGCACTAGATGACGAAGGTGTTCTGCGCATTAAAGAAAGGCTGGAGAGCTGCGGATTTTTTTTTTTTTTTAATTTAAAGCCCATCAAATTCTTGTAAACAAGCTGTTTTTTTTTCAATAATGTTACTTCTAAATCGAAAATCAGGAGCTATATAATCATTTTGACGACTAGTTATCGTTATTTGCACAGATCTATTAAAGCTATTAAGAAATGAAGATTTCCAAACAATGTAATGTAATGTGACAAGTGACTGGGAACCCGCTACATTGTCATTTGGTCTCTACAAAATGAAAATGCAACTGTTTTCGTTTTCACATAACGATCACGAAAACTAACAGTAGGGGAAGGTGGGTAGACTTGATCCCTGGGGAGACTTGATCATCCCCTGTTTTCACGAGAACTAAAGTAGTTTTGTTCTAGCGTATTTTTTAGTATAGATCCTCTAGACAAATGACCTTTATGTGGTGAGTTATTTTTTGGATTGACAACCTTATTTATTCTGCAGGGCGGTTTGTATGTTTTGACCTTTCTAAAGATTTTTTTATTGGCCACGCAAAATTTGAACAACTTTTCATAACAATGACCAAAGTCTTTCGTTTTTTCACAGCAACAAGCCATAAATATGCTTATTGATCTGTACTGATGAAAATGTCAACATTCCATCAAAGTTTTGAAATATTTGGATTTGAAGTCATTGCCTCAATATGGGGACACTTGATCCCCCGTTAGTCACCCATACAAAAATTTGGCGAAAAAATTTAAAAAAATAAAAATCTGTTCTTAGGCTTCTAATTTTTTGTAGATTTGACGGATTTGATGAAAGGCTGGCAGGAAAAATTATTTATTGCGTAAATCTCATAGAATGGGGATCAAGTCTCCCCAAATTTTAAAATTGCATGTGCTGTCGAATTCAATAACACAAATCGTTCGTGTATACGCACAGCAATTCGATAATTTCGCGTATTTTAAAAATCTGAGGGCACCTTTCTAATTTTATCAAAGCAAATTCTTCGAGAGAGATCAATTTCCCTCGAATATTTAAAAAGTCGACTTTTGACAGCACTCCAAAAAATCGATTGTGTATCAATAACAACAATAATTTAAGGACTGTCATACATCATTGAAGTTAAATACTATATTTCGTAGAGAGTATGTGTGGAAATCGCGTATGTTTATTTATTTTTGGTTGTGATACATCGGACTATCACTATCAGTTGATCGGATCACTTCACATCTTCGGCCTTGCAGCTTCTTAGGGTTAGATTACCTGCACACAAATAATTAAAATTGTTCCTATAAAAATAATACACTTTGAATTTAAAAGTTTGCATTAAATCCTCCATTCAACAACCAACGTATTCAAATGAAAATGTATATTTTCAATTTAAAAGCTTTCCCTTTAGTTTTCGATTGATATTTTTAAAAGTAAACTTCTCAAAGTTAAAGTAGTAAAACTGTCAAAAATATCGCTGAACGACAACGTTTTTGGCAACAGTGGTCTACTTATATTGCATATTCGGCAGTACTGGATCCCATAAAATTTGGATTTTGAATCGTCATGGAATTTATCTTCTTTACAGATCAATCAACTGGGGCTGCGAAATGGTGAGTTGACATTCGGGAAGGGGCGCCTAACATAGCTCTGGTCCTCACAAGTTCCAATACTCACGCTTCCACGGGTCTTCCGATGACAATTGACCACCAGCTAAGGGTTGCGTACTTAGCTGGTAGTACAGCCTGGGCACTGTTGTCCTTCTGACATCAGCTAGAGAGAGGAGGGTGCGTCCTGTGGGGTCTGCCTAGGATGTGGTGGGGTTCGACAGTGGGCTCTGTTGAACTTCTATAAAAAGCCGCATGTGTCCCCAAGCAGGTCCTATCAAAGCGACCGTGTGCCGCTCAAAGCGCACTAGCCTAGTCCTAGTGTTATGTGGGACTTTGAACAAATTTGACACGACTAATCGAGCGTCTGTCCACCAAGGAGGTGCGGCGTCTGTTCTGGCATCCAGCGACTGAGTATGCAATGCTATTCCCCGGAAGCTATACCTCAGATGGCAGACCCATCCCGGTGGATAGGGAACCTTGGGCCAACAACCTACTGTTCCCGAAACCCTAGCCCAGCAGGGTAAATTGGCACAACTTGCCAATGAGGCACGCCGCATGAAGCTTGAGATGCTGGGACTGAGTGAAGTCCGTTGGCTTGGAGAACACAGAACGCCGTCGGGACAAGTTCTGCTATACTCTAGTTTACGAGGTGAACACGCTCCCCGGCATCGCGGAGTTGGCTTCCTACTAAGCGCTCAGGCACACTCTGCGCTTATGAAGTTGCCAGATTTAGAACACGGGTCCGAAACCTTACTATAATCCAATGTTATGCGCCAGCCGATGCTGCCGATCTGCAAGACAAAGAGAACTTCTACAATCAACTCAATGCCGTCGTAGATAGAATTCCGAAGGGTAATATCAAGATCTGTTTGGGCGACTTCAATGCGAAGATCGGATCCGACAGTTCGAACCATGAGCGCATTATGGGACGCCATGGTCTCGGAGCAATGAGCGAAACGGAGAGCTGTTGGCAGAATTTTGTGGTAATAACGACATGTGGATGATCGGGGGATCGCTCTTCCCTCATCGCCCGGTTCACAAGGTCACGTGGGTCTCCCGTGATGGCTTTACAGAAAATCAAATCGACCACATCTGCATCAGTCGAAATTGGAAACGGAGCATTCTTGATGTACGGAATGCGCATTGCGCGGATTCGTCGGCAGGAGGAAAGAGTTGGACGACGATTCAACGCACGCCGACTGGAAGATGCCACGGTGAAACGGTCCTTCTTTGAAGAACTGGAGACGCGTGCTGCAGATATTCCGGAAGGTGGCAGCGTGGAAGACCAATGGACCGCAATCAAGAATGCCAACATCGCCACCAGCGATAACAATCTGGGCGAACTACGCACCCAGAGAAAACAATGGATCACCGATGAGACTTGGAGGATGATAGAGGAGCGAAGAGAAGCCAAAGCCGCAATAGAGCGACCGAAAATCAGAGGAGCCAAAGTCTTACACGCTTAAAGTAAATTACACATCGCATGAATAATTTTCACACATGACGATGATGACCCGAGAGAATAGCAATCTGTGTGAAAATTATGTGTAAGACATGCACAGTCGCTGTGTAATGTCTTTTATTCTTTTAATATGTGTAAGAAATTTTGCTTCGAACTGTCAAGTCCATTTTGATCGCCATGATGGCGGTTGCGTCCGGCATGCATCGCAACGAAAATTACTTTTTCTGAGGATTTTCGTCATGTTTCGATACGATACAACTAAAATGTGCGACTATAAACATCGCACTTTAGTTTGGTCATATCGAAACAAATGGGGACTCCTCTGAAATAGTATAAAAATGTTGCGATAATTTTCAATTTACATGAAAAAATATAATTGAGGTTAGGTCCGTTTTCCGACCGCTCTCTCACTGTGTGAAATGAACTCATCGGGAATCGTTCACCGTCAATTACACTAAAATGAGTAACATGGCAGTTACTCATAATATGTGTTGTTCCAGGTTAGGCCCGTTTTGTGTGAACGAAACACAAAATTGTGTGAATGACTTTAAGCGTGTAGCCCGTCACCGATACGCGGCTCTTGAGAAGGAAGTAAAACGCTCATGTCGACGGGACAAGCGAGCATGGGCAGACTCTCTGGCCGACGAATGAGAGAGAGCCGCCGCAACCTGGGACATTCGTCTCCTCTACGATATCTCACGACGCTTAAGCGGGGCGAAGATGAATGCAACGATGCCTGTGAAAGACGCCAATGACCGACCCAACTGACCAGCTGAAACGCTGGTTCGAGCACTTTGAACAACTTATTCAAGTGCCAGCCAGGCCATCACCACCTCGACATGATCTGCCTAGGATCCGACGTATAACACGCGTCAATACCGATGCTCCATCACTGCTTGAGATTCAAACAGCCATCCAAAGCATGAAATCGAATAAAGCCCCAGGGATCGACCGCATATCAGCCGAGATGCTCAAAGCTGACCCCATGACATCCGCTCAACTACTGCATCGTTTATTTCGTAATATCTGGGACACCGCAACTTTCCCGGTCGACTGGATGCAAGGTATCTTAGTGAAGGTGTCCAAATAGGGTGACCTGACTGTTTGCGATAACTGGCGAGGCATTATGTTGCTGTGTACCGTTCTCAAAATTCTGTGCAAAATTATACTAGCCTGGATTCAGAAGAAGATCGATGCGACTCTCCGGCGGCACCAGGCCGGATTCCGTGCCGGAATATCCTGTGTGGACCGTATTGTCACGCTCCGCATCATTCTGGAGCAGGTCAACCAAATCCGTGCCGTAGCTGGTGTGAGGCAAGGATGTATTCTATCACCGTTACTGTTCCTCATCGTAATCGTGAAAGTCTGGTAGATGCGAATGACCGTGAACCAAACCGCGTGCTGTTATGGCAGCCTATAACCATGGAGCACTTAAACGACTTTTGGCTGATGACGTTGCACTCCTCGCGCAACGGCGCTCTGATATGCAGAGTAAGCTCAACGACCTTGCCGAGCGCTCCTCCTCGGCAGGTTTAGTCATGAACGTCAACAAAACCAAATCGTTGGATGTAAACACGGTGACTCCTTCCAGTTTCACAGTAGCCGGGCAAACAGTGGAGAATGTTGAATGCTTCCAATATCTTGGTAGCCAAATGGCGTCAGACGGCGGTACCAAGATCGACATAGGCGCACGGATCAAGAAAGCAAGGGCTGCCTTTGCGAGTTTAAGAAATATCTGGAAAAACAGGCAGATAAGTGAACGCATCAAAATACAAATTTTCAACTCTAACGTGAAATCTGTGCTGTTATACGCTAGCGAAACATGCTGTGTATCAGTGAAGAACACTCAACGGCTGCAGGTGTTCCGTATAGGCCCAAGTGAAGAAAATCAAATTAAAAATGCCACTGCTCATCGAATATTTGACGGATTTGCTTAATTTTTTCAGCATTAGACTCGTACAGGTTTCTAGTTTCCGGGTACATGTTGTTAGAATCGGAAATGTCCCTGTGGCCGGAGTTATCCCGGGGGGTCACTGGGTCAAATGCGGTCAAATTGGCCATTTTTTGGGACCACAGTAAGATTTATCGAATTAAACGAGATAATTCTCCTCAAATTCACACAAAATGATTGTCACTATTTCCAGGCATCATGTACTAGACCAGAAGAGTGCTTCGGAAGCTCGGATTGTGGCCAACCGATTGATTACGGATGAAGCCGCCGAGGAAGTGGCCAAAATAGAACCATTCTGATTCAGGCAATATGGGTATCAAATTTCATGAATTTCAAATGGCATTGCGAATAAGATGTTTTTGGTCTTTCTTTCAAGTCAACTGGCCACTTTGTAGCCGGTTCCGGAAGACCCTGGGGGAACCGGAATAGCGGCCAAAAATGGAATCGGTGCGGACCAGGCAATATGGGTATCAAACTTCATGAATTTCAAATGGCATTACGAATAAGATGTTTTTGGTCTTCCTTTCAAGAGAACTGGCCACTTTGTAGCCGGTTCCGAAAGACCCTGGGGGAACCAGGATAGCGGCCAAAAATGGAACCAGTGCGGGCCGGGCAGTATGGGCATCAAGCTTCATGAATTTCAAATAGCATTGCGAATAAGATGTTTTTGGTCTTCCTTTCAAGAGAACTGGCCACTTTGTAGCCAGTTCCGAAAGACCCTGGGGGAACCAGGATAGCGGCCAAAAATGGAACCAGTGCGGGCCGGGCAATATGGGTATCAAACTTCATGAATTTCAAATGGTATTGCGAATAAGATGTTTTTGGTCTTCCTTTCAAGTCAACTGGCCACTTTGTAGCCGGTTCCAGAAGACCCTGGGGGAACCGGGATAGCGGCCAAAAATGTAATCAATGCGGACCGGGCAATATGGGTATCAAACTTCATGAATTTCAAATGGCATTGCGAATAAGATCTTTTTGGTCTTTCTTTCAAGTCAACTGGCCACTTTGTAGCCAGTTCCGTAGAACCCTGGGGGAACCGGGATAGCGGCCATAAATGGAGCCAGTGCGGGCCAGGCAATATGGGTATCAAACTTCATGAATTTCAAATAGCATTGCGAATAAGATGTTTTTGGTCTTCCTTTCAAGAGAACTGGCCACTTTGTAGCCAGTTCCGAAAGACCCTGGGGGAACCAGGATAGCGGCCAAAAATGGAACCAGTGCGGACCGGGCAATATGGGTATCAAACTTCATGAATTTCAAATGGCACTGCGAATGAGATGTTTTTGGTCTTCCTTTCAAGTCAACTGGCCACTTTGTAGCCGGTTCCAGAAGACCCTGGGGGAACCGGGATAGCGGCCATAAATGGAACCAGTGCGGACCGGGCAATATGGGTATCAAACTTCATGAATGGCACTGCGAATAAGATGTTTTTGGTCTTCCTTTCAAGTCAACTGGCCACTTTGTAGCCGGTTCCAGAAGACCCTGGGGGAACCGGGATAGCGGCCAAAAATGTAATCAATGCGGACCGGGCAATATGGGTATCAAACTTCATGAATTTCAAATGGTATTGCTAATTGGATATTTTTGGTCTTCTTTTTAAGTCAACTGGTCACTTTGTAGCCGATTCCAGAAGACCCTGGGGACCCAGGATAGCGGCTATAAATGTAATCAGTGCGGACCAGGCAGTATGGGTATCAAACTTCATGAATTTCAAATGGCATTGCGAATAAGATATTTTTGGTCTTCCTTTCAAGTCAACTGGCAGCTTTGTAGCCGGTTCCGGAAGACCCTGGTTCGCACAGGTTCCATTCATGGCCGCTATCCCGGTTCTCCCAGGGCTCTCCGGAACCGGCAACAAAGGGGCCAATTGACTTGCAAGGAAGACCAAAAACATCGTATTCGCAATGCATTTTGAAATTCATCAAGTTTGATACCCATATTGCCTGGTTCGGACTGATTCCATTTTTGGCCGCTATCCCGGTTCCTTCAGGGTTCTCCGGAACCGGCTACAAAATGACCAGTTGTCTTGAAAGGAAAACCAAAAACATCTTATTCGCAATGCCATTTGAAATTCATGAAGTTTGATACCCATATTGCCCGGCCCCCACTGGTTCCATTTTTGGCCGCTATCCCGGTTCCCCCAGGGTCTTCCGGAACCGGCTAGAAAGTGGCCAGCTGACGTGAAAGGAAGACCAAAAACGTCTTATTCGCAATGCCATTTGAAATTCATGAAGTTTGATACCCATATTGCCCGGCCCGCACTGGTTCCATTTTTGACCACTATCCCGGTTCCCCCAGGATCTTCTGGAACCGGCTACAAAGTGGCCAGTTGACTTGAAAGGAAGACCAAAAACATCTTATTCGCAGTGCCATTTGAAATTCATGAAGTTTGATACCCATATTGCCCGGTCCGCACTGGTTCCGGTTCCCCCAGGATCTTCTGGAACCGGCTACAAAGTGGCCAGTTGACTTGAAAGGAAGACCAAAAACATCTCATTCGCAGTGCCATTTGAAATTCATGAAGTTTGATACCCATATTGCCCGGTCCGCACTGGTTCCATTTTTGGCCGCTATCCCGGTTCCCCCAGGATCTTCTGGAACCGGCTACAAAGTGGCCAGTTGACTTGAAAGAAAGATCAAAAACATTTTATTCGCAATGCTATTTGAAATTCATGAAGTTTGATACCCATATTGCCTGGTCCGCACCGATTCCATGTTTGGCCGCTATCTCGGTTCCCCCAGGGTATTCCGGAACCGGCTACAAAGTGGCCAGTTGTTTTGAAAGGAAGACCAAAAACATCTTATTCGGAATGCCATTTGAAATTCATGTAGTTTGATAACCATATTGCCTGTTCCGCAGTTCCATTTTTGGCCGCTATCCTGGTTCCCCCAGGGTCTTCCGGAACCGGCTACAAAGTGGCCAGTTGTTTTGAAAGGAAGACCAAAAACATCTTATTCGGAATGCCATGTGAAATTCATGAAGTTTGATGACCATATTGCCTGGTCCGCACCGTTTCAATTTTTGGCCGCTATCCCGGTTCCCCCAGGGTCTTCCGGAACCGGCTACAAAGTGGCCAGTTGACTTGAAAGGAAGACCAAAAACATCTAATTCGCAATGCCATTTGAAATCCATGAAGTTTGATACCCATATTGCCCGGCCCGCACTGGTTCCATTTTTGGCCACTATCCCGGTTCCCTCAGGGTTCTCCGGAACTGGCTGCAAAGTGGTCTGTTTTTTTGGAAGGAAGACCAAAAACATCTTATTCGGAATGCCATTTGAAATTCATGAAGTTTGATACCCATATTGCCTGGTCAGCACCGATTCAATTTTTGGCCGCTATCCCGGTTCCCCCAGGGTCTTCTGGAACCGGCTACAAAGCGGCCAGTTGACTTGAAAGGAAGACCAAAAACATCTTATTCGCAATGCCATTTGAAATTCATGAAGTTTGATGCCCATATTGCCTGGTCCGCACCGATTCAATTTTTGGCCGCTATCCCGGTTCCCCCAGGGTCTTCTGGAACCGGCTACAAAGTGGCCAGTTGACTTGAGAGGAAGACCAGAAACATCTTATTCGGAATGCCATTTGAAATTCATGAAGTTTGATACCCATATTGCCCGGTCCGCACTGGTTCCATTTTTGGCCGCTATCCCGGTTCCCCCAGGGTCTTCTGGAACCGGCTACAAAGTGGCCAGTTGACTTGAAAGGAAGACCAAAAACATCTTATTCGCAATGCTATATGAAATTCATGAAGTTTGATACCCATATTGCCCGGTCCGCACTGGTTTCATTTTTGGCTACTATCCCGGTTCCCCCAGGGTCTTCTGGAACCGGCTACAAAGTGGCCAGTTGACTTGAAAGGAAGACCAAAAACATCTTATTCGCAATGCTATATGAAATTCATGAAGTTTGATACCCATGTTGCCCGGTTCGCACTGGTTCAATTTTTGGCCGCTATCCCGGTTCCCCCAGGGTCTTCTGGAACCGGCTACAAAGTGGCCAGTTGACTTGAAAGGAAGATCGAAAACATCTTATTCGGAATGCCATTTGAAATCCATGAAGTTTGATACCCATATTGCCCGGCCCGCACTGGTTCCATTTTTGGCCGCTATCCCGGTTCTCCCAGGGTCTTCTGGAACCGGCTACAAAGTGGCCAGTTGACTTGAAAGGAAGACCAAAAACATCTTATTCGCAATGCTATATGAAATTCATGAAGTTTGATACCCATATTGCCTGGTCCGCACCGATTCCATGTTTGGCCGCTATCCCGGTTCCCCCAGGGTTCTCCGGAATTGGCTACAAAGTGGCCAGTTGTCTTGAAAGGAAGACCAAAAACATCTTATTCGGAATGCCATTTGAAATTCATGAAGTTTGATACCCATATTGCCCGGTCCGCACTGGTTCCATTTTTGGCCGCTATCCCGGTTCCCCCAGGGTCTTCTGGAACCGGCTACAAAGTGGCCAGTTGACTTGAAAGGAAGACCAAAAACATCTTATTCGGAATGCCATTTGAAATTCATGAAGTTTGATACCCATATTGCCCGGTCCGCACTTGTTCCATTTTTGGCCGCTATCCCGGTTCCCCCAGGGTCTTCTGGAACCGGCTACAAAGTGGCCAGTTGACTTGAAAGGAAGACCAAAAACATCTTATTCGCAATGCTATTTGAAATTCATGAAGTTTGATAACCATATTGCCTGGTCCACACCGATTCTATGTTTGACCGCTATCCCGGTTCCCCCAGGGTCTTCCGGAACCGGCTACAAAGTGGCCAGTTGACTTGAAAGGAAGACCAAAAACATCTTATTCGTAATGCCATTTGAAATTCATGAAGTTTGATACCCATATTGCCTGGTCCGCACCGATTCCATTTTTGGCCGCTATTCCGGTTCCCCCAGGGTCTTCCGGAACCGGCTACAAAGTGGCCAGTTGACTTGAAAGAAAGACCAAAAACATCTTATTCGCAATGCCATTTGAAATTCATGAAGTTTGATACCCATATTGCCTGAATCAGAATGGTTCTATTTTTGGCCACTTCCCTCGGCGGCTTCATCCGTAATCAATCGGTTGGCCACAATCCGAGCTTCCGAAGCACTCTTCTGGTCTAGTACATGATGCCTGGAAATAGTGACAATCATTTTGTGTGAATTTGAGGAGAATTATCTCGTTTAATTCGATAAATCTTACTGTGGTCCCAAAAAATGGCCAATTTGACCGCATTTGACCCAGTGACCCCCCGGGATAACTCCGGCCACAGGGACATTTCCGATTCTAACAACATGTACCCGGAAACTAGAAACCTGTACGAGTCTAATGCTGAAAAAATTAAGCAAATCCGTCAAATATTCGATGAGCAGTGGCATTTTCAATTTGATTTTCTTCACTTGGGCCTATACGGGTTAACAGATGCCTGTGGTATATAATTCGGGCCTGGTGGCCTCACAACTGGATCTCAAACAACGAGCTCCATCGTCGTTGTCACCAGAGGCCGATAGCAACAGAAATTCGGGATCGGAAGTGGGGCTGGGTCGGCCACACTCTACGTAGGGGCGGAAACGAAATCTGTAAACAAGCATTAGACTGGAACCCAGCGGGACATCGCAGCAGAGGCAGACCCAGAGGCTCATGGTGGCGAAGCTTCAATTAAGAAATAAAAGAAGTCGACCGAAATCTAACCTGGCAACAGGTTAAAGCGATAGCCGGGCAACGCTCAGGATGGAGATCTTTCAAGTCGGCCCTTTGCACCACCGGAGGTGTACAGGATCCATAAGTAAGTACAGATCAACATTTTGTTTTTGGTCTACATTCTTTTGGATTGCGATTTAAAACAATGGAATTTGGTCCGTGGATTTTTTCCCCATGTAGTTTTACATATGCAATGTTTTCGGAATTTGGGCACGGAAAACCAAAATCTCGACCTCATTTAAAATACACGGGAACCAAAATCCGGCGGACAATTTTCTGGAAGTGTGAGGCCACCTAAAGGTAAAATGAGAATTAGTAGGGAGGCGTAACGCCTTCCTTAAATGAATGTGTCTGCCCGATAAAAGGCGAATGGAGTTGATAATGCCTTCTTTAAAAGAACGCGTCTGCCCGGTATAAGGTGATGGGAGGGGCAATGCCTTCTTTAAATAAATACGAAAGCAAGAAATGAAGGATTATTCATTAAAATGTCTAACCGTAACAAAGTAAATTGAGGAGATATAATCCCTTCACCCGAAAATTGTCTAGACCGAACCGGAAATCTAACCCAGTCACCTTCAACGTGGTCTTGTTTTGTAGCCGCGCATCCTACCACACGGCTAAGTAAGGCCCCACAATCTGTACTCGAACTGAATTCAGAAAAATTCAATCCATAACCATTCTGAATAGCCTTGATAATTCCAAAAAATAGCAAATGGTTCCATCCCAGTTGCGGACTATATCATGCATTTCTCTATGCTACCCGCCGTAACAGCGCATTCCAAGCAGATGTTTTTCCGCTGCGGTTAAATCATGTCACTCGGCAAGGAAAGCCGATACCCTTGAATCAACATACAACGACTCCCCTCGCAGGCAGTGCTGCTCTAAATAGCGGCAGACGACAACGAAAACCATGCCCCACAATTGCTGCCGAAATATAGTCCCAAATGTCGTTGGAACATCTCCTTCTCCTACTCTCCCTCTATTGCAAACATGACACGGTTCATTCCTTCCATACCGTGAACGTCTGGATGGAAATGCGTTTTCGGTTCTCTGATTCGGGTATCTGTGGTCGCTTAATTTCTATCGTTCCATAAATGGTTTGTCTGTTTGTCAAGTATCAAGGGCAAGAGAGATGACGGAAATAAAATTAGAAACGCATCACTCATTTCGGAATCGGCTTTAATGGACGCGCGAAAAGAGAGCAATTCACGTAACAGAAATAAAATTAAGTTTGTTGGAAAAGGTTAATTGATCACGAAATAGCTATATTGCATAGAATGCACTACACAAGGATGTTATCGATCATTCAGTAATTTGCGTTCGATCATTTAGTAGTTTGTCAATAACTCATTCTAGAAGCTGAATTTCAAAATGTGTTGTATGGTGGACTTCTAGTGTGAAGGTTTTTCAACAACTATGCCTAATGACTCGTTGTTTGAATTCCACTAGTAACGAAGTTATAGCTATAGTTTCAGTAACTTAGACTAAATGATAACAAAATTCCAATCATTTAGTTTAAGATACTGCAACTGGCGGCATAACCCCGTTATTAGTTGAATTCTAATAATAAACTATTAGGAAAAGTTGTAGCAAAACCTTCCCACTAGAAGTCCACCATACAACACATTTTGAAATTCAGCTTCTAGAATGAGTTATTGACATCCGTTACTTAGCATTAGCATTAGCATTTAGCAGTTCGCACAAATTCGTAGGTGGTACAAGCCAAGACTATTGTGTGAGAGTAGTATCACTTTCATCCGTTACCACAGATATTGATTTGGTACTAATCACTATCTCTTAGATGGAAATAATGCACTCTCCAATAGTCGAGATCTGTCCTGGCCACGTCCTTGCGAATGCTGAGGAAGGGGAAGGATGGTTTGTTGGACACCTACTTAAGAAAGATGCAGAGAACTCTACGACCTCTCATAGGTGCCACGGGAGGTTTTGGGATTGTGTGGAAGGTTATAACAGTAGGAATCGTTTTGGTAGAACGTGAAACACAGAAAGAACTAAGATAGAAATACAAAGTAGGAAAGAGGCGAGCCTGGAATTGAACCCACGACCTCCTGCTTATAAGGCAGAAGCGATAGCCACTAGACCACCGAGCTCGTCGAGTTATTGACATCCGTTACTTACACATAAAATCATAAGCACAATCGGTCGATAGAAATATAAATGAAACATAATATAATAGAAATATAAATCAGATTGTTTTCTGGGATCTCTAGTGTGTGTAAAAAAAGAGCAGAATTATTTTTCTTTGCTTTGTTGGCATTACATCCTCCTCTAAAAATTGTCTATGTATCTATCTATCTATTTATTTTTATTTTCCAAAATTTCCTTATATTCAGTTTTCTTCATGCTACATAAGCATCGTTTAACACGTACGTCCCCAACCCCCATTTTACGACAAAACTCAAAATTCAAAACCATGCAGCTCAGCCAATTTCTAACGGATTTTCAAGCAATCTTCTGGAATCGATCACAAAATTCCTATAGTTTTAGGAACCAATTTTTGTGCAATGGCCATGGTTCCGGATATATTCCGGGGAGTACTGGGGTTACCTCCCTCCCGGAAAAAATGGTCACTGGCAGATCGGCTTCGAAATCCATCGTGCGACATGTCAAACTTCATGATTTTGCAAAACAAGTACCCTGGAGTACATTTCGGCGATTTTCGATCGAATTGGCCACCCTCCGGGTACTTCCAGGGCCTGGTTCCCTTGGGGAAGTGGCCAATTTTCATTCGCTTTTGGAACCCATCTTGCGACATAGCAAACTTCATGATTTTGCAAAACAAGTACACTGGAGTACATTTCGGCGATTTTCGATCGAATTGGCCACCCTCCAGGTACTTTCAGGGCCTGGTTACCTTGGTTAAGTGGCCAAATTTCATTCGCTTGTGGAACCCATCTTGCGACATATCAAACTTCATGATTTTGCAAAACAAGTTCACTGGAGTACATTTCGGCGATTTTCGATCGAATTGGCCACCCTCCGGGTACTTCCAGGGCCTGGTTCCCTTGCGGAAATGGCCAATTTTCATTCGCTCTTGGAACCCATCTTGCGACATATCAAACTTCATGATTTTGCAGAACAAGTGCAATGGAGTAAATTTTGGCGACTTTAGATCGAATTGGCTACCCTCCGGGTACTTCCAGGGCCTGGTTCCCTTGGGGAAGTGGCCAATTTTCATTCGCTTTTGGAACCCATCCTGCGACATATCAAACTTCATGATTTTGCAAAACAAGTACACTGGAGTACATTTCGGCGATTTTCGATCGAATTGGCCACCCTCCGGGTACTTCCAGGTCCTGGTTTCCTTGAGGAAGTTGCCAGTTTTCATTCGATCTTGGAACCCATCTTGCGACATCTTGTGGCGTGATAGATCATTTTTAGGCAGCGGCGGCGGCGTCACGCTGTTGGTGATCAGCGGTGGCGTGGATCGGCGTGAACCATTTCAAGCGCCAAAATTTCTTCAGAAGTTCGTCAAGGAATTCTTCCAGAAGATCCTCCACTAGTTTTTTCAAAAGATCGTCAAGAAATTCCTTTGGACATTCCTCCGTAAGTGCTTCTGGGAAGCTCCTCCAGAAACTCCTCCCGGATTTCGCCTGAAAGTTCCTTCAGGAATTCTTCCGGAAGCTCCTCCAGGAATTCACCTGGAAGTTCCTCTAGGAATTCCTCCGGAGGTTCCTCCGGAAATTCCTGGCGGAACTTCCGGAGGAATTCCTGGCGGAACTTCCGGAGGAATTCCTGGCGGAACTTCCGGAAGAATTCCTGGCGGAACTTCCGGAGGAATTCCTGGCGGAACTTCCGGAGGAATTCCTGGCGGAACTTCCGGAGGAATTCCTGGCGGAACTTCCGGAGGAATTCCTGGCGGAACTTCCGGAGGAATTCCTGGCGGAACTTCCGGAGGAATTCCTGGCGGAACTTCCGGAGGAATTCCTGGCGGAACTTCCGGAGGAATTCCTGGCGGAACTTCCGGAGGAATTCCTGGCGGAACTTCCGGAGGAATTCCTGGCGGAACTTCCGGAGGAATTCCTGGCGGAACTTCCGGAGGAATTCCTGGCGGAACATTCGGAGGAATTCCTGGCGGAACATCCGGAGGAATTCTTGGCGGAACATCCGGAGAAATTCCTGGCGGAACTTCCGGAGGAATTCCTGGCGGAACTTCAGGAGGAATTCCTGGCGGAACTTCAGGAGGAATTCCTGGCGGAACTTCAGGAGGAATTCCTGGCGGAACTTCCGGAGGAATTCCTGGAGGAACTTCCGGAGGAATTCCTGGCGGAACTTCCGGAGGAATTCCTGGCGGAACTTCCGGAGGAATTCCTGGCGGAACTTCCGGAAGAATTCCTGGCGGAACTTCCGGAGGAATTCCTGGCGGAACTTCCGGAGGAATTCCTGGCGGAACTTCCGGAGGAATTCCTGGCGGAACTTCCGGAGGAATTCCTGGCGGAACTTCCGGAGGAATTCCTGGCGGAACTTCCGGAGGAATTCCTGGCGGAACTTCCGGAGGAATTCCTGGCGGAACTTCCGGAGGAATTCTGGCGGAACTTCCGGAGGAATTCCTGGCGGAACTTCCGGAGGAATTCCTGGCGGAACTTCCGGAGGAATTCCTGGCGGAACTTCCGGAGGAATTCCTGGCGGAACTTCCGGAGGAATTCCTGGCGGAACTTCCGGAGGAATTCCTGGCGGAACTTCCGGAGGAATTCCTGGCGGAACTTCCGGAGGAATTCCTGGCGGAACTTCCGGAGGAATTCCTGGCGGAACTTCCGGAGGAATTCCTGGAGGAACTTCCGGAGGAATTCCTGGAGGAACTTCCGGAGGAATTCCTGGAGGAACTTCCGGAGGAATTCCTGGAGGAACTTCCAGAGGAATTCCTGGAGGAACTTCCAGAGGAATCCCTGGAGGAACTTCCGGAGGAATTCCTGGAGGAATTCCTGGAGGAATTCCTGGAGGAACTTCCGGAGGAATTCCTGGAGGAACTTCCGGAGGAATTCCTGGAGGAACTTCCGGAGGAATTCCTGGAGGAACTTCCGGAGGAATTCCTGGAGGAACTTCCGGAGGAATTCCTGGAGGAACTTCCGGAGGAATTCCTGGAGGAACTTCCGGAGGAATTCCTGGAGGAACTTCCGGAGGAATTCCTGGAGGAACTTCCGGAGGAATTCCTGGAGGAACTTCCGGAGGAATTCCTGGAGGAACTTCCGGAGGAATTCCTGGAGGAACTTCCGGAGGAATTCCTGGAGGAACTTCCGGAGGAATTCCTGGAGGAACTTCCGGAGGAATTCCTGGAGGAACTTCCGGAGGAATTCCTGGAGGAACTTCCGGAGGAATTCCTGGAGGAACTTCCGGAGGAATTCCTGGAGGAACTTCCGGAGGAATTCCTGGAGGAACTTCCGGAGGAATCCCTGGAGGAACTTCCGGAGGAATTCCTGGAGGAACTTCCGGAGGAATTCCTGGAGGAACTTCCGGAGGAATTCCTGGAGGAACTTCCGGAGGAATTCCTGGAGGAACTTCCGGAGGAATTCCTGGAGGAACTTCCGGAGGAATTCCTGGAGGAACTTCCGGAGGAATTCCTGGAGGAACTTCCGGAGGAATTCCTGGAGGAACTTCCGGAGGAATTCCTGGAGGAACTTCCGGAGGAATTCCTGGAGGAACTTCCGGAGGAATTCCTGGAGGAACTTCCGGAGGAATTCCTGGAAGAACTTCCGGAGGAATTCCTGGAGGAACTTCCGGAGGAATTTCTGGATGAACTTCCGGAGGAATTCCTGGAGGAACTTCCGGAGGAATTCCTGGAGGAACTTCCGGAGGAATTCCTGGAGGAACTTCCGGAGGAATTCCTGGAGGAATAAACGGAGGAATTCCTGGAGGAACTTCCGGAGGAATTCCTGGAGGAACTTCCGGAGGAATTCCTGGAGGAACTTCCGGAGGAATTCCTGGAGGAACTTCCGGAGGAATTCCTGGAGGAACTTCCGGAGGAATTCCTGGAGGAACTTCCGGAGGAATTCCTGGAGGAACTTCCGGAGGAATTCCTGGAGGAACTTCCGGAGGAATTCCTGGAGGAACTTCCGGAGGAATTCCTGGAGGAACTTCCGGAGGAATTCCTGGAGGAACTTCCGGAGGAATTCCTGGAGGAACTTCCGGAGGAATTCCTGGAGGAACTTCCGGAGGAATTCCTGGAGGAACTTCCGGAGGAATTCCTGGAGGAACTTCCGGAGGAATTCCTGGAGGAACTTCCGGAGGAACTTCCGGAGGAATTCCTGGAGGAACTTCCGGAGGAATTCCTGGAGGAACTTCCGGAGGAATTCCTGGAGGAACTTCCGGAGGAATTCCTGGAGGAACTTCCGGAGGAATTCCTGGAGGAACTTCCGGAGGAATTCCTGGAGGAACTTCCGGAGGAATTCCTGGAGGAACTTCCGGAGGAATTCCTGGAGGAACTTCCGGAGGAATTCCTGGAGGAACTTCCGGAGGAATTCCTGGAGGAACTTCCGGAGGAATTCCTGGAGGAACTTCCGGAGGAATTCCTGGAGGAACTTCCGGAGGAATTCCTGGAGGAACTTCCGGAGGAATTCCTGGAGGAACTTCCGGAGGAATTCCTGGAGGAACTTCCGGAGGAATACCTGGAGGAACTTCCGGAGGAATTCCTGGAGGAACTTCCGGAGGAATTCCTGGAGGAACTTCCGGAGGAATTCCTGGAGGAACTTCCGGAGGAATTCCTGGAGGAACTTCCGGAGGAATTCCTGGAGGAACTTCTGGAGGAATTCCTGGAGGAACTTCCGGAGGAATTCCTGGAGGAACTTCCGGAGGAATTCCTGGAGGAACTTCCGGAGGAATTCCTGGAGGAACTTCCGGAGGAATTCCTGGAGGAACTTCCGGAGGAATTCCTGGAGGAACTTCCGGAGGAATTCCTGGAGGAACTTCCGGAGGAATTCCTGGAGGAACTTCCGGAGGAATTCCTGGAGGAACTTCCGGAGGAATTCCTGGAGGAACTTCCGGAGGAATTCCTGGAGGAACTTCCGGAGGAATTCCTGGAGGAACTTCCGGAGGAATTCCTGGAGGAACTTCCGGAGGAATTCCTGGAGGAACTTCCGGAGGAATTCCTGGAGGAACTTCCGGAGGAATTCCTGGAGGAACTTCCGGAGGAATTCCTGGAGGAACTTCCGGAGGAATTCCTGGAGGAACTTCCGACAGAATTCCTGGAGGAACTTCCGGAGGAATTCCTGGAGGAACTTCCGGAGGAATTCCTGGAGGAACTTCCGGAGGAATTCCTGGAGGAACTTCCGGAGGAATTCCTGGAGGAACTTCCGGAGGAATTCCTGGAGGAACTTCCGGAGGAATTCCTGGAGGAACTTCCGGAGGAATTCCTGGAGGAACTTCCGGAGGAATTCCTGGAGGAACTTCCGGAGGAATCCCTGGAGGAACTTCCGGAGGAATTCCTGGAGGAACTTCCGGAGGAATTCCTGGAGGAACTTCCGGAGGAATTCCTGGAGGAACTTCCGGAGGAATTCCTGGAGGAACTTCCGGAGGAATTCCTGGAGGAACTTCCGGAGGAATTCCTGGAGGAACTTCCGGAGGAATTCCTGGAGGAACTTCCGGAGGAATTCCTGGAGGAACTTCCGGAGGAATTCCTGGAGGAACTTCCGGAGGAATTCCTGGAGGAACTTCCGGAGGAATTCCTGGAGGAACTTCCGGAGGAATTCCTGGAGGAACTTCCGGAGGAATTCCTGGAGGAACTTCCGGAGGAATTCCTGGAGGAACTTCCGGAGGAATCCCTGGAGGAACTTCCGGAGGAATTCCTGGAGGAACTTCCGAGGAATTCCTGGAGGAACTTCCGGAGGAATTCCTGGAGGAACTTCCGGAGGAATTCCTGGAGGAACTTCCGGAGGAATTCCTGGAGGAACTTCCGGAGGAATTCCTGGAGGAACTTCCGGAGGAATTCCTGGAGGAACTTCCGGAGGAATTCCTGGAGGAACTTCCGGAGGAATTCCTGGAGGAACTTCCGGAGGAATTCCTGGAGGAACTTCCGGAGGAATTCCTGGAGGAACTTCCGGAGGAATTCCTGGAGGAACTTCCGGAGGAATTCCTGGAGGAACTTCCGGAGGAATTCCTGGAGGAACTTCCGGAGGAATTCCTGGAGGAACTTCCGGAGGAATTCCTGGAGGAACTTCCGGAGGAATTCCTGGAGGAACTTCCGGAGGAATTCCTGGAGGAATTTTCGGAGGAACTCCTGGAGGAACTTCCGGAGGAATTCTTGGAGGAACTTCCGGAGGAATTCCTGGAGGAACTTCCAGTGGAATTCCTGGAGGAACTTCCAGTGGAATTCCTGGAGGAACTTCCAGACGATATCCGGGAGGAGTATCTGGAATAATTTCCCAGAGGCACTTATAGAGGAATATCTGGAGGAATGTCCTAAGGAATTTCTTGACGATCTTTTGAAAAAACTCGTGGAGGAACTTCTGAATAAATTTTGGCGCTTGAAATTGGTTCACGCCGATCCACGCCACCGCCAATCACCAACGGCGTGACGCCGCTGACTGAAAATGATCTATGATGCCACCGCCGGTCAAATTTCACGCACAGGTCTACCTGGAAATACCCGGAAGGTGGCCTATTTGATCGAAAATCGCCGAAATGTATTCCAGTGTACTTGTTTTGCAAAATCATGAAGTTTGACATGTCGCAAGATGGGTTCCAAGTTTTAACGAAAATTGGCCACTTCCCCAAGGGAACCAGGCCCTGGAAGTACCCGGAGGGTGGCCAATTCGATCGAAAATCGCCGAAATGTACTCCATTGTACTTGTTTTGCAAAATCATGAAGTTTGACATGTCGCACGATGGATTTCGAAGCCGATCTGCCAGTGACCATTTTTTCTGGGATGGAGGTAACCCCAGTACTCCCCGGAATATATCCGGAACCATGGCCATTGGACAAAAATTGACCGCAGTTCCTAAAACTATAGGAATTTTGTGATCGATTCCAGAAGATTGCTTGAAAATCCGTTAGAAATTGGCTGAGCTGCGTGGTTTTGAATTTTGAGTTTTGTCGTAAAATGGGGGTTGGGGACGTACGTGTTAAGAGCCATTTCAAACGCAAATAAATGAATAAAAAGCACTTTTGAAAGCAAAAACTGCAATTATAAAAGAAGAACCTCTATTTTATCAAAATGTTCTATGGAAACAAATACAAAATTTCCATAAATAAACCAATACAAGCTAATAACCAAACCAATACAATAACTAAACCAATACAAGATAATTACAAATTTTTCAAAATAAATAAAAAAGCTTTTGTATGCCCGCCATTGCTTGAGTATGTATCTTGTGTGGCAAGACACATGGTGTTGTGTGACACTTTGCCCAGGAAGTAAAGAGCTGGAGACCCAGTTTTGATGAATAAGATGCATGTTTTTTATGATGATTTTTTTTCTAATTTCATACACTTGATGTTTTAATAAAACCAATTAAATATGTAATGTTGTTTCACAAGAATACAATACTTTATAATGATTTTCTGTACTAAATAAATCATGACAATATCCATCATGAAACATGTGACAGCTCTAACAATATCGATAATACGCCATCCGATATGAGTTGATAAGAGCAGATGAGAGAAAACGTTCCTCACATGGACAAACTTTCTACCTTCGGCTACTCAATCTTGCCTTGTCAAGGAATTGTTTTCTCATCTAATCGAAGATCATGTCTGGCATCGCATACTCGTGGCGCTCGTCTTGTGTTTCCACTCCCGAGAGCCACAATATACGTTGCCCACAATTACAGCTCAGTATCGCAGGATTTTCTTTTCCTTCCCGCACTAAATATTCAGTATCTACAAGAATAATGGGCCCATCAAAATCCTATTACGCCGAATGAATGTAAGAATAATGCAAGTGAACCATAAAACCATGTGCCTAACTAGACAGGTCCTACATGCCGAAAACATTGTTCAAACGACCTTTAAACGCCACCGAAAGTTTCCAGTGTGTGTAGACACTCGTTTTTCCTGTTTACCTTTTCCTCCACTTTTCCGAGTGTGTTCCCAGTTGCCACTTCCTATTACCTTGCATCGGGTTGGAGAGGGTTAATCAAAATGCACCCCATGAGTTTCCGGCAGTTTTCTTTAAGGTGATTATACAATCAAGCCAAGTGGTGAATTTCAAATTCACCACACGGTGTCTACTCCTATTATGAAAAGTTCAAATCTAGCGTAATAATGTTTGTACAATGCTGAAATTAAAGTCGATTGTTTAGCATAAGTAAGCAAACGATATACGGATGTTTCATCTCCATGGGCGTTGTGCTTCTCTCAATTCATGCTATTGAAAAATCAGTAGAAAAAGCACGTGGTTTCCAAGATGGCCGATTTGTGGCTTTGTTGTATAACCACCTTAACGGAATTGAATCATAGTTTTGATCATATGTATAAGCAAGTCCGAACTAATGTTGTTCTCAATTGTACTATGTATAATACAAATGTTTGAATAACAATAAAAGTACAGAATAGCATAGCTCAGTCAGTGAAGCTTACCACTTGTGACACTCGACAATCGATAGCTGCTGCTTTGCGTTAGGCCGGTGCATTTGAAGCGATTCTCCCCGATGCAGAGATTTCCCTTCCATGTTTGGCGGTGGCAATCAGAACCATTTAAAAACACAGTTTCCCTTCTTCGCCAGCTCATCGCTTCTTGCTACACAACATGAAGATTAAATCTGATTTGGTGCTGTTGGGCGATGCTCTGCCGGTATGCTGTTGCTGCACGGGGCAAATCTAAAAATAAGGCGTTTTTTTCCTGCTCTTGCACGGCTAGCATAAATCGAGCTGCATAACTAACTAACTGCGAATGATCAAGAACACATGTGTGAGGCATCTGGCTTCTGCCAGCCGTCACGATGTGGCGGCGGCGGCGGTACAAGTTGGGAGCATTGTTTATATTTGTGGTGTTAGCTACTCCTTTGCCCTGCGGAGTTGATACTTTGACCTCATCACTGGGTGCTTGTTCTGGAGAAAAAAAAAAACGGAGGAACGGTGTATCGAATTTCACTTTGGATGGCTTTGTTTGTCATAACAAAAGTTTTAAGTTCAAATGTGGAATGATTGATTACAATTTCGTTTTGAAACGATGGTGATGACTCTTTAATTGGAATAAGTTCTTGATGGAACTGTACGCCCATTCTTAAATCTTGTAAAAATCGTACGATTCGGGTAGCAGTAGCCTTTTATTGGGAAAAGATCATTACGTACAATCACCAACAAGCTGATCATAATCAACAAATTATATGAAAAAATAATAAACATCAAACATTATATGTTTGCAAAATTGAAAATCGAACTACAAGGACATTCTCGTATTTATGCTGATTTTATTTTCTGCTTTTCGTAAAAATGGGGCGGAAAAAATAAAATTTTGGATTACTTCATTATTGTTATCAGTTTAACCAAAACCAAAAGAATAATCGCTTCTTGGCCTAAAGGCTAAAGTCTGTGCATAATATGAACTGCTCCAACTTCAGCCAACCACGTGCTTGTTATCAACTTCAAAATATCACACCGTGCGTCAACAATATGTAGCAAACCTTCCGCTGTCAATATTGCCAATCGAAATTTCCAACGTTTATAGCAATTACCCGTGAAGTGCTTCAGGTATCATCAGAAACAACATGCGCGTAACTGTCATTCCTGACACAATCATCTGACCACCTAATGTATTACCATCAAACCAACCACACCATTGCATTGTTACTTACTTGAATGTCGAACCAAATCTTGCTAGAGCACGTGCTGCTACAAGCGATAAGTGGTTCTACATTACCCGATTCTTGTATAATTCACACTCAGTTTTTATTTCTGCAGATCGGCAAAATTCCGCACAGCCATGCGCCAGCAAAATAAAAAACTGATATTCCGGCAAAAAAGATGTTTGCTGGGGCACGGCTGTGCGAATCTCGATAAAAGTTGACCAATTTGCTGAGATCCCGGTAAAAAAATTTAAGTGTGTTGGGTTTTCATATGAACATTACAATATGTAATAAAGAGCATGTGATAAAGTTTTTTCAAAAAATCATGACAAAATTGGATTCAACAAATGCTGAGACAAAACGCACCATATTAATATGCCACGTTTACTACACAGCACTACAACAAAGGAGTTATTATAAACTCAGTAGAAAACCTTTACAGCGTACCACTTCCGAAATTAGGTTCAACGTATGGATTGTGAGAAAAAAACAATTTCGCTAGTCGCCCATTTCGGTTTTCTACTGAATTGATAATATATCACAGAGCCCAGACGTTCATCTTATGCCATGAAGTTGTGTAATGCAGCTTACACATCAGTCAAGCAGTTTGACCAACATTGACTCCACCTTTCGTTTAGTCAAGCATGCACCATGTTCTACCGAACAATCAATTTATTCGACCAACATTATCACACACGAACGACCGAGCCGCCAACCATAAAAAAATATGGGGGTTTGTGCGACTTCACTACAACGCTCAAACATGTTTGGCGAACTTTGACTCTGATCCCGACGGCTAAAGCCAAAATCAAACCGTTTTATTTTTTTCCAACCGAACCACCAACTGTCAAATGGTTGTTCGAACAACTTCATACACGGTCAAACAAAGCAGCAATCGAAGCATCTTCTTGGGGGCGGAGTCAATGTTGGTCCAAAATGTTTGAGCGTGTGTACGCTGCATAAAATTTTGTACGGGTAATTTTGAAGTATGTCTTTATGCGTGGTGATAGTGTGCTAAGAGTGTTGGTGAAAATTTTCCGTATTTTACTTTTTAGTTCTAGTGTTCATTCCAAGGTGATGCTGCCATCTAGTGACAATCCGGAATGTACAATAGCGCTAAAAAGTAAAATACTGCATATTTTCATCAACATTCTTAGCACACTACACGGGTAAAAATTTAGTTACCAGATTCATGACTAAAAAAATATGAAATCATAAAACTGGTTGCTTCGTGGTATCATGACTACAATTAATGAAATCGTGGCCTAAACAACAATTATCATGAACCATAATGTCCTTTTTCACGAACAAAAGTCGTGTTCTGCAAATGCGATATCAAAAAATAATTCACATTTACATAAACAAAGTACCTACCATTACTCTGAGTCATGAAATCATGAGGCGGAGTAATGAAAATTAACGTTGTGTCGTGGAAACATGACTCAAAGTCATGAAATCATGACTGAAATATCCGAAATCATGACCTCAACTAAATAAATTTGGGCATTCTAAGCATAACGCGAAACTGTCAGATTTTTTCATTTCGGTTAAGGTCACTCCTGACGGAATCCAAGTTTCAAAGTGCTCGCGTTTTCTGGGGCACATCACTCGATACGGAAGCAACGCACAACTGTCATGTTTATTGTTTCACGCATGCTGCGACACAGCGAAGCTAAATAAACAAAAATGACAGTTGAGCACCGCCTCCGTATCGAGTGATGTGCCCCCTTAAACGCGAGCACTTTGAAACTGAATCACTTCTGTAGTGTTTTCGCAAAAAAAATTGAAAACATTTTGTTTGTTTTTGCCTTTCTCGTATCCAGTTTTCCGCGAGCGGTAATGGCTGCCGGCTTGCTTGCGGGTTGGTCTCTGATTTGACGTTTGTGGAGGTCAACTGCACCCACCGCTCCGAGCATTCTGACCAATGTAGTATATAAAAAGGTGCTGATTCAGTGAATTCAAGCCTTCTTATATACCACATTGATCAAAATGCTCGAATGGTGGGTGCAGTTGACCTCCAGAAACGTCAAATCAGAGACCAACCCGCAGGCAGGCTGGCGGCCATTACCGCTCACGGAAAACTGGATACTAAGTATACTTAAAGGCTATAAGGTATTTTATGAGACGTTTCGCGGTGGCCCTATTATTTACTTTTAATGCTTTATTTTGGTATGATTCTGCGTCAACATTCCGTTAGGCCGAACATAAAATAACGTTTGTAACGTTTTACTTTTCATTCGTGTTTCCTTCAGCATATGATGCTTAGAATGCAATAGTATGAATAATCTAACGACACGTTTTAAGAATTATATGTAAAACCTTGTTCTAGAGTCCTGGTAGCCAAAAAGTAAAATAGGTAGGATTGATGATGGGACCCATCGGAATGTTCAGCGTGAAACTACCAAACAAACGGGCTCCCACTAATTGTCAAAGCAGATAAACACGAAAAAACAGCTGTTTCGATCTGTCTCATAAAATCGATTGTATGATCGCTCCAAAAACAAACTTAATACCGTTATATAAGGATCGACTCCGTTCGACGAATAACGGTGATGTCTGTGTGTGTCTGTGCGCACCCACGTACCAAAATGTAACAAAAGTGTCACTCATTTTTCGGGCACTTATCCTCAACCAGTTTTCTCGCATCAAGTTGCATTCGGCGCAGAATCCTGTCCCATTGTTTCCTATTGAAAATTGGCCAGATCGGATTATGGGATCAGAAGTTATGGCCAAACTACTTTTTTTACGGAATAATCGCGTAAAAAAGTGTCACTCATTTTTCAGGAACTTATCCTCAACCGATTTGCTTGCATCAAGTTGCATTCGACGCAGAATCCTGTTCATTGTTTCCTATTGAAAATTATTATAAAATATTAATTTCATACTATATAAAAAACTTTTTTCATAACACACGAGAAAAGATCCATCACAGCTAGGTGGATTAATCTGGATTCTTTGTAATAATGATGTCGATTTTGGCACGGCAAATTCTGGGTAAAGCGTTCCATTGATACTTCGCGTACCTGAAGGAATTAAATAGACCCCATCTCGCGGTCCTTAGCCTCTTACCCAGCAACTCCTACCCCTATCTCCCCGTAGTGCTGGCCGGAATACGGGAAGGGGAGGGTTTGCTTTTCTCCGGAGGTGCAAATCTTACTGAGCGTCTGTTCTCCATGTCAGGATTCTCTCACAACAGCGCCTGATCTCCATGTTAGGGACGGCTGATCATCGTCCGACTGTTTAGTCGACGTTTAGTCGGTGCGAAAGTTTAGAGGTAATCATACCATCTACCACAGCTGCGGCAACACACACGAGCTGGGAACAGCTTTCATAGTGATGGGCATTAGACTGGCCCAGGAAACAAAAAGTTGTCTGATTCCATCTCTGAAAATTTCAGCTCAATCGCTTGTTGCATAAGCTGGCGGATTTGATTTAAAGTTTGTATGGGGATTTCATCCAAAATATATTGGAAAATACACCTCCGTCACGTTCTGATTGATGGACGGCACTTCTCCGACATTATTGACGTCAGGACATATCGTGGCGCTAACATCGACTGTAGCCACTATCTAGTGATGGTTAAACTACGCCCAAAACTATCCGTCATCAACAATGTTCGGTACCGACGACCGCCGCGGTACGACCTAGAGCGACTGAAGCAACCTGATGTCGCCACTGCATATGCGCAGCATCTCGAGGCAGCGTTGCCGGAAGAGGGACCCCTCTTGAGGACTGCTGGAATACAGTCAAAGCAGTCATTAACGACGCAGCGGAGAACAACTTCTGGTATGTGGGACGAGGCCAACGGAACGATTGGTTCGACGAAAAGTGCAAACAGATTCTGGAAGGGAAGGACGCAGCAAGGTACCCGGCAGAACGTAGAACGTTATAGACGGAAACGGAGACAGCAGACCTGCCTTTTTCAGGAAAAGAAACGCCGCCTGGAAGAAGCGGAGTGCGAGGAGATGGAACAGCTGTGTCGTTCTCAAGAAACACGCAAGTACTATCAGAAGCTCAACGCATCCCGCAAAGGCTTCGTGCCGCGAGCCGAAATGTGCCGGGATAAGGAATCTGGGAAACTGGACAGCTGCCGGAGGAGTGGAAGAAGGGGGTTATATGCCCCCATCAGTGTTATCTGTTTAGATGTAAACTAAATAAATGAAATGAATGAACCCGGTGAAAATAGTTCTCGTCAACGATCCGACGGACAGAAGATGGTGGATAAGGTGTAAAACGATTTGCGGATCCTCCGACTGCATGGTTTGAGACACGCATTGGTGACACGCAGCCATGGACCGAGACGACTTTTATGTACTTCAAAGCCCCCTCCGGTTTCAGTCTGAGTAAATAAATAAATAAGAATTGTATATGCCAAGATTTTAAACAAAAATTGTGAGATTTGTTGTCTGGGCACAGACAATAGTATAGACATATTTAAGAGAATACGTTCATAATTCTAAATCCATGGCACTAAAAATCTCTTCCAACTGTGTGATTGCGCTTCGTTTGGGAATCACTTTATCATTCCATGCCCTACATATAACTATACAATAAAAGCATCTCCAAGACGATTGACGAAACGACAAGCCACCGTATTAGTATTGTTGAATCAAATTGCCTAAGCAACTGGAATTATGGTTTTCCATAATCCGTTCGCATAGCATTTAATCGATGATTAAATAATGATAACGAGTCAAGCATGCTTCCCGCAAGTATGCTCCCATTCCATATTTATCTACAGTGGGATTCCAAGATGCAGTACGGTATATATAATAGAAGTGCATCACTATAGGTCACATGTCTTCTGTTATGTAGCAATCTACTCGATTGCAGTTGTTTGTGTTCATCAAAAGTTGATTCATACATTCAGTCACGTGACATAGCAATGGAAACCCTATTTGGAGAGAAGAATGGTCACCATTGGTCAGTTACTGTAGGATTACTTTAAATAAAGCTACTCCTGTCAAACTAAACGTCTCTTTGGATTTTCATAACCATTAAATAAATTAAACATTTCATTATAAAATATTTGTTAATATTCACTTTATGTGTATAAGATTAAAAAGATTCTTTATTTATGATGTGCCTTAGGAAAGTCGACAATTCAAAAATGTTCGAAACACTCCATTGCTGAAGGCTTGCTTTGTATTGGAACATCAATTGGGTGCATATTTTAAACGATCACAGTTCAAGTCTCCTTGAAAGGTATATGATTTCTCCCTGTTGCTGACAATATAAACTCCAACCCGACTCTGGAACGCATGGAATGCAGCAGCCAGCGTAGGCAGAAAAGTAAGATAATCTCGAGAATGAAAACTGTCTTCGTCGGATAGCACTGTTGTGACGTGGCTTTCTCTTTGCCTTCGGTTAAATCTCGGTCGCTATCATATTTCCTTTTCTTCAGGATAGTGTGTCCCCGACAACGTGCATTGCCGGAAGATAAGATGTGCTCTCTTTCAGTAAATCGGAGCAACAGGAAGACTCATAAATTCAAATGAGTAATGGAGTTTGAGGTCGACTAAATGAATTGCACTTAATTTGTAGAACTCTGCTGTCTGGTTATTTGTTATTTGTATTATATCAAACCTTGTTGTTTATTTTGTTGAATGATTGCCCAAGTACATCTAAATCAAAATTTAGATTTCCAGGAAACGACCTTGAAAGTACATACGTTTCCCATGGTTCTGTCAATTTCGAAATAACAAGTTGGCCTTGTGACTAGCACTAAACTACACGCAGCAGCTGGGAGTGGCCCATCCAACGGAAGCGCAGCTATTATACCTAAACCTAAACATACCCCACGTATTTATTTCCAATTATTATTTTTTAAACTAAGGCCGGAGTGACTTGTACAGCATACGAAAGATTTATCCATTACGCTTGCTCAGTTGCGATGGGCCTGCACAAAATCTCCCACTTCCGCTTTCTTGTGCATTTTTGAGCACCATCAAGATCCACGTTCACCGGGTTGATGTCCGACTTTCGAGCAACGTGCCTGGCCCACCGAAGCCGCCTGATTATCGCGATGAAAACGATGTATTCCCAACAACTGATGCGTTCGCCTCCTCCACGTATTGTCCGCCATCTGCACCCAACCAAAGATGGCATACATTACTTTCCTTACGAAAACTCCAAATGCGCTTTAGTCCCCCACGATCATCGTCCAGGTCTCTTATCCAAATTATGTTCGATTTCAAACCACAATGTGTCACCGAATTTCTCAGTTGGTATCGTTTTCGACGATCACCAGTGAATCCAAGTACACGAATTCTTCAACCACTTTGATTATGTCATCAGTCATCACCAATACAGACTCGTGGTGGGTGGCTTACGTTGTCATCTCCTGGGCCTCTTCCTATCATGTACTTCGTTTTGCTCTTCAATCTGACATGGGCTTCCTCCATCTTCCCAAAGTTATGTGCCATAAATACCGTCCGGTACTGCCCAACGAACTCTTTTGTAAATGGTGCTAGTCGACGGCATCAAGTTTGGGAGAATACATTGTAGGCGGGCTTCATCAGCAATGTATTTTCGTGGTAGTTGCCGCAAGCCAGATTATCGCCCATTTTGTAGATGGGACACACGAAACCTTCCGTTCACTCCTGCGGCAGAACCTCCTCCTCTTAAATATTGGAATTTGCCCAATGCAGCCCTCTAGTCAGTTCCTAATTATCGTGGTTAAGTAGCTAATCTGCGGCTTTGTTGTTTTCCAGCCGGCCAATATTTTCCTGGATTTCCTGGACATACATGTGGGGTTTGAGTAAAATGCCTTCAGCGTGTGTTCATAGATTCACACCTCAGCGTGTTAAACGGCGAGCAGCAAACCATGACTCATCCTCTTCCAGTCAGATTTCCGCGGCATGCACACGCATCCACGGAGGGTTGCTGTCATAACTTCGTTCCGGCCATTTAGGGCTACACATTTTGGCGATCCTGCCAGTATATTTTATGGATCCTGTCGCTGATTGATTGATGAGTTGAGTTGAACTCAAGTGGTTAAATTGTGACGAGTGAAATACTTTAGATTGCAAACTCACAAGACGCGTCTCGAAGACCGTCGGAAATTGGTTTGTGGTGGCGCGTCTGAAAGACCGCTGGAAAAACGGTTTGTGGTTTGAACAACATCAAATAAGAGCGAAGGAAATTGGTGAATGGTTTGCAAAATCACAATGCGCGTCTGGAAGACCGGTAGCAATGGTTTGTGGTTCAGAAAACTATAAGGCGTGTCTGAAAGGTGGCCGAAAAAAATGTATTGCAGTTTGTGAAACTCCAAGGTGCGCATGGAAGACCAACGGGAAATGGTTTACGATCTAGAAAATCTCAAAGTCCTGTGAGCATTGATTTTGGTTAAAAAAAAAACATAGATTTCATGAAGCTACTTGGCGATGTTAGTGTACCATGAGACTATCAGTCAAGCTATGATATACCGAAATCTGAGAGAAATGGAGAAATATTCTATGCTGTGCTGTTCGAAACTGTTCGGAAAGCCAAATATATTATCTGGAAGTTTATCTTGGAATGTACCAACTTAGAAAGATTTTACAAAGCTATTCGGAAGTTCGAATTTATTAGTAGGATTAGTTTGGAGTTATTGGTTAGCAGTACTAGTTGATGGCAAATTGTTGGTACTATACGCAAAACTTTGTATTGGATTTTGATTGGATTTGGATTTGAATTGGATTGGATTTGGTTTGGATTTGGATTGGATTTTGATTAGATTTGGATTAAATTTGGATTGGATTTAGATTTGGATTGAATTTGGATTGGATTTGGATTGGATTTATATTGGATTTGAATTGAATTGAATTTGGATTAGCATGGATTTTCTTTTCCCTAATAGGTTGTTCGTAAATCTTATTAGTAAAGTTCAACACCGCTTAGTTTTGGATTGCACAGCATTTGAAATGGTTTTTAGAAGAAATTGGAATTTCATTGTATTTGACAAACAAAAGAAGGCCATTGGCTTCGCAAATTTGTTTTTCTCCAATTATCCAACGAACGTATGAATCACGTTTCATCTTTCGCATCCCACAGCTTGGGAACCATGCTCTGAATCATTGTACTGGTATTCAAACCATGATGTTGAGACAAGTTTATTTTGTTGTGCAATTTTCAATGGAGATAACCGGTTGCTCAAATGCAACCGATGTTCACTTTCGTCTCATTCAAATAACCCAAGAGAAAAACAAGAATTGCATCCTATGCTATAAGATTTTTTTTAGCCTTTTTAATGAGAGAAGAAGAGAAATGTGGGGTTTGAGTAAAATGCCTTCAGCGTGTGTTCGAATTCGATGCATGTTGTACACCGTCGAGAGTTTTGAGCGCAGGCATACTACAACGAAGTAGTAGTGGTCGGAATCAATATTCGCTATGTGGCAAGTGAGGATGTCCGTAATGTAGGAGAAAATTTATTATCGATAGAACTTGGATGAATTGGTTTACCGTTTAGTGGTTTACAAGAAAGTGCTTTAGACAACCATCCTACTGGAGGTTGCAAAGTTAATGCATCATCGGCTGTTGTCGTTCGATCTATACATTACCTGTTCGTTCATGTCGACGATGACGATTTCGATGTCTTGCAGCAACTCAAATACGACTAAATTTGGTTGTACATAGGTCACAGAAACTCGTATTCAACGAGTGTGTTGCTCGGGAGTTGTCCTTCTGACATCAGCTAGAGTGAGAGGGTGCGTCCTGTACGGTCTGCCTAGTATGTGGTGGCGTTCGACAGTGGGCTTTGTTGAACTTCTATTAAAAACTGCATGTATCCGCAAGCAGGCGCTATCAAAGCGACAGTGTGCCGCTCAAAGCGCACTAGCCTAGTCCTGGTGTTGGGTAGAAATTTAAACAAATTTGGCACGACTGAACGAACGTCTGTTCACCAAGGAGGTGCGGCTCCAACATCCACCTAGCATCCACCTGCTGAGTATGAAATGCTATTCCCCGGAAGCTATACCTAAGATGGAAGCCGGCAGCTTAGCGCGAGACAACGGACACGAATAGGAACATGGAACGATTTGGCCCTATCCCAGCAGGGTAAATTGGCACAACTTACCAATGAGGCACGCCGTATGAAGCTTGAAATCCTGGGACTGAGTGAAGTCCGTTGGCCAAACTTTGGAGAACACAGAATGCTGTCGGGACAAATTCTACTATACTCTGGTTTACGAGGTGAACAAGCTCCCCGGCATCGGGAAGTTGCCTTCGTACTAAGCGCCCAGGCACACTCTGCGCTTATAGTGTGGGAGCCTATAAGTGAAAGGATAATCGTTGCCAGATTTAGAACACGGGTCCGAAACCTTACAGTAATCCAGTGGTATGCGCCAACCCATGCTGCCGATCTGCAAAACAAAGAGAACTTCTACAGCCAACTCAATGCCATGGGACGCCATGGTCTCGGAGAAATAAGCGAAAACAGAGTGCTGTTGACCAAATTCTGTGGTAATAACTTGTGCTGTGCGCCATCGCGCCATGCCACCACCGCTGACGATTTTTTGCGCCGTCGCCGCCACAAAAAATGAATCGGCGCGCCGCTGTATGAAAATTTACCACGCCGCCGAGTATTTTTTATCACACCAACGGTTATTAGAGGACTATTGAAGCAGTAGGGTCTTCGTATATTTTTACAAATGTTTTATCAAGTTCTTGCCCGAAATACACATTTTCAGCCTTCTTTACATTTATCTACCTCCAAGTACTTTTTCTTCTTCTCTTCTTAATTGGCATTACATGTCCCACTGGAACATTGCCGCCTCACAACTCACAACCCTTCCACGGTTATTAACTGCGAGGTTACTGCCAAATTACACTTTTTGCATTTGTATGTTATGGCTATCATGGCACGATGATACTTTTATGCCTAAGGAAGTCGAAAAAATTTCCTAGACCGGAGCGGAAATCGAAACCAGCCACCCTCAGCATGATCTTACTTAGTAGCCGTGCATCTTGCCGCACGGCTAATGAGGGCTTCAGTTTACAAGTATATATGGAGAATGTATTCTCATTTCCGATGAAGTCTTCAAGTCGAAATCATTGGATGGCAACTGTATTTAGCATAGAGCTGATTTCAAGCTAAATAAGTCCGAAAAACATTGTGAGTTAATGTCTTTGTAAGGCCAACTTGCTCACTAGATGCCTTGATATACAAAGGTCAAACATAAACATTTTTTTTCTTTTTAGAAATCCACCGGACATTCAATGTTTCAGAAAGTTTTTTAAGGAATTTAAGGAATTATTTCTAGAACATATCCGGAAATTTCTACAAGAATTCCTTCCGTATTTCGCTCTCAAATTATTTCAGAACTACATGTAAAATGTGTTCAGAAATTCAGCAAGACTTTTTTAAATTCCATCTAAACTTTCTTTAAAAATACTTCAAATTCTGAAATTTTTCAACAACTTTCCCTAGTAGCACAACCCACGCTGATTTCGTTGCAGCAACTTAAATGTGACCAAATTTGGTTACATTAGAGTTACTGTAACTGCTCTGCAATATGTGTGTTACTCGGGTTTTTCATGATTTTCTCCGAGAACTTCTCCTGTAAGATCATTTGGATCACGTTACATTGAAGATTCAATGATTCAAACAGAAATTTCCTTGAGAATTTCTACAGTAAATGCTTTAGGAATTATTTCATAAAATCTTTCAGAACCTCCTTCGGATTTGTCTACGAAAAAATATTCGTGAACACGTGGAAAAACATATTTCGGCACCATTCATTATATTTCCCAAGGAATACTTTATGGAATTTCTGGGGAAATTCTTCTAAAAGACTTTTTGAAGTCAATTCTGCTGATATTCAAGATGATTACCCGAGTAGGCGAAAATAGCTCAATAATATCAAATGTTGATAAGATAGCAAAATGAGATATGGACATGATTGATATAAGAGATGGAAGATCAGACGATAATATCAAAATTATGCATAAAATATCATGGGAAGATCAAGTTATGCTATTTGTAATAAGTGTTCAATTTTTTATTTATCATCAGACTAAGGCCGGAGTGGCCTGTGCTGCACATAAAAGACTTCTCCATTCAGCTCGGTTCAAGGCTGCACTTCGCCAACCACGCAGTCTGCGGAGGGTCCGCAAGTCGTCCTCCACCTGATCGATCCACCTTGCCCGCTGTGCACCTCGCCTTCTTGTTCCCGTCGGATCGTTGTCGAGAACCATTTTCACCGGATTACTGTCCGACATTCTGGCTACGTGCCCGGCCCACCGCAGTCTTCCGATTTTTGCGGTGTGAACGATGGATGGTTCTCCCAACAGCTGATGCAACTCGTGGTTCATTCGCCTCCTCCACGTACCGTCCGCCATCTGCACCCCACCATAGATGGTACGCAACACTTTCCTTTCGAAAACTCCCAGTGCGCGTTGGTCCTCCACGAGCATCGTCCATGTCTCGTGTCCGTAGAGAACTACCGGTCTTATAAGCGTTTTGTAGATAGTCAGTTTGGTACGGCGGCGAACTCTATTCGATCGGAGCGTCTTGCGGAGTCCAAAGTACGTACGATTTCCAGCCACTATGCGTCTCCGAATTTCTCTGCTGGTATCGTTATCGGCGGTCACCAGTGAGCCCAAGTACACGAATTCTTCAACCACCTCGATTTCGTCACCACCGATAGAAACTCGTGGTGGGTGGCTCACATTGACCTCTCTTGAGCCTCTTCCTATCATGTACTTTGTCTTCGACGTGTTGATGACTAGTCCAATCCGTTTAGCTTCGCTTTTCAGTCTGATGTAGGCTTCCTCCATCCTCTCAAAGTTACGTGCCATGATATCAATGTCGTCGGCGAAGCCAAATAACTGGACGGACTTCGTGAAAATCGTACCACTCGTGTCAATCCCTGCTCTTCGTATTACTCCTCCAAAGCGAAGTTGAATAGCAGACACGAAAGACCATCACCTAGCCGTAACCATCTGCGCGTTTCAAAGGGACTCGAGAATGCTTCCGATCACCCGATCCATCGTCGCCTTGATCAACCGTATCAGTTTATCCGGAAATCCGTTTTCGTGCATTAGCTGCCATAGCTGGTCCCGATCGATTGTATCATATGCGGCTTTGAAGTCGATAAATAGATGATGTGTGGGCACGTTGTATTCGCGGCATTTCTGCAATACCTGACGTATGGCGAACACCTGGTCTGTGGTAGAGCGTTCACCCATAAATCCCGCCTGGTACTGCCCCACGAACTCTCTTGCAATTGGTGTTAGTCGACGGCATAAAATTTGGGAGAGTACCTTGTAGGCGGCGTTCAGCAATGTGATTGCGCGGTAGTTGCTACAATCCAGCTTATCGCCCTTGTAGATGGGACACACGACACCTTCCATCCACTCCTGCGGCAGAACCTCATCCTCCCAAACCTTGGTAATCACCCAGTGCAGCGCTCTAGCCAGTGCATCACCACCGTGTTTAAACAGCTCTCCTGGTAGTTGGTCAACTCCAGGGGCTTTGTTGTTTTTCAGCCGGCCGATCTCCTCCTGGATTTCCTGGAGATTCGGAGCCGGAAGTCGCATGTCCTGCGCGCGTGCTCCTAGGTTCATTACCATACCGCCACCGTTGTCTGCCATATCGCCATTCAGGTGCTCTTCGTAGTGCTGCCGCCACCTTTGGATCACCTCACGCTCGTTCGTAAGAAGGTTCCCGTTTATGTCCTTACACATATCGGGCTGTGGCACGTGGCCCTTACGTGAACGGTTCAACTTCTCATAAAACTTTCGTGCGTTATTAGCGCGGTACAGTTCCTCCGTCTCTTCACGGTCTCGATCTTCCTGCTGGCGCTTTTTCCTCCGGAAAATCGAGTTTTGTCTGTTCCGCGCCCGTTTATATCGTGCCTCGTTCGCCCTCGTGCGGTGTTGCAGCAATCTCGCCCATGCTGCATTCTTCTCCTCAACTAACTGCTCACATTCGCCGTCATACCAGTCGTTTCTCTGATCCGGAGCCACCGTGCCTAGTGCAGCGGTTGCGGTGCTTCCAATGGCGGATCGAATATCTCTCCAGCCATCTTCAAGAGATGCTGCGCCTAGCTGCTCTTCCGTTGGGAGTGCCACTTCCAGCTGCTGCGCGTAGTCTTGGGCTAGTCTACCGTCTTGTAGCCGCCCAATGTTTAGCCGCGGCGGACGACTCCGACGCGTGTTGATCACCGTCGAGAGTTTTGAGCGCAGACATACTGCGACGAGGTAGTGGTCGGATTCAATATTCGCACTGCGGTAAGTGCGTACGTTCGTGATGTCGGAGAAAAATTTACCGTCGATTAGAACGTGGTCGATTTGGTTTTCCGTTACTTGATTAGGTGATTTCCATGTGGCCTTGTGGATATTCTTACGGGGGAAGAAAGTGCTTCGGACTACCATTCCGCGGGAGGCTGCAAAGTTTATGCATCGTTGGCCGTTGTCGTTCGATACGGTATGCAGACTATCCGGTCCGATGACCGGTCTATACATTTCCTCCCTTCCTACCTGAGCGTTCATGTCACCGATAACGATTTTGACGTCCCGCAGTGGGCAGCCATCATATGTCTGCTCCAGCTGCGCATAGAACGCTTCTTTCTCGTCGTCGGATCTCCCTTCGTGTGGGCAGTGCACGTTGATGATGCTATAGTTGAAGAAACGGCCTTTTATCCTCAGCTTGCACATCCTTGCGTTGATTGGCTGCCACCCAATCACGCGTTGGCGCATCTTTCCCAGCACTATGAAGCCGGTTCCCAGCTCGTTGGTGGTGCCACAGCTTTGGTAGAAGGTAGCCGCTCGATGCCCGCTTTTCCACACTTTCTGTCCTGTCCAGCAGATTTCCTGCAGCGCTACGACATCGAAGTTGCGGGGATGTAATTCATCGTAGATTATCCTGTCGCAACCTGCGAAGCCAAGCGACTTGCAGTTCCATGTTCCAAGCTTCCAATCGTGATCCTTTATTCGTCGCCCAGGTCGTTGCCGATTGTATCGAGTCGTATTATCTTCTATGTTGTTCGTAATGGTTGTTTTTAAAGGCGGCTTATTGGGCCTGCGCAAACCTCCTGTCTCGTCGGAGGGCCGTCGTGTCAGGGCTGTTTAGCGTCCCACCTAACACCAGGACTTGGGCTTGTGCGCTTTGAGCGGCACACGGTCGCTTTGGCGGAGCCTACTTGCGGATTCATGCAGCTTTTTATAGAGGTTTAACAGAGCCCACTGTCAAACCCCACCACATCCTAGGCAGGCGCCACAACTCGCAGATGGCCTGGGGAGGGATCGTCAAACCCTTGGACATAGTCCCTGCTGCCCCCGAATAATAGTGTTCAATATCATGTGCCATTAGTTTGTTCTTATCCATATCATATATTGATATTTAAATGATATTTCGGTGCTAATTTTTGATATTGTTGCCTGTTCTTTTATCTCTTATATCAATCAAATCCATACCATGTTTTGTTATTCTGTTCATGGCTTCTGCCCGGGTATTTTGGGAGACCTCATGAAAAAAATGGGAGAATTTCCAGGGTAAGTTCTTTAAGATATTCTGGGGGAAAAATTAAGAAAATTAAGAAATTTAGCGTAAAAAAAATCTGGTTGGTATCTTGACCAACTGTTGGGGATGAACCGATGATTTTTTTCGGCAGTAATTTCTGGAGATGGGCGGTAATTTTCCATATAAGAGTTTATGACTGAAATTGTACTTTCAAGATTGAAGTCTTTCGGCGAAAAGCGATAGCTGGACATCGCTCAGGATGGAGATCTTTGAACTCAGCCCTTTGTACCACCGGAGGTGTCCAGGACCCATAAGTAAGAGCATATGTGACTTACCAGCTGAATTTCTTAAATGCTACGCCAAACTCCCAGCTTTTTCAATTTCATCTTCAAATTTTGATTTTGTTCATTTCTGTGGCTATCTAATACCCCAACAAGAAGAAATAATTGATTTGTAGTAAGTTTAACAAAACAAGTGTGAAAAAATATCGTTTTCTAATTTGTATAAAAATTATTACACAGCTGCCGAACCACAGCGTCTCCCGTCACTCCTGTAATGGACTTAAATTGAATTGTTTCCACCCAGGACGCATCGAAATAAGCCTTCAGGAAGCCCCTTATCCCTCCATCACAGTCCCGCATTTCCTGCCAGCGCTCATCAGTCGTCCTGGTCCTGTAGTTGGTTGTGGAGAATGGGGATTCCAAACCGCCGTCTCAGGCAAGTATTCGTGCCACAAGAACGACCTTCTTCCATTAACATCTGTTGGTTCCAGTTATCAGGTGCCAAATATTCTCGCCTCAAGCTCTCAGGAAGGCACTATGCACGCAGTACACACTTTCAATCAATCATCGTCAGCCAACAAATTAACATTAGAGACACTCCCGCAACCAGGATGCATGCCTGAAAGTTCCATGGAAGCCCTCAATCCTCTCAACACGGTCGAGCCCTTCCTGTCATCGCTCTGCAGTCATCCTGGCCCTGTGTTTGAGAACGGAGAGGAGGGCTTCCAAGACTCTGTAACAGGCAAGTATGAACGCAATAGGAACAAATTCCCTTCGATAAAATTCATCGATTACAGCAACCCATCACATGTGAATACCTGTTCGACCGCACCGCACGACATAAAATCATCAACATCATCATCATGGAAGCCTTCAAGTTGTTACACGCCACCAGGATGCACGCCTGCATGCCCTATGGAAGCCCCCAAACCTCTCGTCACAGTCGAGCCACTCCCGCCAGCGTCCTGCAGTCATCCTGGTCCTGTGTGTGAGTTCGGTGAAGGGGGCTTCCAACCCTCCCTAGCAGGCAAGTATTCAAGCCCAATGACCAGACCCCTTCCGTTAAAATCCACTGATTCCAACAGGCAAACTTCACTCGATCCCTGTTCTTCATCACGCTGCGGCATCGCTACTGCGCCCAGATCAAGTGAACCTGCTCGTATGTCCACCAAAGTGGGTCATGAAGGAATTGACGATCATCGCAATCTGTTGGTTTACTACCAAAACGTGAGAGGCTTGCGCACGAAAATTGCTAATCTTCACTTGCTTCTAACTAGTAGTGATTACGATGTGCTCGTCTTTACGGAAACTTGGCTCCGTGAAGATATTAAAAGTGACGAAATATCCGATAAGTATGCCTTTTTCCGCTGTGACCGTAACCCAAAAAGTAGCCAGCTTTCTCGGGGAGGAGGCGTATTAGTTGCTGTAAAACGACAATTTCTGTTTCCACTTTCCGACTGTGATCGAATGGAGCAAATAGTAGTTCGTGTGAAATTGCAGCTCCGCTCGCTTTATATTATCGCTATTTATCTTCCTCCCAACTCTCACTCTGAGTTATATTCCACTCATGCCAACGCAATGCAGCATCTAATGACCTGCACATCCGAAGACGATCTGGTTTTATCCTTGGGCGATTTTAACCTCCCGAATTTGCGGTGGAAGTTTGATGACGAGGTGAATGGTTACATTCCGTACAACATCGCCTCTGACAACGAGCAATCTCTCATCGAGACCATGTTCGCCAACGGCCTACGTCAAATTAACAATGTGTTGAACTTGAATGGAAGGCTGCTTGATCTTGCGTTTGTAAGTTTACCAGAGTACCTAGATTTAGTCGAACCACCCTCATCATTGCTACCCATTGATACACACCACAAGCCATTCGTTTTGCTTTTTGATGCAAGCGTCTGCAGTTTTTTCGTACGAAATGCCAATGACGGCAGCGCAGGATACGATTTCAACACGTGTGATTACACTGAGATGAGAACAGCATTCGCCAGCGTTGAATGGGATTCTCTTCAAGACTTTGGATCAATCGATGACGCCTTATCAGCATTTTACGACAAACTGTTTGCAATTTGCAACGACCTCGTACCACGTAAGAGACGAAAACATAATTCGACATACAACCCACCATGGCGGACCTCTGAGCTACGATGTCTTCGCAACAGGCTTAGGAAGGCGCGGTGCCGATTCTTCCTCTCTAAAGCCGAAAGAGACAGTAAGAGCCTCCGCGGTAGGGAATCAACGTACAAAGCAACCCTTCTATCAACGTAGGAGGATTACCGATCTAGTATCCAAGCTAGTGTGAAGGAAAATCCTTCAAAATTTTGGGATTTCGTAAAAAACGAAAATCATCTGGTCGTCTCCCGTACAACGTAAGCTACAACGAAACTCGAGCTAGTTCCAATGAAGAAGCTGCTAATCTTTTCGCTACGTTCTTCGAGAGTGTGTTTAGCAAGGTGTCACCCACACCTCGTTACAATTGCTTCAGTCATATCTGCGCGCACAGCATTGACTTGCCTATTATTCAGTTTTCTTGCGATGATGTACTGAGAGCCATCGATGAGCTTGACACCACTAAGGGACCTGGGACGGACAATATACCACCATCATTCCTCAAAAACTGCTCCATGGAACTGGCAAAGCCCATTGCTATGTTGTTCAATAGGTCGTTACGTGAAAAAACCTTTCCGCTGGCATGGAAAACAGCTTCCGTTGTTCCAATTCACAAATCCGGTAATTCAAACCAAGTGTCTAACTATCGTGGTGTTTCCATCCTGTGCTGCCTAAGCAAAGTGTTTGAGAAGCTGATACATAATGTGCTATACACAGGGTTTTGTTTTTACACGATTTTTTTTCGCTCGTATTTTTGATCTTGTGACTTCAATTTGCCACCAAACTCTTCGCAACATTTTTCAAAAAATCCAGAATAAATCAAAGAAAAATCACATGATAATTAATATACGTTTGACATTTACGATGAGTAGAAAATCGAGAAAATGTAAATCGTGTAAAAACAGAATCCAGTGTACACTGTTGCATCGCCTATTATATCTGATTCTCAACATGGGTTCATGAAGAATCGATCAACAACGACGAACCTGATGTGTTACGTTTCGGCATTGTCACGTGAGATGGAGAAGGGAAGGCAAATCGATGCGATATATGTGGATTTCGCTAAAGCTTTTGATACCGTACCGCACAATCTTGTCATCGAGAAATTGGAGCATATTGGCTTCCCGAAATGGATAACGGAGTGGATAGCTTCATATTTATCTAGTCGTAGTGCATACGTTGTGGTTAACTCAACACGATCTCGATTCTTCGACATTACCTCTGGGGTACCTCAAGGGAGTGTTCTTGGACCACTGATCTTCAACATCTATGTGAATGATCTCTGTGTGCTTCTTTCTTCGTCAAAATTATCATTCGCCGATGACCTCAAATTTTATCGCATCGTACGCTCTCCGGCTGATTGTGCGATCATGCAAAATGACGTAAACTCCATGTTAATTTGGTGCAGCGATAACGGTATGCGCATCAATAGCAAGAAATGCAAGGTAATATCTTTCTCTCGCTCTAACAGTCAGATTATTCACCAGTATTACGTTGAAACCGAACCACTTGAACGTGTAGCATCAATAAGTGATCTTGGAGTGACCATTGATGCAAAACTACGGTTTACCGAGCATGTGGCGATCACGGCTTCCAAAGCATTCTCTGTGCTTGGATTTATTCGACGGCACGCTTTCGAATTCACCGATATTTATGCCCTGAAGACGTTGTATTGTTCGTTGGTGCGAAGTATCTTAGAGTATGCTGCACCTGTTTGGTCACCATACTATGTAGCACACATGATAACCATAGAGCGAGTACAGAAGAAGTTTGTCCGCTTTGCGTTAAGGATCCTGCCTTGGAATGACCCAGACAACCTTCCTCCATACTCTGAACGATGTCAACTCATAAATTTGGAGTCCTTATCTGCCAGACGTGTGAAAATGCAACGATTATTTGTGTATGATATAATACAAGGAAATATTGACTGCCCTACACTACTTGAACAAACTCCGCTGTATATTCCCCCTCGAATACTAAGGCATTCTTCCTTACTAGCTGTTCCATATCACCGAACAAACTATGGTTACAACAACCCACTAGACTCCTGTATCCGTGCTTTTAATGTAATTTGTAACGAATTTGACTTCAACATCTCCAAAAATGTTTTTAAAAATAGAATAAGTAGAATTAATATTTAAGTTCAGTCTGTACGATTGTTTTTATCGAAGACGGTGTTAATAAATAACTGAATTGATTCCACACCATTCAAGTAACCATTAGCACTATATTACGACAAACCGCCATATAGGGCCACTCATATAGTGGTCATATAGACCAATTTGACGAAATACAGTGCTTATTAATTACTTGGGCACAATTACTACATGATATCAAACAAATCATGATCATTATTTGAAACTCGACTAATATTGAGCTCATCTACACAATCAGAATGATCGATATTGTTAATTCAAATCTTTTGAAGCGAGGTAGAACACCAAAATTTTGAGCATTTTTTCAAATTCATATTTTTCATATCTGATATAACATGCAAGTAAAGGACTTTTCAATAGCTTTAATTTTTATTACATAAGATGGAGGAGGGACCCCTGCTAGTGTCGTTTTGAAAAGTGTTCGTTATTCAAACGTATCCGGCGCTGGGGGATCTCCCCCGTACATGTACATGTAATGCAATTCGACAATTTACTTAAATCATGTTGAGATAGCTAAATCGATCTGAATTCGATATGTAGAATCTAATGTTTGTAGCGGTAGTGAATATAAATTGATTTGCATCTTATTTTTGCCATAGCATTTCCATAAACTTTACTACCCACAAACGGGACATCAATCAACGTCGTCAATCACAAACCCGTTTATCGGCTGAGAATGGGCGTATTCACCACCAAACACCCGATAGGGTTCGGGTCATTCATTTCATTCCCAACACATCAAATAACGGCCGTTACCGGTCTTTGCACACCATTGCGCATGTTCACCAAAAGATTTCGAAATAAAATTCACTCTCCCGCTCAATCTCGACTCGAATTCCAACCGAAACAACGAAGAATGAACCAATTTTACCAGTCAGTGCCAATGTTTTGTCTGCTGACTGTGAAGGAATTTTCCCGATGCTGGGCCGACCAGAGAAAAAGCATCAGCGGAAAAGTCGCGAGATAGAGAGAACGCATATTGTTTCATTGAATGGGGGGATCCCCGCCATCGTTTGCCGTGATTTGATGTTCTGATCCATTCTGGTGTCAGTCGATGGAAAGTGCTTCCACGGTGCACACACGGTAGTCATCGGGTTGGAGGGATTTTCGCCAAAACCGTTCGGTTGAGCTGCACGGTCAGGATAAGAGGCATCTGCCACTATTTTTGGTTTGGCGAGCGCGCGCGTTTGTTGTGGGGTAGAGACAGAGAGGTCGTAATAATTTCCTACGCAGCATTAGGCATTACGGTTGCAAAGTGCGCGCGTGAGGAATTTTGAACTTGCCGCGTAGTGACCGGGAGGACGGGGTGGCCGCGGTGCGCGTTCTTAAAATAAATTAAAACCGCGATAGCAAACTAAACCCGTGCGAAGGAGACAAATGCAGATAGCACCCAGTTGCTGCGGTTCAACGACTGTCTTGTTTTTGCTCATCAAGTGATGAAGTCAAAGGCGACTTCGCTGTGAATTGGCGCGCTGAGATATTGACGGACGGGCGTCGGAGCTGTTCATCTGCTCAGTGGATCGCGTTTTGCGTGTGCTTTCAGAATTTGGAAGAGACCAGCGGAATAACAATAACAGTTTTCCTCTTGGGTGGATATAACAACAACCATAAAGGAGACACAATTGAATGACGAAAATTGGATTATGTTACTGAAAGAGGATCTTCGGAACGGGTGCGGGTGAGATATAAAATCTCATTTGGGAAAATCGTGTGTGTGGCCACGTCTTGGTCGGCGATGTTTGGTGAATATTGAAGTGAAAAGGAATGTACATGCGAGTGGTATAAACCGGCATAGATTGGCTGGCAGTATTGTGATCCTATTGATATAGAGCATATTTGAGGCTATTGCGGAATTAGATCCTGATGCTGTAGGAAGTGTGGGCTTGTAATTAAAGTGATATTGGCAGCATCTGTATGCGGAACAACGTATGGTGGAGCTGTTGTCAACAGTTGGCGCTAAGTTCGGTGCTGGTTCTGGAAGTACGTATCATGTGAAAAATGAGGAAAATTTGTGAGCTTAATGAAAAAATAAAGCGGTATTCATATCCTCTTTGCGCCTGGGGCTCGGGCATTGGGGAGCCCTCTCTTCTTGTGCTCGTGGTGTGCTCTTTCCTCTGTTGCGATATGATGGTTTCGAAATGTAATTAAAGGAGCTTTTTTTATGTTCTTCTCCGCCAACAGTGCAAATGGGGAAGTGAAGAGGGTGAGCGTAAAATTTGTGTGTCTTTGCATAAGGAAAATAATGACGCTGATGACGATGATAATGATGATGAGAAGCTGACTTTGGCAGTAAAGGATTACGTTCCCGAAGGCAAAAAGTGTTGTCATGATAGATGGCTCTTTATTCCCCGGTGTCAGCTGATACTCAGAAAGGATTTAAGTGGGAACAACATTTAAAAAAAGTTATGTTTTGAATTTTTCGATGGTACTAGCTACATCTTCTGCATTTGTTGTGTTTCACTATGTTATAATGAATGAAGCCAAGCATCATCACACATAATGGATCTTTTTGGCTTAGCTACCACAAATTTGATGAACATCAAATAAAAAGGTAAGCTTTTTGCTGTGTATGTATATGCGAAAAGGATGAAGCACTAATTGCAAACATTGAATCATCATTAGGAGCTTTGAAAACTTTCAAGTCCCATTTTCTTCAACCAAACAAAAAAAAATCCTTTGGATTCTTTACACTCAACTAGACTATACCATTTTACTAGCTTTTTTTACTATAGTTTATATATAATGTTCATAGTTATGGTTTACATAATTTATTTAAGAAGCTATCCACACGGTGGAACAGATGTCTCACTAATGATTTATTTCCAACAATCATAAAATATAATTATCTGGTAATAGGGGCGATTCCCCCTATGTCACGGTTTTTTGTATACATGTACTATATAGCTATATAGCTACAGTTGAATTCTTAATATTTCAGTATAAAAAACTGCGTTAGGGTGTGGTTTTAGTTACTTGTACCGTAATTATTGTAGTAACCAAAAATACCTCTGCATCGTCTGATGTGACTTGAAGATATTCGATCGAATGAAAAGTGGTCGATATATCTTTTAGTTTTGGTCATATTTTGTATTTTTCTGATCATTGTGCAATGGCGATTATTGAGAATTTTAGTTTAGGTATCTCCTTATCGCAAAACCTCTCTTTCTTAGCTTAGCTTATATTGACTGTACATGTCACTGGTTGCTACTCCGTGATTGATCAGAACTAGTGTAAATTGCACTACGATCAAAGTGAGTAGATGCTGGGCTTTACTACCTGTTCTCGAAGTACACGTTTCAGCAGTTCACAGATATAGATCAATAACGGCGCCGACCAAGTCCTTATAAGGACTTATATAACTGTATACAGTCAGTTGGGAAAAGGGAATGTTAGTGTGTAGTTATTTTTGCTACTAGAGACCGAAAATACATTTGCATTCCTACAATACCACGGAAAGAAAGTTTGTCGATTTGGTAGGGTAAATAATCTGAAGCATGGTTCAAAGATACACAGATACAGTGATGTAGTCCATACCACATTTTCTAATGGGAGCAAAACTGGGACTACACCCACGTCCTCCGTCTTGTAAGGCAGAAGCGGTAGTTACTAGACCACGGAGCTCGTCTTGAAAGTGTCCAATCATCCACTATTTAATTTGTTTACTCACCGACCGCGTCCAACCATGCACTAATTAATTTACTCACCTAACACGATCACGTCCAATCGCAAACTGATTTATTTACTCACCGATCACAATCCATCAACCCGGATCTCGCGACTATTTCGTATTTCAATACTAACGCGTCCAATCTTGCTCTAATGTCATTACTCACCGACCGCAAACCCTGATCTCGCGACTATTTGGCGAGCCAAGCCGCAGGATAGCCAATCCGGAGTTCAATTCTCGGTCCGGTCTAGAATGTTTTCGGGTTGGAAACATTCTTGACACCCTGGGCATAGTGTATCCATTGCACTTGCCAAACAAGATACATAATTTTGCAATGTCGGGCATACAATGGCTTTCAATTAATAATCGAGGAAAGGCGTCCATAAATTACGTAACCCAAAGGGGGAGGGGGAGGGGGTTAAGCGAAGTGCGACGACCCATTTGAAAATTCAGATATTTCATATAAAAAGTGTGACATAGGGGGAAGTAGGGTTGCAAATGCCCATTTTTTTCGTTACGTAATTAATGGATCTTCCCTAATAGAACACTTAGTCAGTCTTCCCAAACGAACATCAAACACGCTGAGTACAGCTGTCCGTATACTCCATCTGTACCCTTGCTTCGTGTTTATACGTATACGCACGAAATGTATACTTGTACCCGAACTTGCGTTCGAGTTTCATTTTGTACCGATGTACTGTACATCTGTACAGTACACATGTACACTCTGGCTGTAAAATTTACTGTTGAATAGCGTTCCAGAAGCTTCTTAAACAAAGCAAATATAGATAGTGAACAAATTCATAGATGTGCGGATATAAGCAAATTTATTATATATCAATATTTTCATGAGGTTTTGTACTTTAGAAGGCTCAGTAAAATGACCACCAAAAGTGTTCACGCAAAAATTAAGTTTATAGCTTTCAAGTGTTATGCCCCTATTTTGTTGCAAAGTCAAAGTCAATCGCTTGTTGCGTGTTTAGTTAATTCTGAGGACAATTCTGAGAGGACAATGTTGTTGTCATTCGGAATGGTTCAGTTCTACATTCCTAGGTTATAGTCTGTACAGATTACGAGTATAGTCATTTGATATAATTTTAAAATAAAACGAGGTGTGTGATCTTTGATATCATTAAGTCAAAGAGCTGGTAGTCTGTGGAGGCTATTGCGTAATATGTTATGTATGGTATTTTCCAACACGAAGCCGGTTTTTGACATAAAAATGCTGTGCATCCATGGGGGCTGTGGATGAATTACGTGACGCTATATAAGGAGGAAGGGGATAGCCTCAAGGGTTACGATTCAGACGGAAAAATTAAATTGTCAATACATAATGTGCTCCAAAGAAGAGGACTGGATTCGCCCAATTTTATGTTACGTAATTTGTGAGCGGTCCCATAGTGCAACACGAAATGCTCTCTCCCGATGGAGCATTTCTAAAAGCGTGACAATACACAATTTAGTTTTATTTATTAGGAATACATTAACAGAGTGTCGAGAAATTGTTCCACTGATCTATGAGTATACATAGTATTTATAATTATGCGCTTTCTATTCTTTCCCTATTGAATGTACACGCTCAACAAAAGTTATATAGCGGTATGTGAATCGAAGTCAAAATTATCAACATCATCTGTAAACTTAATTATTGTTTACGTGATGTTGGAAGCCCATGTCAGTTGGATACCAACGTCGTGAAAAAGTTTTGCAACATTAAAAAATTATTTGAAAAAAAAGTCTTCCAGATCCACCCATCACTGTGCATCTTCATTTCAGCGTGCACAGTTTTCGAATTCCATTTTGTTCATTCTCTTTGTCTCTTGCCGGTCGACTCTCGGACCTGAAAGCAAGTTTGTACATGTGTTTTGTACTTAAGTACAAGTTCGTTTAGGTAGGTACTGGGTATCCCTTTGTACTCGAGTACGTCAATAATCCATGTTCAGTGTTCAACACGAGTTGATGAAAATGTACTTGTGTTGAACATCACACATGTTCGTGGGAAGACTGGTAATCAACGATTCCGCAATCAACTGTTTGACTTGTATCCGGAGAGTTCTTTTCCGTTAATAACTAAAACAGGTATCAGAAGGTTAGCTCAGGGGGCATGTTTCCCTTGTGTACAAGACACGACCGCTCAACGCAAATTACGTAAAACCAAATATAGTACACTGAAGCAATTATTCCGCTTTGTATAGAAGAAAGGTATCATCCCACCGACACTACTACCCAGCTTTAGTAACACCTCCCATTCTGCGAGGGAGTAGGGGACTGTCTTGCAGCTGGACCACGTCATTCATTAACCCTAATTCAATAATTGATAATACCCTAAAAGTAAGCAATTACCAAGGACTGGAATGCACTAAATAGGGGATACAAAGTGCATAAAAGAAATATTTTTTTAATAATTTAACGTGGATAATGAAATATACAATACTACTGGCAAATTGGTGGAGAGTTTGCGAATCGATTTATATATAAATCTTTGAAATCCATCGAAAGATAAAGAACCGATTAACGTTACAAATCTTACATGATTTCGTGACGGTCCCCAAGGTTAAAATTTTCATTTTACACCATGTATCCCAGTTTTTCTCTTAGACGTAGTTTATTTCAAACTGAAATTTGAACCACTAATTTCAAAATCGATTGAATCTAAAAATATTACCAATTTTTTTTAAATGGCTTGAGCGAAGGCTACACTTTCCCAGAACATAAAACAGATAACTACTTATGTAAACGGTTTTCAGTTTTCATTATCATCAAACGACTACTTAATTTTTCAAGTGGGACAACTCTACTCGAGTTTGATTTTTTTTATCGAAGGTAACATGGGACAATTATGCGTAGAAGGGCAATATAGGTTGTAAGTGTTGGTTATGTTATGTGATGAGTGTTGCCGAGAAATTCGTGGAATTTTAGTGTTATGCGTGAATTGTTTGTGAATGGCAGGTAAAACTCGTCTTTATGTGTAGGTTTTCCATGTACAGTAGCGACTGCAGTAGAGCAGGGCGTGATTAGCCTCCACCACCCTAGAAGACCGCAGCCAACCACTCACCATAGTCCTCCAACCCAACACCAGAGGGCCAGAAGCACGATCGTCGAGCAGCCATGAAGGGGTGGCGTAATTGGGTTGATGGAATGATGCGAGGTGACTGACCTGAAAAAGGAGGTCATGACCCTAGAATGCAGGAAACAAGCCTGAAACCGTCACTTATCCAACGCAATTCAAAGTGAACGGAATAAAGTTTTAAAGCTAGCGAAAGCACCAAATTAGAAGAAGTTGAAGTGAGAGAGTTTGTGGAAGAAGACCAGGCGTAGAGGACGTCAGGTAACTTAAAGTGGGTGCTTCCGGAGACAGAAGCTGATCCCAGCATTTTCTCCTTCCCAGAACCCCGCCGTTTTATGTATCATGCCTCTTCTTAATTTGGCAGGTTCGTGGCACGATTTTTACACTGCGCAATCCGTTGCGCTTGACCCTAAAGGGAGTTTCTTTTAAAACAGTGTCCTAACCCAAAATCGGGGCAGATAGGATCACTAATCACAAAACGATGTGGTTTCGAAGAACGCTAACTACGAACAGAACGTTTATTACAGAGTCCAAATGTGTTTTATATTACAAGCTATGTGTTGCTACATTTTCGCGTCATTGCGCATATACAAAGTGGTTTAATTTTGCTTACACTGGTTAAACGTGAGGGTATTGATCCGTGTGACAAATATAATTTATTGAGCATGGGAGAGTCGATGTGCTTGCTCTGCACAAGCATTGAAATAAGTAATTTGATCCGAACGCTTGGGGTGAAATTGCTAAGTTATGAGTTTTGTCAATCGTTAATACAATGTATATGACATATGGTTAAACCTTGGTTAAACCCCATCGAGAACCGCCATCGTACCCAGGTTCCATTGTCGGCCTGATTCGGCATTGTTCCGCCGATAACCGTTCGGCCATCTTATTGGTCGTTTTGGACCGCGGCAAGAAGCGATGGAGATCCCCAAGTCACCCCGGCGTTACCACCGGTAATCCGCAGCGAGCCGAGTCGTCGGCAACAGAAGGAGGAAGGTATCAGCCACCGACGCTACGTAGGCCGTTGAAGGGCGAAGGAAGTACCGAAGAGGAAGAAAGCCGCCGTCGCCGGCGTGAATGCCCTTGCATCGAAGATTAAAGACAAGGAAGGACCGAAGGAGAGCTAGGCAGAGGACGAGGAAGGACAGGAGTTGAAGAAGGAAGAAGTGAAGTGGTGGAGTGCTGCCAGGAAGAGGGGCCCCGAGAAAGACAGGTTAGCTAGACTTAAGAAAGTGAAAGAGTGGAGGAAATAAAGTGTCGCATTGTGAAGCTCTGTGGTTTTCCCTACATTTTGATTGCGAGAGTTCCCTGCCCGCGAGTAGCTTGAGGTGAGCGTGCCGACCCTGAGGCCATTGGTTCAGGGAGTCTCAGCATAGCTCAGGCCATACTTACCCAATTATTACAAGGTCCAATCGTTTATTGAATTCTAAAATTTAGGAAAATTTCAATGGATATCTATAAGTTGTATGATTTTCAGTAGTCCTTACTCCCTACCTTTACATTGGAACATATGAAGGTTATAGAGGCTTAAGGAATTCATAAAACATAATTAGGTACACCACGCAAATAGGTGATTGATTTGAAATCTCCCTGCGTTTATTGCAGTTTTTGTTTTGAACATCTGAAAGCAAGTAGGGGAAACTGGGGTAATATGCACTCCCGGGGCAAAACGACCCTTTGGCATTTTTGAGTACATTTTCGGCAGTTTTTCGAGAGTATTCACTACAGCGCATGTAGTTCGGAGCTCGAACTACCAGTCTAGTAGTAAACATTTTTGGAAATATCTCTGGAACACCGCTAAAAAATACCAAAAGGTCGTTTTGCCCCGGGGGTGCATATTACCCCAGTTTACCCTAAGGGGCGCCCAGTAATGGTTTCGCCAAGGGTGCCAGGAGGCCTCACTACGGCTCTGGCCATATGGCATATAAAGCACTAGGTAGTGCGACAACTGGTGCTATAGCCACAACTGGTACATATAGCCTTTTTAAAACGAGTATGTAACATACTTTGTTTTCAAATATTTAAGCAGGAATTAATTTCTTTGTTGCTGTTTCGCCTACCATATTTGGAATTGGTTCAATTGAGAACTTACACACTGCCAACTTTCCACTAACAGTATTATGCCATTCATTTTGTTTTTAGTTATTCTGACACAAACTCGCGAATCGAACAGTCGGTAGAGCCATGCGAGAAGTGAGTGGGGTGGGTATGGGGGGCGGTGTGGTTTTACAATGCTTTTGGTAATGGCATTGACAGATATCTGATTCCAATGTTGTTTACGTATCATGATTCCATTTGCTATATCCGTCCTGACAGTTGGTTACGTTCAGTACCACATTGGAATCACGCTGTCTGTGCCTGATAACATCATAAAACTCTCAGCAATCAATCATTCTTTAGGAAAAAATTTACCCCGAATCGGTTTTCATGTGAAGCATAAATCTGCTTAGTATGTCCTTTTCCATTGCAAGTTTTTCATTGTTTTAGACAAACAATCCCGCAGACAGTGCATTCTTTATTCACCAAGAAGACTCACTCACCACCGGGTAGTTCACTATTTCACTCAGAGCTTTTATCATTGGGAGACAACCCCTCTCAGCATGGTGTAGTGGTGATGGTGGTCTGGTGGTAATATTCCACAACCAACAGCACATACCTGAAGCCAGCGTATGTTTTCTGTGGTTGCGGACGGACGTTTGTTTCTGAAAGTGGCTGATGCTGATGCTGTGGCTTTTCATGCAGCAAGCCAAGGTGAAAAACTCGACGGCAGAAATAATTTATTCAAATGTAATCTAACTTTCATCAGATTCCCGGCACCATGGTAGGACTGCAGTCCAACCTCCCGGGACTCGGGTAATCTTGCGCTGGTGATAGTATGCACTTTAATACTACTATCCTTCTTGTTTGCGGCACCGAAGATTACATGGTGCAGGCCGCTTTGCTTGCTCAGAAAACACGGTTTCCCACAGATAGCGACGAAAAATTCATAATAATGATTAGAACATATTATGAGCGATGCTCTAAGCTGTGAGACGGTGGTTTGGAGTTAGAAGGTTGCGACAAACTTCTCTGCGTAACCGTGGGAAATGTGGGTGAACGAAAGTAATTAAAAGTAGCTTTTAAAGGGATTACTTCAAAACTACTCCTTCTTTCTCTTATCTTCTCTTCCCAACAAGAACAGCCATGTGGCTCAGTATTGTAAAGGTTTTCCACAGTTATGAATTGCGAAGTTTATAGGCAATGTTTTGGCCTTTCTCGTACACACTAAGTGTACGTAAGGGCTATAGGATCACAACAAAAACGAATTTTTTATGAGAGACCCTGAGACCCATAGTGGTATATATCAATTGAATTAGCTGAACGAACAGAGGTTATGTCTATGTGTGTGTGTTTTTTAGGCACTAACTATTAGTCCATTTTCTCGTAATAAGTTGCAATCGGCGTAGAATCCTGTCCTATTGTTTCCTATTGATAATCGCTATATCGGAATATGGTCTCACTAGTAAAAAAACTATTTTTCATAATGCACAAGAAATGCATCGTTACTAATATGTGGATTAATTGTTTTTTTTTTTGTTTCATAAGATTTTGAAAAAAAAAAACTAATCCAACATTTATCCGCTTTCAACCTTTTCCAACAACTAAATAACTCAGTCGATTATTAAACTTAATTAGGATCAACTTTTCCAGATAACGTATTTTTTACGCCTCTAAGAATTTCAAAAATCGAAAACCAAGAATCAAAAAAGTGTTAACCGGCGTGAAGAATTAGCTTAATGCTTTCCCAAAATCTGGCGAATATCAGTCTAAAAAATAAAATTACAGATCTCTTTAGATTTTTTTAATTTAAAAATTGTGTAATAGAAGCGCCAAAGCGTATGGTTTTTTTTGGGAAGTTGTCCTGAAATTATTCAAATAATCAAAAATGGTGACGTTAGTATTATTAACCAAGTCGATTGCTATAAACACTATGGATCTCCGGGCCATCTATAAACAGTTTGTTTTTGGAACATATAGCTTTTACGTATACTTAGTATACGAGAAAGGTAAAAGGTTGACATTTTATGTTTCGTAATGTCGAAATTTGGATGTTTCCGAAGCTCGTGTTTTCAGTGACCCAGTATCTTTCGATCGGCGACAACTCTGGTGACTTTGGGGAAATTGGCACGAAATTGGATTACCAACACCTTTTCATAAGATGTGGTTTGTTGTTCCAATATTTCATCCAACTGTACATTCGAAAATATTGGAAATTTCGTAATGAAACTAACGTAGTGCAAATAAAACACGCTGAGGCCCAAAATTTCGTTCAAATTGACCCAAAATGCGAAATGTTATCGACCTTTGAAAGTGATGCAACTTAACTGTGGACACCTTTTATCACATAATCACATAATATGGTGGCTATCTCCTTGTTTAGAACTTTTCATAGTACAATCAAAACCCAAAGACTAGAAGCGGTTGCATTTGTTGGGGGGTGTTGGTTGGGGTTTTATGCAGAATTTATATTGCAGCACTCTGAAAACCTGCTGATGATTTCATGTTGGTAAAACTCTCTTTATATCCACATACATCCATCTGATACCGCAAAGCAACAATGTCAGAACTGTTGAAAAGTACATCATATTTGCTCTTTGCTGATGTATTCAGGTACCTAAGTGGATTGAGTCTGTGAAGGAAAGGTGTACCGTAATCGGATATACGAACAAAAACCATAACCCAACAGACTATCTCTTATCCTCCCAATCTTTTCTGGCAAAGCAACTCTATTCCACCGGCTTCAATCTGAGGTAATAGCACAAGTCTTCATCAAATCCGCACTGGTAAAGCCAAAGCATATACATGTGGAATTATCTTTTTATCTTTGAATCCATTTCGGTAGCAATACCATCTAGGCTATGTAATTAGCCAAAGCACATTGCGTGACGACTAACCCCAATGGTAAACATACTTCGTGTTGACCGAAAGCTCCACAAACGCGGTGCCTTTACTCTGTTTCATACAAAGAGAATGGGTTCTAATTTAATTAAATTTTCAAGAGAACCTAATAAAATTATTCGCGGCTGCAAAAGAGCTTATTACGATAGATGTTGAATCTATTGTTCCAGACTGTGATAAAATCAGGAGTTAAAGTTTTCGTAAGATAATCAAACTTTCAGCTAAGCAGCAATAATTTCTCCAAATAAAATATATGAGGGTGAACTGAAAATGATCCATGGCTTTTATCTCATCTTCCCTATAATGAAGCGATGGAGTCTTAGTATCTGATCAGTAATAGCATCATTAACGCATTTAGTCCAATACAATTGTGATATGATTTTCAGTGGAACTACTCCTTAGTCCTTTACTTTTGGCGTACATACTAACATACCGTCGTGCGGGGCTTCTTTTGACTCGGGGTGCTTTGATTTTCGATTTTCCGAAAAAGTTAACGTAAAAAATATAAAATTTGAAACAGAAAGTTACCATTCAAGTATCAACAAGACACCCAAATTGTGATAATGGCAAATTGATAGTAATTCACGTTATAATTCTTGTTTCAAAATGTCCGAAGTAGGCCCCGATTTGTCAAAAGAAGCCCCGCACGACGGTACGGAGGTAATTCGAAAATCGTCTTCCATATCATTACAAGATTATGCGCCTTGTACCTTTGGGTCTGCTTATGCTCCATCGTATTGCTGAACATGTATGTTTTGTGTGATTGTGCCAACAACGGAACATAAGGTGCTTTTTGGAAGATAGTGGTCTGCTTTAGTGCTCTTATCGCATTTTATATACAGTAATTCCATGTGAATCGGATATAACATCTCTTTCGAATCGATCCCTTCCGAAATTAATTAAACCCGTTTTCATCATATTGTGTTTGCTTATTATCTAACATATGCATTCATCTCCTAGACATCTCCTAACTGACACTATCATCCTTATTTGCTAGGTAGCATTTTAATTTATTACTAATTATTACAATTCAATCGCCTCTGGCAGCTAGGATTTTTCCTCTGGTTGAATTGAACCATGTAGGAATTACAATGTTTTCAACTTAAACTAATCTTAACCTATTTTATACTAAGGGTACAAGGAGTTAATCGTTGCAATAGAAGATTGCAACGATTTTTGTCTAAAATTGGAAATTATTTTGTTGGACATTTGTTGCAATGTCTCAATATTAGAAATTCTATGAAGTTCATTGGTACTATACCATGGAGGCAACTTCAGAATTTTATTTTGAATCCTCTGAAGTGCCTTCTTTCTGGTATTGCAGCAACTAGTCCATATTGGCACAGCATACAACATGGCAGGTCAAAAAATTTGTTTGTAAATCAAAAGTTTGTTCTTAAGACAAAGTTTTGATTTTCTGTTTATAAGTGGACATAGACACTTAATATATTTGTTACATTTGGCTTGAAGGCCTTCAATGTGATTTTTAAAAGTTAATTTTTGATCTAGCAGAAGTCCTAAATATTCGGGAAGCATTCGGGGAAATTTTCTATTTTTGCAAGTAAGTGGAGAAAATATCTTAACTTTTTTGCAATCTACTACAAATGACACGAAGGCTACGCCCTTTGGCTGAGAGACTTTTGTCATCTGCAAACAAAGATTTTTGACACCCTGGTGGTAAATCAGGTAAGTCAGAAGTAAAAATGTTATACAAAATGGGCCCCAGTATGCTGCCTTGGGGAACACCAGCTCTTACAGGTAATCTATCAGATTTAGAATTCTGATAGTTTACCTGCAGTGAGCGATCTGATAAATAATTTTGGATCAGTTTAATAATGTACAGAGGAAAATTAAAATTCATCAATTTTACAATCAAACCTTCATGCCAAACACTGTCAAATGCTTTCTCTATATCAAGAAGAGCAACTCCAGTCGAATATCCTTCAGATTTGTTGAGCCGAATTAAGTTCGTAACTCTTAATAACTGATGAGTGGTTGAATGCCCATGGCGAAACCCAAATTGCTCATCAGCAAAAATAGAATTGTCATTAATATGAACCATCATTCTATTTAAAATAATCTTTTCAAACAGTTTGCTTATTGAAGAAAGCAAACTGATTGGGCGATAACTAGACGCCTCAGCTGGATTTTTGTCCGGCTTCGAAATTGGAACAACTTTGGCGTTTTTCCATTTATCTGGGAAGTATGCCAATTGAAAACATTTGTTAAATAAATTAACCAAAAAGGATAAAGAGCTCTCAGGAAGTTTTTTGATAAGTATGTAGAAAATACCATCATCACCCGGGGCTTTCATATTTTTAAATTTTCTAGTAATAGATCTCACTTCATCCAAATTAGTTCCCAACGAAGGGTCAAAAACATTATCTTGGTTGAGAATGTCTTCGAAGCTTCGTGTAACCTGATCCTCAATTGGACTAGTGAGACCTAGACTAAAATTATGGGCACTCTCGAACTGCTGAGCAAATTTTTGAGCCTTTTCGCCATTTGTTAATAAAATTTTATTTGCCTCTTTAAGCGCTGGAATTGGCTTTTGAGGTTTTTTGTTAATTTCCAAAAGGGTTTCGAACTGGGATTCAACTTCGAGACATTATTCTCAAAGTTGGTATTTCTCAGAATAGCAAAACGTTTTTTAATTTCATTTTGCAAATCTCGCCAAATAACTTTCAACGCGGGATCGCGAGTTCTTTGGTATTGCCTTCGCCTCACATTTTTAAGACGGATCAGTAGCTGAAGATCGTCGTCAATAATAATGGAGTTGAATTTAATTTCACATTTAGGAATTGCAATGCCTCTGGCTTCGACAATTAAATTTGTCAAAGATACGAGCGCATTGTCAATATCACTTTTGGTATCCAAAAGAATATTAACATCAAAATTCCTATCGATATACGTTTTATATAAATCCCAATCAGCTCTATGATAATTAAAAGTAGAACTGATTGGATTATAAATGGCTTCTTGTGAAATTTCAGATCAGATCAGAGTCAAAGTCAGCATGAGTTACCAATTGGCCACACAGCTGACTTGAATCCGTTAAAACTAAATCAATTGTAGAAGGATCTCGACTGGAAGAAAAACAAGTAGGGCTATTGGGATATTGAATAGTATAATATCCCGCAGAACAATCTTCAAATAAAATGTTGCCGTTGGAATTGCTTTGAGCATTATTCCATGAACGGTGTTTGGCATTGAAGTCACCAATTACGAAGAATTTTGATTTGTTGCGAGTCAGAATCTGAAGATCAGCTTTCAACTAATTCTTTTGCTGCCCATTGCATTGAAAAGGCAAATAGGCTGCCATGAAGGAAAATTGTTGCTAGAGCAATTAATTTGAACCCATTCAAAGTGACAAGACGTCTTATAGAATATTTCAAACAAAAAGCTCTCGGCTTATGCGGGATAATTAATAGCTGAAAAAATAATGTTAAATAAGAAAATTATTTTGAGTTTTTTAGTGGAGTGTTTTCACCTGTCATAAGACGAGTTTATACAATCCCATTGAATTCCACCACTTCCACATATTAAGTGGTGGAATTCAATGGGATTGTATAAATTCGTCTTATGACAGGTGAATGTTAAATAAATAAATAGCTCTAAGGAAGTTTTTCAATAAAAATGTAGAAAATACCATCGTCATAGTCATTTTCAAGTACTAGAACTCACTTCATTCGAATTAGTTTTCAACGAAGGGTTAAAAATATTATCTTGATTGAGAACCTTCGCATAACTTGATCTTTAATAGGTATAGAGGGAAGGTATATATATACCTGACCTTGGTAGTAGTGCTGTCCTCCTTGAAAACGGGATGATGCGGTAAAAAGCACTGCTGTTTTGTTGTTAAGGCCGCCTCTTCGACCTTCTCCATGTGTCCCATCGACTCGTATTCCTCCATGAAATCGTTATAGCTTTTGTGCAGGTTGGCATTCCTTGCCAGCCGTCGCTCCGTACCTTGAAGACGCCGGATCGCAATGTCCTAGGATTCACCGATCCAACCTTTTCGCTAGATCAGAACCGGGCAACTAGAGATTCCAGTTTCTCTGTTGATGAAGCGTTGCAGGTAATGTGCAGATCCTGATGGGAATTGGATAAACCTCCACACACTACCCATCCGAAAACCGATTCGTTCAGCATCGGCAATTGGTTGCCTAGGTTGATCCTTTGACCGGTTTCGAAGAAATCAAAGAAGGATTCAATACCGAGCACCAAGTCCACCCTGGGGGTATCGACCAACCCTCCGTGCGCATTGTAGCAGTTGGCAGATTAACCGTTACATTGGGAAGAACGAGGAAGTTCATTGCTTGCGAGAAAGAAGAAATTCGCGATCGCACTACTGCTTGTATTTTGTATTTGACCTTGGTTCCTGCTTGACCGATTCCACGCACTGAAATGTCCACCCTTTCTCGTTGTGTCTTCATCCGTTGACTCAGTCGCTCCGTGATGAAGTTGCTCTCTGAGCCCGAATCCAAGAGAGCGCGAGCAGGAAATCTTCCACCTTGGTCATCTTCCACGACGACGATAGCAGTTGCCAGTAAAACTTGCGAAGAATATTGGTGAGCCGCACCAGAAACCGAAATGTCGGTGGCCGCCATATTGACCACCTGAGAGGAACCCGAACCAGAAGCTTCGTTGACTCCGAAGGACTCTTTCGGGATTGAAGGATGGTTGCCCCTAGCAACCGCTGCCACCTTTGCAGAACTACCCTTCTCCGACCTGAAACACACCAAAGTGTGGTGACGACCCTTACAATTCTTGCAATTGAATTTGGACCGGCACCCCTTGGACAAATGACCCACTCGAAAACAATTTCTGCAGAGGAAGTGGGTTTGCAGCAGGGCATCTCTGTCAGTCACCGACATACGTTGGAACACGCCACATTGATGGAGGTAGTGGCTCTCCTTACACGCCACACATTGTGCTCCTGACGATGACTGCATCGTGCTGTAGCTGGCCTTCGCTGTGGACTGCTTCTGCCTCTGGGGTTGTTGCTGCCACGGTTGAGCACCCCTAGACTCAGCCGCCTTCGTTGGAAGCGACTCAAGAACACGAATTCTTCGCTGCAGAAACTCCGTCAGATCCTCCAAAGTATCTTGCTCCTTCGTGGATGAAAACTCCTCCCAACCTCGGCGGGTCACCCGGTACAAACGATTGGTAAGAAGATTGACTAGCAGGAGATCCTTATACTCCGCTGGCTCGACAACCTGGTCTAGAGTATGCACAATTCTTTCGAACCCCTCAACTAGAACGTGCAACTCCGAAACCGACTCCTTGGAAAGCGAAGGAAGACTAAAGAGCGACTGAACCTGCCTTTGATTGAGTTGCTTACTATTGTTATAGCGCTTAGTAAGCGCATCCCATGCAATCTTATAATTAGCCTGCGTTATCTTTAGTGGATCGATTAAAGCCTTTGGTTCCCCCTGAAGACACCCCTTTAAATAATGAAATTTGTCCACCTCCGGTAGATCAGTCCGCCAGTGGATCAGGGACGTGAACAAGTCACGGAAACTAATCCACTCGTCGATGTCGCCGTTGAATGACTGCAGTTTGATCTGCGGCAGTCGCACATGGTCGAGGACACCATGCACCATCGAGTCGTTTGCACGCGTTGACTGGTCCTGCTCTGGTAGACCCTGTAGCTCCTTCGCCTTGTCCGTAAGGCATGACTTTGAGCGGTAGTATCGATCACTGTAGATAAGACGATCCTTGTTGAAGGTCTCATCATGGCACCAACGTCTCGCCGTACTTCTCCCAAAGTTCGCCAACCCTCTCTAAGCGCATGTTGACATCAGTTGCAGTGGTGGCTCATCGTAGCGTTGAACGAACTTCCAAATATCGTCCAGGTCGGCTTGAATTTCCCCCAACTTCACGACCAAGGCCTTCAACGATGTCAGCTTACGGGGCGCCATGTTGTTTGGAATTACTCGCACACGAAACGGAAAGAGAGATGAATGGTGTAGTGATCCACGTGATTCCAAGCTTCGGCAGGCATATACTGTGTATATTTACCTGGCACAGTGAAATGCGTCACCAATCCACGTAAACCAAGCAGGAACACTGAATCTCCAAGGGTCGATTGATAACGTCAGTCTTCAAATACAAGTGGCTGTACCCAAACGATAATCCAACTCCTTTGAGCTGAGCAACTAACAGCTGTGCTAAGCCCTGAGCAGAGCAAACTCCAAATTCAAACCAAATATCGTAAAATGGCACCAAGTGCACTCAAGAAGTGGTCACAAATGATTCGTCGAAGAGGATTAAATTTATTTTAAAAAAAAGTGCAGTCACTGTAGTCCTGCTTCGGTGACATATACATTCAGTGACTCACCTGGACAGGTAACTGATGGCTCGACCTCTTCGGATCACTTGTCTTCTCACGTTGCTGAAGTGGATGGATGGGTTGTGTCGTGCTTCTTCGCTTGGGAACCACTGGATAGCCTTTCCAGAAAAAAGGTTGCTCCGAAATGCAATGGGGAAAAACACGACGAAAAATAGCGTTAGAATCCAGAAATCTTCGCTTCGGCCGAACATATACTGAACTTGTGTAATTTACCTGAAAGATAAACCATCGCGCTGGTTCAGTAGTTTGGCAATTCCATAGACAATGAATCCTTGTCGCACAGATCCATCAAATTCATGGGCCAGTCTAACACGGATGGATTTCTGTTGTACTGAATATTGTTCGAGTGCTTTCCAAGAATTCCAAGGTTAGTAACAGGTTTTTCGTCCTCGCTTCGGCAGGACATATAAATTTGTTCCACTCACCAACACAAGAAATCCCTTCGATGAATGTCCAAACCGAGCCAGTGTAGTAAGGATAACGCGTAAACCTCCTGTTGTGTAGCTCCAACCCAATTGTCTGCGAGTGTGATGGCGGGGTGGTAATTGTGTGCACAGGGAATGGCGATCGCCTCATTTGTGCCTCCTTAATGATGGCGCGAATCCAAGCTCAGCATGGCTCCAAGCGATCCTTCTTCGATTTTATTGGTCTCAATATCCTCCCGTGGTCCAACCGCATCCGGTTCGAAGGACCAAAATGTTGTGGAATCGAGTAATTAGCTCCTTCGATAAGTGGGTGGCTCCCCAACACTCGATCGGTCAACGTGGCAGAGGACAAAATTCCTTGTACTGGGCGAACAGTTGGTTTACCGGCACCGATAATTCCCGAATATTGATTCCTTCTGATTATCAATTAACAACACACTCGCGGACAAATTAAAAATCACTATATTTAACTAAATCACAACCATTACACAATTAACATTTATTTCGCTTACAACTAACAAATTTCGTTCTTAACTTAAAACACAAATAAAATTTGGGCCGTGTGAAGGCCTGTACCCGCGTGCCTGTTGTTGGGTTGGATAACCGAATTTGACTAACAGTAACAACCCGTCATCCGCAGACCACAAGCCGATGGTCAGAAGCAGTTCAGAGACAGAAATATCCCTCTCCTATACTGCTTGATACTTGATGGGCTACAGCTCTTCGATGAACCTACGCCGAATGGAGTATCCTTCTCCACTGGACTCGATCCTGGGCCAATCGCTTCCAGTCGCCCTGAACATTGAGCGCCCTCAGGTCCTCTTCAACTGCAAAAAGCCATCGTGTACGCGGCCTTCCACGAAGTCTGCGGCCTCTTCCGGGTTCTCTACTAAATATTATTTTCGCTTGACGTTCTTCCGGCATACGTACAACGTGACCAGCCCACCGTAGTCTGCCGTGTTGTATAAGCTTAATAGTATCCAGCTCTTTATACACCTGGTACAATTCGTGATTCATGCGACGTCACCAGATACCGTTCTCCTGTTTACCGCCGAGTATTGTCCGCAGCACCTTTCGCTCAAACACTCCGAGAGCTCTCCGATCAGCCTCCTTTAACGTCCATGTCTCATGACGTATAAAGCCACCGGAAGAATCAGAGTAGTATACAGCGCGAGTTTTGTTTTCGTTTGCAGACTACGGGACTTAAGCTGGTTACGAAGTCCGTAATAAGCCCTATTTGCAGCTGCAATATGCCTTTTCACCTCGCGGGTAACATCATTATCGCACGTCACTAATGTTCCAAGATGCACAAATTCTTCTACCACTTCAAATTTTTCACCATCCAGCACCATTTCGCTACCACCACCACTAATGAACCCACGTTGATTGCCAGCGACCATGTACTTCGTTTTGCTGGTATTGATCGTGAGTCCAATCCTCGCTGTCTCCCTCTTAAAAGGGCTCTTAAAGGCGCAAAAGCCTCTTCCACGGCACGGCGATCAATTCCGATAATATCGATATCGTCCGCAAATCCCAGGAGCATATGCGATTTTGTGATAATGGTACCACTTCTTTGCATACCAGCTCTCCTAATCGCTCCCTCGAGAGCTATATTGAACAGTATATTCGAGAGTGCATCACCATGCTTTAATCCATCTAAGGTAACAAATGACGTCGATATTTCATCCGCAACCCTTACGCTTGATTTCGATCCGACCAACGTTATACGAATCAGCCGTATCAGTTTCGCCGGAAAACCATGTTCAAGTATAATTTGCCATAATTCATTCCGTTTCACTGAATCGTACGCCGCCTTGAAATCAATAAACAGATGATGTGTCTGCAAGTTGTACTCCCGGAATTCATCAAGGATTTGTCTCAGGGTAAACATTTGATCCGTCGTTGATCGGCCCTCACGAAAACCTGCTTGGTATTCGCCGACGAAGGACTCTTCAAGCGGTCTCAATCTGTTGAACAGAATACGGGACATAATTTTGTACGCCGAATTAAGGAGGGTTATTCCTCGGTAATTGGCGCACTCCAGTCTGTGCCCTTTCTTAAAGAGAGGGCAAATGAGGCCATCCAACCAGCTAGCAGGCATTTCCTCGTCTTCCCATATTTTCGACATAATATGGTGCAGAACTTCATAAAGCTGCTCGCTGCCATGTTTGAGAAGTTCAGCTGGTCCTTCCCCGCAGCTTTATTGCTTTTCAGCTCTTTAACAGCTTTTTTAACCTCATCTAGTGTAGGTGACTCCACAGCTTGTCCATCGTCGCTAATATTTATTCTGTTCACCAATGCACCGTCACTTCCTCCATTCAACAAAGTCTCAAAGTGTTGCTTCCACCTGGCAGCCACTTCAGTTTTATCTGTCAGCAAATTCCCTTGTTGGTCGTTGCACATGACGGGAGATGGCGCTGTCTTTCTCCGCACGCCATTGACAGACTCATAAAACCTACGCATATCGTTCTGCTCCATTTTTTCCTGCGCCTCACAAATAACTTGTTCTTCGTACTCTTTTTTCTTCCTGCGGTGGGTTCGTTTTTCGGCTGCTCTTGCTTCCTTGTACCGATCTCTATTCGATCGGGTACCCGACACCAACATCTGGCTTCTGGCAACGTTCTTCTCGTCTGTCACTCTCTGACACTCCACATCGAACCAACCCGTCCTACCAACCCGCCTCTGTGCAGTGCCTACCACTTCTCGTGCTGTTGTGCTCACCGCTCCATGGATCGACTCCCATAGATCGTTGATGTTGTCGCTAACGTTGATTGCACTTATCCGTTCGTCGAGCTTCTGGCAGTACTCAGCCGATACTCCTTCCGCCGACAATCGCTGGATATTGTAACGCATCGTTCGCTGTGATCTTTCGTTCGATACAGTTGACAACCGTGATCGAATTTTACTGACAACGAGGTAGGGATCAGAGTCAGTGTTCGGACCTCTGAATGTCCGCACATCGATAACATCCGAGAAATAGCGCCCATCCACCAGAACATGGTCTATCTGGTTGCAAGTTTCACCATTTGGGTGTCTCCAGGTGTGCTTTCGGATGTTCTTTCCTGCAAAGTAGATGCTACTGATGGCCATCCCTCTGGCAGCAGAAAAATTTACTAGCCGTAGGCCGTTGTCATTGGTAGCGGAGTGAAGGCTCTCCTTACCTATTATGGGACGGAAAAAATCTTCTCTACCGACCTGAGCGTTTGCGTCTCCGATAACAATTTTCACGTCATGCTTTGGGCACCCTCCATAGGCTTTATCAAGACATTCATAAAACGTGTCCTTCACGTCGTCGGATTTATCGTTTGTCGGCGCGTAAACGTTGATTAGGCTGTAATTGAAGAATTTGCCCCGTATCCTCAACACACAGATTCGTTCGCTAATGGGTTTCCACCGCATCACTCGCTTCATCTGCTTACCCATCACTACGAAACCAAATCCATGCTCTGCTTTTTCACCGCCGCTGTGATAGATGTTATACTTGAATGCAGTGTTGGTCGCGGGGTCCACGGCTCAGAATTCACGTTCTCCGGATCTAGGCCATCGGACTTCTTGAATAGCAGCCACGTTCACTCCAACCTTCTGCAGTTCACGAGCCAGAAGGCTCACTCGTCCAGGTTCATTTAGGGTCCTGACATTCCAGGTACCGAGTTTCCAATCATAGTCCTTATTTCGTTGCCGGGTCGGTTGCCAAAAATAACGTTCTCTTTTTCTTCTATCTCCATTTTTCGTGGTATTTGAGAGGCTTCAGTAAGCTACCTTACCGGGGTCGCGTTACCTACATCGCGATGATGGGGCTGCCACCTTAGGTATAGCTGACGCGATACAGCATTTCGTTAATCAGCCGCTGGGTACCAGGCAGACGCTGTTTGAGCCGCACCTCCTGGTGAACAGACGCTCGAGGCGTACCTTCTCACTCTAGCTGATGTCAGAAGGACAACAGTGCCCAGGCTGCACTACCAGCTAATTACACAACCCTTAGCTGGCGGTCTTTTGTCATCGGACGACCCGTGGAAGCGTGAGATAGGGACTTGTGGGGACCAGAGCTTTGTTGGGCGCTCCTTCCCTGATGTCAACCCACCATTTTGCATCCCTCTCCTATACGCTGATTATATCTCCGCCAACATACCCACCACTGCAATCCCAGATAAGGCACCTCTCAACGTTCTCAGCTAACGACTGCAGCTCTCATCTTATCGCACAGACGGTATTGATAGGTACGAGCGAATATTTACATCAGCCAGATCACTTTCGCTTTCTGTAGCTGGACAGTTTCGTAGCTGGACGATTGAAAACCCATTGTTTTGTGGTGCAGCAACAGAGTGAGGATCGCAGTTGAATCCTGATGCTAGGGTTGTATTTCGCCCGAGGTGCCCGAAAAGCAGGCTGAGGATATGGGAATTAACTCCTGGAAATACATTCTAGATGGACAAGAGGAGACTGACGTAGGGTAAGACGGTATAATGCGCCCCACCTGGCCAAAACGCCCCCCTTTGATTTATAGAAAACTTTAACTAACCAAGGATCAAATTCAGTTGGTACCTATTAATATTTGTAAAACCATCATCCTATGTGAATATGGGAATATTTTTGTATTACATAATGAAAATATTTGCAAAATACAAAAAGTCACAGTTTTGATGTAACTTTTAATGTTTGTTTGCTGGAACTTGCATTGGAACACTTAGTTGGCCAACAAAATAACTTTTCTCAGTGGTTAATATAATATAAAATTGCTTCCATCTTCAAAAATGTAACATTTTCCAAAAACATGTTTCACTGGTCAAAACGCCCCAGTGTAGGCAGTACAGTATGCCCTTACCAACTGGACACAAGCGCGGCGAGCTTGCATCAGTTGCAACACACACTAGGATTTCGCTCTTATGCTTTATACTGCACGCAAAGGCTTGTTTGACGATTTATGTAGCTTTGAATAAAAGTTCATAAGAGCCTACTGTCAAACCCCATCCATCCTCATAGGCAAACCCGTGGGAGCGTGACATTGGAACTTGTGAAGACCAAGGCTATGTTGAACGCCTCTTCCCATATTTCAACTCACAACTCACTCAAGTTCGTTAAAAAATGATGAGAAACCGAAACTTTATTTGGGCTTGTGTAATGATTATTACAACCTTGCGGGACAAAAAAATACATGACCATATTCATTAACAAAAAATGAACGTGCCATATGAACCCTATCGTTGAATTTCAACAAGGAACATTTCAACAACGTTCAAGCTTTACTTTCAAAGTATATGTACGTTCTTTTTTATTTCAAACCCGAACATACACGAAAACTGAACTTTTACAGAAAACGACGAAGAAAAATCTATTAAGTACGTTGGAAATTGAGAAATGGTTGAATGAAACAAAAAAGTTCAACTTTGTGGGAAAATAAATTTCTCATCTTTGTTCATAGAATCTAATAGACAGACACTGAACATAAAGTACAATGCTTGAATACATCTATGTCGATAACAATGTGTTAGGAAGCCATTTAAAACAACTCTAATGTGTTTTAGTTCAACCTGAATTTTGACCCTGAGAACATATAGCCGGACACCAACTTTTAATCAAATATTCACCACAAAATTTCGCATCGCATCCATTGAATTGGTTATTAAACTTTCGTGCGAGCTACCCCGCTCACCAACAAAGTCCAGCATTGAGTGAACTGTTGCATAAATGATGGCAAAAAAAGTTATAATTTGCTGCTCTGACAAGTAAAGTTCGCCCAGTTGTGATCAGCAGATGGAGAGTGCGGCGATGTACGAAGAGCATATGCGAGGTTGGAGTGGCGTAACGGGCACGGCACAGTAACCTGGAAAACTTTGATATTCATCATCATGGCTAACGACGCAGTAAACCATCGGCGTCTACGGTTGGCCACGTCCTCATCGTAAGCCTTTTTGGCCCTATTAAGATTGCTCGGACTGCATGTAAACGAGCCACGGTTATTCATAATTCAGCAGTTGGTGATTCCTGCCTGCTGACGGCTCGTCTCAAGAGTGGATTTCAATCTGCGTGATATGAAAGTTTAATTTGATTCACGTCCGACGTATTGTTCCCAGAGCAGCGCGTGTGTGTCGGTAATGGCGAGAGAACATCGATTGACATCCGGGCTCTGGGTCTTACACCTGGCTGAACTTTAATAACAAACGTTCTGGTCATGGTCGCCATTAGTGTGCTGTGTTAAAGGCAACGGCAGTGGTAACGGCTTGGACAACTGACTTTCCAATAAAAGCTTCGATCGTAGGGTTGTTCAAGATAGTTTTAAGGCAAATGCTTTTATTATGTAACTATGCTTAGAGTAATCGAAAACAAAAATTACCCCATAAATGTGTTATTATACTGAAGGTAGACTTGATTGACACCGTCATCATTTTACCACCGCGTGTCCCAGAGTCTCAGAGTTCTCTTATTTCTCCAAATTGATCCATCGTTTCTCTATGCCTTCCTCTCAGTTGTCTTCCTCACAAAGCTTTCACGAGTTTGTTTGAATTTCTACTCACCAGACTAGAGATGAGAAACATCACTAATTCTAAATAGATGATGAAACTCATATCATGAAGCTTAATGCAGCGTATTAAACGTAACTTTTTGAATGATTTTTATATCTATTAACTTTTATTGGCAAGTTTTATTTCAATGATAGATTTTTTTCTCGAAAATATCCAAAATGTAAAAAGTTATCTTTTTTAAATTCGTATACCTGAAAATTATCAAATTAGAATTGTAGGTAAATACTTGGTTCAATTCGGTTTAGAGTTCTAGAATAGAATTTTTGCATCTAATGGCTTTAATCAGGGTTATTGCCATCGCCTGATTAACAGCCGAATATTACCAAATAATTACCAGGAATAAGAGACAAATCTAAGAAGAAATAGAATACTTGATGTAACGAAGATTTGATCGATCCACTTATTATCATGCATTACAATAATAATCTATTCTAGTGCCCTAATTGAAGGTTGCAATTCTGCTTACAATTGATATTGAATCAACAATTCCAGTCGTTCCTTTAGTTCTTCTCAGTAAACCATTCTCTTGGGCATCCCTTTTCAGGAACTGCTTGCTTCATTTGTACGATCTAATGTGCAGCTACTTAGTAGTGAATCTGAAATCACAACAAAATGCAAATTATTTGTTTATGCACATACACAACCACACACATGCGGGCAAGCAAACAAGTCAGTCCGACAACACAACGAACGTTGGTCATTCGTATCCCGTCCAGTCAGCTAGGAGAGCGCACTCTATATCGTGGCAAATGGTTCCGTTTTCCCCCCATGCTGCTGTCTTGTGTCGGGTCTGCTGGTACTGAGAGGCAATGAATGCGCCACTGTAAAGGATTTGAATAGTAAAGAAGGTATGGCAGTTTCCCAGATCTTGTTTATGATGGCCGATGCGCTGCACATCTGCATACAACTGCTGAGAAAACCGGGTGCAGCGTGCGTTTGTGTTCTTGCTGCTGAACTCTTGCTATCGTTTGTGAATATTAGAGTAGAATGGGGTGCATGTGAGTCTCCGGTTAGTCTTGCGAGCTAAGGCCGTTGGATTACAAAACTGGAGGAAAAACTTTGTGTATGCTAATAGAATGCTTAGTTGAAAAGCAGGTAAAGTTCCAGTTGGTATGTAGAGCTATTGAAAAAGAAATATAAAGCGCTATTCTCATTGCGCCGTGCCGGGCCTGGGGCCGGGTCCCGGTCGGGTTCTGTTTTCAATTGATTGCATGTATTTTCAATGGAATCGTTCACTTTGAACCACCGTGTAGTGCCCGGGGCGACACCGGTGTTGTCAAAAAAATTTCTTGCCGACGACATTTTGTCACCCCGGGCAGCATACTTTTTGTTTGTGATTGTATGCGTGAGCAACGAAAGCTTTTCATAGACTGACAGTTTGTTGATATTATTTTTCACTTGAAACACTTGTTTTTTGTTTTAACGGAGCTCATCGTGGCGAACTAATTTAATATTTTTATTAGTAAATATAATTGCTGGGCCCCTGCTTAGTTCGGGCATGGATTCCTCCGTAAGTGTTACCAGAGGAATTGCTGGAGAAATTCCGGGAGCAAAACCTGAAGGAAATCCAGGAGAACTTCCTGAACAACTTATTTTTAAATCTTTGTTATAGTGATTTTTTCAAAAATTAGGATGTACATCACTATTCATGAAGAAATATTTACGCAGGATTTCGTGACGGGATTCCCATAATCCGCAATTCCTGCAGCAGTTCCTTTGATAATCACTTCAAAAATCCCGCCGAGAATAACTTCAACGAGTCTCCGGAAACACCTCCATGAATTTTTCTACTAACAGTTACAGCAATTCCTCTTGGAATTCTTCCGGGTCTTCCATCAAACATTCCTCTAGGAATTCTTCTTGCAATTTCCCCGACAACTCCTCTGAAAACACTAACAAGAATTTTTCCGCAAGTGCCTCCGGGACTTCCGCGAGTTCTCTCAGGATTTCTTTCATAAATTAGCCAGGAAATATCTCCAGAAAATCCTCTGAGATTTGCTCCTGGAATTTTTCGTGGAGTTCCCTTAAACTAATTTCCTGCAATTATTCCAACAATTCAACTGACAATTCCTTTCCAAGAATTCTTCAACGGATTCCACCAGAAAGTCTTCCGGGAGCTCCATTAGGAATTCTTCTAGAAGGTCCCTTAGAAATTCCTTAGAGAGTTTCTTCAGGAAATATTTTATTGATTCTTCTGGAATTTCTCCACGAATCCCTCTGGAAATTTCTCCAGGATTTCCTCCGGAAATGAACCCTTGAATTCCTCCGGAAATGTCTACAGGAATTCCTTCAGGAATCCTTTCAGAAATTCTTCTAAAAATTCTTCCAGGAATTCGTTCGGAAATTCTTTCAGGAATTCCTTCGGATATTTCTCCAAGACTTCTTCCGCTAATTTTTCCAGAAATACCTCCGGATATTCCTCCAGGAGTACTTCCGCAAATATCTCCAGGAATTACTCAGGAAAATTCTACAGGATTTCCATCGGAAATTCCTTAAAAACTTCCTCCAGTAATTCCTCTGTGAATACTTCCAAAAATTCCACCGGAAATACCTCCAGGGATTCCACTGAAATTCCTCTAGGAATTCCTCCCTTGATATTCTTCCAGGAATTCCGCCAGAAATTCCTCCTGGAGTCCTTCTTGAAATTCCTCCAGGAATTTCTCCGGGAATTCCTCTGGTAATTCCCCGGAAATTCCTCTGGTAATTCCCCGGAAATTTCTCTGGTAATTCCTCCAGGAATTCCTTTGGAAATTACTCCGTAAATTCATCCAGGAATTCCTCCGGAAACTTCTCCAGGAATTCCTCCGAAAATTCCTCCAGGAATTCCTCCGGAAATTCCACCAGAAATTCCTCCAGCAATTCCTCCCGAAATTCCTCCAGCAATACCTCCGGAAATCACGTTAAAAATTCTGCGTATGAGATTTTTCATTGACCATTTCCATTGATCATTTGTCATACGTTCATGGTAAAAAAGCAGGAATGTTATTGTAATATTTTTAATTGCAAAATTTTGGCGTAGTAATGGATCTTAAAAGTATCCTTTATTAGGGTGCCTGAACCATTTTGAGGATTTACGGAAGCTTTTTACGAAGCAATCAGGTGTTATTTACGGATCGCTTTTCATGTTTTGACCATTCACTATTGTTTATATGCAAAAGTATATTTTTACCCAGCGCAGATCCAACATTTGGGTTTATTACCACGAAATGATGCATACTTGCTTACTTGATGGGCTACCGCTCTACGATGAACCTACGCCGAATGGAGTACACCCCGGTTTTTTTTACACGGTTGGAATTCATTAATTTCCCGGTTAACCCGAACTTTCACAGCTTTTTAAATACCGCCTGAATTTTCTTTGATTTTTTGTGAATTTTTTCGTGGGGTTAACTCATTGTTTCATTGACGCTTAAGGTCTCAAACGACTAAAACCAAACCGTGTAAAAAAAAACCTGGGTGTATCCTTCTCCACTGGACTCGATCCTGGACCAACTGCTTCCAGTAACCCTGAACGTTGAGCGCCCTCAGGTCCTCTTCAACTGCAAAAAGCCATCGTGTACGCGGCCTTCCACGAAGCCTGCGGTCTCTTCCGGGTTCTCTACTAAATATGATCTTCGCTTGACGTTCTTCCGGCATACGAACAACGTGACCAGCCCACCGTAGTCTGCCATGTTGAATAAGCTTAATAATATCCAGCCCTTTATACACCTGGGGCAACTCGTGATTCATGCGACGCCGCCAGATACCGTTCTCCTGTTTACCGCCGAGTATTGTCCGCAGCACCTTACACTTAAACACTCCGAGAGCTCTCCGATCAGCCTCCTTTAACGTCCATGTCTCATGGCCGTATAAAGCCACCGGAAGAATCAGAGTAGTATACAGCGCGAGTTTTGTTTTCGTTTGCAGACTACGGGACTTAATCTGGTTACGAAGTCCATAATAAGCCCTATTTAGTGCTGCAATACACCTTTTCACCTCGCGGGTAACATCATTATCGCACGTCACTAATGTTCCAAGATATACAAATTCTTCTACCACTTCTACTTTTTCACCATCCAACGCCATTCCGCTACCACCACCACTAATGAACCCACGTTGATTGCCAACGACCATGTACTTCGTTTTACTGGTGTTGATCGTAAGTCCAATCCTCGCTGTCTCCCTCTTAAAAGGCGCAAAAGCCTCTTCCCCGGTACGACTATCAATCCCGATAATATCGATATCATCCGCAAATCCCAGGAGCAAATGCGATCTTGTGATAATGGTACCGCTTCTTTGCACACCAGCTCTCCTAATCGCTCTCTCGAGCGCTATATTGAACAGTAGATTCGAGAGTGCATCACCCTGCTTCAATCCATCTAACAAACAAATAATAAATGATGTCAATATTTCATCCGCAACCTTTACGCTTGATTTCGATCCGTCCAACGTTACACAAATCAACCGTATCAGCTTCACCGGAAAACCATGTTCTCGCATAATTTGCCATAATTCATTCAATTTCACTGAATCGTACGCCGCCTTCAAATCAATAAAAAGATGATGTGTCTGCAAGTACTCCTGGATTTTATCAAGGATTTGACTCAGGGTATACATTTAATCCGTCGTTGATCGGACCTCACGAAAACCTGCTTGGTATTCACCGACAAAGGGCTCTCCAAGCGGTCTCAATCTGTTGAACAGAATACGGGACATAATTTTGTACGCCGAATTAAGGAGGGTTATTCCTCGGTAATTGGCGTACTCCAGTCTGTGCCCTTTTTTTTAAAGAGAGGGCAAATGAGGCCTTCCAACAAGCTAGTAGGCATCTCCTCGTCTTCCCATATTTTCGACATAATATGGTGCAGAACTCCATAAAGCTGCTCACTGCCATGTTTGATAAGTTTAGCCGGCAGCTGGTCCTTTCCCGCAGCCTTATTGTTTTTCAGCTTTTTTAACCTCATCTAGTGTAGGCGACTCCACAGCTTGTCCATCGTCGCTAATATTTATTCTGGTCACCGATGCACCGTCAATTCAACAAAGTCGTGAAGTATTGCTTCCACCTGGCAGCCACTTCGGTTTTATCTGTCAGCAAATTGCAAGTTTCACCTTTCGGGACGCACCTGGACGCTTTCGGATATTCTTTCGTGCAAAGTAGGTCCTACTGATGGCCATTTCTGAGGCAGCAGCTAAATTTACTAGCCGTTGGCCGTTGTCATTGGTAGCGGAGTGAAGGCTCTCCATACCAATTGGACGGAAAAAGTCCTCTCTACCGTCCTGAGTGTTAGCGTCTCCGATAACATTTTTCACGTCAGGGACTCTCCATAGGCTTTATCAAGACATTCATAAAACGTGTCCTTCACGTCATCGGATTCATCGTTTGTCGGTGAGTAGACGTTGACTAGGCCGTAATTAAAGATGTTCGCTAATGGGTTTTCACCTCATCAATCGCTTCATCTGCTTGCCCATCACAACGAAACCAACTCCATGCTCTGCTTTTTCGCCGCCGCTGTGATAGATGTTATATTTGAATGCAGTGTTGGCCGTGGGGTCAACGGCTCTGAATTCACGTTCTTCTGATCTAGGCCATCGGACTTGCTGAATAGTGGCCTCCTTCACTCCAACCTCGAAGGCTTAGAAGGCTCACTCGTCCAGTTTCATCTAGGGTCCTGACATTCCAGGTACCGAGTTCCCAATCATAATCATATTTCGTTGGCGGGTCAGTTGCCAAAAATAACCTTCTCGCTTTCTTATATCTCCATTTTTCGTGATATGTGAGAGGCTACAGACCTTACCGGGGTTACCTAAAAAGCGCTGGTGGGGCTGCCACCTTAGGTATAGCTGACGCGATACAGCGTTTTGTTAACCAGCCGCTGGTTACCGCTTCTCACTCTAGCTGATGTTAGAAGGACAACAGTGCTGCACTACCAGCTAAGTACACAACGCCCTTTCCCTTGCCATAAGACGAGTTCGTACAATTCCATTTAAGTCCACCATTTGATTGTGCATTGACCAGATACGTATTTCGACGTCAGTAAGGCCGTCTTAAGTGTCTCGTACTTGACTCGACTTGAAAAAACAAATTAGATATTGATCAACTTCATTTATTTATTTCTGAAGACGACATACATCAAAATGATGGGTTCCAAACTAAAGCATTTCCCACTAAATATGTGCAAACCCAGCAGAAGTTTACATATTTGTATAAGTATCTAGCAACCTTCTAAATCCCAGCTTCTAAATATGCCAAACATGTAAAAATAGTTAAGGTGTCACTAAAAAAGCTTCAAATTGCTTTGAAAATAGTATTATCAAAATGTTTCCTTTTGAAAAAATGAGAGAGTGTACTTTGCATTGAGCATTGAGTGCCTCTGGAACATTTGCCCCATTCTGCTCTAACTTTTGTGTAGGTTTAAGTCATGTGGACGGAAGTGAACTTACCATACAAACATTGCCAGATTGCGATGAAGATATGCTTTGCCGAGACGATATGAATAAAGATAATGGTGACTTTTATATTGTTTAACAAGCAGGAATATATTCATATCCTGTTCGTTTCCTTAGCACAGATACACCATTCATAATCCATGAACACATTGTTGAATCAGTCAAGCAAGCACTGGAGTTAATGTTTGGACTCCAAACGCTTTGCTTGCAATCATTTTTCTTCCCAACTCCCCCAGCTGCATTTTGCGAGGTGAAGTCTATTATTCTCGAGGACGCTGCTGTGCAATTTTACGCTAGGTTCAACCCTCCGAATGTGTTTGACGACGACAACGGCGGCTTTCATCGCGCAAAGCTGCGTCCCGGATGTCGACGGCAAAGCAGGGGAAAATAGCTTTTGCTTTCGAGCGAGGGTCCTTTCAGCGTTGCACCGATCTGACACTAACAGCTGGGTACCTCCACCATGGTCTGTTTCCATGGCTCAATCCGAGGAAAATCTTATTTACACAAACGACCTGTACTATTTCTCAAGCGCCTCAAGATTGATGTTCCGTGTTGCAGTGAATTAGGGTGGCCAGATCGTTTTCACGTCGACACCGGAATGAGATTTCTAAAGACTTGTGGACTCATGTAACTGGATAATGGTATTCTTCTTACTCATTCAATTTCATTTCCTTCGAAACGTCGAAGTTTATGAATATTGAATTCGTGACTTATTATGACTATACCGGTATTCCAGGTTATTTTGTGATACAATTTCACAATAAGTGTAACTGAATGCATGGAGTTTTGCGATCCAATATTTGCCATGAAAAGTGGATGTTGATCAGACTAGCTGAAAACTGCTGCTTCGCCCTGGTATTGACGCACATCAAAATATAATACAGAGTATATTCTGAGCCGCATACGCTGCGAATCCTGTTTTAAAATGTTTATTTTATCAACAGATAATTTATTACAACATTCATATATGGTCATAGAGTAATCAAAAACCTCAGAGAAGGAATGCCTGGTGCTTATTAACCCGCACGGTTGATCTTCAACGCCTGAACAAGCGACTCGTTCTAAACCGTTAGTAAAATTCGTTTTTTAGGTGACCGTGTAGCCTCTCGGTTCACCTCAGCACAGAGAAAGCCAAACCACATTCCTACACTGGTTACCGCATACCAACGAGCGCCAAACTTATTTTCTGCATGAAGTGACACTTGCCTTGAAGAACTCAAGTTTTGTGCTCTACATTATCGCTGCACTCCGCTTTCAAGTCTTCTAGTTCTGTTCCACTTTTTTGGATCAAGGATGACACCTGCCGCCTGATGAACGAATGTAGACTGAAGTGGAAAATGAGGCAGCAGAGAAATCCTTTGCAAGAAATTTTTTTTTATAAAAAAAAAAACTGTTGAGTTGCTCCCTTGTTAAGTATTTCTCTTCCTGGTGACTAGGAATGGAATATTTTCCAGTGCTGGTCAGAAGGAAAAGGAAGGGAAGATGGTGTTGTTGTAAAATGTCTATCAAATTATGCAGATAGTGGTGGATGTTTCATTGCATTCCGAATCATTTGTTTGGAATTTGGATCAGCATAGGTTGGAATAGTTTTAACCAGAAATTAGCTCCAGTGGTAACAAATTAGGTTGTATGTGAGTTCAAAGCTACATCTATTCACAGAGATATTTGGTTTAATGCACGGATTGTTCTTCTTATTTTTGAGAATGCATGTGAAACATATTATAGTTGCGTTAGTGGTAAAGGCAGTAGATTAATTGGGGTTGCTAAGTAATGTAAGTGGCAGAACCATAGATTCCAGAAACTGTAATTTTTTCATCAAACCAAGGTTCGAGTTTTTACTATTTTCCAGCGATGAACATTTATTATGAATAACACAACGCTTTTGTTCATATAGTGGCGCATGAAGAATCAGAGAACGATCCCATGCCTTAGTTTTGCCTCAGAATGATTCTATCTGATATCCAGGAATTGGGATCGAAGTATGCCGTGCGCAAAGGAGGGTGTCAGAAAATTTCTTCGTTCGAATTTATTTTGGATATCATCGGAAAATATCCAGCTATTTACGTTATTCATGCTACAAATTTTGAATCACCTCTTCTGACGTTCCACGCGTCCACTATAATTTTTATGATTCGATCGGAGCAAACATTATTTCGTAGAAAAAAAAAATTACATGTCCAGCCCACTGTAATCTGCGTATTTTATCAGCCTGCCGTTGTTTGCTTTTTTGAATAATTCGATAGTCTGCATCTTTTAACATCCATGTTCATGGCCGTACAGGGCGACTGGACGAATCAACGATGTGTACAGAGCTAGTTTTGTCCGTGTCTGTAAGCTACGAGACTTTAGCTGGCTACGCAAACTGTAAAAATTCCTACTAACAGTCGCAACACATATTTTCACCTTGCGGCTAACGGCATTATCACGTATAACGAGTGTTCTAACAACTTAAAATCGCATTCCATCCATTTTCAGCTCAGGGCCAACACGATTTTGACTACCAAGGCTGCCATCCAGCAAGTATTTAGTTTTGATAGAATTTATTATCAGTCCTATTCTTTTAGTCGCCCGTTTAAAAGGCACGAAAACCTCTTCCACTGCACTGTTTTCTACACCAATGATGTCGGTGTCATCCACAAAACCAAGGAGCATGTAATACTTGTTGATGATGGTTTCGTTGCTTTGCGCACCAGATCTTGGAATTCCACCATCCAGAGCTATATAGAATAGCAGATTAAAAAGCGCATCGCCCTGCTTCAAACCATCTAATGTCACTATGGAATCTGATGTCTCACCAGATGTTCTGGCGCATGATTTCGATTCATTTGGCATCGTACGAATCAGCCTAATAAGCTTTGCCGGAAAACCATGTTCTATCATATGCTACAGTTCGTCCCGCTTCACTGAGTAACACTGCCTTGAAATCTACAAGTCCACAAGTTATACTTACCTTGATACCTGGTTGGGTACTGCGTCGATGCACCTATGCCTGGCGTATTGTAGAGCTCCATAATCGTCGGTCTTGGGCGATGTTCCTCCAGTTTCCCCGAACGTTCAGGGTCCCCAGGTCCGATTCCTTCCACGAAGTCGCCGGCCCCTATCTGGTTCTCTGTTGAATATTGTTTTCGCTATTCTTTCTTCCGACATTCGCACTAAGTGACCAGCCCACTGAAGTCTGCCGTATTTTATACGATTCACAATATTTTCTACTTTGTATTTGCAAAGGCATTTGATAAAGTACCGCACAGTTTGTTGGTTGCCAAACTGAGGAAAATGGGTCTTCCAGACTGGATTACTAATTGGTTGCGATTCTACATACGCTACGCTTATGTGAAAGTTCACGACTGTGAATCATTACGGTTTGATATTCCATCGGGCGTTCCGCAAGGTAGCCACTTAGGACCGCTTCTTTTCGTTCTATTCATAAACGATTTGTGTGAGCTAATTCAATCCGAAAAGTTGTTATACGCCGACGATTTTAAAATATTCAGAACTGTGCTCTCGTGACATTGATGTGCTGCAAGAATGGTGCCAAATTAATGGCATGAATATAAATGCCGGGAAAAGTAGGATTATATCGTTTACCCGATCTCGTTCCCCATTGTTGCAGGACTATACAATGGCTTCACAAGCATTACAGCGTGTAAGTTCCATCAAGGATCTTGGAGTTGTCATTGACAGCAAAGTGAACTTTAACGAACATATCGCCACTATCACCTCTAAGGCTTTTGCGTTACTCGGGTTGACAAAGAGGATTGCTAAATCGTTTACCGACATTCACGCTCTCAAATAGAATACGCGGTGCAAGTTTGGGCACCGTATCACAGGACGCAGGAGGACCGCATCGAGCGAGTACAACGATCCTTCGTCCGGTATGCATTAATAAACCTCCCGTGGAATGATCGGGTTAGACTCCCTCCGTATGAAAACCGGTGTAAATTGATGGGATTCAGTACCCTGACATCAAGGCGTGTATTTCTACAGAGGGTTTTCTGTTTTGACCTGGTGAGGAATGTGATTGACTGCAAAAACTTATTGAGACAAATAAATCTTTACGCTCCACACCGTTCTCTACGACGCCGTGCACTGATCTATATCCCCTCACGTCGCACCTTATATGGCCATAATAATCCACTGCTTATTTGCTGCAGACATTTTAATGACGTGAGCGACTGTTTCGATTTTAATATTAGTAAGACTACGTTTAAAAAATAGGTTAAGGTTACTACTTTAAGTTACAGTCTGTGCAACAATTATATGTTGAAAACGGTGGACAAATAAATAAATAAGTATTCTGGATACAGCTCATGATTCATTCGTCTGCGCCACACACCATTTTCTAGTTTCCCTTCGAGTATTGTACGCAGCACTTTTCGTTCGAAAATCCCGAAAGCTCTCCGGTACGCCTCTTTTAACATCTATGCTTCATGTCCATAAAAGTGGTGGTAGAATAAGAATTTTGTATAGAGCAAATTTCGATTCCGTCTGCATGTTGCGGGACCTAAGCTGGTTACGTAATACGTAAAAAGCCCTATTCGCAGCAGCAATACGTCTTTTCACATGTCGGTCATTGCACATGGCGAGCAATGGCGCAGTCTTATGCCGAGCACCATTGATGTCATTGTAAAACCTCCGCATATCGTTTCTATCCATGTTCTCCTGCGCTTCAGCTATTACAGTCTTTTCGTGTTGCCTTTTTTTCTGCGGTGGATTCGTTTCTCTTCTGCCCTTGCTACACTTTAACACTCTCTGTTGGAACGGGTACGAGCCACTAGCATTCGACTGCTAGCAACATTTTCCTCGCCCGTCACTCGCTGGCACTCCTCATCAATCCAACGATGTGCAGTGCCTAACACTTCCTGCGCTGCTGTTGTAGTCACAGCTTCATGGATATTTTCCCACAATATGTTGACGTCGCCAGATCCGGTGGCATTTCCTATACGCTCGTCCAGCTTCTGGTGGTACTGTTCAGCAACTCCTTTAACTGACAAGCGTTGGATATTGAAACGCATCGTTCTGTTGTTTCGTAAATTCATGACGCTGGAATGTCGCGCCCGAATTTTTGCAACTACAAAGTAGTGATCCGAGTCAATGTTCAGACCTCTGAAAGACCTTACATCTATAACATCCGAGAAATGTCGTCCGTCGATGGTCTATCTGTGAGCAAGTTTCTCCACTCAGATGTAGCCAGGTATGTTTGCGGATACTCTTACGTGCGAAGTAGATACTGCTTATTGCCATCCCTCTAGCAGCAGCAAAGGTTACAAGTCACAGACCATTATCTTTGGTAGCGGAATGAAGGCTTTCCGTACCAATGACAGGGCGAAAGAAACTTTCCTTTCCGATCTGCGCATTTGCATCCCCGATGACAATCTTTACTTCGTGTGGTGGCCTTATCAAGGCTCCCATAGAACTCTTCCTTCACGTAATCAAGCTTATCGTTCGTTGGGGCATAGATGCTGATCTGGCAATAGTTGAAGAATTTGCCCTTCATTCGCAACACGCAAGTGCGGTCGCTTATCGGCTTCCACTGGATAACACGCTTCATTTGCTTCTCGATCACCATGAAGCCAACTTCTCGTTCTGCTCTGTCATCGCCGCTGTAGTAGATGTGGTACTTGAATGAAGTGTTTGCTATGGGATCCACCGCCTGGAATTCACGTTCTCCTGTTCTGAGTCACCGTATTTCCTGGATTGCTGCCACATTCACGCCGACCTTCTGCAGCTCACGAGCCAGGAGCCCAACACGTGCGGGTTCATTCAAAGTTCTCACGTTCCAAGATCCAACTTCCAATCGTTGTCTTTTATTCGTTGCTGGGTCTGTTGCCGTTGAATCAATCCATCTGCTCTACTTTTGTCTTTCTTGGTAACTGTAGAATCTTCGGTAGGCTATCTTACCAGGGTTGCGCTACCTAAATCGCGTTGAAGGGGCTGATGTGCACAGTTTAGTTTAGAGTCCCTCGCTGGCACTCGGACGATGATCAGCCGCCCCTAACATGGGGAACAGACGTTCGATCAGATATGCACCTCCGGAGAGAAGCAGAAACCCCTTTCTCTGTCAGCATACGACCATAGTTCCCACCGGGGTTGGTTACCCGATCTTCCCTAAGGTTGCTCGTATCCCGGCCAGTGTCACGAGGAGGTAGGGATACGAGTTGCTGGGTAAGAGGCTACGGGCCGCGAAATGAGGTCTATTTTATTCTCTCAGGTACGCGAAGTACCAATGGTACGTTTTACCAAGATTTGCCATGCCAGTCCACAAGTTATATTCCAGGAATTTGTCAAGGAATTGTCGAAGATTTGGCCTGTTGTTGATCGTCCTGCTCGAAAACCGCTTTAATATTCGTCAACAAAGTTCTCCGCAACTGGACGCAGTCTGCTAAACAGAATACGTTATGACTCGTTAATTAGCACAGAGCAGGGACTATGTCCAAGGGCTTGACGATCCCTCCCCAGGCCATCTGCGAGTTGTGGCGCCTGCCTAGGATGTGGTGGGGTTTGACAGTGGGCCCAGTTAAACCTCTATAAAAAGCTGCATGTATCCGCAAGTAGGCTCGGCTAAAGCGACCGTGTGCCGCTCAAAGCGCACAAGCCCAAGTCCTGGTGTTAGGTGGGACGCTAAACAGCCCTGACACGACGGCCCTCCGACGAGACAGGAGGTTTGCGCAGGCCCAATAAGCCGCCTTTAAAAACAACTATTACGAACGACATAGAAGATAATACGACTCTATACAATCGGCAACGACCTAGGCGACGAATAAAGGATCACGATTGGAAGCTTGGAACATGGAACTGCAAGTCGCTAGGCTTCGCAGGTTGCGACAGGATAATCTACGACGAATTACATCCCCGCAACTTCGATGTCGGAGCGCTGCAGGAAATCTGCTGGACAGGACAGAAAGTGTGGAAAAGCGGGCATCGAGCGACTACCTTCTACCACAGCTGTGGCACCACCAACGAGCTGGGAACCGGCTTCATAGTGCTGGGAAAGATGCGCCAACGTGTGATTGGGTGGCAGCCAATCAACGCAAGGATGTGCAAGCTGAGGATAAAAGGCCGTTTCTTCAACTATAGCATTATCAACGTGCACTGCCCACACGAAGGGAGATCGGACGACGAGAAAGAAGCGTTCTATGCGCAGCTGGAGCAGACATACGATGGATGCCCACTGCGGGAAGTCAAAATCGTCATCGGTGACATGAACGCTCAGGTAGAAAGGGAGGAAATGTATAGACCGGTCATCGGTCATCGGACCGGATAGTCTGCATACCGTATCGAACGACAACTGCTAACGATGCATAAAGTTCGCAGCCTCCCGCGGAATGGTAGTCCGAAGCACTTTCTTCCCCCGCAAGAATATCCACAAGGCCACATGGAAATCACCTAATCAAGTAACGGAAAACCAAATCGACCACGTTCTAATCAACGGTAAATTCTTCTCCGACATCACGAACGTACGCACTTACCGCAGTGCGAATATTGAATCCGACCGCTACTTCGTTGCAGTATGTCTGCGCTCAAAACTCTCGACGGTGATCAACACGCGTCGGAGTCGTCCGCCGCGGCTAAACATTGGGCGGCTACAAGACGGTAGACTAGCCCAAGACTACGCGCAGCAGCTGGAGGTGGCACCCCCAACGGAAGAGCAGCTAGGCGCAGCATCTCTTGAAGATGGCTGGAGAGATATTCGATCCGCCATTGGAAGCACCGCAACCGCTGCACTAGGCACGGTGGCTCCGGATCAGAGAAACGACTGGTATGACGGCGAATGTGAGCAGTTAGTTGAGGAGAAGAATGCAGCATGGGCGAGATTGCTGCAACACCGCACGAGGGCGAACGAGGCACTATACAAACGGGTGCGGAACAGACAAAACTCGATTTTCCGGCGGAAAAAGCGCAAGCAGGAAGATCGAAACCGTGAGGGGACGGATGAACTGTACCGCGCTAATAACGCACGAAAGTTCTATGAGAAGTTGAACCGTTCACGTAAGGGCCACGTGCCACAGCCCGATATGTGTAAGGACATAAACGGGAACCTTCTTACAAACGAGCGTGAGGTGATCCAAAGGTGGCGGCAGCACTACGAAGAGCACCTGAATATCAATATGGCAGACAACGGTGGCGGTATGGTAATGAACCTAGGAGCACGCGCGCAGGACATGCAACTTCCGGCTCAGAATCTCCAGGAAATCCAGGAGGAGATCGGCCGGCTGAAAAACAACAAAGCCCCTGGAGTTGACCAACTACCAGGAGAGCTGTTTAAACACGGTGGTGAAGCACTGGCTAGAGCGCTGCACTGGGTGATTACCAAGGTTTGGGAGGATGAGGTTCTGCCGCAGGAGTGGATGGAAGGTGTCGTGTGTCCCATCTACAAAAAGGGCGATAAGCTGGATTGTAGCAACTACCGCGCAATCACATTGCTGAACGCCACCTACAAGGTACTCTCCCAAATTTTATGCCGCCGACTAACACCAATTGCAAGAGAGTTCGTGGGGCAGTACCAGGCGGGATTTATGGGTGAACGCTCTACCACAGACCAGGTGTTCGCCATACGTCAGGTATTGCAGAAATGCCGCGAATACAACGTGCCCACACATCATCTATTTATCGACTTCAAAGCAACATATGATACAATCGATCGGGACCAGCTATGGCAGCTAATGCACAAAACGGATTTCCGGATAAACTGATACGGTTGATCAAGGCGACGATGGATCGGGTGATGTGCGTAGTTCGAGTTTCAAGGTCATTCTCGAGTCCCTTCGAAACCCGTAGAGGGTTACGGCAAGGTGATGGTCTTTCATGTCTGCTATTCAACATCGCTTTGGAGGGAGTTATACGAAGGGCAGGGATTGACACGAGTGGTACGATTTTCACGAAGTCCGTCCAGTTATTTGGTTTCGCCGATGACATTGATATCATGGCACGTAACTTTGAGAGGATGGAGGAAGCCTACATCAGACTGAAAAGCGAAGCTAAACGGATTGGACTAGTCATCAACACGTCGAAGACGAAGTACATGATAGGAAGAGGCTCAAGAGAGGTCAATGTGAGCCACCCACCACGAGTTTCTATCAGTGGTGACGAAATCGAGGTGATTGAAGAATTCGTGTACTTGGGCTCACTGGTGACCGCCGATAACGATACCAGCAGAGAAATTCGGAGACGCATAGTGGCTGGAAATCTTACGTACTTTGGACTCCGTAAGACGCTTCGATCGAATAGAGTTCGCCGCCGTACCAAACTGACTATCTACAAAACGCTTATAAGACCGGTAGTTCTCTACGGACACGAGACCTGGACGATGCTCGTGGAGGACCAACGCGCACTGGGAGTTTTCGAAAGGAAAGTGTTGCGTACCATCTATGGTGGGGTGCAGATGGCGGACGGTACGTGGAGGAGGCGAATGAACCACGAGTTGCATCAGCTGTTGGGAGAACCATCCATCGTTCACACCGCGAAAATCGGAAGACTGCGGTGGGCCGGGCACGTAGCCAGAATGTCGGACAGTAATCCGGTGAAAATGGTTCTCGACAACGATCCGACGGGAACAAGAAGGCGAGGTGCACAGCGGGCAAGGTGGATCGATCAGGTGGAGGACGACTTGCGGACCCTCCGCAGACTGCGTGGTTGGCGAAGTGCAGCCATGAACCGAGCTGAATGGAGAAGTCTTTTATGTGCAGCACAGGCCACTCCGGCCTTAGTCTGATGATAAATAAATAAATAGTCTGTGTCCTGTCTTGTAGATATGACATATGAGGCCATCAAGCCAGCTCGAAGGCATGTCAAACCGAAACTCACACCCCCTCCAATTGATTTTAATCACTAGGTGGATTATTTTGTTCAACTTTTGAAAGCTCGGCCGGAATTCCATTTTTCCCAGCGGCCTTGTCGTTCTTCAGCTCTCGAACAGCTGTTCTCATTTCGTTTAGCGTTGGTGGCTCCACTTATTTAAAACTTACGTATTTAATAATGAAAAACAAAAAAAAAGAGTTTCTTGAGCCAGGTAGAAAAGCTGGCTGGTCGAATATGAGGTCATTTTTCTTACACGCCGCGGGCCACAAAAAAATGGAGCCGAGGGCCACATCCGGCCCGCGGACCGTACGTTGGGCAGCACTGCATTATAGCAAGCTAGTAGCTCTACAATTCGGTTATATGGTGTTTTGCCCAACGGCATTCGGTCAAATGGCATGTCACTGTCAACCTATGGTAGGGACACGGCAGATATTTTCGTCTCTTCGTCATAGTCTCGAAAACCAATAAAAGAGACGCTTTTTTGTAAAACTCATACGTACCAAATCGTAAGCTCAAGAGAAACGTTCTGCTATAGTGGAGTTCTAGCAAATGTACGTTGATTTCGTTGGTTTTAGCCCCTATGACGATGGACGGAAATACCTGCCGTGTCCCTATGTTACACTGGGGTCTTAAGCTTCTTAAACTGTTAGATTTAATCATTTTCTAGGTAGGCTTTGATTTTCATACCTTTCTAAATTCCTATTGACTTAATTTTCGGATTGGCTTTCAGTTAAGGGTAATAGTGTTGGCAATTCAACATCATCTCCAATGTTTTGATCCGGGGATGGGATCTTCTAACTTGACAACAGGTTAGGGTGATAGAGGGAGATCGCCATTAAGTCGGCTTGCGGACCATTCGGGTAGGGCCCAAGACCCAAAAGTATGTAAGTAAAATGAAAAAAAAATTATAATGGGATGGATCCCCTGTATTAAATTATATTTTGAATATCTATTATTCAACATAATCCTAGATCGCTGCTTTCCAGACTAATTTAGTTCTATGACCATCGAAGGGGTTAGTCTGGCGTCCGTATAGGCGTATAGGATTGCCAATCCGTGGAAGACGAGTTCAATTCTCGGTCCGGTCTAGGTTGTCTTCGGGTGGGGAAGATTCTCGACTGCCTGGGCATAATGTATCGATATTACATACTTAACACTCAAGATTTCAATTAATAACTGAGGAAATTCTAATAGAGCGATAAGTTGAAAAACAAACCAAGTTCCAGTTGAAATGAAGAACCACAGAAGAAGAAAAGGAAGATCGCCAAAGTACCTATAGTATCCCCTACGAGGCATTGAAGTACCTATAAGAACAATTTATGAACATTGTGTTTCTCTGTTGTGGAAAATGTTTATATTTTCTGTTTTCTGCTGTACGTAAAAAAACACAAAAATCAATGTTCATTCTCAAAATAAATTGCTGCCCCCGTGGCATGCTCCCCTTTTGAACTGGCATCCGCGATACGCATTCAATTTTAAGCTGACACATTTGGAATGGAAATCTCCCAGACCGTAAATTTTTCCGCTCATGATGAAATCGCACTGAACGCGACCCGCCGATTGGCCGTTCCATCATTCGTGATTCGTATCATCAATGGAAACAGATAGCGTGCGGCCGGCCTGCCCTCTCGGTGAAGCAGTTCTCACTTCGAGAATCCAATTCGGAAAGCCATCAAAACGCGATGCAAAAGCCAAAATGCCCGACATAATATCCATTCTGTATCTGATATATCTCTTCTTCACCGAGGGCGCTGGAAAGGCGAAAATCCGGAATTCGGGCTGCTATTCAGATCCACATAATGATACTATTTATGCCTCAATATAACCATAAAAATCAAAGATTAACATATTTTGCACCGAAGTCAATCCGGACTCGGATGGTTTTGGCAGCTTCTACTCCTCCCATAGTTTCACCCCGGACAGAGGAGTGCGATACATTCGCAGATAATGGGAAAAGAAATAAGAAAACGTCGGAACAAAGGCCTCCAGTCCCAAATCTGGGAATCCTTTAGTTTTTACTTTTCCCAGTTTCAATTTAGACGAAGGGATCAATTTTTGAGAAACGAAACGAAAGAACACATATCTATCCGGAACAGCCTACCGTACGGCAAATAGCATATAAAAGACAAAGATGTTTCGGCAGAAATAAGGCGTGAATATTAAGCAGCACTCGAATGAATAAAGAAAGAAGACCTGGGATTAAAATGAAAATCTCGAGATACTTCCAAGCGAGTTTAAATATCCTCATCGAAAGCTATAACAGATAAACGAAAACGTAGCTGAAAAAGGGCACCGGGCAGAACAGAGTGGGCATTATTCAGAAGCAGTCGGATGTCACGGAAAATTAATAATTTACTCGCCTCGGACACCAATTGAATCCATCTGTGAATAGGATTATTGGCCCACATTCCGACGAGAGTGGTTGCTTGGTTGATGCTCTCGCAGCTTCGCAGGACGGGATGAGCTCTTCCGCGTGCGAATCGAATAGGAAATAAATTATTTGCCTCCCAGTTTAGGTTCTGATTTATTCCAACTTCGTGGATTGTTTTCTACGCCCGGGAATAATATGTCGATAAATCGCCCGAAAGCAACTGGAGAATATTTGCTGGTGACGTAAACAGATGCTTCGATTTTTCAAAGTCCTGGTACGGATGAAAGTAGTGAATGGTAGAATGAATTGACTGACTTGCTTACTTTAAGTTTGGCATATTTTTCAAATTCGAATCCTTAGTTGAAAGAAGGTTTTTATTGTGATTCGACACATTTGTTTATTGACCGATTATGTATGTGGATATATTTGAATGTTCCTGAAGAGATGCATAAGATGTTTTTCAACCCGAGTGGATATTATTTACCTACATAGTAACTCGATTTCAGGAATCATCAAAAAATCATAATAAGCTTTACGCTTCACATCCTTATCCTTTTTTCCATACTAATACTAATTATGATAAAAATTACATCGAAAAAAATACAAAGCAAATGTAGGAGAAATCATTATAAAATGTGACTGTTGGGATGCACCACTAGATTTTCGGAGCTGAACAAGCGAGGGTTTTAGTCGAAGTTGAGTAGTTAATAAAAAAAGCGATTGGAATCAAAAAATTATTGTTAGTTCTTACATTAGAAAAATTTGGTAAAACATCCTCAAAATTAAAAAAATAGCTCACCGGCCTTCCTTTTCTCAATGCTTTTTCAATATCTGTAGATGAAAACAAATTTCCTTCGTATCAACATCAGTTTCGAGAATTTACTAACATGAAGATAACTAACAAGGATTTACACTAATCTTGTGCAGAAGAATGTGACATTTTTTTTAAAGTAATGTCCACTTTTAATATTTAGGTGCAGCGTCATTATTTCAGATTGGAATACCCCATCTACATATATAAATTAAATGTTCTGTGTTCGTATCCGCTTATTCTCAAGGATTTTCCGCTAGATAAAAACATTTCTTCAATAATCTTTGCACATGTCTGGATAAACAAATTAGTAAAGATTGTGCCAAGTTACTAAAAAGTTAATTTTACTTAATTTTTCATAAAAAAACACACATTTTATCAAACCTCTGCATGCAGTATAAAACTCGCCCATCTGATGTGCTTGATTATGCATGTCATAGTTTGAGAAGGGCGTATGCCAATAATAATTTATTTTAAATAATTATCAATTAAATAGTAAAAAGTAGGAATTGAAAAGTGAGAAAATAAAAATGAAAAGTGATGAGTGAGAAGTTATGAGTGATGAGAAGTGAGAAACAAGAAGGTAGAAGTAGGAACTGAGAATTCCACTAAAAAGCCCTCAATAGTTTTATAATCAATCATGAATTGTAAGCTGAGATTTGGGATATGAGAACTAAGGAGTGAGATGGAAGAAGCGAGAAAAAAGAATGAGAATTGAGAAGTGAGAAGCGATAGGCAAGCAGTAAGAAGTGCGAGATAAGATGTGATCAGTAAAAAGCGAGAAGCAAGTAGTAGAAGGTGAGAAGTAATAAGCTAGATACTTTGTGTGAGAAATGAGCAGTAAAAAAGCATGAAGAGGAATATGACAATTGATAAATGGGATGTGAGAAGTGAGAAACAAGACGTGAGAGGTGCAAGGTACAAGAAGTTAAATTGAGGAATAGAGAAAAAAGCGAGAAGAAAGGCGAAGGGAGATAAGTAAATAGTGTAGAATAGAATGAGCCAACGTAAGAGATTCTGGGTCATCCAAGAAATCTCTGGAGTTAGGTCCTCAGATCTACACGCGCAATCAAAGATCAATCGGATGTGAGAATGTACTTTCCAGGTCCTTCCTCCCCCGGTTTTGGAGGTACCTGACCGGAGTTCAGCTTCCCAGCCCCACTACCCTTGTTCGGGGTAGTAACCCTCCGCGTTTTGGAGCGGCCCCCAGGGAGCTCATCCCCTGGAGACTGTCTCTCCCGTTTTTGTGTCTGCTCCGTTGGAGCAGTCACCCCCGACGTACCCGCAAATACTTGAGCCTCAGTCTGGGTAGACTTTGGTACCACCGTCTTCGCTGGCACGCCCTCGGTCAATTTGACCTTGCCCGAGTTCGCGAATTCTTGGGCCTCAGTCTGGGTGAACCTCAACTGCATCGATTTCACGGGTTTACACTTGGCCGTCCCGACCGCCCTCTCCAGCTTGGCGTCCAACATCGACTTTTGAAGTTTCTGCAAGCTCTTCTTGAGGTCCTTACTGATATTATGCTTCGATGACGCAAAGTCGATGATGGCGTCCAGCTGTTCCGTCGCCACCTCGAAGGCCGAAATCCCATCGCGTTTGCGGTTCATCGCCTCCACAAGCCATGGGCCGTCAATAACCCCTACCGGCGTTTTTTTAGCCGAGATGAAGGTTAAGCGACCCACGCTGGCGCTGCGCACTGAGCTGCCGACTATTGCCTCTGGCCTCCTAGGCGGAGACCTGAACAACACACCTCTTGCGAAGGGGTTGTCGCCTACACTACTACCACTAGTTGAAGAATTTACTTGGTTTTCCATTTTGGTCCCACGAGTTGCTCGGGAAAAGAGGTCCACCACGCCGAAGCCCAGCATGACGCGGTAAGGGACAATTACTGTGGAGGGTGCCCAGGTATCCCACAGGCTCCGTTAAAGGCCTAGCTTATTATTTCACCCCCCCTGGCCATGCATCCCCTCGGCACCGGTCGCTTGACGCCTTGGGATTAGGGGTTAGGGACGATGGTCCCGGTCTAACTCGCAGTGGCCATGGGGAGGGGTCGTCAAGCCGTATGTGTGTGCGTGTGTGTGTATGTATGTTTGTGCGTGTGTGTGTGTGTGTACAAAAAATATGAGACACACTTTTTTGTGCTTAGCCTCATCCGATTTGCTTGCAACAGGTTGCATTCGACGCGGAATTCTTCCTTACTTTTTTACTATTGAAAATTGGTTCAATCGGCCAAACGGCCGTTCCAAATTTATAAAAAAAATATCTCTTTTGACGTAAAATACGTCTAAGGAGAAGATTCGGATACAGGGTGACAAATGAAAATTTCCAAATCCGAGACCGTCTTGAAATCATGTAAGATTTTGTACGTTAATAGCGCATTCATTTTTCGATGGATTTTTGAGATTTATATATCAATCGACTCGGAAACTCTCCACGAATTTTCCAGGGTATTGGACCATTTTGGCAGCACCTCTTTTTCCCGTTCGCAACGTGAGTCTCATTCGGCCGTCGTTCAGTGTAGTTTGTTTTTGGGCCCTTCTTTTTGTGCGGTGCTTCGCACCAGTTTGCCACAAAAAGTAGGGCCACAGCAGTGACTGCAGTCGGCGATATACATACAAGCGCATGTTTGTGCAAGGATAGGATGATCTATTGTTAGCAACGGCAATGCAATGTCATAAGGCTATCTGACGTTTAATCATCTATCTCTTGCACGCGCACGGGAAGGATAGGATTTGTTTTCATACGGAAACGCTTCGGAAGCGTTTCCGTATGAAAACAAACCGTATCCCGTCTGTGCGCGTGCAAGAGAAAGATGATAAACGTCAGATAGCCTTATAATGCGATAATCGCAATGCAAATGAACAAACATTTTCGATTCAAAGATAACCTAGGAAAATGGTGAGCCATTTTATGATAAACTGCAAATTGTTAATTATATTTTTATTATTAAATATGAGCCAAAATCAAAAGCATTCAATTTTAATTCAGGAAGTTTCAGAAGAAGTTTCAGATACTCTGTGGGTACAATCATGCGGGGCTTATTGTAAACGGCTATAGCTTCGGAACGCATACTTTATTGAAACGGGCTATAGGTTACAATAGAATCATTACTTTCTAGCTCCCGGATCTAAGATTCTTGCAATTATATTAATAATATGGTTGCGCGAGTATGTTGTCCATAATGCCACTGCCAGATAGTGGGAGTTAGATTGTAATAAAATAGCACAAATACCCTATTCCCGTCCGCAGCGTTTACTACTCTGGCGCATCTCAACCGAATGGCTTGGTTTTTGGGACCGTTCTGACTCAAATCCCGAGTATGACTCATATTCCGAACACTGGCATTTTAGCGCCCTAAAACTAAAACTGGCATTGGTTTTCCGCACTGAGGATCAAGATAACAAACGAATTCTAACTCCTGTGGAGAAAATTACACGAATAAAGTTAAAATGGGCATTTAAAAGCTAAAGTTCGGAATATGAGTCATGTTCGGAATTTGAGTCAAAACGGTACATGGCTAGTATTTGTTGATATCTAGTTGGCGCAACCGGGTTTTATCGACTTGCGCTTCTTTGTCGGACTCAACAATATGACTATCCCTTCTCTGTCAACTATTCCTCGAAACTCCAAATAACAAAAGGCGGAGATTCTGCCAAAGGTCCAAGGCTCGTATTCTTCCACCAGTGATGACTCGATGCTCTGACTACCATTGGACAGAGGCACCTGTTTGTCCGTAGCCAGAGCAGAGATTCTTTGCAAGGTCCAGGGCCGATGCGTATCGTCTCGCATCTGTCGTTAAATCTCTAAATCGTGGTACACGCACTCACCAGTATTCACCCCCAGCAACAAACATATAGCACATCGATCACAGTAACTTATATACATATGCCCGAATTCTCTCACAATATGGTTACTGCAACAAGATTGGCTCAACGTGTGCTGCTTGGGATATCATAACCATGTAACGCTAGTGAGTTATTTTTATTTCAGAATAGTATTATTTAATAATCATACTCCATTATTTCCACCTATTTATTACTACAAATAAACTAGAATAGTGGTCGAAAATTTGGAATGAAACTGAATCCCTACTAATTTTACTCTAAGTCGAATGCAACAGTTGGAATTGCGAAAAGCTTGGGGTTTTAAAGTTAAAATTTTAAGTTATCGTACCGTCGTCGGCGAGACAACGGGTCAAATGGGGGTGAGAAAGGGTCACTGTTTCAACTACATATAATGCTTGTAAAATAGATTTAATGTACAGGGGTTAGACAAAAAGGTTGAGATAGGCAAAAATTTGTCGATGTTCAAATCATCATAACTTTGCGTACAATGATCCGATTTTGATGAAACTGGGACCATCGGACGCGGAAACTCTTCTTGTATACTGTCCCCATGCGAAACCTCTGATCGGCGCATGGCCACCGGAGATTTCCGAGGGTATGTTAAAAATGCATTTTTTTTTCTGCTTGTCATTTTATATGACGTTTACTGCTATCATGTTTTATTCTTTTCCCAGAAACTAGAACTAATATTCTGACCAATGCTGGCAGCAGATCGAAAATCCGTTAGATATACGCAGAGACATGGCCATTTTCGTGAAAACGGTACGGGATTGTCCATACTCCCTGAACAAATGTCACTTTCGCAGAACACCCGGAACCTGTTACAAATTGGCCAGAGGATCTTATAGTCCTCAAAATGTATCTTTAATAAAAATCCTACATTCATCGTCTTGGGAAAACATGAATTTTGGCACCCATATATGCATGGTTCCAGATGGCGCCAAAACCGGCCCCTCCTGGAAGGCCCATGGAACCTGTTGTAAGGGTAGCAGTGGACACTATCATTTTGGAAATGTTTCTGTAGTCATCGTTTCGCAAAGCCATGAAGTCAGATACTCATATTTACATTTTTCCGATCTGTTATCATTTCATCATGTTCCCGGTACTGTTTTTACGGAATTGGCTATATCTCTGCGTAGTTTAGATGGATTCTCGATTTACAGCCACCATTGGTCGGCATATTAGTTCTAGTTTTTGGAGAAAGCATAAAACATGATGAAAGTAAATGTCACATAAAATGACAAGCAGTGGAAAAAATGCATCTTGAACATACTCTCGGAAAACCCGGAACATCTCCGGTGGCCAAGGACCAATCTCAGGGACAGTAAACTAGAAGAGTGTTTGCTTCTGATGGTCCTGGTTTTATCAAAATCGGATTATTATACGCAAAGTTCTGCTGATTTCAATTTCGACTTATTCTTACCTATCTCAACCTTTTTGTCTAACCCCTGTATCTGAGAACAATAAAACTGAATTATAAGTGACCTTTTTGAACGGTTTTGTTATCCGACCTCCAGACTGTCGTCGGTGAGGGCTCGGACGTCACCCCTGACTACGGTATCCAACACTTTTTTATATTTTAAGTTATTGTAATTTTGTTCTAAACCAGTGACATAAGTAATCAAATGAATTATCTTAAAATATGACTACATTCCTCAATGCACCAAACTGTTCTACGTAGTTTACGTTGGGCGGTCGTGTCTTGTACATAACCCTTCAGATTTTTTTTTTCATTTTTTCCAAGGGTGCCCTTGAAAAAAAATTCAGAACTGATTTAATTTTTTTGTTTTTTCAAAAACTTCTTCAATGCATTCAATTTTTTTGTGGTGGTTACAATGGCAGCTGTCCCTTGCTATTAATGTACATTGTACCCCGCCCATATTGGCTTCTATGAACCTCCCGTTTTTCATCATCACACATACGTTCCTAAGCTATGTTGCTCATGTGGTCACTGTTATGGGCCGTGTTGATGAAAACAAGGATTTGTATAACAGCCCACCCACATCATTATAAGCACTTAGTATTGTCAAACTACCACTAACATCAACATCACTCTTTTCTTCTTCTTTACCTTTACAAAAGTATATACGTTTTTCTGCCATTACGAATCATTTCACTCAGTATAAGCAATGAAATCACGCATCATATTCACCTACTATCATTACGTTAATGTTAACATAGTCATCATGATCACCAAAAATTATTGCGGTCACTATCACCGTATCGTTCTTTCTTCACATTCATAACTCCTCCACTATCTTAACTCCCTTAAGCAGGAAACCAACATCAGAAACGAGTCACCAAACGGTCAAAACCAAATTACTAAATCGTCAGCACCATCTTTGTTCATAATTCCGTTCAACCTTTCCAAATTCACGTCACGACTTATACTTTGTTCACACTAGGGCCTTGTAACATGTTATTCGGCTATCTTGATGAGCTTTCTTTTGTCGATAATTTGACATGTTATTCAGGCCGTAGTGCAAACATAGTATTAATAAGTATATAAGTCACTGCTTACGATTTTGTTGAACACTTGAACACTGATTTACTTAATGTAGACCCATAACTGCCAACACCATCTAACACATCACACGCCACACGCTACATCAATTTTTACATCAACTATATTTTGCACTTCTCAGTAACCATCCTAAACAACACTCCAGCATAATTTTCCAACTATTGCCTAAATCAAATTTTAGGTTATTGTTTTGATATAATATACACACACACAGAAACATGTATACATTTTTTCACAAATGTGTATATATATAAACAAAGTATGGTTATCATTTACAAAGTAAACACATATGATATATACATTTAGGCAATGGAATAAAAATATGATAAAGTTATAAGTTATTTGCACTTACCATGTATTTTATTTACTTACCACTTATTAGCTTTAATAAGTGTTTACCGTTCCAGGTTCTTTCGATTCCTGACGAATTCCTACTAGTAGGATCATGCTGCATTTGGTGTTGGCTCGGAGTCTTTTTAATTTCGAAGCTCCATCATAATTTATTATAGTTGAGATCGGGTTAGATAGTGAGGAAAATAATGAAAAGAATGGATATTAGTAAATGTCATTCTATTATTTATGAGGTTCTTTTAAATGGGATTCTCAAATCAATGTAGTTTTATATTTAATATCAGTCGGATTTAAATAAATAGCTTGATTTTTTTCCAATTTCAGTTAGAGAATTATATAATAAGTGATTAATTTGGTTACAGCATAGCTGGGCCTTTCGACGATAATATCGATTTATTAAATAATTTTTCCTCAATGTGGTCCACGTTGTCTAGTAACTAATCTAGCAGGTAATAATGAGCACTCCATTTTATAACTTATTTTTAACATAAACGTTGACTACGATAAAATTATGAGAAGTCTCTTTTTAAAGTAACACTCTAGTACAGGATGCTAGCTTGGATCAGCTAAATAGTATCTTCAAAACTATGTCGCATAGGACATTAAACTACGGAGCCAATATTGAATACATTCAAATGAATTATAGATTGTTGTGAAAGGAGGTGTCTGTATCGATAACTTATTTTGACATAATTCAGTTACAACACAATAGGAGGCTAAGCACAATTGACTGACTATTAAAAGGCTCTTAATTCAATAAATTCAGTCTCATTATACCACACCTCCCTTAGCTTCTATCCGCGACATGTAGCACGCACCCTGGCGGTCATTGAGGAAACCGAATAGGAGTATACGAACTTACAATTCAATTCCCAAAATCTATACCACTTTCTTCATGTGAATTCAAATAGATTCCAACCCCCAGTTCGTAGACTCCTACCAGCACAGATTACAAATCTCCTAGAATATAGCAATATTTGTGGAGAATTATAATCCAAAGCCCAGGGTTCTTCAATGCATTCAAATTAAAGCAAAAATGCGAATTGATAAAAATAACTGAATCTATCTCCCTAAAGTGCAATTTTGACCTCTTTTATGTGCTTTTCTTGTTACTCGAATGTGTTTTCTTGTTTTATAGTACACGAGAAATGCACCATCACCGCTAGGTGGATTACTTTGGGTTTTTCATTTATTAGTGGAAGCTACGCCGCCAAGAGACTCTGTGTCAGCTTCTGCTGCGATGTTCAGCTGGGTGCCTTTCTAATGCTTGTTTACAGATTTCGTTTCTGCCTCTACGTAATGTTTCCGCTTCCGTTACTGAATTTCTGTTGCTATCGGCATCTGGTGACAAAGCCAAAATAGCTCGTTGTTTGAGATTCAGTTTGAAGGCCACAAGACACAATGTACCTCAGGCATCTGTTGATGAACACCTGCTACCATTGAGTATTTTCCACTGATACACGCCATGTTTCACTAGCATATAGTAACAAAGTATTCACGATATAATTAAGAAGTCCTCGTACTGTGCCGACGAGACCAATGATTTTTTTTTCTGGAACCCCCCTTTCGTCTCTATATTTTTTCGGGGCTGAGACGGTTGAAAACTTTTTCGTAGTCAATGAAATCCAAAAGAGAACCTCTTTGAATTCGTTGACCTAACCCTAAATGTTTTGGAGCGTGACAATATGGCCCACACAAGATTTTCCGGCACTGAGGAGACTTGCTTCTCCTGTATGTGGGCTAGGATTACTTTGTATACACAGAAAAAAATAATGAAAAGTAAACAATGCGTATAATTTGAGATGCGGATTTTTACGCTATTCTACGCTGCGATAGTCCCCTTCCTAACTAGTTTGCTTGCAACTTACATGCAATATTGGCGATTGCCGTCAAATTTTGTGTAAATATCGGTTTAATCCCGTTTGTAACTACGCTCCTAAAGTTGCGTTTTCCCCATGTTAATTGGCGGCCCAAAACAGCGTCTGACTCGTAGCGGGCGGCTGAACAAGAAATGCGGTGTCACGTCAGCTATTCCTAAGATGGCAGCCCCATCACGTGGCTAGGTATCGCAGCCCTGGTAAGGCGGCATACCGAAAAACCAACAATCAACCCAGAAAAATGTTATCGAAAATATAGGATTAAACAATCAGCAAAGGACACGGCAGTTTTAACGGGAAAACGGTTGGAAACTTGGTACGTTAGGACCCTTTTGGAACCTTCAATAATTGCCCTCCTTGCTTGAGAGGTGCAAAAGACGAAGGTTGATGTTGCAGCACTTCGGGAGACGAGGAACAGACAGGAAAACGGGAATTCAGGGCAGTTGACCCAATTGCGGATACCTCAAGTAGGTATTACATCTACTACAGTGGCGGCGAGAAGGTGGAGCATGGTGTTGGTTTCAGAGTGGTTGGTAAGCAGTTAGAAAGTCACAAAAACTTTGTTGATTTGAACAGGAGATCATTGTGTAGATGTTGCATCTGCCCGTTGAAATGGTTCGATATTCTTGTTTATAATGGTAAAAACATCGAAAAAGTTTAAGGGGAGCATTTTGGACTGTTCTCTCCTACGTAAACAGTGCAGTGGTGCAATTTGTCGACAGCGCATGCTGAGTGCGAAATTAGATTACTAACATCTTTTCATAAAAGTCCACTGTTGTAATAAGTGTGCAAAAAGTTCTTGCGCACGTGCTGTTCCTTCGACTGTTTCTGTCGGGATTTCACGCAGCATAAATACGACACGCTGATTCCATTTTTTCTAACATTACGTTTAAATTAACCCAAAAGACGGAATGTTATCGACTGAAAATGATGCAATTCAACCATTTAAGAAGATTATGGTTATTAATTGGTTAATCTTTGTCGCATTATTGCGCTTTGCTTCGGTCGAAACATGCGCGATCTTCATTAGTTTGTAGTAGCCATCGAGCAAAAAAGTGCAGTAATAAAATATATCTATCTTCGGTGGCTCATGCGCATGTATTGTGCTTTGCTCCGGTCGAAACAAGCGCGATATTTTTTAGATTGCAGTAGTCATCGAACAAGAAAGTGCAGTGCGAGAGCAAGTGAGTAAGAGTGCTGCGCTTCCGTTCGGTCGTCCAAAACGCGTCCAAACGCAGTTTTTATATGACAGCGCGAGACAGCTTATTAGTGTTATTTTCCATCTCATATATCGCACCGCTTACCGAAGGGAATCCAGATAAATTATCCTTTGTAACTAAAACGATATGCTTTCCCAAGACAATCGTGGATATGCAGAGGTATGCTCGGTCTCTAGTAGCAACGAAAGTTGGACGAACAATCCTTCCCTTCCTATATACTGCAAGGACGTGGCCGGTGCCGTTTCATTCATTTATTTAGTTAACATCTAAACAGATAACACTGAATCAACAATTTGACGCCACAATGCACGGTTCGAGGTCGCATCTCTCCATCCTCGGATACGCCCCACGCTCGCCAAGTCGTTTTGCACCTGGTCTGCCCATCTCGCTCGCTGCGCTCCACGCCGTCTCGTACTTGCCGGATCGGAAGCGAACACCATCTTTGCAGGGTTGCTGTCCGGTATTCTTGCAACATGCCCTGCCCATCGTACCCTCCCGGCTTTAGCTACCTTCTGGATACTGGGTTCGCCGTAGAGTTGGGCGAGCTCATGGTTCATTCTTCGCCGCCACACACCGTCTTCTTGCACACCGCCAAAGATGGTCCTAAGCACCCGTCTCTCGAATACTCCGAGTGTTTGCAAGTCCTCCTCGAGCATTGTCCATGTTTCATGTCCGTAAAGGACAACCGGTCTTATTAGCGTCTTGTACATGACACATTTGGTGCAGTGGCGAATCTTTTTCGACCGCAGTTTCTTCTGGAGCCTGTAGTAGGCCCGACTTCCACAGATGATGCGCCTTCGTAGTTCACGACTAACGTTGTTGTCAGCCGTTAGCAAGGATCCGAGGTAGGCGAATTCCTCGACCACCTCGAAGGTATCCCCGTCTATCGTAACACTGCTTCCCAGGCGGGCCCTGTCGCGCTCGGTTCCGCCCACAAGCATGTACTTTGTCTTTGACGCATTCACCACCAGTCCAACTTTTGTTGCTTCACGTTTCAGGCGGGTGTACAGTTCTGCCACCTTTGCAAATGTTCGGCCGACAATGTCCATGTCATCCGCAAAGCAATTAAATTGACTGGATCTGTTGAAAATCGTACCCCGGCTGTTACACCCGGTTCTCCGCATGACACTTTCTAGCGCAAAGTTGAACAACAGGCACGAAAGTCCATCACCTTGTCTTAGTCCCCGGTGCGATTCGAACGAACTGGAGTGTTCGCCCGAAATCTTCACACAGCCGGCGCCGTTATTGACTTTTAATATTTGAGCTCCCGAAACGTGTACATTGAGAATGGTTAGCTAATCCTAAGCCCCATTTATTGTGTTTACTGTACAATTTCGCAAGTTCAGTCAATCACGGAGTAGCAACTACGAATTGTGCGGTCATAATGCTCATGCTCAGTAATTGGTTAATCTTTGATTACCCCTTTTTCGAATCATACTTACTACTTCTCCACAATGCAATGCATTAGGTTGTGCTTGTTGAAATGTAGTTCTTTAGCCCTGCTCCCTGTTCCCGTGTTGGAGTGTAACTCTGAATGTATATTGATAAATGGCCCGTCATTCTTCATGATTTGGAAAGGTCTGGTTTTCAGCAAGATTCGGTGAACCTGCATCAAGTATTTCGTGCCTGTGAAAACAGGTCCCCTGCTCCCTGTTTGGAGCGGTTTCTATAAATGTAGTTGGTTGTGCAGTGTGGAAATAACTCACTCGAAAGAGTTGAATAAAGGATGATACCATATTGTAGCTTGAATAACCCAAAGTGTACAAAATATAAGTATTTCAAGTGCATGCAATATTTTTGTTAATGCTTTTTCGCGTTATTCAAAAGTAAAATTAAAAGAGGAAATACAAAAAAATAACTTTTATAAAATAGACCATGTTTCAGTCTGAATAAAAAAAATCAAGAAATAAACATTGCTTCACAAGTTCTCGAAAGTTCACCATCTGTGGTAACCCTTTCCCAAATTCACCTGCATTGCTCTTATGTTTGTAATGCTATTTGAATTGATTAAAACGAATGAAAAATTTAAGCTCTATGTTTTCCATCGAACAATAGTGTTCACCTTATTCAACCCTTACCATTTCCAACACTTTGCATCTTTTAGCTCCTAGCGATTGACGTTCTGTGACAGTTGAAAAAATGGTTCTTTCTCGGTTAGATCCTGAGGGGAAAATAAATGAAAGTCAACCTCCTTGTGACACTCGACTGACACCATTTTCTCCATTCCATCGCATCCCCAAATCCATCGCACCCGTTGAGGGACGACCAACTCTTCTACTTCTATCCCCACCGTTTAACCCATGTTCCTTTTGCCAACCTCATTCAGTCACACTTCCTAACTGGCGCCGTCTCCGATGGGTCATGAATACTTGTCCGTCCGTTCACAGACAATTCAACCCCAAAACACCTGACAACGGTAGAATGAAATCGGATTCCATTTCTTCACCAGGCCCGACTCCTACCACGGAACACCATTCGAATAAATTAAATCGTTTTAATTAACTTTAAGCCCTGGCGCGGACACAAACCGGTTTAGGCGATGTTTTGAATGGGCCAGGATTTTCTTTCAGGCCACAATCGCTTCGGGCGGTTGTAATTTGTCTATTGAAACAGGTTAACGAGAGGGTGCAAAAGAGGCAATCAAGCTTCACTTCTGTGTCAGAATGGTCTCTCGAGAGCGTTTCACAAATAAATGGTGGGCAAACAGAAAGGGTTCTTCCGGGGATGCCAATGATTTCGGAATTGGCTGTGAAACATTTGCGAATCGGAAGGGTAGCAGTTTGAAATTTTACATCGGCAGAAGTTTTGCTCTTGTTAATCCAAATTTGTGGTTGTTTTCCTCCTAAGTAGTTTGTACATTTATTAAATGGAATATCATTAATAATCCAGGTATGTCAACCAAATTACTGAATACTGAAACGATTTAATGAATTGATTGCAATCTGACCCATTTATCTTCATTTCTAACTGAATAAGATAAGACGCTAAAAAATTTCAAAGTAAATCAGTGAAGTTTCAATGCTTTGCAACTTTAATGTTTCAAAACTGTTCAACAAATCCTCCGACCGCAATCTCAAGCGTTTCTGCGGTTTTTACATACAACATCGCAGTACTATTGTGAATTTTGAATTTTCATCGCCAGCTCAAGGAACTCATCAAGATCATCTAACTTATAATCTTGTTTACAAGAACAGTGCGCACATTGTGAAAGAAATCAGTCATCTATCACAATTTTAAGAACGTTAACGACTACAATGAATACGAAAACAATGTTGGAGCCCCTGAAAGCAATTTAGCACCGTTCCGTTGAATTATAAATGTTGTTAATTTGATCTCCATCAAACAACTGCTAAGTAGTCTTAGCTGTATCTCATGCTGCTTTAAACTTCATGAGAGGATATCTCATCTCATCGAATACCAACCGAGGCGACACGAAAAGCGTGCTCAGCATTTTCGACAGCTCCAGAAATTAACTTAATTAGTGAGGCATGGACGAGTTTCTTTCCAAGTTCATTTTATCTAAATTATTTTTCCCCCTTTTACCGCCGCCAGTTTCTGCCGAATTGACTTTAGTCTGGGAATGGTCGAGTGTTGCGTTGCGGACTACTCATAAAAACTGTTATTCATAACAAAACTGCCACTGCTGCCTTTTATATGGCCACTTCAAGGATCCCCTTGTTCTTGTTTCGTTTGGCCTGGCTCATCATTCACCAATAATAGCAGCAAAAGTCGCCATAATTCCCCCGTTCAAAGTTTCGTCTTTTCAGTTCATGTCATCACTTTGCACAGATTGAATGACGACCCAGAAAGCCTTTCGAGTAATGGGACTAGCGTGGAAGCGGGACGTGATTGTATCAGCTGGCTAGCTGGATGATCGTCTCCGGCGCCGAGTGTTGTTCAGATTATTTTCATTTGTGATGCTTTTTTGTTTATGCAAATGAACGGAAAGTAGGACACAATCAGTGACATTATATGGATCAGGCCTAAATTTTTTGAAGAATATTGATTGGTTTTTAATACTTTACTTCATGCTATTGAATTCGCATCCGATTGATCACTATTGAATTTGATGGCTTCCAAAAGTTGTGAAGAAAATGTTGTAACGATCCACGAATTTTTGTGTCCTGGCGTATTAAAAAGGAAAGATTTTTTACTTATTTGTTATTTCCAACATGAACTTTGCCTGCTTTTCAACTTAGTATTCTATGAGCATTTCCTCAGTAATTAAACTTCTAATGTCCAAGGACGCCATTAGACGGGGTATTTTGATTATTTTTTATATTTTTCAATAATTCATTATTTCATTTTCATTTATTTAGTTAACATCTAAACAGATAACACTGAATCAACAATTTGACGCCACAATGCACGGTTCGAGGCCGCATCTCTCCATCCTCGGATACGCCCCACGCTCGCCAAGTCGTTCTGCACCTGGTCTGCCCATCTTGCTCATTGCGCTCCACGCCGTCTCGTACCTGCCGGATCGGAAGCGAACACCATCTTTGCAGGGTTGCTGTCCGGCATTCTTGCAACATGTCCTGCCCATCGTACCCTTCCGGCTTTAGCTACCTTCTGGATACTGGGTTCGCCGTAGAGTTGGGCGAGCTCATGGTTCATTCTTCGCCGCCACACACCGTCTTCTTGCACACCGCCAAAGATGGTCCTAAGCACCCGTCTCTCGAATACTCCGAGTGCTTGCAAGTCCTCCTCGAGCATTGTCCATGTTTCATGTCCGTAGAGGACAACCGGTCTTATTAACGTCTTGTACATGACACATTTGGTGCGGTGACGAATCTTTTTCGACCGCAGTTTCTTCTGGAGCCCGTAGTAGGCCCGACTTCCACAGATGATGCGCCTTCGTATTTCACGACTAACGTTGTTGTCAGCCGTTAGCAAGGATCCGAGGTAGACGAATTCCACGACCACCTCGAAGGTATCCCCGTCTATCGTAACACTGCTTCCCAGGCGGGCCCTGTCGCGCTCGGTTCCGCCCACAAGCATGTACTTTGTCTTTGACGCATTCACCACCAGTCCAACTTTTGTTGCTTCACGTTTCAGGCGGGTGTACAGTTCTGCCACCTTTGCAAATGTTCGGCCGACAATGTCCATGTCATCCGCGAAGCAAATAAATTGACTGGATCTGTTGAAAATCGTACCCCGGCTGTTACACCCGGCTCTCCGCATAACACCTTCTAGCGCAATGTTGAACAACAGGCACGAAAGTCCATCACCTTGTCTTAGTCCCCGGCGCGATTCGAACGAACTGGAGTGTTCGCCCGAAATCTTCACACAGTTTTGCACACCATCCACCGTTGCTTTGATCAGTCTGGTAAGCTTCCCAGGAAGCTGTTCTTGTCCATAATTTTCCATAGCTCTACGCGGTCTATACTGTCGTATGCCGCCTTGAAATCAACGAACAGATGGTGCGTTGGGACCTGGTATTCACGGCATTTTTGAAGGATTTGCCGTACAGTAAAGATCTGGTCCGTTGTCGAGTGGCCGTCAACGAAGCTGGCTTGATAACTTCCCACGAACTCGTTCACTAATGGTGACAGACGACGGAAGATGATCTGGGATATCACTTTGTAGGCGGCATTAAGGATGGTGATCGCTCGAAAGTTCTCACACTCCAGTTTGTCGCCTTTCTTGTAGATGGGGCATATAACCCCTTCCTTCCACTCCTCCGGTAGCTGTTCGGTTTCCCAGATTCTGACTATCAGTTTGTGCAGGCAAGTGGCCAGCTTTTCCGGGCCCATCTTGATGAGCTCAGCTCCGATACCATCCTTACCAGCGGCTTTGTTGGTCTTTAGCTGTTGAATGGCTTCCTTAACTTCCCTCAAGGTGGGGCTGGTTGGCTTCCATCGTCCGCTGAACTGACGTAGTCACCTCCTCCGCTGCCTTGACTTTCACTGCCTGTACTCTCAGCGCCATTCAGATGTTCCTCGTAGTGCTGCTTCCACCTTTCGATCACCACACGTTCGTCCGTCAAGATGCTCCCATCCTTATCCCGGCACATTTCGGCTCGCGGCACGAAGCCTTTGCGGGATGCGTTGAGCTTCTGATAGAACTTGCGTGTATCTTGAGAACGGCACAGCTGTTCCATCTCCTCGCACTCCGCTTCTTCCAGGCGGCGTTTCTTCTCCTGAAAAAGGCGGGTCTGCTGTCTCCGCTTCCGTCTATAACGTTCCACGTTCTGCCGGGTACCTTGCTGCAGCGCGACCGCCCGCGCTGCGTCCTTCTCCTCCAGAATCTGTCTGCACTCTTCGTCGAACCAATCGTTCCGTCGACTTCGACCCGTATACCCGACGTTGTTCTCCGCTGCGTCGTTAATGGCTGCTTTGACTGTATTCCAGCAGTCCTCAAGAGGGGCCCCATCGAGCTCACCCTCTTCCAGCAACGCTGCCTCGAGATGCTGCGCGTATGCAGTGGCGACATCAGGTTGCTTCAGTCGCTCTAGGTCGTACCGCGGCGGTCGTCGGTACCGAACATTGTTGATGACGGATAGTTTTGGGCGCAGTTTAACCATCACCAGATAGTGGTCAGAGTCGATGTTAGCGCCACGATATGTCCTGACGTCGATAATGTCGGAGAAGTGCCGTCCATCAATCAGAACGTGGTCGATTTGTGATTCTGTCTGCAGTGGTGATCTCCAGGTGTACCGATACGGGAGGCTGTGTTGGAAGTAGGTGCTGCGAATGGCCATATTCTTGGAGGCGGCGAAATCAATTAGTCGTAGGCCGTTTTCGTTCGTCAGCCGGTGAGCGCTGAACTTTCCAATAGTCGGTCTAAACTCCTCCTCTTGGCCAACCTGAGCGTTCAAATCTCCTATGATGATTTTGACGTCGTGGCTTGGGCAGCTGTCGTACTCACGTTCCAGCTGCGCGTAGAATGCGTCCTTATCATCATCAGTGCTTCCGGAGTGTGGGCTATGGACGTTGATTATGCTGAAGTTGAAGAACCGGCCTTTGATCCTCAACCTGCACATTCTTTCATTGATCGGCCACCACCCGATCACGCGCCTTTGCATATCGCCCATCACTATGAAAGCTGTTCCCAGCTCGTGTGTGTTGCCGCAGCTCTGGTAGATGGTATGATTACCTCTAAACGTTCGCACCATTGATCCCTTCCAACAAACCTCCTGCAGCGCTACGATGCCGAATCCACGGTCCTTGAGCACATCGGCGAGTATGCGTGTGCTCCCGATGAAGTTGAGAGATTTGCAGTTCCACGAACCGAGTTTCCAATCGCTAGTCCTTTTCGTCGCAGTGGTCTTCGCCGATGGTTCCGGTCCGTACTCTCTTGTTGATTGTTCGTTGCTTATGATTTTTAAAGGCTGGCTTGCAGGGCCTGACACCAAACCCCTAAATTTCCGGAGGACCATTCCTCCTTATTTCCGGTGGACCATGGTGCACAGTTTCACTTAGAGTCCCTCGCTGGCACTCGGACGATGATCAGCCGCCCCTAACATGGAGAACAGACGCTGTTGTGAGCCGATCCTGACATGGAGAACAGACGCTCAATAAGATTTGCACCTCCGGAGAGGAGCAAACCCCCCCTTCCCTGTCAGCATACGACCATAGTTCCCACCGGGGTTGGTTACCCGATCTTCCCTAAGGTTGCTCGTATCCCGGCCAGCACCGCGGGGAGGTAGGGATAGGAGTTGCTGGGTAAGAGGCTAAGAACCGCGAGATGGGATCTATTTTATTCCTTCAGGTACGCGAAGTACCAATGGTACGCTTTACCCAGCATTTGCCGTGCCAATTTTTCAATAATATAAACTCCAATATATGTTTCAATGTGGTATAAAATCAATTTTCAAAGTTCTACAAATTTATAAAAAAATATTGAAAATTGAGTAATATTTGGTTCCTTCGTGTTTTCGCTCGTATACCTATACCTTTTCTACAACTAACCTTATTCAATAGAAGGTTATAGTGGTGAACGTTACACTCTAAAATATTCATCCAACTCGTAACACGGAAAATAAAAAACTAACCCTGAAAATTTGAAAATTGCGATAAATCAGCATTTGATAGGAATCTAAACATGTTGAAAAATCAAAAAAGAATAATAGATTCAAGAAACTATTTGATTGGATAAAAACTTGAAAAACAAAACTTTAAAAAAATCAAAGTGTGAAATTGATAAATCGCGAATTAATAATTTGTAATGCCCAAACCGTGTTTAGATCGATTTTAGAAAACTAAATAATGATTTTGAGTGAAAACACATCTCCGGATTGGCAATCCTATACTTCTTTGCACGCAAGGCTACTGGAGACCCCCAAAAAATATGCACAGCTAACGAATTGAATACACCCAACCGGTGATTGTTAGATTTTCTAACAATTGTGAATAAGAACCTATCAAAACCTGTATAAGAACTGGGTATATGCAAAAATGCTAGATTCTTACGCAAATTTTGTATGAGATCATAAAGTTTCGCAAGCTTTTCTTACAAAACTTGCTTGTAAGCCTTTTTTTATATAAGAATCTAACAAGTTCGCATATGCCTAGTTCTTATACAGTTTTTTTGTAAAATCTTATATTTCGCCTAATTATTTAGTTACTAACGTTTATATAAAAAAAATCATCCAATCCTAATTCATTTTCTGGTGTTTCTAGAAAGTAACTGTAGAATTTCGTAAGTGTAGTAATTATAAATTTGTTTGATGATTTCGATTTATGTTTCTAAGCACAGGATAAATGAAGTCATGTGGCTCTAAACTAATTAAAATTTATACTTTAGACAAAGATGTCTTCTCTAGAATCTCCAGATATCTCGCACCCTTTGACATCCAAACAGTTTATGTTCTACAGTTTCTGGTTTTTCAGGACATATTTCACAGAACGAGTTATCTATAACGTGTCGTCGGTACAGCAGCTCCCGATGTTTGATTTTTGAGTGCATGACCATATACCAGTTAGAAATCTGCTTAGACGTAAGTTCTCTGAGCACTGTGAAGATGTATAAAACCATTTTTCAATGTTGTTGTTCCGCCGATACAAAGCCAGGATCAGGTGCCAAGGACAGAAGATGCCGGTAAATTTCTAACGACGATGGTGCGTTCAAGATGATTTCCGGCAATCGAGATATTTCCGGGGAGTTTTTTGCCAGGAATATATGGCTAAACATAGAAGGAACCGAGACTCTTTTCTAGGAAGCTGCCCAGGAGAGGGAGATGAGAAGCCAGACTAATCAGGCGGTTAACTAGCAGTGATTTTGACTTTGTTTCCGGACATTTCAGATTCAATCCACCTCAAAGTTTCGGTACAATTAGGTTTCTGTGAGATGCATACAAGACTTACACTCTTGCAGCGTCCTACTCCTCGCGCATGATGGATAATGACGATGATGACAGATTGATTGTATCAGCGTCATTGCACTGCTTCGTCAACACACCAGTACGACCAAGCTTCAAAGGAGCATCAGCAGCCTCGGGTCAGTTCACATCCTGACAGCAGCAAAGATACTTGGTAATCAAGAGCTGTTCCATGTTGAGTGATTCCTCACACTAGTTGAACATTCACATTGGCGACGGTGATAGGACGAAAAAAAAGCAGTATAGTAAACAAAATAGGAGGAATCACTCAATATGGGAAATCAAAGTGTTTATTCTGGAGTGCAAGAAGAAGGAAACCAAACAGGTAAACAAAACTTTTTTTTCGCGTTTTACATACGGCGCGTATTGAAAACCGCCGCAAAAAGGTAATGAAAACCACCGGCGTGTAAAGAAAACCGCTGAAAAGGATGGCGAGTAATGTAAACCGCCAAGCGAAAAAGGCATGTATTGGAAACTGCCGTGGAAAACAATGGTGTGTAAAGGAGACCGCCAGTTATAAAAATTAAACCCGTAGAAAGAATCAATATTTTCTCAGCCACAGGGGCAAAAGATGGCGAGTAATGAACACCGCCAAGAGAATAGCTGGTGATTATTGGAAAATCGCCAAGTGTAAAAAAGGGAAAATATGACGTGTAACGAAAACCGTTAAAGAAAAAAATGTAAATATAAAATAGCCATACAAAAAATGGTGGGTAATGTAAACCGCCGGTTAAAAGAATCAGCGTGTGAAGAACACCGGAGGAAAAATATGGCGTGTAATGAAAACCACCAAGTAATGTAACAACTTATATTGAAAATAAACGCATAAAAAATTAGCCTCTGGAAGAATATTTTAAATAAATCGTAACCATAGAGGAACGACGATAGTATTGTTGTCACCGCCGTGGAGAAATATGGCTAAGCACTGCAGAAAAAGATCTTAAAGATTATTATACGCGTAGGACACCAGAAAACCTTGAAAGCAAGACGTAAGATTGTCAATTCAGATATGGCGAGTTGGATTCTCGGCCCGTTTGAGCGGGAAACATTTTCAAATTTATGAGCAAAATGCATACATTATGTTTGCCACACAAGATTCATATTCATATTTATGCAATGGCAGGTATAGAATGCTTTCTAAGAATAGCTGTTCAGATATTGAGCAGTTTAACGAGAATTGGAAAGAACGTGAAGAAAAATGAGACGTTTTGAAAGATACGCCGGGATAAAAGATGTTGTCAATTGAGAATTGCGTAGAAGCGATTTGAAACATACTTCAGAAAGATGTCAAACATCATGTTATCATCACATCAAATTGCTGGAGAACAAGACATTAAACGGATTCACGATTTCATTTAAGGACAGTTGCCTAAAGATGGATGATAAATCAACTGTCGTAACTTACTCGATAGTAATATAAATCAATAATTGTTGCTACTGCGGAAGTGTTGTTATTGCATGGCAAATAATATTGATGATTAAAATGCAAGAGCGGAATAATTAGAAATTGATATTAAAAAGATCACTTGGAAGGTAAGCAGAAGCATGAACAGCAGAACAGAACATAATTGATGCTCCGTGGTTATTAGAAATTGCGTTAGAGACAGTTAGAGAAGAAATAGAACGAACTATCAATTCTAAAAGTACAAAAATCGGTAATATTTGATTTATCAACCCAATGACAGCACCGGCCAAGTCCTTACGATTTTTGAGGAAGAGAAGTAACATTTGTTCGTCTAGCGTTGTGACTAGATTACCGTGTATATTGTGCGTTCACTCGCTAAATGGATGCGGATGCGATTGTAGAATAAACGTAAACGATAAGACAAAAAAGAGATACTTTATTTTGGATACCGTGTGATGAATTTAAAACTTTTACACATGTTTATATAGTACATGTAGGCGAGAGAGGGAAGAAAAAGTTAAATCAACGAATTAGAGATGTGATCCAATGACGCAAATCGTTCGTCTTGGAAACCACATACTTTTAGCAGATTTCTTCAAGAGCGTGAGTTAGAAGACCAATAACGAGTATAAGGGTAAAGCAAGGTAGAGGTATTTTGCTTAATAATGCTGGAGAATCGACTTAAGTTTCAGCACCGTACAAATATTATTACGTCAGATTTAGACTTTTGGAAATTGTATTAGAAACATGTGATAATTTGAAATTCATCATGGGATAAATTGTATAAACACATTGAAGATGATATAGTCCACAAAGAAGATGATATAGTCCATGCACGGTGCTAGTGCATGCCGTAATTTACGACGAAGTAGTAGTTCAAACGTAGGCCTGTTCTGAAGCATACATGGCTAGACGTTCAAGTCTATTTGTTCCAGCATAAATCCAAATTAATTCATCTCTGAAGAGTATCAACGATCATAATGGCATTATCGGCATCTCTCCTTGAGCGATGTAGCTCCAGGTTTATCAACTGGCATTGGCTTCAAACCCAAGTGGGCATCGAAGGAAATAGCGTTGAATTGCGATTCTATTCCTTTAGTGCCGTTGTTGTAAGTTGCACTTCAGACAACAGAACAATACACTAGAGTGGAGCGCACCAGAGAGCAATAGAGAAATTTTAAACAGTATACATATATTGGTGAAATTCTTTGCAATTCTGAAGATAAATTTCAGAGTATTTCGTATAAGGCATAATCACCGGTGACCCAAACCCTACCAAGTAAATCCCAGAGTGCTTGTCGATGCTTTGTCGATGATGAACGGGATATGCTGCTTGAACATTAGTTGCGAGTCTATGGTGACGCCAGGGTCCTTCGCATGGCTCACTCGCTCTATTTATTTGCCGAGACGGCAATCTTTAAAAACTATGGGTTGAAAACGTTATGGCAGAGCCCTTGGCCAGGTTTACTACTATTTAGTTCAGAGAGCATCAATTAGCGAAGCAATCAAGTTGAAGTTGTAAAAGCTGACAATCATCAACGCAATAATGTATTGCCGAACATATTTTAAGATCATCTGCGTAAGACAACCGAGTTCTCTTGATAACCAATCGATAACACCATTGAAATAGATTAGGAAGATCAGTTGTCCTAGATGTCCTATAACTACCATCAGATGCCGGTCTGAGAGATGCGATTGGAACCAGTTCAGGAGACAGCCGCTAACTACGAATAGGTACATCTTTGCAATAGCTAATGAGTAATTCATCTTATCAAAGGCTGCAGATAGGCCTGAGCCTGTCCTGTCAGACTGTTGGTAACGTGAGACGTAAGACACAATAAATTTAGGAAAGTAGAGCGTCTGTCTGGGGCCTCCTTAACCTAGCGGTAAGATGCGCGGCTATAAAGTGCCGGTCTAGGCAATTTTCGGTTTGAAAATTGTCTCGACTTCCCTGGGCATAAACGTATCGTCGTGTTAGCCTTTAGATATGACGAATGCAAAAATGGTAGCTTGGCTTTAGAAACCTCGCGGTTAATAACTGTGGAAGTGCTGAATGAACACCAAGCACAGAGGCGGCAATGTCCCATCAGTGGGGGATGTAATGCCAATTAAGAAGAAGAATGAGAAGAGCGACTGTCGGTAGATCCGCGTTGATTGCCAATAAGACGTTGCTACAGTGCGAAAGTAGTGGTTTCATAATACACCCAGGTTTTTTTTTTTTTACACGGTTTGGTTTTAGTCGTTTAAGACCTTCAGCGTCAATGAAACAATGAGTTGACCCCACCAAAAAATTCACAAAAAAATCAAAGAAAATTCAGGGGGTATTTAAAAAGTTGTGAAAGTTCGGGTTTACCGAGAAATTGATGAATTCCAACCGTGTAAAAAAAAACCTGGGTGTAATAGGTTCAATCCGCTTCGAAATGACTTACAATGACGTTTGTATCTTCTTTTTTTTTGGACACGGTAGTGCGAGTTTCCAACAGGAAGTAAAGATTTCTTTGATGATCGAAGATCTGATCAAAAGAAGTAATGGGATGAGCAATCATTCGATATAGCTTTTCATGAGAACTATCGGTATGCCGTCGTTAGACTAGATAGACTTGTTGCTTCCTATTATAAAGCCACGCAAAATAGTTGTTTTGAGAAAGAGTGTTTGCGCGGAGCTTTCAACTCTGTTGGAGTCCAGAACGGTTGACCACTCAATGCTTATTGTCAACATTATTATTACGATATGAAATTTAGTTTCATATGTTATGTTGAGATTATCGAAAAATGTTATATTAGTTCCCTTGAAAATTATCGAACTTTTGTGTACAGACAAATTCAGTAAATAATACATCTAATATCATGATTTGGTACAAGTACTACTGCACAGTATGATGTTGGAGTTCCCACAGGTACAAAAAATGTGAATTTCCTAAGCCTACCGGCAATATGCGCAACAACTACACAAAGCCCCACTGAAGGTGGTTGACTTCGGTTTTCAGTCCAAGGGTCTAGGAAATATTCAGGAGTTAAACTTTGAAATGACAATGTCCCACTGAGGGATAGTTAGATGCGGTAAATGACAAGTTCTTGAAAAAGTATGGTACAGTAATATAACGATAATTAAAAGTATTCCAAACAAAAAGTTCTCGATGAACACTAAGTTACACGCCATCAATGTTCCAATGAGAGATGTACTGTACCGCTCATAAAAAATCTACTCTTCCGCTCATTTTTGGTCGCAACGAAAAATACGCGGTGCTGTTTTCACTGCGGATCACGAAACGAACATATGGGTTAATAACATAAATCTCAAGGATGATGGAGTTTTTTTTTTTTAAGTAGAAGGGGGATGTGAGATGCATACAAGACTTACACTCTTGCAGCGTCCTACTCCTCGCGCATGATGGATAATGACGATGATGACAGATTGATTGTATCAGCGTCATTGCACTGCTTCGTCAACACACCAGTACGACCAAGCTTCAAAGGAGCATCAGCAGCCTCGGGTCAGTTCACATCCTGACAGCAGCAAAGACACTTGGTAATCAAGAGCTGTTCCATGTTGAGTGATTCCTCACACTAGTTGAACATTCACAGTTTCCATATGTGCTCTTTGCAAGTTTTGACCGTATCATATGAACTTTCGGATTTCCGTTTTAATGTTCCTAAAAAAACCATGCTGATCGGGAAGTTTGAAACCATATACGAAGCTTTTGAATTGACGTCAGTATTGATCAGAATAATCTATTGAATGAGATTCAGTTTCCTTTGGTGATTAGGCCAGAGACGTGATCGAATTCCATTGAAAACGGACTACCAATTTTTTTTCTGTGCTTGTTATATATTATCTCCATACTGTACTCCAAGAATATAGTTTTGGAAGGTTCTTATACATAATTGTTAGAGATTCTAACAGTCCAGTCCATGGTTGGGTGTAGTCTTCTTGATTTTTGGAGGTTTCATTATTTCAAGACCAATAACGATTCCAATCACGTTCTCACAGTCTATTTACGATTAGGAGAGAAAAGTGGTCGGGCACAATGGTCGGGCTCCATACAAAGGGACGGACGGACCAAAACTACCAAAACATGATTTCGCAGATTGTATACTTTTTTTTATCTATACTATACTATATCTTTTAACTATATTTTCATGCACCCTGATTCAAAACTAATTTGAAAATGGTTTTCATTGTTGTTAGAGGCGTCAAAATGGCCCTAGTGAAAAATGTGGAAAAAGTTGAATTCCAAAAATGCGTAAAGCGCACATATCTGCACCGTATGATATATTCTATTTTATTAACTGCATTAATAGTCATACTAAAACTTTTCCATAGCACATTTTACATTCATAAAAAATGGTTTTGTTGTTGTTAGCCACTTCATTGAAAATTTCTGAAAATTCGACGATTTTGACAGTGAAGAAGTCTGTTGTCGCCGAATGTCACCGAATGTTCTTTACATGCACCACGTTTCAGAGTACCATCAGACCTTTCAGAAAGCGTCGAGAAAGTTTGCACATAGGGTAGAGAACCGTTTGGGCAGTACCCCCTATTCCCGTCCACAACGTTCATTACTCGATCGCATTACAGCCGAGTTACTTGTTTTTTAGTACATGGTTAGTTTCTGTCGACATCTAGTGATGTACAAAAAATCAAGCCATTTGGTTGGAACGCGGTCGAGTTATTAACGTGCTGCCCAAATGGTCCCGCTCCCTATTTGCACATTTCCAAGTTAGAACTATTAAAAAAAAGATAATTCGAGGTAATTTCTTATAAAAAAAAAGTAAAAAAGAGCACTGATAGGTAGGTATGTCCCACCTTTCATGTTTATTTGTATTCAATGCTAAAATCCCCATCGTATAAAACATGTGAGCAAATCGGATGAGTATAAAAATGTGTTTTCCTATAAACCCAATATTTTTTTTTACACGGTTGGTATTCTTTAATTTCCCGGTTAACCTGATTTTTCATAGCTTTTCAAATACCACTTGAATTTTCTTTGATTTTTTGTGATTTTTTTCATTGGGTTAACTCATAGTTTCATCAACGTTAACGGTTGTAATCAACTAAAACCCACCCGTGTAAAAAAAGAATCGGGTGTACACTTTATGAAATTATAGTATTTTGAAAATAATTTTTGAACGCGTTGACCTATTAGGCTCATTTTCAAGAGAAACAGTGGAAGAAGATCCTGAATACATCTTCTTTTGTGAGCGAATCGATTGAGGCAATTTTTATGCTCATTTGTACATACACATACGCACATGCGAACAAAACTACGCACATTAATACCCAGTGTATACAATATACATACATACATTCATAAATACAGACAAACATTACCTCTATTTACCGATTGATATTTAGCAGTCGGCTTTCCAGGCCTTCAGGGTTCCAGTCTAACGCTTGTTCACAGATTTCGTTTCCGCCCCTTCCAGCCCCACTTCCGATCCCGAATTTCTGTTGCTATCGGCCTCTTTTTTTTCTTGAGCAAGGGTAAATGAAAATCTGCAACCAGATACCTGAGGTGGTAGCTCAGGTAGTGTGGGGATGGCCATCGGTAAAATTATTTAACGAACATGTTCTGCAAAATGCTTTATAACCGGAATGTCGTCATAAATTATTGATACACCGAAATATTTTAAATTCAATTACCGAAAATCAGCTAATTAAATGTACTACTGAAATTCGGAAAAATGTTTTGAGGTTCCTATCGATAAAATATAAATTTTACCGAGTTTCGGAGAAGTGCCTTTGTCAAACGTCAGAACGTTTCAAAAACACGTGTTCGAAAAAAAAACAATAACCTGAATTGAACTCACAACTCTCAACGGCTGCAAAAACTATCCTTGATAATAATGTAAGTTTTAAAATGTGAATTTGATTTATTGTGTGATATTTTTTCAGGGCATTCCATCAAATTATAAAGTAGTACGAAGAGGGCGGTCATTTTGAGAGCAATTTTTACCATGTTTTCAACTCACATCTGCATCGAGATTGCAAAGGAATATTCTTCGACTCATCGTGACATGGATCCATGAACGTGGAAAAAGTAATATTGCAGCTCGATATCTAAAATGCAGCCAGAATGTTGTTTTGCGAACGAATGGTTTGTGTAAGAGACACATGATCGAAATACCTACGATGCCAGGCGCGATGGATTCTTCCGGGCTTTAAAATGAAACATAAAACGTTATGGTGATATTCTTTTCACTTATTGTGAAAAAATATTCAATTGCTTTATTAATACACACAGATTTATATTCTATGATTGAATATATTTGTTATTTCATCACGCTTTTGATTTTTTTATTACGTTTGATTGAAAAAAATAAATAAATAAAAACAAATATTTTACATTATTTCGGTAAAGCACTTTGCCGAGCCGATCGCTAACAATTTACCGAACGGCAAGGCAAATTTTGACAGCTAATTGATTTCGCACATTTTACGACCAGTTACAAGTGTGTGTAACTCTTACCCGACCCACTAAAACCAAAATCCTTTCGCCAGTCCGCACCCCCGGCCCGCAATTAAGCAATACATCAGGGGGGGACTATTGAGAACGCTCACGCCTATGCTAACGCACTTGACGTTAATACACACAACATCGACTTCAAAGGTGGTAACCTCACCACCCGTAGATCGCAAGCTATGGTAGTAACCTACGTTGGAGATGAGCACCCCGTCAAAAACCACCGCGCATGAACCGCAATAACCTCTATATCTGCATACGGAGGTCCCCGCAGCCCACCCGCGACATGTTGGTTGTTGGGGTGAGCAAAGTGTAGGTAGGATTTTTTTACAGCAACCATGTTCAGACAACACCTGTGTAAAGTAGTTGACCTAACCATGCTTTCTACCGACCCAGATGGACACATCCGGAATCAGTCTGTGGATCCAACGACCTTTGACTGCGGTATCCCATGCTCTTTTCCATTTGAGCAGCGAGGCTGTTCTCTTGACATGTCGCAGTTGCACCGAGTCTCTTTCGTTGTAGCACTCCACATCTTCCGCTAGGAGTATGTCTATCGGCATCATCCCAGCTAAAACGCACACCGCCTTATATGATATGATGCGATATGCGCTTGCGACACGTAGGCAAATCAGCCGGTGTACTCTGATCAGTTTCTTTACATTGTACTCGGCCTTTAGTGCTACGGCCCATGCCGGTACGCCATAGCGGATGATAGACAATGCTACGCCCGCTATCAACCTACGCACTTGACTATGCACCGCCGATCTGTTGGACATCATTCGTGATAAAGATTTTACCGCCAATGAAGCCCGCTGACATGCATAATCGACGTGGCTCGTGAAATTGACTTTCAAGACTTCCGTCTTGTGATGTCCAAGGGCCAACCGCCTCGTATTGAGCCATTCCTCCACTCTGCCAATCGCGTATGAAGCCTTCAGTTTGACTTAGTCGAGAGTGTCTCCTGTTACCTCTAGCATTACGTCATCCGCGAAGCCTTCTATTTTCACACCGGCCGGAAGACTTAAGCGTAATAGTCCGTCGAACATAATATTCCACAGAACCGGTTCGAGGATCGATCCCTGTGGAACACACGCAGACACTACGATCGACTTTTGACCTGCATCCGTGTCGTATATCAGCACCCTATTCTGAAAATAACTTTTCAGTATCCTGCAAAGGTAATCCGGAACTCTCAATCGGTGCAGGGAGCCAGGAATAGCAGCCCAGCTAGCATTGTTAAACGCATTTTTTACATCAAGTGCAATCAATGCGCAGTATCTAATACCTCGCCTGTTCAAACCTCTCGCTATCTTGGCCGTATCCGTTACCGATCAAATTGCTTCGTAGGTGGAACGACTTTTACAGAAGCCATACTGGTTGTTTGATAGCCCACCAGTACGCTCGGTATAGGTCGACAATCTGTTCAGAATAACCCTCTCAAGCAGCTTACCAGCTCTATCGAGGAGGAAAATCGGTCTATATGCCGAAGGTTCTCCCGGAGATTTCCCAGGCTTGGGCAATAGCACCAATTTCTGTCGTTTCCAACGATCTGGGAAGTTTCCTTAATCCAGACAACGTTGGAGACAGCTCCTGAACATATCTGGAGCGGCAAGAATTGCGTGTTTATGGGCCAGGTTTGGAATACCATTCGGACCCGGCGCCTTATTGAGCTTAAAACCTCTTGCGGTTTCGATAAGCTCTTCGATAGTCACTAACGGGACCACGTCAACCGACCTATATGGTGTTTCAGGCCAGTCTGGTGAATCATGCTTCGGGAACAGCCCTTCAACGATCCTAGCTAACATCTCTGAAGATCTCTCAGGAGGTGTGCTTTTTGTTTTGGCCATCACTATCCTGTAAGCATTCCCCCCATGGAGTGTTGTTTGCCATACTGCACGGCCTTTCAAAGCAGGCTCTTTTACTACACTTTAATTCGTTGTTTAGAGCTCTGCTTGCTGTCTGGAACGTCCGGCGTCTATCAAGTCAATCAACCTCGTTTCTTGCACGTTGTAGTCTTCTTTTGGCTTTAAGGCAAGATCTACGAAGTTCAGCTATCGCGTCAGTCCACCAGTACGCTGGTTTGCGGTTCAAAGTCCGATCTTCCCACTGTAATGATTCAATCAGCAGTTCTCGATCGAACTGTGAGGTGCGCCATCCTTGGTCAACACCTCTGACCTTTCTCGTAGCTCTACATCCAGTGGGGGTATAGCTAACCATAAAACGAAGTTCCTGATGGTCACTAGCTGTATACCCTTCATGTACTCTCCAATCCGGATCCAACGTCCATCCCTGCACGAACCCTCCCAATTGTTTGATTTGTTCCAGCAAAGCTGTGAACTGCAAGCACCCCATGGGGGGTTCGAAGTGCCCGGCGTTTAACCATGCTGCAAAATCACAGTGCAGGTAACGCAGCTGGCTTGTTCGGCCTCGCCCGAGTGTTTGGTGTGCGCAGGTTCAGAGGAAACGGCGGAACACGTGTTGTTCGTGTGCCCTCGTTTCCGCGCAATGCGTGACCACATGCTTGCCACATGTGGTCTGGACACTACCCCGGACAACCTAGTTCGGAGGATGTGTAAAGATGAAGTTGGCTGGAGCGCCGTTTTATCGGCTATCGCCCAAATCGTCTCGGAGCTACACAGAAGGTGGCGCGTGGACTCAATGATGGCTAGTTCAGGCGCAAATAAGAGGTGGTCCAAGGGATCGGAGTCGGCTTCATGGGTCATACCGATGGTCATGCTCTGTGGTCGAACTCGATCCTTTTATCGAACAAGTGGCTGCGCTAAGAACAACATGGTATCGTCGCTTTCGCGGCGTCGGTCAACCAGGCGGGTTCCGAGCCCGAGGACGGAAAAAGGTCCTCGTCAAGGCTGGGGCAGGCGTAGGCATCGCGTCGGCAAGTCCCTCTGTGTGTTGGCGAATAGGACCTGTCGCAGAGAGGTCTATTTGGGGTGCACACGGCATCATCATTCTTAATACCAGTCGTGCAGAGGGAAGCAGGCGCGAAGTCGACCCTGCCCACCTTCCGAGGACATAGGGCGTGGTAAGGCCACCTGGAAAGCTGGCAATGAGCTAGCACGATACCATGGTGTTCTTCTAAAAAAGCGAGTCATGATGTTCGGTGCTGCAAGGACACGCAGCTAACCTCGAGGGTGCGTTGTGCACTGGCCCCCCGTTTAAGCATTAATTTCTGGTTGTACTGAAGGGACTAATGGCTTGGCTGCAATGGAAACGTATTAGCGGGTCGGGGATGTAGTCCTGCCTCCTTCGTTTGCTGTTGGAGGTGGTCCCTAACCTCGCACTTCTTGGACAACCCAGGATGTCTGTTGAGCAGATTCCCCCTCCATTGCTTAGGAAGAAAAAAAATACTCCATCTAGGAGGTTAATAACAGCTACAAAAGTAAACTCCATTTACCTTCGCTAAAACTAAACCCTCATCGTTAGGAGATGATATTATCTCCTGGATGGGGAACCGCCCGCAAGTCCAGATTGCCACCGATCCGGACTTGTCTGCAACCCAACTGCCGTTTCCAGCAGGGATGCGATATGGGTCGGACAGCAAGGCAACATCAGCTTTACACTCAGTAACCGACTGTTGTAGCAGCGCTTGCGCTGCCTCGCAGTGGTTGAGGTTTAGCTGTGTTACTTGCATGTCTGGACCCTTCTAGAGGCCGGACAGGCCTGTGCACCGGTGAGGTGTCTGTTGTCTGTACCGGGGGGACAGATCAGACACCTCGGTGCGGCCTGACAGGTTCGAGCTTTGTGGCCTTCAGCTCCACACCTGCGACATAGCTTACTACGATCGGGACTCCGACAGTCAAAGGATTTATGACCGTAGCCGAGGCACCTATAGCAGGACTGAAGTGGCTGGATTATGCTCAACGAGCATACCGACCAGCCCGCCTTCAGCTTAGCCTTATCTAGTAACTTCTTGGCATCAGCCAGAGGCACTTGGAATGTGGCAACCTGCATCACAGCAAAGCTATTACGTAACCTAATCTCGGATTCCTGGAGTTGGACGTTGCGCGTCCACTCTCAGCGCGTCCACCAGGTCCGTAGCATCGGTTATTTCATCCAGGCCGCGGCATTGGATGACCGATAGTGGGCATAAGGCTCTCACTTGAACCCCATCACCCAGTACCTCCTCTGTTAACTTTTTATACTCAGCACTCTTCTGAGCAGCATCCCGCTTTAGGACGAGAATTATCTCGCCTTTCCGCGTTCGACGGATGCAGTTGACGTCGCCTCCTAGGTCAGTAAGCTTATTGTCGCTCCTCGTGGCCTTCAAGACATCGGCATAGCTATTATCGTCAGACTTGACAATGATCGCTTCGCCTCTGTGTTTCCGCTTACCGTTGCTATTGGAAGGCGCACCCTTTGCAACACGGGCTCTACCCTTCTTAGCGGATGTAAGCTGCGTTCCACCTGCCTCCTTGCCTGCAGCTTCTTTCGTTCGTCGCTTCGCCTTCTTGGGATTCACAACCACAGTCCAGGGTTGTTCATCGTCCCGGCGAACTTCAGTTGTCCTCCTAGGTGGAGGCACTGATTTCCTCTGTTCCTTAGGGTCGGCAATTTGCACGACCCTCTCCCGGCGTGATACAGTTTCCTTCCTTGGTGGAGGAACTGGTTTCGATTTAGCTTCATTCAGGTCGGCCTGAACAACCTTACTTAGCTTCGGAGTTGCTCCGCTAACAGCCATGCGTTTTCAAAGGCGAATCTTCCGTTCTGCCTCTAGTAGGGACCTCCACTCCGGCTTCGCCTCTACCACCACCGACCAGAGGGTTAGTACGGCCTGTTTGAAGTCCCTACTATATCTGCAACGGTTGTCCAGAAAAGACATAATCACGTCCGTAATGTCCGTGATCACCTCCATTTTCTGGCCACCGCCTTCCTCGTGGCTGGTCATCAACGACTTGATGACCCGGGTTAGAGTAGGGTCGTTCATTTTTACCTCAACCGGCACATCCTCAGAACCACCACGAGCCTCCTCGTCGCCTTCCCTCGGCGATCTTTAGGGTGACCTATTAAGGCTACTTCGTCTGGTGAAAGGATTCCCCTTTTCGCCAGACCCGCCATCAACATCCTCAACGGTATTTTTGTTTGAATTTGAAAAAATCATTGCTATTGGATGCTGTAGAATCCTGCTGGAGTAGTCGCCTATTTTGATCCCATGGTTATCTATACATACCTTGCGGCATGCAGGGAGGCCATGCAAGAGTTGACACTTGCGTGTTCAGAGCCAGATCAGCGCAAGTCAGGAATGTGAATCTGAGCCTACTCCCACGCAGTTGGCCAGACTGGTGGCAGAATTGTACCGCGTGCTATAAGGCCCGCCACGGTTTTAAGGGACGGAAGACAGCCTGGCCATTAGCCCATTCGCCGTTTCAGGTCAGTGTCACCCGGCCTTACTAAGAGAATAAAAAGACCCGACTACCAGCCCTCGCTTCAAAGTATTACAATATCCAAAAACAAAGCCAGCAGACATGCAGCCAGTATGCCATAATCAGGACATCACTGGCGTTAATCCTAATGTGCCCATTGGCACTCCCTGGGCTATTGCGTGCTTTAAGTGACACACGGTCGCTTTGATAGGGCCTGCTTACGGACTCATGCAGCAGAGCCCACTGCCAAACCCCACCACTACCTGGTAGGCCCCCTGACTCACAGATACCCAGGGGAGGGGTCGTCAGGCCCTTGGACATAGTCCCTGTTGCCCCAGAGCAAATGTATGTCTATCCGTTCGTATGTGTGTGTGCATATTTAAATATTTATGAAATATAAGTGATTTATTAACGTAGCGCTATTTTATAGCAGGATGCATTACATGCAAAATTTGCTCGCAAGCTTTTTAACCCGATTAATGCAACACAGGCTTTTATGGATATGCAAGTTGAGACACAACTCGTTTTTTAAAACACACATCATATAATGAAAAAGCTTGAAAAACGCACAGACGCTAAGATTTATCCAAACAGCATTATTTGAAAAAAAAAAAACACAAAATATTGCATCATTTCAACTTATTTTGCGATAAATCCGCAAGTAAGTCCTGTCAAAGCGATCTGGTGTTGCTCAAAGCGTACAAGCCAAAGAAGTAAAAACCCACATTAATCCACCTAGCGGTGATGGTGCCTTTCTCGTTCGTTCAAAAGGTTTGGAAAAATCTAAAATAACACCATTATGTGGATTGGTCTTATTTTTCATATTTGTTTATAGGCATAAAAAAATTCTCACCAAACGCAATTTGTTGCAAACAAATCGGATGAGCATAAGAGCAAAAAATGGCATTTTATTTTGTAGTTTTAAAATTAGTATTTTCGCCATAACTTTTGACCCAATTGTACGATCCGGCCAAGTTTCTATAGGAAACAATGGGACAAGATTCTGCGTCGAATGCAATCTGATGCGAGAGACCTGAGAAGCACACATATTGCACATCAATCACAGTAACTTATATATGACCGGATTCAGTCACAATATGGTTACTGCAACCAGATTTGTTGAACTTGTGTTGCTTGGGGAATAGATGAAGTCTAAGTGCTAAAAAAGTGAGCTAGACTTTTTTGAACTCTTTTTCACAATAAATAGTAATTTTACCATAATTTCTAAGCCCATAGTCCGATCTGGCCAATCTATATACATAAAAATGAATTTCTGTCTGTCTGTGCCTTATAGACTCGGAAACTACTGAACCGATCGACGTGAAAATTTGTATGTAGAGGTTTTTGGGGCCGGGGAAGGTTCTTAAGATGGTTCGAGACCCCTCCCCGCTTTGGAAAGGGGGGCTCCCATACAAATGAAACACCAATTTCTTCATAACTCGAGATCTAATCTTCTTCTTCTTCTATATACATAAAAATGAATTTCTGTCTGTCTGTGCCTTATAGACTCGGAAACTACTGAACCGATCGACGTGAAAATTTGTATGTAAAGGTTTTTGGGGCCGGGGAAGGTTCTTAAGATGGTTCGAGACCCCTCCCCGCTTTGGAAAGGGGGGCTCCCATACAAATGAAACACCAATTTCTTCATAACTCGAGATCTAATCAGAAAATAAATCAATTTTAGGCGAAACGAAGTTCGTCGGGTCTGCTAGTTTTCAATAAGAATCAATGAGACATTCTGCGTCGAATGCAATTTAATGCGAGCAAATCGGTTGAGGAAAAGTACCTGAAAAATGAGTGACATTTTTTTAGCGATTTTTCCATAAAATAATGGTAAAATTTTCGATCCCAAAGTCCGATATGGCCAATTTTCAATAAGAAACAACGGGACAGGATTCTACGTCGAATGCAACTTGTTGTGAGCAAATCGGTTAAAGATAAGTGCCCGAAAAATGAGTGACATTTCTTACGCGATTTTTTCGTATGAATTTGTATTTTGGCCATAATTTTCGAACCCATAGTCCGATCTGGCCAATTTCAAATAGAAAACAATGGGACAGGATTCTGCGTCGAATGCAACTTGCGAGCAAATCGGTTGAGGATAAGTGCCCGAAAAATGAGTGACATTTTTTACGCGATTTTTTCGTATGAATTTGTATTTTCGCCATAACTTTTGATCCCATAGTCCGATCTGGCCAATTTCAAACAGGAAATAATGGGACAGGATTCTGCGTCGAATGCAACTTGTTACAAGCAAATCGGTTGAGAATAAATGCCCGAAAAATGAGTGACATTTTTTACGCGATTTTTTCGTACGAATTTGTATTTTGGCCATAACTTTCGATCCCATAGTTCGATCTGGCCAATTTCAAATAGGAAACAATAAGACAGGATTTTGCGTCGAATGCAACTTGTTGCGAGCAAATCGGTTGAGAATAAGTGCCCGAAAAATGAGTGACATTTTTTACGCGATTTTTTTGTATGAATTTGTATTTTGGCCATAACTTTCGATCCCATAGTCCGATCTGGCCAATTTCGAATAGGAAATAATGGGACAGGATTCTGCGTCGAATGCAACTTGTTGCGAGCAAATCGGTTGAGGATAAGTGCCCGAAAAATGAGTGACATTTTTTACGCGATTTTTTCGTATGAATTTGTATTTTCGCCATAACTTTCGATCCCATTGTCCGATCTGGCCAATTTCAAATAGGAAATAATGGGACAGGATTCTGCGTCGAATGCAACTTGTTGCAAGCAAATCGGTTGAGAATAAGTGACCGAAAAATGAGTGACATTTTTTACGCGGTTTTTTTTGTATGAATTTGTATTTTGGCCATAACTTCCGATCCCATAGTCCGATCTGGCCAATTTCGAATAGGAAACAATGGGACAGGATTCTGCGTCGAATGCAACTTGCTGCGAGCAAATCGGTTGAGGATAAGTGCCCGAAAAAAAATTTTTGAATAGTTTTGCGCACACACACACACACACATACACACACATACACACACACACACACACACACACGCCAGCGAACCGGAAGTCTTCTGCCAACCGGAATCGTCGGACCGACCTCGGCACTCGAACCGTCAACCTGCTGAAGAAAGAAGAAAGAAGAAGAAAGTGCTTCGGGTATGTAGGGCACCGCCAGTGCGGACGTTATCCACCACCGGAACTGTCGGACCACCTCTGCAACCCGAAGACGAAGTCGGCGCAATGCGCGAAAGCGTCCCCTGCGATAGCCGCCGGTAGTCAGGGCACCATCAATGCGGAAGTTTCCTTCACCGAAACTGGTGAACCACCCTCGACGCCGGGGAAGTCAGGAGGATTCGAGTGAGGAAGTTTGTGGCACAACCGCCGAGGGATCGAGACAACGTAGCAGTGGATCTCAGCAAGCCAGTCGGCGAACTAGCCTAAGCTAGGGGCCGGAATTTTAGAAGAAGTGCATGAGCACAGCCCCCCCCGAAGTAGTCGCAGCATCCAGTGGTCCCGGGGGGATCGAGGCAAGGAGGATAAGGGACCCGGTTTATCCGGGAGGCACATTTTTAGCAGGTCGGGAGGAGCCCATCCCTGTTCGCCTTCGAGCATAGTGTGGATGCTCGAGGTGTCTGTCGCGCAGATTTTTGATGGCCTTTAACCCTTGTAAAAAAAAAAACACACACACACACACACACACACACACACACACACACACACACACACACACACACACACACACACACACACACACACACACGCACACACATACACACACACACACACACACGTACTCAGAAAGGAGAGATGCTCTTCGAGCTAAAAAAAGACCCCTCGATCAAGAGTTCGGCCTTTAGGGAGCTCATCGCCAAATCACTAGGCGAGGAGGCAACGGTTGAAACCCTGACCCAGGAGGTTTTAGTCGAATGTGAGGGATTTGGACGAGATCACCACTGCCGATGATCTGAGAGATACACTAAAACGCAGTGTAACCTGGGGGACATGCCAATGTCGATACGGTTGAGGAAATCGTATGGAGGCACACAAACGGCGACGATTCGACTGCCGGTAGAAGCGGCCAACCGGCTTATGAAGACTGGGAAAGTCAAAGTGGGATGGTCGGTGTGCTCTCTAAAAGCCATCCCTAGAGTTTCCAAACAAATGGAGAGATGTTTCAAGTGCATGGACTTCGGACATCTGGCGAAAAACTGCAAGGGTCCTGACAGATCTACACTTTGCAGGAAATGTGGCGGGGTAGGACATTTTGCTATAGACTGCACGAAACCAGCAAGATGTGTGCTGTGTAAAGCGAAGGACGGAAACGACCACATGACGGGTGGCTTTAAATGCCACGCATATAAAAAGGCGATTACAGGCCAACAGTGATGGAGATAACACAAGTAAACCTCAATCATTGCGACACTGCTCAGCAACTGTTGTGGCAGTCTACAACGGAATCTAACTGTGATGTCGCAATCATTGCAGAGCCGTATCGAGTTCCTCACGATAACGGTAATTGGGTAACGGATAAAGAACGGATAGCTGCGATACAAGTTATGGGCCGATATCCCATACAGGAAGTAGTCGATAGCTCACACGAGGGATTCGTAATCGTCAAAATCAATGGTATCTTTGTATGTAGTTGCTACGCACCGCCAAGGTGGCCTATAGAGCGGTTTAACCAGATGCTGGATGTGCTCACCGACACGCTAATCGGCCGAAATCCAGTAGTTATCGCAGGAGATTTCAATGCCTGGGCAGTAGAGTGGGGCAGTAGGCTAACCAACGAAAGAGGCTACAGTTTGCTGGAGGCTTTAGCAAAGCTGGAAGTTAGACTGTGTAACGAAGGGAACGTTAGCACATTCCGCAAAGACGGTCGGGAATCCATAATCGATATCACGTTCTGTAGCTTGTGTCTGATGGGAGATATGAACTGGAGAGTTAGTGAGGATTACACTCACAGTGATCACCAGGCCATCCAGTACAGCGTCGGCCAGAGAAACCCCACGTCGATACATAGGATGAGATCTTGCGAGAGGATGTGGAAAACGCAGTACTTTGACAAGGACCTTCTAGTCGAATCACTTCGTGCGGCAAGTGGTAATCTAAACCTTAATGCAGATCAGTTAACAGAAACTGTAGCGAGGGCATGTGATGCATCAATGCCGAGAAGATTGGAACCACGCAATAGGCGACGTCCGGCTTACTGGTGGAACGAGTCACTCAGGGATCTTCGTTCTGCTTGTTTAAGGGCAAGAAGACGCGTTACAAGATCGCGAACAGAAGAGGATAGAGAACAGAACAAGGTAGTATTTCGTGCGGCTAGGGCAGCATTGAACCGCGAGATCAAGTTGAGCAAGTTGAACTGCTACAAGGAGTTGTGCCGCGAAGCCGATGCCAATCCGTGGGGCTACGCTTATCGGACGATAATGGCAAAGACCAAAGGACCAACAACGCCAGTTGAAATGTGCCCGGAGAGGCTAAAGATAATAGTGGACGGTCTCTTCCCGCATCACAGCCCAACGCTGTGGCCATCAACTCCGTACGATGATGAAGACGACGCTGTTGATGCTACGGTCTCCAGCGAAGAGCTTGAAGTTGTCGCGAAAGCTCTGAAGGTTAAAAAAGCTCCTGGTCCGGACGGAATTCCCAATGTAGCATTGAGGACTGCTCTACTGGCGTTCCCGGACATGTTTAGGACGGTAATGCAAAAATGCCTGGAAGAAGGCAATTTTCCAGATAGATGGAAGATACAGAAGCTGGTGCTGTTGCCAAAACCAGGTAAACCGCCTGGGGATCCAACATCGTACAGGCCCATTTGCTTGTTGGACACCCTCGGAAAACTCTTGGAACGGCTTATTCTCAACAGGCTATCAAAGTACACAGAAGGTGAGCGTGGTCTATCGAATATGCAGTTCCGTCATTCAGAGGGCCGAGATGGCCTCTAAGCAAAAAAGGAGAGGTGGTCGATACTGTGCTGTCGTAACAATCGATGTTAAAAACGCGTTCAACAGCGCTAGCTGGAAGGCTATCGCTGAAGCACTGCATAGTATGCGTGTCCCGGCGTACTTATGCAGGATTTTGAAGAGCTATTTCGAGAATCGTGTCCTGACTTACAGAAACAAACATCGGGCAAAGGTCGATCAGGGTCACAGCAGGAGTGCCACAAGGTTCTATACTCGGACCCATTCTTTGGAATGCGATGTACAATGGAATACTAACGCTTAAGCTGCCCAAAGGAGTCGTGATCGTTGGATTTGCCGATGACGTTGTCTTGTCGATAACGGGTGAGAATCTAGAGGAGGTGGAAATGCTGGCAGCTGAAACGATCGATATAATCGAAAACTGGATGGCTAGTGTCAGTTTACAATTGGCTCACCACAAAACAGAAGTTGTTTTGGTGAGTAACTGCAAAGTCGCACAGAGTGTGGAAATTTCTGTCGGAGGGCACGTAATTCGGTCTCAGCGTTCACTGAAACACCTGGGGTGATGATAGACGATCGGTTAAATTTTAATAGCCACGTTGACTATGCCTGCGCGAAGGCTGCGAAGGCAACCACAGCGTTAGCCCGAATCATGCCAAATGTTAGGGGTCCGAGGAGTAGTAGAAGGCGGCTTTTGGCGAGCGTATCATCCTCGATCCTAAGGTACGGCGTCCCCGCGTGGGGTAATGCGCTCAAAACCAAGCGTAACCAGGCAAAGCTAAAAAGCGTGTATCGGCTCATGGCTATGAGAGTCGCTAGCGCCTATAGGACTATATCGTCGGAGGCAGTATGTGTGATCGCCGGGATGATTCCCGTCGGCATAATGCTGGCTGAGGACATTGAGTGCTACCATAGAAGGGACATTAGAGGTGTGAGGAAAACAGTGAGAATAGAATCAATGGCCAAGTGGCAACATGAGTGGGATAACTCGGACAAAGGAAGGTGGACCCACCGCCTCATTCCAAACTTGACGAGTTGGGTAAACAGAAAGCACGGCGAAATAGATTTTCATCTGACGCAGTTCCTGTCGGGACACGGATGTTTTAGGAAGTATCTACATCGCTTTGGTCACGCACGTTCACCATGCTGCCCGGTGTGCGAGGATACGGAGGAAACACCTGAACACGTTCTATTCGAATGCCCTAGGTTCGAGACCATACGAAGAGAAATATCAGCTTTGAGCGTGGAGAACATAGTCGGTGAGATGTGTCGCGATGAAGCCACTTGGGATGTCGTCAAAAATGTAGTATCGCACATTCTTACGGAGTTGCAAAGAACTTGGAGACGGGACCAGCGAATGAATTGACAGCGACAGCGACCACGCGAAGATAGGGAGAGAGTGATACAATCGGTAACTGGGGAGGTTCCACTGTCGGGGAGCCTCTTGTCGGAAAAGGATAGATCCGCCGCCGGGGACTATTCGAGTAGTCCGCGAATAAGCTGGGAGCTTAATGGCTCAAGGTTATTGATTATCAATCTCGTAATAACTTTCGTCGCCGGGGAGTTGCGTCGGTGTAAGCTAGATCCACCGTCGGGGACTAAGCCGAGTAGACCGTGACGCGTAAGAGTACCGGGTTCGGGTCGTCGAGGCGCCATTGAACCGGACGTTATGCCCCACCCGGAATCTCTGGATAGACTTCGGCACTCGACCGGTCACTCGCTGAAGTGAGAAAGGACTGAAGATTGGAGAAGACAAATTAGATGTTAAGAGTAGTTCAGGCTACGCAACAGCCTTCCACGAAAGCGGGTCGTCGGTTTCGAGGGAAAATCCTTCGCCGGGGAACTCCTGACGGAGTAGGATAGATTCGCCGCCGGGGATCATCTGAGTAGTCCGCGACGGAACTGGGAGCTAATTGGCTCAACGTTGATAGATGATGATGAATGGCACGAGAATGTTGTTAAAAGACTATGATTAGACCTATATCAGGCTAGGAGCTGAATGGCTCATAGACAAGGGAGAACAGATCCGGGGGAGATCCCGCCGCCGGGAATTTTTTCGTCGGTGTAGGCCAGATCCATCGCCGGGGACTAGGTCGAGTAGATCGCGACGCGTTGAAGGGCCGGTTTCGGGTCGTCGAGGCACCATTGAACCGGACGCTATGCTCCACCCGGAATCTCTGGATCGACTTCGGCACTCGTCCGGTAACCCGTTGACGTGAGAAAGTGCATAGGACCTGCTGACCAGGTGTATCAGTGGTGTTGAAAAGAAACAGCCTTCCACGGATGCGGGTCGTCGGTTTCAGGGAGCTTCCGCCGCCGGGGACTCTCCGTCGGAGTAGGATAGATCCGCCGCCGGGGATTATCTGAGTAGAGTGCGACCACGTTGGGAGCTAAATGGCTCGAAAAGGAGATGGTGCTGAATGGCACGAGGAAAAGAAAAATAATTTTGTGTGCTTACTGGTACAAACAAGAGAGCCAAATGGCCCAGAAGTAAATAGAAAATCGAAGAGAGGCGCCATGGAACGTGCCACTTTGGGAGGAGTACATTTAGTACTGCCTATCCCCCAGAAGTAATACTGGAAGGTAGTCCCGGGGGGTTCAGGGTATTAGGGGAGAGGGTAACTCAAGTAACCTTCTGTTACTTGGGTGGGTTTAGTGGGTCCGGCGGTTTGGCCTTCTGCCTAACGCGTCAACCCCACTCCCTGAGTGATAATTTCAGGTGTCTGTATGCAGATTTGCCTTCATCCCTCTATAAAAAAAAAAAAAAAAAAAAACACACACACACACACATTAGCCCACCATAAAACCGAAGTGATGATAATCAGCAATCGAAAAGCAGTTCAGCAGACTACAATCACGGTCGGGGAGGTCACCATCGAGTCGAAGCGAGAAGTGAAGCATCTGGGGGTGATGATCGATGACCAGCTCAACTACAACAGCCACGTCGATTACGCTTGCGATAAGGCAGCAAAAGCCACCACAGCATTAACCAGAGTAATGGCGAATAGCTCTGCGATTAGTAGCAGAAAGAGGAGACTCCTAGCCAGCGTTTCTACTTCTGTACTCAGATATGGTGCTCCCGTCTGGGCGGCAGGAGGAATCACGAAAAGGAACCTGACACGGCTCAACAGCACATACAGGTTAATGGCTATGCGGGTGGCAAGTGCGTACCGGACCATTTCGATGGATGCGGTCTGCGTCATAGTAGGCATGACTCCCATCAAAATCTTATTGGAGGAAGATTGTGCCTGCTATGGACTACGTGGAACGATGGGAGCACGCAAGATTGCGAGAGTCGATTCGATGCGAAAGTGGCAGCAGGATTGGGACAGTAGTTCGAAAGGAAGGTGGACCTATCGGCTCATTCCGAACCTGCAGTCGTGGGAGGACAGAAAACACGGAGAAGTCAACTTCTTTCTGACGCAGTTCCTGTCAGGCCATGGATGCTTCAGGAAGTATTTGCATAGATTCGGACACGCAGAGTCTCCACTTTGTCTGGCCTGTCCGAACTGTGAAGAAACACCGGAGCACGTTATATTCGACTGTCCACGATTCAGGGCAGAACGGAGTTGGATCTCAACGGTCAGCACTCGAAGCATAAATCCCGACAACATCGTTCAGGAAATGTGCGAAAATGAAAATACGTGGAACATGGTGAACAGAGCAGTAACGCAGATCATGCTGTCGTTGCAGCGAAAATGGCGTGAAGACCAGAGAGCACTGGATAGTGAGCGAAGGAGATGAATAGTAGCCGATCGTGGGAAAACGACCGGTTCGTAGTCGTCGGGGCGCCAGTGAACCGGAAGCCATCCTTCAACCGGAATCACTGGACCGACCTCGGCACTCAATCGGTACGCCCAATGATCGATGCAACCGTGCCGTAATTAAGAAGTGAGAGCAATTGTACGAGCGCCAAATGCAAAACGTATCGTAGTGGAGATACGCAGTCATACTTGCATCAGTAATGATGAGGAGAATGCAGCGAACTAGCAATGCTTGCTAGAGGCTGGACAAGTGAAGTGCATGAGCACAGCCCCTCTCCGAAGTATTGACATCCAGTAAGTCCCGGAGTGACCAGGGCATTAGAAGAGAGGGTAACTCAAGTAACCTTCTGTTGCTTGGGTGGGTTTAGTGGGTTCGGCGGGCTGGCCTTCTGCTTTCCGCGCCAACCCCACTCCCTGAGTGTTAATTTCAGGTGTCTGTAAGCAGATTTGCCTTCATCCCTCTATATAAAAAAAAAAAAAAAAAAAACAAACACACACACACACACACGGGCAGCAGGGACTATGTCCAAGGGCTTGACGACCCCTCCCCACGGCCTCTGCGAGTTAGGGAGCCTGCCTAGGACGTGGTGGGGTTTGACAGTGGGCTCTGTTAAACCTCTATAAAAAGCTGCATGAGTCCGTAAGCAGGCTTTACCAAAGTGACCGTGCGCCGCTCAAAGCACACAAGCCCAGCAGGAGTGCCAACCGGCACATCAGGATTGATACCAGTAAGATCCTGATTATGGTATACTGGTCAACGGCAAACGTCATCGGATGAATCTTGATTTATGGATAGGATTAGGTGTCTATGAGCTGACGGTCGAGCTATTCTGCTTCCTGAGTAAAAACGATTGACATCTTTTTGAAATGGCAAGCAGGCTAATAGTTCGACTGCCCCCGTCCCGATAAACAACCTGGCAGGCCTCCGGTAACGCTCAAAATCTGCCACCAATATCGGTGGGTAGTAGGTTCAGATGTAGCATTCCTGATTTACGCCGATCCGGCTCTGAACACGATGCTATAAGGCACCGGAGTCAACCCTTGCATGGACCTCACTGTTTACATAGGGACCCATGGGATCACAACAGGCGACTACCTACAGCAGGTGGAGATAACGGCCCGGAGGGGGGACCCTTTATCATGAATAAAATTCCAGAAAGCAACGAAGGAGCAAGTGGGGCGAACCCGTTCGCCAAAGCGGGCTGACGAGGTCTCCGCCTCAGCAAACCCAAGAAGAAGAAGAAGAAGAACAGCATCGAGAGGTACTACAGCGAAAAACCACTAGAGTGAGCAGCCAAGATCATAAAAGCGAGCATCAGCAGATAAAGGAGCAGAAGCAACAACGCGACAAATCGCAACAGCAGTTGCCCACGAGCCATGGGTGGAACATAGCCCAACAACAGCCGAAGGTTCTTATCGCAAAGAAATGGGCAGAAGAGCTCCACGAGTTCGTCGATAAGAAACACAACGTGCACAAGGATATCAAAGAGCTGGTGTTAAAGATCCGAAAAGCCCTCAGGTCAGCAATGACAGATTGGAATAATCTGACGCAGAGAGCAGAAAATGCAGAGAGCGAACTGGTTACAGCCAAAAACGTCCATTATCAGCGGTGCCATTACAGGAAACACCTGAATTGGTCTCTGGAGGACTTGGCAATAACGGAGAAAAGAAGCTGGGGCGGCCGAAAAACACACCGGTTTTTGTACATAAGAGGCATAGATCCTCGCCTAGAGACGAGCGACTAGGAGGCTCCAAAAAACAAAGAAAGGCTCTACGCAAACAAATGGCTGCAGCACAGCCGGACCAAGCCGGTGACGGCAACTAAGGGACCCCTGGCAGGTGGTCCAAAAGAAGACGAAGAAGAGCCGCAGCAAGAAAGATGAGCGGCAAAAAATCACGAAAAGAATCGTGAAGAGGAAGAGTGAAGCACTTGTGATGAAGACTAGCGAGGAAGGGTATTTAGAGGTCCTGCGAACAATAAGGACAGCTCCGGAATTGAAGGACTTTGGCGCAGATGTACAGATAATCAGGCGCACACGGGCGGGTGACATGATCTTTGAGCTGAAAAAGGGCTCCAAGAATAAGAGCTCATCATATAAGGAGCTAACGGAGAAGGTGGTTGGCGATAAGGCACAGGTGAGAGCGATGACGCCTGAAGCGTGCCTCCAATGTGTGGACCTGGATGAAATTACCACGGCGGACGAGGTAACTACCGCAATGAAGGAGCAACTCGAGTTGGGCGATGTTGACATAACAATCCGACTAAGAAGGGGTCCATCAGGCACGCAGATCGCTGCTATAAAACTTCCGGCAGATGCTGCTGACAAAGCACTGCGAATCAGCAGAATAAAAGTCGGTTGGTCGGTGTGTTCGTTGAGCCTCTCTCAGCAACCAGAGGTGTGCTTCAGGTGCCAAGAGTTTGGCCACCTGGCACGGAACTGCAAGGGCCCTGATAGGTCAAAACTTTGTAGAAGATGCGGTGAAGAAGGTCATAAGGCACAAAGCTGCAAAAAGCCACCGAAATGCCAGATCTGTAGAAGCGATGAGCGCAGAGACCATGTTACTGGTGGTCAAAAATGTCCAGCGTTCAAACAGGCGATGTCAAGTAAATTACAGTGGAGGTAATACAAATTAACCTCAACCACTGTGATATTGCGCAGCACCTGCTGTGGCAATCTGCGAGGGATTCGAAATGCGACGTTGTAATCATCTCTGATCCATACCGGATCCCACCAGGAAACGGTAATTGGGTAGCGGATGAAGCAGGAACCGCCGCTATATGTACGGTAGGAAGATACCCATACCAAGAAATTGTGTATCGCGCAGCTGAAGGCTTCGTGATCGCCAAAGTTAACGGAATCTATATATGTAGCTGCTACGCACCGCCACGTTGGACGATTGATCAGTTCAACCGGATGCTGGATAAGGTAGCAGAGGAACTTATCGACAGGAGGCCAGTCGTCATTGCTGGGGACTTCAACGCCTGGGCAGTAGAGTTCGGCAGTCGTTGCACTAACCCTAGAGGTTGGAGTCTACTAGAAGCATTTGCCAGGCTCAATGTAGACTTGATTAATGAAGGTTCGACGAGCACATATCGAAGGGATGGCAGAGAGTCCATCATTGATGTTACCTTCTGCAGTCCTGCCTTAGCAAGGAACACGAACTGGAGAGTCTGCGAGGACTATACGCATAGCGACCATCAAGCGGTCCTGTATTGTGTCGGAGGGAGGGTACACTCGGAACCACGCGAGAGCAGTATCAAGGAGCGAAAGTGGAAGACAGAATCCTTTGACAAGGATGTGTTTGCGGAAGCAATGCGATTCGAGCGCAATCTTCAAAATCTGAGTCCAGACGAGCTGGTTGCAGCATTGACCCGAGCCTGCGATGCAACCATGCCGAGAAAGGTACAGCCACGGTATGCACGTAGGCAAATCTATTAGTGGAATGAAACGATCGCAGAACTCCGTCGTAGCTGTTTTCGAGCAAGGAGGAGGATGCAGAGAGCCCGCAGCGATGTAGAAAGAGAAGACCGCAGACCAGTGTTTAGGGCGGCCAAAGCCGCTCTTAAAAAGAAAATTAGGCTCAGTAAGGCAGCTTGCATGAAAGAGCTCTGCCACAACGCGAATGCAAACCCATGGGGGGATGCATCCCGAGCAGCACAAGTCAGACAAAACTGGTTGCAGCAACTTGATTGTGACTAAATCTGGTCACATACGAGTTGCAGTAACCTATGTGGAATATGTGTGCTGCTAGGGATACAGGGTCGCTATGGCTAAGATTAAAGGCCCAGCGATACCGCTAGAGAGGAGCCCAGAAAAACTCAAAGCAATTATTGAGGGACTGTTTCCGTATCACGAAGCACCAGTCTGGCCTCCCACACCTTATGGTGAGGCCAACACCAGCAGAGATGAAGCCCGTGTCACTAACCTCGAACTAGTTACGGCAGCAAAAAGCCTAAAAACTAATAAGGCTCCGGGACTAGATGGCATCCCCAATCTGGTCTTGAAAACGGCGATCCAGGTCAACCCGGACATGTTTCGCACCACATTGCAGAATTGCATAGACGAAGGAAACTTTCCTGAGTGCTGGAAGCGGCAAAAGTTAGTACTGTTGCCGAAGCCGGGTAAGCCACCCGGAGATCCATCGGCCTACAGGCCTATTTGCCTGCTAGACACGGTCGGAAAACTCCTTGAGAGAGTCATCCTTAACAGACTGGCGATCCACACAGAAGGTGCAAACGGATTATCAAGCATGCAGTTCGGGTTTCGGAAGAGCAGGTCCACAGTTGACGCCATCCGGATAGTCGTCGAAGCAGCTGAAGCAGCCAAGAAGCAAAAGAGGAGAGGAAACCGTTACTGCGCTGTGGTAACCTTAGACGTGAAAAATGCGTTCAACAGTGCCAGCTGGGAAGCAATAGCCAGCTCCCTACACAGAATGGGGGTTCCAGGGTACCTGTGCAGAATTCTGAAGAGTTACTTCGAGAATAGGACGTTGGTCTACGAAACACACGAAGGCCTGAAGAGAATAGGCATAACAGCGGGTGTTCCCCAAGGCTCCATTCTGGGGCCGACGTTGTGGAACGCGATGTACGATGGGCTGTTGCAGCTAACACTACCAAGAGGTGTGAAGACCGTTGGGTTTGCGGACGACGTGGCTCTCATGGTATTAGGTGAAACAATAGAAGAGGTAGAAGTACGAGCAGGGCAGGCGATAGAAATAATCGAAAACTGGATGTGCGGGAAAAAGCTGGCATTGGCCCATCACAAAACCGAAGTGATGATGATCAGCAACCGAAAAGCAGTACAGCATAGTACGATTACGGCCGGAGAAGCCACCATCGCCTCAAAACGAGAGGTAAAGCACCTCGGGGTAATGATCGACGACCGGCTCAATTTCAATAGCCACGTTGATTATGCTTGCGAGAAGGCAACTAAAGCGATCACAGCTTTGACCAGAATCATGTCAAACAGTTCCGCGATTAGTAGCAGTAAGAGAAGACTCCTGGCCAGCGTATCTACGTCAATCCTCAGATACGGAGCTCCTGTCTGGGCGGCTGGTGAAATCACGAGAAGGAACCTTACTCGGCTCAATAGCACCTATAGGCTGATGGCCATGAGAGTGGCAAGTGCATACCGTACCATATCGATGGATGCGGTCTGTGCCATAGTAGGAATGACCCCATAAACATCTTATTGGAGGAGGACTGTGAGTGCTACAGACTGCGAGGAACGGTTGGTGCTCGCATGATTGCGAGAGCCGATTCGATGAGGAAGTGGCAGCTGGCTTGGGACAGTAGTTCGAAAGGAAGGTGGACATATCGGCTCATTCCGAACCTGTCGCTGTGGGTGGACAGAAAACACGGGGAAGTGAACTTCTTCCTGACACAATTCTTGTCGGGCCATGGATGTTTTCGGAAGTATCTGCACAGATTCGGACACGCAGAGTCCCCGTTTGCGCGGCCTGCCCGGACTGGGAGGAGACACCGGGCACGTGTTCTTCGACTGTCCTCGATTCAGGACAGAGCGAAGTGTGCTCTCAGTAGGCAGCGCTAGTAATATAAACCCGAGAGCATCGTGCAAGAAATGTGCAAAAATGAGAATACGTGGAACGAAATAGGAAGAGTGGTAACGCAGATCATGAAATCGCTGCAGCGAAAATGGCGTGAAGACCAGAGGGTGTCTGGAAGCGATCATAATCGGTCGGTCGGTCACTTCCGGAAGCTTCCGTCGTCGGGGAACTTCCTGTCGGTGTAGGATAGATCCGCCGCCGGGGACTATCTGAGTAAATCGCGATCCAGTTGGGAGCTTAATGGCTCAAGAATACAGAAGATTAATATCGAAGAGTTTCCGCCGCCGGGGAGCCTCTAGTCGGAGTAGGCTAGATCCATCGTCGGGGACTAGGCCGAGTAGAACGTGACGCGTTGGTAGAACTGGTTTCGGGTCGTCGGAGCACCATTGAACCGGACGCTATGCTCCACCCGGAATCTCTGGATCGACTTCGGCACTCGGACCGGTCACTCGCTGAAGTAAGAAAGGCCTCCCGTCCTGCGCTGATCTGGAAAACACCAGAAATGTTAAAAGTGGTAAAAACAAGTCTTACACAGAAGCGAGTCGTCGGTTCCGAGGGAAATTCCAACGTCGGGGAACTCCCTGTCAGAGTAGGATAGATCTGCCGCCGGGGATCATCCGAGTAGCCCGCGATTTAGCTGGGAGCTAAATGGCTCAACGAAAAAGTGCAGAAAAGAGTCAAGGAAACTATGCTGGGAGCCGAACGGCTCAATGTTAACAAAAGTTCCGTTCGGGAGAGTTTCCGCTACCGGGAAGCTTCTAGTCGGAGTAGGCTAGATCCACCGCCGGGGACTATGCTGAGTAGTTCGTGACGTGTCGAATAATCGGGAGCTAAATGGCTCAACGAAAAAGTGCAGAAAAGAGTCAAGGAAACTATGCTGGGAGCCGAACGGCTCAATGTTAACAAAAGTTCCGTTCGGGATAGTCTCCGCCACTGGGAAGCTTCTAGCCGGAGTAGGCTAGATCCATCTCCGGAGACTATGCCGAGTAGTTCGTCACGCGCTAAATAATCGGTTTTGGGTAGTTGAAGTGCCATTGAACCGGGCGCTATGCTTCACCCGGAATCTCTGGTCCAACTTTGCCATCCAACTGGATTCCCGTTGAAGTGAGAAAGTGCCTCGTACTATCAAGGTGAGATATTAGTGTTGGGCACGCAATAAACTTCACGGATCGTCGGTTTTCGTGGAAGCTCTAGTCGCCGGGGGACTTCCGTCAGAGTACAATAGATTCGCCGGGGACTATCTGAGTAGGTTGCTAACACGTCGAGAGCAGGATGGCTCAAAGATGTAGTGGTGCTGAATGACATGAGGAAGAGAGACAGTGAGCGTCAAAGATTAAGAGACGCGCAAACCGAATAAAAAATGCTTCGATGAGAAAATCTAGATCTAGAAATCGATCTAGAAAATCGAACTAGCTGTGCTAGCTAGAGGCTGAACACGTGAAGTGCATGAGCACAGCCCCCCTCCGAAGTATTGACATCCAGTAAGTCCCGGGGGGAACAGGGCATGTGAAGAGAGGGTAACTCAAGTAACCTTCTGTTACTTGGGTGGGTTTAGTGGGTTCGGCGGGCCGGCCTTCTGCCGACCGCGCCAACCCCACTCCCTGAGTGATAATTTCAGGTGTCTGTAAGCAGATTTGCCTTCATCCCTCTATAAAAAAAAAAAAAAAAAAAACACACACACACACACACACACACACACAGACATCACCTCAATTCGTTGAACTGAGTCGATTGGTATTCAACACTATGGGTCTCCGGGCCTTCTATAAAAAGTTTATTTTTGGAGCGATCATATAGCCTTTACCGTATACTTAGTATACGAGAAAGGCAAAAAAGGTGGTTTGACCATAACTTCCGATCCCATAGTCCGACCTGGACAATTTTTGATAGGAAACAATGGGAAAGGATTCTGCGTCGAATGCAATTTGTTGCGAGCAAATCAATTGAGGATAAGTGCCCGAAAAATGAGTGACATTTTTTACGCGATTTTTTTGTATGAATTTGTATTTTCGCCATAACTTTCGATCCCATAGTTCAATCTGGCCAATTTCAAATAGGAAACAATGGGACAGGATTCTGCGTCGAATGCAACTTGTTGCGAGCAAATCGGTTGAGGATAAGTGCCCGATAAATGAGTGACATTTTTTACGCGATTTTTTCGTATGGATTTGTATTTTGGCCATAACTTTCGATCCCATAGTTCGATCTGGCCAATTTCAAATAGGAAACAATGGGACAGGATTCTGCGTCGAATGCAATTTGTTGCGAGCAAATCGGTTAAGGATAAGTGCCCGAAAAATGAGTGACATTTTTTGAGTAGTTTTGCGCACACACACACATACACACACACACACACACACACACACACACACACACACACACACACACACACACACACACACACACACACACACACACACACACACACAGACATCACCTCGATTCGTCGAACTGAGTCGATTGGTATATAACACTATGGGTCTCCGGGCCTTCTATAAAAAGTTTGTTCTTGGAGCGATCATATAGCTTTTACCGTATACTTAGTATACGAGAAAGGCAAAAATAAGCAAAGAAGAAGGAATTAGGCTAGAAGGAAGAATAAAACGAATAAGAAAAAGAAAAAGAAGAGATAAAAGAATTTTATTTTTTTTACAAGGAGGACTTCAAACCATCATCTCCACCGCATATAATCAACGGGTTGCGTTTTCAAGAAGTGAAGTCTGTCACTAGCAACATAAGCGTACTGGAAGAGACATACTAGGGGGCACTTATAATATCCATGTTCAGATCCGATCACGCAACAAGAAGAATCTTAACCGATCCATGTACTAACTATATTTAGTTAAAAAACTAGTGGAAGAATTTTGGACTGGGACTTAAAATAAGAACAAAAGCAATAAGTTCTTTTTCTTGTACGTGGATCCGAAGGATGCAAAATCAAAACAGCCTCTTTTGATGGCAATTATAAACAATTCGGTTCGTCCCAACATGTTGTTAAACTCATCCATAATTTCCAATTGTTGTGTGGGCGTTGTCAGAGAGTAGGATATTGTGGGTTCAAATCACCCAAAACACGAGGATTACATTCAAATTTGTTTGAATGTCATGATTGACAGAAAATATATCCACCATAGAAACCACAAATTTTTCAAAGCCAATTGAAAAATGTGATGTGAGGTTTTAGATGATTGAACTTTTGTTCAAGAAATTATCGCAAAATATAAGCACAAGCACATACATTATCTTCTCTTAAAAGGTGATAAAGATTATCAAGGGCAAATATAAAATTAAACTGGCAGACAGTCATTTTTCAAAATTCTGGATAAGTAAGAGAACCGAAAGCAATTCAAACGAGCATTCCATTTAAAGAAATAAAGTAGAGGCGCAAATACAGACGCCTCTCCGCCAGAATCACATAAGCTTTCAAGAATACTCATCATTTGAGCTTAATCGGAACCGAACCATTTCCTTCTCACAGATCTGCTACAGACTATGATGATGCCCTTCCTACGAAGGCAGCAATCCACTCCTATGATCTTATTCTTTATTAGTTTTTTTAACCCTACAGACGACAGCTTCTAGCTCAAACAAACGACCTTGAGATAAGGAGAATGTTTTAAACATACACAGTAAAAACTGAAAATGGTACTAACCCGTTCTATGACAAGTAACCCTTAAAATTTTGGCTGACTATATATGCATATAATAATTAGTATAATCAAACTGACCGCTACTTTAAATCGAAATGAATTCATATTACGCTTCCTTGGAGAACTCTATTTCATTCATTGAATTGTGTATTTTAAGAATGTATTCCCAGTTTTATTTTAAATGTGTAGAAATTTTCACAACTTTTTGCTGTGCCACTAAATCTCTGAGAAGTTCTACGCTATCCAAAAGCGTAGCAGAGCACTACAAATATGGGATACCATTCAACTCTCTTGGGTATATTTTCTAAAGATTGAGCGAACGGAATGTCTTCATGATTGCTGCACACGATACGGCAACAACAAGGCTCTAGCAGCCTCAAGGGTCTGTCAAGTGAGGAGATATGCTAAGTTTTTCCCCAGCATTATTTCTGGCTGTATCCCGCCCTGGGTGCTAGACTTCCGGAGAAGCTCAAGAGATCTAGCAGCGATTGATGTGCCTCGTGGTAAGCAATTTGAATACTTATCTCGAAAGAAAATTCACAAGAGGCAACCACGAATTGATAATTTTGCGGTTCGACGTGTTTCGCATGGGCGAACTGTTCGGTTCGCATCAATGTTGTCGTCCCGCGTTTATACACATAAAACATTGGTACGAGCGGAAGCGTAATCTTAGTTTGACTGATGATGCCGTGGTGGAAGAGTCCAAAATGGTGCTTCATCAAAAACGGAATGCAGGACACGTTTTGGCACCATTTATCAGTTCAAGCTTTGACAATTGCGTCAGAGATAGCGTGACAATCAAGGGCAAGCTAATTGCGTTATTTTCACAATGTTTTCATTCAGTCATTGAATAATCCGTTGCAAAATATAAAGAAGTAATAAATTACAAAGAAAGAAATAGATCTCTGGTTTTCTATTTTCTACGATTCCTATATTACTTGACCTATCCTTACCTCCACCAGAGCAATGGCATGAAGATTATTCAGCCCAATAAGTAAACCAGGCTGCTGACTTGGACACTACAACAGTGGGATATCGCGGAGATAGCGATAGACTGCGCTCAATTCGATGGCATCGATGGATTGCTTGTATGTATAGTAGAAGCTGCTTCAGCGTTTGTACGGCCTCCAGGACTAGTTTACCTGCACTTTTGTAGAATTTATCTCATCTCGCGTAACATGAGCTGTCCAGGTGATTGTGAGGGGCTCGTACACGCCTTCTATCCCTAATCTTCTTCTTCTTCTTCTTCTAAACATATATATAAAAAACCCAGATTAATCCACTCAGCGGCGATGATGCCTTTCTCGTGCATCGTAAAATGTACTGAGAAAATCACATAGGAAAGGTCATAAAAGCACTTTAGGGGGATAGATCGCATATTTTCTATCATTTTGCATTTTTTGCATTAATTACTATGCATTCCCACCACACCTAAAAAAATTTTTTTTTCGATTTTGAAATTTTTTTTCCAGGGGGGGACCCCTGGGAAAAAACAATTATTTTTTCAATAATTCCGAAATGCAATGTCCGATCAGGCCAATTTTCAATAGCAAACAATGGTACCGCATTCCCCGTCGAATGCAACTTGTTGCGAGTAAATCGGGTAATGCTAAGTTCCAAAAAGTGTGTCTACAAAATTTGTACACATACACACATACGCACACACACACATACATACATACACACAAACAGACATAACCTCAATTCGTCCAGCTGAGTCGATTGGTATATAACACTATGGGTCTCCGAGCCTTCTATCAAAAGTTTGGTTTTGGAGTGATCATATAGCCTTTACGTATACTTAGTATACGAGAAAGGCAAAAAGTTAGCATTAGTACGACCGTGCATCACTCAAAAGTATACAGCCAAGTTTTTGCTAATTTATGTTCATTTTCTTCTTTTATTTACGAGGAATAATTTTGTGATGAAAATCTTTTCGATGAAATGGTTGGGGCCCTCCTTAGCCGTGCGGTAAGACGCGCGGCTACAAAGCAAGACCATGCTGAGGGTGGCTGGGTTCGATTCCCGGTGCCGGTCTACGCAATTTTCGGATTGGAAATTGTCTCGACTTCCCTGGGCATAAAAGTATCATCGTGTTAGCCTCATGATATACGAATGCAAAAATGGTAACTTGGCTTAGAAACCTCGCAGTTAATAACTGTGAAAGTGCTTAATGAACACTAAGCTGCGAGGCGGCTCTGTCCCAGTGTGGGGATGTAATGCCAATAAGAAGAAGAAGGTTGTTTGTACAATGTGTATGGGAATTTCAAATATTGATCATCTGTATTTATAACACGAAGTCGGCATTATAATAATAAAACACACAGGAGTTTGTTTTTACACGATTTTTTTTCGCTCGTATTTTGATCGTGTGACTTCAATTTGCCACCAAACTCTTCGCAACATGTTTCAAAAAATCCTGAATAAATCAAAGAAAAATCACATGATAATTAATATACGTTAAACATTTAGGATGAGTGGAAAATTGAGAAAATGTAAATCGTGTAAAAACAGAATCCAGTGTAATGGAAAAATCGGTATTTTTGTTTGTTTACTTAATTCACAAGAAATTTTTATGATATAACTATTCAAAAAAATGGAAAATCATTCTGAAGAACCGATTTGTTTTCTAGATAAACCTTAACCAAAGACGTTTCATAACCCTTCATTAGTATTTTATCTATCTCATAATAAAAAGGAAACAAACTCCTATGTACTTGACATTAAAAAACCAACATAAGTCAATTCAAGCAGGTTTGAATTACATTTCAATAGTTTCCATATCATTTGAAAGCAACTGCTGCCGACTGAAACTGAAAGTTACATCAAAACTGTAACTCATTGTATTTCGCTATTATTTTCATTATGTAATACAACGATAATTCAACATAGACATAGTATGATGGTTTCACAAATATTTAAAGGTGCCAACTGATTGTTACCCTTTGTTAGATACAGTCTTCTAGAAATCATCTTTCTATCTCACAATAAAATGGTTACAAAACCCTATGTGCTTGACATTAAAAATACAACATAATTCATTTAAGCAGGATTGAATTACGAATCGATAGTTTCCATATCATTTGGAACCAACTGCTGCTGAGCTCGCTGCGCTTGTGTTCATCGTCCTGCCTACACTGTGGCGTTTGGAACATATTTTCGAAAAACGTTACATTTTTGAAGATGGAAGCAATTTTGTATCATATTAATCATTGAGAAAACTTATTTTGTTGCCAAACTGATTGCTCCAGTGTAAGTTTTGCGGACAGTAAACCAGCGTCGCTCCATAATGTTGAGCAACCAAACAGGGAAAGTTACATCGAATCTTTAACTTTTGATTTTGTTATTATTTCCATTATATACCCTAGTTAGTTATAGTTTGCTAGGAATCAAAGAGGGGCGTTTTGACCAGGGAGGGGCACATTATATCGTCTTACCCTAGAGACGAAGCGCCTCTGCGGAAAGGTGGAAAGGGCCGCCTTGACAGATATCCATTCTAAGAAATGTTCAGCTCTCGCCTTAAACTTTTACCAAGTTTAATTTCGGCGACTTGCAAGATTTCAAATGCACCTGAATTTAAAACATTTGAGATCAATCGGTATTTTTTATTTAAAACTAGCAGACCCGACGAACTTCGTTTCGCCTAAAATTCATTTATTCTCTGATTAGATCTCGAGTTTTGCAGAAATTTCAGTTTCATTTGTATGGGAGTCCTCCTCTCCAAAGTGGGGAGGGGTCTCGAACCATGTTAAGAACCTTCCCCGGCCCCAAAAACCTCTGCATACAAATTTTCACACAAATCGGTTCAGTGGTTTCCGAGTCTATAAGGTTCAGACAGACAGAAATTCATTTTTATGTATATAAATATAGAATATAGATAGATAGATAGAAAAGAATAGAATAGATGCTTATTCTAATATTTGTTTGAGTTGTACAGGAAAAGGTTGCGATATTAGGGGTCGTGCACTTTTTACGTAGGCACATATGGGTTCGTCATAAATAAAAAAGGAAATGTATGAAAAAAATCTTACATGAGGGGAAGGGGCTCGAAAAAAAAACCCAGCAAAAATGCTTACGTAATTTGTGTACGGCCCCTTAGATTAAATGCACAACTTCAATTTGAAAGCACAAAGCTTTATACATATGTTTTAGCAGGATGATGGAACAGGTGTACCAAAAGTCCACAAAACGCACCTGAATAGGATTTGTTATTGCATTTTGAAACTTAGAAACATATAAAACACGCTGGCATTTTTCCTTCCTTACATGATTTTCCTTGCTCTTTATAATGCAAAAAGTCCTTGTTACCGCTAGATGAACTATTTTTTTAAGATGAAGCAAGATATTTTCCAAGCATCCATCAACAACTTTTCTTCTCGAGTATGCATTCATAGCTCCAGCAGCCTTCATAAAACAATGAAAGCGGCGGAAAATTACGTAAAGTGGATGAAAAGTTATAAACAACAGCAAGAACTAAAATTCTTGATGTGAGGTAATTTCAAGTTGTGACCCAGGAAAAAAAAGAACATAATATTTTTCTTTACCTTTCCATCGTAGACACAAAACGAACAGAATTATGAACCTAAGTTATTTCTTTTACCGTCACAAACTAGCGAAAGATAAACAATTCGTCTGAAAAAACAATGAAGACGGCCGGTCCAAACACCGATAGAATGCTCCTCTGGGGGGCTGAAAGTGAAAGAAAGAAAAACTGTTACCGTGCGGTCGGATGATTTCCACAGAGTTCACAGGGAGGAGGCGTGTGGCTGGCATGAACAATGGAAATATGTAAAAGGAAAACTTTAAGTTTGATTCGTAGGAAACGGAGTGGTTATTGTTTTTGACAAGTTAATTTGTGCTTATTTTCTTTTAATCACTTGAAAATCCCCGCTGTGCTACATCTTATTAAAGTGCCCACCAAGACCACTCACTTTTCTTTGGTTTTATTATGGAAATTGAGCTCAGAGAATCATTGGAAAGACTGTGCTTAAATGAAAGTTTCGGCTACCTGCAAGGTATTAAAACCGTAAAATCGCTTATCCCATTGTTATTTTGATTGAACCTCCAGCATTGTGGCGTTCATTTGTGGTTTACCTTCAATCTGATTATTTTTTATTAATCAATAGCATATCTCTGATAAAATGTCTGGAATGTCTAGCAATAATAAGCTCCTTTTACACAAAATGATATTTAAAAAAAATGGATGTACATCTTCCAAGTATTAACATCAAATCATCTAAACCATCTCACTAGGAATTTGTTTTCTGACAATGCAAACAATTCAATCTGATTGTTTTTTCTTCCATTCATTCGGCTCTCGGCATCCAGCAGGGTCCGTTTTCACGGGAAAACTAATTTTGCTTCCGAAAACATTCCATTTGTATTGTGTCATTGTTGAACTGTAAGGGTAAGTTATTTTTTCGAGCTACGTCTGTTTTATTGATTTATGAATTCGTAGGTCAAAGTTTCTGGTCTCAAACAGGAGAACTGTTCCGTTTTCCATCTTACTGAACATATATTCATCTCATCGCGAAACAAAGAAATAAAGCATCAATTTCGTTGCTTCTTTTTGCTAACATGTGTGCTTACTGGTGAAAAAACACATAAATAAGAAACAAATCAAATTCCTTTTCATTGCTTTGTTTGTCGTGGGATGAATATCGGATCTATGAGGTGAATTCCAGGAGCAGTAACGCTATGTATGTGGGTCTTGAGATAGGAAATCAATTTACTCAGGCAATTGATTGTATTATCCTAAAACTGTACACTCAATTGAATACATTCATCATTATTTAGTTTGGTTGTTACATAGTTATATATATATATACACGCGATTCCTGGGGTGTAAACCGATATATACAGGCGAGTCTAAGAACTACTTTACTGCACAGATAGAAAAAGTTGTTGAAATTTACACGAAAGTAATGCACATAAAGGGAATGCCAAAAAGAGCGTAAATTTAAACGATTTTATCGCCTGAATGTATGCAATTTCCATTGCATTATGTCACTTTTATATGATGTATGCTACAGAAACTGACATAATGCTATAGAAATTGCATACATTTAGGGTGTACTGGTTGGAAAATATCCATGTACGCCCAAAATAGTTTAATTTTCCACGTCTTTATTTTTTACGCGCTTCTTAGTTTTCATTATTTTTTTCTGTGTGGAACGTCCTAAAGATGTGTGGAACGCTGTTTTCGCAGCTGCAGTATTCAAGGGTTGATATCCATCTGTTAGGGGAGAACAGTCCAAAATGTACCCCTTAAGCTTTTTCGATGTTTTCGCCAATACAAACAAGAATAACAAACATACAGATGCTATATTCACAAAACCAGCTACATTTTACAATGATCATCTATTCAAAACATCAAGGTTATTGTGACTTTCTAATGCATTCTAAATATGTTTTGAACATGGGCCTGGGGCAACATTGGCGTTGGTGGTGTAAAATAAGCAACAACATAAAATTTCCATGAAGAATTAGAAATTTTCTATAAAAAAAATGCGAATTGTCAATAAAGAGATCAGGGTGTGAGCAATAAAGAAATATAAAATTTCCACAAATAGTGCAAAATTTCCATAAACAATTGAGAATTTTCCACAAATAATAAATTAGCACTTTTAAAAGCAAAAATTGCAATTATAAACAAAGAATTTTCCATAAACAATCCAAGATGTTCAAAATTAATATTAGCAATACTGCCGTGCTAAGCATAGTTGTCCCATGTTGTTTTTTGTACGATGCCATTCCCACAGTGATGGCGGTGTCGCATTTGATCAGACAAGTTATTCCTCTATCAGACATAATAGTTAGGCTTGCCAGCAATCTTTCTTTCTCTAGTTCTTAAATCCATTGATGAATTCTTTTGTTGGCGACCAGCGCAGCAAGAAGGCCATCAACTAAAAACGACATGGGACAACTATGCTTGGGACGGCAGTAAACAAATACAAAATTATCCATAAAAAAATTAGTATCTTCCACAAAATAATCAATAAAGAGCAATAAAGGATAAAAAAATCCATAAAAAATACAAAAAAGCAATATAATTGATAAAATATAAATATTAAACGCTTTTAAAGATCATCTATGAAAAATGCTCAGTTCTTTTGCTTTTTTATATTTGAAATTTTCATATTTTTAATTCCTCATTATTAATTTTTGTCGGGTGAAGTTTTCATTTTTTTGTGGAAAAAAACATTTTGTGGAAAATTTTACAATTGTTTATTGCTAATATTGATTTATTTACGGGAATTTTGAATTGTTTTCGTGGAACATTTTGAGTTCTTTGTGGACAATTCTTCTTTTATAATTGCAATTTTTGCTTCTAAAAGAGCTAATTTATTTTTGTGGAAAATTCTTAATTGTTTATGGAAATTTTGCATTATTTGTAGAGATTTCATATTTATTCATTGCTCATAAGTTGATGTCTTTATTGGGAATTTCCTAATTTTTAAAGGAAAATTTCTAATTTTTCAGTTGGAGTTTTTTTAGTCGTGTAAAATTATTCAATTGCAAGTGAAGTAATGGTGAACGCATGGTTGTTTGTTCTATCTTAACGGATTGAAGTAAAAACCTTACGGGTGAAATGAAAAAAATCGTAAATCGTAAAGTTTAAGTGAAAATTGAAGGGTTTCGCTCAATTTTTCCATTGCAGCTCAATAATGGGAACTGATATTGGAATGGTAACATTCGTTCAGAAATGTCCTACATTCTATTAGCAAAATCGCGATCACTCGTTAGCTGGGAGTAGTGAGAAGTCCGTCGCCCTAAAAAAAACTTTAAAAAAAATGTGCGTGGACATTACGACATCAGTCGTGTTTGCAGCATCTACTAGTACCTCATCACCATCGAACCTAATGATTTCTCAATCAAGCAGCTTCGAGATTGTTGCTTATCGATTTTGTCTTGCTCCCGAAGTTATTGAAAGACAAATAGCTTTCAATCATAGCAAATCAGCGATGGAGAAGGAGTCGAATATGATAAAAAAAATTCCACCTCAAATGCGTTTTCTGGAGTCAATTATTCTGTAGCGACACTGATCTTACGTTATTCGGTCGGTTGGCCCCGACCTGTTCCTAATTTGCTGCTATTAAAATTTGGCATTCAACTTTCGGAGGATTCAACACAATTGATGCTTTTTTTTCAATTTGTTTTCCCACTCGTCGAGAACGATACTTACTTATTTTACTTGAGGGTCCTGCATACCTCGAGAGGTTCAAAGGGCCGATGTGAAAGATCTCCGCCCTGAGCGATTTCCAGCTATCGCCTCAAACTGTCGCTAGGTTAGATTTTAATCGACATCTTTGTGGAGGCTCAACCACCTTCAGCCTTTGGGTCTGTCTTCGCAGCGATGTCCTGCTAGGTTCCAGTTCCACCTCCGTCCTCAAATTTCATTTGCTATAGGCCTCTCTCCCTCGAATGGGGAAGGTCTTTTGGCCGTTTCACATTTAGGAATTGCAATGCCTTGGGCTTCGACAATTAAATTTGCCAAACGAAAGCATTATCAATATCACGAGACATCATCAAAATTCCAATCTATCAATTTTAAAACCCAATCAGCTCTATGATAATTGAAATTAAAAATGACTTCTTGTGAGATTTCAAACGTCACAGGAAGGTGATCAGAGTCAAAATCAGCAAGAGTTACCAATTGGCCACACCGCTGACTTGAATTCGTTAAACTAAATCAATTGTCGAAGGATCACTTTCATGGCTTATTACTTTAAACGACCTGCTTGGTCGAATGTTTTTCATGTTCATATCATTTGTCCGGCAAAACGACATTGTCGGCCAAATGGCCTTTTCAGCCTAACGATTAAATGAAACAAATAATCTGGTCGGCTAATTTTTTTTTTTCAGACAAACTAGGGAGTGAGTGCTAGTGATGGACCCCTTAACGACTAAAATTAGCTTTAGTCGCTTCGCTAGAGCGAGCTTCTTAAAAAATTGTAGTTCTGCTGCACCACATGACACGCAACAGGTATCAGCAACGTGTTTCGTACATAGAACTAGCCAAAACATTCATTTTAACTACTTAAGCAAGTATTTTAAAATGATGTTGCTAGCATGCTGATTATGGCCACCCCCGGGTCCATAATACGCAACGTCGGGTTTGTTTATATACGTATAATGGTCCCAACCATTTGATTTACATGTTCCATTCCCACATGTTCCTGATGCCTATTATGGACCCCCCCCCCCCTTATGTGCTAGTAATGGACCCTTTAGTGTATGTGCATTTACAAATTAGTTAATTTAACTAAATTCCTGTTTCCCAGTCCATAACAATTGTATGGAACTGCTGTCCTGTTACATCAAGCAACTTCTCCCGATGGAAGTTTGCAGAAAATAGTCGATTCCAGCGTTTAAATTGGGGTTTTGTTCAGGGGGTACATTATACGCACGGGGTCCATTACTAGCACTCACTCCCTACCTTTTGGCCAAATGACATTTTCAACCATTTGTTCTTTTCGTTCGTTGAACATTTGGCCGTGGTCATTTCTCCAGCTCCTCAGAAAAGTGAGAAGTGCGATGTGAGTAGTGATAAATGAGAAGTGAGAAATGAGAAACAAGTAGTGAGTCAACTAATTACCCACTTCTATTTTTCTACTAATAAGAAGTGAGATGTGAAATTATTTAAACTTTCCACTTCTTACTCTTCATTTCTCACTGGTCACTCCTAATCATTTCTCACTTCGCGTTTATTACTTCTTCATTATTACTAATCGCTTCACACTTTTCTCGACCAAACGACTTTTTCGTCCATACGTACAGCAAACATTTGCGGTCGTATGACGCCCAACGACATTTTCGGCCGTATGTTAATTTTAGCTGAATGATACTTTCGGCCGAACGGCCATTCCTCCTCTAAATTATTCTCACAAATGACCACTGAGCGCTAGTGTCGTTAGTCATGCAACAATATACCAGCGCCATCGTGTTGTCAAAATGTGATTGTGATTTACGATTTGCAATCCGTGAAAGTTCAGGCGAGTTTCCAGTGGAAATTAATACAGAGCTTCTGTCGACATTCAAAAGATTTTTTCGTGGTAAACCAGAAGAAATTCACAACTTTTTCCAACGATAAGTTTGCGCAGGTTTTTTTTGTTTGTAGAAAATGATAAATCTATTTTCAATGTTCCACTTTTATTCTTACATTTGACTAGTATTGTGGATAATAGATCCTTCTGTTGCATATGTTGCAGGGGTTCCATGAGACATCATCGGTAATCGATGCCGAGAAAAGCTAGCCCAAAATATAAGGATCATTCTGACAATTACAAACTAAGGATTGTCATTTAACATCTGTTACTTGCCAGTCAAATAGGTGAGCAACCGCCCCTACGGTTATCCCAGTGATTTGAAAAGGGGCACTCAATGGCAGGCTTGGAGTTTGGTGATACTCAACAGCTGCCTCCAGCCAGGAAACCCGAACTATAGCAACATTATTCTCTTAACGAAATGAAACTGGAACAAAATAATGGGAAATAATAAAGAGGGCACTTCAAAGCCGCAGCGCTGCACTACGCCAACTCTTACTCTCAGATGTTAGGCAAGATTTCCAACAAACAATGGAGAAAAAAAGCAAAGAATAAACTTTACTGTATCAGGGGCCAACCATTAAGCATGTCACAAGAACTACGACACTCACACATTTTTGGTCACTTAGGTTTAGCATTTTATTGTTAGACTGTTATGGATTTAAACGTAAATTCTATTTGAATGCTACATACTTAATGGATGACCCATTGGATGGAAAGCTATAAAGTGTATTAAAAGCATCGGCACTAAAATAGTTTAAAAGTTGTCTATTCAGGTGTAGTCGAACAGCAGATTCCACTTTGGGGTCAAAGGTGGCAGTATCAAATATAACGTGAGAAGCTGTTGAATAGTGCAATGGAAAAGAATTCCAAAATTTGCTGCACAGTGCTAAAGTTTTTATCATCCAATAAAGTGTACCGAAAACTTCGGACGACTATTTCTTCGCTCGGAACGCTGCAATGATCTGAAAATTTATTAACTTTGATTGTGATTGTTGCGAGTGAAAAATAAGTTTATTCTAATGGAAAAGTTGCTTACGGTGTAGAGCAGAAGTTAAGTAAATCAAGCTTGACAATTTCTTTTTACATCATCATGACTATCACAATGTTGGCGGGGACACAGAAGGGGCACCACTCACCCAAACCACATTATTGCTTTTAAAGCCTATTATTTCTGCACCGAAAGCAAAAAAAAAGAACCCTGATAAATCCACCTAGCGGTGTTGGTGCCTTTTTCGTGCGATGTAAAGGTTTTTTTATCTTTATTAAGCAGACTTTCAACCCAAGGCTGACTCGTCTCCGGCGATGTAAAAGGTAAATTACATACACTCCCCGCCAAAAGTTTGGGTTCACCCTTGGAAAATATAGGCAAAAGATTTTGGCCGTATTTTCGCCATCTTACATCCGATTTCGGGTTGAAATTCCATCAATGCATCTCAAAGATGATTAAAATTGGGTTCCGTTCTACTTTTTATTTCGAAATTTGGTGGGCTCAATTTTCAGAAAAATCAACATATTTTTACCGCATAACTTTAAGAAAAATCTTCTTGGAGACGAACCAGCCTCGGGCTGAAAGTCTCCTTACTTGTCTCCAAGAAGATTTTTCTTAAATTTATGTGGTAAAAATATGTTGATTTTTCTGAAAATTGAGCCCACAAAATTTCGAAATAAAAAGTGGAACGGAACCCAATTTTAATCATCTTTGAGATGCATTAATGAAATTTCAGCAAAAAAACTTATATGATTTTCAAATATCAAAATGTTTATTCAAGTGCATGGTATGTATCGGCCAAAAGTTTGGGTTCAATTAAGGTTGCACGCGACATCATCATTCTTGATACCAGCCGTGTAGAGGGAACCCGAGCAGCACACATGTTGCACACAAGTTTCTGTGAGCCATATGCAACCAAATTTAGTTACATCTGAGTTGATGCAACCAAATCGGTCTGTATTGTGCTTCTAGGGAAGCTGGTGCGAAGTCGACCCTTCCCACCTTCCAACCACGTAATGCAGAACCAAAACCTGGATCTCGCAAACGTTATGCGTTTGATACAAAACAACATTAATATCACACTAATCGATTTACTTTACGATTGCACAAAACAGAATCAAAACCTTGAGAACGCGAAAAATTGGCTATTGATACAAAACACGATCAATCGCGCACTGATTGATTTACTTTCCAGCCGCACAAAACATAACCAAAATCCGAATCTAGCGAAAGTTCTGGTTTTGATACTAAGCACAATAAATCGCGCACTGATTGATATCCCAGACAACCACACATCGCATAAGAATGCACGGTTGTAATCGTTTACCGATTCAAGTTTCATCAAAGTCGCATCAGTTTATTTATAAATGTTTCCGCACAATAGGCTATTTTACGAGCTTATTCCAGTTTCATTTGTTTACATCGCATATTCCTGCAAACAAACTCGAATGAAATCGGATTATCTGTCAAACAGAGTTTGTTATCACAAACTACATCGCAATGTATAATGAACAAACTCGATTAAAAATCGTGCACATCGCATAAACTACCGTGCAACGTCGGATAAAAAATACACATTATCGCCTCCACTTTTGTAGAGCGTTTTCGCGACTGGTATGCGATGAAATTGGTGCACATAGGCATCGAATAACAGAACCAAAACCCAGATCTTGCAAAAGTTCTGGTTTTGATACGAAATACGATCAATCGCGCACTGATTGATTTACTTTCCGACCGCACAAAACAGAACCGAAACCCAGATCTCGCGAAAATTCTACTGAATTCTACTCTATTATTTTAACTGGATTACGCCAAATGGCATTCCGTGGAATGACTTTCGGTGAAAAAGTACTGGTTTGACTTTCCTAACATGGCTCATATTCCGAACACTCGCTTTTAAATGGCCATGTTGGCCTTCTTCGTGTGATTCTCTCCATAGCATCTTGAATTCGTTTGTTATCATGATCATCAGAACCAGAGCATGAAATAATCACCTTCATGAAGCAACTTCGGACCGAATATTGACAAACGTCCCATGACTATTCAAAACATAGAATGACTTACTCAGTTTTCTTCTTCACATATTCATTCATTTTATTGGTACTGAAAATGGTCACTGCGTTCAAAGAAAACATAATTGGCCTTGATTATGTTGACTTTTGGCACTAAAATTGTCCCTCAGCTTAACGTCGGGGTCAGATTTATGTGAGTAATTGTTGAAATCATCATTTAAGTGTTTAGTTTTACAGTAATTTATTAGTTTACGAAATCTAAATAAATACTCACTGACTGATATTTGATCAGAAATGTTAATGTTCAGTTCAATATGAATATGTACGAAGTGAGGGTGACAAAGAAGGCCGATGGGCTTCACCAAAAATATTTGATTATTTAAAGCTCTGATCAGAACTGAAAACCGATGGAATTATTAAATTTAGGGTGCCAAAACGCCAGTGTACGGAATATGAGTAATGTTCGGGAATTGAGCCAAAACGATACATTCCGCAAAATGTCTTTCGGAAAAAAGATACATTCCGCGAAATGTGTTTCGGAAATTTCATACATTCCACGAAATGTCGGAATCTCGGATCTTCCGAAAGTTCTGCGTTTGATACGAAACATAATCAATCCTAATTGATTCACCTTCCGACAGCATAAAACAGAACTAAAACCTACATCTCACGAATGATCTGCCTTTGAAACGAAACATGCTCAATCGCACACTGTGCTGCTTTTCGCGCAAGAAGCAAAGCCGAATCTCGAGAAAATTCTGCGTTTTATCTTCAATAATTCCACGGGACATTGTCCAAAAAAAGGAAGAGTCAGTTTATCAAAAGTCATTCGGCGAATGATCCGTTTGGCCGAATGACACATGAAGTCCGAAGTCATCTAGCCGAATCATTTTTGCTCGAATTGAACGTTCGGTCTATTGGCCCAATGGACCAAGTGGCCGAAAATGCCGTTTGGTCGAAATGATCGTTTGGCAGAAAGGGCCAATTGGCTGAAAATGTCATTTGGCCAAGCGGGTCATACGGGAAATATGGCCAAAATGATGGCCAAATATCCTATTCGGCCAAATGACCAAAAGGCATTTTCAGCCGTATGCTTATTTAGCCAAAATTTTTGGCCACAGTTGTTCATTTAGGCCAAATTGTTTTTTTCGCCAGATGGGTTTCGGCATAATGGTTTGTTCGGTCAAATGACATATTCGCCCAAATAACTTCCCGAGTAGATGAAAATAGCTCGATAATATCAAATGTTGATAAGATAGCAAAATGAGATATGGACATGATTCATATAAGAGATAAAAGATCAGGCAACAATATCAAAAGTTTGCACTGAAATATCATTTAAATATCAAGTTATGCTATCATCATTTCATATATAATAGCCCTGTTTGTCTGTCCGGTGACTAGCCAACCAGACGCAGCACATGGGGAAATTCTCACAAAAAATAAAATATGTGACACTTCAATTCTTTTTTACTATCAGAAAACAAAACCAGTGACAACCTTAGACAACCAGACACAGCATTTGATGAAAAAAATCACAGACAACAGACGTTGAAAATTTTGATTTTTTTTTAATTCAGAAAAGAATCTATCACTCTAAAAAAAAAAAAACACTTGCCACGGGCGCAATTGTGTCCACAAATAAACTAGTTTGTAATAAGTGATGAATATCATGTGCCATTAGTTTGTTCTAATCCATAGCATATTTTGCTATTTAAATGATATTTTGGTGCAAAGTTTTGATATTGTTGTCTGATCTTTTATCTCTTACTAGTTTATTTGTGGACGCAATAGCGCCCGGGGTAAGCGTTTTTTTTTTCAATACAAGGGTTAACTTATTCATGCATTTTTTGTTAGAATTTCCCCGCATGCTGCGTCTGGTTGGCTAGTCACCGGACAGACAAACAGGGCTATTATATATAGTATAATATAATATCAATCAAGTACATATCATGTTTTGTTATTCTGTTCATGGCTTCTGCCCGAGTTGTGGCTTTTGGCGGCGACGGCGCACACCTCTACGAGAAATAAAAATTTCTCTAATTTGTTTGGCACTTATCCGTAACCCATTTTGTCGTAACCTAAGGGGGAGCTCACGATACTACAAATCTACTTCCTCTTCTTGGCATTATATCCCCCACTGGGACATTGCCGCGTCACTGCTTAGTGTTCATTCAGCACTTCCACAGTTTTTAACCGCGAGGTTTCTAAGACAAGTTACCATTTTCGCATTCGTATATCATGAGGCAAACACGATGATACTTTTATACCCAGGAAAGTCGAGACAATTACCAAACTGAAAACTATCTAGACCGGCACCGGGAATCGAACCCAGCCACTCTCATCATGGTCTTGCTTTATTGCCGCGCATCTTACCGGTAGGCTACACATCATCTATATACATAAAAATGATTTTCTGTCTGTCTGAACCTTATAGACTCGAAAACTACTGAACCGATCAGCGTGAAAATTTGTATGCAGAGGTTTTTGGGTTGAAAAAGGTTTGTAAGATGGTTCGAGACCCCTCCCCGCTTTGGAAAGGGGGGCTCCTATACAAATGAAATTGACATGTCTTCGTGACTTGAGAACTAATCAGAGAATGAATCAATTTTAGGCGAAACGAAGTTCGTTGGGTCTGCTAGTATTAAATAAATATTGTCGTCAGGCAACAAGTAAATATTCAACAAGAAATAGTAATCAACGTATTGAAATACACCTTTTTAAAATCTGTTTCTCCCTCGCAGATCGTAACAGGTTGCACTCAATGAAAACCTTGCAATGATTGTCAAAAAACGTAAACAACGGTGGTCATTCATATTATTATCAGTTCCTGTTCTACCTTTTCTCGCATGCTTTTTGCTCATTCAATGAACGAGAAAGGCATCAACACCTCCAGGCTAATTGATAATGTCCTATTTTATGACCTCAAAACTCAACAGGGGTATTTTTCTTCTTCTTCTTCAATGGCTCTGCAACTTGGAACTGGAACTTGGCCTGCTTTCCAACTTAGTATTCTATTAGCATTTCCTCAGTTATTTAGGGTCTGTCTCATTTGGAGAATTAAACTTAAAAGTGACAGTTCGAAAATTAAAAAATCACCCCGTTATAAGAATGGCTGGTGCTACCCAGCAATTCCAATAGGACATCGATGGAAAATGATTCGATATCTGTCAAAATTAATCTTGCTCTGCGAGCAGGGTTATTTGGTAATTATTGAAATGTCACTTTGAAGTTTAATTTCAGTTTAATTATCCAATTGAGACAGACCCTTAATTGGAAGCTTTTCTATGCCCGCCATTGCATGAGTATGTATCTTGTGTGGCAAGTACAATGGATACACTATGCCCAGGGAGTCGAGAATGTTTCCCTCCCGAGAACACCCTAGACCGGACCGAGAATCGAGTTCGCCATCTCCGGATTGGCAATCCTACGCCTTTGCTCACAAGGCTACTAGAGACCCCTAACAGGGGGTATTACTGTATTCCAAATTGCTATTAAATAGCAACCACTGCCAATAAAATGGAGAAAGTTGCAAGGTATAGAATTTAAAACTTTTCTACCCCAACTCGGACTATCATTTCTAATTGAATACCTTGAATTGTTCGCACATCTGGAATATACTGAAAGGCATATGTTCGCTGCAAGAATTAACTTTTCATGACATCATTAAAAAGCTCAATATTCAATTAACACAGTTATTGATTTAAAGCTTTCCTATGGCTGCAATTGCATAAGTATGTATTTTGTGTCGCAAGCACAATGGATACACTATGCCCAAGAAGCAGAAAATGTTTCGAACTCGCCATCTCTGGATTAGCAATCCCACGCTTCTGCTCGCAAGCAAGGCTAAATGGAGACGCAGATTGTATGTTGGTCAAAATGTGTATGTTTTTATGTTTGTAAAAGTCTCACGAGAGAAGCGGTGCCATCATTAGGTGGATAAATCAGGGTCTAGTCTATTTGCGAAAACCACACTCGATCTCGGATCTGCGTTACCAACGCTCAGTGGTGTAGATTTTATTTTTCAACAAGTTTATTTCCAACCGCCCCATACCTGGAATGGTTTATCATTCATCGGGCATCATGAACTATATTCCGTTCTACACAACGGTTGAGCCGACTTTCTGGGTCCAGCTTGGAAGTCAAACTTTCATAATATGCTTACCTGGAAGGGTAGCGAAAGAGTTTATAAATTTTCAGTCCGGCGCAGGGAGTGGCGTTACAGAAGCAAATAAAATTACAAGCAATTTTGTTGCTTTGAAACCCGATGACCACCGACAGTCGGGGTGTGAGATGATGTTGAAATCTGATTTTCTGTACAAAACCGCCTACATCGTGTGGAATACGAACTGTTCCAGAGTTGTTTGGTTTATCAGGCTATCAAATAAAGCATATGAAAAATGTCTATAATTACGTCCTTTTTCTTGGTCCTTATTTGCTTGGGTTCGGGTCGGACCGTGTCGGCACGTTGTGTTATTCTACGTCCGAATTATGTTTCCCACCTCGTTCATGCCAATCGTTTCCGTTTTCCCGACCTATAACCGAGTGCGGTCGTTAGGTTTGCTAACAGGCGCTATAAATTTTAGCCCGAAAAAAATAGGGCTTGGCTGCTGGGTTCTATCTCGAGCGTATCTATTCGGATACTCCGGCGTGACAGTTATTAGAACATTGCGTAAATAATAGACATGCCTCCGGTGAAGAACATTCACGTGAATTGGCTTTCATTTTTATTGTGGACTTTGATCTGTCATGCTTTATTTGTGCTTTCTATTACTCGTGACAGTCGTTTTGAAACTGTATGTGTCAGCTGAGCAGAGCCACAAATTTAAATCTAATGGTTCCTGGATCCTCACTTAAAATGATTATTTAATTATTTGAAGCATAATTGAGTTTTGTAGATGTTTTGGCATTTCTCGTATACACACTAAGTATACTGCCTGTGATCACATATCAGCCCCTCCTTTGCTGGATTTGCGTGTGTGTATGTGTACAAAAAAGTGAGACACACAGGCTGTAATCAACACGAAATGTGGTTTTCCCTCTTCCCATTGAAAATAGGCTCTATCGGCCTCTGCGTTCCAGAGTTATTGAAAAAACATTGCCTTATTCTCAAGGGTCACCACTTGAAAAAAATGATAATCACCTAAAAAAATGTTATACTAATAATTCTAGACCAACATTTGAAAAGAGCGTAACAGCCAAAATGGATTCCTTCTGATTCTTCGTCCACATATATAGCTATATTAGGGTGGCTAAAATTTGTATGGGAAAAACTTTTTTCATTTTTTTTGACGGGCCGGATCTATTTGATGCCCTGATGCTCTGGACAAAATTTCAGCCAAATCGGTTAACGTTTGGGCGGTGCTAAACTCGTTGGAAATTTAAATGCAAAAATGTATGCAGAAACATCGAAAAACAGTGAATTGCAGTTGGAACTTACGATGAAGCACTATGATACTCATTCAGATATTGAAGAATTTAATACAGAATGTTATGCAGAAAACCGCGAGAAAATACCTCTACAACACTCCAGTAAAATTCTAATATATTTGCCTAAAAAACTCTAATCTTCTCGGGGTTTTCAGCATAACATTATTTATTTAATTCTACAAGAACTGGATGAGTATCATGGTTCTTGATCGTGAATTGTTCCGTCCAACTGCAAATAACTGTTTTTGGATGTTTCTGCATACATTTTTCCATATAAACTTCCAACGAGTTTAGCACCACCCAAACGTTGACCGATTTGGCTGAAATTTGAGGGCCGAATAAGAGGGCGGCCCATCAAAAAAATTGAAAAAGTGTTTTTTGAGCCACCCTAAGCTATATATGTATTCAAAGAATCAGAAGAAATAATTTTTGGCTGTTACGTCCTTTTCAAGTGTTGTTCTAGAATTAGACCGTTACAAATATTTAATTAACTTTTTGTCCTGCTGATCTCCGAAAGGTCAAGGGGGGGATAATAAAAAATAAATATTAAAACGAAAAAAATAAAAAAAAGCTCCTCGGATTTGCTGAAGAATGTTTTGAAAATCTTCAAAATTATCCGATTTTTTTTGTTGCCCCCTCAAAATATTATTTTTTGGCAAAAAAATCCGAGGGGGAGAAGACAAAACAGATTTTAGATATTTGTCTCGGCCTTATTGAAATGCTTTAAGGCATGTAAATTAACGCAAATAGATGTGAATTTATAAAATGGAATCTATCCCTTTAAAATGCTATTTTGACCTCTCTCATGTGTTTTATTGATTACATTTCACAATATACGAGAAAAAATCATCCCCGATATGTGGATTTTCCTGTTTTTTTATATGAAAATCTGATTAAAATAAGCAAATCGGGTGAAGCGGGCCATTGCTTCTTGGATTATAGGCTGAGCATAAATAATTTTACAATTAGTAGTAGTTCCGAAAATGTGCATGAGCAGGTTAACCGCAGTTCGAAGTAACTATCTCTTTCGTGATGAACTGGAACGATTGGAAAACAGCCGCAAGGAAAAAAATATAATGCGATGTGAAGTCGACATCAGGGAAATAACTGAGAATTGATTCCCGGTAGCGTTGTGGGATTCATTACTGTTGCTGGGCGATAATCCGATGCTCCCACATATTTCGTGAAACAACAATAACTAGAAACTCGATTGTTAGTAACTCCTGGAAACTGTTTTCACAGCCACTTAAGGAAATGGAAAAATAAGCGGCCAACCACTTTTGCTCGCGTACTATTGTGCAACATTTTCGATAACTTCTCCAAAAGTTGTTCACAGTACGAGGGAGGTTGCATTTCAATGAAATGGAAATAAAGATAACTCACCCATCAATTTATTTTTGAAAACAACATTAACCTAATAGATTTGATACCAAACGTGTAACTAATATAATTAGCTTTGTACAAAATGGTATAAACGATCATAAAAATCTTTTCCAGGGACAACTCTTTTATGGATTAACGTCGTAAAACAAACGCTCAGTTTTGTCAACCAGAAGGCGACACTCATAAAGTGCCATCTTGGGCTCCTAATGTAAATTCTGGTTCACAAAAGTCACGCTCTAATCATGAAGTATTCATATAAAGTCCACGCGTTCTACATCACATAAGATAATTCTCGACGTCGACGCTGTGTGATATTTGACAAGAACGACACATCTTGTTGTGCAGCATCTCGCACTCGGCAAATCTTAATTTATGCCACCGAATTTGCGAAGCATTTTTTCCAGAGAAAAAAAAGTTGACGAAGGGCTCTCCTCTGCAGCCTCTTCTTTTTGTACGGTTGTGTTATTTTTTCAGCTTCGCGTCCATGACGACACTGATGCAAACGACGTCGCTCTCTATTGCCGGAAAATGTATCCATAACAAATGAGTCTATCGGGACGTAATTTGGAGCAAAGCGCTCGGTGGTAATTTTCCAAAAGTCTTGTCTAATTCGCTTGGGAATTATGCTGAACTTGTCACAGTTCTCTCAATTGGCGGCGCAGTCACGTGGCACCATCGAAGAAATTAGAGGGTGACGACAGACGCTGTCTCGATTTTTGGGGCTCGTTGTCGGTGTGATTGGTATTTCACGAAAAAAAAAAGTTGCACGACTGACTGGTGACACATGTTCTGTTATCTTGGCGGGTAATGGAAAATGGTCACAGAATGGGTAGAACTGCTGATTGGGTAAGCGCATATTTAGTAGAAGAGTTAACATTGCAGATATTTCTCAAAACATTAACTTTGTTGATTTGATTAGGTGAGGCTATCAAGTGTTTAGGAATTAATCTGGAAAACGTTTCATGGGTATATTTTGATTCTGCATATTCTATCTGTTTGAATCTAACGTTTCCGCCTTATACCGAAGCACATCAAAATGGCTTCGCATCTATTTTTAAATTATGCAAATTTATTCGATTTGTTCTTAATGCAAATCTAATGCACGTGGGGAATCCACGTGACGTAAATCAAGCGATTATAGAAGCCATGGGGACCTTTTTCGATTTTTTATCGAGGATGTATTCTACCAACAACGGCTTTATCTATTGCGAACATGATTACGATTCGCTTTGATGGTTATGCATTTACAGAAGCAAAGCTACTGGGAAATTTTCTGTTGTAGCAGAAGACGATGGAAAAACGGAGTCAACTGATTAACAGAAGCATACTCTCAAGCAGATACTGTGCAAGAACATGTCACATTCAAAAATTATACAAAAATTGTCTGCAGTCAACTGCATATTTCCTAGAAGAATTTGACAATAATATCCACGGTTGGTGTTATTCGTCTCTTACATTGAATTTTTATCGACCCCCGTTTCACGTTATTCAACTGATAAAGAAAAATGCACACAGTCTGGATTCAAACCTAGGCTTGTCTCCAAACCAGTATGAATGCAACCTGACCGCATTGTGCTCTTGTACTGTGCGGTTATCTGTTCTCTTTGCTGAAGGAGGTTTTTAAAACTATCCGCAGTGCTTCTCAGCTCTATTTGTACATACTGATCCCGTTACGATCTTTGCTTGACCCCGTGCCTTCGTTTAACGTTGGACCCGTTTGCGGAAGTAAAATTCCGACAAGCGAAGCTAGACCTACAGGGAAACCGTTCTAAAAAAAACAACTCTTAGAAGATCACGTCTCCATGCTCAGCAATGAGCATTAATAACAACAAGAGGTCGCTAGGTTTCGCAGGTTGCGACAGGATGATCTACGATGAATTACATTCCAGCAACTTCGATGTCGTGGTGCTGCAGGAGATTTGCTGGACAGGACAGAAAGTGTGGAAAAGCGGGCATCGAGCGGCTACCTTCTACCAAAGCTGTGGCACCACCAACGAGCTGGGAACCGGCTTCATAGTGCTGGGTAAGATGCGCCAACGCAAGAATGTGCAAGCTGAGGATAAAAGGCCGTTTCTTCAACTATAGCGTCATCAACGTGCACTGCCCACACTAAGGGAGACCCGACGACGAGAAAAAAGTGTTCTATGCACAGCTGGAACAGACATACGATGGATGCCCACTGCGGGACGTCAAAATCGTTATCGGTTACATGAACGCTCAGGTAGGAAGGGAGGAAATGTATAGACCGGTCATCGGACCGGATAGTCTGCATACCGTATCGAACGACAACGGCCAACGATGCATAAACTTTGCAGACTCCCGCGGAATGGTAGTCCGAAGCACTTTCTCCCCCCGCAAGAATATCCACAAGGCCACATGGAAATCACCAAATCAAGTAACGGAAAACCAAATCGACCCCGTTCTAATCGACGGTAAATTCTTCTCCGACATCACGAACGTACGCACTTACCGCAGTGCGGAAATTGAATACGACCACTACCTCGTTGCAGTATGTCTGCGCTCAAAACTCTCGACGGTGTACAACACGCGTCAGAGTCGTCCGCCGCGGCTTAACATTGGGCGGCTACAAGACGGTAGACTACGCGCAGCAGCTGGAAGTGGCACTTCCAACGGAAGAGCAGCTAGGCGCAGCATCTCTTGAAGATGGCTGGAGAGATATTCGATCCGCCATTGGAAGCACCGCAACCGCTGCACTAGGCACGGTGGCTCCGGATCAGAGGAACGACTGGTATGACGGCGAATGTGAGCATTTAGTTGAGGAGAAGAATGGGCGAGATTGCTGCAACACCGCACGAGGGCGAACGAGGCACGATACAAACGGGCGCGGGACATACAACGACAACAGACGATTTTCCGGAGTAAAAAGCGCCAGCAGGAGGATCGAGACCGTGAAGAGACGGAGGAACTGTACCGCGCTAATAACGCACGAAAGTTCTATGAGAAGTTGAACCGTTCACGTAAGAGCCACGTGCCACAGCCCGATATGTGTAAGGACATAAACGAAAACCTTCTTATAAACGAGCGTGAGGTGATCCAAAGGTGGCGGCAGCACTACGAAGAGCACCTGAATGGCGATTTGGCAGACAAAAGGTGGCGGTATGGTAATGAACCTAGGAGCACGCGCGCAGGAAAATCTTTGTTTGCAGATGACACGGGCTTTTCCGCTAAACGGCGAAGCCTTCGTGTCGTTTGTAGTAGATTGCAAAAAAGTTTGGATATTTTCTCCGCTTACTTGCAGAAATGGAGAATTTTCGCACATAAGCTGAGAGCTTCTTATTTGAAATCTTCTAGCAGACATATTGTCACTATGAATGAGGTTCCGCTAATTGGTCTAGCGAAGCTAAATATTTAGGATTTCTGCTAGATCAAAAATTAACTTTTAAAAGTCACATTGAAGGCATTCAAGCCAAATGTAACAAATATATTAAGTGTCTATATCCACTTATAAACAGAAAATCAATACTTTGTCTTAAGAACAAACTTTTTATTTACGAACAAATTTTTAGACCACCCATGTTGTATGCTGTGCCAATATGAACTAGCTGCTGCAATACCAGAAAGAAAGCACTTCAGAGGATTAAAAATAAAATTTTGAAAATGATCGTGTCGGTACTCTTACTTACAGGACTCTAGTAGTTCCTGCATTTAACCCGCACATTTGCTCGGTTCAGAACAAGAGGAGATATTGATCTCTCCTTTCAAAGATGCATTTGCCCGGCCGAAAGCAAGGCACGTTCTTTTCATTCAAGCATTTGCTCGGTTTAGGGCAAGGGAAGATATAATCCCTTTTTTTCAAAGGATGCATTTGCCTAGCAGTAGGCTAGAGAGGATACAAATATAATTTGCCGAAGAAATTCCGTAAATACTGCCGAGGAAATTTCGATGAATTCTCTAAGGAATTTTTCAAAAATTCACTCAGAAAATTAAAAAAAATCCAAGGTCGTTTCGATAAATTTTCCGAGGAAGTTTGGAAGAACATTCCGCAGAAACTTCTAAAATTGTGCGGAGGAAATTAAAAAAAAACAAATGCCGAGGAAATCCAGAGGAGTTTTTCAAAGTAATCCCAAAGAGTTTTCTTACGAAGTTTTGAAGAATTTCCCGAAGAAATTTTCAAACAAGCTTCAAGAAGTTTTCTGATGAAATTCCGAATAATATTCCGAGGCAATTTCAATGGTCTTCGGGAAGATCCGAAGAAATAGGATATTTTGACGAGATTGCCAAGGAACTTACGAAGCATTTCCCAAAGAAATTTCGAAAAATTTCGAAGAATTTGCCAAGGAAATCCCGAAAAAGTGAGACGTCTCACTTCTCACTCCTCATTACTCACTTCTCACTGTGAAAAGTGAGAAGTGCGAAAATAAAGAGTGAGACGTGAGACGTCTCTCTTCTCATTTGAAATTCCCCACTTTTCAAATGAACTATTCGGCCAAATAACCTTTTCGGCCAAATGACCCTCTCGGCCAAATGACACTTTCGACCTAATGACCCTTTCGGCCTAATGACCCTTTCGGTCAAATGAGCCTCTTTGCCAAACGACCATTTCGGCCGGTCAAACGACCCTTTTGGCCAAATGACCCTTTCGGCCAAACGACCCTCTCGGCTAAATGACCCTTTCGGCCAAACGACCCTTCGGCCTAATGGTCTGTTCGACCAAATGGTATATTCGGCCAAACAACTTTCGGCTTAGTGGCATTTGGCCAAACGTTTCTACCATATGGCTGGTTACGGTTTGTTTTATCTTGTTCGAACAGTTGTTAATGTTCGATTGAGTTTATATCAGTTGTGTTAGATTGTGTATGTTTTGCTTGTAGATTAAAAAAATTGATCTTCTAAATTTTTGGGATTACTTCAAATTCCACGAATTCCTGTAATGATTCCTGTGCTGATGGATTAATTTTGTTTGTTTCAGCAAAAAATTAAGAATTTCATGGGTTTATATGATTATTTTGAAAAATTCAATTTTAAGATTAACAAAACATTTGATGACTTTCGACCTGGATCTTCGTCAGGTGAAACTTCATACAGTTTTCCGTGCTTTGTCATAAACATGTAAAAACAAAAACTTTTGAGTTGTGCACAGATCCTTCTACATTATAATTGGTATGATTCATGAAAAGTGTTTTGAAAAGGATTTTTTTTTAAAAGAAGTCATAAAGTCCACAAATCGTCGTCGGTGGCATTTTTGGCGTCACGTCGAGAGTCATTTTAGCCGGCGGCGACGTGAATTGGCTTGGCACTATTCTTTGATTTCCGGCAGTTTTGAATATATTTTTTCCAGGATTTTATTTTCTGGAATTTGTTGAAATATAAAAAATACCTCATTTTTTGAAACATTTGTTGTAGTTCTTACAGGAAGTCTTCTGAAATTTTATCGAAAAATTCTTCGAACCCATTTGGAAAATTCTTTGGTAGTTCTTTAGTAAAAATTTCATAATATCCCGGGAAATTCTCCGGAAGTTCCAAAGCATTTTTTTAAATTTCCTCGACAGATTCTTTGGACTTTTTTTTCGCAAATCCTTCAAAGATTTCTCGGCAGATACATCATAATTTACTTAGCAAATTTTTCGGAACTTCCTTGACAAGTTCTTCGGGATTTCCTTGGCAAATTCTTCGAAATTTCTTTGAGAAATGCTTCGTAAGTTCCTTGGCAAACTATTTAGAATTTCCTTGACAAACTCGTCAACTACTGTCTCACTACTCACTTTTTACAGCGACCCGTTCGGCTAATTGATCCTTTCGGCCAAATTACCCTTTCGGCCAAATGACCCTTTAGGCCAAATGAACCTTCCGGCCAACGAGACGAGCCAGAACAGGGCTGGAAGTCTCGCTAAAAAAGATAAAAAAAACTTCCGACCATACGACCCTTTCAGCCTAATGACCCTTTCGGCCAAACGACCCTTTCGGCTAGATGGGTTTTGGCCTAATGGTCTGTTCGGCCTAGTGGCATTCGGCCAAATTACTTTCGGTCGCATGGGTTTCGGCCAAATGTTACTTCTTCTGTAGAAACAACCTAGCTTAATGCTTTGACCAATCTTATTCATCAACTACACAGCTCTGATGGCAATTATGTTTAATGACCAGTATGCTAAACAGTAGGGTTTGCAAAAATCGCTGTCAATAGATTACAAACAACGATAAAAGTAGCCATTTTCCTGTTCGGGATCATTACAAGCCATAAAAACTTCGTTAATATGCGGTAAGCAACGCCAATTGTCTAAACGCATGTGCTGTGGAGCGCAGGTTCGAGATTTTTTCGCACAATATAAGTTGAAATGCATCAATAGAACCAGTGTCCATCGCATTTGGAGCTTTTTAAAACGAATTTATCATAGGGTATAGCCCTTCGAATAAGTTGTTTATCATGACAGCGAAATATCTCACAGTATGCCACATTCGTAAATGTGTTCAAAAATGATAAGTAAGAGATTTTTTTATTCTCATTTGGATTCAAACCCTGCGAAACGACTTTATGCCAAACGGGGCACAATCATGCGTTTGGCCGAAAGCTACTTAGCCGAATAACACGTTAGCCCTAAAGTCATTCTGCTAAACTGCATTTGGCCGAGACGAATATAAGATGGAAATTGACATACGGCTGACCTTATCATTTGGCTGAAAATCCTTTTGTCCTAACAATCATTTGGCTAAAAACTCCGTTTAACCGAAATGGTCGTTTGACAGAAAGGGTCATTTGGCCGAAGCTAATTTGTCGTATGGCTGAAAAAGGCGTCTGGCCGAAAAGTTCGTTTCCCAATAAAAAAGTCGTTTGGTCAGAAAAGGTCGTTTTGCCGAAAAGGTCGTTTGGCCGAAATTGGTTGTTTGGCAAAAACGGCTCCTTGGCGAAAATGCCATAAGACCATAAATTTTATTTGCTGAACACTATGCCTGCCCAGAGTTTCGAGAAATTTTCCAACCCGAAAATATTCTGGACCGGACAGAGAATCGAACTCGCCATCTCCGGATTGGCAATCCTACGCCTTTGCTCGCAAGGCTACTGGAGAACCGAGTGGCGCAGACGCCTAGTTAAAAAGTTGTTCACGTTTTTGTACAAACACACGTACTTCGAGCTGATTGTAATAGAGTAATTGGAATATTACTCTATGAATCTCTAGAAGTAAAACATCAGTATAAGCATAAACTAATTACAAACTTTTACATAAAATTATACTTGATACCAAACAACAACACAACAACAATTGTGAATAGTTCTACGTATCGTATGGTATTGCAATAGTTTTTATGTAGAGATTTCGGCCATCTCAGTCTTTAAAAACCATTAAAAGATTCGCGTTTTACTCTGCCCGACGTTTCGACCAGTGGATGTGGTCTTTTCAAGGAAAAAAAACTATATTTTTGCGATAATGTTCAGTTACAATGTTGCACAGTTTAAGCACTTATTTTTTGATTCTACGTAGCTATTTGACTGCTTCAACGCGCGAGTGAGCAGGAGGTCAGGATGAAGAAAATTTGTGGAACCTCCGTAGATTGCAATCAAATTGAATAGAGTGCACCTTCCCGTACTACAGAGGCCACTTCGGCCATATTTTGGTAATGAATAAATAAAACAACTCCGAACGATAATTGAATTATTCTACAAATCAGTAGGCAGATACCGTGGGGCATCGATATCCGTACTCTTAAGCACCTTAGTATATGAAAAAGTGACTAGAAAATAGAAATCGAATGCAAATGAAACATTTGTCATTGACAAGGGAACATGAAGGCTTCTACTTACGAAGTGTTTCACATTTACACATTAAAAACTACGAATAACATGAGAAAATTATTAATCAAATCAACTCCACCGTGGACGGATTTCGAATTAAAGGATCATAATCCGTACAGCGATTTTTAAACTAAATATTTAAATTGAAGCAGACTGATTGAACAAACTACCACTGTAAATAGTTCAATACGCACCTTGAGAAGCGATCCCTTTAATTTGTATTCCGCTTATATTGTGCAATGATTCGCAATTAGCAATTAAAACTCAATTACTTCTGGTGCAATTATGCACTACCCGTAGAAAAATGGCGGCAGAAACTCCGCGTTTGATGGGTGGCGATTTGTTTTTGATTTTTGTTGTTTTAATTTCAAAGCCTACTTTCCAATTCAGTGCCATAAAAGCTTACTGTCAAGTATCTGAACAGGATGAGATAATTTGTTTCTAAATTAATTACCATTGACCACCATTAATTTATTGATATCTCATAAGGTGGACGGATTTCGGTGCTGTATGGATTTCGGTCCCAAACGGTAGAACGAAAATTTTATTCATCTATTTTTTTTTTTTTTCATACTAACGCACAGCTAGATGCACGCTAAAATAATTAGTTGGAATTAAATGTATCGCATACTACAGCGAGTGAAAGCAATTCGTATACCAAGGTTCAATAATAAATCTCGAATTAATTGCAACTGTTCTAAATTAAATTCAAATACATAGTTCTGTTTAAACCTCCCTGTTTTTAGTGTCAAATTCAATAACATAAATTGAAAAATAATAAATTTGTTCGCAGTACTTAGAGGCGATAAACTTGGTTTGACTGACGATGCCACAGTTTAGAACGCATTTTCCACGATTAAACAAACGGTGCGGCTTAACTCGGACATTTCTATTAGATCCATACCCCGCGTGGCCTGATGGTCAGTTAGCTTGGCGTAGGGAAATGTTTAATTGGTTTGCTGCAAATATTGTTTATTCGCATGCATTATTTATTGATTCAGGAAATTAATGCGTTTTTGTGCGGTTCTGCGGCGTTCCGTTGTCCTCGAAAGGGTGTCGCGTTTTCCTACCACCAGCTCGTCACAGTAACCGAGCCGGGAATGGGTCCATTTAGAGTGGGCCAATTGCGGTAGTGGTTCCGGCATTAAACTGAATTCTTTCACGATAAAGATAACGCTGGAGCACAATTACGGTAGATTGGCACTCGTTTCGGGTGATGGCCTCATTTGAAATTTTAATGACACGGAAAGGCAACAATGCAGTCCACTTCGCAAATGGAAACAATTAAATTATGTGAAATGTCGCTCGGGGGTGCTAACTATTTCTAGAGCAATCGGAACACTGAGTGCTAGGTTTGAGTGGGATCTATTAAATAGATATAGATTTTGCGTACAGTGAGCGGATTTTTATGCATGAGAGAGAATAAATTCGAATTGTAATGGGTTTAACACTTAAAATGAATCAGCGTAAGTTATGAAGACTATAGTGATTGTACATTTCATTGAAAATCATTTCGTATAATTATTGTTTGTTGTTGTCGTACTTTTTGAGGGATAACATTTTTCTCCATGAAACTTTTCACAGTCTCTATTTAGCTTAGCGAGAAACGACGTTGAACTGTCAATACGGAGGTGACGAGCTCGATTCTTAGTTCGGTCTAGGAAGTTTTCGGTCTTTCGGGAAACATTTCGACTTCCTGAGTATAGTTTACAGCCACACAGTTCCCCCGTAATGCTGGGTAGACACCTTTGCGTGGTGTGTTACGGTGTAAGATCTACCACGGTCATATTGTCAGCTACAGGCAAATCCTGACCCAACGAATACCTTCCCCAATATCCAACTCCGTGGTACTTATGAGGGTGTCGCTGAGTCGGGGGCCTCTCGTTAAGTAAGTACTACACCAACACTTCCTTCCCCTCCCAAGTTACGGTGAAGATGGACGTGGCCAGGAGTAGTAATCCTCATGCTTTTGTGATTTTTATCCTAGATTGAAATCAAGGACCACACCCACCTTGATTTCTGATAGCAATCTGAATAAGGATTTCAAAAGAAAAACATGAGTATCACTAGTGTCCAATCTACGAAGTACACCGTAACTATGCTATGCTATGCTATAGCTTACAGCCACACAGTTACAGACACAGACAGATTTTCAATTAATAACAGTAAAAATGCTAATAGCAGGTAAAATTCCAGTTGGAATGTAGAGCCATTAAAAAATAAGAAAAACTTTTCATAGTTTGGCATTTGGCGGATTGTAGTTACTTGCCATGAACCGGGCAGACTTGTTTTTTATATAAGGTATTATATACTCTCCTCGGCTAACACCGGATCGACATTTCATCACAAGGCCAGGGTTTACAGATATTACTCTCAATAGATAATGAACAAGCCATGGAAACAAATTTATCAAACTTATAAACAAGTGCAAACAAACAGAATCGGATTGGCAGCCCCTCCAAGAAGGGATGATTCTCGCTTTGTTCTCGCTCATTTTGTGGTGGGGACCGCACAGCTGCGTAGGACAAGTTGAAATGCATCATCGGAACCAGTGCTCCCCGCGTTTGGAGCTTTTTAAAAGAATCTTATCATGAGGTATAGCCTCCCGAATCAGTTATTTATTACGACAGCTTGCAAAAAAAATTGTCTCACAGTATGCTACATTTCGTAAATGTATACAGAGATGATAAATGAGAAACTTATTCATTATTCTTTTGGATGCAATCCCTGCACAAGCCGCAAATATCTTCTTTCTTTACTTTAAAATAGTTTGTTACAACATAGGGGATTAACATCAAGTAAGGAGCATCCAATATAGCTCTGGTCCCCACTAGTTCCTATCTCGGGCTTTCACGGGCCAACCGATGAAAGACCGTCAGCTACGGGTTGTGTACTAAGCTAGTAGTGCAGCCTGGGCACTGTTGTCCTGCTGATAACATGGCAGTGAGCAGCTTTATGAAGTCCTGCATCATATTATGTCGAAAATATGGGACGAGGGATTGCTATTTGCCCACTCTTTAAGAAAGAGCACATACTGGAGTGCGCCAATTACCGAGGAATAATTCTAATAATTATGGAATAATTATGTCTCGTATTTTGTTCAACAGATTGACACCGCTCAAAACGTAGCATGAAGGGCTCTTATGGGCAGTACTTTTGTTTAATTTTTTTAACCTTTTTTTAAACAAATGAATATTTCGACTTAAAAAAACAGCACTGTAACATTCTGGGGAACGTTGTTTGGAACCATTTGAACCGAAATCAATTAAAACACTTCATGGAAGTTTGGACCGAGAGAGCTTTTCCTCGGAAAGATTGTTTGTGTTCGTGACATTCCAATTATGGTTGATGTAATGAGCTGCACAAAATTCGGCATGCACCTTTGCGATCTCCTTCCACTCATTTTGACCGTAAATAGCACCATGCGGCGAAAGTCGTTATTTCATCAACAAGTCAGAAAATTAACTCGGTTTTCCCGTGGAGGTTTCAGCTGGATAAGTTTATTTCATTTGCTGTGGATATCCGCAGCTGATATAATTAACGTTGATGCTTCTGTGCAGATTTGCACTTTCAACTATGTTGAGAGAAACCCAACAGAACAAGTAGAAGTAGCGACTACTGCTGCACTAATATGGATTTTCTCGAAGACAGTTTGAGGGCAACTAAAAAAGCGAGCAAGCAAAATTTTAATAAAATCAGATAATTCCTATTTCATGAAATTGCATTTAAATAAAACAACTATGATCAATATAATTTGTGTTTCACTTATGTCTAAAAGTCATTACTTTAAGAAACATTAATAGTTTGCGAGAAGCCTATTACATATCCTGTTCAAATTGCAAGCTTTATCACATGGTATCATATTAAATTAAAATAAGACGTGTGACATTTTGACATTGCAATTTTAACAGGCTATAAAGGACTAAAATCAAAAAAGTATGGAAACCGTAATTGAAACAATACCCACTTTTACTTGTTTGAAATACATTCCCGTGGAACTGTGAAGTTAAAGAATTCGTTCAAATCCGCATCCGCATTTTTTTCGCGTGAGTTCAAACTGATTCGGTATTCCCACGAAAAAAGGCACTTTCTTGGATTCCTTTTCCGTCGCACAGTATGTGAAACAGAAACTTTTAATGATCTTTCTTTGCTCCATTCGAGGTCGTTCAGCATTTACTCTCGAGTATTCTTGACAGGATGTATATGTGCTTGGTGCGGGAAATATGCTTGCAGAGGAAACTTACGTATAAGTGAGGATTTTTTTGCCTCCATGAGTTGCAAACACAGCAGAGTAGAATGGATATGCTCTAAAAGTTCACGCTGTGTCGTGCACCTTATCGCTTGCTCATATTTGCAATTCGATCTTTATCAACACGTGGGGCCAAAAAAATGAGCTTCCTTGCCCTGTCCGCTTTACTATTCACGTGTCTAGAAACAGGCTACGGCAAACATTCACCCTCCCACCAATAGCGGGATGATGATTTTGTGTAAAAGTTTAACGTACGCAAATAGTAAAACAAATTCCTTCTCATTCTTTCGTTTCAGGAAGCGTTCGCAGTTTCCGTGGATTTCCGTTCGCTAACCGTTCCGCGGTGCAGTTCGAGTGTTTGTTTTAGCGGAAATTTCGTCGGAAGGTGGCTTCATTAATTCATTTTCATAAAGAGTCGCTTGCCGTAATGATAGAGTCATATTATTTTTTTACGACCAGCTGCCTGCCGACGCGACTCCACAGTTCCAAGGAAGCTTCCCGGTGCACGAGGCAACGTGGTGATTCTCTGTATTCAATCCAATTGTAATCAAGTGGGTGGTAAAGTGATTTTCACGTGATATTTCAAAGTGAATTAATTAATCATTATGAAGTGAAATAGCGCGACGGTAATCGTAACGAAAGATATAAATCAATACGTGCAACGTGAATACGGTTCCGGGAAAGGAAATGAAAAGTTGAGATGTGTAAATGTTTCCAAAAAAAATGTGAAAAATGATTCAATTGGTTTTATTGCAATCCAATTGATGATTGAATGACAGCCACGAGTCAACTGTAAATATGTTTCCGGTCAAAAAATGCAACCTGCACTGAGAAGTGATTGAGAGTAAATACACACAATATTAATTAAGGTTGGGCTTTTCTGCATCAGTAAATCGTGTGAGGTGAACCGCCGTCGGATCAGATATTGCCGGAATGGAATTAATACAAATCAAATCCGTTCAGCAACGATTGTTTTATTGGATTATCGTTTTATTGCTGATTTCGTCTTCGCTACTGATGCTGCGTGCTGATCCGGATGCACAGATATTCAGAGTGGATCCACTAGGTAAGTAGGAAGTCCGACGGAATCCATTCCTTTTTCAATATATTGAAAACTGCCAAGCAAGAGATGTATTGGCAATCATAAAGCATCCTCCGAAAAAAAATTTATGAATGTTATTTTTTACATGAATTTAAGGCGTTTGATATTTCATTGAATACCATTAGGTCAAATGCAGTGTGGAAGAAACGATGTTTTTTGCATTTCTCGTTCAAGTACACCCGATTCTTTTTTTACACGGGGGATGCGTTCCGTGTAAAAAAAAGTTGACTAAAATAAATACTCCCCCTAAAAAAATAGAAAATTCCCATAAAAAATAGAAAATTGCCAATAAAGAAATCAGGGTATGAGCAATAAATAAATATAAAATTTCCCCAAATAAAACAAAATTTCCATAAACAATTAAAAAATTTCCACAAAACAAAAATAAATAAGCACTTTTAAAAGCAAAAATAGCAATTATAAAAGAAGAATTTTCCATAAAGAAATGAAAATGTTCCACGAAAAAAATATAAAATTTCCATAAATAAATCAATATTGCAATAAAAAATTACAAAATTTTCCACAAAATAATTTTTTTTCCATAAAAAAATTAAAAAAAATCACAAAATGATCAATAAAGAGCAATAAAAAATATGAAAAAAAAACAAAAAAGGAATATAAAAAAAAACATCAAACTGTGTTTTTTTTTCATAGATGACCCCTTCTTTAAAAGCATTTAAAGTTCATGTAATTTCATCAGCTTTATTGCTTTCTTGTATTTTTTTTTGGAAATTTTCTTTTTTTTATTGCCCTTTATTGATTACTTTGTGGAAAATTTTTAATTGTTTATGGAAAAAAAAATATTTTGTGGAAAATTGTGTAATTGTTTATTGCTAATAATGATTTTTTTTAAGGAAATTTTGTATTTTTTTCGTGGAATATTTTTATTTCTTTATGGAAAATTCTTCTTTTATAATTGCTATTTTTGCTTTTTAACGTGCTTATTTATTTTTGTTTTGTGGAAAATTCTCAATTGTTTATGGAAATTTTGTTTTATTTGTGGAAATTTTATATTTATTTATTGTTCATACCCTGATTTCTTTATTGGCAATTTCCTAATTGTTTATGGAAAATTTCTAATTTTTAATAGAAATTTTATTTTGCTGCTAAAAAAAGTTTTCAGTTCCAAATTCGAAAATCCGTGTAAATAAAGTTTTATGATTTCTCGACGAATCATGCAAAATACTTTGCTCCGAAAGTCTATCATTTTGGTAGCTTATCAGGTAATTTGAAGATAATATACTGATTAAACAAATAATAATACTAAAGAATTGTGAAAAAAGAAAAAAAAATAAATCCACCCACCTAGCGGCGATAACGTTTTTCTCGTGAATAGCAAAATGTATTGAAATTTTTTTCATTTTGCATGTTTTTGCACTGGGGCCATTAAAAAATCGATTTTGAAAAAAACAATGATTTTTTAATAATTCTGAAATACAATGTTCGATCGGGCCAATTTTCAATAGCAACAATGGGACCGCATTCTCCGTCGAATGCAACTTATTGCGAGTATATCCGGTAATGTGAAGTTCCAAAAAGTGTGTCTACAAAATTTTTACACATACACACACAGGGGGAAGCAGGGACTTTGTCCAAGGGCACATTAGGATCCATACCAGTAAGATCCTGATTATGGTATACTGGTCACGGCAAACGATATTGGACGATTCTCGGTTTATGGATAGGATTAGGCGTATATGGGCTGACAGTTGAGCTATTTTGTTTCCTGAGTAAAAGTGACATCATTTTGAAATGGTAAACATCTACAACAGTTAGAGATAACGGCCCGGAGAGGGACCCTTCTAACATGGAAACAAATTCTACAAACAACGAAGGAGCAGGTGGGGCGAATGTTTTCGCAAAGAGTGGGAAGCTGTAGCGATCTCCAGTGATGTCGCAGGCATCAGTAGCGAGTACCAATAGTACGCCCAAGACAGATGAGAACCAGGCAGGCCAACAGGAGCTAGGATCCGAGTATAGGGTGTCCACCCAAAAATCGGAATGATGGAGGTGCAGAAGCGAGGTGACGAGCTTTATGACTTCGTGAAAGAAAGAATATCAAGCTTCTAGTGACGAGCATCAAGTCTGCCGTTAAAGCAGCCGAACACGAAAAGATCGCGCTGAAAAAGAGAGCCGAAGCAGCTGAAAAGGCGCTGAAAGAAGCTGCGGAGCATACATCAGCTGAAACACAGCAGGCACCAAAGAGTCCCCGAATCACTCGCACGGAAAAGCGAGAAAGGGACTCGCCTGGAGAGCAGGAAGTCACGAAAAAGCAGCGGAACGTGCAACGCTTTGCCAGCGTGCTGAGGGAACGCGTCAAGGATGGTGACTGGCAGACCGTGGAAAGCAAGCGGGAGAAGAGGAAGAAGGAAAAGGAGAATGTGGAAAAGATGAAGGAATTGAATAACAAAGAGAGTTAAGAGGGAGAGAGTTAAAGGTTATGCCCTTTTCGTAGAAGCGAGCGATAAAACGTCGAGAGAGGAGGCGCAAGGTGAAGTGAAGGTGAAGGTGAAGTGAAGGTTTTGTTGTCGCCAAAATCAACGGGATCTTCGTGTGTAGCTGCTACGCACCCCCAAGGTTGACTTTGGAGCAGTATAAACGGATGTTGGACTCACTCACGGAGAAGCTGATCGGCAGAAAACCGGTAATCATCGGAGACTTTAAAGGAAAAAAACCCAAATTTCTCCCCTAGTGGTGATTATGCCTTTCTCCATTCAATGTGTTGAATTCGAATTAGTATGGTAAATGCAACGTAAATTGCCTACATTTAGGCGGTTAATAGCTTTGATGCGATTATATCACGCTGCTAATAACTCAACTATGAGAGTAATGGATTGCGTCACGGCTAAATTGATTAATGATTTAAAATGTGCATGTACACAGCGTATTTGATAAAAGAAAAATAGAAATATTATTCAAACCGCATGAGATATTAGCAAACAAAAACAATAGTGTCCAACTAGGAAAGTTTCTCCGTCGAATGAAACTAGTTGCACTCGAATCGGTCAAGTCCTTCTATATGAAACGTGTTTAACAATAAAAAATTCCCGGGGCTACACACACACACACACACACACACACACACACACACACACACACACACACACACACACACACACACACACACACACACACACACACACACACACACACACACACACACACACACACACACACACACACACACACACACACACACACACACACACACACACACACACACACACACACACACACACACACACACACACACACACACACACACACACACACACACACACACACACACACACACACACACACACACACACACACACACACACACACACACACACACGGCGATCCAGTTGGGAGCTTAATGGCTCAAGAATACAGAAGATTAATATCGAAGAGTTTCCGCCGCCGGGGAGCCTCTAGTCGGAGTAGGCTAGATCCATCGTCGGGGACTAGGCCGAGTAGAACGTGACGCGTTGGTAGAACTGGTTTCGGGTCGTCGGAGCACCATTGAACCGGACGCTATGCTCCACCCGGAATCTCTGGATCGACTTCGGCACTCGGACCGGTCACTCGCTGAAGTAAGAAAGGCCTCCCGTCCTGCGCTGATCTGGAAAACACCAGAAATGTTAAAAGTGGTAAAAACAAGTCTTACACAGAAGCGAGTCGTCGGTTCCGAGGGAAATTCCAACGTCGGGGAACTCCTGTCGGAGTAGGATAGATCTGCCGCCGGGGATCATCCGAGTAGCCCGCGATTTAGCTGGGAGCTAAATGGCTCAACGAAAAAGTGCAGCAAAAAGTCAAGGAAACTATGCTGGGAGCCGAACGGCTCAATGTTAACAAAAGTTCCATTCGGGAGAGTTTCCGCTACCGGGAAGCTTCTAGTCGGAGTAGGCTAGATCCACCGCCGGGGACTATGCTGAGTAGTTCGTGACGCGTCGAATAATCGGTTTTGGGTAGTCGAAGCGCCAGTGAACCGGACGTTATGCTCCACCCGGAATCTCTGGACCGACTTTGGCACCCAACCGGTTTCCCGTTGAAGTGAGAAAGTGCCTCGGACTATCTAGGTGAGACATTAGTGTTGGACACGCAATAAACTTCCACGGGTCGTCGGTTTTCGGGAAGCTCTCGCCGCCGGGGACTTCCCGTCGGAGTAGGATAGATTCGCCGCCGGGGACTATCTGAGTAGACTGCGAACACGTCGAGAGCTAAATGGCTCAAAGATACAGTGGTGCTGAATGGCATGAGGAAGAGAGACAGTGAGCGTCAAAGATTAAGAGACGCGCAAACCGAATAAAAAATGCTTCGATGAGAAAATGTAGCGAACTAGCTGTGCTAGCTAGAGGCTGAACACGTGAAGTGCATGAGCACAGCCCCCCTCCGAAGTATTGATATCCAGTAAGTCCCGGGGGGAACAGGGCATGTGAAGAGAGGGTAACTCAAGTAACCTTCTGTTACTTGGGTGGGTTTAGTGGGTTCGACGGGTCGGCCTTCTGCCGACCGCGCCAACCCCACTCCCTGAGTGATAATTTCAGGTGTCTGTAAGCAGATTTGCCTTCATCCCTCTATAAAAAAAAAAAAAAAAAAAAAAAAAAAACACACACGGCGTTTTTCTCGGGAGATGACCGGGCCCTGGTACCAGTTCACTGGTTCCCAGCCAGCCCAAGCGGAATCTGCCTAGGGGACGTGGCGGGGGTTTGACAGTGGGCTCTGTTGAATCTCTACAAAAAACCACAAGTCTATAAGCAGCTCTGTACAAGCGACCCGTGCCGCTTCCAAAGCACTTCAGCCCATCAACAGGAGTGCCAACCGGCACATTAGGATCGATACCAGTAAGGTCCTAATTACGATATACTGGTTACGGCTTACGACAACGGACAGAATTTGGATAGTGGATTGGAAACGACGACATTGGGCTGACGGTCGTGCTGTTCTACTCCCTGAGTAAGGAAAAGTGACACCGGCTTGAAACGGCGAGTGGGCTAACAGTACGGCCGCCTCCGTCCCGGTAAAAAACTAGCAGTCCTCCGAATACGTTCAATACTCGTCCACCAATTTTATTGGTGAGTACTAGGCTCGGTTGAGATTCTCCCGATTGCGCGATCGGCTCTGAACACGGCCATATAAGTGCGCCCGTGTCAACCCTAGCATGGACCTCACTGCTTGCAAAGACAATCCATGGATCATAAGCGACTACGTACGACGGGTGGAGATAACGGTTTGGAGGGGGGACCCTACAGAATGAGTAATTCGACACACAACACAGAAGCAGGTGCAGGAGCGGCGAACCCGTTCGCCAGTAGTGGGTTGGTGAGATCACCGCCACCAGCGACAATAGTGCTACAGCAACAACAGCAGCAGCGGCCTGGGCAAAGTGAGTTAAACAAGCCCTCACAAAAGCCGAAAATAGTGGCAGCGAAGAAATTGGTAGAAGAGCTCCACACTTTCGTGGATGGGAGGAACAACGTCCATAAGGAGATTAAGGACATGGTTCACAAGATCCGGAAGGCGCTAGTATCGGCAGCGATTGAATTCGATGCAGCAGCGCTGAGGGCCGACGAAGCGGAGTGCGCATTAGCGCTGACTAAGGCTCCTGCTGTCTTAGCTCCGCCAGAACAGGGCCATATCGGCACAGTTCCGTTGTACTCCAAAAAGCAAGGGAAAGAGAAACTGGCAGGAGTGGGGGGTACATCAGCCTCCATGACTCCCAAAAGGGCCAGAACCTCGCCTGGAGACGGGAGGCCAGGCGAACTAAAGCGCCAAACGCGGGAGGACGCAGTCGAAGGAACAGACGCTACTTCACAGGGAGAGGAGTGGAGTACCGTAGTAGGCCAGAAGGAGAAAAGAAATAGACAGTTGAAGCGAAAAGAGGCGAGAAAAATGGAGCAGTACAAGAAAGGAAAGCCTCCGTTGCGTCAGAAACCGTCTAAGGGACAAGCCGTACTCGTCAAGGCCAAAGACGCTACGACGTATGCAGCGCTCCTGAAGAAGGTTAGTGTCGCGGACGAAAGGACTAATGTACTTCTAATTTGGACACCACCGATGTAGCGTCCAAAAGAGTAATTGATGGTTAAGACACGACTAACGTCGCGTTAAAACTGATTCGCGAAGGATGACCTTACGTACCGGGACTTTATAAAAAATGGAATTCGCGTAGAGAATTAGCGCCTTTACAAGCGACAAAATCCTTTCCTCTTAAGTTTTAGAAGCAAGTCTAAAACTTAATGAGATTATCTAATAAACAATAAACACTGGGAAGGGCCTGAGTACCGTCTATGGAGCGGTGTCAATATCCTCTTCCGAGAGTGTTTGTAATTTATCAGATTTACTTGGATAGTGTAGTCAATCCTGCGTTTGACATAAGTACTGGAAAGGGCCTGTTTACCGACTATAGAGCGGTGCCAATATCACCTTTCAGAGTATTATGTCAAAGGCTAAGGAAGTGAGACTTGAAGAAATGAGACACGTTTAGATCCAACGCACTACAAAGTCTGGTAAAGTCTGTTTTATTCAACGAAATGATTTTCCTTATATACTAGAATGAGCCCTACTGGGCTCCTCTTAACTCTAAGGCTAGAAAGAGATGTCATTTCTGACGTCTCAATTCCTAAAACTATCTCCCTGGAATAGCTACCAGAATAGAACACGCGTTCCAATTTTATTACTTTCTTAAATCACGGAGTCTAATCGAACCTGAGAAATGCATACGCGGTACTTCATTTAAATTCTCAGTTGCACCCAACAGCAGTAAGGCATATTCTAGCTGCATTAGGAACGGCAGCGCTATCATTGTTCGATTATTTTTGGGAATTTTATTACCCTGCCGGGTGATCGTCCCTTGGACTGACGGTGCATTTTCTCGGCCCCGTTACATGGAACGGTAGCACACAAGATCAGTTTGTCCCTTATAATAAACTTGCGGTGGCAGTTGTTTACTTTCCACCAAAAACGAGACGTACCATCACCTCCGACGCAAGAGTAATTATGGTCGAAAATTTATGACCCTTTTTTCCTTTCCATCTTCTTATGCGCTAGCTGCCTAAGCAAAGCAGGCCCAATGCCTTGTATGCACTTATCAGCTGGGCGCAACCGCTCACGCCAAAGCTTGTGCGTGCTTGTTGTATTGCAAGAGCATTGCATTTCTCCTACGATCTCTCCCTATCGTATTCCACTCGAAGTGGTTTAAATGCCGTCACCCGGTAGCTATTTCGGGGAAGGATGAAATTGAACCTTTTTCCTTAGCAAATTCTAGCGCACTTGTTGCGCTCGTGTAAGATATGTCCCTTCTTTTGGGATGTGGAGATTTGGGTTGATGACCTTTTCGTTTGTAATAAATTAACCCATAGAATTTGCGAAAAGGAACGCTGTGTCGATAACAGTTAGAGAGGATCCGGAGCTGAGGGACTTAGGCGAGAACGTAGTAAGGACCAGGCGCACTCAAACCGGAGAGATGCTCTTCGAGCTAAAGAAGGACCCTACGGTTGATAGCTCGGTTATGCAAGAGCGTATTGCAAAATCGCTGGGTGCAGAGGCGGAAGTTAAATCCCTGACTCCAGAGATGGTAATAATGTGCAGGGATCTAGATGAGATCACGTCGGAAGAGGAGCTCAAGGATGCACTAAAGTCACAGTGTAATCTGGGTGAGGTGCAAATGACTATCCGAATAAGGAAAGCATACGGAGGCACACAAACAGCGATGATTCGTCTGCCGGTAACCGCTGCTAAAAAAGTTCTGGAGGTAGGCAAACTGACTGTTGGATGGTCAAAATGCCCATTGAAAGCCGCCCCGCCAGTGAACAAACAAATGGAGAGATGCTTCAAATGTTTGGACTATGGACACCGGGCAGGAGCTTGCAAAGGTCCGGACAGATCCAACAAGTGTTGGAAATGCGGAGAAGCAGGTCATTTTGCGAAAGACTGCACGCAAAGACCCAAGTGCATGCTTTGCACACCAGAGGACGGAAATGACCATCAGACGGGTGGCTACAAATGCCCTGTATATCAGAAGGCGATCGCAGGTCATCAGTAGTGGACATAATTCAGATTAATCTGAACCACTGCGATACCGCACAGCAACTGTTATGGCAGTCAACAACAGAAACGATGTGTGACGTAGCGATAATTGCAGAGCCGTATAGAGTTCCTCCTGATAACGGAAACTGGGTGGCTGATAGAACGGGAATGGCTGCAATACAAGTTATGGGCAGATGTCCTATCCAAGAAGTGGTAGAGAGTTCATGTGAGGGATTCGTGATCGTCAAAATCAGCAGCGTTTACGTATGCAGTTGCTATGCGCCTCCAAGATGGACAGTGGAGCAGTTTAGCCAGATGCTAGAGCGGTTAACCGACAACCTGATCGGACGAAGGCCGGTAATTATGGGGGGTGATTTCAATGCCTGGGCTGTGGAGTGGGGCAGCAGAGTCACCAATACGAGAGGGTATATTCTCCTGGAAGCTCTGGCGAAGCTAGATGTACGACTGTGCAATGAAGGCTCCGTAAGCACATTTCGGAGAGACGGGAGGGAGTCTATTATCGATGTCACGTTCTGCATTCCTTCGTTGATGGCGAACATGAACTGGAGAGTTAGCGAAGAGTACACCCATAGCGATCACCAGGCGATTCGCTATTGTATTGGGCAACGAAACCATGCGACAACACAGAGAAGAGTGACCGCTGAGCAGAAGTGGAAGACGAAAGCCTTCGACAAGGACCTCTTTATAGAGGCACTTCGATCGGCCAACAGTTTCGAGAACGACGATGCGGCCGAACTGATAAGAAGGATGGTAGCGGCTTGTGATGCCGCAATGCCGTGAAAACTGGAGCCTAGGAGCAATCGGCGTCCAGCCTACTGGTGGAACGAGAGGCTCAGTGCACTACGCGCTGCTTGTCTCAGATCCAGGAGGCGGGCACAGAGAGCGAGGACGGAACCAGAGAGAGAGGAGCGCAAGGCGGCGTTCCGGGAAGCTAGAACCGCATTGAAACGGGCAATCAAGATTAGCAAGTCAGATTGCTACAAAGAGCTATGCCGAGAAGCAGACGCCAATCCCTGGGGCGACGCGTACCGCGTTGTAATGGCGAAGATTAAAGGCCCGTCGACGCCAGCTGAAACGTGCCCATACATGCTGAAGGAAATCGTGGAGGGTCTCTTCCCGAAACACAATCCGACTACGTGGCCACCGATACCGTACGGAGAAGAAGAAGCAATTTCCGAGGGTCGGCAAGTGTCCAATGATGAGCTGGCAGATGCTGCGAAGCGCCTGAAAATGAAGAAAGCACCCGGTCCAGATGGAATACCAAACGTGGCCCTGAAAGCTGCAATTTTGGCATATCCGGATATGTTCAGAACGGTACTCCAGAAGTGCCTAGACGAGGGTAACTTTCCAGAAATGTGGAAGACCCAGAAGCTGGTATTGCTGCCAAAACCAGGAAAGCCGCCGGGACATACGGCCTCGTACAGGCCTATTTGCCTGATAGACACAGTTGGGAAACTTCTGGAGAGGATCATCCTAAACAGACTGACGAAGTGTATGGAGGGTGAGCGTGGACTGTCCAACATGCAGTTTGGATTCCGCAAAGGAGTATCGACAGTGGATGCAATTCGCACTGTGCTCGAGAGTGCTGACAAAGCATCTAAACAGAAGCGAAGAGGAGATCGATACTGCGCAGTGGTTACGATAGACGTAAAGAACGCGTTCAACAGTGCCAGCTTTGAAGCCATTGCCGCTGCGCTGCATAGAATGCGGGTTCCTGAATATCTTTGCCGCATCCTGAAGAGCTACTTTGAGAGCAGAGTCCTGGTGTACGACACGAACCAAGGGAAAAAGTCTATGCGTGTTACAGCGGGTGTTCCTCAGGGCTCCATACTCGGCCCAACCCTCTGGAACGGAATGTATGATGGAGTCCTGACATTGCGGCTGCCCAGGAAAGTGAAAATCGTGGGTTTTGCGGACGACGTGTCATTAACAGTGATGGGCGAGACACTCGAAGAAGTGGAGGCGTCTGTGACAGAGGCAATAGCCACGATCGAGAGCTGGATGAATGGAGTTAAGCTACAAATAGCTCACCACAAAACGGAGGTGCTATTAGTCAGCAACTGCAAGGCTATCCAGCGGATGGAAATCGTCGTCGGAGGACATGCGATTGCTTCGAAGCGATCACTGAAGCACCTGGGAGTGATGATCGACGATCGGCTAAATTTCAACAGCCACGTTGACTACGCCTGTGAAAAGTCGGCGAAGGCAATGAACGCAATAGCGAGGATCATGCCAAACGTTGGCGGCCCACGAAGCAGCACGAGGCGTCTGCTAGTTAGTGTCTCGTCATCGATACTGCGGTATGGGGTTCCTGCCTGGGGCAAAGCACTGCAAACCAAGCGGAACCGGGAAAAGCTGAAAAGTGTGTTCCGGCTGATGGCCATACGAGTTGCAAGTGCGTATAGAACGATATCGTCGGAGGCAGTATGCGTTATCGCCGGGATGGTACCCATTTGCATCACCTTCGCGGAAGTCATCGAGTGCTACCAGTGCAGAGACACCGGAAACATGAGAAAGGTGGCGAAAATTCGCTCGATGGCGATTTGGCAGCAGAAGTGGGACAGTACTGAGAAAGGAAGGTGGACCCACCGGCTCATTCCAAATCTGTCGACGTGGATGAACAGAAAGCATGGCGAGGTAAACTTCTAAATGACGCAGTTCCTGTCGGGCCACGGATGCTTTCGGAAGTATTTACATCGGTTCGGACACACCAATTCCCCGCTGTGTCCAGAATGTGAGAATGTTGAAGAGACGCCGGAGCACGTGGTGTTCTATTGTCCGCGGTTTGCGGAAATTCGTAGAGAAATGCCTGTCTCAAGGGCGGATAATATCGCAGAGCAAATGTGTCACGAGGAAAACACGTGGAATTCGGTAAACAGAGTCGTGACGCAAATACTGTCGGAGCTGCAGCGTAGATGGAGGCGAGATCAGCGAATAAGTGCCAATTCTGGGGAGTATTCAGCGCAGTGAGCAGTGTTTGGCTTCGGGTCGTCGCGGCGCCGGTGAACCGGAAGTTTTCTGCCAACCGGAATCGTCGGACCGACCTCGGCACTCGAACAGCCAACCTGCAGAAGAAAGAAGAAGAAAGGACGAGGACGATGTCGAGAAAATGCGTGAAAGCGTCCCCTGCGATAGCCGCCGGTAGTCGGGGCACCACCAGTGCGGAAGTTTCCTTCACCGGAACTGGTGGACCACCCTCGACGCCGGGGGGAGTCAGGAGGATTCGAGTCAGGAAGTTCGGTGCATGACCGTCGAGGAATCGAGACTACGTTGCAGTGGAGCAATGGATTAGCCAGCCAGTCGGCGAACTAGCCTAAGCTAGGGGCCGGAATTTTAGAAGAAGTGCATGAGCACAGCCCCCCCCGAAGTAGTCGCAGCATCCAGTGGTCCGGGGGGATCGAGGCAAGGAAGATAAGGGACCCGGTTTACCCGGGAGGCACATTTTTAGCAGGTCGGGAGGAGCCCATCCCTGTTCGCCTTCGAGCATAGTGTGGATGCTCGAGGTGTCTGTCGCGCAGATTTTTGATGGCCTTTAACCCTTGTGAAAAAAAAAACACACACACACACACACACACACACACACACACACACACAGAATCGGATCAATGCGAGCGAAAGACAAAATGCCATCAAAAGAAGCGTGAAAAAGAAAGGCGAGACGATTCTAGTGAAGACTAGCGAGGAAGGATATCTGGAGGTCCTGCGGATCATTAGGACAGCTCCAGAACTGAAGGACTTCGGTGCCGACGTACAAAAAATCCGGCGCACACGGGCGGGTGACATGATCTTCGAGTTGAAAAAAGACTCGAAGAACAAGAGCTCGTCATATAAGGAGCTAACAGAGAGGGTAGTGGGAGATAAAGCGCAAGTGAGAGCTATGGCGCCTGAAGTGAACCTCCAATGCGTGGATCTGGATGAAATTACAACGGCAGACGATGTAATTGGCGCAATGAAGGAGCAATTTAATCTGGGAGATGTCGAAATGACAATCCGGCTAAGAAGGGGGCCATCCGGTACACAGGTCGCAGGAATAAAGCTTCCGGTAGATGCTGCCGAAAAAGCATTGAAAATCGGTAAAGTTAAAGTCGGTTGGTCGGTGTGCTCGCTGAGCCTCTCTCAGCAACCAGAGGTGTGCTTCAGGTGCCAAGAATTTGGCCATCTGGCACGAAATTGCAAAGGTCCAGATAGATCGAAACTTTGTAGAAGGTGTGGAGAGGATGGCCACAAAGCGCAAAGCTGCAAAAAGCCACCAAAATGCCTAATCTGTAGGAATGATGGATGTAGAGACCACGTTACTGGCGGTCAGAAATGTCCAGCGTATAAACAGGCGATGTCTGGTAAATCACAGTGGAGGTAATACAAATTAATCTCAACCACTGTGATACCGCACAGCAACTGCTGTGGCAATCCGCAAGGGAATCGAAGTGCGACGTTGCAATCATTTCGGATCCATACCGTATTCCATCAGGAGACGGCAATTGGGTAGCGGATGACGCTGGAACCGCCGCAATATGTACAGTAGGGAGATATCCTTTCCAAGACATCGTGTACCGTGCAGCTGAAGGCTTCGTGATCGCCAAAGTTAACGGTGTCTATATATGTAGCTGCTACGCACCCCCACGTTGGACAAGTGATCAGTTTAATCAGATGCTGGATACGTTAGTAGCGGAGCTTACCGACAGGAGGCCAGTCGTCATCGCTGGTGACTTTAATGCCTGGGCGTTAGAGTGGGGCAGCCGTCTCACTAACCAAAGAGGTTGGAGTCTGCTGGAAGCACTTGCTAGGCTAAATGTAGATCTGGTTAACGAAGGATCGACGAGTACCTACCGGAGAGATGGCAGAGAGTCCATAATTGATGTTACCTTTTGCAGTCCTGCATTAACGAGGAACATAAACTGGAGAGTCTGCGAAGGCTATACACATAGCGATCATCAGGCGGTCCGATACTGCGTCGGAGAGAAAGTAGCGATACAAGCACGTGAGTGTGGTACCAAAGAGCTTAGGTGGAAGACAGAAACCTTTAACAAGGAGGTGCTAGCAGAGGCAATTAGATTCGAGCGCAACCTGGTAAACCTGAGTCCAGACGAGCTGGTTGCAGCATTGACTCGAGCCTGCGATGCAACTATGCCGAGAAAAGTACAGCCACGACATGTCCGCCGTCCAGTCTACTGGTGGAATGGAACGATCGCCGAACTCCGTCGCAACTGTCTTAGAGCAAGGAGGAGAATTCAGAGAGCCCGCAACAATGTCGAAAGGGAAGAGCGTAGACCTGTGTTCAGCGCAGCAAGAGCTGCTTTCAAAAAGGAAATTAGGCTCAGCAAGGCAGCCTGCATGCAAGAGCTCTGTCGTAACGCAGATGCTAACCCATGGGGGGATGCATACAGGGTCGCTATGGCAAAGATTAGAGGTCCATCGATACCGCCAGAGAGGTGCCCAGAAAAGCTTAGGACAATTATCGAAGGTCTGTTTCCACACCACGAGCCAACGGTCTGGCCACCCACACCGTATGGCGAAAATAACACCAGTACGAATGAAGCCCTGCTTACGAATCAGGAACTCATCACTGCTGCGAAAAGCCTAAAAGCAAACAAAGCTCCTGGACTAGATGGTATCCCCAACCTGGTCTTGAAAGCAGCGATCCAGGCGAACCCGGATATGTTCCGTAGCACGTTGCAGAAGTGCATCGATGAAGGAAACTTTCCCGATTGCTGGAAGCGGCAAAAACTAGTATTGCTGCCGAAGCCGGGTAAGCCACCCGGAGACCCATCGTCCTACAGACCTATTTGTCTGCTAGACACGGTCGGAAAACTCCTGGAGAAGGTCATCCTCAACAGATTAACTATCTACACAGAAGGCGACAACGGATTATCGTGCAAGCAGTTTGGGTTCCGAAAGAGCAGATCCACAGTTGACGCTATCCGGGAAGTCGTAGAAGCAGCTGAAGCAGCCAAGAAGCAAAAGAGAAGAGGTAACCGCTACTGCGCGGTGGTTACCTTAGACGTGAAAAATGCGTTCAACAGTGCGAGTTGGGAAGCAATAGCTAACTCTCTACACAGGATGAGAGTTCCGGGATACCTTTGCAGAATTCTAAAGAGCTATTTCGAGAATCGGACACTAGTTTACGAAACACATGAGGGACTAAAGAGAGTACGAATAACTGCTGGTGTTCCACAAGGTTCTATCCTGGGACCGACGTTGTGGAATGCTATGTATGACGGGTTATTACAGCTTAGACTACCAAGAGGCGTGAAGATAGTTGGGTTTGCGGACGACGTGGTACTCCTGGTAATCGGAGAAACAGTAGATGAGGTGGAAGTACGTGCTATGGAGGCCATAGGAATAGTGGAGAACTGGAGGTGCGGAAAAAGGCTGGCATTAGCCCACCAGAAAACCGAAGTGATGATAATCAGCAATCGAAAAGCAGTTCAGCAGACTACAATCACGGTCGGGGAGGTCACCATCGAGTCGAAGCGAGAAGTGAAGCATCTGGGGGTGATGATCGATGACCAGCTCAACTACAACAGCCACGTCGATTACGCTTGCGATAAGGCAGCAAAAGCCACCACAGCATTAACCAGAGTAATGGCGAATAGCTCTGCGATTAGTAGCAGAAAGAGGAGACTCCTAGCCAGCGTTTCTACTTCAATACTCAGATACGGTGCTCCCGTCTGGGCGGCAGGAGGAATCACGAAAAGGAACCTGACACGGCTCAACAGCACATACAGGTTAATGGCTATGCGGGTGGCAAGTGCGTACCGGACCATTTCGATGGATGCGGTCTGCGTCATAGTAGGCATGACTCCCATCAAAATCTTATTGGAGGAAGATTGTGCCTGCTATGGACTACGTGGAACGATGGGAGCACGCAAGATTGCGAGAGTCGATTCGATGCGAAAGTGGCAGCAGGATTGGGACAGTAGTTCGAAAGGAAGGTGGACCTATCGGCTCATTCCGAACCTGCAGTCGTGGGAGGACAGAAAACACGGAGAAGTCAACTTCTTTCTGACGCAGTTCCTGTCAGGCCATGGATGCTTCAGGAAGTATTTGCATAGATTCGGACACGCAGAGTCTCCACTTTGTCCGGCCTGTCCGAACTGTGAAGAAACACCGGAGCACGTGATATTCGACTGTCCACGATTCAGGGCAGAACGGAGTTGGATCTCAACGGTCAGCACTCGAAGCATAAATCCCGACAACATCGTTCAGGAAATGTGCGAAAATGAAAATACGTGGAACATGGTGAACAGAGCAGTAACGCAGATCATGCTGTCGTTGCAGCGAAAATGGCGTGAAGACCAGAGAGCACTGGATAGTGAGCGAAGGAGATGAAAAGTAGCCGATCGTGGGAAAACGACCGGTTCGGAGTCGTCGGGGCGCCAGTGAACCGGAAGCCATCCTTCAACCGGAATCACTGGACCGACCTCGGCACTCAATCGGTACGCCCAATGATCGATGTAACCGTGCCATAATTAAGAAGTGAGAGCAATTGTACGAGCGCCAAATGCAAAACGTATCGTAGTGGAGATACGCAGTCATACTTGCATCAGTAATGATGAGGAGAATGCAGCGAACTAGCAATGCTTGCTAGAGGCTGGACAAGTGAAGTGCATGAGCACAGCCCTTCTCCGAAGTATTGACATTCAGTAAGTCCCGGAGGGACCAGGGCATTAGAAGAGAGGGTAACTCAAGTAACCTTCTGTTGCTTGGGTGGGTTTAGTGGGTTCGGCGGGCTGGCCTTCTGCTTTCCGCGCCAACCCCACTCCCTGAGTGTTAATTTCAGGTGTCTGTAAGCAGATTTGCCTTCATCCCTCTATAAAAAAAAAAAAAAAAAAAAAAAATTAAACACACACACACACACACACACACACACAGTCAGACATGTGCTCAGTTTTTCGAGCTGAGTCGATTGGTATATAACACTATGGGTCTCAGAGCCTTCTATCAAAATTTGGCTTTTGGAGTGAAATTATAGCCTTCTGGTACAACTTTGTTGTACGAGAAAGGCAAAAAGACAGAATCACCGTCTTCGACCAAAAAACACACAGACTGACATTTAACATCTAGCATGAGGCAACGGACAACGGACAGGACATTCACACAACACCCAATGGACCAGTGGAGAACTTTACGCTTACGGAAAGTTTTCTACTTACCGGCCAGGTATCGAACCCGCACTCCACAGCACATGCGTCTAGACGATTGACGTCACTAACCGCACGGCCACGAAGCCCACAACGCTTGGGCAGTGAAGTGGGGAAGCAGACTGACTAACCCCAGAGGTTACAGTTTGCTGGAGTCGTTGGCAAAGCTGGACGTCAGGCTGTGCAACGAAGGTACCGTTAGTACAGTTCGCAGAGAGGGCAGGGAGTCCATCATCGACGTCACGATCTGCAATCCGTCGCTGGTGAGGAACATGAATTAGAGAGTTAGTGAGGACTATACACATAGTGATCACCAGGCGATCCGGTATAGTATTGGAATGTCGACGGTACGACGAGAAATTGGGACTAGCGGGCGGAAATGGAAGACGAAGGACTTCAACAAAGATCTTTTTATCGAAGCACTTTGAGCAGACAGCGGCGCTACAAATCTCGATGCAGATGATCTGACAGAAACTCTTGCAAGCGCATGCGATGCGACGATGCCAAGGAGACTGGAGCCAAGGAAAAGCCGGCGGCTAAATAACTAGTGTAACGAAACTCTTGCAAGTCTTCGTGCTGCGTGTTTCAGAGCCAGAAGACGCTTTCACAGAGCAAGGTCTGAAACAGTCAGAGAGGAGCGCAAGATAATCTTCCGTGAAGCTAGATCGGCCTTCAAACGGGAGATTAAAGTCAGCCAATCCAACTGTGGGGTCTGCCTAGGATGTGGTGGGGTTCGACAGTGGGCTCTGTTGAACTCCTATAAAAAGCTGCATGTGTCCCCGAGCAGGCCCTATCAAAGCGACCGTGTGCCGCTCAAAGCGCACTAGCCTAGTCCTGGTGTTGGGTGGGACTTTAAACAAATTTGACCCGACTGACCGAGCGTCTGTTCACCAAGGAGGTGCGGCTCCAACAGCGTCTGTTCTGGCATCCAGCGGCTGAGTATGAAATGCTATTCCCCGGAAGCTATACCTAAGATGGCAGCCCTATCCCGGTGGATAGGGAACCTTGGGCCAACAACCTACTGTTCCCGAAACATCAATTTGTTCGAGAATCTTATAATGAAAGAATACGGACTGATTTTACGGCGACGACTCTTAGCGCGAAACAACGGACACGAATAGGAACATGGAACGTTTTAACCCTAGCCCAGCAGGGTAAATTGGCACAACTTGCCAATGAGGCACGCCGCATGAAGCTTGATATCCTGGGACTGAGTGAAGTCCGTTGGCCAAACTTTGTAGAACACAGAACGCCGTCGGGACAAGTTCTGCTATACTCTGGTTTACGAGGTGAACACGCTCCCCGGCATCGCGGAGTTGGCTTCCTACTAAGCGCTCAGGCACACTCTGCGCTTATGAAGTGGGAACCTATAAGTGAAAGGATAATCGTTGCCAGATTTAGAACACGGGTCCGAAACCTTACTATAATCCAATGTTATACGCCAACCGATGCTGCCGATCTGCAAGACAAAGAGAACTTCTACAGTCAACTCAATGCCGTCGTAGATAGAATTCCGAAGGGTGATATCAAGATCTGTTTGGGCGACTTCAATGCGAAGATCGGATCCGACAACTCGAACCATGAGCGCATTATGGGACGCCATGGTCTCGGAGAAATGAGCGAAAACGGAGAGCTGTTCGCAGAATTTTGTGGTAATAACGACATGGTGATCGGGGGATCGCTCTTCCCTCATCGACCGGTTCACAAGGTCACGTGGGTCTCCCGTGACGGCTTTCAAGAAAATCAAATCGACCACATCTGCATCAGCCGGAAATGGAAACGGAGCCTTCTTGATGTACGGAATAAACGTAGTGCCGATATCGCGTCTGATCATCACCTCCTCATCGGCGAAATACGCCTGCGCATTGCGCGGATTCGTCGGCAGGAGGAAAGAGTTGGACGACGATTCAACACACGCCGACTGGAAGATGCCACGGTGAAACGGTCCTTCGTTGAAGAACTGGAGACGCGTGCTGCAGATATTCCGGAAGGTGGCAGCGTGGAAGACCAATGGACCGCCATCAAGAATGCCTTCATCGCCACCAGCGAGAACAATCTGGGTGAACTACGCACCCAGAGAAAACAATGGATCACCGATGAGACCTGGAGGAAGATAGAGGAGCGAAGAGAAGCCAAAGCCGCGATAGAGCGATCGAAAACCAGAGGAGCCAAAGTCTTAGCCCGTCAACGATACACGGCTCTTGAGAAGGAAGTAAAACGCTCATGTCGACGGGACAAGCGAGCGTGGGCAGACTCTCTGGCCGACGAAGGAGAGAGAGCCGCCGCAACCGGGGACATTCGCCTCCTCTACGATATCTCACGACGCTTAAGCGGGGCGAAGATGAATGCAACGATGCCTGTGAAAGACGCGAATGATCAGTTATTGACCGACCCAACTGACCAGCTGAAACGCTGGTTCGAGCACTTCGAACAACTTTTTCAAGTGCCAACCAGGCCATCACCACCTCGGCATGATCTGCCTAGGATCCGACGTATAACACGTGTCAATACCGAAGCTCCATCACTGCTAGAGATTCAAACAGCCATCCAAAGCATGAAATCGAATAAAGCCCCAGGGGTCGATCGCATATCAGCCGAGATGCTCAAAGCTGACCCCATGACATCCGCTCAACTACTGCATCGTTTATTTCGTAATATCTGGGACACCGCAACTTTCCCGGTCGACTGGATGCAAGGTATCTTAGTGAAGGTGCCCAAAAGGGTGACCTGACTGTATGCGATAACTGGCGAGGCATTATGTTGCTGTGTACCGTTCTCAAAGTTCTGTGCAAAATTATCCTAGCCCGGATTCAGGAGAAGATCGATGCGACTCTCCGGCGGCAGCAAGCCGGATTCCGTGCCGGAAGATCCTGTGTGGACCATATTGTCACACTCCGCATCATTTTGGAGCAGGTCAACGAATTCCAAGAGTCCCTTTACTTGGTATTCATTGACTACGAAAAAGCTTTCGACCGTCTCAATCACGAGAATATGTGGGGCGCCCTGAGACGCAAGGGGGTTCCTGAGAAAATCATCGGCCTCATCGAAGCACAGTACGAGGCCTTTTCGTGTAGAGTTCTGCACAATGGGGTCCTGTCCGACCCTATCCGGGTCGTAGCTGGTGTGAGGCAAGGATGTATTCTATCACCGTTACTGTTCCTCATCGTAATCGATGAGATTCTGGTAGATGCGATTGACCGTGAACCAAACCGCGGGCTGTTATGGCAGCCTATAACCATGGAGCACCTAAACGTCTTCGAATTGGCGGATGACGTTGCACTACTCGCGCAACGGCGCTCTGATATGCAGAGTAAGCTCAACGACCTTGCCGATCGCTCCTCCTCGGCAGGTTTAGTCATCAACGTCAACAAAACCAAATCGTTGGATGTAAACACGGTGACTCCTTCCAGTTTCACAGTAGCCGGGCAACCAGTGGAGAATGTTGAAAGCTTCCAATATCTTGGTAGCCAAATGGCGTCAGACGGCGGTACCAAGATCGACATAGGCGAACGGACCAAGAAAGCAAGGGCTGCCTTTGCGAGTTTAAGAAATATCTGGAAAAACAGGCAGATAAGTGAACGCACCAAAATACGAATTTTCAACTCTAACGTGAAATCTGTGCTGTTATACGCTAGCGAAACATGGTGTGTATCAGTGGAGAACACTCAACGGCTGCAGGTGTTCATTAACAGATGCCTGCGGTATATAATTCGGGCCTGGTGGCCTCACAACTGGATCTCAAACAACGAGCTCCATCGTCGTTGTCACCAGAGGCCGATAGCAACAGAAATTCGGGATCGGAAGTGGGGCTGGGTCGGCCACACTCTACGTAGGGGCGGAAACGAAATCTGTAAGCAAGCATTAGACTGGAACCCAGCGGGACATCGCAGCAGAGGCAGACCCAGAGGCTCATGGCGGCGAAGCCTCAATAAAGAAATAAAAGAAGTCGACCGAAATCTAACCTGGCAACAGGTTAAAGCGATAGCCGGGCATCGCTCAGGATGGAGATCTTTCAAGTCGGCCCTTTGCACCACCGGAGGTGTACAGGATCCATAAGTAAGTAAGTAATCCAACTGCTTCAAGGAGTTGTGCCGGTAAGCTGACGCTGATCCTTGAGGCAACGCTTATCGGGTAGTTACAGCGAGAATCAGGTGTAACGAAGTGGCAATGTCCCGAGCGGAATATTAAGACGCTTCTACCACGATATATGAAGTGTTCTATGCCGACGACGCGGCACTGGTTTTTCGGGTTTTTCTAGTTCAAACACTCAATTACGGTTAAAATAAAACTTTATTATTTATGTAGCACTTGTTTGTACAATTATAAACTTCTTTTACCTTTTAGCACTTATTTATTACAATTATTACCATTAACACCTTTCGTATAATTATAAACTCGAATATTTTCCTTTTCACAAACTTTTACACTATTTCCCGTATGACAATGTCTTTCCCAGAGATACTAACACTTTTTATTTATCGATATTTATTCTGAGACTCTAACACCGATTTTCGATTTTACCGACGGACTATTTAACTGTTCACTTTTATCTTTTTCCAGAAGTTAGGGTAAATCACTACTTGGGCCTATGGACCCGGTTCCCGGCTCACTACACAGAAAACTAATGATTTATGCTGTTTCGAAGCCGTAGGTTTATGATTGATAATTTTTAAAAAGTCTCCCATTTATTTTTCACAATATTCAATATCTTTCAATCACTTGTTTTACTCCTAATTGATCCAATTGTAGAAAATAAAAATGTAGATTTCAAAATCTCACTCTCCGATGCCACACCACTGAGCCGGAGTGATTCTTTCCACTTTTACAAAACGGTATCATCAAATAAACACCTACCTGAAAATCGTCCTAGTGCTCGTTACAATCATTGCTTCAAGCTTTTAATCACCACACCATAATGCTCCACACACGCACTTCAATCTAATCACTAGAACGTATCACTAGAACTTATATAAACATAATTAGAATACATTTAAAAATGTATTCTCAAACCGAACAAAAAATCACCTCGGCCCAAAAACTTCTAGCCGCACCGTGCTGCCAAAAGGCCAGGAGAATGAAAATGACCCTCCATCGTTGATAGGAAAACTGTTTAATATGTTGACGCTATCATGTTATTTATAATTTTCTTGATTTCAAAAGGTGAAAAAAAATTGTTTTAAGTATTTGGAAAAAATTGGATGAGTAAATATATCTTCTCAACCAAATAAAAATGATTATGAATGATACCATCTGGCATCCTGTTGTCGTGGAACGTGCATATTTTTGTTTACGTCGCATTTTCTACCGTCCTGAGAGAGAATGAGAGAGAAATGTTGAGAGATTGAGTGAAATTTTGCTTAGGCCGGAACTGGTTTTTGTGATATGCCGAATGGAAATCGCTATGACTGAAATGAGTGCTGCACCTCGTTAATTTAAATGAAATAAAAGCTTTCTTGAACGATATTTAGCACGAATAGCTATTTTTTAAGCAGAAGTGAACCCCAATGCAGTATTATACAGCCCACAAAATTCAGGAAAAGATGCTTCCTGTCATAAATATCAATTGAATAATGCAGTCGTACGCATGTTAGGCCGGGAATGGGGTAAGAAACCCTAATTAATTTAAACTTTGATCTCGATTCGTGCACTAGTCACGAGTGTCGAGGTGTCTAAGGGACAACCCTGATTCAATTGGAGTGTTCGGTAGGCCGGCTAGGGAAACCTAGAAAGCGCCGAATTCCAATAAAGGTGCTGCTGAATATTTGGGACTGACCCCGAGCTTGGAAAAGCGCAGGGTATATATAGTCAATCCGAGTTCTGAATTTCATAATGATTTCATGAATTGCATCAGACTGGACTTTGGACCACATGAAAGGTCCAAGAATCCTTAAATAACGTAACCATTTTCTTCATCCCACATTTATCTGTTCAGACTATGTGGTTTTAATTTCAACTTCGTAAATATCCTCAATTTTTTTTAGCATCCATTGATTACTCAACTTTGCATTCTTTATGGATGCTCCCTAAAGTTCTTTTTCACGAAATGCTTAATCAACTTATTTGAAAAATCCATAAATTCCGAAACATCTTCCTTTTTATTCCAAATTTTGTCAACAGTTATTTAATTTCGGAGGCCCTCCTTAGCCGTGCGGTAAGATGCGCGACTACAAAGCAAGACCATGCTGAGGGTGGCTGGGTTCGATTCCCGGTGCCGGTCTAGACAATTTTCGGATTGGAAATTGTCTCGACTTCCCTGGGCATAAAAGTATCATCGTGTTAGCCTCATGATATACGAATGCAGAAATGATAACTTGGCTTAGAAACCTCGCAGTTAATAACTGTGGAAGTGCTTAATGAACACTAAGCTGCGAGGCGGCAATGTCCTAGTGGGGGATGTAATGCCAATGAAGAGAGAAGAGAGTTATTTAATTTCTTGTCATAGATTACCCAATTCAGCCTTAATATTGGACTTCCATACTTTACGAAACTTTGCCCCCTTTTTTGGATGTTCCCTTTGAAATTCTCTTGGAAAAATTCTGTTCTCTTTTCACTCTCTAAAACTCTCTTATTTCGAGCACACATTCAAGTGGCTACTTCAATTTACTAATGTATTAATTCATATAATTTTTTGTATAAAATGAGTATCTCTAAGTCCTGCCCCTTTCTTTACACTTAAACTTGAACATTGCTGTCTCACAGAGTAATGTTCAACAAGTCCCAAATGTTTCATAATGCATGATACTACTAAACCAACGGAGTTGTGAAAACATTCACTTAAAATCTGTATTCGAACCCAGCATGGGTTCTTTGTAAAACAGCGTACCATACCGCCGATCAATTAACAGCTACCGCTTGTATTACTCTTTGATTTTAAGTATGCTCTTAAAAATCAATCAATCAATATTTTTCTCTTTCTTTCAACTGGGCTTTGAATTAAATTCCCTTTCCTAAAGAATCATTACCCTTCGGGTCGGCTCTTCCTTTTCCCGAACCACTAAGACCCCAATATCAATATTTCTTTTCAAGTTTATATTGGTAAGAACAAAATCATGTTCTCTCTGTTTTTCATACTGGGCAACAAACCCCTTTAAATCAATACACCTGTATACGTGTATGTAGATCAATGAAGACTCTTATTGTCTCTATCATTTTGACTAAGTTATTATTCCGCGCTCCTCACCCAAACAAATTCTTTCCTTAGTGTCCTATACATATGCGCCAATGCATCATCATCAATGACGATCGCGGCTATGTACCGCTATATCGTACACTGTCCAATATGTGAGCACGTTTGAACATGTCAATCCACCGCGCTCCAGTTAAGTAAATCTGACTAAGCTGTTTTCGACGGTTTCGCCAAACCGTGATAAGGGTATGCGATATTTCACATAACTTTTAAATTGATGAAAAGTAAATTAACCCAACAATTCCTACATGCAACATTTTAAATTTATGTTGATTGCTTAAATTACTTTGCGTTGAGTAATTGAATATATTCGGCCTTGTTTTTACAATATCTCACTGCCATCAGTATTTAAAAATTGTTTTAGGAAGGTGTCGGCACAAAAGGCTGTGCATATCCTTCCATCCCATCGAGTTGAGCATATATAGTAGATTATGCTCAATTGTTTGCGCCGGAAAATCCGAGTAAATATATCGGTCAAACGGTCAAAAGCAACATTATACTGTCAATAGTGATTTTATGCCACATTGACCCTTAATAACGTACTTGTCGTTCCATTACCTTTCCCAACGTAATGGAACGTTTTCCCTGCGTACAATAATTGCCACTAATAAAATTGAAATATGATGCTCCCTATGTGAATCGCCGGGCGTTGGTCCCTCACCAGTGGCAATGTTTTTGCCCTCTTGTATGTATATTATTTCGTATGCACGATCGTTTATTTTAATTTGTTTTGGATCAGCTGATCGCAAGTAAATGGGTCAGCTGAGTCTGTCTCAAAGTTTTACGCTTTCTTCTATGTTTGGCTTAAAGATTCCTACGATATATCCCGTGATCCGATATGAGGAGTGATGAAGGATCTCAAGGCCGTTCATCTCCTCCCACACAAACGAGGTGAAGGTTCATTAAGAAAATGATCCTTCGCTTGTTAGGGTAGGCCAAAAACATATATATTTTTCTATTATATAATCATTCAATGGTCCGTTGTTTATCAATCATTAACTATTATCTGTCATATCTGAATTTTACTTTCGGTGGAGTTTAGTGTTAGAATCTCTTGATGTTATGTTATTCGTTCTGTATGTGTTTTTATAAATTCTTCTAATAATAATTTCTTACAAAGTTTACTTTTGGATCTTTGATATGGCTCAGCTAACATTTTTTTTGTTATTCTTCAACGCTTCTCTTGACCAAGATTTAAATACATTGATACGTTTCTGAGTTAATATATATAATTATTCCACAGCAATTTTCATGTTCCCTATTATTCTTCTAATTTATCATAACCATCTTTCTTTTCTTGTAATCTTTTAATGCTATATAATTTTATGCGTTTGGCATTTTTTTCAAATAGTTTACCCTAATTCGTACTCTTTGTGTTATTTCAAAATTATTTTTCACCCGTATCTTAGTGTTATATCAACTTATTTTATTATTAAAAAAAAACTTTTTTTTGTTTGTTTGTTATCTGACCATAGTGCATCAATTACGTATTCTTCTAATCTATCAAATCACCCTGTTATATCCCTTTTTTTCGTCGTGTGACCATTTTATTTCCTCTAATCTTTTAAGTATTCTCATATTTGCACATGAACTTTCTCGAGAGTTTCTTACCTGATGATGCCTTCTCGAATCGCCTCGCCTTTAGGGCCGATGCCCACGTAGCGTTTTTTCAACGCTGCGTGCACGTGGCGTTGAAAAAACGCAGGTGTGCATCGGTGCGGCGACGCTGCGTTACCGCTTTTTCCCGATACACACATGCGTCCTTTTAACGCCGTGTGCACGCAGCGTTGAAAAGACGCTACGTGGGCATCGGGCCTTACTTGGTGTTGCTCTTGCGTCCTCGCAATCATTACTGTTGTTGATCACTTGGTTGGTTGTAAATCTCGAGTGCAGGGTGTGTTCCTAGTCTGCTGTTTGATTCTTCCGTATCGTCTTGTGCTTTCTGATGCCTTACTTGTTTCGCCTCTTAAGCTGCTCCTCTCGTGTGGGTTCCTTTGTACTGCCGTCTAAATTTGTAATCTTCGATGAAATTGTTTGGGCCAAGCCATGATGATGTTTTGGTAAATGATGTCTATTGTTTGTTGTGTGCAAAAATTGCTGTTGTACCGGCCACTTGTATAAATCTGACGTGATATCTCCAGCGGAGTAGAAGTATCTCTGCTCTAGTTGTATTTCAATGATTTTCTGCATGTAACATTGTAATAGTTTGACGTTATTACAGTGCCTTTTTCAATAGTTTTAAGCTGCTTCCGTTCAGATAAGTTGCTAGTTAGCAAGTCGTGATGAATTGACGTGTGTCACACTGCTTAAATGTATGGATTCTTAGATGTTGTACCGTTATCATGATGTTCGCATTGTTTGTGTTTGATTCGAAGTCTTTGTTGTTGCTTTTTGAATTTCGCTGGGTATTGGCTTCAGCTTGTGGAAATTTTGATTACTTGATATGTTGCCTTTGTGTTAGACCCGCCTCCGCTGTAGTTTTAGGACCTCTGCTTTGAATTGACTTTTTGGGGCCGTCTGGTTAAATTGATGAACACTGTTGAATTGTTGATTGTTCTAAAATTTCGTCTTAACGTTGTTTTTATCTTTGTGAGGCGACTTGTATCTGCTCGTTCCGTCATTATTGTGTTACTTTAACTCTTCCAAAATCATCTCCAGGGGTTGAATTAAAATCTCTTCTTGCACTTTCGGTTGTGTATGATGATGCTCCTGAATATGTCCTTGCTTTCAGCTTTGTATAATGTCTTGTCATTCACTTATCTTATGATGCACATCCGTCTTCGCCTGTTATTTGTCACTTTAATTCGTATTATTGATTTCGTATGATGTATTTAACACTTTCACTTCCTGGTTGAGTTCGCCTTCATTGATAACCTCCGAATATTTCGTCTTCCGTCTCCTGATCCCCCACACTCTCGATCTTCAACCCACCGTATGACCCGTCGTTCCGGTGATACCAATTAACTATGGTATGTATATCGTGAGCCGTTGATGTCTTCCTTCTCTGCCGATGTCGTCTGTTCGTCCTCAATAGATGCTATCTCGACCGTCTCTCGAGTAAGTTGTGCATATTTAAATTTTCTCAAATTATTGTGAATAGTTCACTATCCTATAATTTTTATTAGACTTTGCAAATATAAGGACCTGCTCCTACAGTCTTTGTTACTTTTCACTTACTTTAGTTATTCGATTCGGTATTAATTCCTTGCTACCTTTTTACATGCTTAAGTTATTATATTTATCACATTTTATTATGAACCTTACTTACTATTATTATCATTTTTTTCGATTATTTTGTTTTCCCAGTATTATTCCCATTAAATTTATCTTTGTGTTGTAGCAATGAATGTCTTCTGCAGGTTTTTGGGGACGTATAAATTCAATAAAAATTTCTTCCTGCAAAATACTTGTTGCTACGTCTATCGTGTTATACTTACTTCTTTAGTATTTAGGGCGGTTTTGGTTGAGAAATTGCTACAACCTCTCCCCCCTCATCGATCATGGTTTTTCGGCGTGCTTCTGAAATGAAACTTAGACCTCGGGTTTAATTTACTTCTTATATTGTTCAATAGATAATGTGTTAAAAGAATTATTTATATCAGGCTGTCTAGCTCAAAGCTTTATATAAACTATTTTTTGTTAGTTTATGCATTGAATTTCCTTTGTTTCATTTTTTTTATCGTCCCATATTCCAACCCTAGCTAAATTCTCTTCATATTTTAATTCGTTGCCGGTTTCCCCTTCTCTTTACCGGTCTTACTATCGTAAAAATCATAACCTTCCCATTTATTTGTTTTTATTTCGTCAACTTTAAACTCCTCTTTTCAATTCAATTTGATATTGATTTCCCTGAGTTTTACTTCACTTCTCTTCTTATTTCCATTTCACACCCAGTCCCCTTCTAGCAATTTCCATGATTCCCGTTTCCTTCACTTGGTTTTTATTTATTATTTATTTATTATTGTTTCTTTTTTGTTGCTTTTTTTTCAAATGTAGTTCATTCACACAATGAGTACTATATCCATACATTCTGAGGACGTCTCCTCTTGTCCAATCACACATCTATCCACATTCATAGTATCATTAAATTTAAATATCATATTCGTATGTCTACAGTTTGTCCATTCTTATGTTCAGTTGTGGGGCCCCTTTGTTTAGTGTATTATTGTGTAATTGTTCATAGTATACTGTTTTCTTACTCATTAGTTTTTTTTTCTGTTGATCACTTCTTGATATTTCTTCATTTCCCCCCATGATACTTTATTTCCCTTCATTATTCTTTGTATATTTTAATTCTTTTTCTCAGCAGTCAATGTTTATTGGTAAATTTCCAATTCTGATGATACCTATTGTCCTCGAATTTAAAGAAATAGTTAAAATATTCAAGGTTCTGTTTCTCGACTCCTTTTTGTTCAGCTTTCTTGATTTTCGCTGATCTTGTATTACATTGGCATTCCCTGTTTACGCGCTTTCAATTTCCGGTTTTATATTATTTGTTTTAATCCTTATATTTAGATAAATTTTCAATTTTGCTGTACCTTTTTGTCTATATTTTATGTTCATTCATATTTTATATATCATTCTCCCATCGTTAAATTATTATTTGAATATTTTTCTCCATAAATATCTCTATATGATATTATTCTATATATAAGTGAGTATTTGTAACTATATTAATTCAATACAAAATTTAATTCAAATGGAAACTCTCATTAAACCTAAGTCATAATAAAATTATGTACAATATATTTATAAGATTGCTAATCATTGTACCTTCGTAGTCTGTTATTATGAACCTTTTCCAATTTCTTTCCGTTTTTGATAATGGTTGTTTGTTCGCTAGGTAGACTAACTACTTCGTATGGTCCTCTCCATAAGGCTTGCAATTTTTGACCTGTGCCTGTTGGGTTTGCTTTAACTAAAACCATGTCCCCCCATATTGGTTGCCACTCATTAGCTGTTTTGTCATAAATTTCTTTTCGTTTTTGTTTAGATAGGATTAAATTTTCTCTTGCTTTGTCATGTAGATATTAGCTCTGTGCTCCGCGGTTGATTGATTTGTTTTTTCTTTCACCCTTTGTTGTTGTCTGGTGACAACAGTTATTATGTTTGGACTTTCTTTTGATTCATCATCATGATTAAGTCTCGACAGGAAATCAGCTACAATGTTTTCTTTACCTTGTTTGTATCGAACCTCGCATTCCAATCCTTGCAATTTTAATCTCAATCTTGTTAAAGTTGGTGAAGTTTCTTTTAAATGCCATAAAGAAATCAGTGGCCTATGATCTGTGTATACAATGAATCTTTGATTATAAATATAATGTCTGAAATGATGTACTGCCCAAACGATTGCCAATAACTCTTTTTCAATCGTGTGATACTTTCTTTCTGCTCCAATAAGATTTCTGCTAGCGTATGCAATGGGTCTGTCTATTGATTTTTCATTCGAAAGGACTGCTCCGATAGCATATTCACTCGCGTCGGTTGTGAGTACGAATGTATCTTTATAGTTTGGTTTCGCTAAAAGTGAATCCGATGTTAGGAAATTCTTGAGTTCTTCGAATGCTTTTTGACAATCATCAGTCCAATTGAATTTTACATTTTTCTTTAATAATTCATTCAATGGTTTTCGTTTATCGGCTATTCCTGGGATAAACTTGCCATAGAAATTTACTGTTCCTAAAAATGATCGTACTCCTTTAACTGTTTTTGGCACTGGCATCTATTTTATAGTTTTAATATTATCTTCCAATGGCCGTATACCATTTTTGTCTACAGTGTGTCCTAGAAATTTAAGTTATCTTTTCAAAATTTGGCATTTTGTTGGTTCTATTTTCAAATTATGTTTTCTGAGAGTATTTAAAACCTTCATAAGATTTTCATTATGCTCTTGAACTGTTGCACCAAAAACTATTATGTCATCTAGATAAACAATAGCTTTGACATCCCTAATTCCATATAAAACAGTATTCATTAGCCTTTGAAAAGTCGATGGGCTATTTCTTAGTCCCATAGGCATTCTTGTAAATTCAAAATGACCTCTTGGAGTTGAAAATGCGGTTTTGGCGGCATCTTTTGGGTTAATTGGAACCTGATAAAATCCCGATTTCAAATCAATAGTTGAAAAATATTTACTGTCTCCCAAATTATCTAAAATTTCGTTTATTAAAGGAATCGGGTATACGAATGGCTTTGTTATTAAATTCAAAGCTCGAAAATCAACTACAATTCGATATTTCTTATTACCGTCCTCATCTAAATCTTTCTTTGGTATGCACAAGACGGGTGCATTCCACGGACTTTTGCTTGGTACAATGATTCCTTGTTGATACATCTCGTCAATTTTTTCATTTATATGTTTCTTTGTGGATTCGGGGAACCTATATTGCCGTTTATTGATTGGTACATTGGTTGTGGTTTCTATCTCGTGTACTACCGCATTTGTAGTTGTAAGATGATCTCCTTTCAGATAAAATACATCACAGTAATTTGCCATAATTCTTTCCATTTCATCAAAGTTTTCACGATTCAAGTGCTGTAAAGGAACTGTATCAAGTAATTTTTCTAAACGTTCCTTACCTTGTATTTCGTTTTGATTTCGATTTTCAACTAGACTGTAGTCTTGCTTCGAGTCCAAATCTTCTGGTTTCCATTGTTCACTCTGAATATATTCATCTTCAAAATTTTCTTCCCGATATTGATTATCCACATAATAATTGCTATTATCGTTCGGAGCAGCTATTGTAAATACTTCTCCCATTTCTTCATTTAATTTGGCCAGATCATCGTTTACAAAAGTATTTTGAAAATATTCTTCTTCATCCGTGTACAGGTCGTCTTCTTCTGGTACCCATGGTTCTTGTTCATTCTCGTCTATGTGTTTCTTTAAACTTTCTTGGTCTTCAATATTTCTTGTTACATAGTCCACGATGTTCCATCGTATGCGATTTTTTTCCATGTATGGTTTTCTAGTCTCAGCATTCGTTTTAAAGATAACAGTTGCAAAGTTGTCTTCAATGGCGTGTACATGTTTTTTAATGAAGTCAGCTCCTAGTAATGCTGGTACGCTTAGATTGTTTGCTACATAGAATTTGACTGGAATTATTGTTTTTCCGATATTCAAATGTATCCACGTTGTTCCTATAGTTTGAATTATGTTTTTTGTCATTCCAGTAACTGCCATGTGACTTTTCTTGTTTATGGATGTAGCTCCAATTTGTATTGCCCTTTTGGCAGTGATTAAATTCGTTTCAGCTCCGGTATCTAAGAGAAATTTCGTAGCTTTATTTGGATTTTCTTGTGTTTTGAGCTCTAAGTAGAATCGCTTGTCAAATGTATATTCTATAGGATGTCTGATGCTTTCATCTAACTCAGTGTCACGATTCTTTACAGCGCTATACTTTGGGCCGGAGTTTAAATCTTCCCTAACAACAGAACCATATTCCGGAATCATACTACTAATATAGTCGTTTCCATTACCCTCTGAAACCCTACTATTTCCTCTATGTTGATCTCCTGAAATGTTATCATTATGCATTGATTTATTTAATCCATTTTGGCCGTTACTTTCAATTGATGCATCCAAGTATTCATTGTTTTCCTTTGTAAACCCATTCATTTCCGTTTGACAACCCTTTTCAACAAGTATGCTTGTGCCCATTTTATTTATTTTGCTTGTAAAAATATTCGGACTCTGTTTGTTTGAGTATCCATTCAAATGTACTATACCTATATCCTTTTTCCTATTTTTGTCATTTCCTAGAAAATTCATGTTATAACTTGGCTTTTTCAGTACTATATATTTGAAATTCTTGTTAATATACAACGTATATTGCTGAATAAATTCTGCTCCGATAATTCCTGGAACACTTAAATGCTTGACTATGAAAAACTTAATTCTATAATGAGAGTTTCCAATTCTAAATGTAATTTCTGTGGATCCAATAGCTTTTGACTGAGTATTATCAAATCCTGTTATTAAAAGGTTCTCTGAATAATCTATATTTTCTGTGCCGACCTTGGCTACTATGTCCCACCTTATTATATTACAGAAAGATCCTGTGTCTAATAAATATTTAAAAGCTGTATTAGGTTTTGAAACTGCTTCCAGTCTCACTATAAATTGATTGCTTTTCGTAAAATGAATATATAATTTCTCATGCGGTGTTGTTCTCATGTTGCTAAATTGGTCATCCCCACGATCCCATGATTTGTTGAATTTGTTATAAGCATTGCTTGATTGATAGCATCTTCCGTGGTAAATGTTTGGATAAAAGGAATTCTCAGCTCTTGTATTATTTATCTGTTTCTTTGAATTACAATAAATGTAATGCCGAAAATTATTATTGAAATTGTTATTTATGTATCTTTCATATTGCTTTCAATGCTATCATAGAGATGTGTATTACTTTGCCTTCGTTCCTTCTGTATAAATCTCCCTTTATAAGCCATTAGTCGTTGTTCAATTTGTCGTATTAGTTCATCGTTAACACATTCGTCTTCAACATATTGTACAAGGTTTCTGAAATTGATAACTTTCTGCTTTCTCGCTGATTCTTTTAAGGTTGTGTTCCTTAAACCTGCTAAAAAGTGTATTCTAAGACTTTTTTCTGCAAATATAGCTTCTATATCATCTTGCTTTAAATCATTTATGCATTCATGAATTTCTAGTGCTCTGTCAATATACGTCGGAAGTGGTTCTTTTTTATTTTGTTCTAGGTTTTCAATCTGCAACATTACACTTTCCTTACTCATCTTTTTCTTGAACTGCCTCTTAAGATTTGTTTGCATCTCTGCCCATGTATCTGCCTTTACTCTATTAATATATTTTCCAGCTTTTCCTTTAAGTTTCATGAGAACCACATTCAGCAGTGTTTTCTCATAAGTGTTATCTGGCATAAGATCAAAAAAGTATTGGATTTGTCCCAAAAATGGTTCTAGCTCTTCGGATATGCCATGATATTCTGGGATGCATTTTACTATAATTTTCATTGGGAACTGGTATTGGGTACCAGCTCCGTTTCCGTTTTGGCTGCCAGTCGACATAGACCAAAAATCATGTACATCATTTAGTGCCATTTTAGATTATGATTTCATACAATGTTAAAAAAAATTAGCCCTATGGAGTGTTATGCAATATTATTTTTCAAACATTTTTTCTATTATCGTCCGTATTTCAATTAATGCTTCGTAATCCATTACCATTTTTTTGTTCGTCTGTTCGTACTGAATGTTTTAAATATAATTTTTTCTTCTTTATTGTAGTGAATGATTAACTAAAATATTTAATTTCACTCTTGTTTTGTGATAACGTTTTACAATTATAAATGCTCATATTTTTAGTTGGAATTTCCTGCAACATTATTAACATTACCCTCTTGTACATGCATATGAAACTATCAAACTTTCACTCACCCAAACCTGTTATACATACTCACTACTTCTTGTTCCTGTGGCACACTCGCCCTTTTGTTCTTGCCATAATGAGGTGCAATCCTTAGCTTCATCTCTGTCAATCGATCTTCTGGTGTCTTCTTGCAGTTCTTCGTTAGTTAACCGCAACCAAATTCCGCTGTTTTGCCTTTCTCGTACAACAAATTTTATTTATTTTTCCATTACACCCTGGTTTTCTGTCTGTTTAATCATCATTTTTGCTGCTTTTCTGAACACTAGAACCCACAAGCGCAGTGCATTGGTACTGGTCCGTGTACTTGATCACATTCTTAAAATTGTCACTTTTTCCGTTTCTTCATTTTACAGTACACTTTTTATTACCATTAATAAATTTCACACTTTAATTTCTAGCCTGTATACATCTTGTCTTTTTCACTTCTTCCATTTTATAATACTGTTTTGATCCTTGAATGCCATGCTCTTATCATTTTTCTTCCGTTCATCAATGATCTAGCCGGCACTGGTTCTCACTTAATCAAAAATAGCGTTCCTTACGAAAAACGGTTGTTTTCCATATCTAAGACCTGGTGCTCGATCTTGTGGTCGTTTTTTTTGTATTTTTTCTCCGCAAAACCACTTCTACTTATCTGATGTTTGTTCTTATTTTCTTCGGCACTGATTTTCACTTAATCAAAAATTAGCGTTCCTCTGTTGCGAAAACAGTCTTTTTCCGCTGTCACCATATGAAACGAAGTGGAAATGTCCCGAGCGGAATATTAAGACGCTTCTACCACGATATATGAAGTGTTCTATGCCGACGACGCGGCACTGGTTTTTCGGGTTTTTCTAGTTCAAACACTCAATTACGGTTAAAATAAAACTTTATTATTTATGTAGCACTTGTTTGTACAATTATAAACTTCTTTTACCTTTTAGCACTTATTTATTACAATTATTACCATTAACACCTTTCGTATAATTATAAACTCGAATATTTTCCTTTTCACAAACTTTTACACTATTTCCCGTATGACAATGTCTTTCCCAGAGATACTAACACTTTTTATTTATCGATACTTATTCTGAGACTCTAACACCGATTTTCGATTTTACCGACGGACTATTTAACTGTTCACTTTTATCTTTTTCCAGAAGTTAATTAATTTAAACTTAGATCTCGATTCGTGCACTAGTCACGAGTGTCGAGGTGTCTAAGGGACAACCCTGATTCAATTGGAGTATTCGGTAGGCCGGCTAGGGAAACCTAGAAAGCGCCGAATTCCAATAAAGGTGCTGCTGAATATTTGGGACTGACCCCGAGCTTGGAAAAGCGCAGGGTATATATAGTCAATCCGAGTTCTGAATTTCATAATGATTTCATGAATTGCATCAGACTGGACTTTGGACCACATGAAAGGTCCAAGAATCCTTAAATAACGTAACCATTTTCTTCATCCCACATTTATCTGTTCAGACTATGTGGTTTTAATTTCAACTTCGTAAATATCCTCAATTTTTTTTAGCATCCATTGATTACTCAACTTTGCATTCTTTATGGATGCTCCCTAAAGTTCTTTTTCACGAAATGCTTAATCAACTTATTTGAAAAATCCATAAATTCCGAAACATCTTCCTTTTTATTCCAAATTTTGTCAACAGTTATTTAATTTCTTGTCATAGATTACCCAATTCAGCCTTAATATTGGACTTCCATACTTTACGAAACTTTGCCCCTTTTTTGGATGTTCCTTTGAAATTCTCTTGGAAAAATTCTGTTCTCTTTTCACTCTCTAAAACTCTCTTATTTCGAGCACACATTCAAGTGGCTACTTCAATTTACTAATGTATTAATTCATATAATTTTTTGTATAAAATGAGTATCTCTAAGTCCTGCCCCTTTCTTTACACTTAAACTTGAACATTGCTGTCTCACAGAGTAATGTTCAACAAGTCCCAAATGTTTCATAATGCATGATACTACTAAACCAACGGAGTTGTGAAAACATTCACTTAAAATCTGTATTCGAACCCAGCATGGGTTCTTTGTAAAACAGCGTACCATACCGCCGATCAATTAACAACTACCGCTTGTATTACTCTTTGATTTTAAGTATGCTCTTAAAATCAATCAATCAATATTTTCTCTTTCTTTCAACTGGGCTTTGAATTAAATTCCCCTTTCCCTAAAGAATCATTACCCCTTCGGGTCGGCTCTTCCTTTTCCCGAACCACTAAGACCCCAATATCAATATTTCTTTTCAAGTTTATATTGGTAAGAACAAAATCATGTTCTCTCTGTTTTTCATACTGGGCAACAAACCCCTTTAAATCAATACACCTGTATACGTGTATGTAGATCAATGAAGACTCTTATTGTCTCTATCATTTTGACTAAGTTATTATTCCGCGCTCCTCACCCAAACAAATTCTTTCCTTAGTGTCCTATACATATGCGCCAATGCATCATCATCAATGACGATCGCGGCTATGTACCGCTATATCGTACACTGTCCAATATGTGAGCACGTTTGAACATGTCAATCCACCGCGCTCCAGTTAAGTAAATCTGACTAAGCTGTTTTCGACGGTTTCGCCAAACCGTGATAAGGGTATGCGATATTTCACATAACTTTTAAATTGATGAAAAGTAAATTAACCCAACAATTCCTACATGCAACATTTTAAATTTATGTTGATTGCTTAAATTACTTTGCGTTGAGTAATTGAATATATTCGGCCTTGTTTTTACAATATCTCACTGCCATCAGTATTTAAAAATTGTTTTAGGAAGGTGTCGGCACATAAGGCTGTGCACAGGGGTACATCGGCGCCAGTGGTATTGTGTCCAGACAAGCTGAAGATCATCGTTGTCGGTCTCTTCCCGCAGCTGAATCTACTATGTGGCCGCCTACACCGTACGCAGATGAAGACGGAGTATTGCAGGTATGCAAATCTTCAACGACGAGCTGTCATCAGTGGCGAAAGATCTAAAGATGAAGAAAGCTCCGAGTCCTGATGAAATTTCAAACGTGGCTCTAAAAACTGCGATGCTGGCGTTGCCAGATTGGTTCAGGATGGTGCTGCAGAAATGTCTAGCAGATAGTAACTTTCCGAATAGGTGGATGATCTAGAAACTGCCGAAACCAGGGAAATCGCCGGGGAATCCAGCATCGTATAGGCCCATATGCCTGATGGATACACTGGGGAAGCTTCTGGAAAGGATTATCCTTAATCGGCTGAGCAGTTCACGGAGGGAGAGACCGGCTTATAGGAAAAGCAGTTTGGATTCCGAAAAGGATCGACGGTGGATGCAATCATTGAAGTTACAGAGAGAGCGGCCAAGAAGAAGAGGCGCGGCAATCGATTCTGCGCTGTAGAACGATTGACGTCAAAAACGCTTTTAACAGTGCCAGTTGGGAGGCCATCGCCGCATCGCTGTACGATACGCGGGTCCCTGATAACTTTTTTAAAATCCTTAAGAGTTACTTCCAGAACCGGATTCTGGTTTCGGGGCAGAAGTCGATTATGGTTACGGCGGGTGTTCCGCAAGGTTGCATACTAGGCCCAACGCTGTGGAACATGCTGTACAACACAGTTCTAAAACTGAAGTTGCCCAAAGGCGTTAAGATCTTCGGATTCGCGGACGATGTCGTCCTTACGATAACTGGAGAGTCGTTGGAAGTAGTAGAAATGCTGGTGACGGAAACGGCCGACTCAGTTGAAAACTGGATGAATGGAATCAAGCTGCACCTTGCTCAGCACAAAACAGAAGTGATGCTGGTTAGCAACTGCCGAGAGATCCAGCGGATTCAGATTACAATATATTCAGGCACAATATACCGTCCGTGCGGGCTTTGAGACAGCTAGGAGTAATATTCGACGATACGATGCGCTCATGGTTTGAATTGTCTTATCCCTGATCTATGTATTGAAGTCGCCCATATGCATCTTGGTATCACCCCTTGGGATTCTATCTACATGATTTTGGTTGCATTGAGTTGGTTGTAGAAGCTCTCATTGTCATTGCAGCATCGAATGGCGCATAACATTAGATAATTCATTTTCGGTGTCCTAAATTTGCCAACGATTATCCTCTCATGGACGCTCAAGAATCCCAGGAGAGCGTGTTCATCTAGTAAACCAGAGAATAGCTAAATTTGCCCCGATGGTATTCCGTGTTCTCCAAACTTTGGCCAACGGACTTCACTGGCGTCCCTCTCCAGATGTCAACTCGCCATTTCTAAGCCCTTAAAACCATGTGTTACTGTGATAATAATAATATTTGATGAACTTATTATTAATGAAAAATCACAATAATGAAGATTATAAAATATAATAATATTAGTAAATACAGCTCGGCCAATTCATGCGATTAAACATTATGCATGCAAAATTACTTAAAGTTAGAAAGAAGGACGGTCAAATTGAAATAATGTAGAGAACACAAAACGAAATTGGTAACCACAGTCATACAACACTACACATTCACAAAATACCCTTCTCGCTGTCTGAGCTTGGTAGCCGTTGTACTTGGGCAAGACCATTTCACTAGCCACGACGATAAAAAAATCTTTTCCCTGGTTTTGAGATGGTCTATCGCTCTCCCAATTGATTACAAAACAAACAGTTAACGGTAACAGAATCATCGGTATCAACTTTCCATTAAAAACCCAGATTAATCCACCTAGCGGCGATGGAGCCGTTCTCTCGAGTTTTTAAAAATAGTATTTTGGTCATTACTCCAAATCCCATAGTCCGATTTGACTTATGGAAATTTTGTATTTCTTTCAATGGAACATTTTGATTTCTTCATGGCAAATTCTTCGTTTATAATTGCAATTTTCGCTTTTAAAAATGCTTATATTTATTTTCGTTTTATGGAAAATTCTGAATTGTTTATGGAAATTTTGCATTATTTGTAGAAACTTTATATTTATTTGTTGCTTATATTCCGATTTCTTGATTGGCAATTTCCTATTTTTGTATGGAAAATTTCCAATTCTTTATGAAATTTTCTTTTGATTCCTTTTATTATTATTATTATTATTTATTATAATTCATCCGACAATTGTCTACATGAATAAACTTAAGTGGTAAAAACGACAATAACACATTTTAACGACTAGTGAAAAATAAGAACAATTAAAATACAAACATACTGTCAAAATTTTCTTCTACGGATTTTGTTACGAAACTTTTGGACGAATCTTCAAATTCGTAATCTGCTTCCACTACCGAAAACACTCTAATCATGGCAGAGAGAGGTTCGTGATATCCATAGGCGGTACGATGATACCTTGGTTGCAGAAGAGAGGAATTCCTTAACGATCGCTGAGGAACTCGGAAATTCAATTTTGATAACAATTCCGGGCAATCCACTTCGCCGTTCAAGAGCTTCGCGACGAATGTAGCCTGCTGAATTTTCCTCCTGTGCTCCAACGTGTCCAAATCCAGCAACAAGCATCTACTCGTATATGGGTAAATTATCTGGATCATTCCACGGAAGATTGCGTAAAGCTAGCCGAACAAATCTTTTTGCACTCTTTCAAGTCGAAGAATCCAGGTAACTTCATAGGGGCACCATACAACTGATGCGTTTTCGAGTATAGGTCTGACTAGAGAGCAATAGAGTGATTTCAGACAGTGAGGATCTGTGAAATCACGCGCTATCTTGGTAATAAATCCTAGTTGGCGATTGGCCTTTGAGATTATGGATGTGTAGTGAAGCCGAAAATCCAGTTTTGGGTCCAAAAGAACACCGAGATCATTGACTTTTTCGACTCTGTGCAGCGTAACACCGTTAATGACGTAGTTGAAGATGAATGGCTGTTTTATGCGATGAAACGTCATTACCATACATTTTGGCACACTGATTGTCAGTTTATTGCGATTACACCATTCAACAAATAGGTCCAGAAATCTTTGGAGACGGCAACAGTCGTCAATTGTTTGAACCGTAACGTAGAGTTTAGAATCATCCGCATATACGAGTTTGCATTTAGTTCCATATCGTTGAGCAACATCATTGAAGAACAGCGTGAATAGCAGTGGGCCCAAATTACTTCCCTGTGGCACGCCTGATTTGTTGATGAAAGGTTTTGAGATACAGTTGTCTAGTTTCACACGTAGCGTCCTATTTTTCAGATATGAATGCAGCCACGACTTAAGCTCTACTGATGCACCTAGCTTGAACAGTTTGAAAAGCAAAATATTGTGGTCAATCTTGTCAAAGGCAGCTTTAATGTCGGTGTAGATGACGTCGACTTGTTTATTCATTTCCATCGCTGTAACGCACGTACTGGTGCAAGTTTGTCACAACAGACCTTCCAGGAATGAAGCCATGTTGATCTGTCGAAATATAATTTTTCGTGTTGCTGAAGATGGCCTGGTGTAGGATAATTTCGAACAGTTTCGATGCCGCAGATAAGCTTGTAATGCCTCGGTAATTCTTCACATCCCGGCGATCTCCAGCTTTGAACACTGGAAACATGTAGGAATGCTTCCAAATGGCGGGAAATTTACCTTGATGAAAGGATCGGGTGAAAATTGCCGCAAGAGGTTTGGCTAAGGCTACAGCACATTTGCAAAATAGAATAGCGGGAATGCCATCGGGTCCAGGAGATACAGAACTCTTTAGTTTTCTTGATGCTGCGACGACCATATCCTCTGTCACTTCAAATGTTGTTAAACTAATGAAGTCTAAAGGTACATCACCGGCTGCATACTCAGCTTCACTATCACTTGCTTCATCGTCATCGAAAACTGACGCGAAGTGTTCCGCGAATAGTTCACTTGCCTCTGCATTGCTCATGGCTTCCTTCTCATTGAGATACACGTTAGCCGGAGTGGTTGAAGTTTTCCTTTTACTGTTTACGAAACTCCAAAAGTTCCGAGGATTTCGTCGTAAATTCATCTGAACTTTTGTTACATGTGACTTGTACAAATAAGCATTCAGCCTACAGAAAGCTGCACTTGCGCGCTTGAAATTTACTTTATTTTCTCCCGTTTTCCACTTCCTTAATATGCGTTGAGCGGAATTTCTCTCTTTTTTCAGCCGGCGAAGCAACGGGGTACTCCAAGGAGGCTTCAAACGACGTCTCCTGCGTGGCACATTCGACTCCAGCCAATGAGTAATGACGCCGCAGAACCGTACAGTCATTTCGTCAACATCAGTGCACTCTAGTATGTCGTTCCAATCCTTAGTAGAAAGGAATTGTAGGAGCATAGCGTAGTCAGTTTTCTTGTAATCCAGAAGTATTACATCATTGTTTGTTACTTCATCTGAATTTACTGACGAATGATGAATTGCAGGCAGAGATAAAGTTAGAGGAGGGTGATGGGAATCAATTGGCAACAGTGGTACGACTGACTATTCAATTTCAATAATATTCTCGACGTTATAGAACACCAGATCAAGCGTACGTTGTAGCTCATTCATTACGGTGTTGCGCTGACTTAGATTGACAAAATCCATTCCGTCAAGAAGGGCTACACCAGCAGCATTCATCGAGGATGTTTCTGAGATGCTGACCACGTGATCTACGGTTAACCATCGTAGTCGAGGTTGATTGTAGTCACCACAAACAAGAACACTGTCAGTTTTGTTGCATAGCTCTCTAATGGAGGCAACATGTGCTTCCATAACGTCTACATCACGACTACGGTCCGGAGGGATATACACTGCGGCCATATTAATCTTGCACCCTTTCACGCTCGCAGAAACACAAACCTGTTCAAGCATTCTTCCATGTTCGAGAGATATCAATTTACTAGAATAACGTTGCGCTACAGCGATTAACACACCTCCGAAACTCGTTTTATCACTGTTGCATGAATTGCGGTCACAGCGATAAACATTGTATTCTGATCCGAAAAGCTGAACGGAGTTGATTCGGTCATCCAAACCAGTCTCAGTCAAGAAAATCACATCAAACCCGCTGTCAGAAGCAGCAAGAAAGAGATCGTCAATTTTTGTACGAATACCCCGAACATTTTGATAATAGGCCCATATGCGATCTTCAGGCTGATTTGTCAACTGTCTTCGATGTGTGCATTGAGGTTCGATCGGAGTATCATCGCTACAAATGGAGCGGAAATCAGGTCCCAAAGGTGTAATTAAATTACTGTACTTGCCTGGACGAGCAAGCTGGAAGCCCTCTCCCCCAATTCCGAGCACAGGAACGGAACGGCTTGGACGGCTGGAACAATCTGCTTCGCTGGGAAAACGGCAATGCTCGACTGTGTCGGATGGCTTGAGGGCTTCCAATATGCTTTGTGGAGAGCGTTCCGTTGTCGGTGACTGTGGAGGACCAGATGATTGCGGGCTGTTGATCAGTTTTGCGATCGAACTTTCCATCGTCGAGGAAGAAGAACATTGGCTTGGAGCATAGCGTGCGAGTGGGCTGGAATTTGAACAGGGTTCAACGTACGAAGAGGGTTCTACTTTGTCATACTTGCCGGTGCAAGCAAGTTGGAAGCCCTCTTCACCGATTCCGAGCACAGGAACGGAACGGCTTGGATGGCTGGAACAATCGGCTTCGCTGGGAAAACGGCAATGCTCGACTGTGTCGGATGGCTTGAGGGCTTCCAATATGCTTTGGTTAGAGCGTTCCGTTGTCGATGACTGCGGAGGACCAGATGAATGCGGGTAGTTTATCAGGAAATTTTCAGTCGAACTTTTCATCGTCGAGGAAGAAAAACATTGGCTTGGAACATAGCGTGCGAGTGGGCTGGAATTTGAACAGGTTTCAACGTACGAAGAGGATTCTATTTTGTCATACTTGCCGGTGCAAGCAAGTTGGAAGCCCCCTTCACCGATTCCGAGCACAGGAACGGAACGGCTTGGATGGCTGGAACAATCGGCTTCGCTGGGAAAACGGCAATGCTCGACTGTGTCGGATGGCTTGAGGGCTTCCAATATGCTTTGTGGAGAGCGTTCCGTTGTCGGTGATTGTGGAGGACCAGATGATTGCGATCTGTTGATCAGTTTTGCGATCGAACTTTCCATCGTCGAGGAAGAAGAACATTGGCTTGGAACATAGCGCGCGAGTGGGTTGCCGGTGCAAGCAAGTTGGAAGCCCCCTTCACCGATTCCGAGCACAGGAACGGAACGGCTTGGATGGCTGGAACAATCGGCTTCGCTGGGAAAACGGCAATGCTCGACTGTGTCGGATGGCTTGGGGGCTTCCAGCATGCTTTGTGATGAGCGTTCCGTTTTCGATACTCGAAGAGGTGTTATTGCGCGGGTGTTGTTGTTACAATCATCGGCGTCACATCGGTAAGTTGCGTCCGGTCGTCGATTCGTGGAATTTTTGCAGGTTCCCAAAAATCCCGTTCAGTTTGTAAGTTTTTGAATTCCCGGAAGTAAATTCCTTTAGGCCAAACAGATGGGTCCAGCGCGTATTCCTTTTCCTGCACGTCAACACCTACTTTGAAGGAAATGAATGCAAATTGCTTCAAATCTGCATCCTTGCGCACCAGTTTTCTCACATCGATGGATTCGGTATTCGGTAAACAACCATTCACCAGCTCCTGGATGTCAGACTCAGTAACATGGCTAGCAATCCTGGATAAGTATATCCAAAACTTCTCAGGTGGCTTTGCAACTGTCTCAACGGCGAATTGTTCTTTTTCTATGTATTTAGTGCCAACGATTAACTTTGCATCCGGCCGGGATTTGGGTGTTTCCCTTGCATCAAATCCACGAGGCCGTTTGATACTAGGCCATGCAGACCTAACTTGAGCAGTTCCGGATGAGTCTTTCAAATTAACTTTACTCGCAAATGACTTAGTTAACGCCTTCGTTTCTAAGAGATCATTCTTCGGTTCAGCTAAAGATTCCTTGATCTCTGACACACTGGTAATAATTTCGTTCGAAGAAATGCTAAAATTATCTTTGATGGTTTTCAGCTGGTCAACACAATTATCGCAAAACCATAGAATATTTCTTTGCTCGTTAACGAAGTCCATATTAGGTCGCTTCAGTCCTACGCACTTAAGATGAGCAGCTTGATCACAGAAGCCACTACATTGCATGAACTCCAAAGTTTTGATTTGTTTGGAGCACTGGCAGCAGTTGCAATCCATTTCAATCAGAGTCGATCAATGAACAAACTTGAAGTGCAGCTCCACAGCTCAACGTTCCCACAGTCAGTCAGAACGAGTCAAGCCAAACGAATACACAGCACACAGAAACGCAGAAACGCCGCACCGCCGCAATAGTAACAGTAGCGCGAAGGTAAACAAATATACGGACGAGTAGACTGCTTGTGCCCAAGTAACATTTTGAGTTTTATTCCGGTCTAAGAATGGTTTTCAAGATCAATTTATAAGATCTAACAATAAAACCGAGTAATACACGGCAACCTTCTGATGACCACTATAAGAGTAAGATATTGCCAAGTGGCCCTCTCCAGATAACCGCTATAAACCTATTATAAGAGCATTTAGAAACCCTTTTTAAACCACCCGCAAAAAGGGGAATTTGGCTGCGGCAGCTGTCAAAATGTTGCATTAAAAAAAGAGAAACAAATCTTTGCAGAAAAATAATAACAAAATGGATTGTTGATGAAAATTATGATGATGACAACAAAATAATATTTTATTTCAGGTTGTTTTTTCGATTCAGTACCATTGTAAAGAAGTGCGCTTCCAATTTTATGGTCAAATGTTGTGAAAAAAATAAGGTTGAACACCACGCGCCGGTCATATAACGTAGTTCAGGGTAATAAATCGAAAATATTGATTACCACAACATCTAAGATGTCCACTAAATTGATTAGTATTTTTGCCCATACTATTAATTAATAAAATTATTTATCGGAAAAAGTATGATAAGCGGTGAAAATTTCATTAAATCATGCATTTCAGTGATATATTTCACTGACTGCGAAATGCTTTTCCGTTTTCAATATGTCCATCATGGAATTTGATCAGAAAAAAATTGCTTTTATAAAACACCGTCATAAACTCTTCGCAATACAAACATTCTTATGGGGGTAATTCATTTGACCACATTATGACCAAAAATTGTAGCTTTATTCGAGCGTTGAAAATTGGATTTATTACGCTCTTCATCACTACCATAGATCTGTTCATATGGTCAATAGGCATTTGACGTTTGAAGCATTTTTCATCATATTTATGGGAGGTTTATTGATAGCAATAAGAGCGCCAATGAAACTGAGCAATCAGCTTCGTGATTGCTGCCATAAGTCCGCAATAAGAATTAGATAAATCCAAGAAGCATGGAAATTGTAACTTGGGTGGTTGTAGGTACGGTTGCCGAGTGAAGTGCTATTAGCGGACAGTGACTAGTTTAAACACTTTTTCTCGCGGACTGCGATAAATAATTATGTTTTACGGGTATAATCGCGGTAATTAACGATAAAACAGTGAAATTTTCACTTTGACGCGGTACACAGTGATTAAATGATCAGTACGATGCGAAATTCAACATTAAATAGTAAATTTTACGCGGTAAAAAATACAAATCAAATTCAGTGCGTGCTCGAAACAACAAAACAACAACAGCTTAGATCAAGATCCAAAAACATCCTTGCGACTCCTGCGGTCCACGCGGGCTAGGGTGGCTCAAAAAACACTTTTTCAAATTTTTTGATGGGCCGCCCTCTTATTCGGTTCTATTTGATGCCCTGATGCTCTGGACAAAATTTCAGCCAAATCGGTCAACGTTTGGGCGGTGCTAAACTCGTTGGAAGTTTATATGGAAAAATGTATGCAGAAACATCCAAAAACAGTAATTTGCAGTTGGACGGCACAATTTACGATCAAGAACCATGATTCTCAATCAGTTCTTGTAGAATTAAATACAGAATGTTATGGTGAAAACCGCGAGAAGATTAGAGTTTATTACGCAAAGATATTAGCATTTTACTGGAGTGTTGTAGGGGTGAATATATTTCTTTTCAAAGGTAAAAGAAACGAAATTCGCTCAAACCCCACTTCAGAGAAATGCTAATAACTTAGCCGGGCAAACTCCAATCTTCTCGCGGTTTTCTGCATAACATTCTGTATTAAATTCTTCAAGATCTGAATGAGTATCACAGTTCTTCATCGTTAGTTCTGCCGACCAACTGCAATTCACTGTTTTTGGATGTTTCTGCATACATGTTTGCATATAAACTTCCAACGAATTTAGCACTGCCCAAACGTTGACCGATTTGGCTGAAATTTTGTCCAGAGCATCAGGGCATCAAAAAGAACCGAATAAGAGGGCGGCCCATCAAAAAAATTGAAAAAATATGTTTCCATACTAATTTGAGCCACCCTAACGCGGGCAAATATAATCTTGATAGAAACATACCAGGTGGCGGCATCATCAGGGTCCCATACTTACATCAGGAACTGTAGCTATTTCTGTTGAAGGTAGGCCGCTTTTAAGGCACTGGGGATGCAAGGGATGGTTTAATGAATGGAGGGTGGGTAAGTTACTGTAGCCCCATTTTATTTCAAAAAACATCATTTTAACACGCAGAAAAAACTGCAGTAAAAGAAACATATTTCAGGTAAATCCAAACATAAGTTCAGTTTGTTCTGTCATCAAAAATAAAAATATTTGATCAAGCATATTGTTGAATATGAAGCGAACGAAAACTTTTTTTGAATCAAATGAGCGTTTCAAGTTGTTTCAGCAAAATTTTTAAAGCAAATATTGATATTATTGTTTTGGTTCGACCACTATTTATATTTGTTTATCAATTCTATTTTCATATTCTGATAGCATTTGACTACCATACATTACAATTGCAAACGTTCATATTTCATTTACTTACCTTTTTGTATTCAAGTCTCCAAAATCCGTATTAACGGGAGTCCCTGAATGTTTCCTATGAATCCAAAGAGGTCAAAATTAATATAAGAACTCTGAAATTAATTTCATTTTATCTTTCACATAATCGAAGATTGGAATGGCTCATGACACATTTGAAGGTGTTCGGATATATATCCCAAGCTAGAGCCCCGAGACCAGTTCGAGGGTACCCAAAACTGATTATCATGCTGCCAAGTTCGTTCAAAGGCACCGCAAATAATTTTTCACCATGATACGGTTGTGAAAAGACAATGTTTGTACGAAAAACAAACAAAAAAGTAAAAAATGTCCTAAATAGCCACCCGCAGACCTCACTGGATTTCTGTATAAATACGGAACCATTGAACCGACATATCCAATCAATCGACCCTCTAAAACTATAAAAATTTTAGGTATGTGTCTAAAAATGTCAAACAAATCGGTAAAAAAATGAATGAGTTGGAGCATCAACATCATCAAAATTTGGGTGCGCAAAAGAGGTTGTGGATGCAGAGGTTAAGAAATGTCGTATATTTCTCACTACTACCTTTAGGAACATCAGTCATAACATGTTGATACAGTTGTGTGTTGTGATGCTAAAAATTGCAAATTGTTTTTTCGACGTTTCTGGGAAAATGTACTTAATGTGACATGAGCCACTTTCGCTGGCACCGGTCCAATTGTATGTGACCCATGATTGTGGAATGACTGCAGATATTTTTCCGTTTTTGCGACGAATAAAAGACGTGCAGTATTTGTCCGATGACTACCTTCAGCAAACTCTTTTTATTCTACCTGGTCATAACTCAAAAACGGTTCGTTCGATTTAAACGCTGCTTGAATTTCCGAGTTCTACATTCATTTTTTTCTTTCACCGTAACCGTTTTCATCATGAAAAAGTGCTGTACGATGTAAGCTTGAAAAAAACTTCCTAAAACGCCCAAAAACTTTTTTTTTTTCAAAACAATGAAAAAATCCTGCATACGATAACAGGAAATTTATTGCAGATAAATGTAATAGTACTAAACTTGTCCTATGACAGGTAAGACATTTCACTAAAAGAGCTTGATAATTTTTTGATTGCTCTGCACAAAATTTCAGATTTTTATTTTTGTATTATTCAAATGCAGCCACTGTATAACAATTTGGGTTATACAAGAATGGCATAGGACTGAACCGCAGTCTCCTGTGTATTGCTTGGAAAAATTGAAAAGAGTGTCTTCACTTGTATTAGTGTAATTTTTCACGCATTATTATTATTTATAGTGCGTCGTTTTACAGGAAGCGTTTTTAGTTTTAGGAAGCATTTTTATGTTTTATTTATCACTAGCAGACCCGACGAACTTCGTTTCGCCTAAAATTAATTTATGCTTTTATTAGTTCTCGAGTTATTCATAAATTTCTGGTTAATTTGTATGGGAGCCCCCTTTTCCAGAAAAGGGAAGAATTTCAAACCACCACAGAAACATATCTTTCCTATCAAAACCTCCACATGCCACATTTGGTTCCATTTACTTGATTGATTCTCGAGTTATGATGAAATTGGTGTTGCATTTGTATGGGAGCTCTCCTTTCCATAGCGGGGAGGGGTTTCGAACCATCTTAAGAACCTTCCCCGGTCCCGAAAACCTCTGCATACAAATTTTCACGCCGATCGGTTCAGTAGTTTCCGAGTCTATAAGGGTCAGACAGACAGAAATTCATTTTTATGTATATAGAAGAAGAAGAAGAAGATCAGACTAAGGCCAGAGTGGCCTGTGCTGCACATAAAAGACTTCTCCATTCAGCTCGGTTCATGGCTGCACTTCGTCAACCACACAGTCTGCCGAGGGTCCGCAAGTCGTCCTCCACCTGATCGATCCACCTTGCCCGCTGTGCACCTCGCCTTCTTGTTCCCGTCGGATCGTTGTCGAGAACCATTTTCACCGGATTACTGTCCGATATTCTGGCTACGTGCCCGGCCCACCGCAGTCTTCCGATTTTCGCGGTGTGAACGATGGATGGTTTTCCCAACAGCTGATGCAACTCGTGGTTCATTCGCCTCCTCCACGTACCGTCCGCCATCTGCAACCCACCATAGATGGTACGCAACACTTTCCTTTCGAAAACTCCCAGTGCGCGTTGGTCCTCCACGAGCATCGTCCAGGTCTCGTGTCCGTAGAAAACTACCGGTCTTATAAGCGTTTTGTAGATAGTCAGTTTGGTACGGCGGCGAACTCTATTCGATCGGAGCGTCTTGCGGAGCCCAGAGTACGTACGATTTCCAGCCATTATGCGTCTCCGAATTTCTCTGCTGGTATCGTTATCGGCGGTAACCAGTGAGCCCAAGTACACGAATTCTTCAACCACCTCGATTTCGTCACCACCGATAGAAACTCGTGGTGGGTGGCTCACATTGACGTCTCTTGAGCCTCTTCCTATCATGTACTTCGTCTTCGACGTGTTGATGACTAGTCCAATCCGTTTAGCTTCGCTTTTCAGTCTGATGTAGGCTTCCTCCATCCTCTCAAAGTTACGTGCCATGATATCAATGTCGTCGGCGAAACCAAATAACTGGACGGACTTCGTGAAAATCGTACCACTCGTGTCAATCCCTGCCCTTCGTATTACACCTCCAAAGCGATGTTGAATAGCAGGCACGGAAGACCATCACCTTGCCGTAACCCTCTACGGGTTTCGAAGGGACTCAAGAATGCCCCTGAAACTCGAACTACGCACATCACCCGATCCATCGTCGCCTTGATCAACCGTATCAGTTTATCCGGAAATCCGTTTTCGTGCATTAGCTGCCATAGCTGGTCCCGATCGATTGTATCATATGCGGCTTTGAAGTCGATAAATAGATGATGTGTGGGCATGTTGTATTCGCGGCATTTCTGCAATACCTGACGTATGGCGAACACCTGGTCTGTGGTAGAGCGTTCACCCATAAATCCCGCCTGGTACTGCCCCACGAACTCGGCGGCGTTCAGCAATGTGATTGCGCGGTAGTTGCTACAATCCAGCTTATCGCCCTTTTTGTAGATGGGACACACGACACCTTCCATCCACTCCTGCGGCAGAACCTCATCCTCCCAAACCTTGGTAATCACCCAGTGCAGCGCTCTAGCCAGTGCTTCACCACCGTGTTTAAACAGCTCTCCTGGTAGTTGGTCAACTCCAGGGGCTTTGTTGTTTTTCAGCCGGCCGATCTCCTCCTGGATTTCCTGGAGATTCGGAGCCGGAAGTCGCATGTCCTGCGCGCGTGCTCCTAGGTTCATTACCATACCGCCACCGTTGTCTGCCATATCGCCATTCAGGTGCTCTTCGTAGTGCTGCCGCCACCTTTGGATCACCTCACGCTCGTTCGTAAGAAGGTTTCCGTTTATGTCCTTACACATATCGGGCTGTGGCACGTGGCCCTTACGTGAACGGTTCAACTTCTCATAGAACTTTCGTGCGTTATTAACGCGGTACAGTTCCTCCGTCTCTTCACGGTCTCGATCTTCCTGCTGGCGCTTTTTCCTCCGGAAAATCGAGTTTTGTCTGTTCCGCGCCCGTTTGTGTCGTGCCTCGTTCGCCCTCGTGCGGTGTTGCAGCAATCTCGCCCATGCTGCATTCTTCTCCTCAACTAACTGCTCACATTCGTCGTCATACCAGTCGTTTCTCTGATCCGGAGCCACCGGGCCTAGTGCAGCGGTTGCGGTGCTTCCAATGGCGGATCGAATATCTCTCCAGCCATCTTCAAGAGATGCTGCGCCTAGCTGCTCTTCCGTTGGGAGTGCCACTTCCAGCTGCTGCGTGCAGTCTTGGGCTAGTCTACCGTCTTGTAGCCGCCCAATGTTAAGCCGCGGCGGACGACTCCGACGCGTGTTGATCACCGTCGAGAGTTTTGAGCGCAGACGTACTGCGACGAGGTAGTGATCGGATTCAATATTCGCACTGCGGTAAGTGCGTACGTTCGTGATGTCGGAGAAGAATTTACCGTCGATTAGAACGTGGTCGATTTGGTTTTCCGTTACTTGATTAGGTGATTTCCATGTGGCCTTGTGGATATTCTTACGGGGGAAGAAAGTGCGTCGGACTACCATTCCGCGGGAGGCTGCAAAGTGTATGCATTGTTGGCCGTTGTCGTTTGATACGGTATGCAGACTATCCGGTCCGATGACCGGTCTATACATTTCCTCCCTTCCTACCTGAGCGTTCATGTCACCGATGACGATTTTGACGTCCCGCAGTGGGCATCCATCGTATGTCTGCTCCAGCTGCGCATAGAACGCTTCTTTCTTGTCGTCGGATCTCCCTTCGTGTGGGCAGTGCACGTTGATGATGCTATAGTTGAAGAAACGGCCTTTTATCCTCAGCTTGCACATCCTTGCGTTGATTGGCTGCCACCCAATCACGCGTTGGCGCATCTTTCCCAGCACTATGAAGCCGGTTCCCAGCTCGTTGGTGGTGCCACAGCTTTGGTAGAAGGTAGCCGCTCGATGCCCGCTTTTCCACACTTTCTGTCCTGTCCAGCAGATTTCCTGCAGCGCTACGACTATTTTCGAAGTTGCGGGGATGTAATCCATCGTAGATTATCCTGTCCCAACCTGCGAAGCCTAGCGACTTGCAGTTCCATGTTCCAAGCTTCCAATCGTGATCCTTTATTCGTCGCCTAGGTCGTTGCCGATTGTATCGAGTCGTATTATCTTCTATGTCGTTCGTAATAGTTGTTTTTAAAGGCGGCTTATTGGGCCTGCGCAAACCTCCTGTCTCGTCGGAGGACCGTCGTGTCAGGGCTGTTTAGCGTCCCACCTAACACCAGGACTTGGGCTTGGGCATTTTTATGTACAGAATGAAACAAATAGAACTTGCTTACACAATGGACTGGTGGTGCAAAGATAACATTTTCTTGTATTGCTCTTAGGCAAATATTTTATAATATATACCCTTGCAGATCATGCAAGCAATTTTCGGTTTGGGTAGTAGCAATCTTTTAGAAAAAATCCAAGATTCCATTTTCCTGGCCGCCAGAATGTACTTGTTATTTACTGTACGAGAATGTTGATGCTTTTTCCTGTAAACAGTTGGGCACATTATTACTGCACTCTCCGATAAAAACATCATTCAAGCTTAAGGCTAATTTCCAAAAAAAAAATCTTTTCCATGTTGTTAAACTTGTATTCGTCCTAGTCTATTTATGCGAATTGGAACAATGACTGCCACATACATACGACCCATGTAGAAGTCGGTCGCAATACACAAAGCTCTCAACATAAATGACCACAGGAAATATAATCACCGACAACCATGCTCAAATGACTACAACAGCAACACATTTGTGTACCTTCTTAATGTCATACTCCGCCTATAGCCACATGTCACACATTGTTGCTGCTTGCAACAATTCTCTTTCTATCGTTACTGGCATTTAGTATTCCAACTCGGACATTGCTGCCTCACATCTTATTTAATGACATATTACAAAGCGTTTCTTGCAAACAGAGTGTTCGATGGTTAACATTTGCGCGGACTACTCAATTTCAATGGCTTTCTAGACCGGGCTGGAGATTCGAACCCAACCATATTTAGCAGCATGGTTTAGTGTGTAGTTTCGTATCGAACCATCGAGTCACGAGAGGCCCAAGAGGGGATTGTTGCGGATGAACGATGATTAATGGAGCAGATATATCTCCAAGTAGAGGCAATTCATCACCGATGATGATTCAATCAAATGGTCATTAATTCATCCGACAATGCAATTGAGCCCATCCCATTGGACTTATTAGATATCGATGCCGAAGGGTGTGCGAACGAAAAGCAAACGGTCAAAGAAGACAAAACAAATCAGAATCCAATCATGGCCAACCTTGATGCTCTTCCAGAGGGTCGGGATGCCAACGCCAATTGCTGTAGTGGGGAGAGATTTAATAAATCTTGTGATCCTCGTTGTGGAAACAATTGGGGCATATCCACAATGTTGGAGGATTGTTAGGATAAAAGGTTAACACTTCCGAAACTAAGCACGCTAGTACATAGGCAAACGGTTGTATTTCCCGCCTGACTGAAACCCACTCAGCTGATCTCGAAGTAAAGAAATAAGCACCAATCTCGTCGTTTTTTGTCTGCTGAAAACAAGAAAATCACATTGCTCTTTATTACTATTATGTTCAGACAAGAAATTTTGTGGACGTCTCTTCATTCTTCATACAAAAAAGCAAACCACTAAAAGAAGGAAGGAAATAGTGTAATAAACTTTTATTTGTAACACCAGTCAAGTTATTTGTGAAGCAAGTTTCTCTTCCGTAAAACTGTAATTTTTGTAACATTCATTCATTCATGGGCCCTAAGCACTTCTAGAGGCCAACTCGAAAGATCTTCATCCTAATCGTAATAAAGGAGCCTTCATCCTAATGTGTGGCCGATCCACCTCCTTTTACGCTCTCGAATTTCACTTGATATCGGTTTCCGATGGCACCGTCGATGTAGCTCAGCACTCGTGATCCATTTGTTAAGCCACCAGACCCGATTGATGAAACGTAGACATCGGTTGTGTGTGAGTGTGTGTATATGCACAAAAATATTAGACACACTTTTTGGTATTTATAATCATCCGATTTGCTCGCAACAGTCGATGCGAAATGCGGTCTAGTTATTTCCTATTAAAAATAAGCGCGATCGGCCATTGCGTTCTAAAGTTATTGAAAAACCTTTGTTTTTTTACAATGTTGTGAAAACTCATATGTGAATACGTAAATTATGTGGAAGATATTAATTTAAAACATGTATTGGAGGTAACCACTTTCCCTTCGATGGGACTCGAACCCACGACCCTTTGTTTTTTGTCAAAGGTCCCCCTGGAAATCTTTTTTTTTTAATTGGCATCGATTTTTTTTTTCAGAATCTGCTACAATGCTTTCAAATGACCGCAAATAGATATAACATGATGGAAATACTTGAATCCATCCCCCTAAAGTGCTAACCAACCCAACCTAACCGATTTTTTTTTTGGACATCTTGGCTGCGCATGTCTTGGAGGGACTCGACGGAGTGTAGTCGGAGAGAAAGAACCATCAAAACAAGCCGACGAATGTTTCATTCAAGGCGGATTGTCTCGATGGTGCCACGGCAGCGATTTCATCGATCGACGACATACCAATGGAATAAGTTGTTAGATTATTTTACATAGCGAGTAGCGATCCTTCGGTTGATTGAGTTGGTTGATATTACGGTGCCGTACCGAAACTTTGCACTGGCAATATAGCAGGCACAATATCTGCCGTACGGCAAACAACTGATCCGTGATCGATCGTTTGCCCATGAATCTCGCCTGGTACTACATCACGAGCTCATTTGCAATTGGGGCGGTGTTTCTTGTAGGCGGTGTTCAGCAAATTGAATGCGCGGTAGTTCTTACAATCAAGCTCGTCGCCCTTCTTGTAGATGGGACACAAGACACCTTCCATCCATTCTCGCGGGTAACCAGTACCTCACCACCGTGTTCAAGTAACTCACCTGGTATTTGGTCAACTCTAGGGTCTTTGTTGTTTTTAAGCCAGCCAATCTATTCCAGGTATTCCTGCAGATCCGCAGCTGGTATGTCTCTTCTTCCGGAAAATAGAGTTTTGTCTGTTCCGTGTCAGTTTGTTTCGTGATTCATTCGCTCTCGTGCGGTATTGCAGCAATCTCGCCCATCCATGCATCATTCTTCTCTTCCACAAACTGCTCACATTCGCCGTCATACCAGTATTTTCTCCAATCCGAGGGCATCGTGCCTAGTGCAGTGGTTGCGGTACTACCAATGGCGGATCGAATATCTCTCCAGCCATCTTCAAGCGACGCTGCGCCTACCTGCCATTCTCTTGGAAGAGCCACTTCCAGCTTCTGCGCGTAATTTTAAGCTAGTCTGCAGTCGTGAAGCAGCTCAATGTTAAGCCGTGACGTTGGACTTCGGCACGTGTTGTACACCGTTGAGAGTTTTTAGCGCAGGCATATTGCAACGAGGTAGTGATCGGATTCAATATGCGAATTGTGCGGGCGTTTGGGATGTCAGAGAAGAATTTACCGTAGATTAGAGCTAGGTCGATTTGGTTTTCCGTTGCTTGGATAGATGATCTCCATGTGGCCTTGTGGATATGTTTGCGCGAGAAGAAAGTGCTTCATACCAGTGCTTATAAATGTCATCTCATTCACTTGAACGCTGAAAGGTAAATCTGGCAAAGCTTAATATGGGAAATTACAGGAAAAACTTATTTCTCGTTGCCGATTAATTATGTATTATTGATGTCGAATCGAAAATTGTGGCAAATGTCACCCCAAAGTTGGGTTTACAGCTAGTTTTCAAACTGACATGATATGTTCTAATAGTTAATCGAATGGAAGCGTTTGCTCGTATCAATTGAATTGACAAAAGCTAGATACACAATTGACATCTCAGTATTCAATTGCGATCTACGTGGGCTGAGCCTATGTTCAAGTGACACTTCATCAGACAAGGATGTGCTGAATCATTATCATACGATAATGATTTTAATTACCGTCAACTGGGGGGAAGATGATCATTTTTAAGACAAAACATGCAATAACAATGTGTGTTTACATTTTAAATCGAAACAAATATTTTCAAAACATGTACTGCTATACGTTGCAATAATCAACAACTTTAGTTTTCTGAAATGCCTTCGCATTTATTAAAATAAATTAAATTATCACACATTTTTTGAGTAATCTGGTTTGGGGTGAAGTTGATCAAGACAGCTCTACTAAAATCATTATGACCTAGTAGTCAAAATACGCTAGGTTATTTGTATGAATGTTGAATTTACTACGTAAAGAAGTCTACGAAGTCAATATTTGAAACGAAAATAGCGTCATTTATGACTATCTCTCTCTTTCTTCCACAAAATACATTTTCATGATTATAATCGAAAAACTCGGATTTCTACCTAGCGGTAACATTACTTGAACGGAAAATATTGTTGACTACCGTTTCATAAAAAAATTTGGCACTTTTGACTGACACATCAAATGATCATCTTCACCTCAATGATCATCTTCCCCCCAGTTGACGGTACCAATTGATAACCTCAGGTGTGAAAAGTAGACGGGTTGTCGTTGGCGATAACTTTCAATTTTTTTAGTCAATTGATAATAAACACAAAATTATCATCTAACAGTAAACCTTATCAAAACCAATATTTTTTCAGTAAACCTTATTAAAACCAATTTAATATCAACAATGAAGTTCAATGTAATATTTGGCATTGTGTTTTGATGTTATGTGTAGAAAAAAAAGTTCATAAAGTAACGGTAAATGCTTCTAATCCAGACACAATTATCGAACGATTTTTACTCGCTAACGAGTTTTTTACCAATTGATTATTTGGATATGTTATCGCGTAAGAGTGGTGTTCATCATCGATTATTTGAAAATTTGATTTTTCCCATCCCTGGCTTCAGATTACCATTCCGCAGGTTGTTGTATCGTATATACATCTTTGACCGTTATCATTCGAGGCGGTACGCAGACCAGTCCGGTCCGATCACCGGTCTATACATTTCCTATTTCATTTTTAATCTTCAAAACCTAGTGACTTGCAGTTTCATGTTCATGTTTTGTATCGTGGCGTATTATCTCTTATGTCAATCGTAATTATTGGTTTTTCAGGGGCTGTCGTGTCAGGTTCGTTTAGTGTCCCACCCAACACTACTAGGACTTGGGATAGTGCACTATGACTTTTTCATAGAAGTTTAACAGAGCCCTCTTTTAAACCCCACCATATTCTCAAGCTCCACAACTCGCAATAAACTGGCAAGCGATCGTCAAACGCTTGGACATAGTCAAAGCTATCCCGAATTTGATGTTATTTTTTTTACAGGGTGCCAACGCTGAGATGTTGCCTGTGTCTGATATAAAGGGCAGTACAGACTTCAAAAGCGCCGTGCAAAAATATGGGACAAGGATTGAATAACGCCTGCTATCTATAATACGTATCGAGATAAGCCCCACAATAGCGGAAAGCCGGACCATTTTTTTAAAATTTTACATATATTGAATGAGCTAGTTCCAATTTTTTTTGATTGTAGCTTGTAAATTTAATTTTTGATGTCTTGTTGAAGTTCATTCCGTAAAGTGTCTCCCGAACAAATGGTCCGGGTTCAACCAAATCGCACCAAGCGCCAGAGAAAAATTACCCATTTTCTTGCACAAATTTTCGTGTAGCATATCCAATCATGGGCGTAGCCAGGATTTCGATTGAGAGGGGCCAATTTTTTTTAGGTTTTATGAATCGTAGTTTTATAGTTGTTTAATAAAAACACATGAATATTAGTACTTGGTACTTTTTCCTTCTAAGTTCCAAACACTTTGAAGCCAAATCCACAACCAACAGTAAAGGCCGAATCACAATAGCGCGTTGCGCGACAGCGTTGAAGTCAGCGTTTTGTACTAAAACGCAACGCCAATAAACGTGACGCATTCACGACGGATTCTTTAGGAATGCCTCCAGCAACTTCTTCGGCTATGTCTTCAGGAATTTCATCATCAATTTGCCGTGAATTGATCCGAAAACTCCATCATTATTTACACCAACAAATCCTCCACGAATTCCTTTATAAGTTCTGCGGGGAATTCTTCAGATAATTCTTTCGTGCTGTTTCTCATAAAAATTTCTAAAAAATTTCACCGTGGAATACCTAAAAATATTCCGTGGAAATTCCGCAGAATTGCCAGTAAACATTCCTGAGAGTTTCGCGAAAAGTCTTCGAATTTCTTGTTCAAATTCCATAAAATTTTCCGTCAAAATTTCGAATAACTTTTTGTGAAAAATTCAAAGAATTTCTCCAGGAATTCGCCGAACATTTTTTACAGAAAATCAAATCAACAATAGAATTTTCGGAGGAATTCCTGGATTAACTCCCAAAAACATCCTGAAAGAACTGGGGTGGAAACCTCATGATTTCCACTGTGAGATCCTCCAGGAGTTTCTCCGGAAATTCCTCCAGGAGTTCCTCTGGAAATTCTTCCAGGATTTCCACCGGCAGTTCCTCTGTTCCTCCGGGAGATCCTCTAAGATTTTTTCCGGTAGTTCTATCGACAGTTCCTACGGGGGTTCCCGGTTTCCCGGAGAAATTCCTGGACATGTACCTGAAAGAATTCCCGGTAAAATACCTATAAGAATTTCCGGGGAAATACTTGGACGAATTCTTGGAGAAATTTCTAGAGGAATTCTTGAAGGATATTCTGAAGTAGTTGCGGAAAGAATTCCAGAATGAAATCCTAAAGGATTTCGCTATTAAATTTATGGAGGTATTCCCGGAAAAATTCCATAAAGTTATTCCGAAGGAATTAAAGGAAGAGCTCCTGGAGGAATACCCGGCGAAGTTTTTAGAAGAATTTCCGAAGGAATTTCTTATGGATTTACAAGTGAAACTATGGAGCGAAATCGGAGGATTTTCGTCATAAATTTCTGAAAAAAACTTCTAGTGGAATTTTGGGAGGAAATTTCGTATGAATTCTTGAAGGAACTCTAAAATGTATTCCTGAAGTAAATGCCGGAGATTTTTCTGGAACATCTAGAAGTAAAACTTGGAGAGAAGAAAAGAAACCTAAGAAAATTAGCGAGGGGTTTCTAGAAAAGGAGAAATTACAATTACAGGAGAAGCATTTTCGAACGATATTCGGATGAATTTGTGGATCACTTTCCGGAGGAATTTAGAAGTTTCCAGGAACTCTTCCTTTAATTCATCCGAGATAACTTCAAGGATTTTTTCCGGGAATACCACCATAAATTCAATAGCGAAATCCTCTGGGATTTCATTCTGGAATTCTTTCCGCAATTACTTCAGAATATCCTTCAAGAATGCCTCTAGAAATTTCTTTAGGGATTTCTCCAAGAATTCGTATTTCCCCGGAAGTTCTTCCAGGTATTTTCCAGGGAACTCCTTCAGGTACTTGTCCCGGAATTCCTTCAGGAATTGTCCTCTTGAACTCTTTCCGGACTTCAATCGGAATTTACTCCAGAAGGATTTCAAGGATAATTCTTGAGCCCGAAATGTTTCGAGTTGTTTTGAACTTGCATATATTATGGATCCTAAATTCCCTTGTTAGTTTTTTAGAATCTTTCAATTTAAAACACCTATTTCTGAATTCATTTCAGTATCCGTTCAATCTTCAACGTTTCAAAATTACTCTGTGGTGAAGTTTTGAACGCAATCTCCGGTTTTGTCCGGGATTTGTATGAGGGCCCGCCACTGTGGCAGCCTACGCCCTTGAATCCAAACAATGGCAAATAGTATCGGATATCATTCTACCCTATAATTGAGGATATCCAAAAACAAATATACTATTGAATTGATATGAATTACTTTCAGTTCTCATTCTACAAACAAAATATCAAAGGGCAATCAAATCGATTTCGCTTAGCCCCGACCAAATATGTATCGAAAAATGAAATTTGGCTAAACTTTTTTAGGAAAGATTCGAAAAGATCTAGTATTATGTATTAAAATCTATTTTTTTGTCTACTTTCCGGTGGTTAGAGTGGTGAATTGCGCATAGCTGCGCCAAAGCGGAAAATTGACTGGTACAATGTTAGAAAGAGGACGCTGTCTTCGTTCTGGATCCTAGGGCTTGGGCTTGCGGAAGTTCTTGGATAACATAAAGTATGTCGGATAACCATTTTAACCTCAAAATGAATTCAACGTTTCAAAATTACTCTGTGGTGAAGTTTTGAACGCAATCTCCGGTTTTGTCCGGGATTTGTATGAGGGCCCGCCACTGTGGCAGCCTAGAGCTGGAAGTCTCGTTAATAAAGACACAAAAAATGAATTTCTGTCTGTCTGACCCATATAGACTCCGAAATTACTGAACCGATCGGCGTGAAAATTTGTATGCAGAGGTTTTCTAGCCCGGAGAAGGTTCTTAAGAAAGGTTCTTCTTTGAAAAGGGGGACTCCCATACAAATGAAACAACAATTTCTTCATAAATCTAGAATTAATCAAGCAAATGAAACCAAATCTGACATGTGGAGATTTTGGAAGGGAAGGGGTTTCTGTGGTAGTTCGAAACCCCTCTTCCATCTGGAAAGGAGGGCTTCGACACAAATGAAGCATACATTTCTGCATAACGCGAGAACTAATCAGAGAATAGATCAATTTTAGGCGAAACGAAGCTCGTGGGGTCTGCTAGTATTAAATAAATGGAGCTGTCACTTTTTTTTTGACAAAAAAATCCTTTCCTTCATTCCGCAAGAATAAGACATTTCTCCTTGCATTTCTCCCAAACTTAATCAGCTGTCAAATTTACTTAATGTTAAATTGCAAATTTAATCAAATTTCCATGACCTCTTTTCTCATGAGAAGCATACTAGGTTTAAGATAGCAAATCCATCAAAATCACGTGCAGATCATACTGCAAAATACGGAGTATTACTTCACTTATCCACATCAGAAGTATCTACATTTAACATAATATGTGGACTCAACATGCAGAATACTCTGCATGGTTATGAAAAATCAGAAAGGAACAGAGCATAAGGTAGCCGGCCTTTATACAGTCTATTTGGAATGCAACATATATCAGCTACCTAGCTTTCGACGAACAGCATAACTTTCCTCCCCAAGCATGCCACCACCGAGAAAAATACGCAAGTCGACCTCGTTCGGTCGATGATTTTCTGGCATGGATTCTGCAAAAAGACTGCACAGGGCAGCTGTCTGAACGGGCAACCGAAAATGCGATTATACCGATCATTCATACCAAAAAGTCCCTTCATGAATATGAGGTGGTACTATCTATTGAGAAAAAATGTTAGGTTATTGTTCCGGCTATCCATCTCATAGCACCTATATAAGTAAAGAACGAAAAGCAAATGGTCAAAAAGCAATTTTGAATATATTTTTTCCAATGTTTCATTCGCTATCACCCATTGCAGCGGAGTGATTGTGCGTTGATATAATATTGCGTTTGTATAGAAACATCCATGACACTATGCAAACAATGATTCCGCGGCAGACAGTTGCATTGGCCCAGCAAAAACGATATCCGCGACGCTTTGAGGTTTGAGCGAACCTTTAACGGAAATAGTGGATTAAAAGGTTCCCCCGGACCCAAACGATTTCATCGCCGCGACGGGGACAACTAGACTCCGCGATTATATCGTTTGGTAGCTACAGGCAATGTACCATTTACATTTCCATACCAACGGCGACAGAATCGCAGTCAACAAACGACAGAATCGCGTCGCGTGTGTTTGGGGAATCTTAAATCGAGCCTACGACAAGCGCGGTGTTATCATCATCAATAGACATAGACCGCTGTCATCATCGAAAGGCAGTATAAAAAAAATGATCAGGATATCCTGGCAACCTTCTAACGATGGGTTGAAGAACAAGGTGTCAGTAGCCGGGATTAAATGCATGATGAATTTGTAAGATGCAAAGTAAAACATTTCCCTAGTTTTCTTCACAAATGTGAAAATACATAATATAATTATCATATTAAGTATAGTTATAATTGTTGAGATTCCTTCATGTGATGTATGTTTTTGAATATTTGGTTTATTTTAGGTCGCGTTTACTTTTGCCAACTGCACAGTATGCAATATCTACCGAAGCAGCAGTATTGCCGGCTGATGGGTTGTAAAATATATGAAGCTCATGCATTCGAAAGAAGGGGGTTTTATTATCTTTGTGGGGAACGTTCGCCTCTGTGCTTCCCATTATGACCTCCTTTTGCATTCGTTTCGTAATGCTCTCAGACTTAAAGATACCATAGGTATATTATGTTCGGCAGGTACACCCATCATCAAGAATCAAAGCGGCAGTCTTATAAAATCGATAGTTTGTGCATTTTGATGTCTACTGCTATCGAAAGCGACATTGTTAGCTCGAACCAGTCAAAAGCTATTAACTATCCATATCAGATTAACAAAACCTCCTGTCGTTTCAACGTTTACGGACATCTCGTTCTATGTCTGAGACTGAGATATAATTCAAAATGCATTGTTTCAATAAGAACTCACATTGGTTGATGGATCAATATTATAATATAAATAAATAAAAGTTAGACGATGCTTAACCTTCAATACGAACATAATAACATCCAAAGCATATTAAGCTGAATGGCTTACTTCACTGGTAGGTTGAACATTAATTCAATGCGGTGGATCGCCACTTCAATGAAAGTTATCGCATTCACTATACCTAGTAGAGTTGACAAAGCAGAATACAGAGCTGGAAACAGTAATTAGATCTCTGATCTTTTAGGTCATGTTAACGCCCCTAACCGCACCGCAATAAGTCAAGTGGTATTCGAATATCAATTTTATCCTATATCACTCTCCAACTTGAGTACTTATTACTTAAAAAAACAAATGAAACCTCCTAGCGATGATGATACCTTTCTATAATAATTACGAGCTGTTATCAAACAGTCTATTTTGCTATAACGAAAAACAGGCTTCAATATGATGAATCAGGACCAACATAGACCTGTCTGGTTCACTTCACATGATCTCTCTTGCCGAAAAATCAGATTGGTGCCGAAATCATTTAGTTGCCATGTTATCGGAGCGTGAGGTGAAAAAAGTTGAGTTTCTTTTTAAACTAGGGGAAGAAAGGGCAATATGCCCTAGCAAAGACTGCTTTAATGACTTAGATGCAACGATTTTCATGAGTATTTTTAACTCATGGAACAGTTAAACAATTCCCCTGATTCCGTTTTTACACGGATTTTTTTGGCAAAGTTGCTTAATTCTGCATGATTCGTCGAGAAATCATAAAACTTTTTTTACACGGATTTTCAAATTGGCAAAACGCCTTCTAGCTGGCAGCTCTTTATTTAGGAACAACGCACCACGCGTCGGCGAAATGCGTATGAACAGTGCATGGAGACGCTTAGTACATTGTAGGTTAGTCCCCCTAGGGCGTTTTGCCTCGCCGAAAATTTAGATGTTTCATCAAAATGCGGAAAATTTCGGCGTTTTGAGGCCTCTTCCCATACTATAAACTGTAAAAAATGTTGCTTCCTGGTCTTTTCTTTTGTGTCCGGTGAGTTGAAAAATGGATCAAGTGACATCATCATTCATCCCTTCATATGAATAATGGCAAATTATACTTGCACATGGTTTTCCGGCTAAACTGATACGGCTGATTCGTTTAACCTTGGACGGATCGTAATCAAGTGTGAGGGTTGAGGATGAAATATCGACGTCATTTGGTGCCTTAGATGGATTAAAGCAGGATGATGCACTCTCGAATATACTGTTCAATATAGCGCTCGAGGGAGCGATTAGGAGAGCTGGTGTGCAAAGAAGCGGTACCATTATCACAAAATCACATATGCTCCTGGGATTTGCGGACGATATCGATATTATCGGAATTGATCGCCGTGCCGTGGAAGAGGCTTTTGTGCATTTTAAGAGGGAGACAGCGAGGATTAGACTCACGATCAAAACCAGAAAAACGAAGTACATGGTCGCTGGCAATCAGCGTGGGTTCATTAGTGGCGGTGGTAGCGAAATGATGCTGGATGGTGAAAAATTTAGAAGTGGCACCAGAAATCGAACTCAGCCACCCTCAGCATGGTCTTGCTTTGTTGCCGCGCGTCTTACCACACGGCTAAGGAGGGCCCTGCGGACAATACTCGGCGGTAAATAGGAGAACGGTACCTGGCGGCGTCGCATGAATCACGAGTTGTACCAGGTGTATAAAGGGTTGGACATTATTAAGCTTATACAACACGGCAGACTACGGTGGGCTGGACACATTGTTCATATGCCGGAAGCACGCTGAGCAAAGATAATATTTAGTAGAGAACCCGGAAGAGGCCGCAGGCTTCGTGGAAGGCCGCGTACACGATGGCTTTTTACAGTTGAAGAGGACTTGAGGGCGCTCAATGTTCAGGGCGACTGGAAGCGATTGGCCCAGGATCGAGTCCAGTGGAGAAGGATACTCCATTCGGCGTACACACTTAATTTTTTTTACCGGGATCTAAGCAAAATGTTAAACTTTTACCGAGTTTCGCACAGCCGTGCCCCAGCAAACATGTTTTTTGCCGAGATTCCTGTCAAAATTGCTGAAAATCTGCAAATAATTTGCCGAAAATCAGCTAACAAACGTCATTTTTGCCGGGATATCAGTTTTTATTTTGCTGGGCAGACGGCTGTGCGGATTTTTGCCGAGGTGCAGAATTAAAAACTGAGTGTGTAGGTTCATGGAATTTTTGCGTTACGTAATTTATGCGCGAAGCTTGACTAGATTTACCATTCGGCGTTCTAATGAATTAGACAAAATTTATCAGCACTGATTGAAGTGCTATGTTCTTGAAGGGCGAAAGACTGTTCTTGCCACATCACTCCACCATCCATAGATGGGCAAGCACTATTCCTTTTTTTCGTTCTGATCTTTTCTGAACCAACGATCAGTAGTACCCTGCACTCGAGCAGGAACAAGAACCCCTGACAGGAAAATCCCAAACACCAAACCAGATTTTCATTAGCATTATGATAAGCTTTGAAAATCCTTCGCGGGAATGCATTGCATATGTCTCCGTCCCAGTGTCTTATTTATTTTTCATTTTTTGTTTTTTCCAAATGAGTTCTCAACGCATGGGCGGTGGAATGTGGTTGCTGTACCTTCAATGCAAGATGTCATACCCAACTAGAGCAACGAAGCAACACTTTTAGGGTGTTTATTAACACTGCAGAAAATTTGATAAAAGCTTCAATTTAATATAATAAAAATCACCGTATGCAATTCAAGAAGGTCGCAAACCATAGAAACAGTGATTGAATCCCGAAACGAAATCCGACACATGAAAACCATATAATGTGCAACTTCGGAAACGACGTGAACCACAAAACAAAAATATTCATTCACTAGAATGACACTACGAAATATGATCTGGGGAGCTTGAATTCAGTGGCGCGACAAAAAAAGCAACAAATGAAAAATTCGTACCCGGAATGTGACTACCGAAAAAAACAGATATAGGGTATATGACTCAAACCTTATCCCAATATGTTGTGGTTTAGCACATTAAATTATCGTAGGAAATCTTAATATATTAAGGCGACACATGAATTAAAATGGTTGTTTCCGTCGGGTAACGATGGGATAGAATTTTCATATAATCGCTTAATAATCATGTTTTACTGATTGTAACTATCAATACTGAATGATTTCCTTCTGTCAATCATTGCACTAAAATGCAAAATTTCTACGTTATTTCATTATTGGACAATTATAATATCCTTAATATGTACGCCTCCCAAGAACATTCGTTCATAAATGCAATAATAACGATATGTTCCAGCTAAAACCCCTAGATGTTGGGAATATGAGTTTGTTCGGGATTGGAATCAAAACGGTAGTAAAAAATAACAAATGTTGTGCACAATCTCTTATTTAAGACATCAAAAGTCTCGAGAGAAGTGGACTTATGTTTTATTTTCCTAGTTTTAGCTCTAGTGGTGGATGATTTTTCAGCGCCCATAAAAAAATTGGTGCATTTTTGACTTCAAATAAACATCGTATGGTTGATTTTGACAACGAGTGCTCCAAATATTGTCTCAAAAAGCTTCAATTAATCGTTCCGCTATACTGATGAAAGTTGTAAATTTAATATCAATTCTGAAATAGTATAGTATGATTGTTATCTGTTTATCTAATGTCCAAAAATAGGTAAGTCCATTTAGAAAACGACATTAATAGACAACAGGAAAACTCTTGCACCTGCCTGTCTAAGTGCTAAGTTGCATTTATCGTTTAAAGAAGTGTATGAATCTAGCGTAATGCAACTAAAATATATTTGATACTATTTTTTGAAGAAAAAGTGATAAATATCTCTCTACGAAACGATGCATTGATTATCGCTGAATTATTGATTAATTTACGTGATGAGGCAACGTTACATCCTAGGCTAACATTACCTCCCATGACCCTACGAAGTGCATAAAAACGGTTCGCAGTTGAAGGAAAGCAAACCGCTAACAAGCGGTCGCGTGGCAATTCATATTCTGTATGCTCAACAAAAAATCAATCGATGGTTGGCGGTCTGTGGCTGGCAACTTGTAGCAAAATTTCTTGAAATGCGTTAACACTCGATGTCTTGCTCTTCATTAGCGGTCAATACCGTTCACAATGTTCTATGATTATGACGCGAATGTACCATATATTTTTTTATCCAGCGGCATTAATTGTACTGTATTTCATTCTTCTGAATAAAGTGAAATTAGGGCTTTCAGCAGTCGATTTCGTTTATTCCGAAATACCTGCTCATTTTAAAAAGTGCCAGTGTGATACATTTACCCTCTCTCTTATAATAACCTAATTAAAATATAGAAACCGGCAATGCTTCAAGATCTATAGGAATTTAGATGAAAGACGAGTTTACGGCAAAGGCAGGTCTTACAAGTTCGATGTCTTTTATTATAAAGATTTTAGAAGTATTTTGGCTTTTTTCTATCTAAACTATAAGACTTGAGGAATTGCTTCGTATGAACGAAAGAAATCATTAAAATACGAGTTTTAAACTTCAAAAGAAATTTTCCTTCTACTCAAATTTTGCATCGTCAACAGGAAGAACAAAAAACGAATTACCACCAGTTTCTCGCTTAACAATTCAATTGAACAAAAAGTGCCGTTCTGTAATTTTTCGTTTCATTTGCACCGTTTATTTTGCCGATAAAATGAGCAAAAACGGTCTACTCGGTGCAGTGTTGAGGCACACACACCCCAAATTTCAATGGGCCAAGCAAGATGGGAATATCGAAAGCGGGACGAATCAGGATGCGGAGCAGAACAAACTATTTCCCATTTGCAATTTGCGTTGCCATCGTTGTTTCCTGCATCTGATTCTGAGCGGTAGACACCGTTTCTCTAGACCAGTCGGATTATCAGCAATCACGATTTCGTCTGAAATCGTAGTATGCAGTATGAAGTGAGATTTATTTTGCTGAAAACTGTAACGATTTTACCTCGCACCTAGGGAGAAGCTGATTTTCCTCAAAGGACTCGATACTGGTCTAAGCCCCAAGCTGTCGGTCTCGAGTCAACGGCCGCCTACTCTTGTTGCGCTCCTACGGAAGCGGTAGAAAAACGATCGTCATTGAATATTTTGAAGAACAATCTAGACTAAAACTATATGAATCAAAATAAACCACATTCATACAAATTATTAAAAACTAAGCGAATCTGCCCGATCTCGCTTGGGTTTTATTCTAGACTAGTTGTCCTGGGCTGCGAAATGGTGAGTTGACATCCGGGAAGGGGCGCCTAACATAGCTCTGGTCCTCACAAGTTCCAATACTCACGCTTCCACGGGGCTTCCGATGACAATTGACCGCCAGCTAAGGGTTGCGTACTTAGCTGGTAGTGCAGCCTGGGCACTGTTGTCCTTCTGACATCAGCTAGAGTGAGAGGGTGCGTCCTGTGGGGTCTGACAGTGGGCTCTATTGAACTTCTATAAAAAGCTGCATGTGTCCCAAAGAAGGCCCTATCAAAGCGACCGTGTGCCGCTCAAAGCGCACTAGCCTAGTCCTGGTGTTGGGTGGGACTTTAAACAAATTGACCCGACTGACCGAGCGTCTGTTCACCAAGGAGGTGCGGCTGCAACAGCGTCTGTTCTGGCATCCAGCGGCTGAGTATGAAATGCTATTCCCCGGAAGCTACTATTCTCCTACTAAGCGCTCAGGCACACTCTGCGCTAATGAAGTGGGAACCTATAAGTGAAAGGATAATCGTTGCCAGATTTATAACACGGGTCCGAAACCTCACTATAATCCAATGTTATGCGCCAACCGATGCTGTGCGGATCTGCAAGACAAAGAGAACTTCTACAGTCAACTCAATGCCGTCGTAGATAGAATTCCGAAGGGTAATATCAAGATCTGTTTGGGCGACTTCAATGCGAAGATCGGATCCGACAACTCGAACCATGAGCGCATTATGGGACACCATGGTCTCGGAGAAATGAGCGAAAACGGAGAGCTGTTCGCAGAATTTTATGGTAATAACGACATAGTGATCGGGGGATCGCTCTTCCCTCATCGACCGGTTCACAAGGTCACGTGGGTCTCCCTTGACGGCTTTACAGAAAATCAAATCGACCACATCTGCATCAGCCGAAAATGGAAACGGAGCCTTCTTGATGTACGGAATAAACGTAGTGCCGATATCGCGTCTGATCATCACCTCCTCATCTGCGCATTGAGCAGATTCGTCGGCAGGAGGAAAGAGTTGGACGACGATTTAACACACGCCGACTGGAAGATGCCACGGTGAAACGGTCCTTCGTTGAAGAACTGGAGACGCGTGCTGCAGATATTCCGGAAGGTGGCAGCGTGGAAGACCAATGGACCACCATCAAGAATGCCTTCATCACCACCAGCGAGAACAATCTGGGCGAACTACGCACCCAGATTAAACAATGGATCACCGATGAGACCTGGAGAAAGATAAAGGAGCGAAGAGAAGTCAAAGCCGCGATAGAGCGATTGAAAACCAGAGGAGCCAAAGTCTTAGCTTGTCAACGATACGCGGCTCTTGAGAAGGAAGTAAAACGCTCATGTCGACGGGACAAGCGAGCGTGGGCAGACTCTTTGGCCGACGAAGCGGGACGAAGATGAATGCAACGATGCCTGTGAAAGACGCGAATGATCAGTTATTGACCGACCCAACTGACCAGCTGAAACGCTGGTTCGAGCATTTCGAACAACTTTTTCAAGTGCCAGCCAGGCCATCACCACCTCGGCATGATCTGCCTAGGATCCGACGTATAACACGCGTCAATACCGAAGCTCCATCACTGCTAGAGATTCAAACAGCCATCCGAAGCATGAAATCGAATAAAGCCCCAGGGGTCTACCGCATATCAGCCGAGATGCTCAAAGCTGACCCCATGACATCCGCTCAACTACTGCATCGTTTATTTCGTAATATCTGGGACACCGCAACTTTCCCGGTCGACTGGATGCAAGGTATCATAGTGAAGGTGCCCAAAAAGGGTGACCTGACTGTATGCGATAACTGGCGAGGCATTATGTTGCTGTGTACCGTTCTCAAAGTTCTGTGCAAAATTATCCTAGCCCGGATTCAGGAGAAGATCGATGCGACTCTCCGGCGGCAGCAAGCCGGATTCCGTGCCGGAAGATCCTGTGTGGACCATATTGTCACGCTCCGCATCATTCTGGAGCAGGTCAACGAATTCCAAGAGTCCCTTTACTTGGTATTCATTGACTACGAAAAAGCTTTCGACCATCTCAATCACGAGAATATGTGGGGCGCCCTGAGACGCAAGGGAGTTCCTGAGAAAATCATCGGCCTCATCGAGGCATAGTACGAGGCCTTCTCGTGTAGAGTGCTGCACAATGGGGTCTTGTCCAACCCTATCCGGGTCGTAGCTGGTGTGAGGCAAGGATGTATTCTATCACCGTTACTGTTCCTCATCGTAATCGACGAGATTCTGGTAGATGCGATTGACCGTGAACCAAACCGCGGGCTGTTATGGCAGCCTATAACCATGGAGCACCTAAATGACTTCGAATTGGCGGATGATGTTGCACTCCTCGCGCAACGGCGCTCTGATATGCAGAGTAAGCTCAACGACCTTGCCGAGCGCTCCTCTTCGGCAGGTTTAGTAATCAACGTCAACAAAACCAAATCGTTGGATGTAAACACGGTGACTCCTTCCAATTTCACAGTAGCCGGGCAACCAGTGGAGAATGTTGAAAGCTTCCAATATCTTGGTAGCCAAATGGCGTCAGACGGTGGTACCAAGATCGACATAGGCGCACGGATCAAGAAAGCAAGGGCTGCCTTTGCGAGTTTAAGAAGTATCTGGAAAAACAGGCAGATAAGTGAACGCACCAAAATACGAATTTTCAATTCTAACGTGAATTCTGTGCTGTTATACGCTAGCGAAACATGGTGTATATCAGTGGAGAACACTCAAAGGCTGCAGGTGTTCATTAACAGATGCCTGCGGTATATAATTCGGGCCTGGTGGCCTCACAACTGGATCTCAAACAACGAGCTCCATCGTCGTTGTCATCAGAGGCCGATAGCAACAGAAATTCGGGATCGGAAGTGGGGCTGGGTCGGCCACACTCTACGTAGGGGCGGAAACAAAATCTGTAAACAAGCATTAGACTGGAACCCAGCGGGACATCGCAGCAGAGGCAGACCCAGAGGCTCATGGCGGCGAAGCCTCAATAAAGAAATAAAAGAAGTCGACCGAAATCTAACCTGGCAACAGGTTAAAGCGATAGCCGGGCAACGCTCAGGATGGAGATCTTTCAAGTCGGCCCTTTGCACCACCGGAGGTGTACAGGATCCATAAGTTAGTAAGTAAGTTGTCCTGCATATCTGTCAAAAAATGCGCGTTGTGAACTGCCCAAGCGAAACAACCATACGAATCTCAATTTTAGTTTTTCACGATTAACTCAACTTTACTTGAGGTTTTCGCCTGACGTACCTCATAATCCCGTCGGAAACGACAACGAACATATCTGCTGAAGGAATGAAGAAAATCCATTCAGCCGTTTCCGAGTTAGGCAGATACGAACACAGACCATTTCATTTACGGCCAAACGTTGATTACTGAACGCTTAACCAACTCATATAACATTTTCGGCATTTGTGGGCAGCAGGGACTATGTCCAAGGGCTTGACGATCCCTCCCCAGGCCATCTGCGAGCTGTGGCGCCCGCCTAGGATGTGGTGGGGTTTGACAGTGGGCCCTGTTAAACCTCTATAAAAAGCTGCATGTATCCGCAAGTAGGCTCCGCCAAAGCGACCGTGTGCCGCTCAAAGCGCACAAGCCCAAGTCCTGGTGTTAGGTGGGACGCTAAACAGCCCTGACACGACGGCCCTCCGACGAGACAGGAGGTTTGCGCAGGCCCAATAAGCCGCCTTTAAAAACAATTATTACGAACGACATAGAAGATAATACGACTCGATACAATCGGCAACGACCTAGGCGACGAATAAAGGATCACGATTGGAAGCTTGGAACATGGAACTGCAAGTCGCTAGGCTTCGCAGGTTGCGACAGGATAATCTACGATGAATTACATCCCCGCAACTTCGATGTCGTAGCGCTGCAGGAAATCTGCTGGACAGGACAGAAAGTGTGGAAAAGCGGGCATCGAGCGGCTACCTTCTACCAAAGCTGTGGCACCACCAACGAGCTGGGAACCGGCTTCATAGTGCTGGGAAAGATGCGCCAACGAGTGATTGGGTGGCAGCCAATCAACGCAAGGATGTGCAAGCTGAGGATAAAAGGCCGTTTCTTCAACTATAGCGTCATCAACGTGCACTGCCCACACGAAGGGAGATCCGACGACGAGAAAGAAGCGATCTATGCGCAGCTGGAGCAGACATACGATGGATGCCCACTGCGGGACGTCAAAATCGTCATCGGTGACATGAACGCTCAGGTAGGAAGGGAGGAAATGTATAGACCGGTCATCGGACCGGATAGTCTGCATACCGTATCGAACGACAACGGCCAACGATGCATAAACTTTGCAGCCTCCCGCGGAATGGTAGTCCGAAGCACTTTCTTCCCCCGCAAGAATATCCACAAGGCCACATGGAAATCACCTAATCAAGTAACGGAAAACCAAATCGACCACGTTCTAATCGACGGTAAATTCTTCTCCGACATCACGAACGTACGCACTTACCGCAGTGCGAATATTGAATCCGACCACTACCTCGTCGCAGTATGTCTGCGCTCAAAACTCTCGACGGTGATCAACACGCGTCGGAGTCGTCCGCCGCGGCTTAACATTGGGCGGCTACAAGACGGTAGACTAGCCCAAGATTACGCGCAGCAGCTGGAAGTGGCACTCCCAACGGAAGAGCAGCTAGGCGCAGCATCTCTTGAAGATGGCTGGAGAGATATTCGATCTGCCATTGGAAGTACCGCAACCGCTGCACTAGGCACGGTGGCTCCGGATCAGAGAAACGACTGGTATGACGGCGAATGTGAGCAGTTAGTTGAGGAGAAGAATGCAACATGGGCGAGATTGCTGCAACACCGCACGAGGGCGAACGAGGCACGATACAAACGGGCGCGGAACAGACAAAACTCGATTTTCCGGAGGAAAAAGCGCCAGCAGGAAGATCGAGACCGTGAAGAAACGGAGGAACTGTACCGCGCTAATAACGCACGAAAGTTCTATGAGAAGTTGAACCGTTCACGTAAGGGCCACGTGCCACAGCCCGATATGTGTAAGGACATAAACGGGAACCTTCTTACGAACGAGCGTGAGGTGATCCAAAGGTGGCGGCAGCACTACGAAGAGCACCTGAATGGCGATATGGCAGACAACGATGGCGGTATGGTAATTAACCTAGGAGCACGCGCGCAGGACATGCGACTTCCGGCTCCGAATCTCCAGGAAATCCAGGAGGAGATCGGCCGGCTGAAAAACAACAAAGCCCCTGGAGTTGACCAACTACCAGGAGAGCTGTTTAAACACGGTGGTGAAGCACTGGCTACAGCGCTGCACTGGGTGATTACCAAGGTTTGGGAGGATGAGGTTCTGCCGCAGGAGTGGATGGAAGGTGTCGTGTGTCCCATCTACAAAAAGGGCGATAAGCTGGATTGTAGCAACTACCGTGCAATCACATTACTGAACGCCGCCTACAAGGTACTCTCCCAAATCTTATGCCGTCGACTAACACCAATTGCAAGAGAGTTCGTGGGGCAGCACCAGGCGGGATTTATGGGTGAACGCTCTACCACAGACCAGGTGTTCGCCATACGTCAGGTATTGCAGAGATGCCGCGAATACAACGTGCCCACACATCATCTATTTATCGACTTCAAAGCCGCATATGATACAATCGATCGGGACCAGCTATGGCAGCTAATGCACGAAAACGGATTTCCGGATAAACTGATACGGTTGATCAAGGCGACGATGGATCGGGTGATGTGCGTAGTTCGAGTTTCAGGGCATTCTCGAGTCCCTTCGAAACCCGTAGAGGGTTACGGCAAGGTGATGGTCTTTCGTGTCTGCTATTCAACATCGCTTTGGAGGGAGTAATACGAAGGGCAGGGATTGACACGAGTGGTACGATTTTCACGAAGTCCGTCCAGTTATTTGGTTTCGCCGACGACATTGATATCATGGCACGTAACTTTGAGAGGATGGAGGAAGCCTACATCAGACTGAAAAGCGAAGCTAAACGGATTGAACTAGTCATCAACACGTCGAAGACGAAGTACATGATAGGAAGAGGCTCAAGAGAGGTCAATGTGAGCCACCCACCACGAGTTTCTATCGGTGGTGACGAAATCGAGGTGGTTGAAGAATTCGTGTACTTGGGCTCACTGGTGACCGCCGATAACGATACCAGCAGAGAAATTCGGAGACGCATAGTGGCTGGAAATCGTACGTACTTTGGACTCCGCAAGACGCTCCGATCGAATAGAGTTCGCCGCCGTACCAAACTGACTATCTACAAAACGCTTATAAGATCGGTAGTTCTCTACGGACACGAGACCTGGACGATGCTCGTGGAGGACCAACGCGCACTGGGAGTTTTCGAAAGGAAAGTGTTGCGTACCATCTATGGTGGGGTGCAGATGGCGGACGGTACGTGGAGGAGGCGAATGAACCACGAGTTGCATCAGCTGTTGGGAGAACCATCCATCGTTCACACCGCGAAAATCGGAAGACTGCGGTGGGCCGGGCACGTAGCCAGAATGTCGGACAGTAATCCGGTGAAAATGGTTCTCGACAACGATCCGACGGGAATAAGAAGGCGAGGTGCACAGCAGGCAAGGTGGATCGATCAGGTGGAGGACGACTTGCGGACCCTCCGCAGACTGCGTGGTTGGCGAAGTGCCATGGACCGAGCTGAATGGAGAAGTCTTTTATGTGCAGCACAGGCCACTCCGGCCTTAGTCTGATGATAAATAAATAAATAAACATTTTCGGCCAATTGCCCGCACATTCTGCAGAACTGGTAATTTGACCGAAAAAGCCCTAATAGTTCATTTGGTTGAAAATGTCATTCGAAACGGTCGCTCGGCCGAAAATGTCATTTGACCGAATAGATCATTCGTCCAAAAATGCCGTTTGGTAGACATGGTCGTTTGACAGAGAGCACCATTCTGCATAACAATCATTTAGGCCAAACGGCATCTTCTGCAAAATGACTTATTCGGCTAAACGTTTTGTTTTTTTTGGCAAAATGATCAATTCAGCCGAACGACACTTTCGGCCAAAGTCCCGTTACGGCCAAATTACACGAACAGTTCGGCCAATTGAGCTATGGAACCAACTGTTTTTTTTATCATCCATCATCTGATCGACCAAATGACATTTTCGGCAAAATATTTTTAGACTAGATGGGCTTCAGCCAAATTTATTTTTTATTTGGCCAAACGACGTATTAGGCCAACAAACTTTTTTTTTTAAATCGGTGAGACAAATTTCAAACGGAGGCTCACACCTCTGTTTGAGGCAATATAACTCACAAATGGATGGATGGACCGATTTGCAGTCTCTAAATATAAAATGGAGCTCACATTTCCTTTGAGACAATATAATTCGTTAAGAAAATTATTTTGAGCTTTTTACTGGAATGTCTTCACTTGTCATAAGACGAGATTGTACAATCCCATTGAATTCCACCACTTAATTGTATCTTGACAGATACGTATTTCGACCTCAACAGTAAGGCCGTCTTCAGTGTCTCGTACTCGAGAGTCGTACTCGTACAAGTCGAGTCAAGTACAATCAATTACTGCAGGACATTCAACAAGGCTCCCGGCTTTGATCACATATTAGCAGAGATGCATAAAGCCGATTCCGATTCCTCCTAGAATTTCTCAAGAGGCACCTCTTCAAATTTCCTAAGGAGTTTGCAGACATTATTATTAATATAGAGTTTTGGCACTTCCTCAGCAAGCGTGCTGGAAATTTTCATCTACCCCGGGCAATCTGAATGCCAAAGGGGATTAGCCTCTGTGGACCTCATTCGCCGGTTGACTTAAAATCCTATAATAAACGTTTGCAGCGGATATATTAGTTGTGGTGGTTCAGGAATCTTCTAACGATGCTGCAAGTCTAAAGAACCGCTGTCTTTTGAATACTATGGAGGTTATGAGATAGTTCCAACACTCCTAAGTATCTCAGAAGAGACTTCGAGACGATTCAGGTTGCTGAGATAACAACCGGAATTATACGCACGTCCTCCAGGCGCCACATCTGCTTCAACTCCTCCACCAAGTCGTGGTACTTCGTTGTCTTGTTGGAGAGTTATGGACATTATGGTCTAGCGGTGCAGCAATGTCGATGAGGGTTATCCGTATGTCTGGGCGGTCACGTTGATAGCGGTCATGTCTTCAATTCCACCATAATATCGCTCTTCTTCTGCCATCCACACCCCATCGCCGTTGTGTATGACGCCCAAGTAACATTCTAAGTTTTATGAATTACTACAAGAGCGTTATAAACCGATATCTATAAAACCATGGTAAATGCACTTTTACCTTGGTTGCATCCACCAAAACCTTATGGAGACCAGATTTTGTCTAGTTGGCCCACTCTGGTAGAGGTTCTGAAAGGTTAATTGACGAGCCGTTTCATGACTAAATTGTCAAACGAACATGATTCGATTAACACGCTGAAAACCTTTTGAAAACCATTATAAACTGTATTAAAAATGCGTTGAGAATTTTTAAAAACCAGTTTTGGGCTACCTTCCCTAGATACCTGCTAAAATATTTAAAAACAGCATCTCTCATAATGTAGTTGGATTCGATAAATTTCATTCAGATTAGACGAATTCATTTGACCAAATAAAATTAACAGAAAAAAACAAGAGTCATGTCTCCATCATCAGAATTTAAAATAAATTCTTTTTGTGATTGCCAAAAAATCTTCGTGTATAGTTGAAATTTTAAGTGCGGAATGAAATTTATTGTGAAATGTGCTAAAGAAAATTCGAAAAAACAAGTGCGCTTTCTAATATCAATATTATTGCAAATTATCATTTTCCAGAATAAAATTATCATGGACACTAGAACAGGTAATATTCGGTTTATCATTATAATTTCATATATGCATAAAGACATACTGCTGTTCTTTAAAAATAATGTTTTATTTTGGTGTAAATACCATAGTTCTGTTTCTGAATAAATTCGCCTAAAGTCAGATAGTATCATGGCGGATGAATTAACAAAATAATTCCCAGATCCATTATCGTAAAAAAGTTGGCCTTGTCAAAATTCACTATAAAAGTGAAACATTTCCAAATGACATTTATGCAGATAATGTGCATGCCAGATTGTTTTTATACCAACCAAATTGCTGTTTTCATTCCTCTTTTGTTATTTTTCGCCTTATATGATGACGAAGTTGACAGTTTGAGCAAAAAAATTTAAGCAGTTAGTTGAAGTCAGTTCCTATATTTAAAACCGAAAAACGAGATGCCTTACAAAATAGTGCAAACGATCGAGCGAGGTGAAACCTGCCTAACAGTGGTTCCGTCAGGGTGGGAGGAAAAAGGCACTCTACATTGGCCAAAAAAGAATGTGGTTGCTAAACTGTCAGCCGACGAATTTTCTGTGCCATCGCCGAAATGGGAACGAATGGACTGCGTAAGAAAAAGAGAATTCAAAACTCGTGCCGAAGCTGAAAGGGAGTTGGAACGTATGGAAGCTGTATCTGATACGGAAGCGGACGAATCTTCCATTGCGCCGCCTTCCAAGAAAAGCTGCCTCGGAACAAATCAAAGCGGAAAAAACACGGTAAAAGACTTCAATAGCCTTTTTTTAGTTCCTGGTCAGGAGGTCAACACCGAAGCTGAACTTGTTAACGAAGAGGTTCCGAACCAGGTATGAATGAATTAGTAAATTGACGAAATTGTTCATTGCCTTAAAAATAATTATTGAGGCTCTTGTAGAAAGGATCCAAAAAGTACGTCACGCAAAAATAACTTACCCTTCCTACTTGTTCACACTTTTTGTGCCTAACCTGTATGAATATACACCATACTCCTCTGCAGGCGGCTTCTTTTGAAGCGGAACGTACTTAACAAACGAACCCCTTATGTCCCGTAACCTGTTCTTTTATGCATTCTAGAATTGTACTATGTCAACAGAAACTATCATGCTGTTTGCTCCTGGAACAACCGAATGTGAACCTGGGTCATCTGGCACGGTGTTTTCGCAGGGATCAGTTCAGGTGACAAGTCAGCAGGACGTTAATCTTGACCTCAAGGCTAATCAGCAAACGATTATGGAGAACCAGCAAATAATTGTGAACAATCAAATCAAACTGATGCAGGCGCTTGCAAAACTTCAGACTGGTGTCGATTATTTAAGGTGATTATACAATAAAGCCAGAAATCGACCATTTTGTAAACCACGTGCTTTTCCAATATTTTTTTCAAGAGCACGAGATGAAAGAACCATAACGCGTATGCGGCTGAAATAATGGTAGATCGTTTGCTTAGTTATGCTGAACAATCATAATTTGAGTTTCGGCACTGTACGAAGACTATTACGCCAGATTTGGGCTTTTTGAAATGTATGTATATAAACGTGTGGTGAATTTGGAATTCACCACGGGCTTCATTCTATAATCACCTTAATGGAGAATAATATGTTTGGCAACCATCAGTCTAAAGATCCTGCGAAGATACTGCTGAAACCTGTGAACTCTCTGGCCGAACTTATTGATCTGGAAGAGAGTCTGAAAGAAGCCAATACGATTGATAAGTACGTAGTCAACATGGGATTCATCTGTGGAACTGACGGGAAGGCATCAGGTATGGACAGCTGCTATAAACTCATCGATTACTTTATTACGCGAGAATTCATGCATTCATGCTCGTGGACAGGAAACACCAAAGTTACTGACGAGAACAGTCCAATAAGCACGCTGCAGACTGCACAATCTGAAGCTACTGGGAAGATTCCCTTGAAGTTTTACGTACATTTTCGTTCGCTGTTCTTAAAACTCATTCGCATGGCTGACAAGGATTTCACGGAGATGAAATGTGATGAGTTTTTCAAACGTGTAATGAAAAACAGCAAGGCAAGACTACTCGCAAAATCTTCATCAAAGCATAAAAACCGTCCTTGCAACCTCAAGTATAAGTCACGGAAAGTAGAGGCCACAGATGGAATAAGTTTGGAGAAAGAAGTCTTCGAAAAAGGATCCGAGCAAACCACCGTTCAAAATTTGCTGGAACAAACACAGCAGGTTTAGTGGAAATGTATGTGCTTATTGGACACAAGTTTTTTTTTTAATTTTAAGTAATTATCTTTTTTATCACTATGCTGTACTGCGTATAACTTTTTTTTATTGCCAATGAGTATTTGAAACATAATAAATACATATTTCAAACTATACTGCCGTCGGACGCATAAATGTCACATGTTACAAACGATGGAAATGAGAAAAACGCATTTGAAGTTTCAAAATGCATTTATGCTATTATCGCCCAATTTCGCTTTTTAATTGACTTTAACGCAATAAACTATAAAAGTATATTCATATTCATTGGGCCTTACTCAAACATTGCCAGAAATAACTATTTTTTCCACTTTTTTTCAATCAAAACCCGAATGTGACACTTATGCCGCGAAATTCACTAGCCAAGCGAAAAATGTACGCATATTTGTCACACCGTTTACTGAGACGTGGTTGTTGTTAGTATTTGTTTTGACACTACGAGCGACGATTGTATTTCTTGGATGTGATTATTCGCTGACGGCAGAAGTGGAACCGGAAATGGAATATTTGAAACAATACGATGTCAATCTAGTGGCGAAGAATCGGAAGAGGACTTCCTCGGGTTCGATTTAGAAAATGAGGCAAATGAGCGTTTACCGTCTTCGGAGCCGGCAAACGTACTATTACCGGTCCCAGAGCTTAACCAATCGGTTTTCAGTGACAGTGGCGTAGTTTCCTTCCCCGGGACAAGTTTCCAAGGAAGAAACTCCGACGAAGAAACGGAAGCGAACTGGGAGCCAATGGAATGCAGTGCTGCTGCTCAAAGCTGTGATACGGATAGCTCTGGCAGTTTTTCGAAGTGCGAACCAAGCGGAAATCCGGAAAAAAACCAAAAAGAAATGAAACGTGAAGATTCAGCTAAAAACGGCACATGTCGCATACGGTCCGTCTGGACAATTGCGGATGCCTCAAAAAGTGCAACGATAAACTTACGCGTGATGACAGACTACAGTTCCATAAAGCGTATTGGGATCTGGATAATGTTGGTCAAGCAAATTTGATCCGGCGGTATGCACATCCAAAACTTGTCGGACGACGCCGGAGCCGTAAAATGTCCACGGATTTGGTGAAACAACTTGCGGTAAATTGCACTCTTCCAAGCTCGAACGGTGACCCAGTGACTGTTTGCAGAAAGTTTTTTCTAAACACGATTGGTTATCGCGAAAATTGTGGGTAAGTTGTTGAAAGCATTACCTGTTGTTACATAATTTATTTATATGAAAAGTAGTAATGTAATTTACAGATGCATCCGGGCAGCTCGGGACGGACCTCCAGTAGATCGACGTGGGAAATACAAGAGAGATAAGAAAGCACGCGAGGCCATAAGGGAGCATTTATTTGGATATGGCCCAAGTATTTCCCACTATCGACGAGCTCATGCTCCCAACCGTCTTTATTTGCCATCGGATTTGACCGAAAAGTCCTTGCACGAGGACTATGAAGCCAAACAAAACTTCAAAGCAAGCTATTCGTTGTACTGTAAGGTCGTTAAAGAAAACAACATCTCGTTTGTGAAGCTCGGGCACGAAGAGTGTGAGGCGTGTACTGCTGCAGAGCTCCGTAACAAGGTGAATGGACACTCCGAAATTAAGGATTGTAGCTGCACCGACTGCTCTGGACATGCACTACATCTCCAACGTGCAAAGGAATCGCGAATGTCTTATCGAGATGATGGTGACAAAGTGCTGCCAGGAGTAGCAGTTTTTTCTGTGGATTTGCAAAAGGTAAGATCTTGGAAATGCCTAACTCAATCATTTATAAGTTTTGAATTTATTTTCTAGGTCATACAGCTCCCACGGTTGGATTGCTTCAAGAGCATTATTTTTTCGCAACGGCTGCTGGTATTTAATGAGAGCTTTGCGCCTGTTGGCGCCTACACACGAGCCTTTCCAGTGTCTGCGTGCATTTGGTCCGAGTCGGTTGGTGGTCGCACAGCTAACGAAATCCTTAGCTGCTTTTTCAAAGTCATTAAGAAGTACGCTGACCTGAAGACAATTATCTTTTGGTTGGATAATTGTAGTTCGCAAAATAAGAACTGGAATTTATTCCAACACATTATCCTACTGATAAACAGTAATGAAATTCAGGTCGAGCGCATACTGTTTAAGTACTTCGAATCAGGACATACGTTCATGGCCGCTGACTCTTTCCATGCGGCAGTTGAATCAAAAATGCGTCATGAACGTGTCGTCAGTTTCGAAAACTTCAAGTCTGTGGTTGGCAATGCGAAGAACAATGTTGACGTACTAGATATGCAAGCAACTGACTTCTTCAAAGCTAAGCTCACCGTTTCGCAGTACACGATAAACCAGTGCAAGCCCCGCCCGTACGTGGACTCCATGCGGAAAGTGGTGTTTGAAAAGGCCGTTACGAACTTGGATACGCAGACAACATCAACAGCGAAGACCTTAAATACTGCAAGTTGTTTTCCAAGAAGCAATTTAAGTTGGTTGTGAAGGATTCGTTCTCTATTGCAACAAACGTACGTTGGCAAAATGCTCCTCAAGGAATTGAAGAAGAAAAGAAAACTTCCCTCCTGAAAGTGGTTCTACCTGTTATTACCGAAGAGGAAAAATCGTTTTTTGTTGATCTTCCGACGAAGCAAGTAGCTTCTGATTAATCTCTATGCTTGTTTCTTACATTAAATAAATATTATCGCTATAACATGTCACAATAATTATGAGTTTTATTCAGGAAAAAAATGGGTTTGTTTAAGGGTTCCTTTTTATCAGTTTTTACGGGCCTTCAATATTTTAAGTATGCCACAGTTTCACATCGCCTTCTCCTAAGAGGCCGTTCGCATTATAGGAGGAGCGATGTTAGACAATATAATACCTCCACTCCTCCTTTTTGGACAACCGTCCATATGAATTCTAAAAGTTAGGAAAGGACCGTGCATACCTACCCGTCACCATTTTAAACTATCCACGTAGATTGTAGATGGCCCCTAAAAGCATGGCATATTTTATGGACGGTCCTCACGGTGTGTTATGTGTCTCTTTGTGTAATCGTTATATCTCTATTTTTAGTGTGACAAATATGCGTCCATTTATCCCAGTGTGACAAACATGCGTCCATTTGTTCAAATGTGACAAATTGACTTCGGAATTTTTTCGAGTTTTCTAGAATAAAACCTCTGTTTTGACAAAATATTTCAAAAATACGTATCAAATTATGACGTTAGACATCAAAACCTCAAAAATGTTAAAATGTAACATGTGACATTTATGCGTCCAACGGCAGTATATATATAACAAGTTTTATGGCAGCACATTTACAAACATGGTATAGAACACTTTCACTAGATAATAACTAAAGTTGTATATCCTTGACTCACCAATAAATAGTTTACCAACAGTATATTATATATATATATATATATATACATTCACTTCACAAAAGTTAATAAAACTAATGACTCCAAACCCAGCTCCAAACTTAAACTAGAATGCTTAGTCCAATGTTTATACCAATGCATCGGTATCTGCTGATAAATGGATGGAACAACATAAAGTATGCTTGTGTTGTTAGCCATCCAAATAATACATGCATTGAGATTGATTTCCAACACAAGCTACGTCACAGCAAAATCAAATAGGAATATTATGTTATTTTCAACCACAACCGTAGCGTTTGTGTTCGTGAAAATTTTCGACGAGCGCAATTGCGAAACAAATTCTAGGAACTTTTTTCAAATGGGCGTACATGATTCTGAGCTTGATTTTTGGAACGGCAACTGTGCTCATCAATTTAACTGTTTTGGTGAACTTATGTGCCTAACAGGAAGAATAGATTCCGATCTATCTGGTGGTACCGTTAGCTGAACGAAATATGCTGAATTGAGAGAGTATTGGCAATTTTAAATTTCAAGGTCAAACACAGTTACGCCTATTTGAAAAAAGTTCCTAGAATTGCACAATTACATTCGAACGAACTCCCATAAGAAGCTGTGCAATTATGTACGGTAACATTTGTTTTGTTCACATTTACTTCATATTTGTTCACATTTACATCGGGATGGGTGTCATCACCTTTACTGAAGCACATCGCTCCCATCCACTGCCTAATGGAGCAAGGGCTGCTTTGTCTCTTTTTCGCTGCAAAGAAAACAACGAGGCCAGTAAACTGTAAAATTTATGAGGAACGAAAGAGAAAAAGATGTTTCCGTGCAGTGCCCTATATGCTTGCAGAAGGTCTTCTCCATCATCTGGTATTATAGTTCCAGTTGGAAATCGAATTTCGAACTCTCGAAAACCAATTTTATTCGCGTTCAATTTATAGCGCATCATTTCGCAACTAGTGCACATTGTTCGCAACTAGATGCGCTATACAGCGCACCAGGTGCGCACTAATGAAATTTGCGACTAATCGGAGAAAAATTGATTTTCGCGAGTTGAAAAATTCGGTTTTGAGCTGCACATATAATACCATGTATTCTCATTGCAATAATCCCGATTTGCTTCAATAAGGTCGGAACGAACCCAAAAGTATTGTATTTGGAATGCTCTGAACATTTTTTAACAGACTTGACGTTTCACTCGATCCACCCTGGTCCACCCGCTGTGGGTGACAATGTTTATATTATTTTGGCAACTAATACAAGCTTAGAGCACATTTGCTCATACCTTTACCCACATCGAAATAATCCTTCGTTTGTTGTTTATTTTGTACTATTTTCGTCAGTTTTTTCTTAAACATTCTACGATAGTATCTTAAAAGTTATAGTTTGTGTAAAAAGAAATAGTTTTTGGAAAAAAGTGGCTGTTGAATTTTGCTGAAATCCAGCTGAACGGTGGGTGTGTAGAAAAAATCCGCGATTGGTAAGTGTTAAGGATATTGCTGATAAGCGATAACAGTATGATGAGAAATTTTATGGAAGAGCGCATTTAACATTAAACTTGTTGCTATTTCAAAATTATATGGAGTTGCATACATAGCTGCGTTGCTACTGCGTTTCTTATTGATGCCAAAAGATATGTCTCTAATTTTGGTTTTGACATGGTTGTTTTTTTCGAATAATTCAGTTTATTTCACATGAGTTGATCACCGACGTATGATACAAAAATAAATGTAGATGATGACATTTTCTATAGAGTATGCAGTAACGGAATGAAAACGGTTTCTCCGGAATGATTAATAGGTATAGCTACCATTTTACACTTTATATCATCAGTTTTGTAGTATTGCGGTGAACTTTCTTTACAATTTGAACTGTAGATGTTAAGTCTGGTAGATAAAAATGGCTTTCTGAAGAACGTACCAATTTGTTTCAAATGTGAACCATAAATGTCAATAGAACCATTTTTTTGTTCCGCATGACTCATCGCAACAATGTTTCCTGACTTAGTTAAAAACCATTTGTTCGCTCTATCGTTACTTAATGAATATTCGTTCATTTCAACTCTTGCGTATTGAGCTGAACTGGTTGATAGATTTTCTCGTAATATCTCTTTCGTTAATTTTGGACATGAATCAGCTATGCAAGTGCTGGTATATTCATGTTATTTCATCTATTTCTAATAGTCGTTTGACAACCTGTGACAAGGGTTTGTTTCCAGTTCGCAGGAGCTTCTTGATTTGACAGAGTTTGCTTTCGAACGGATATGCACTAAAGTCGGACAGTACCCCAAACTTCTTAACATCATTTACTAAATGGTTCAAATTATGCACATTGCTGGTGATGTAATCTTCACCGTAAATATTCTTGAATAATTCCAAATAATGCTGTATCAATTCATTTGCCAAATCGAGTAATTGATCATAGACTTTTGACGAACAAATAGTAACAGCGCAATAAAGTACCAAGAAGTGCTCATAAATGTCTGACGGTAGCACAGGTTTCAACACAACTATTGAAATATAGTAAAAAAAAGTGCGATATTCTGTCCCCTTCCAATGCGCTAGGCAATCGAGACCTCGAACAGATCTATGAATTTCGGCGGGCATTTTCATTTGTTTTAACCTTTGTGACACTTCTGCAGTGGTTTTAGCAGACCACTTTGTCCTGTAATTTCCCATGTTTCCATCTCGCCACCCTATTAGATGTCGTTTCATAATGCCCAAGTCAATGAGATGAAGGGAATCTGCAACCGGAAAATCATCTATCATATCCATGGGCAGCCTTAATAGAGGTGAATCGGTTTTATGATGTGATCCGTAAAACTTGTCGCGGAATCCACGGTCGGTGCGCAAGTTCGATTGGATTTGCGGGTAATAGTTACAGTGTGAGACGTACGAGTATTCACCCGCCACTGTGCACTTTTGGCAGCCATTCTGTGCATTAAAATTGGCGACTCCTGTGAATATTTATAATAAAATTGTTATAAGATTTACGTTTAAAACATAATGAAATAATGTAAAGTTTAAATACCTTTTACAAATGCTCGAGCAGGAGAGTCACATATAAAACATCTAATGGAAACCGAAATTTTGTAACCATTAATGATAATTCCATTCATATACACATCTTCCATCTCATCAACAAAAGGTGTCAAAAATTGTACAACATCAGCCGGCTTGTGTTTACCAGAGTAAATGCCAATTATCATTGGTTTTATCTGAGGCATCTCATGAATGCTGAACAAAATTGGCCAGAATTCATCTTTAGCGCTTCTGTAAATTGGCAATCCATCTATATTAATTTTCAATGATAAATTCAATGGCACTGAAACTTCCGAGCAGACCCTCTCAATGCAAGATTTGAGACCATGATGCCAATATTGACCGTTTGCTCTAGTTTGAATCGTTACACTCTGTGGAGTTTGTACAAGAGTGCGAGGATCTCTTGGAAGCACATTAGGAAGACGAGTGTTTAAAATGCACAACAGCTCTTTCAGTGCGTTTTGTTTAACATTGTAAGTTACCGCCCAACTTCGAAGAGCCTTCAGTAAACGAATGTTATTCACCATTTCGTTGTTGGTAATGTCATCTTCCTCGTTCTCCGAATCATCTGAATGATATTCTTCACCTCCAGAATATTGGTGTTGAACATGCTGGTAATTAGAAGTATCATGGTTCTTTGGTTCAGTCAGCTCATGCAATCTAATAGTGTCCTCGGCTATTTCAAATGGTTCATTGGTTTTGGAGGTTCTGTTATCTGCCGGACGGTATCAGTGATGTCGGTATTTATCGACGGATCTAGATGTTTGATACGCAACTTCGAATTACGCGATATTGTACAATTGTTGTTGCAAATGGTTAAAAGTTTTCTCTAATTTTACGTTTGAACGATCCACTTGTTTTAATTTTCTTCAGCTTGTTTTTGAACGGATCCATCTTTCAGAATACAAACAATTTTCACAGTAATTTAATAATACATTTATTTATTCCGAAGAATAAATGAAGAATAAAGAAACAATGAATACTCTATGGTTACATCTCAAACTGAAAAGCCTTTTTTCGACTTTTGTAGCGAGCAAACATGTTTATCGACTATTTTGTGAAGTCAATAATAAATAAACGCTCGCTGAGTTTATGATTGATTTGAGAAATAGCTTTATAAAGGGAAGAACTGCTGCTTTAAATTTCTTTTTAAATCCAGATAGTTTTTGAATTCATCACTGGACTTCATAATGTTTTGAAAATAACTTGAACGTTTGACATTCTTAAATGTCCCTAGTAAACGAAACAACATGTCGATTGCTTTTATAAAACCATTATAAATTAATGTAAAAGCCAAACGGCAGCTCATTTGTTACTTGGGCGGGGTTCTCCCATAGATTGGACCAAAACTGCGGGACTTCTCCAATCTCCGGAAGGCCCTCGCCAAAGTCAGCTTTGTCGTTTTGGATGTGGTTATAGATCTCCCTTTCGTTGATGTTGAACATTCTATTTTGCTTTTTCCTCTTCGAACATTCTCCATAACGTCGCAGTCGTTTAGCAAAAGCACTCAACCGCTGTACATGGGTGTCGAGAATCTCAGTTATGTTCGCCTCGGTGAGATCACGGAGTTCTGTGGGTTTCAAAATTTCAGCAACTTTCCGAACTTGCCTCGTTGATCGATTCCCCTGCTTGTACTGTGTTAATCGACCAATTTTTTTCCTCTTTATTAACGAGACTTTCAGCCCAAGGCTGGCTCGTCTCGTGCCAATAATCGACCAACCTTTGACCGCAGTGTGGCAATGCGGGTCTCCAGACGTCGCGTTCACGCGGGTTTTTGTGCTTTGGGGCATGCGCGTCCATCTGTCTCACCTTGTGGGAGCGTTCGCAATCCCAACGTCCTTACAGCAACCATTGCAGACGAATACACGATAAGCTGCAGCTCCTCAAGGTTCTCCACGTGTGTACAACTTGTTCTGGTCAAGCTGGGATGCAAACCGAGGGAACCTCTCATTGAACATCTCCTGCATCACCGGTCTGCCGGACATATCCGTCTCCATCCTGGCGCAAATGTAGTAGCAACGGATCACGTATTGATTAATTTCCTTTATCCACATTTGCTGCCGACTGTGGCCTCTCCTTCCTCTAGCCGCTGGCTGCTCGCTCTGTCCCCCGTCCCCGTAAATGAGTTCACGATTTATTCCTGGCGCCAAAGGTAAAATCGTTAGCCAAATCAACATGTGCGAGACCGGGCATCAACCTGGGTTCAAGTATCGTTGACCCCAGCTCTGTAAAATAACATTCGGGTTGGGAAGCGAGATGGAAGATCTGGCTCTAAAGGTGGGGACGAAATGGTTTTCTGAATAATGAAAGGATTTGTATTCGGTATGATGATTTTTGACTTTTCGCGAAAACAATCAACTTCGTTGTTTTCGCGTAATTTCCGGCGACGAAGATCTGAAATCTCGCGCCTTGATCTGAGGATCTTAAAACTGGACTCTTTCACTTCGTTCTGGTCTGTGCAAGAGGCGAGAGCGGCCCAAGTTAAGTCCCGCGCCGTGGTTGTGAAGTTCAAGTGTGAACTAGTGCAAGCGTGAAGAAACCTTCGAGTTTTACCTAATTAGATTTTCTTTCCTGATTTCCCTCAAGTAGGCAGAGTAGCTAAAGTGCCTAAGTGCGTGCGTGCGACAGTTAAATGAGTGCGTGCGAGTGCGCAGAATTTGGATGCGACAGGTAATACTGCTGATATGAGTGTCCTTAATGTGCCAGAGTTAACCCGTCTGTATGACGGCATTTTAAATTCCGTGACAGATCTGCAAGAATTGCCACTCCTTATACAATCACTGTGTGTATGGCGAGCACGTTTGATCGATCAATTGTGCTTTTACAATGCCATTTCCACGGAGACGCATCTAAAGCTCGGATTCCGTCTCGATTGACCCGACTCCAAGAAACAATACATGACCATTACTTTGCGCTACAAAGGAAAAGGACGTATGTTCATTGCAGAATGTTCTTTGTATATGTCTACGTTTGATCATGGAGGACCTTTGGTTTCACCATAAAAATGTAATTTTCAGTTGAGAATTTGTAAAAAATCACAAACCGAGCACTTGATCAAGTCGATTTCGAAAAGAGCCAAGATTCGTCTGTTTATAAATCAGTTAACCCGGAACCTCCGAACCAGTCTAAGGCGCATTCAAGAGCAGTTTCATTTCCCGAAACACCAACGCCGGCAGGGTTTAATTGCTCGGAGAGATTGCTCGAGGACTATCGAAAACTGTGGTTTGGTGTCCAACTGTGGTGTGCAGCGGCAGCATGATGGTGCGCTCAGCAAATCTTCTCTCGCACTCGAACACTGAAGCGTAATGCGGATGAACCGACCGGACCGCACCGGATGGGCTACAACACTGATAAAATCGGATATGTCTGAACTTGCAAACTGAAAACTTTTATAATACTGGATGGACTCAGTGGTGCTATAAATTGCAGATATAATGAATAAATATAGTTGAATTATTCATCCCGCCCACCGTCATTGTGGCGATGACCCGAGAGGAACACGCATAGAAACTCGGTTTGGTCAGGGGCAGCAGATCAGCAGGACTGGTTCGGATGTGCAGCACAGGATTGATTCGAGCGTTGTACATCATGTTGAATACCACATAATTCTATTATTTTGATCGCTTTGTCTGCAAACTTGGGCCTATCGACATTCGACACATATGTGGCGATGATGGTGGCGGCGGCGGAGCAGACTATATAGAAATGTTCGTGTGGAAATCCGTGGTCCGGTCATTCGAAGTGTTTTCATTTTGTTCGCATGTCGGTTGAGCTCGTCGACGGTTTCCGGTTGCGCTGACATGTTCACTTGGACGACAACATCGAGTCGTTGGATTTATATTTTTTGTTTGTCCTCGTTGATGGCCATTCCATTTGCAGCCAGATTATCCCTCGTTATTAGTACAGAACGCAGACTGGGAAACGATTGTATATGGCAAATGAATCCTCGCTGCGGGGACGTGTTCGAGTGCCATTTCAGTAGAATCGGTGAAACGCAATTTGCGCCAACACGAGAAGTTGAAAAGGGAAATTGTACTTTGGGAAATTAAGATTTTAAAATATAATACTTTGGGGAACCGCACAATTTAGAACGAGGAACGATTCACTTTTCACAGAAAAGTTTTTGGTACAAACAAATGGTGAATTGTATCTTTCGGGAAACATCAATGAGTAGCATCGCAATTTTCAAAGAGGGATGTTTTGATAGCAGTTTTTATAAGCCTAGCAGTAAAATGCTCGGCTATAGACGATGCTGAAGTTGAGCGGGTTCAATTCCTAGTCTAAACTAGGATTTTTTTTTGCATTGGAAGTTTTCTCTATTTCCCTAGGCATAAAAGTAATATTGTGTTAGTTTCAACATATACAAATGCAAAAATGGTAGCAATGCAATAATATTGTAATCTTAACTGGTAGATATATTTCTATTTGTTTCAAACAAAATAGTGTTCAAAACGTGACATAATTAATGGTCCTTTCTCTCATAGCTCTTCATATAATTTTCGTCAGCCCTCAACAAAAGTAGATAGGATAACTTTCCGATTATTTATTTCAAAGGTCGAATGAAGAAACTAATAGAAAGCAATTGGATTCATCATTCCATGATCTAGTGGAATAGATCGATGAAATTGGTGACATAGTATTTTATTCCCAAATAAGAAGGATGCAAGAGTGCTGAATTGGAAAAAGAAACAGTGTGGTTTCAAAGCTCATTGGGCAACCATACATTAATTTGCGTAGTTATCACCGAAAAATGGATTGAGGTTTCACTAAAAAAAATTTGAAACCTGATTTAAGTTTACTAAATTCACACTCCTATTCTCCGAGTTCTATCAAAATCCAACGTATTACACTAAGCAAGGTACATATCCAACACTGTAAATGGACGTAAAAATTACAATCAACCGCCTTATGGACATTTTCCACAAGATCGCTTTGAATTTTAGTTTGCTGGCTCATGATAAATGATATTATGTTTACCACACGCCCACAGACCCTTGACATCAAATACGATCTTGTGTTGACTGGGCACCCTTTACCCACGTATAACTTTTAAAATACGAGTCTGTACTTTTTGAAAATACTATTGTTATTAGTATTCCCGGTAGTTCTCTACGGACACGAGACCTGGACGATGCTCGTGGAGGACCAACGCGCACTCGGAGTTTTCGAAAGGAAAGTGCTGCGTACCATCTATGGTGGGGTGCTATCTAGTATCTATCTATGCTATGCTATCTAGTGGTCTGGCCAGTGGAGTTTGATGATGGGCTCTGATGAACGGCTTTAAAAAGCTACTTGTGTCAATAAGCAGGACCTATCAAAGCGACCGTGTGCCGCTCAAAGCGCTCTAGCCAAGATCTGTTGGGGGAGAGACTTTAAACAAATTTGACTCAATCAATAGAGCGTCTGTTCACCAAGGAGGGGCAGTTCCAGTAGCTTCTGTTCTGGCATCCAGAGACATAATATTCTCCAACAGCTATTTTTCAGATGGCAGCACCGACTCTATGACACTACCCATAATTCCATTACCCATAATGCCATTACCCCGAAGGCCACTACCCCGAACACCATTACCCCGAATGAGTCACTACCCCGAATGCCATCACCCCGAATGGGACACTACCCCGAATGAGCCAGTACCCCGAATCAGTCTTGATTTCAAGCTAATACCGCGGATCCTCGCTAATATGACCGTTTTTAATTTGCACACTTTTTAATTTGAACCCCGTTGGTTTGAACATCGTTCAGATTAAAAAGTGTTCAAACGTCATTTAGCACGTGGGATCGAGAAAATAATAACGGAACATCGTGAAACGGAACGCAGAATCAAAGCAAAACAGCAAAGAGAGCAGCCAGAAACCGGTTTATTTGATGTTCATAGAGTAACCAGAAGTTCAAATTAAAAAGTGAACCCCGCTAATATGAATGAGGTACCGTTTAAATTATCGGGGATCGGTAGTTTATTTCAATGAAAAAAAAAGTTAATCAATAGAAGTTTATTTAGATATAATTCATGTGAATGATTAATACTTGTTTTACGACTTATTCAATAGCAAGGCGATTCCAGTCGAGTGAATTACACATTTTTTATGAGAAATTTCATAGCAGATCCATACTTTTACAAGGTTCATCGTGTTGGATTCACGATTCGTTTCATCAAACTAGAACTGTTTGAAAACAGTATAGAACGAATAATTCTCGCTCCGTAATATCCCGTTACATATCATGTGCTACCTTTGAAGACTGTTAAAGCTGAAGTGATAATTTCGCAGCACGTTCTTATGCTCAATGCAGGGAGCTGGTGGAAATTTCAGCCCACATCTCTCTGTTCGTCGAATATGCTTGTTCCTCCCGTAGCAAGGAACAGTCATAGTTTCGTTGTACCTTGCAAATGCGATTATTTAAAGGAGGTGTTATCTCTACTGTTCGCCTTATACCGGGCAAACGCGTTTACTAAAAGCAAGCATTTTCTATCATGTTCGCTTTAAACTGGACAAATGCATTAATTAAAAGAAGGCATAATCTCTAAACAAGGCATTATCATCTCTGTTTGCCTTATAGCGAACAAACGCGTTCATTTAAAGAAGGCATTATCTCCTATGTTCGCCTTATACCGTTCAAATGCGTTCATCTAAAGAAGGCATCACAGAGAGAAAGACGTCTCACTTAGAACAAAATGCAATCAAAATCATCGTCACGGAAACATTACCGCCCAATGCTAAATGAACTGTAGGTGGATAAGCGGCAACCAGGTGGCGATAGTGAGCAAACGTCAAACACAAGCAAAACCGATGGAAGCGCCATCGGTGGCCGATCGACCACCTACAAAAAAATAAATCCACCGTTAAAAAGTTGAACGATGGAACATGTGTAGAGTGAGACGTCTGTTTCTCTGTGAAGGCATTATCAACTATTTTCGCCTTAAACCTAGCAAACGCGTTCATTTAAAGAAGGCATTATCTCCTATGTTCGCCTTATACCGGGCAAATGCGTTCATCTAAAGAAGGCATTATCAACTATTTTCGCCTTAAACCGAGCAAACGCGTTCATTTAAAGAAGGCAATATCTCCTATGATCGCCTTATACCGGGCAAATGCGTTCATCTAAAGAAGGCGTTATCTCCTATGTTTGTCTTATATCGGACAAATGCGTTCATTAAAAGAAGGCATTATCAACTCTGTTCGCCTTATATCGGGCACATGCATTCATTTAATGAAGACATTATCTCCTTTGTTCGCCTTATACCGGGCAAATGTGCTCATCTAAGGAAAGCATTTTAAGCAGGCATTATCTCTTTTTTTGCATCATATTGGGCAAACGCGATCATCTAAAGAAGGCATTATCTCATATGTCTGCCTTATACTGGGAAAATGCGTTTACTGTGACCAGATATTGGGCCCGACGTTGTGTGGAGATGATGTGAAACGGCGACAAAAGAAATAACTCGTTTTAGTAGTTTAAATTCAAACTCACTTTAGATTTGCCTTTTATAGGCAATAAGACAATTAAAACAGCACAGACAATTAACTAAGTTGGCCAAAACCGGTGCACTTCCCCTATTGTTTTCAATCTGCGCGCGCTGCAGCTCGATGGTGTTCGATGGAGCGAGATCAAACAGCGTTCAGTTTAAGAAGACATTATTTCCAATGTACACCCTATGTTAATTGAAAGAAAGTGTTTTCTTCTCACTTACTCCGTTTCGTAGGATAGCACTTTTCCAGGTAATAATGACGTAACATGATAGTTTAAGTTGATTATACGAAAAATAAAAATGTTGGTTGAACAGTACCTCAGTACAAAAACAATTCCTATTATTTGCTCTTCGTAAATTAGGTTGGACAACATTCCCACTTCCATCATATGAGGCACGCTGCAAGCTTATAAACATTCAATCTTTGAAAGAGCGTCGTGAAACTGCAATGGTTTCATTTATTAACGATATAGTTTCGCAGCGTATTGATTCAACAAACATTTTATCGAAATTAAATTTCTACACACCATCTCGACAACTGCGTCATCGACATACATTTTTAATTAATCACTGCCGTACAATTTATGCAAAATTCGGACCTCTCAATCAGATGATGGCCATCTATAATCAACACTGCGAAACTATTGACTTTACAATGTCTCGGCAGAACCTAAAAAAATATTTTGTCACAATTCGAAACCTACACATCTAAATTTACATTAAATCCCAAAATTAAACACTACTTAACCAAACTATTTTCATTTTTATACACTATAATACCGTATTTATAGCATTAAGAAAATAAAGAAAAACATGTATATTGTATATGTACTAGTCTACGTCGGTTGACGAAATAAATAAATAAATAAATAAATAAATAAATAAATAAATAAATTTATTATATTCAATTTATCATATTACGTTGCTCTAAATAACTCCAAGTTGTTTATACTTTTATTCTAAACACATTCTTTTCAAAGATTGTCATTTTACGATTCATCGGTATCTGTGGATGTTTAAAATAGTTATGGAAACTACAGATTCGAAATGTATTCGGGGTAATGGCTTTTCGGGGTAATGGATTTCGGGGTAGTATCCCATTCGGGGTAATGACTTTCGGGGTACTGTCCCACTCGGGGTAGTGGCCTTCGGGGTAATGGCTTTCGGGGTACTGGCATTCGGGGTACAGGGGTGGAGCCGGCAGCACCATTATGGTGGACAGAGGACCTTGGGCCAATAACTGTTCTCGAAACGTCAATTTGTTCAAGAAACATGGAGCGTTTTAACCGTTTTAAATCACAAAATATTATTGAAAAAAAAAATGGAAAGCTATGGGATTCGTGGATTAGCAAATTATATAATTCGTAGCTATTTGGCCGATAGAAAACAATTCGTGGCATTAAATGATTCACAAAGCTCACTGAAGACCATAAATATTGGAGTTCCGCAAGGGAGCAATATCGGGCCCCTCCTATTTTTGCTATATGTTAATGATATTGGTAATTTGCCATTGAAAGGTATTCCAAAACTATTTGCAGACGATACAGCACTGGAAGAAAACAATGGATCACCGATGAGACCTGAAGGAAGATAAAGAAGCTATAGAACGAACAAAACCCAGTCTGGCCTGTCTGTATGCGATAACTTGCGTAGCATTATGTCGCTGTGTGCCGTTCGCAAAGTCCTATGCATGTTATCCTAGTCCGGTTTTAGGAGAAGTTTGATGCGACTCTCCGGCGGCAGCAGGCCGGAAGATCCTGTGAGGTACATATTTTCACACTCTGTATTATATTGGAGCACCGAAGTCCGAAGCACCTTCTTTCCCCGCAAAAATATCCACAAGGCCACATGGATATCACCTAACCAAGACACGGAAAATCAAATCGACCACGTTCTAATCGACGGTAAATTCTTCTCCGACATTACGAACGATCGCACATACCGCAGTGCGAATATTGAATCCGAACAAAACTTCGTTGCAGTATGCCTGCGCTCAAAACTCTCGACGGTGTACAACACGCTTCGAAGTCGGACGCCACGGCTCAACATTGGGCGGCTACAAGACGGTAGACTAGCCCAAGGATACGCGCAGCAGCTGGGAGTGGCACTCTGAACGGAAGAGTAGCTAGGCGCAGCGTCTCTTGAAGATGGCTGGAAAGATATTCGATCCGCCATTGGTAGCACCGTAACCGCTGCACTTGGCACGGTGCCCCCGGGTCAGAGAAACGACTGGTATGACGGCGAATGTGAGCAGTTAGTGGAAGAGAAGAATTCAGCATGGGCGAGATTGCTGCAACATCGCACGATCGCGAACGAGGCACGATATAAACAGGCGCGGAACAGACAAAACTCGATTTTCCAGAGGAAAAAGCGCCAGCAGCAAGATCGAGACCATGAAGAGAGGGAGAAACTGTACCGCGCTAATAACGCACAAAATTTCTATGAGAAGTTGAATCGTTCACGTAAGGGCCACGTGCCACAGCCTGATATGTGTAAGGTGATCGTAAGGTGAGCGTGAGGTGAACCAAAGGTGGCGGCAGCACTACGAAGAACACTTGAATGGCGATGTGGCAGACGAAGATGGCGATATGGTGATGGACCTGGGAGAACGCGCGCAGGACATAATATTACCGGCTCCGGATCTCAAGGAAATCCAGGAGGAGATTGGCCGGCTGAAAAACAACAAAGCCTCTGGGGTTGACCAACTACCAGGAAAGCCATTCAAACACGGTGGTGAGGCACTGGCTAGAGCGCTGCACTTGGTCATTACCAAGATTTGGGAGGAGGAAGTTTTGCCTCAGGAGTGGATGGAAGGTGTCGTGTGTCCCATCTACAAAAAGGGCGATAAGCTGGATTGTAGCAACTACCGCGCAATCACATTGCTGAACGCCGCCTACAAGGTACTCTCCCAAATTGTATGCCGTCGACTAGCACCAATTGCAAGGGAGTTCGCGGGGCAGTACCAGGCGGGTTTTACGGCCGAACGCTCCACCACGGACCAGGTGTTCGCCATTCGCCAAGCACTGGAGAAATACCGCGAATACAACGTGCCCACACATCATCTATTCATCGACATCAAAGCCGCATATGATACAATCGATCGGGACCAGCTATGGCAGCTAATGCACGAACACGGATTTCCGGATAAACTGACACGGTTGATTAAAGCGACGATGGATCGGGTGATGTGCGTAGATCGAGTTTCAGGGGCATTCTCGAGTCCCTTCGAAACGCGCAGAGGGTTACGGCAATGTGATGGTCTTTCGTGGCTGTTATTCAACATCGCTTTGGAAGGGGTAATACGAAGAGCAGGGATTAATACGAGAGATACAATTTTCAATAAGTCCGTCCAGCTATTTGGCTTCGCCGACGACATAGATATTACGGAACTTAACTTTGAGAAGATGGAGGAAGCCTACATCAGACTGAAGAGGGAAGCTAAACGGATCGGACTAGTCATCAACTCGTCGAAAACGAAGAACATGATAGGAAGGGGTTCAAGAGAAGACAATGTGAGCCACCCACCTCGAGTTCGCATCAGTGGTGACGAAATCGAGGTGGTAGAAGAATTTGTGTACTTGGGCTCACTGGTGACTGCCGAAAATGATACTAGCAGAGAAATTCGAAGACGCATAGTGGCTGGAAAACCTTTTGTAATATTGAGCCAAACATCATTTGGCCAAATGGCCTAACACCAAATATACCACAAACACAAACCGGATCAGCCGCCTTATTGAGAAACCGATCACAGTGAACACATCGAATAGCATCTATATATCGATCTATTCTTCTGTCAATCTATCTGACTATGCGCATTTGGTACTCCAATTAGACATTGGAACTGCACAATTTACTTTCAAATCAGCTGGGTACATAAAGCTAGTATGTGATAAATGGATTGCGAGTGATTTGACTATGCGTCCAATTTGGGAATCTCGAGCTCGTTCAGTAGCCGCTAGGTTGCGAAGGCCGACGGAGGTCCTTCGTAGCGGGTATACCCCGTTAGGCATAAGTACGTTAGGCATAAGGACGTTAGGCATAAGTACGTTAGGCATAATGGACGTTAGGCATAACGGACCTTAGGCATAATGTACGTTAGGCATAATGGACGTTAGGCATAAAATGATCCAAAGAACAGCCTATGACATAAAGAAGGCGAATTATGCCAAACGTCCATTATGCCTAACGGACATATGCCTATATACAATCGATCGGGACCAGCTATGGCAGCTAATGCACGAACACGGATTTCCGGATAAACTGACACGGTTGATGAAAGGTACGATGGATCGGGTGATGTGCGTAGTTCGAGATTCAGGGGCATTCTCGAATCCCTTCGAAACGCGCAGAGGGTTACGGCAAAGTGATGGTCTTTCGTGTCTGCTATTCAACATTGCTTTGGAGGGAGTAATACGAAGGGCAGGGATTGACACGAGTGGTACGATTTTCACGAAGTCCGTCCAGTTATTTGGTTTCGCCGACGACATTGATATCATGGCACGTAACTTTGAGAGGATGGAGGAAGCCTACATCAGACTGAAAAGCGAAGCTAAACGGATTGGACTAGTCATCAACACGTCGAAGACGAAGTACATAATAGGAAGAGGCTCAAGAGAGGTCAATGTGAGCCACCCACCACGAGTTTCTATCGGTGGTGACGAAATCGAGGTGGTTGAAGAATTCGTGTACTTGGGCTCACTGGTGACCGCCGATAACGATACCAGCAGAGAAATTCGGAGACGCATAGTGGCTGGAAATCGTACGTACTTTGGACTCCGCAAGACGCTCCGATCGAATAGAGTTCGCCGTCGTACCAAACTGACTATCTACAAAACGCTTATAAGACCGGTAGTTCTCTACGGACACGAGACCTGGACGATGCTCGTGGAGGATCAACGCGCACTGGGAGTTTTCGAAAGGAAAATGCTGTGTACCATCTATGGTGGAGTGCACATGGTGGACGGTACGTGGAGGAGGCGAATGAACCACGAGTTGCATCAGCTGTTGGGAGAACCATCCATCGTTCACACCGTGAAAATCGGAAGGCTGCGGTGGGCCGGGCACGTAGCCAGAATGTCGGACAGTAATCCGGTGAAAATGGTTCTCGACAACGATCCGACGGGAACAAGAAGGCGAGGTGCACAGCGGGCAAGGTGGATCGATCAGGTGGAGGACGACTTGCGGACCCTCCGCAGACTGCATGGTTGGCGAAGTGCAGCCATGGACCGAGCTGAATGGAGAAGTCTTTTATGTGCAGCACAGGCCACTCCGGCCTTAGTCTGATGATAAATAAATAAACATTATGCCTAACGTCCGTTATGCCTAACGTCCATTATGCCTATCGTACTTATGCCTAACGTCCTTATGCCTAACGTACTTATGCCTAACGTCGCGGACCCCTTCGTAGCTTAGTTGGTTAAAGCACCAGTCTAGCGTACTGTAGGGTCATGGGTTCGAGTCCCATCGAAGGGAAAGTGGTTACCTCCAATACATTTTCCAAATCAATATCTTCCACATAACGTACATATTCACATATGAGTTTTCATAACATTGTAAATGGAACTGCACAATTTACTTTCAAATCAGCTGGGTACATAAAGCTAGTATGTGATAAATTTAATACAATGCAATCAGCATAATGTTTCCCATGTCCTTGCGCAATCGAAGAACAAGGATTGTAAACCCTGAGATGATCAGTTTGATTATTAATGCAGTCCACGATGCTTAGTTAGTTTAATGGAAATAAAATGACTACGGAGTACAGGATCTAAATTTTTAATAAAATATATTTCTCTGCTGAGAAACAAACGGACTAGTTTTCCATAAAAGGCGTTTTCCACGCGTGTCAATGAAAGAATCGTACAGCCTCAAAAGTTCAAATAAAATATAGCTGTTTGAATAATAGCCATAGGAATAATTAACTTTAAAAGTTACGAATTATCGCGTGGGACCGAAATCCATCCACCTCATGAGATATTAATACATCAAAGGGAGGTAAAGGTAATTATTTCGGAAATAATTTCTTATCATATTCAGATAGGTACTTGTCAGTAAGCTTTTAGGGCATTGAAATGGAAAGTAGGCTTTTAAATTAAAACAACAAAAATCAAAACCAAATCGCTACCCACCAACCGCAAGTTTCTGCCGCCATTTTTTTGCGGGTAGTACATAATTGCACCAAAGTAACTGTGTTTTATTTGCTGCTTGCGAATCATTACATAAGACAAACTGAATAGAAATCAAAAGGATTGCTTCTCAAGGTGCGTACTGAACTATTTACAGTGGTAGTTTAGTCAATCAGTCTGCTTAAATTTAAATATTTAGTTCAAAATAGCTGCTCGGATTTCAATCCTTTGATTCGAAATCGTTCCACGGTGGACGGATTTCGATTCATTAATAGTTGATTTAATTCATTATTTTATTATGTTTTCGTAGTTTTAAATGTGTAAATGTGAAACATTTCAAAAGTATAGAAGCCTTTATGTTCCTGTGTCAATGACAAACGTTTCATTTACATTCGATTCCTATTTTCTAGTGAATTTTCCATATACTAAGGTGCTTAATTGTATGGATTTTGATTTCCCAAGGTACTAGACCATTACGGTCTCCATTAAACTAGCAACTTCTAATCTTTCATGGCATCATATAAACGCTTTCATCGTGGGGCATAGGTTAGTGCAGGAAGATGAAAACCCACAACTGCGAGTTTCATTCCATAAATAATAACTTTCCGCAAAAAAAATCCCATCACAAATCATTAATAAAACATGACAAACTTTTTCCAGGATTTAACTTCTTCGTTCAAATTGATTCGAATTGTAAACATAAATTCCATAAATAATCAAAGCAAAATAAAACAAAAGCGTGAAAAATGACGGCTACATGAAAACTATTTCGGTTGGTATTCAACCCAGTTTTTGTTTTGTTTCGCTCTTCGGTTCCATCCGTTTTCCATTCATGTCGTATGCATTTTCGCTCAGTTTTCATTTGTGCGGTGCAAGTGGAAGCAAAATTTTTACTATTATGTGCGCTCTCATTCGGGTTTTGGCACTATCATGGAAAGCGAGATGCAATTGCATCACTTGCACCGAACATAAAGAATGTCTCCTACCACCCACTACCGACAATCCAACCAAGCAGACAACCAACGGCAACAACACTGCTCTGCCCCAGTTCCGCCCTTTCACCCACCCAAACCAGTCCACTTGGGCACGAAACTAGTTCGCTGTCTAAACGAATATCAGACACTTCACTATTGTATGAATTTAAAGCGATAAAAATACATAAAACAACGTTCATTTGCAATTTTCACATCTGTCTTTTCGGCACAAGCATCTTCGGATCGGTGCCAGGTTGCCTGGCCGGGAGTAGGTACCGCTCTGCTGCGAAAACTGAATCAGACTGCAAGTCACAAGAGTGGCACATAATCCGTTGATGCCTGACTTCGGATCGCAGCTTGAATAAATGGAAAGTGTATGCTGATAGAGGAGAATTGCTGACTCGAAACCGCAATTCTCGGGCAAATTGCCAATCCCGACCCCGCAAATAAATGGATGTTGTTTACTAACGGGTTGATTGGTTGAAATGTGTATCAATAAGTTGGTCTGTGTTATAAATCAGTTGATATTAATGTGATTGTATGACATGTCGACTGTTTAATAAACTTCAATTGTAACTCGTCAGTAAAGGTACACATTAGAAAAAAAAAAACCTTGAATAATCCACCTAGCAGTTAGTTACCCTTCTCGTGGATAGTCCAATTTGAAACGTTTTTAACAGAATAAAAATTCAACAATGGGACAGGTTTCTTCGTCGAACGCAACTTGTTGCGGTTAATAGTAAAAGCCAAAAAACGAGAATTTGCCATCATACATAGATACACACGCACTGACATCACATCAGCTCGTCGAGCTAAGCCAATTGATGTATCACACTATAGGTCACCGGGCTTCCTATGAAAGTTTGTTTCGGAGTAATCTAAAAGTCTTTCCAAACACTCAATTGTATGTGCATTCATTCAATAATCGTTACTGTACTAAGTAGACGAGACAAGCAAATAGCACATAAAAATAGAAACAGATGAACAGGAGGAAAGAATAACAGAAGAACAGAAAAACAGGAAAACAGAAGAAAAAACGAATTAAAGAACGAAATTCATTCAATTGCCACGGTTAAAGCTTGTTATTCATCGTCATTTTTGTATTTTTTCAGGTACGTAACTTTCGACTTTGGAATATCAAACTGGAAAATATTGGTATGTGCGTATTGAAAACAAAAATTTACTCGTTAAATCTATCTCGTGACAAATCTTTTTGAATATTATCTGTCTGACTGAAGGATTACATTGCAATGGGCATTTGGAAATGAGTGACTAATTGTTAACATTACCTCAAAGATTGCGTTGTTGTATTAAAACCACCGTAAAACTAGCCTACAAACGAATTCAGCGCATGTTAATGGGTCACTTATGGTAAAAGTGGCAAATGGTGCCATATCCAAAGAGACGGCAGTGACACATTCAAAGAATCTCGGTTTTGTATCATTCACCATGAGTTGTTTTACTTCTGCACACCTACTGTCATATTTCCACGACACCCTTGGAGAGCTCGCGAGTGTGTTGTTTCGAAGCACATCTTTTGTTGGGAGAAATTCTATAGGATTTTCGCTTGGTGGAATCCAAAGGAAAAAAATCTCATGCCACAAACGTTTACGTGGCAAATACGGTGCTGCTTAATTTTCCAAATGGAACAATTTTGTTCCTTTGGAAACTGCCATTCGGTTATGGCTTTTAGCAGTCACATGCAAGTAATGTTTCAATGCTCGGAGATACATTCAACTGCTGGGCGATTAATCATCGCGACTAAAAATATAAAAACATAACATCTGCGAAAGAAGAATGAGCAAACGGAAGAAAATTTAAACTCTATTCGTTTTTAATTTGCCAGAGTCGTGTTTACTGTACCTTTTGAAATTAATGAACTTTTGGAAAGAAAACAATGGTTTAAACAATTGCTCCAATTGCTGACGCTGCGTATAATATTCTGCAGGGTAACATGCCACAGTAATCTTAAGTTATTGCTTTAAGTTTTAAGCTGTGATGCAGCCTCTGTCTGTAGCTTGGTAGATAAGTAGATAAGCTTTGGGAATAACATTGCAATTTCTTCAGTAGCATCGATTTTTGAGGTTTCACTATAGTGACTATGTTTAGCTATTTCCGCCTTCCGAAGACGAGCCAGCCTAGGGCTGAAAGTCTGCTTAATAAAGACAAAAAAATATTTTCGCCTAAAGAACAGAAATGAGTAACGCTGTTCCTTTAGCAGTAAGAAAGTGTGTGAAAGTGTCAATTTGAAAAAACGGATTTTATCCCATTTCCAAGCACTTATTTCTATGTTTTGATTCTATTTGCAACGGAACAAGTTCAACCGCCCAGCATACATGCACCGGATCCGGTGCAGTGCAGCATAAACAAATCTGTTCACAAGCTGTCTGGTTGACTGACTGCAACCGCTGGTGTTGCTGCAGCAACATAGAATTAGAAACCAAACATGCGAAGTCGAACTCGAAAGCACCGGGAACAACGGACGTTGCGACGAATCACCAGCTGGTCGACAATTCGACTGAAAATAACCAATGCTGCTCTATTTTGGTAACATACTTCTGTCACCATTTGTCTTGTCGATTTTCGGTGACGACGATCCACTGGGTATGAAGAGGGAAGCTACATACGTTGGCAAAATTCGATGCGAATTCAAATAGGTTTATTGATCCAAGCCAAATAGAAACATGGGTTGCGCTGAGATGGGCATTGAAACGTTGCCATACAGGTACTGTTCGAAAGTGCACTCAACTCACGAAGTGCGCTAAAACCGAGTAGTCAACATTGACGAAACCAACAATGTATGGCTGGTTATTAATCAAAATTAGCAAAAGCTTGTAAATTGACGTCCTTCGATCAGGTGTCAGAGCTGCTACTTTAGCTAGAATTTTTAGAAAATATGAACTCGCACAGATGAGATCTATTAATACTTACTTTGTCGTCATCGCGTAATTAGAAAATGATCGCTTTGGCTTCGCATCAAATACACCGAATGCACATCAACGGCAAAGAATCTGCTGCTTAGTAGGTAGAATCAATAAGTGAGTCTTTCTAAAAATTTTACCAAATTGTTTGTAAATTAAATACCATGGGCGAACGAAATTTGCCCAGCACCTAAATTCAAATGAGATTTCAATAAATTAAACAGGATATCAGGTAATTAATGCTTAGATTATTATTATTATTATTTACTTATTTTCTTTGTTAATTATCTAATACATGCATTCATGTCCCGTGTTTAATCAATACTATCATACTTATACTGGGTTCGATTCCCGGTGCCGGTCTAGGCAATTTGGAAATCGGATTGGAAATTGTCTCGACTTCCCTGGGCATAAAAGTATCATCGTGTTAGCCTCATGATATACGACTGCAAAAATGGTAACCTGGCTTAGAAACCTCGCAATTAATAACTGTGGAAGTGCTTAATGAACACTAAGCTGCGAGGCGGCTCTGTCCCAGTGTGGGGATGTAATGCCAATAAGAAGAAGAAGAATGGCGGCTTGAGTTCCTCTGAATTTAACATTCAAGAGCTAGAAAACATTGGAACTCATCAAGTATGCCTTGATTCAATGATTATTTTTGAAGTAAATAAATAAATAAATGTTATCCACCTTTGGTGGCATCGGAAAATGGTTCCAGTGTCGTAATTTACTTTTAAATTTATTATTTGTATAATGTCTTATATATTCTAGGCTTGGACACAACGGACTGAAAGATCTTGGTGGTTTATTAATGATATCTAGGACGTTTAAAAAATCATCAGAAGCGACCAATTCCCAACCTATGCAGTGTATCACTCACATAAATCCTTATGAGAACATTGTGAGTATGGGAAATTCAATTTTTTATTATTATTATAGAGTTTTGGCACTTCCTCAGCAAGCGTGCTGGGAATTTTCACCTACCCCGGGCAATCTGAATGCCAAAGGGGATTAGGCTCTGTGGATCTCATTCGCTGGTTGACTTAAAATCCTATAATAAACGTTTGCACCGGATGTATTAGTTATGGTGGTTCAGGAATCTTCTTACGATGCTGCAAGTTCCAAGAACCACTGTCTTTTGGATGCTATGGAGGTTATGAGATAGTTCCAGCTCTCCTAAGGATCTCAGAAGAGATTTCGGGACGATTCCGGTTGCTGAGATTACAACCGGAATTATACGCACGTCCTCCAGGTGCCACATCTGCTTCAACTCCTCCGCCAAGTCGTGGTACTTCGTTATCTTGTTGGAGAATGTTGTTTGGACATTATGGTCTAGCGGTACAGCAATGTCGATGAGGGTTACCCGCTTCATCCTTTTGTCGTAGACCACAATATCGGACCGATTGGCACGAATGAGGACATCCGTTATAATCTCGCGATCCCAGTACAGCTTCACGAAACTATTTTCCAGAACCGGGACAGGCACATATTTGTAGTAGGCGACAAACTGGTTAACCAAGTTGTGCTTTAAAGCAAGCTGTTGGTGCACAATCTTGGCTACTTCGTTATGACGACCGAGATAGGCTGAATCAGCTAAGGCTGAACACCCGGACACGATATGTTCGATCGTCTCTCCTACTGAATTGCACTTCCTGCAGCGGTCCTCCACGTTTTCGTGCAATATATAGTGCCGATAGTTCTTCGTCGCAATTACCCGGTCCTGGATGGCTACCATGAATCCTTCTGTTTCCGAGAAGAGTTCACCCCGCACCAGCCACGTATTCGACGCCGCTTTGTCGATATATTCCAGCTCCAGTTGATGGGGGTGCGTCCCATGTAACTCCTTCTGCTTCCACGATGCGATCATCTCGTCGACAGATTTGATGTCGCAATTCAGCTGATAGTCCTCCTGCGCCAGATGCAGGGCACTGAATCCGTGGTCAGCTTCACACACAGCGCGATAGATTTCGTGGCAGTTCTGGCTTTCCACGAAGTATCTTCACAACTGCTGGATATGGGAAACACATAGTGTTTGTATATCGGTGACGCCTCTTCCTCCTACTGTACGTGGCAGGGTGACTCTCTCAATGGACGATTTTGGATGGCGCATGCGATGCTTAGTGAACGCCACTCGTACTGCTCGTTCTAACGCCTCCAAGTCAGTCTTGGTCCACTTCACCACCCCGAAACTGTATGTCAACAAGGGCACAGCAAACGTGTTTATCGCCTTCACCTTGTTGCCGGCCGACAAGAGGCTCTTCAAAATACCGTTGACACGATGCAAGAACTTTTCCTGCAGCTCTTTCTTGATCGTCGTATGGCGGATTCCTTTCAGTTGCAGGAAACCTAGGAACTTGTACGTTTCGCCTTCAACCATGTTTCGAATCTCCTCCTGTTCCTTGACGCGGAAACTGTCGGCATCCACCAGGTGACCCCGGTGTAGATGTATAGATCGACATTTATCGATACCAAACTCCATCCGGATGTCGTTGCTGAATACCGTTACAAGCCGCAGAAATTGGTGCAGCTTCTCCACAGATTCCGCAAACAGCTTCAAGTCGTCCATAAAGAAGGTGTGGGTAATGTTTGTACTCCTTTCCCCACCCTTCAAATGATAGCCATAGTTGTGTTGGTTGAGTGCTCTGCTAAGAGGGTTCATGGCAAGGCAAAACCATAGAGGACTAAAGGTATCGCCTTGGAATATGCCCCTCCTGATGCTGAGAGTCCTGGACCGTAACACCTTTTCTCCGTCGGTAATGTGTAGGGATGTGCTCCACATCCCCATAGCGTGCTGTATTAGCCTGATGACGTTACCGTCTATCTCATACAACTGCAGTACCATAAGAAGGTGCGAGTGAGGTACTGAATCGTATGCCTTTTTATAGTCGATATACGCCATGCTCAGGTTCCTTTGCTTGTGGGTGGCCTGCCCAACAACGACTGCATCAATGACAATCTGACCCTTGCAGCCTCGTGTGTTGCGTCGACAATCCTTTTTTCCTCGGTCATCAGGTCGTTGACGTCGCAATGGCTCTGCACTTCTAGATTTTACCGATGACAGCACTTTGTACAGACTCGAAAGGTACGTTATTGGCTGGGTTCAAAGTCTTTCGATCCTTCAGCAGAAGATAAGTGGCACCCTAGTGATGAATTCCGTTAGCTGCTCGTGGTTAGCTATTACCGTGTTTAAGCATTCCGCCATCCGCCCGTGGACCGTTGTGAGTATTTTATACCAGAAATTATGCACAAAATCGGGTCCTGGTGCAGCCCAATTCCTGGTATACCGAGTAGCCTCACGTATGTCTTGGGCGGTCACGTTGATAGCGGTCATGTCTCCAATTCCACCACAATATTGCTCTTCTTCTGCCATCCACACCCCATCGCCGTTGTGTATGACGGGGTTCTCCCATAGATTGGACCAAAACTGCGTGACTTCTCCAATCTCCGGAAGGCCCTCGCCAAAATCGGCTTTGTCGTTTCGGATGTGGTTGTAGAACTCCCTTTCGTTGATGTTGAACATTCGATTTTGCTCCTTCCTCTTCGAACATTCTCCATAACGTCGCAGTCGTTTAGCAAGAGCACTCAACCGCTGTACATGGGTGTCGAGGATCTCAGTTATGTTCGCCTCGGTGAGATCACGGAGTTCTGTGGGTTTCACAATTTCAGCAACATTCCGAACTAGCCTGGTTGATCGATTCCCCTGCTTGTACTGTGTTAATCGATCAACCTTTGACCGCAGTGTGGCGATGCGGGTCTCCAGACGTCGCATCCACGCGGGTTTTCGTGCTTTGGGGCGTGCGCGTCCATCACTCTCACCTTGTGGGCGCGTTCGCAATCCCAACGTTCTTACAACAGCCACTGCAGCCGAATACACGATAAATTGCAGCTCCTCAAGGTTCTCCACGGTTTCCAAGTACTGTGGCAAAATATCCTGGTTAAGGATGCTTACTGTACTCATCAACCGATAGGAGTACTGCAACTTGGGTATCCGGTGTCGGGACATGGGGTCTCTCCCACGGAACTTTGTAACTGCTGTGCCCATATGATTAGCTAGTTCGTCCTTCAATTGCTGTCGTTGCAATTCCACTGTTGGCCCTGGAGCGGCGGGTGCAATCGAATCGCGACGGTTACTTGCGATTGATGCATCCAACCCAACAGAACTCCTTCTCGACGTATCGCTCGATCTTGCCTCCTCCTCCTCTCCTAATTCCCTCTGCACTTCCCGCTTGATGTACTCTACGTCTTCTGGAGTCAGCATATTATGTGACATAATAGCTCTCTGGCGTGTGTACAACTTGTTCTGGTCAAGCTGGGGTGCAAACCGAGGGAACCTCTCATTGAACATCTCCAGCATCGCCGGTCTGCCGGACATATCCGTCTCCATCCTGGTGCAAACGTAGTAGCAACGGATCACGTACTGATTCATCTCCCTTGTCCACATGATCCGTTGCCGTCGGCGGCCCGCCAACGTGAGTGATTGACGTCGATCAACCACAGCAACATCAGCAGGTGCAGCATTGCCTTGGTGATTTCTTCTGCTGCCGTTTCTGTTTTGCCTTGTCGGCACGGGCTGAGCCCGATGACTAGAGGGTCGCTGTTGCACCTCTCCTTCCTCTAGCCGCTGGCCGCTCGCTCTGTCCCCCGTTCCAGGACCAGCTCCAGTAGGGGCTCCCTCCTCGGGCAATCGCAATTATTATTATTATTATTATTATTATTATTTATTGTCAACAGGTGAAATAGACACCCCAATGACCGCTATCTTAAAATAAATACATTAACTACGTACATACGTTAGCTTATAGTCAAGAGCGAAAAATATACTGAAAATTACACTTATTTGTTTCTCGCGACACATTAAAATCAAACACAGAATAACACGTAGGGAAAGAGGTGGTAAAATGAACAGTGGGCTATATTAATATTTAAACACTATTTAGGCGTATATTAATCATGCACACGTTTTCCTCGAAATAAAATAAGGTACCTGAGCTAATGTTTTGGTTTTGAGACCAAACGAATAGCTATTACTATCCAAAATATCAAACGAGGCCGTAAAAAAAGGGTCTGATGTAATTTTTAACCATTTTTCCGCAAGCTTTAAGTCTTAATAAATTCATAATAACATTGATTCAAACCTGTTATAACCACAGCGGCAAATAGGACAACCTTCACAAAGATGTTGCAGGGGTAAATAGTAAAATTATTGGTTTGCATAGTTAGAGGAAGAGTTATTTATCACAAGGCGCGTATGGGGGTAAAATGAATACTTGGATCAAACTTTCACAAATTTATGATAAAAGTTGTGCAATTGTGAAGCGGAAGTTCAAGAAACAAACCATATCAAATAACCAAGATAAAACTTTCAATATGTAAATCTTATATATAAAAATGAAATAGTCTGTGTTCGTATCCGCATAGCTCGTAAACGGCTGGATGGATTTTTTTCATTTCTTCAGCAGAAACATTCGTTATAGTTTCCGACGAGTTCATATGATATTTCCTAATGCGAAAATTACGAGTAAAGTTGAGCAAATCGTGAAAAACTAAAATTGTGATTCCTATGCGAACTTTGCATAGGAAAATTCTCGCCTACTATGCAGGACAACGTCTGCCGGGTCAACTAGTTTAATTTAAAAATAAATGATTTTTCAAAACTTTCCTTCTTCTTTCTATTATATTGATAATTAAAAGCTTTTCAAAAGTTATACCAGATTTTTCAAAAGGCTCTCATAATCTTAACTAGTTATATATACAGTGCCCTAGTTAAAAAAAGAAAATTAAATGTTTCAAAAGGGTTTTAGAAGCGATGTTCATTTTACCACCAGGCAGTGTTCATTTTACCCGCACTATTTTTGTACATACGAAATTTCGATGTTTTTTATTTCGATGAAAAACTAAGTAGAACAATGTTTATTAGCCTAAAAATTGTTCAGTGCAATAAGAATATGAGTTAAATTGTTGGACCAAGTGGTAAAACTAGCAAATTATCCTCGTTTTATGATTAAATTCAACGCAAGTCCTTAACGTGTTCATTTTACCACCTGTTCCCCTATTGAATAAGCGGGACATGCTTCGGACCGGCTCATGTAGTCCATAGTTAGTTCTGGCTGCAGGGAGATTGATGAACGAGTGCGATCGGAGATTACGGCGGCGAGTGTTGATGTCCAGCAAGCTGAGCAACGTAGGGCAGTCAATGTTTCCTTGTAGAAGATCACCGATGAAGCAGGCCTTAGCCACGTTACGCCTTGCATCAAGAGAGTCGAGGTTAATAAGCTAATTTACCTACGTCCTTCAACTGTAATTGAAGTAGTTATACTTATAAACTAATTAAACTGCAGTAAAAGTTCCGGATACGATGGCATTTCAGTAAAACTATTGAAAAGTAATCCACTGAAATTTGATGAAATATTAACCAAATTGTTAAATTTAATCATAACGAATGGTTGCTATCCAGATTGTTTGAAAATAGCAAAAGTTACACCAGTTTTTAAAGCGGGAGAAACAACTGCAGCAAGTAATTATAGGCCAATATCGACACTATCCGTTTTCACAAAGGTCTTGGAGAAACTTCTAGTATCAAGACTTCTTTCTTTCTTTAATCATAATAATGTGTTGTATAATCTGCAATATGGGTTCAGACGCGGGTGTAGTACTACATAGTACGGTTATTGTTGAACTAGTGGATATATAGTTGGAACTCGTTTTCTGGATCTACAGAAAACTTTTGATACACTCAACCACGATATTCTTTTGAATAAACTAGAGCGGCACGGTATAAGGGGCCGTCCAGAAACCACGTGGTCATATATGGGGGGAGGAGGGGGTTTGCAAAATGACCACGATAAGCCACATGGGGGGAGGGGGGGTGTTGCCCTCGAACCACGTGGTCTTTTTTTATACGAAAAGTTTTTGGTGAATAACAATAGCGGTGTAAAAAATACAAATCATTAAACGCAAAGCGCATCTTAGAATCGATGCCCACGTAGCGTCTTTTCAACTCAGCGTTGAAAAGACGTAGGTGTGCATCGAAAATAACCGGTAACGCAGCGTCGGTCGCAACGTCGATGCGTATCTGCGTTATTTGACCAGCCCATTTCCATAAAAAAATAAACGAAAAAACAGGTTGCGATTCAGTCTCAATTTCCACAAAAAAATTGGAAAGGAAAAATAGGAAAATATAAAGAAAAAATGCGCCGCGCCACCGCCGCAGATGGTTTTTGGCATCACGCCGCCGACACTTTTGCATTAGCGGACTGCAGCTACAATTTTGAAAAATGTTCATGTTTTTACAATAATCCAAGAAAAACTTGAAAAGAATTTCTTGTGGATATTCAGGAAAAATCCAGTAAAGAAATTGCCTGTAAAAACTTTGACTTTACTTCATACAATCCTGATAAAGTGCTGGCATTCCGAATGATTTTTGAACAATTCTCTGTGAAAAATTTTGCTTGGAAATTTTGCTACAAATTGTTAATGAAAAAAAAAACAACTCCAGCGTAAATTCCGAAAAAAATTTCAACAATAATAAATTAGCACTTGTGAAAGCAAAAACTGCAATTGTGAAATAAGAATTTTTCATAAAGAAATCAAAATGTTCCACGAAAAAAGTTCAAAATTTTCATGAATAAATCAATATTAGCAATATCAATATTAGCAAACAATTACAAAAATTTTCACAAAATAGATATTTTTTTCTACACATAATCTCTATATAATAAAAATGAGATTTCCTTCCTGACGATTTAACTCGCGAACGGGTTGACCGATTTGCAAGATTTTCCCCTAATCGATTCGTTTTGGGATCCGCAAGGTTTGTATATACAAAAAGTTTGTGAATTTAACGGGGAAATGTAAAAAGTCATTAAAATACAATTTTTGGTCAGCTTTTGAGGAAAAGAAAACAAACGCACGGAAATTGACATTTGCAACACCTGGGCAATGCTACATCAATAAAGAGCAATAAAAAATAAGAAAATAAGAAAGAAAAGCAACCAAATTAATAAAATTTTCCATGAACTTCAAACGGGTTAATAAGGGAAAAATGCTTAATTTTATTGCTTTTTTATATTCTTTGATAGAAAATTTCCTTTTTTTTCAATGCTCATTATTGATTTTTTCATGAAAAGGTTTTAATTTTTTGTTAAAAAAATATTTATTTTGTTGAAAATTATGTAATATTTTTTTTCTTATATTGATTTATTTATGGAATGTTTGTATTTTTTCCGTGGAACATTTTGATTTCTTTATGGAAAATTCTTCTTTTATGTTTGTAATTTTTGGTTTTAAAAGTGTTAATTTATTTTTGTTTTGTGGAAAATTCTTAATTGTTTATGGAAATTTTGCATTATTTGTAGAAAATTTGATATTTTTTTATTGATAATTCCATGATTTCTTTATTGGACATTTCCTAATTGTTATGGAAATTTTTTAAAATTGTTTGGGCTGAGTTTTCATTTCAGTCGATATCGTATCTTAGAACATCGACTCATGAAAGGTCTTGAAAGTAATAAATGAAATCGCATCGGCTCAATGGACCTGCTGGACCTGCTTAGCGATGCACGGATATATCGCTCAGGACTTGGTTAATCGGATCGTTTCAAAACTCCGTAATATCATGTCTTGGGACATTTTGTTTCTTGACATGATTTTTGATACTTTCGAGGATATGTACTTCAGAGCAGTTTGGCCTATGACACCCGAAAAAAGTACGACTTTTTAGTTCTTTCTATACTAGTGATGGCAAGATCGAGTGGAAACCCCTAAATATGTACGTTAAATCCTTGTAAAAAAATCGTCCAGAGAGGGTTAAATACCAAAATATAACAATAAATTCTAGAATACCAAAAGGAACCCAAAGATATTAAAGACTGTAGATTTAAAATGAAAACTTGCATTTTAAGCCAAAACTGTATAATTCAGGCAAAGGAATATTAACACGTACGTCCCCAACCCCCATTTTACGACAAAACTCAAAATTCAAAACCACGCAGCTCAGCCAATTTCTAACGGATTTTCAAGCAATCTTCTGGAATCGATCACAAAATTCCTATAGTTTTAGGAACCGAGGTCAATTTTTGTGCAATGGCCATGGTTCCGGATATATTCCGGGGAGTACTGGGGTTACCTCCCTCCCGGAAAAAATGGTCACTGGCAGATCGACTTCGAAATCCATCGTGCGACGTGTCAAACTTCATGATTTTGCAAAACAAGTACACTGGAGTACATTTCGGCGATTTTCGACCGAATTGGCCACCCTCCAGCTGCTTCCAGGGCCTGGTTCCCTAGGGGAAGTGGCCAATTTTCGTTCAATCTTGGAACCCATCTTGCGACATATCAAACTTCATGATTTTGCAAAACAAGTACACTGGAGTACATTTCGGCGACTTTCGATCGAATTGGCCACCCTCCGGGTACTTCCAGGGCCTGGTTCCCTAGGGGAAGTGGCCAATTTTCGTTCAATCTTGGAACCCATCTTGCGACATGTCAAACTTCATGATTTTGCAAAACAAGTACACTGGAGTACATTTCGGCGACTTTCGATCGATTTGGCCACCCTCCGAGTACTTCCAGGGCCTGGTTCCCTAGGGGAAGTGGCCAATTTTCGTTCAATCTTGGAACCCATCTTGCGACATATCAAACTTCATGATTTTGCAAAACAAGTACATTGGAGTACATTTCGGCGATTTCCGATCAAATTGGCCACCCTCCGGGTACTTCCAGGGCCTGGTTCCCTTGGGGAAGTGGCCAATTTTTGTTCCTTCTTGGAACCCATCTTGCGACATATCAAACTTCATGATTTTGCAAAACAAGTACATTGGAGTACATTTCGGCGATTTCCGATCAAACTGGCCTTCCTTTCGGGTACTTCCAGGGCCTGGTTCCCTAGGGGAAGTGGCCAATTTTCGTTCAATCTTGGGGTACTTCCAGGTAGGCCTGTGCGCTGGTGAAATTTTACCGGCGGTGGCGTGATAGATCATTTTCAGGCGGCGGCGTCACGCCGTTGGTGATCAGCGGTGGCGTGGATCGGCGTGAACCAGTTTCAAGCGCCAAAACTTGTTCAGAAGTTCGTCAAAGAATTCTTCCAGAAGTTCCTCCACTAGTTTTTTTTAAAAGATCGTCAAGAAATTCCTTTGGACATTCCTCCGTAAGTGCCTATGGGAAGTTCCTCCAGAAACTCCTCCCGGATTTCGTCTGGAAGAACCTTCGGAGGAACCTCCGGAGAAACTCCAGTTCCTCCAGGAATTCCTCCGGAAGTTCCTCCAGGAATTCCTCCGGAAGTTCCTCCAGGAATTCCTCCGGAAGTTCCTCCAGGAATTCCTCCGGAAGTTCCTCCAGGAATTCCTCCGGAAGTTCCTCCAGGAATTCCTCCGGAAGTTCCTCCAGGAATTCCTCCGGAAGTTCCTCCAGGAATTCCTCCAGAAGATCCTCCAGGAATTCCTCCGGAAGTTCCTCCAGGAATTTCTCCGGGAATTCCTCCGAAAGTTTCTCCGAAAGTTCCTCCGGGAATTCCTCCGGAAGTTTCTTTGGTAATCCTCCGGAAGTTCCTCCAGGAATTCCTCCGGAAGTTCCTCCAGGAATTCCTCCGGAAGTTCCTCCGAAGTTCCTCCAGGAATTCCTCCGGAAGTTCCTCCAGGAGTTCCTCCGAAGTTCCTTCAGAAATTCCTCCGGAAGTTCGTACGGGAATTCCTCCGGAAGTTCCTCCAGGAATTCCTCCGGAAGTTCCTCCAGGAATTCCTCCGGAAGTTCCTCCAGGAATTCCTCCGGAAGTTCCTCCAGGAATTCCTCCGGAAGTTCCTCCAGGAATTCCTCCGGAAGTTCCTCCAGGAATTCCTCCGGAAGTTCCTCCAGGAATTCTTCCGGAAGTTCCTCCAGGAATTCCTCCGGAAGTTCCTCCAGGAATTCCTCCGGAAGTTCCTCCAGGAATTCCTCCGGAAGTTCCTCCAGGAATTCCTCCGGAAGTTCCTCCAGGAATTCCTCCGGAAGTTCCTCCAGGAATTCCTCCGGAAGTTCCTTCAGGAATTCCTCCGCATGATATGTCGCAAGATGGGTTCCAAGATTGAACGAAAATTGGCCACTTCCCTAAGGGAACCAGGCCCTGGAAGTACCCGGAGGGTGGCCAATTTGATCGGAAATCGCCGAAATGTACTCCAATATACTTGTTTTGCAAAACCATGAAGTTTGATATGTCGCAAGACCTCCGGAGAAACTCCAGTTCCTCCAGGAATTCCTCCGGAAGTTCCTCCAGGAATTCCTCCGGAAGTTCCTCCAGGAATTCCTCCAGAAGTTCCTCTAGGAATTCCTCCGGAAGTTCCTCCAGGAATTCCTCCGGAAGTTCCTCCAGGAATTCCTCCGGAAGTTCCTCCAGGAATTCCTCCGGAAGTTCCTCCAGGAATTCCTCCGGAAGTTCCTCCAGGAATTCCTCCGGAAGTTCCTCCAGGAATTCCTCCGGAAGTTCCTCCAGGAATTCCTCCGGAAGTTCCTCCAGGAATTCCTCCGGAAGTTCCTCCAGGAATTCCTCCGAAGTTCCTCCAGGAATTCCTCCGAAGTTCCTCCAGGAATTCCTCCGAAGTTCCTCCAGGAATTCCTCCGGAAGTTCCTCCAGGAATTCCTCCGGAAGTTCCTCCAGGAATTCCTCCGGAAGTTCCTCCAGGAATTCCTCCGGAAGTTCCTCCAGGAATTCCTCCGCAAGTTCCTCCAGGAATTCCTCCGCAAGTTCCTCCAGGAATTCCTCCGAAGCTCATCCGGGAATTCCTCCGGAAGTTCCTCCAGGAATTCCTCCGAAGTGCCTCCAGGAAGTTCTCCGGAAGTTCCTCCAGGAATTCCTCCGGAAGTTCCTCCAGGAATTCCTCCGGAAGTTCCTCCAGGAATTCCTCCGAAGTTCCTCCAGGAATTCCTCCGGAAGTTCCTCCAGGAATTTCTCCGAAGTTCCTCCAGGAATTCCTCCGAAGTTCCTCCAGGAATTCCTCCGAAGTTCCTCCAGGAATTCCTCCGAAGTTCCTCCAGGAATTCCTCCGGAAGTTCCTCCAGGAATTTCTCCGGAAGTTCCTCCAGGAATTCCTCCGGAAGTTCCTCCAGGAATTCCTCCGGAAGTTCCTCCAGGAATTCCTCCGGAAGTTCCTCCAGGAATTCCTCCGGAAGTTCCTCCAGGAATTTCTCCGGAAGTTCCTCCAGGAATTCCTCCGGAAGTTCCTCCAGGAATTCCTCCGGAAGTTCCTCCAGGAATTCCTCCGGAAGTTCCTCCAGGAATTCCTCCGGAAGTTCCTCCAGGAATTCCTCCGGAAGTTCCTCCAGGAATTCCTCCGGAAGTTCCTCCAGGAATTCCTCCGGAAGTTCCTCCGGAAGTTCCTCCAGGAATTCCTCCGGAAGTTCCTCCAGGAATTCCTCCGGAAGTTCCTCCGGAAGTTCCTCCAGGAATTCCTCCGGAAGTTCCTCCAGGAGTTCCTCCGGAAGTTCCTTCAGGAATTCCTCCGGAAGTTCCTCCAGGAACTCCTCCGGAAGTTCCTCCAGGAATTCCTCCGGAAGTTCCTCCAGGAATTCCTCCGCATGATATGTCGCAAGATGGGTTCCAAGATTGAACGAAAATTGGCCACTTCCCTAAGGGAAGCCGGCCCTGGAAGTACCCGGAGGGTGGCCTATTTGATCGGAAATCGCCGAAATGCACTCCAATATACTTGTTTTGCAAAACCATGAAGTTTGATATGTCGCAAGACCTCCGGAGAAACTCCAGTTCCTCCAGGAATTCCTCCAGAAGTTCCTCTAGGAATTCCTCCGGAAGTTCCTCCAGGAATTCCTCCGGAAGTTCCTCCAGGAATTCCTCCGGAAGATCCTCCAGGAATTCCTCCGGAAGTTCCTCCAGGAATTCCTCCGGAAGTTCCTCCAGGAATTCCTCCGGAAGTTCCTCCAGGAATTCCTCCGGAAGTTCCTCCAGGAATTCCTCCGGAAGTTCCTCCAGGAATTCCTCCGGAAGTTCCTCCAGGAATTCCTCCGGAAGTTCCTCCAGGAATTCCTCCGGAAGTTCCTCCAGGATTCCCTCCGGAGTTCCTCCAGGAATTCCTCCGGAAGTTCCTCCAGGAATTCCTCCGGAAGTTCCTCCAGAAATTCCTCCGGAAGTTCCTCCAGGAATTCCTCCGGAAGTTCCTCCAGGAATTCCTCCGGAAGTTCCTCCAGGAATTCCTCCAGAAGTTCCTCCAGGAATTCCACCGAAGTTCCTCCAAGAATTCCTCCGATAGTTCCTCCAGGAATTCCTCCGATAGTTCCTCCAGGAATTCCTCCGGAAGTTCCTCCAAGAATTCCTCCGGAAGTTCCTCCAGGAATTCCTCCGGAAGTTCCTCCAGGAATTCCTCCGGAAGTTCCTCCAGGAATTCCTCCGGAAGTTCCTCCAGGAATTCCTCCGGAAGTTCCTCCAGGAATTCCTCCGGAAGTTCCTCCAGGAATTCCTCCGGAAGTTCCTCCAGGAATTCCTCCGGAAGTTCCTCCAGGAATTCCTCCGGAAGTTCCTCCAGGAATTCCTCCGGAAGTTCCTCCAGGAATTCCTCCGGAAGTTCCTCCAGGAATTCCTCCGGAAGTTCCCCAGGAATTCCTCCGAAGTTCCCCAGGAATTCCTCCGGAAGTTCCCCAGGAATCCCTCCGAAAGTTTCTCCAGGTATTCCTCCGAAAACTTATCCAGGAATTCCTCCGGAAGTTCCTCCAGGAATTCCTCCGGAAGTTCCTCCAGGAATTCCTCCGGAAGTTCCTCCAGGAATTCCTCCGGAAGTTCCTCCAGGAATTCCTCCGGAAGTTCCTCCAGGAATTCCTCCGGAAGTTCCTCCGGAAGTTCCTCCAGGAATTCCTCCGGAAGTTCCTCCAGGAATTCCTCCGGAAGTTCCTCCAGGAATTCCTCCGGAAGTTCCTCCAGGAATTCCTCTGGAAGTTCCTCCAGGAATTCCTCCGGAAGTTCCTTCAGGATTTCCTCCGGAAGTTCCTCCAGGAATTCCTTCGGAAGTTCCTCCAGGAATTCCTCCGGAAGTTCCTCCAGGAATTCCTCCGGAAGTTCCTCCAGGAATTCCTCCGGAAGTTCCTCCAGGAATTCCTCCGGAAGTTCCTCCAGGAATTCCTCCGGAAGTTCCTCCAGGAATTCTTCCGCATGATATGTCGCAAGATGGGTTCCAAGATTGAACGAAAATTGGCCACTTCCCTAAGGGAACCAGGCCCTGGAAGTACCCGGAGGGTGGCCAATTTGATCGGAAATCGCCGAAATGTACTCCAATGTACTTGTTTTGCAAAATCATGAAGTTTGATATGTCGCAAGATGGGTTCCAATATTGAACGAGAATTGGCCACTTCCCCTACGGAACCAGGCCCTGGAAGTACCCGGAGGGTGCCCAATTCGATCGAAAGTCGCCGAAATGTACTCCAGTGTACTTGTTTTGCAAAATCATGAATTTTGATATGTCGCAAGATGGGTTCCAAGATTGACCAAAAATGGGCCCCTTTCCCTTAGGGAACCAGTCCCTGGAAGTACCCGGAGGGTGGCCAATTCGATCGAAAGTCGCCGAAATGTACTCCAGTGTACTTGTTTTGCAAAATCATAAAGTTTGATATGTCGCAAGATGGGTTCCAAGATTGAACGAAAATTGGCCACTTCCCCAAGGGAACCAGGCCCTGGAAGTACCCGGAGGGTGGCCAATTTGATCGGAAATCGCCGAAATGTACTCCAGTATACTTGTTTTGCAAAATCATGAAGTTTGACATGTCGCAAGACGGGTTTCAACATTGAATGAAAATTGGCCACTTCCCCTAGGGAACCAGGCCCTGGAAGCAGCTGGAGGGTGGCCAATTCGGTCGAAAATCGCCGAAATGTACTCCAGTGTACTTGTTTTGCAAAATCATGAAGTTTGACACGTCGCACGATGGATTTCGAAGTCGATCTGCCAGTGACCATTTTTTCCGGGAGGGAGGTAACCCCAGTACTCCCCGGAATATATCCGGAACCATGGCCATTGCACAAAAATTGACCTCGGTTCCTAAAACTATAGGAATTTTGTGATCGATTCCAGAAGATTGCTTGGAAATCCGTTAGAAATTGGCTGAGCTGCGTGGTTTTGTCGCCGAAAGTCGCCGAAATGTACTCCAGTGTACTTGTTTTGCAAAATCATGAATTTTGATATGTCGCAAGATGGGTTCCAAGATTGACCAAAAATGGGCCCCTTTCCCTTAGGGAACCAGGCCCTGGAAGTACTCGGAGGGTGGCCAAATCGATCGAAAGTCGCCGAAATGTACTCCAGTGTACTTGTTTTGCAAAATCATGAAGTTTGATATGTCGCAAGATGGGTTCCAAGATTGAACGAAAATTGGCCACTTCCCCTAGGGAACCAGGGCCTGGAAGTACCCGGAGGGTGGCCAATTCGATCGAAAGTCGCCGAAATGTACTCCAGTATACTTGTTTTGCAAAATCATGAAGTTTGACATGTCGCAAGACGGGTTTCAACATTGAATGAAAATTGGCCACTTCCCCTAGGGAACCAGGCCCTGGAAGCAGCTGGAGGGTGGCCAATTCGGTCGAAAATCGCCGAAATGTACTCCAGTGTACTTGTTTTGCAAAATCATGAAGTTTGACATGTCGCACGATGGATTTCGAAGTCGATCTGCCAGTGACCATTTTTTCCGGGAGGGAGGTAACCCCAGTACTCCCCGGAATATATCCGGAACCATGGCCATTGCACAAAAATTGACCTCGGTTCCTAAAACTATAGGAATTTTGTGATCGATTCCAGAAGATTGCTTGGAAATCCGTTAGAAATTGGCTGAGCTGCGTGGTTTTGAATTTTGAGTTTTGTCGTAAAATGGGGGTTGGGGACGTACGTGTTAAGGACATTGTGTTACGGTTCTGATTAGAATCATAGAATCTTGGCATAATGAAGAGAGTTTTGAGATTCTGAATGAAACTTGTATGCCCTTAGAAAAACCTTCAGTTCAGTTCAGATGCTTCGCTGAGGTTAATATATCTTAAGAATTTCCAGTACCTCCAGAGCTACGGAATATCCCAAATACTCCTAGGAATCTATAGGGATATTCAGTGGTAAACTTCATAATTATTTTAAAAAAAATCATAAATAAAGAAATTATATAGGGATATTTTGGAATATTTCTAAACCATTACAAATTTTTCTCAAAATTTTTATAACATATTCGTGAGTCCACATTTTTTTGTTTCCTCCTGATGCATCGAAGGTGTGCGAGTTCTAGATATACTAATACCTGATACACATTACAATATGATAACATAATCAAAATGTTCGAATTCATGAAAATTTATAATTTCCATGCTGGGTTTAGTTTGATTTGGAATCAGTTAAAATTGTCCATCTTCAAAATTGATCGGATTAACCATATGTTTTAGTTATATATGGTTTTTAAAAAAAATTACTTGAAAAAAACCACGTGGTCAAAGGGGGGGAAAGGGGGGGTATGCCAAATGACCACGATAAGCCACATGGGGGGAGGGGGTGTTAAAAATCTTCGAAAATATGACCACGTGGTTTCTGGATGGCCCCTAAGAGGGGTCGCCAAATCTGTAATCGCTAGTTACTTATAGAACAGGAAATATTGGAGTACCTCAGGGCAGCAATATTGGCCCATTGTTATTTTTGGTGTACGTAAACGACATTCCCAAGCAGCACGCGCAACATCTTACAAATAGGGGTTTGTTCCTAATAGATTGCATTGAAGACACTGGCAATACATCGAGTCACATTAAAGGCACTCCCAATTTCAGAAAATCACAATGTTTTATTTCCGTTTAAGTGGCGTCGCAATATTCTACCCATCTGACTTCTTGGGTGGTTTAAAATTCGATGTGTTTCATATCAGAAACAAAACAGATAAGTTGCAGAATTAATAACACTTCGGTTCATTGCTGTTACGACAATGTTTCTGATATGTTGCAAAACACTTTGAGCTCAGCTGAGCAGTATTTTATTTTTGACAGTCCCCTGCATGTTCCGTATAAGGTACAATGAAGTTACAAATGACTTTGTTGTTTATGTAGTGCACTTGTAGCAGAATCCCCAAATAGAATTGTTGGTGTGATGGTTATAGTAGAAGGTTGCAAATCTCAAGGTCCATGGTTCGATTCCCGGTTGGTTTTTGTGTTTTTATTTTCATTGTAGCCGCAAGATGTTGCAAATAGGCTCCACCTCTTGCGCTTTTTGTGTCACAAAGGAGTTCCAAATACGATGCGTTGTGCATAAATCAGACCTTTAGTAAGTCACACCACAGTTGTTGTTACTCACTGAGAAACAAGAGGTGTTGCTTGGGTTGGTTTCCTCAATTTAAAACACCATCTGTCCGGCATTCTTGCAACATGCCCTGCCCATTGTACCCTTCCGGCTTTAGCTACCTTCTGGATACTGGGTTCGCCGTAGAGCTGGGCGAGCTCATGGTTCATGGTTCACACACCGTCTTATTGCACACCGCCAAAGATGGTCCTAAGCACCCGTCTCTCGAATACTCCGAGTGCTTGCAAGTCCTCTTCGAGCATTGTCCATGTTTCATGTCTGTAGAGGACAACCGGTCTTATTAACGTCTTGTACATGACACATTTGGTGCGGTGGCGAATCTTTTTTGATACGCCTTCGTATTTCACGACTGAAAACGATGACACTGCTATCTTTTATCCAAATCGAAGCGCGAAAAGTATTAGCAAAACATACTTTTGCATATAAACAATAAAGACGGATCCATAAAAAAAACGATCCATAAACAACATCTGAATGTTCCATAAAACGTTACCATAAATCCATAAAATAGTTCAGGAGATTCCATAAAGAATAATTTTTCGATCCATACACACTTAGAATTTTTTACAGTATACTGTAATTTTTTACCGAACTTTCAACAGCTGAACGTTCGGTAGTCTGTTCGGTAATTGGTTACAGAATTACAGATCGTTCGGTAGTTGGATTTTCAATGATCTGTCAAAATGTACCGTACAGTTCGGTAAATGGATTCTTTCACAATCCGTCAAATATTACCGTACGTTCGGTAATTTGAATGCCATGCCTACCGAACAATTCGGTTGTTATTGTTTTAATTTCTTTCGGGTGTTTTAGAAAATTATCAGTTCTCTAAGAAATATATAATAATCAGTAATTATTTTACCATCACAATCATTTTATTTCTGAATATTATTGAAAAACCATTCAATGAAGCAGCCGAGGTTGCAGCATACCGCCTTCTATTAAGCCTGCTTGTCTGTGCTAAGAATCGCCGGAACAATGTTGCCTAGTAAAAATAAATCTGAAATATGAAAAGAATCCATATTTTTTAATCGCACTTGAAGGTAAATAGCTTCTACAACTACTAACCTGTTCCATAAGTAGTAATATTATGCACATTTTGAACGAAGTTTAACGAAAGCCTTTAACAGCAGAACTACTAATCTCGAACAACTTTTTGGAAATGGCCAACACCATATGACAGATAATGTTATTTTACGGAAGTTCGGTAGTTTTGATATAATTTAACGAATTGTTCGGTAATGTTCTTACCGTATTCGGCGATATTTTGTCAATACCGTACGAATTGTAATTTTACTACCGAAGAATGTCAAATCAATGGTTTTTTTTTACAGAATTTCGGTAAAATAAAACAAGTTTACCGAAAAATCCGTAATATCCCATGTTTACCGAAATATTTCGTCAAAGTTTTTACCGAACTGCGAAATATAATCTAAGTGTGTAACTTTAGCAATTAAAAGGGAAATATGTTTTATTACCATGGTCAAAAAAAACAATACAATTCTTGCTATTTTCTCATGAACGTATGACATGATCCATAAAAAATGATCCATGGAAAATGATCCATAAAAAATATATTTTGATTCATGAAACTTCAAATTTGCGCATTTTTTATCGTGATGATCCATAACTTTGTCCAAATGATCGATAGTTTTGGTGATATGATCCATGAATTTTGCTTAATGATCCATGGGTTTTTAAAAATGTGTGGACCAATTAATACAGTTTCATTGGCTTTCTTTCCAAGTATTATGGATCACATTATCAAAATTGTGGATTGTATAAACAAAATTATGGATCATCATTAGGATAAAAATTGCGCAAATTTGAAATTTTATGGATCAAAATATAGTTTTTATGGATCAGTTTCCAAAGATTTATGGATCATAAAATTATTCTTTATGGAATCTCCCGAGCTATTTTATGTATTTATGGGCTGCCAAAAGTATTGTGTCAGACATAGAGTATGACCTGAAAACTCTAGTTGATTATTTCTCCTCAAACTCACTTTCTTTAAATTTTACAAAAACTAAATATTTAATTTTTCACGTTAATGTAAATGTAAATGAATTTGAATATTTGAACGTTATTTTGGTTCTAGGTTGACTTGGAGCAAGCATATTCATTATATTAAAGCAAAGTTTCTGTTTTGTGTGGATTGATGCGTAGAGTAAGCGACTATATCAGTAGAAGAGCTGTATACATACTGTATACATTCATTATTTCAGTATGTAATAATACAGAATAGATGCCTGAAAGTTATTTAAAAGCTCCATTTTATGTATCCTACTCTGAGCCCATACGCGGATAAATCGCATGGTATTCTTCCAGTTCGTGCAATGGTGCATTTTCAAACATGTACCATAGTCCATGATATAAGATAGTCCATGATATGTCGATAAGCATCATAATTTACATTTACCAGTAGTAAGCAATGTTAGACGTACTAGGCAATCTGATCAACTTCTATTTCCAATGGAGATGAGCCAGCCTAGGGCTGAAAGTCTCCTTAATAAGGATTAAAAAAACTTCTACTATGTAGAACAACAACGGTAATTGGCCAAAAAAGAATTAACTTAAGGTCCTTAAGTTTTCAACTCCATATCCAGTGAAAAAAGTCACAAACGAGGTTGACACTTCGTCTGCAATCTCAATACTTGATCAACGTTGCAAGTATCAGTCTAATCAGTTTCGCCGGAAAACCATGTTCGGACATTATCTGCAACAGCTCATTTCTTTTCGCTGACTCGTACGCTGCTTTGAAATCAATGAACAGATAAAATCAAAGATCGCCCGCAGGCTAAACATCTGATCCGTCGTTGATCGGCCCTCACGAAAACCTGACTCAAGCGATCTCTCTGTTAAACAGTGATCCCTCTGTAATTGGCACATTCTAGTCTGTGCCCTTTCTTATGGATTGGGCATATGAGGCCATCCAGCCAGCCGGCAGGCAGTTCTTCATCCTCTCACATTTTCTGGATAATGTGGTGTTTTGCTTGACAGGGATCTCGTCCTTCCCAGCAGCTTTACTGTTTTCAGCTCGTTTAGAGCCATCTCAACCTCGTCCAGTGTTGGTGGTTTCACAGCTTGACCATCGCAGACTATGCCCATCCTTCTCCTTAATACACCTTCATTTTCACCGTTCAACAAGCTCCACTGCCTATGATCGCTTGAAATTATTAACCTTGCTGGATCTGTCTACTTTGGGACAAAAATGCAATGATAGCCAGTCCTCCGTTTTGTTGAAATAGTATTGGTTAAATGGGTCATGTTCCAGTGATGGAAGATTTGTACTAATTAATTTCATTTAAAATATCTTAACATCATGGGAAAAATCTTCATACATCAGTAACATTCAATTTCCAAGCAAATTGATCATCAGAAAAAAACGCAAATGCTATAAAAAAGCTATAAATTCGAGTTTAGTTTCTGAATATTTCGATGTCTTTTGACATCAAATTATTAAAACCGGAAACCTGGCCAAACCGCCACGCTCGTTTCAAACAGTCAAAAGTGTAAACAAAGTACAAGTGGAAAAGTACTACAGTCAGAAAAATGGGTCGTCCGAATAATTCAACTGTTGGAACCCTTAAAACATCATTCCAGAATATCAATCTGGTTCGTTCAAGCACCCTGATAGTCGAAATTCCTGGTCTACCTGCGAGGAAAGTGTGCAACACAGATCTAGACTGCTACTGTGCTGCATGCCTGAAATGGGATACTGTGGCCACCAAACCAGCCTATGGCTCGAACATCGAATTTGTATTGATTGAGGAATCAAGTGAGTTCGTAGCGATGAAGAAAATTTACAGTACGCTTCGTGGCAACTTGCCGATTTATCAACAAATCAAAATGCACATTGCATCCTGGAAGAAAGGGGCTACGAAATGTGTCCAAACATATTCCAGTAAAAAGGAACGTTAGGGTAAGTGTGTCAGTGGTGGATGTACTATTATTCAGAATTATTGAAATAAAGTTAATAAATATGTGATGTGGTGATAGCGTTCTACTTCAAATGGTATAATTATTTCTAATCAGTTTTGCCACAGATACATACACAGGCAATACAATTGGTTCCGAAAACTAATTTCGGTGTCAAGTCTTCTAATGATGGTCGGAATTAAGTCAGACTGAACCTAGTACATTTATTTTCAATACGAGAAATACGAGTTCAAATATCGGAGCACCCATTGGTATTGACTGTTTAGAAGGTAACTTCTGTACAATACCCTACATTTGTATTACTATGTCCGAAACTCGATTATGCATATGCACAACATGTGATAGATTTAGTTCGGAAAAGCTATTGGAGGGTAACCGCTCCCTTCAGTGGGGTTTGATTCCACGAAACCAGTACGCTAGACAGGTACTTTCCCTACTAAGCTACGAAGGACCTCCGTCGTCCTCCGCAACTTAGCGGGTACTGATGAAACCAAATTCCCAGCACCGGGCACGTAGTCGAACTCTCGCAATACATTTTCAGAACTAACTCTTTCATATGTATTTTTGTACAATGCCAACCAAGCAGGATGAGTATTTAGTAATGTCTGGCTCCTACACACTTGCTTCATCAGCAACGGCGCTCGATGAAGTGGGGTTGTGTGAGATGGCGCCAGTTGGTCGTCAGATCCCAACCCGACCACAGAAGCGAAGAGAGATCGCCACTCGAGTTCAGTACATTCAAAGTTGATTGCCTAGGTTCAGGGCAATTAACTTTAAATGTGCTGAACTCGAGTGGCGATCTCTTATTTATTTACCTTTTAAAAGATACCATTCGTGACGCGAAATGTATTCAGCAAAGACATGGTTGTAATGGACAGCGTGCTTGAAAAAGCTTTGGAAGCAATCGAGAGAGAAAAAGCAGTTGTTTTAAAGGAAATAGATCAACAAGGAGATACAGTCATGGCCGAGCAGTAATGTAGAGTCATGTGCCACCCTAGATGGTTCATGTGGGTAACGAAGCAACGGCCATCGGTATAATTCGGCTTCCGGTTATGCTGTTAATTGCAACAAGGACGCAAAAATTGACTATGTTGGCTGTAAAAATAAGCGATGTTACGTATGTAACCAGAATTTGACGAGAATTAAGAACAAGCAGCCCGTACTCAACCACAAATGCTACAGGAACTACAAAGGAGCATCTGGAGGTATGGAATCTGCGATCATAACTGACGGTTTCGAGGCTCTCAAAAATAAAGGCATCAAGTTCACTACCGCTGTCACCGACGGGGACTCCACAAGAGTGGCTCGCCTTAAAAATAGCTGTGATTCTGGACCGTAAATACGTCAATAATTATGCTGTAATCACGTTATGAAGAGTATGGACAAAAAGTTACGAGATTTAAGTTTTGTTTTACAGAACCACGGTAACAAAATTAAATTGCAGCTTTTGTATTTAAGTAAATGATCAAATCTGTCAGAATGAATAAATATTTCTTAATGATCTTTTATTATGTATCCACTGTAGATCAAATGTCCTAAGCAATATACAGCTGTTGAGAATAAATGTATAGAAAGAACTACGAGAGGAATTTGAGCTACAATCAAGTATTACGCCGAGAACACCTCAGGAAAGGATATAGATGGCTTGAGGTACGATATCCGCAACGCCCCTTTTCATGCGTTTGGTAACCATACACAATGTCGTGATTACTTTTGCACAATTCAAGAAGGAGATCCAGATAACGATGCGAAGTACATTCAAAGTTAATTGCCTATATTCCGGGTATTAAGGTCTGAGGGAAGCTCTCTCGCGGTAGAGCGCTATTTTCGTACTAAAATGTCTATAACTCGAAATTGGGAACGAATTTCGTTTATCCCAACTGACAATCTCTTTGAAATTTATCAAGGAATGTTCCTAAAAAATTTCATGGACCTACTATTTCCCAAATTTGAATTAAGCTCTAAATACTGAACTATTGTAGAACTGAAATTTTCGCTTCTCAGTACCTCTCTCCGATGATTTGACGCATAAAGGAACCGAATTTCGCAAAACCCAACTGACAAAAGTTTTGAAATTTTTCAACGATCATTTTGATGTATAAAAAGCATATGTGACCGCAATAAATTTTGCAGGAAGCTCTTTGTACTTCAACCAAGTTTTCCAAATTCCATACAAAAATTACCATTTTGGGAGAGTAATCAACACCATATTTTCTTGTGGCACACGGCAGGAAAGGAGCGATGAGAGCGGTAGAATCCGTCAACTTTGTATCTAGCGTGACACTAGAAAAAAGCGTATTCCTATTTGTGAACACGAGGATACCAAATATATAAATTGAAATCAAATATAGGAATTTGATGAGATAAACAATCGAAAATAAATAAAACAAATAAGACAAATAGAACAAATAAGCAAAATAAAAGAAATAAGACAAATAAGACAAATAAAGCAAATAAGACAAATAATATAAACAAAACAAATTTCTACGGAAGTCCTTCCAGGTATTCCTCCGGAAGTTCCTCCGGGAATTCCTCCATGAAATCCTCCAGAAGTTCCTCCAGGAATTCCTCCTGAAGTTCTTTCAGGAATTTCTCCGGAGATTCCTCCAGTAATTCCTCCGGAAGTTCCTCCAGTAAATCCTCCTGAAATTCCTGCGGAAGTTTCTAGAAAAATTCCTCAGGAAATTCCTCCAGGAGTTCCTTAGGAAGTTCCTCCAGGAATTCCTTCGGAAGTCGCTCTAGGAATTCCTCCGCAAGTTTCTCCTGGAATTCCTCCGGAAGTTCCTCCAGTAATTCCTCCGGAAGCTCCTCCTGGAATTCCTTCGGAAGTTCCTCCAGAAATTCTTTCGAAAGTTCCTCCAGGAATTCTTTCGGAAGTTTCTCCAGGAATTTCTTCAGAAGTTCTTCCAGGAATTCCTTCGGAAGTTTCTCAAAGAATTTCTCAGCATGTTTATCCAGCAGTTCTTTCGGAAGATCCTTCAGATATTCTTGTGGAAGTTACTGCGGAAATTCTTTCGGAAGTTATCCCAGGAATTCCTTCAGAAGGTCCTCCAGAAATTCTTTCGAAAGATCCTCCAGAAATTCTTCCGAAAATTACTGCAGAAATTCCTTCGGAAGTTTATCCAGAAATTCCATTGGAAGTTTCTCCACGAGTTCCTTCGGAAGTTTCTCCAGGAATTCTTTCGGAAGTTTCTCCAGGAATTCCTTCGAAAGTTTCTCCAGAAATTCCTTCGGAAGTTTCTCCACGAATTCCTTCGGAAGTTCCTCCAGGAATTCCTTCGGAAGTTCCTCCAGGAATTCCTTCGGAAGTGACTCCAGGAATTCCTTCGGAATTTCCTCTTGGAATTCCTTCGGAAGTTTCTCCAGAAATTCCTTCGGAATTTCCTCTTGGAATTCCTTCGGAAGTTTCTCCAGAAATTCCTTCGGAAGTTTCTCCGGGAATTCCTTTGGAAGTTTCTCCAGGAATTCCTTCAAAAGTTTCTCCAGAAATTCCTTCGGAAGTTTCTCCAGGAATTCCTCCGGAAGTTCTCCAGGAAATCCTTCGGAAGTTTCTACAGAAAATCCTTCGGAAGTTTCTTCAGGAATTACTTCGGAAGTTTCTCCAGGAATTCCTACGGAAGATTCTCCAGGATTTCTGGAATTCCTGGAGGAATTTCCGAAAGAATTCCTGGAGGAACTTCCGAAGGAATTCCTGGAGGAACTTCCGAAGGAATTCCCGGAGGAACTTCGGAAGGAATTCCTGGAGGAACTTCCGAAGGAATTCCTGGAGGAACTTCCGAAGGAATTCCTGGAGGAACTTCCGAAGGAATTCCTGGAAGAACTTCCAAAGGAATTCCTGGAGGAACTTCCGAAGGAATCCCTGGAGGAACATACTTTATTTTTCTTCTTAGTCTTATCTATCTTATTAGTCTTATTTGTTTAATTCGTCTTATTTGTCTTATTTGTCTAATTTGTCTTATTTATCTTATTTATCTTTTTTGTCTTATTTGTCTTATTTGTCTTATTCGTCTTATTTGTCTTATTTGTCTTATTCGTCTTATTTCTCTTATTTGTCCTATTTGTCTTATTTGTCTTATTTGTCTTACTTGTCTTATTTGTCTAATTTGTCTTATTCATCTTATTTACCTTTTTTGTCTTATTTGTCTTATTTGTCTTATTCGTCTTATTTTTCTTATTTGTCTTATTCGTCTTATTTGTCTTATTTGTCCAATTTGTCTTATTTGTCTTATTTGTCTTACTTGTCTTATTTATCTTATTTATCTTTTTTGTCTTATTTGTCTTATTTGTCTTATTCGTCTTATTTCTCTTATTTGTCCTATTTGTCTTATTTGTCTTATTTGTCTTATTTGTCTTGCTTGTCTTATTTGTCTTATTTGTCTTACTTGTCTTATTTATCTTATTTATCTTTTTTGTCTTATTTGTCTTATTTGTCTTATTCGTCTTATTTCTCTTATTTGTCCTATTTGTCTTATTTGTCTTATTTGTCTTACTTGTCTTATTTGTCTTATTTGTCTTACTTGTCTTATTTATCTTATTTATCTTTTTTGTCTTATTTGTCTTATTTGTCTTATTCGTCTTATTTCTCTTATTTGTCCTATTTGTCTTATTTGTCTTATTTGTCTTACTTGTCTTATTTGTCTTATTTGTCTTATTTATCTTATTTGTCTTATTTATCTTATTTATCTTTTTTGTCTTATTTGTCTTATTTGTCTTATTCGTCTTATTTGTCTTATTTGTCTTATTCGTCTTATTTGTCTTATTTGTCCTATTCGTCTTATTTGTCTTATTTGTCTTATTTGTCTTATTTGTCTTATTTGTCTTATTTGTCTTATTTGTCTTATTTGTCTTATTTGTCTTATTTGTCTTATTTGTCTTATTTGTCTTATTTGTCTTATTTGTCTTATTTGTCTTATTTGTCTTATTTGTCTTATTTGTCTTATTTGTCTTATTTGTCTTATTTGTCTTATTTGTCTTATTTGTCTTATTTGTCTTACTTACACCAGCACCACTGTTATCACCCAAATACTTTTCAAAGCTTGTGTGGAAACCTTGTACATAAATCCTCCCACGATATTTTCTAATGTTGTTCTAGAAACGGCTCATGTTTTCATTTTCCAAAACCAGCTGGAGTTTGTTTATTTTGATTTCCTCATTGCGTGATTGGTCGGCGCTGCTGCTGTTCTCTCGTTGAACCACTGCATGAGTGATAAATTTCTTCCCCATTGTTGCCAATTCCTTTTGTTCTCCGTTTACGACAAATTCTCATTGGGCAATTTTCTCTCTCAGAGAGTGCTACCACGTGCTTTTTTAACGGAAAACTTATCTGTGGGAAAACCCTTCCTTCAGACCTTAACCAACCGGACAGGAAATTAATAACTATGTCTGAAACTTGATTTGACCATATGCACAACATGTGAAAGATTTAGTTAGAAAAATGCATTGGAGGGTAACCACTTCTCACGACCCCAGTACGCTAGACAGGTGTTTTCCTTACTAAGCTACGAAGGACCTTCGACATGGATCTACCAGTTCAATCTAGTTTGGTACAAAATCGATGCCACCCCTTAATGTCCATTTTCCTCTAGGGACCATGCGTGAGAATTATCTGGAGAAAATATAACTTCCGATTTTAACATTTAACTAAATCGTAAATCATCAACATCAGCTTTGTGCTTTGAACTTCACCACCTTGACGCGACTCCCCAGCGAGTTCTGCATTTTGTGTCAAATTTCAATGCAATCTGCACACACCGAACAGAATTTATTCCCGCTTTGAACAATTTTCTCCATCGGTCATCTATATTCTATATTGAACAGTTCGATGTCTGGATTCCACTATACGCTCTCAGACTTTAAATATCATATTTCGAGCAATGCACTATTAGAGAAAGTTGCAGAACATACAAAACGATTTGGAATGCAGGTCCTTGGATGGATTGTTTGCAAATGAGTCAAACATCGACAAAAAGATCAAACCACCCTCGTCTGGGGTTATACACCAACTTATGTTATGACTAACTTTATTTAGATTTTCACTTCAATATTTTTAACGATTGCCAAGTTTAGTGCAACCTTCCCCTACAGGAGCTCTACTCTATTTTTACCATCACCGGTAGTATCGATAACGGAAGGTTGGAAATTTGTATTCATCCAGCTTCGCTTAAAGTTAATGGAAGTGAGGAGAACACACCTCTACTGCTAAGTATAGGTCGAAGCTATATAGGAGGAAAAGTGACTGAAATGACCCTTTCAGAATTATTTGGTCTTCGGAAAAATTTGAAACCAAACCGTAGAATCTCCTCCCCACGAGTTTGTTGGCCTAAACCAAAGCTGTAAAAAATTGGTTTCAATTAACCATTATTCTATTCAATATAATTGAATCTAACCCGCATCCTGTTCATTGAACCACGTCTTCCCCTAAATTACTAACTGCGGTGCTCCTGTGCTTTATTGCGGATGTACCTAGTTAACACATGAATGGGCTTCCAGTTCATTGGTCAAAGCCGTCCACTACCTCGCTTATCAACGGGACTCTTCCACCCATCGACCAGTTGGCGACAAAAGCAACGGCTACGGAGCTTAACATCAAAGACACAAAACTCCCATTTCCACACGCTCTAAGGCTTTGTCTGACCAACACTAAGCTCTCCACTCGTAGGTAGGTCTGCCGATTTAGGTGGAAACCATCCCAACAAAGCTCAGGCGTCTGGCTGCCATCGGGGCAGAAGGGATACGGCCACTGTACGTACGGAAATTTACGCCTGCGGTTGAATTTTTTGAAGTGGAAAAAGATAAAGAGATTTAGTTGTACAATATCTAACAGGCCGTTTAATGTGATTCGATGAGCTTGAATTCAGATTCAACCGAACTCTTGCTAACGACCGACCGCGGTGGAAATTGCGTCGATGAAAAAAACACGGACGCCACCATGTGATCCCTTTGTTACTCGCCACCAAGAGGGATATTACTTCGGTTATGATCGGAAGTTAACAAGTGACATCCGATATTGACAATCACCCGACCTAGAGGGAAATTGAAAGGCGTTAGATGTTCGTTTTTTGTCAGAATGACCATTACGGCAGCAACATAAAATTACCATGAAGAATTGGAAATTTTTCTTAAAAAATTGGAAAACTGCCAACAAAGAAACCAGAGTATGAGCAATAAATAAATATTAAATTTTCACACATAATGCAATATTTCCATTAACAATTGAGAATTTTCCACAAAACAAAAAACAATTAGCCCTTTTAGAAGCAAAAATTGCAATTATAAAAGTAAAATTTCACATGAAGAAACCAAAATATTTCACGAAAAGAAATACAAAATGTCCATAAATAAATCAATATTAGCAATATACAATAACAAAATTTTCCACATAATAAATATTTTTTTCAAGAAGAAAATTAAAAATTTCCACAAAACAACCAAAAAAGCAATAAAAAATGAGATTTTTTTTTGAAAATTCAAAATTGTTTATGGAAATTCCGCATTATTTGTGGAATTATTATATTTATTTATTGCTCATATCCTGATTTCTTTATTAGCAATTTCCAAATTTTAAATGGATTTTTTTCATTTTTTAGAGGGAGCTTTTTATTTTACTTTGACTATTATTGTTTATTTACGTTGGAAAAAAACTTCACTGTGCAGTGCGCGTGTTGGAGTTGCTATCTCATGCTTTGAAAAAGTTCTCATACTTTACACATCACGGAAACGCATATTGTCAGGGAAATTTAGATTTTAAGACCTTCCACATCGACAGCCTACACCTTCGAAGTTCATTCCGATGTTAATATTCCTGTTACATGAATCTGGTTTGGAAACACGAAACATCCGAAAATGATATTCCGTTTCGTTTCGGTTTTGAAACAGCCACAATTGATTGTTCGAATGAAAGGGAAATTGAACCCAGCATTTATTACATTAAACATTCCTTTATTTGCGCCATGTGGTTAGTGTCGTGAGTCGGTGAGGCCAAATCGTGCCTTGAAGTTTTAAGACTTACTGAAGCATGAGAAATTATCTTCAATATCTTCATGTTTGCTGGCCTGTTTATTGTTTTCAGTTAGTTATGTTTATTCTGTGCTACCTCTGGCGATAGACATTGGCTTTGTCATTGAGAACAGGGAGAAGTGGTGAAACCACTACTGTGACCACCCCCTGAGACAAAAAATGTCAGGTCACGCTTTTCCTCGGATAAAAAGTAAAGCTGTAGGTTCCGGCTCATGTGTTGATGGATACGATATGTAGGGTCAAGGTGGACTTATCTTCCTTACGTTGCTGGTTGTCTTTGACAGGAATAGGCCGACGGAAAATAATAGCAATAAAAAAAGTTATAGTGTCACTATTCATGCCATTGTTAGCGTATAATTTTAAGCCGTAATCACCATTCCAACCCTACTTCACCACTGCAGTGCACTGGCTGCTAAAACATATCATGCTAACGTTGTCCAAAAGTTTTGTGCGCTGCAATATGGGACCCGTCATGTCAGGAGATGCAACCATTCCATTTGAGCCCTTTGGCTCCACTTCGTGGACCACTTTTTCAGCTCTTTGGCTTTCTTCCCACTACTATTGGGTTCCTTTAACCGTCAAGCCATTCAGCTCCCGTCTCAATCGCAACTACTCGGATATGCTCTGGTGGTGGATCAATCCTAGTTCGACGACCGTGATACCAACCTGAAGAATTGGAAATTTTCCATAAAGAAAATAGGAAATTGTCATTAAAGAAATCAGAATATGAGCAATAAATAAATATAGAATTTCCACAAATAATACAAAATATCAATAAACTTTTTTTTTTCCTTTAAGGCAATATAACCGAACAGGTTGGCCTTCTTGACGTAGGACTTATGCCTCTCCCTAATATACTGGGTGTCATTTCAAAATTTCCTAATCGCTGCGTTGAAAGTTTAAAACGTTAATAGCGTTTGTCTCAGTAAACGAAATTCGTCGGTAAGCCCCTCAATAGACACACTTCAAGCACAGATAACAGATATTGAGGCTGGCATCCGAAACGTGTGTAAACATCCGCAACCGTTAATTCAAATGTATTTTAATTTGGGATCGCGTTTGGCAATCGATTGGAGATGGCGCAAGGATCATTGTTATTGAGAACGCAGCCCGAATGCGGCTGTCAAATGCATTGGCTGCGTTCGACAGTTGTTAATCAGCTGAGTCCGTATGTACTGCCGCAATCAGTTGAGTAGATGGCAGTAGTGGGCCAACGTATATCAATTCAAAAGTTTACACAGGATTTTCAATAAAATTTGTTCTAGCCTAAATATCTGTTATCTGTGCTTCAAGTATGCCTTTCATGTCCATGCTTGATAAGACTCGAAAAACTTGTTTCAATAGGCATAAAACTGTTTTCAATGAAAAACATTGCGTTCAAGGGAGTATACCCTATAAATATGAGATACCCTATAAATATGGGTACCGCATCGTTCATGCATCATTCCATATTCTGATTGTACCACGTTTTGATTAGTGCAGATTATAGAGATGGGCAAAACGGATCACTTTGATGAACGGATCAGATCTGGATCATTCACTCTAAGGATCCGGATCTTTCAACCGGATCGGATCCCTAGAACAAAATGCAAGGAGAATGCGAAATAATGAAGCGTTAGTCATTCAGGCTCACACTTTTGAACCGTATTGAAAATATCTTCACCCTTTCTTGTTTACAAGCGTATGGAGTACAAACAATGAACTTTTCATTTTGTCATTTACATACAAATGGTCAAATAATTTGCTGAGCTGGTGAACCGGATCTTTAAAAAAAATGATCCACGAATCTTTCACTCACTTCAGAGATCCGGATCATTTTAACGGTTACGGATCTGAACGCCCATCTCTAGTGCAGATACCAGCGATTGAGATAATCAGTCCTCCCTATACAGACCCGACAAAGCAGCAATGCAGATGCAGAATCGAGCCGAGATCGACCAGCTTTGTTATTGCTGGGGCAGGCGGAAAAGAAGCAACACGACGTGGCAGATGGAGATGTAGAAAATGTATGTCTACAAAACAAACGTAACTTCTGAGAGTCACTAATAAGCAGACCCCACACGAGAGATATATTGACAATACTTTTCGTATCAAACCTTTCATCAAACTTTCCTTCAATATTTTCACTGATTAGCCGGCGTGGTCGTCACTGAAGAAAAATTCAATTTTTTCTTGAATTACTACGAATCAAATGGCGGTGTAACCCACAAACACGCACACACTCAACCGTCGTCGACTCCTGTGGACAAACTGCGGGGGGAAATGAGGAGATATAGGGGAAGAGGCCCCAAAACGCCCCCCCGATGCAAAACGCCTTTTGTGGTTTCCCTCATATTTACCGTCATTAATATGTCCGTAACAAAACTAGATCTAAAATTATGTAGGATAGGCGAAGAAAGTTTTAAAAAAGTGCATGGGAAGGTCGGAAAAACCAAAAATTTCCACATTTTGCAGAAACATCTAACATTTTGGCGAGGCAAAACGCGCTGGTGACAATAACCTACAAAGTACTTGCGTCTCCACGGACTATCCATACTAGAATTTGGACTTTTTTGAAATGTGAATATTATCAATATGATTGAGATTTTTGACAATTTTTGAATGGCATCAACTAGCTATCTTGTTCAACTGATGCATAATGTAAAAATACCCATGAATAGCGTTACAAATGAGACAATAGAGCAGTATTTGCTTAGCTAGGGCATATTGCCCCCCCCCCGCCTTCCCCTATTGAAAAGAATATCAAACTTTTCTGATTTCCATCAATATTTACTTCAATATATTGAGATCGCACTCACACCATCAATCTTTTTCTTCAATATTCAAGAGTTTGTCAAACTTTTCCTGTCGTCTGGGGTCCGCTATAGAATTACTAAAGAGTTCAATATCAAAGTTGCAATACCTTTCGCGTTAGAAATCGTGCTTGGGTGCTAAATCCAATAGGTATTCTAGAAATAAAATGAAATAGGGGAACGGTTCGGCACTTCATCTTATTTTTCCATTTCTCATTTCCATCCCTTCAAAAACAAAGCAATAAAAAGGTATTTGTCTTTTATTTTTGTAATTTTTTATAGTAGTAAGCACGCATGTTAGCAAAAAGAAGCTACAAGATTGGTGCTGTATTTTTCTATTTCACGATGAGATGAATATATGTTCAGTGGGATGGAAAACGGAACAGTTCCCCTACGTAAATAGCAGATCTTCAATATTTTTTTTATAATATCAAAACGAACAGACGATAATGTCTGTTACATAAGCGCAAAGTGGACGAATGACTTGACATCATAATCTAATTTGGATACAAAAATCGGCGATAACAGCCCAAATATTATTCCTTCCTTTATTTGTTAGGCACTCTGTGTTACCTAACCGCTACTGTGCCGAGATCTACTGTGATATTCTGCCGTACAGAATCCACACAGAATCTATTTTTAGATTTCAATGGTCATTATTGTTGTCGTTGCCAGTCCATCCCATCGTGAGTCCATTGTTTCCATTTGCGCATCCGGTGGCTGACGAGGGTTTGGTGGAGGGGCTGACCTTACGCTTGTAAGGCGAACATTTAGCCAACTACGTAACAGGACCCCCCAGACCAGCTCAAACATTTTTATCACAATTTTCGTGAACAATTTAGAAAAAAAAAACTATCAATCGATTTTCTATCAAATTTTGGATTTTTTGTCATTGATAAAAAACATGTACAAAAAAATATTTGATGCAGTTCGCACACGAAGAATACGTGCCTGAATAATCGTTCAAAGTTACCGATCCTTAATGATATCACCCGAGAGCCCATGTCCCATCCTACTAACCACGAGTAGACCGCGGGTGTTTCAGTCCCCCTACTACTAACAATGTAGTCTCAGAAAAGAACACGCACTTCCCACCTGAACTGCAATTCTCTACTCGCTTGCCTGGCTTGTTGGGATGTACTAATGGCCCGTTCTAGCGGACAATGCACTATTCGACAATACTAGCGTGATTTTACATAATGTAAACACTATTAGCAGATGACAATTCCTGTTTACATTATGCTAATATCGCGCTAAAATTGTCGAATAGTTCATTGTCCGATAGAACTAGCGTACATGTAAACGGGCCATGAGCCAACTAGTGGCTCATTCCAGGCAGTTGGATATCAGTGGAAAGATTTCTGCTGTCGAGGCTAATGGCCCGTTTACATATGAGCTAGTTCTAGCGGACAATGCACTAGCTGACAATACTATCGCGATATTAGCACAATGTAAACAGGAATTGTCCTCGCTAATAAGCGTTTACATTATGCTAATTTCGTGCTAGTATTGTCGGATAGTGCATTGTCCGCTAGAACTAGCTCATATGTAAACAGGCCATAATATTCCGACAGTTCCACCGCTACCCGTCCGTGTCCGGACAGATACCGTTTTGACTCAAATCCCGAACACTGGCCTTTTAGCGCCCAAAAACTGAAACTTCATCGATTTTCCACTCGAGGATCAAGATTACAAACGAATTCAATGGAAAAAAAACACACGCCATTTAAAGCGAGTGTTCGGACTATGAGTCATGTTCAGAATTTGTGTCAAAACGGTAGGGGAAAAGACGGTTTTGGCAGGTTTTGTTCTATTATTGGCAGGGGGGTTTTTGTTGACCAAATTTTATGAAATTTGGCCACAATATTCTTTGATATGTAAATAATTTTTAGGCCAAATCTGAGCATAATCAGTCACAAAAAAAACCCTGACAATAATAGAACAAAACCTGCCAAAACCGTCATTTCCCCTACTTCCTGAATAGTTTTTGATTATTTTTGTTCGACGTAGTTTCGGTGCCGGTTGATGAAAAGGTGTTGCCAAAGAATGGTATAAAACGTTGATTTTTTATCCAAATTAGTTGATGTGAGAGATTTGGACATGCTATGTATCTTTAAAGTGAAGGTATGCGATAACACACTTTTTCCTAACGAAACGAAACAATACTTAAAATGTCTATGTTAATTCGAAACGAAGCGAAACGAAATATAGATTTACTTCCGAGATTTCAAAACGATACGAAATCAAGGTCCATTTGATTGTAAATTTTACGAAACGAAACGGAATTCTTATTGAATTGGTTTTACATTTTGTACGAAATTCTGGTTCCATTTTTTTTTTTTTCAAAATCAAATAATATAGTAACAGAAGGGCAATCCACGATAGGTTAATCGACGTTTTCCTGTTGTTTTTATATCATTGGCGATAAGGCAACATTTGTGCCGCTTTCAAAGGAATCCGTCGTGGAGTGCACCAAAATCTGATTAATTTTATATTAGTTCAATTTTATGATTGTTAGTATATAAAAATATAGAAATTGTGGGATTTTTTTGTATTCGGATTCAAATTATGTTAAAAACCTTATTTCACATAAGAATTATGTGATGATGCTGAAGCCTACTTCATATTGACTTATCAGCGTGGTTTTTTGGCATTGAGCTAACTCAAAACCAGAAAAAAGGAATGCATAGATGTTCACATCTGCAGTTTGCCAGGTATGAAGAAATTATGTTTCCTTTCCCAAGCAAAAAAATTTCTTCCAAATTCAACCTTTTTATAGGAGGTTCGGAGACCCATAGCCTTATATACAATTAGCTCGACGAACCGAGCCTTGTATATGTGTTTGTGCATATGAGGCATGTACAAATTGTTGCGAAATTTTCATCCTCAACCGACTTCAATGGAGCGCATGAAACAGCTGCTATGGACAGTATGAACCGGTCACTTCATTACTGTCAATTTAGAATTAGGAGAGGAAAATTAATCTGATACTCATTGTTATGAGAGACCCAGGAATACTCTGCATCTCCGTGAGCCCCACGGGAAAGAAATCGTTGATTAGATGAAAAGATAATTCATGTGAAGCCACCTTGGTAAGCGAATAAAGATTTATTGTGCATGAAGTTATTTTTAAAAAAACTTGAAGACGAAAACCGTGTTTCAAATCAATCCAACGCTAAATCAATGCGCTTCGTTTTCAAAGCTTCTTCAGCACGATCGATTCTGCACTAAATAATGTTGTGCTCTTCGATGTATGTAGAATTTTTTTCACTTCGTGCTCTCCCGCACTAGCTGGCGAGACCAGTATCAACACGATCGATGGCACACTAATAAATTTCCTGTAGGTGCGTGATTAGCAGCAACACGATCGATTCCGCACCAAATATTGTTGCAGACTAATTTCATTACTTCGCATGCTCCCGCACTAGCTGGTGTGATCAGTATCAACACGATCGATGGCACACAGATTTTTTCACTTCGCGTTCTCCCAGACCAGCTGCCGTTCCGTGACCAGTAGCAACACGATCATTTCCGCACTCATATCGAGCAAATAGGCAAAGAATGTCACAAAATTTAAATTTAAATCTTGGGGGTGTATGTATATTTCGATGATTCGCCGAATATTGACTGTTGTGCGAAGTATCTTCAATCCTTTGAACTTTTTATTCTTACTTTAAGGTTAGATTCAATTTTTACTTTGAATGTAAAATGTTCCCTTTTGTTTTTCTAGGGGCCTTCTTAACTCTTGCGCGGTGCTTAGCTATGCCAAAGTGCTTTTGTTGTAGCATTTTTTTCATAGGTGATTCCTATAGAAAACTTTGAAAAAAGTCGTGGGAGAGAGAGGGTTAATCAACTTCAAAACAAACTATTTATTTATTATTTTCTATTTACTTATTATTACTATTATTCTATTTATTTATTACAAACTCTTTGAATTGAAGAATTTTGACCAAAAATTGGTCTTTTCCCGGTACAGGTCCTGAATACCCGGTTTTCCCGGTGACTTCAATTTCCCGTCTTTTTTTCCGCTTTTCCCTTTCTCCCCGGTTCGGTGGCCACCCTGGACCGTACGAGATAGCATGGTGTAAGTTTAAATATTTTCGAAATTCCGCGGAATTCTGATAAATTTCGTTGAAAGCTAGCTTCGGAATTTCGTTTGGAACCACCTGAAACGAAATGTTTCGAAATACCGGATATGTTTACTTTAAAGGCTTGGTCAAGACAAATCCTACGTCCACTTCGCGGTTATGTCACAGACATTACCCACTGTTCGTTTTTCGTACAGATTTCTCACTAATAGATTCGTCTTGGGATTCGCAGTGTTTATATGCCTATATAATGAGAAAGCGGGAAATTTAGCTAGGAAAGCCTGAAAAAGCAACGGTTTGGTGTGTTGTGGAGAAAACAAGCATGAAGTCGATCTGTGGCGCTGCTGCATTGAACTCAACTGTTGACAGTCGGAGCGCAAAAAAGTTCAAGCTAGTACCTATATCACATATTTATCATCATCTATTTAACCTTTTTTATAATCCAAGGGTCATTTAATATTTTCGAGAGAATGACGCTGCAAGTTAATGATTGATTTACTAAAACATCGTTGTATTCTACAGGGAGAGCATTTTATGTTATTGAAGTCCTTAATTTGGCGGTCACGTTCTGAAACCAATTCGCAATTATCGTAATTCGAAGAAAAAGTTAACCCTGGGATAAAAAAGTTTTTTTGGCGCCTCATTTCATTTAACTCGCTCAATCTTGTTGTTTTTCTGTTTTCATTTCCATTGTTCCACCAACCGCACACCGGGAAACAACCGACGGAAGATGATCAACATATTATCGCGTACATTTATTTTTCGTGACTTGATGTCGTAGGAATTAATCATAATTTCATATAATGGAGCACAACTATAGCTAAAATACTTCCCTGTAAAACACTTAAAACATTCAAAGCAAAGATTTTGTAGTAGTTTTGCATTCGTATTCGTAATGTATAAAACCGCAATAAATCTTCAACTTTTCCGTGGCGAAATTGGAATGTGGCTAGTGCTTTCAGAATGCGTTTTTAAGCTCCGCATTCTACAGATGAATCACAGGGAAAATGCAGCATTTTACCAACCAAACATTCATGTTGCTGAACTCAACCCAATGTGAGCCGGTCGTTTCATTGAGAAATAATGATTCATCCCGTGCAAGCGTGGAAAACTTTTCCTTAGCGATCGTTCCCTTGCGGTGGAATCAGTCTCTAATGCAACCGGAAAACATAATTGGTTCTTTGAGACTCGGAGAATTTTCGCCTTTGCCGTTTCCCCGCTGTGCACAATAGTCCTCCCCCGAGGGCGGGTTTGTTTTCGATTTGCTTTCAATTTATCTTTTCTTTTTTCGTTTAATTATCGTTTTCGCCTCGAGGTCCGTCCATGATTGCACTTTGCCTTTTGAAATTTATTTTCCATGACTTGGGTTTCCTCCTCATAGGAAGGCAGTCAGTGTCTGAGACCAGTCCGGCCGAGATATTGATGCAGAAAGTAGGTCTGAATGGATACCATTCCGGGAAACATTGGTAAAATAAGACGGAATGGAGTTTCCTAGGATCCGACAAGGCCACCGAGTTTTTGTGGTTTGCTGCAATGGGCGATAGAAAAGCCGATATTCTTATCAGACTCTGCAGTGAATTAAATTTGAAATTATTTCGTGTTTAAAAACTCTCGTTAGCATGAATTGAAGTTTTTATGTAAACCGAAAAACAGTCATCACGCAATGCTTGCTCAGTGCGGCAAAGTGGAAAGAAAAATATGTATGAGTGAATCTGTTTTCGCAGAAACACATTCAATGGCCGCAGGTGCAGTTTGAATGTCTGCCATAGAAGTAACCCCGCCAGCACCGGTCGTTTAGTTAATCCCGGCTTCCAGTTACAGCTGAGCTTTGCTTTGTTCCAGAGTTACATCAACCGACTGCCGTAATGTGGAATGGTTTAACTGGATTCTCTTCGCCTTCTTCACTTACAGCTGTTCAGCCATCATTCCATCTGACGATACCACACTGACCTTTTTATCACGAACCTGGTAAATCACTTTTTCATGCGTCATAAAAAACCTTTACGGGAGAATCAGAACAGCATCAAGGCAAAAAGAGTAAAGTGAAACATCTACACTTCGGTGCTTGCAGCAGTCTGTCAATCAATACGCTTTTCTCGGAAAGTCCATACTGCCGAGCCACACGGAGCTGTTGAAACGGGGTTGGTTCGAAACGAGCTGTTTCGGTCTCGGTCCGCAGTCGAAAAAGAAGCTTCCAAAATGGATTTTTCCTATCTGGACCCCAAACTGAAAAGGGTATTTGTGTGTTTTCTCGTGAAGCGAACCTTTGGAACTTCTTTGTGCTGCATGGTTGCTTTAAAGTTTGAAACACGGGACAATAGGCAGAACAAAAATAAATGGATCTGCCAAATTTGAATAATAAACTATTTAAAGTAGATTTCATTGTTATTTTCTTATGTTTTTTAGGAGTCCCCAACCCTCGGATTGTTTTGGTCAAAAGCTCTCAATGCTGGTAGTTTTTTTTTATCGTCATGTGAAAGTGAAAACAGTTGCATTTTCATTTTGAAGAGACCAATGGAAAATGTAGCGAGCTCCCGGTCACCTGTTCTATTTCAAGCAGTCATGATGGGAATGCTGCTTTGTTTTGAAATCTAAATTTCTTAATAGTGTTAATAGTTCTGCACCAATAACGATTACTAGTCGATAAAATAATTACCCTACCCTCTTTTCATGGCAGTTTTTTCAACGTCACTTCGTGTTACGGCCTCCTTTTTACAGCACGTGACATAAAAAGAATTTAAAATATTATTAACATTCAAAAGTAAGCCTATAAGAAGGCACTCTTAGAAACCCAAAGAACATAGTAGATGCGTTGAATATTCATCATTTGCCTTCAACTATTGTTCCATTCCAGGTTATCCAAGAATTTACTGGAGTCTACCCGCGTAACCTAGGACCTAAGGTCTACAAGCATAACGAAAGAGCTGTTATGCCCTATTTGATTTATTAAACTAAATTCCGTTCCAGGTCATCCAAGAATTCCCTGGAGTATATGTCTTGAGGTCTACCCGGGTAACCGAAGGGCTGTTATCTCTTTTTAAAAATGGATCATACCCTATATGATCTATTAAACCAAATATGCCTTAAGCAGCCGTTCCTTTCCAGATAATCCAAGAATTCCCTAGAATCCTCAGCCGCGGTTTCATCCCAAATATATCCTCCGAGTATTTGTCGTTCACTTGCGTTTCAAATGTAGGCATATAAGTTGATCTAAGATCTCCAAATTGTTCTTGAGTTTGAATCAAATGGTCTACCGAATCAACCAAGTTTTCCATGATGTCCCCAGCCACGGTGCCCTCCAAGTATTTGTCTTTCGCTTGCGTCTCAAATCCAGGCATATGAGTTGTTCTAAGATCTCAAAATTGTCCTTGAGTTTGAATCAAATGTTCTGCCCAATGAAGTACCCAGCCGTGGTATCAACCCAATTATGTCCTCCAAGTATTTGTCTTTCACTTGCGTTTCAAATCCAGGCATATGAGATGTTTAAGATCTCTGAATCGTTCTGGAGTTTAAATCAAATGGTCTACCGAATCAACCAAGTTGTCCATGATGTGCCCAGCCACGGTAACTACCCAGTTATGTCCTCCAAGTATTTGTCTCTCGCTCCCATCTCAAATCCAGGCATATAAGTTGTTCTAAGATCTCTAAATTGTCCTTGAGTTTGAATCAAATGTTCTGCCGAATCAACCAAGGCTTCCATGATGTCCCCAGCCATTATATCAACCCAATTAAGTACTCCAAGTATTTATCTTTCACTTGCATTTCAAATCCAGCCATATAAAATGTTTTAAGATCTGTAAATTGTTCTGGAGTTTAAATCAAATGGTCTACCGGATCAACCAAGTCTTCCATGATGTCTCCAGCCACGGTAACTACCCAGTTATGTCCTCCAAGTATTTGTCTCTCGCTCGCGTCTCAGAAAACGACTGATATGATGGCAAATGTGAGCAGTTAGTTGAGGAGAAGAATGCAGCATAGGCGAGATTGCTGCAACACCACACGAGGGCGAACGAGGCACGATACAAACAGGCGCGGAACAGACAAAACTCGATTTTTCTGAGGAAAAAGCGCCAGCAGGAAGATCGAGACCGCGAATAGACGGAGCAACTGTACCGCGCTAATAACGCACGAAAGTTCTATGAGAAGTTAGACCGTTCACGTAAAGGCCACGTGCCACAGCCCGATATGTGTAAGGACATAAACGGAAACCTTCTTACAAACGAGCGTGAGGTGATCCAAAGGTGGCGGCAACACTACGAAAAGCACCAAGCAGGCGCGCAGGACATGTGACTTCCAGCTCCGAATCTCCAGGAAATCCGGCTGAAATACAACAAAGCCCCTGGAGTTGACCAACTACCAGGAGAGCTGTTTGAACACGGTGGTGAGGCACTGGGTAATTACCAAGGTTTGGGAGGATGAGGTTCTGCGACAGGAGTACGTGCGACGGATTTCCGGATAAACTGACACGATTGATCAAGGCGACGATGGATCGGGTAGTGTGCGTAGTTCGAGTTTCAGGGGCATTCTCGAGCCCCTTCAAAACGCGCAGAGGGCTACGGCAAGGTGATGGTCTTTCGTGTCTGCTATTCAACATTGCTTGGGAGGGTGTAATACGAAGGGCAGAGATTGACACGAGTGGTACGATTTTCACGAAGTCCGTCCAGTTATTTGGTTTCGCCGACGACATTGATATCATGGCACGTAACTTTGAGAGGATGGAGGAAGCCTACACCAGACCGAAAAGCGAAGCTAAACGAATTGGACTAGTCATCAACACATCGAAGACGAAGTACATGACAGGAAGAGGCTCAAGAGAGGTCAATGTTAGCCACCCACCACGAGTTTCTATCTGTGGTGACGGAATCGTGGTGGTTGAAGAATTCGTGTACTTGGGCTCACTTGACCGCCGATAACGATACCAGCAGAGAAATTCGGAGACGCATCATGGCAGGAAATCGTATGTACTTTGGACTCCGCAAAACGCTTCGATCGAATAGAGTTCGCCGACGTACCAAACTGACTATCTACAAAACGCTTATTAGACCGGAAGTTCTCTACGGACACGATACCTGGACGGTGCACGTGGAGGACCAACGCGCACTGGGAGTTTTCGAAAGGAAAGTGCTGCCTACCATCTATGGTGGGGTGCAGGTGGCGGACGGTACGTGGAGAAGGCTAATGAACTACGACTTGCATCAACTGTTGGGAGAACCATCCATTGTTCACACTTCGAAAATCGGTGCGGTGGGCCGGGCACGTAGCCAGAATGTCAGACAGTAATCCGGTGAAAATGGTTCTCGACATCAATCCGACGGGAACAAGAAGGCAAGGTGCACATCGAGCAAGGTGGATCGATCAGGTGGAGGACGATTTGCGGACCCTCCGCAGACTGCGTAGTTGGCGACGTGCTGCCATGGACCGAGCTGAATGGAGAAGACTTTTGTGTACTGCACAGGCCACTCCGGCCTTAGTCTGGTAATAAAAAAAGTAAATAAATAAAAGAGAGTACAGGCAGTGAAAGTCAAATCAGCGGAAAACATGACTACGTCAGTTCAGCTAACGATGGAAGCCAACCAGCCCTCACCTTGAGGGATGCCATAAGGATGGTAAGGATGGTATCGGAGCTGAGCGCATCAAGATGGGCCCGGAAAAGCTGTCCCTCTAGCTTGCACAAACTGATAGTCAGAATCTGGGAAACTGAACAACTACCGAAGGAGTGGAAGGAAGGGGTTATATGCCCCATCTACAAGAAAGGTGACAAGCTGGAGAGTGAGGACTTTCGAACGATCACCTTCCTTAATGCCGCCTACAAAATGATATCCCAGATCATCTTCCAACGTCTGTCGTGGGAAGTTATGAAGCCAGATTCGTTGACGGCCGCTCGACAATGGACCAGATCTTTACTGTACGGCAAATCCTCCAAATCGCCGTGAATACCAGGTCCCAACGCATCATCATCTTCTTCTTCTTCTTCTTCTTATTGGCATTACATCCCCACACTGGGACAGAGCCGCCTCGTAGCTTATTGTTCATTAAGTACTTCCACAGTTATTAACTACGAGGTTTCTAAGCCAGGTTACCATTTTTGCATCCGTATATCATGAGGCTAGCACGATGATACTTTTATGCCCAGGGAAGTCGAGACAATTTCCAATCCGAAAATTGCCTAGACCGGCACCGGGAATCGAACCCAGCCACCCTCAGCATGGCATTGCTTTGTAGCCGTGCGTCCTACCGCACGGCTAAGGAGGGCCCCAACGCATCATCTGTTCTTTGATTTCAAGGTGGCGTAGGGCAGTATAGACCGCGTATATGGAAAATTATGGACGAGAACAGCTTCCCTGAGAAGCTTACCAAACAGATCAAAGCAACGGTGCATGGTGTGCAAAAATGTGTGAAGATTTCAGGCGAACTCTCCAGTTCTTTCGAATCACACCGGGGACTAAGACAAGGTGTCTGTTGTTCAACATTGCGCTAGAAGGTGTAGTGCGGAGAGCCGGGTGTAACAGCCGGGGTACGATTTTCAACAGATCCACTCAATTTATTTGTTTCGCGGATGACATAGATATTGTCGGCCGAACATTTGCAAAGATGGCAGAACTGTACACTCGCCTGAAACGTAAAGCAGAAAAAGTTGGACTGGTGGTGAATACATCGAAGACACAGTACATGCTAGTGGGCGGAACCTAGCGCGACAGGACCCGCCTACATATCGAACGACCAACACGGGTTTATGCCTAAACGATCGACAACTACTAACGACATTTAACGTCGCAAAATGTTCTGTCATATCTTTCGGCCTCAAACATACGCTCTTCCTATTGGAAGATAATCAGCTTCAACGCGAATTGACAGACAAGGATCTCGAAGTTTTGATCGACTCGAAAATGACATTCACGGATCATGCATCATATATCGTTTCGAATGTCGACTGTCCTACGTTGCTCAACTTGCTGTACATTTGAACATCAACACTCACCGTCGTAATCTCTGATCACACTCCCCAAGCAACACCTCTTGTTTCTCAGTGAGTAACAACAACTGTGGTGTGACTTACTAAAGGTCTGACTTATGCACAACGCGTCGTATTTGGAACTTCTTTGTGACACAAAAAGCGCAAGAGGTGGAGCCTATTTGCAACATCTTGCGGCTACAATGAAAATAAAAACACAAAAAGCAACCGGGAATCGAACCATGCACCTTGAGATTTGCAACCTTCTACTGTAACAATCACACCATCAATTCTATTTGGAGATTCTGCTACAAGTGCACTACATAAACAACGAAGTCATTTGTAACTTCATTGTACCTACGGAACATGCAGGGGACTGTCAAAAATAAAATACTGCTCAGCCGAGCTCAAAGTGTTTTGCAACATATCAGAAACATTGTCGTAACAGTAATAAACCGAACTGTTATTAATTCTGCAACTTATCTGTTTTGTTTCTGATATGAAACACATCGAATTTTAAACCACCCAAGAAGTCAGATGGGTAAAATATTGCGACGCCACTTAAACGGAAATGAAACATTGTGTTTTTCTGAAACTAGGAAGTGGCTTTAATGTGACTCGATGTATTGCCAGTGTCTTCAATGCAATTTATTAGGAACAAACACCTATTTGAAAGATGTTGGGCGTGCTGCTTGGGATCGTTCATCGATCTTCCTGAGCATCTTCCTATCATGTACACCGTATGCGACATGTTGATGACTAGTCCAATCCACTTAGACTTCCTTTTCAGTATGATGTAGCACGTGACCCATCGTAGCCTTGATCAACCGAATAAGTTTATCCGGAAATCCATGTTCGTGCATTAGTTGCCATACCATAGTTTATCTCGATTGACTATTCTGTATCAAAGAAATTATGAAAGCATCTTTTAGTATCGCATCATTTCCCTAATTTACCGAAAAAATGTTTATTCGTACTATTAATTAATTATGTACCCGATTTTATTGTTTTACTCATTTTCATCAACTTTTTGACGTCATGCTCGATTAGATCGTAATAATGACAGTAAAATTCCATAGTTCTATCCGCCACACTAGATTGAAGTAGCTATGTACAACTATGTACGTTTTTTATTCGAACCACTATATAATGCAGAGTTGCAATGCGATGCATGTATGGTAACGTCATGTGCTGGTGGGTTCGTTGGCGAGTTCCACGTTGATTTTATATCAGTCTACCTCAAATCATTCATGCGTTACAAATATTGAATTTCATCATTGATTGAGAGGATGGTAATTGATTGACAAGCATTGAGTGAGGGTATAATCAAATTGAACTGATAGAGATGGAATTTCATCATAGAACAACCCACACTTTTGTACATGGTCAAAGAATCGATTTAGTTTAGACCTTTTGAGTAACTAACTCGGTTTCATCTAAATATATTCAATAATACAAATCCTATTGAAAAGGTTATGATTTAAATTGGACAAGAAGGTATATGAAAATCCACCCACTTTTTTATATATTTTTTTAGATTGCCTTAGTGCATTAGTGAACTACATTTGGTTCTCTTCTATAAAATTCAAAAGACATATTTTCAACAAATACGTTCAAACGATCTTCAATGCAATGAAATTGGCCACGACCATTTCCAACTTGCATGAATCCTTTGCTTTCAGTACTGTTTTCCAATGTTCCAAGAATCTAATTGCACTCGAATGAACGCAATGTTACACTGGCGTTGTCCGCACAAGAGCAACTTTGAAACATTTCCAGCGCTCTGTTTCACCTCCACCCATTTTTTTTTCCTGATGACGGTCCATGGTACTCGCACACCAGGTAAATGCAGCAGCTCTACACTTCATGTCTGCACCATAGAACCTCAATAAAGCGAAAAACGTTATTACCTCTTCGCCCGCAAACTGGAAAACCCGCTGGAGGGAGGAAAATACTCATTTAACCCGTTTACTGCAAACACTTCGAACCGTTCGTATTGAACCGTTAATGGGGCTTGTAATAGTTTCAAGAGCTCAAGGTAGAAGATTTATTGCACGAATTTTCTCACAGATAAATTATCCATCCCGGCTTCCAGGGCTGAGCTCACGATTCCGAAAAGTCGTTCACCATTCTTCCATCGAGCTGCCGCATTCCCTCTCGGGACAAAGATAAATCTCCTTACTTTGCATTTCTTCGAAGGAAAGCCAGAATGGAAAAAAAAGAACGATCATTCACCACAATTCGGTGCCCTTTGTTCGTGAGAGATGCGGTAGATGCTATACGAGGAAAGCGAAAATTTTCTTCCGTTTTTCTTCGTTTAGTTTCATTTTTATAGTCACTTTTATTTTTCCTAAAGAGCCGGCATAAAAGTGACTTCAATCCATCTTGCTCGGGCCCGCCCTTAAACATCATGTGCATCACAAACAACACGTTGCATATCAGTCGGAAGAACGGCGGGGGGCATCGTAGATTCCCATCTTTGACACTGTGACCAGCGCTGCCAGATATATATGGCGTAATTTTAAAAGCTTGTAATAGTAGTTCGTAATATCATTCCCTGAAGCTTTGTTTTCTTAATTGGTTGATTTAGTTCGGGTAGTTGAATTTGTTTCTAATCTATGAACAACGAGATTCTCACATCCGAGCCCCAGTAAACATGGTTTTTGCTGAGATTTCCTTCAACAAATAATTAGCCGGAATTAGCAAACGTTATTTTTGTCGGGATCTTTTTCTTATTGGCATTACATCCCCCTCAGGAACATTTCCGTCTGGCTGCTTAGTGTTCATTCAGTACTTCCACAGTTATTAACCGCGAGGTTTCTAAGCCAAGTTACCATTTTTTGCATTCGTATATCGTAATTAAACCCAGCCACTCTTTTGCTTGCCACACGGCTGTGTAGATTTTAGCCAAGCTGCAGAAATAAGAACTATGTGTGTAAGACAATTTCAAATTGACAACATTTGCAAAGATGTAGTCAGGTATTTGAAAAAAAAGCCTTTGATGTCTATAAGTTCAGCTTTGGATGGAAAATGTGATGAACTGAAAAAAATTCAAAATTCCCAAAATTAAAGAATTAAAAATATCACATGGAAGATATTTTGGCCGTTTAACGAAAATTCCATCGACGCCAACTTGGATTGAACCCAGGCCCATAGCAAAAATGTCAGTCACTTAACAACCGGCGGCGTCAGGGTAATTTCTTCATATTTGTTTGTATTACAACTGCACTGGAACAATGCCGTCTTGCAGCTCGTGTTTATTAACACTTTCACAGTTATTAACTGTGTTTCTAAGCCAAGTTACCATTGTTGCATTCGTATATCATGAGGCTAACATAATGATACTTTTATGCCCAAGGAGGAAGTCGACAAAATCTCCAACCCGAAAATTTCCTAGATCTGACCCGGAATCAAACTTAGTCACCATCTGCATGGTCTTATTTGTTAGCCGCGCATCTAACCGGTAGACTAATAAGAACCCCTCAGGATAATTTACTATTTATTTATACATAGCAGCACATAAAATAATTCACACAATTCGTACCAACCACCTGGCATCCCTGACTGGTGCTAAAATCTTTTGCCGTAAAATAAGAGCACAAATGCTAAGAAGCCACGCGCGCACGTTTCCACACCACGAAGAAGAGCTCATCAAAGTTTGAACACACTCTTTTCCAAAACCCCAGCACTAGCAGCGGCACATGATCCAAGGAACGAATAGGCCACAGTATGGTGCGGAGGGAGGCGGACCACAGAAAGAAGAGCGTTCGCCTCAACTTTGAAATAGAAAAACAGAACGTGAAAAGCGTGCATATCGCATGTTGAGCGACATACGAGTGTTTCCGGACCGACCAACAACATTGTTTTACGATACTTTTATGCATTATCGTGATCGGATTAAGATAAGCGAACTCATTCTCGCTCCATGTTTAGAAGGAGGGATCGTAAAGTAGTCAGGGTTATGTGCGGGGAAGGAATTGCTACTTTGTCGATGGACCCATTTCGGGAAGCGGAATGTGTTTGGAACCGGAAAACGTGCTTTTCTCCTACAGTGAACACAGATGACCGGTGTTGATGGTGTGATTATTGGTGACATTGACAAATTGCACACGAAATGGGTTCGATTTTCAACATCGATGGTGCCCTCCAAAATAGATTCCCCTGTGGCGTGAACTTTAACAATGTTGTCAATGGGGTGTTAGAGTAGTATGAGTATAATCAATCGTTTCGTTACATCAATTTGGAAAGGTTCGAAACCAGCGGAATTCGGTCGACAAATTTATCTGTTTGAAGTTTTCAAACAAGTAGCCGCAATGCGGTTCGGCTATGTTTTGATGCATGAAACTGGATTCGTGAGAACTGATTTAATCTTTTGCATTGTCTATAGTAAGTTTCACCAAAATATCTGTGGAACACCAATGTTACCTTCCTGATATTCAAACAAGAAACAGTGAGAAAAATTATGTGCTTGCATTTGCATTAAATTTTTATAAGATCATGCGCAACAATGTAATAGTCAAATAAACTATCACTTTGTGAACATTGATAGTAATAATAGTTAAGATTGATACTGTTAGGCCTAATTTGTATCATTGTATTTTCTGTTAATAAAAAAAAGAATAAATTTTGCTCCCATATGAAAAAGAGCGCAAAGTGCTCTATTGGAACTGGCTTTACTCTGCTTCAAAGGAATACAGAAATAAAGAAACTACAATTCAGCTCATAATGACCGAATCATGGCACAGCTCGTTAACGCAGGGTTACGGCAGGTATTTTCAATTGCGTTCTAATTCCCAACATTCAGCGTACATTTTTTCTTCGACAAACATATATTATTTGGAAATCTTGCAGTTTTGCCGAAAGGCTATCATTTCACTCCGAAAACGAACTTTTTATAGAAGGCTCTGAGATCCATAGTATATAATCTAATCAACTCAGCTCAACGAGCTGAGCACATGTCTGTCTGTCCGTGTGTATGTGTGTGTGTGTGTGTGTGTGTGTGTGTGTGTGTGTGTGTGTGTGTGTGTGTGTGTGTGTGTGTGTGTGTGTGTGTGTGTGTGTGTGTGTGTGTGTGTGTGTGTGTGTGTGTGTGTGTGTGTGTGTGTGTGTGTGTGTGTGTGTGTGTGTGTGTGTGTGTGTGTGTGTGTGTGTGTGTGTGTGTGTGTGTGTGTGTGTGTGTGTGTGTGTGTGTGTGTGTGTGCACAAAAGCTATAAAAAAACATTAGACAACTTTTCGTATAGAAATCTTTAACCGATTTTCTCGCAACAAGTTGCATTCGACAGGGGATAAAACCTTGTTGATCACTATTGAATTTTACAACGATTGGTCATTGCGTTTAAAAGTTATGAAGAAAATGGTACATCGGACCATATAAACCCCATACAAGGTTGGTGTCTTAACTAAATGCGAGAAAGGCACCACCAACGCTAGGTGGATTAATCTGGTTTTTTTTTGCTATGACTTATCCGTATCCAAACGTATGCCCAGCCCAGGAGGAACATTGTGTATGGTGGAGTTATAGAAAATGGATGTTGTTTCTATTAGTTATAGAACATATGACGGGAAATAGACCACGAACGGAAATATCTGCCAGTCAGGTAAGTTACTTTCACCATTCATATTATCAATCTAGTTATTAACCAGAAAATCGGAACCACGGAGCTCCCCTGGCCGTAATAATCAAAAATAATGTTGGATTCTGGGACTACAATCCAGAGGTAAACCAGCCCAGGGCTGTAAGCCTATCACCATGTACTGATCTTGCCTTTCTCACATTTAAACAGGACACCAACCTTATATGGTGCTAATATGGTTAAATGTACCCTTTTCTTCATAACTTTTTAACGCAACGGTCGATCGTTATCAAATTCAATAGTGATGAACTGCAACTGTTTGTTGCGAGAAAATCGATTAAGGATTACTATATGAAAAGTTGTGTAAAGTTTTTCGTAGCTTTTGTGCACACACATACACACACACATACGCACACACATAAATACATACATACGGACAGACGGACATTTGCTCAGCTCATAAAGCTGAGTCGATTGATATATAACACTTCGGGTAGAGGCGTGCGCCGCTATGCCACGCCACCGCCGCCGCCGACATTTTTGCATCGGCGCGCCGCCTTTAATAATTGTCACGTCGCTGATCTATAATTTTCCACGCCGATTCAGTGGAGACTCTGAAGATTAAGTGCAATTTCCGTATAATTTCCTGATAGATCTTTACAGCATCACGTTGGAACTCCAGAGAATTTTTCGTGAAGATACCAATGATTTACAAGAAAATCCCAATGTCCCAGTGGGGATGTAATTGACATTACAAGACAAAATTTTCAAAACGACTTATCTGCTTTCGTAAACCAAGATTCAAACGACGATTTGACGAATCTGATAGCTCTCCCACGCAAACCAACACCATTAACAGGTAACAGAGGCCTTCATCTACCTATTGATGGTGTTAGTTTGCGTGGGAGTGCTATCAGAATCGCCAAATCGTCGTTTGAATCTTTGTTTACAAAAGCAGATAAGTCGTTTTGAAAATTTTGTCTTGATTACATCCCCCACTGGGACATTGTCACCTCGTTGCCTAATGTTCATTCAGCACTTCTACAGTTATTAACCGCAAGGTTATAACCTGCTGCTTTGCTTGATGTATGTGGCAGATGACTATTGCTCCGTTCTTTTGAGTTGGAATGGCTCGATTATTCGTGGGATGCTTCTGCTTTTCTCGAACCTAGTTGGTGCTGCGAATCAGGTATTTGGATCGTGGGGTCAATACCAGTGGCATCCATTCTAAATTATCGGAAAAGGGGAGGGTAAGGGGGAAGTGGTATTGCTAAGTTATCGATCAGCTCAGTGTAACTTCTGAACCCCTTAGCCGATTTCAACCAAATTTGGAACACACATTCTTAGGTTAGGCATGCGCTTTGTGAATAAGAGATGGTATGTGGGGAGGGGTATTGTTTAACAATCGATCAACTCAATGTAAGTCTTGAGCTCCATGACCGATTTGAACCAAATTTGTATCAAATATTGTCTGTCCTAAGGAACCGATTTTAGTGGATATTGGTAGGTCCTTTTAAAATGGGGTGGTTGTGAGAGAGGGGTATTGTTTAGTTAGCGATCAATTCAGCATAACTTCTGAACCCATTTACCGATGTCCACCAAATTTGGAACCCATATTCTCTGTCTAAGGAAGACTATATCAGGCTAGGAAGGACTGTCATAGCTGAACGAGAGAGGGCATATTTATTAAACGAACAGTTTAGTATACCTTTCTATCGCATGGGTGAATTCAAACCAAATATTTAAACACGTATTGTTTACCCAAAGGAAATTATTTTAGAGAGGCTGGGAGGAGTATTTGAAATGCGGGAGAATGTTGAGGTTGGGTATTGTATAGAAAACGACTTAAATTAAAATCCCTCTTATTTAGTTCATCCGAGGTTCTTTGACATTGTACAATGCTCCGAAAACAATTCTTCAAAAATAGCAAATCCTCGACAATAACATTTCCCTAAAAATGACATAACCCTGAATGAAGCAGGCCATTAACATAACACTATTTGGCCTAAGGTCATTTAACATGAAGTGAATTTGGGATAATACTGAACATCATCAGAAAAAAAAATTCATATAAAGCATGCATTTGCTGGGTATAAAGCAATGATAATTGTTACCCTTCATCGGAATCATAGTTTGCCCAGTGAAAAGCAATGAATAATGTGTTTCCTTCTGGATGGTGGATGTGATTGCTCCTTTAAAAGTAGGCATTTTCTCGGAATAAGGCAATGGTGGGTGTGATCCCTTCTTTAAAAATATGCGTTTGCCCGGAATAAGACATTGGTGGATGTTTTCCCTTCTTTAGAAATAGACGTTTGCCCGGAATAAGGCTATTCAAACCCACAATCCCTTCTTCAAAATCAGTTAATATTTCCAAAAGCCTTCTTTTAATCAAATGATATCAACAAGTAAACACAATTACCCTGTTAACCAATTGGTTTTATTATTTTCCGATTGTGAAAAAGAACTGCAAACCAAACTGGCAACTCCGAGCAAGTACCCGGCCTTGCTAGTATAAAGCTAGTATTTCCATAAACAATTAATTTTTTTTCCACAAAACAAAAATAAATAAGCACTTTTAAAAGCAAGATTAAGATAAAGAATGAGTGTTCCAAATTTGGTTGAAATCGGTCAATGCGTTCAGAAGTTATGCTGGAACATACATACAAACATACATACAAACATACAAACACTGAGTTTTATATATATAGATTGTTTTATTTGTGGAAATTGTATATTTATTTATTGCTCATATCCTGATTTCTTTATTGGCAATTTCCTAATTGTTTATGGAAAATTTCTACTTTTTAATGGAAATTTTATTTTGCTGCCATCAACAAATCATCGATTATGTTTACAATTTGATATCTTTTTGGTCTTTTTAACGGTTAAAATAACAAAACGTATAGCAGAAAAATCCTACTGTGACATCAAATCAAAAACTATTCCTGCTGTCGATGAGAGCAAATCGAAAACTAATTTTGATATTGGTTTCTGATAACAAAATAAGTACATAGTTTGATGTGATGTGATAAGTACACAATTTGGTGATCAAATGAGATCAAAATATGTAATCAATCATGATGATTCATCTTTAAAAACATATTACGCATCAAAAATTTAAATATGTTTTCTGTTTGCTCTCATTATGTCTTCAGACTTTGCTAGGATATCTAGCCTAAAGTTATTTGGCCGGGCATGTAACATAGTCGAACAGTTCCTTCGGTTGAAAAAAAAACGTGAATATATGTCCTTTGGCCAAAATACAGTCAAACTTCCATGAGTCGATGTTCTATGACTCGATATCGACTCATGGAAGCAAATTATGCCATATTAAAAAATATTTTCCGGGTTACTGTGATGGTCCCTTGAAACAGCTTTCCAAAGAAATTCTCTTCCACATCTCGATATTTCCATGAGTCGATGGTCCCTTCAATATCGACTCATGGAGGTTTGACTGTAGTCGTTTGGTCGAAAGGGCCATTTGACCGAAATGGACATTCGGTCGAATGTGTCGTTCGGCTGAATTGGTCATTTTGGATATTTTCAAGACAATAACAGGAGAATCTTTTGAATTTCACCTCCAAAATTTAATGAACCTCCACAGAAAATTCTTCAAGTTTTTCCAGAATATTAATTTTTAGATTTTCGACGGGAACTGCTTTCAAGTTTCGAGAACTCTTTGGTATTACCAAGAGGAGCTCTTTGGATTTACCAAGGAAAATTGTTTGGGATATAATATTATGTACATGAGAATCTCTTCAGAGTTTTCACGGGAAGTTGTTCCAAATTTCTACAGGAAAATATTCGCAATATCCACGGAAAGTTCTTAGAAAGTTTCTGTTGAATATTCTTTGAAATCACACCGAAAATTGTGACTGGTAAAAGAGATGCTTTAACGTTAACTTCCTCAATCTAGATTAATTAAGACGGTTAGTTTTTTATCCTTCCTTAGAGTGATTATTTCGCAGGGAGAAGTTCATCACTAGACGGCTAGTTTAGCATAGCCAACTTTAAAACAATGGAAAAATGCTCGGAATTGTCGACGATTTTTTATATTTCTTCAAAAAATTCTTTCTATTTTCGATTAGAAACTCTTGGGAAAATTCCATTCACCGAAAGTGACAGACGGCCGAACTGGTTATTTGCCAGAAAAATACGTTTGCCAATACGTTCGTTGGCCGAAAATGCCATTTAGCAGAAATAGTTTTTTGACAGAATGCGTCATTTGGTTAAACGATTTTATTCGGCCAAATTACCAGTTCGGCTGAATGTCCATTTCGGCTGTATGTCGTTTTCGGTCAAACTACATTTTTGGTCAATCCATTTTCGACCTGATAACAGTTTCGGATAAACGTTCAATTCGGCGTCAAACGACCATTTCGGCCAAACGGAATTTTTGAGCTGATGACCTATTTGGCCAAACGACCTTTTAAGGCAACCGACTTTTTCGGCCAAACTACCAATTCGGCCGTATTTCGCTTTCTGCCAATGGAATTTCTTATGGAAAATACACTAATCGTTCGATAACTGCAACATGTTTTCGTTTCAGTTAGCGAATGGAGTACGATAACTGCGACGCATTCTAGACGTCAAACAATTGTCAGACGACGTCAGAGTAGAAGTGCACCTGATCGTGCAGCACTATGCAGCTATCATCGACTTTAAACATCTTCCAAACTTAGACGTACATGTTCATGATAGAATTAGAGGCGATAGTATAGATTTGATAGTACAGTTAGGATACGGTAGGCATTAAGAATGTTTTTATAGAAGTCAATTTGAAAGCGAGCGGAGGGCAATATTTGTGATGGTATAGATCTCACGACCTTTCTTCTGCCAAACTCCCGTATGAAGGGGGAGGGAAAAATATCAGTGTGGAAGCTGATATATCTCCACTGACCAGAACTGATGTAACTATCGAAATGCAGTTTAAAGCATTGCAGTTAAATGACTTTCGTCGTTTTCGGAGTGAAATGATAGCCTTTCGGTACAACTTTCGTTGTACGAGAAACAGATTTACCCACCTAGTGCAGGGCTGTCCGACGTACGATCCGTGGGTCGCATGCGGCCTTTTGCTCCATTTTTTGATACTTGACAATTTTGACACTTGAAAATTAAAGCAATTTGTTTATTTGTTAATTGATTGTTAATCAGCCACAAAATTTAATTTGCGATATTTCTCTGCATATCTTCTTCTTCTTATTGGAATTACATCCCCACACTGGGACAGAGCCGCCTCGCAACTTAGTGTTCATTAAGCACTTCCACAGTTGCTAACTGCGAGGTTTCTAAGCCAGCCCGGCCAGAAGCCATGAACAGAATAACAAAACATGATATGGACTTGATTGATATAAGAGATAAAAGAACAGGCAACAATATCAAAAATTTGCACCGAAATATCATCTAAATATCAAGATATGCTATGTATAAGAACAAACTAATGGCACTTGATATTGATCACTTATTACAAATAACATATCTTGATATCCTGATGATATTTTAGTGCAAAATATTGATATTGTCGTCTGATCTTTTATTTCTTATATTAATCATGTCCATATCTCATTTTGCTATCTTATCAACATTTGATATTATTGAGCTATTTTCGTCTACTCGGGAGGTTACCATTTTTGCATTCGTATATCATGAGGCTAGCACGATGATTAGTTTGATGCACCAGTACCGAATTTCGAACAATATTCGGGCGGATCAAACTATTCAGACAAAACTATTCAGGTGAATTTGGATTAATGGCGGATCGTGTTCCGAAAATACGTATACTTAGTGTACGAAAAAGATCAATAATTTACTGTTGGTGGAAACAGCGGCAGTCAAGTTATGCGAATATATTTGGCATGCTCGAAACCAATGATATCTATAGCAGAACGGTACACTATGCTTCATAAAAGATTCATATTTCATCATTCCGTTTTATTTAAGAATCTATATTTAAAAATTAACCAATCGAGCTCCTATTATGATGGCTTACTTTTTATAATAAACTCTAATTGACCGTTTTTGGAACGAGTCTTCAAAAGTTACTTTATTAGCAATAAAAACGAAAATTTGTTGGGATAGCTTTCTGGAATTAAGTAACAGGGTAATAAGTAATTTAGTGTAAAGTTCCAATTATAATAAAAACCCAGATTAATCCACCTAGCGGTGATGGTGCCTTTCTCGTTCGTTCAAAAGGTTTGGAAAAATCTAAAATAACACCAATATGTGGATTGGTCTTATTTTTCATGTTTGTTTATATGCATAAAAAAATTCTCGCCAAACGCAATTTGTTGCAAACAAATCGAATGAGCATAAAGAGCAAAAAATGGCATTTTATTTTGTAGTTTTAAAATTAGTATTTTGGCCATAACTTTTGACCCAATGAATCGCCTGCTTTGAGCGTACTTACAGCGGCACACTAGGAGTTAACTTCCTGAAATCAGTATGGCGAAAGGCATCTAATGTTCGATTTCTCAAAATTAATCACCTTCATCGAAAACATATTTGGTAGGCGTAGTAGCGGACACCTTCCTACATAACCGGTACCAAATAGTTTTTCATAAAAAGTTCCTAATTTTGAGAAAACCCGCCTTAGATGTCTTTCGCCATACAAATTTCTGGCGGTTAACTCATGCTGGCTATTTTGCGCATATACTATAGCGCCTGGTTGAGGCAGCAGCGGGTAGAAAATCAGCCACAGCCAATAATTCATTGTACGATCCGGCCAAGTTTCTAAACACGCAAAAAAATATTGCAGTCGAAACTACTATTCCAAGGGTTATTTTAAGAATATGCACCGACGATTTTCAGCAGAAAACAAACCCGTTTGATTTTACCATGCACGCAGTAAAAATCAACTGTGGCCCATGCGAAATGTTGTCACCTGCACTGAAACAGTGGTGAATTTCTCTGAAACCGAGTCTGAAACCATGGTAAAATTTACTGAAACTTCATGGTAGAGTTAAAAACAGAGCGTAGTCTACAAAATAGTAGTTTTTACCACAGATTTTTTTTCTGTGTAGGAAACAATAGGACAAGATTCTGCGTCGAATGCAATCTGTTGCGAGCGACCTGAGAAGCACACATATTGCACATCAATCACAGTAACTTATATATGACCGGATTCAGTCACAATATGGTTACTGCAACCAGATTTGTTGAACTTGTGTTGCTTGGGGAATAGATGAAGTCTAAGTGCTAAAAAAGTGAGCTAGATTTTTTGAACTCTTTTTCACAATAAATAGTAATTCGACCATAACATCTAAGCCCATAGTCCGATCTGGCCAATTTTCAATAAGAAAATATAAGACATTCTGCGTCGAATGCAATTTAATGCGAGCAAATCGGTTGAGGAAATGTGCCTGAAAAAGGAGTGAGTTTTTTTTTGGGATTTTTCCATAAAAAAATGGTATAATTTTCGATCCCATAGTCCGATATGGCCAATTTCAAATAGGAAACAATGGGACAGGATTCTGCGTCGGATGCAACTTATTGCGAGCAAATCGGTTGAGGATAAGTGCCCGAAAAATGAGTGACATTTTTTACGTGATTTTTTTGTATGAATTTATATTTTGGCCATAACTTTCGATCCCATAGTCCGATCTTGCCAATTTTAAACAGGAAACAATGAGACAGGATTCTGCGTCGAATGCAACTTGTTGCAAGCAAATCGGTTGAGGATAAGTGCCAAAAAAATGAGTGACATTTTTTACGTGATTTTTTTGTATGAATTTGTGTTTTGGCCATAACTTTCGATCCCATAGTGCGATCTGGCCAATTTTGAATAAGAAACAATGAGACAGGATTCTGCGTCGAATGCAACTTGTTGCAAGCATATCGGTTGAGGATAAGTGCCCAAAAAATGAGTGACATTTTTTTCGTGATTTTTTTGTATGAATTTGTGTTTTGGCTATAACTTTCGATCCCATAGTCCGATCTGGCCAATTTCAAATCGGAAACAATGGGACAGGATTCTGCGTCGAATGCAACTTGTTGCGAGCAAATCGGTTGAGGATAAGTGCCCTAAAAATGAGTGACATTTTTTACGTGATTTTTTCGTATGAATTTGTATTTTGACCATAACTTTTGATCCCATAGTCCGATCTGACCAATTTTGAATAAGAAACAATGAGACAGGATTCTGCGTCGAATGCAACTTGTTGCAAGCAAATCGGTTGAGGATAAGTGCCCGAAAAATGAGTGACTTTTTTTACGTGATTTTTTTGTATGAATTTGTGTTTTGGCCATAACTTTCGATCCCATAGTCCGATCTGGCCAATTTCAAATAGGAAACAATGGGACAGGATTCTGCGTCGAATGCAACTTGTTGCAAGCAAATCGGTTGAGGATAAGTGCCCGAAAAATGAGTGACATTTTTTACGTGATTTTTTTGTATGAATTTGTGTTTTGGCCATAACTTTCAATCCCATAGTCCGATCTGGCCAATTTCAAACAGGAAACAATGAGACAGGATTCTGCGTTGAATGCAACTTGTTGCAAGCAAATCGGTTGAGGATAAGTGCCCGAAAAATGAGTGACATTTTTTACGTGATTTTTTTGTATGAATTTGTATTTTGACCATAACTTTCGATTCCATAGTCCGATCTGGCCAATTTTGAATAAAAAACAATGAGACAGGATTCTGCGTCGAATGCAACTTGTTGCAAGCAAATCAATTGAGGATAAGTGCCCGAAAAATGAGTGACATTTTTTACGCGATTTTTACGTATAAATTTGTATTTTGGCCATAACTTCCGATCCCATAGTCCGATTCCGCCAATTTTGCAATAGGAAACAATGGGACAAGATTCTGCGTCGAATGCAACTTGTTGCGAGCAAATTGGTTGGGGATAAATGCCCGAAAAATGAGTGACATTTTTCACGCGATTCTTACGTATAAAATTTGTATTTTGGCCATAACTTCCAATCCCATAGTTCGACCTGGCCAATTTCAAATAGGAAACAATGGGAAAGGATTCTGCGTCGAATGCAATTTGTTGCGAGCAAATCGGTTGAGGATAAGTGCCCGAAAAATGAGTGACATTTTTTACGCGATTTTTACGTATAAATTTGTATTTTGGCCATAACTTCCGATCCCATAGTCCGACCTAGCCAATTTTCAATAGGAAACAATAGGAAAGGATTCTGCGTCGAATGCAACTTGTTGCGAGCAAATCGGTTGAGGATAAGTGCCCGAAAAATGAGTGACATTTTTTGCGTCGTTTTGTGCGCACACACACACACACATACACACACACACACACACAGAACCTCAATTCGTCGAACTGAGTCGATCGGTATATAACACTATGGGTCTGCGGGACTTCTATAAAAATTTTGGAGCGATCATATAGCCTTTACCGTATACTTAGTATACGAGAAAGGCAAAAACTTGAACATTATCAATGAAAATAAGCAGTTGGCCAAATTACCCCATTGGCAAAATTACCCCGACGCCCCTATCAGTGTGGAAGCTTTTATCTCTTCACTGGTGAAAGGAAGGTGGTTTGATTTGATCATCGCGTGCGAAAAGTGATTTCTATCAACAGGTACTGGCTCAAAGTTTTTAAAATGACATCAGCATCCAATCGAATAGGAATTATATTACACAATTCTGTTTTACTCTTTGCATTCCTCTCGTTATAGCCAACTTAGCTATCTCGAAGAAGAACAAAGCTGAGTAAAGGTATGAGATGAGTTTATCACTTCTGCGTGAAGCTGAACGCCTTTTTACAGTGATATGGAAATGCTACTATCATCAAATGTGTATTACTATGTCATCAATAGTATTTAACTAAACAAATTTCATACGAACAACACACTCGGAAATATCATGTTTTACGTTAAACATATTATGTAAAATCTGAGTTAAACACCGTCGATGGTAGGTACAATCATTCAGTGAGCAGCGACATCAAAGTTAATGTCGAGACCCGTTCACTCTTATCAATTGCTTCCGTGTAGCTACTTAAGTACCGGAAAACTGTTGGCACGTTTGAGGGAAGTCAAACTATTCTCATAATGAGTTTTTTTCCCGATAGTGCTGGAGTGCAGCAGCGAACATCATCAGGAATGGGTTCGCATCGGATCGGTTTCAGCAGCAGCTCCTTCCGTCACGTGTTGTAGATGAGCACTTCGGGCTTGGCACATTGCTGGTGAGTGTGACACTGCCCTCGTGCACACCACTCTAATGGCTTGAGCGACCGTAATCCAATGGAGATGAAGTGCTAAAGCAAAGTGAAAAATGCAATTGAAAAATCCAATAGTAATGTAGCTGTAAAGCACATGGCAGCCGCTAGGATTAGGTGGGATAAAGCGAAATTTCATCTCTCGTCTTTCCGCCGCACTTTGTCGACGACGTGACATAAGCATCATTATGCAGCTGTGCGCGTCGTTTTGTAGAGTAAAAGTTCGATGCCGCACACTATTCACATGCAGCATGCAGCTATCTATCGGGATAGAGGGAAAGAAAATGGATGCTTCCCCATAGCTGACACTCATAGCCATAGGTACCTACATAACCATCATAGGAAAGTGGTCCAAAATCCATCAGTGAGAGAAAATGACACGTTGCCTAGAATCATACGTAAAAGTATACAAAATAACTTAACAAATGATAAAAATACATTTAAATAATATTTCGGTATATATAAGTAGGGGAAACTGGACACACATGATCCCCACTTTTTGTTTAGCATATTTCTCGATGTAACATGCACACATTTGCACGCTTCTTGATGGACTTGATAAAGAATTTAATAAGCTATTCAAAAACGTCATTGGAAGCAATTATTTGTTCATGAATGTTACCTAAAAATCGATTTTGCCGAAAGATAGAAAATTTGGAATTTTCAAAACTTGCGGGAGACTTGATCCCCATATAGGGGGGAATTGATCCCTTTATGAGTTGAACATGTTTAGGTTCTTTCAAGTCTAATGAAATGTTGAATTGGTCTAGCCTCAAATCCTAACAATTCTTCATAGTCTGTCGTAATATCAGTCGTGCGAAAATTAAATATTGTTAGTATTAAGCAAGGCAAGTATTTTAGTTCTCGAATAGAGTAATAGTGACAGATAGAATGTCTGCTATAGCAACAAAATTTGCATGGTGATGATGCAAACTGCAAACCATTCACTCCACTAAAATACTCCACTAAAAGACAGTAAGACTATAGTCATATCACGACAACCATGATGTTCCCAAAAGGATCTCTCTTTGTGATTGATACAGTTATGATACCAAAAATGGTTGATCCATACATAAATGTATAAATATATTTTAGAATATTATTATTCTATTAAATCTCTGAAAATTGGCCACACTGCAAATGCCATGGCCAATGGTAAATATCCCTGAGTACCTGTTTTGGGACCAATAAAAAAAGAGTGTGATACCGCCATCGGGGGTGACAATGGGTTTGAGGGTGAGAATGGGTCATCGTTCTCACCGGCAGTCTAGAGGTAGTAGAGCAAAATTGTTCAAAAAGGTCTCTTATATTTTGGTCTTCTTGTCCTCAGATGCATTCAATCTATTCTACAAGCTTTCTAAGTAGCTGAAACAGTGACCCATTCTCACCTCTATTTGACCCATTGCCTCTCCCGACGACGGTACATCGAGATCTCCAGATTACTATCAATACCACAACCGTGATCATACCAGGATGATGACTTCATACATCAATATGGTACTGTCACGCATCATCATTGATGTAGTGCGTGTTATTATTACACAAATGCGATTTCTTTTAAACGGCTGACCAAAAGATGTTGAATGAGCCTATTATTAAAACTTCTGTAAGAAGGTTTACAAATAAATGGTGATTGTAAGCAAACTTCTCCTAGTTCAAACGGAAAAAAAATAATACCAGATCGAACAATACTGATTTTGAGCCCTGTGATTTGTTGAGTATTTTCAAAGCTTAATTTACACTCTTTTTCATTGAAAATAATATTAAAATGCATTTAATAAAACTAATCAAAACTAAGTATGTTCATGTTCAACTACACTTTTTTCTGATTAATGAAATAAGCCTATTGAGAAATTCAAATTGCGCATGTATTGTCTGTTTGACAAAATTAAAGAGAAATTAAAATTATTTATACTTTTTTCATAACTAGAAAAGAATTTCAAAATATTAATTAGTTACATACAATACAATAATATGCGACCGTATCCAACAAACGCCTTAATATATGCAATATCGGGATCAAGTGTGTCCAAACTGTGGGGGATCAAGTGTGTCCATGTTAAGTATTTATCTTGTTTTGTTTCAGTATTCAATGGAAAATAAGCCATAGTTAATTGAGTGAATTTATTCAATTCTACAATAATAAAACTTTGTCCAGTAAAAATTTGGTACGTTTAGGTTGGACATATTCAGAGTTATTAAACTTTTCTCCTTTGAAGAAAAAAAGGATTGAGAATGCTTAAATAATAAAACCTCTCTAAAACTCATATACATAAAGTAACTAATATCAAATGTTACTCAGATTCAATATTCTGTCTAACGGATTCGTTTGAACATATCACTGGTATACAAATGTGATTAGTTTTCGAGAAAACAGGGGGGGATCATGTGTCCCCGGGGATCATGTGTGTCCAGTTTCCCCTATGGCCAAGGACATAAACACAGGATATGATTTCAAAATAGTGAATACTTAAAATTGGAGGTAAAATTTGAAGAAAATATTCAAATTTCCATGAGGTATGCATTTGTTTCCATCCCCCTAGTCAGCAGCAGTAGAGGAAGTATGCAGTAGAGGAATTTTTCAAGTGCCATCGCATTTGATTCGGGTGGCTGCATCGTAGATGAGGCGATGATGTCTGATGATGTGGTGCTTATTTGTATTGGATCAGAGATATTCGTTGATGCAGGACGAGGTTCTCAGTTATTATCAGGGAGTGTTCAAATGGATAATGGAAATGTTACGTCTCGGGGAACGGTATCATGATACTTTTTTAAATTAATATTAAATTCGTGCTCAAGAGAATTATCTGCCGGAGGACGATATAGTGAATGCATAATAATAATGACATGTGGTAACTTTATAAATGTGTGCTAAACGTCGTGGCGTAAAAAATCTTGTTTTTTTTTCGAGCATTTTCAAACGTAAAAAGGGGTTAATACAAATAACATGATTAAATTTCCTTGAGTAGAGCTTGGAAACTAATTTAATTTTGAAATGCCAAACTAATGCCAACTTTTGCGGAATGAAATTCAAACAGACTGCTGATTAAGGCACTTCAGAACTAGACCTGTGCGCCGGTCATATAATCGCCGTCGGCGGCGTGTTGGTCACTTTTGCCCCGGCGGCGGCGGCTTCACGGCGGCGCGCCGTTGGTTTTCATCGATGGCGGCGGCGGCGGCGGTGTGAACCGGCGTGGATGAAAAAATCAATGGCTGAAAAGTCAATTTTACCGCGGATTTTTGAAATTAGTTATGCCAAAAAAGTTCTTGGCAGAGAATTTCTGAACTAAAAACGGGATTTTTTTTTAAACTCCTAATTACTTGGGAAATTTCATTCCTTGAGAATTTAGCATTAGCATTGAGCAATTCGCACAAATTCGTAGGTGGTATGAACACAGTATTTTGTAAGAGACTAATCACTATCTCTAAGATGGAAGCAAGGCACTCTTTAACAGGTGAGATCTGTTCTGGCCACGTCCTTGCGACTGCTTGGGAAGGGGAAGGATTATTAATTGGACTTTTTCTTCTTCTTCTTATTGGCATTACATTCCTTTCTGGGACATTGCCGCCTCGCTGCTTAGTGTTCATTTAGCGCTTCCACAGTCATTAACTGCGAGCTTCTTGCTTTATAGCCGAGCATCTTACCGCTAGGCTAAGGAGGGCCCCAAAAACCATCATTTAGTTGGACACCTACTTAAGAAAGATGCAGAGAACTCTACTCATAGGTGCCACGTGAGGTTTTGGAATTGTTAGTTTGGAGTCGTGAAATACAGAAAAAAAAACTAAGATAGAAATACAAAGTAGGAAAGAAACGAGCCTGGAATTGAACCCACGATCTCCTGCTTATAAGACAGAAGCGATAGCCACTAGACCACCGAGCTCGTCTTGGTAAAATCCTATGAAAATTTCTGCGGAAACTCATATAGGTATTCTTCCGAAAATACATTCATGTTCTCTTTGGGAAATTCTTCAGTGACTTCAGTGACATCATACAATATTCCTGCTGGAATTTATTCGGAAATTTATTAAGGAATGAAAAAATTTCCGATGGTATTCGTAGAAGAATTTCCGAAAAAAATCCGTGAACTGTTTTCGAAAGGATTCTAAAGGACTTTCTGGGAAAATTCCTTATGCAATGTCCGAAAGAGTTTGTGAAAGCATTTCCGACTAACTTTTTGAAGGAATTTCTGGAAGACAGACATTAAAAAAAAATCCTAACAGAATTTCTGAATGCATCCCAAATTCAATTTTCAAAGGTATTTTCAGAGAAATTTCCAAAAAAAAATTAAAAGACTTGAATGAATTTCTGAAGCGAATCCCGAATGAAAATCAAAAGTAATGGAGAATGTTGTATAGGAACTACTGTGGGAAATTGAAGGAATTTTCTGAAAAGATTACCCTGAGAATTTTCCAAGGAATTGCTTACGGTTGTTCTGAAGAAATTCCTATGGGAATTTCAGGAAAAAATGTCAAGAAGCTTGCTAAGGAACCCCAAGAAGAATTTCTAAAAAATTCCTGAAGTAATTTCTAAAATTTCTAAAAAAAATCCGAGAGAAATTTCTAAGCAAATTTTCAAAGCTTAAAGGAATTTGCGAAGGAGTCCGTAAATGAATTTTAAAAGGAATTTTTAGTTATTTTTTTATGGAGTTCTTAAACGGATTTTCGAAGGATCTTCTAAAATATTTTCTGTTGATATTTCAAATGAAATTTGTAAAGAATTTTCGGAAAGTATATTCGAGAGGATTTTGCGAAGCAATTCCTGATGGAATTTGCTTAGGAATTCCTGAAGTTTTTCCAGAGGAATTTCCTAAAAAAATCCTGGTAGAAGTTTTTAAAGGAATGAAATAGTTCTTAGAAAACCTTTTTTGAAGTTTTGGAGGAATATCTTGAGAAATTTCAACATTTATTTAATTTCTATATTTATTTCCTAAAAAAATAAATGGCAGATTTTCCGAAGAAATCCTTTTACGGAACGAACTCTTGACGGAATGTCCAAAAAAATTCTTGGAGAAATTGAAGATTGTCGGAAGTTCCTTCAAAAGTGGGTTTGATGATTCGAATATTCTTTTAGGAATTTGTTCCGGAATTCATAAGGAACTAGTCGACCTGGCAGACGTTGTCCTGCATAGTAGGCGAAAATGGGCCTTGTGAACTGCCCATGCGAAATTCCCATACGAATCTTTATTTTAGTTTTTCACTGCTTACTCAACTTTACTAATGATTTTCGACTGAGGAAGTATCATATAAACCCGTCGGAAACTTGCAAGGAATTCCAATAGAGTTCTCAGAAGAATTCCTGAAGGTACTTTTTGATGAATATCTTAACGAATTTCCCAAGGTTTTCGTATACAAATTTCTGAAGGAATACGTAAGGAAAATTCCGAAAGAATCTCTAAAAGACAACTGGAAAAAATCCAAAGAAATTCCTGGGAAATCTAGAAATTACTTCAGAAATGCCAGTATGCACTTCTAGGAATTTCTTCGTTAATGTTATTGAGAATTCGTCTGGTAATTCCTTCGAAAATTCCTTCAGAAATTTGTTTATTAATCGCTCTGGAAATTCTTCCAGGATTTTTTTTTATGTCTTTTAGAATTACCTTCGAAAACTCTGTTAGCAGTTCTTTCAGGAATTATTTTTGAAAATAATTTTACGTTCTTTTTTGGAAATGCCTTCAAAAGTTAATTTGAAAATTCTTGTACAAAACCCTCCATAATTTTCTTCAAAAATGCCTCCAAAAATTCACTTGAGAACTTCTTTTTCATTAAATAATCTAAAAATTACTTCCATGTTATAATTTTTTGTAATAATAAACCCTAAAAGACTTTCAGAAAGAATTGTTGAAAGAAAATCAGAGTGAATTACTGAAAGATTTTTGGAAATAACTCATGAAGTCATTTTCGAAGGAATTCCTGCAGGAAGTTCTAAAATAATATCCGAAGGAATCCCTGGAAGAAATTCCAAAGGAAATCTTAAATGAATGTCGAAACGATACTTCTTCGATTATTCCCAGGAATTCCAGGGATTGGATGTTTTTGAAGAAACTTTTCCTAGAGCTTTCACAATAAACCATTAAACAATAAAATAAAATTTCCTAATGTTTGAAACTGCCTGGCGTTTTAACTAAATAATTTTACTAAATACTAAGCGGCGAGGCGACAACATCCCAATGCTGGGATACAGTGCAGGTAATAAGAAAAGAAGAAGGGTTTTCAACCGATGTTTGGAATATACCAAGTGGTTTTGTCAATCATATTCAAAAAATGATTTCGGAAAAACATTCACAGTAGGGATTTAATTATTTTGCTAAATTTTGCCAAATAAGTCATCTGTCCTAATAGCGCAAATCTAAAAACAAAGAAAACTGTCCTGGTTGATTTTAATAAATAAAAAAGAAAATATTGTCAAGATAATGAATGTGCTACTAAACTTGATATTCCTGAACTGCAATGATTTGCCTACACGATTGTCAGATCATATAAGAACGGGAGAGGACGCTTTGAGCATGTGTCCAGGCGCTCACAAAAGCTCATGTACCACAAGAAACATATTTTAGGAGTTTCCTACAAGTTTAGGTGCCCGACTAAATGAGGCCCTAACTTAGACGAATTCCAAAAACCAGTTAAACAATTCATGTATTATTTCCCTAGATAAAGCCTCAATCAAACTCTTAATCTAATCAACCAACAACCGACATTGCATGTCACACACTTCAGGAAGATTTGAAATTGAATTCTGACGAGTTCCTCAACATCCTTGTCAATAGTCGAGTTTAATTAATTCCACCACGTTGTATTGCTTTAGCGATACGTATTTCGATCTCAACTGTTAAGTCATCTTCAGTGTTTCGTACTTAACTCGACTCAAGTTAATTGATTTTTTTTATTGCGATTAGTCATCGGCGTGGCAAAATTATGATCAACAGCGCGTCGACATAAAATCGCCGGCGGCGGCGGCGGCGTGAGTAAAACCACCGGCGGCAGCGGCATGACGCGGCGGCGCACAGGTCTATTCAGAACCACCTAGAACAATCAATAATCTATCAAAATCCTTAGACGTAAATCAACAGATTTCTTCAGAAACCGGGAAAAAATATTTTGTTGAGAGATAATTTGCGAAGAAAATCAAAAAAGTTTTAACTAAATTGTTTTTAATTTCGTTTTCTAATCATCAATGAATCCTAATTTGACCATCTGCGGCCACACATAAGTGCAACTGATTTAGAATATCTTCATAATTACGAGCTTCCCCTTAAATAAAACAGTAAACCCTTTATAAGACTATAGTGGAGAGGATCATGAACTCAAGGGAATATCAATATTAGGGCAAAAATTCCTCTGGATGCTTTTCTAGGGCAACTGTGGAAGCATTCTGGAAAGATATATTTATTTAGTTTGCATGGAAGCGCAATGGTTCGTTTTGTCGAGAAAACCAAATTTGAAGCAGCAAAAAATAAACAGTTGTAAGCGGAATTCCAGATTCCTGCATATAATAAGTTCAATAATGATTAGAAGCTACGTTCACTTTTACCATGCTTCACATTGCATTATAGTCAAATGAATAATGGCACTTGTCCATTTTTCAGAAACTGGGAATTTTTAACTGCGAAGAGATCAAATTATAAAAATATTATCAACTAACGGCCAACCAACATGCGGAAACCGTCCAAGTAAACTGCAAGTTCATCAAATTGTTGCACTCCGATGCACCAAGTTTCTTATGTTGTTGGTTGTTAAGCGGCGAACGTCATACTTTAGTACGCCGCTCCAATTTGCTTCACTTCGATAAATTATTGCTCCCCTTGCTTGCCCAGGAGCGGCAGCACGAACTCTACAGAGCGTAGTCCGTTCCACCTACTGAACCTTGGAGAAACTAGTTCTTTGATAAATTCGGTACCAGCTTCATTTTTTTAACTGTGAACTTTCCGGTTCAGTTCGTCAGATTGCATATTCAAGCGTTATTTTCATCGGGACGTCTAACGAACCGGGAGGAGCAATACAGCAGCAAAGTTTCGATCCCACCGCCAGCTGTTGCAGCGTGCCGCTGATGACGACGACAAACGGCGAACCAGTTGACTATAGTTTTCGCCTTATCCGCCTTGCTCCTTGGGAAAACCTTGTGCATCGTACCCAACTACGGAGCGGAAAGATCGGATTCAATGAAGTGTGAGTTCTTTAGAGAACCAAATGAATTATTTCAGGCATTTGTTTCAAGATGTCTCAACCTGCTGGCGTAGTATAGTTAGAAACATTATTACTCTTTTAACACAATACACAAAAGCGGATACTTCATAGAGTAATAGCTCCAGCCGTTCACTTCTCCTATTTTCGGTCTAAACTCTTTCACTCGAAGGTTTTCGAATAAATCGCTTTGATAGGGAAAATAAGAAAATATATCAAATTTAAAATTGGTGGGAAATTTTTTCGAATGAGCACATATCGACAAAAGAAAGTTTATTATGATCTATAAGAATGTGAAATGAAATGTGTTTGTATTCTGTAAGGCGATATAATTATATACATTAGACAAGCTCGAAAAAAAATCAACCCGGATGCGAACCGTGGATGTTGAGATCGTCAATTATAATCACTAAGGTGACGTGATTTCGGCAATGGTTTTAATACATACTTACACGATTTCTTACAAAGATTTATTTTTGTTGTCAAAATTTACAGCTGAAATCTGTGCTACGAGCTCCAAAATATAAAAAATTAAAATAAAATGCAGCCATGTGGGAATTCATGCCAAGGTTGATCGAGAACCCATCACACGCTAAATTTTACTAGCTCAAATAAAATACCTAAGCTTTGTCTCTGGTGACTATTAATTTGGTGTAGTGGATGTTTTTCTTTCCGTACAACGTCAGCTCAAAGGCTTACCGAAGGCGGTAAACCAGTTGAAATAAAAAGAGCTCCAACCCCTTCATTAATCTAATGATCCCACTCGTTCAAACTAAATAATAAACAAACATTGCAAGCATAAACTCAGCTTCAGCAAAATTTCTAATAATACAAAGATGTAACTGCAAGAACGAGTCTTATCATTCAATCTACTGTATTCGGTCCCTTCTGCGGATGGGACGAAGTTCATGGAATAAAGGGGACCCTTGGGTATGCATAATAGTCGAGCAGTTTGAACCTAATTATACAAATTGTTTTTCGAAGGCTCGCCCCACAGCATACAGGACGACGTCCACCGACGACGGGACAGAGTCCTCTCCTAAAGGGCAACGGATGTGATGAACCGAAAGACGATATGAATGCTGCTGAATTATATTAAACATAATTTGCAAAATCACGATCATACTGCTACACACGGAGCGACGTGATGTCTGGTGGCTGTGCAATCACTTCACTTGCCTTCGGAACAATGGACTCATCTCCATTTGTTTATCGTTGTGCCAGCCGCCAACAGAGTCGGCTTTACACTTTTAAATAAGGGTCATGAGCAAGATTTTATTGGGTTTGATGTAGGAATACAAAAAGAGGTTAGACTTGTAATGGCTCTAGAAACCATGCAATAATCAGAATCATTTCCCTTAGAAAATTGAAATCCAAGTTAGTCACAAAATGAAGGAAAGATAGTTTGGGCAGGTTGAAACCTATATATTCTTGATGGCGGTTCAATAAATTACACGGACGACGGTTATTAAAGTTCGAGCAAAATTGTGCCAAGTAAAGCACTAAACTGCGTTGGAGCAATAGATGACACAGCGTAACGAATTTATAACAAAAAAAATCGAAAGGAAAAAAAGGCGAAAATACAAAATGTCGAAAAGCAAAAAAATATTAAAGCATGAAGAAGAGCGAAGAGAGAATAAAAAGAAGGAGAACGCAGGAATTGGGAGAAAAAAAGGAAAGAGGAACAAGGAAGAAGTAATATGGCAGAAGGAAGAAACAAGAAGCAAGAAGGAATGATGAATATAGAAGAAGGAAGAAAAAATAAAGAAGAAGGAACAAGGAAGAAAAGAGAGGGAAAAGGTGAAAAAGGTAGAAGGTAGAAGAAAGATGGAAGTAGAAAGAATGGGGAACGAACATGGAAGACACCTTTCTCTGAAAGAAGTAATATCTAAGGAAGAAAAATGATGTAAGAAGATGGGCGAATGAAGACGAAATAAGGAAGACGGAAAAAGGAAAACTGAAACAGAAAGATAGAAGAAAGAAGATGTGAGAAAGTAGAAGGGAGAAGGAAAATTGAATAAGGAATGAGAAAGAAAGGAGAAAAACAAGAAGAAGAAGAAGGAAGGAGATGAAATGAAATTCTTCTTTCTTCAAAGAGAAGGAAGAAAGAAGACGGAACAAATAGATGGAAGAAGGAAAAAGAAAGATGGACGAAGGAAATGGGAAAAAGAAATATGGAAGAAGGAAATGGGAAAAAGAAAGATGGAAGAAGGAAGAAGGAAAGAGATTGGAGAAATAAATAAATAAAAAAGAAAAAGAAAACAGGAAGAAGAAAAAAGGAAGAAGAAAATGGAAGGAGGAAACAAAAGAGAGAAAGAAGAAAGAAAGAAAAAGGGAGAAGGAAGTCCTTTTCGACTCTTTGTCCCTTTCATCATTTTGTCCGTTTCGTCCTTTTGTACCTTTCGACCTAATGTCCTTTACAATTTGCCCTTCGACCTTTTTTTATTTCCACCTTTTATCATTCGGCAATTTGTAAATTTGATTTTTTGTCTTTCGTTCTTTTGTCCCTAACAGTGACAGTTAAGGTAAGCTAATGACGAACTTTTCGAAATCCAATTTTGTTTCACCTCGCGTTTCCAGGGGCAACACTGTCAATTCAACACTATCGAAGCAACAAGCAGCTGTCATCATTTCATTCTGCGCTTGCTGCGACGCAGCAAAGCCAAAATAAAAAGATGACAGTTATTCGTTCCTTCTTTACCTAGGTTGGTGCCTCTGAAAATGCGAGGTCTTATTTATTAGGTTTCTGTACAATTTCCATTTAAACAATTATGGCAGCAAAATAAAATTTCCGTAAAGAAATAGAAATTTTCTATAAAAAAACAGGAAATTGTCAAAAAAGAAATCAGGGTATAAGCAATAAATAAAGATACAATTTTTACAAATAACTTTTCCCGTCAACAATTTTTATTTGCTCAATCGATTCACTGGCTTATGGAACATAAACTTTCCCAACGAACCCATGTTTTTTGACGCCTCTAAGCATTTTAAAATTTTAAAACAAAAATCGAAGAAAGCTGTTTTTTTAATTGGCCCGATTTTGAACGAACATAGAGTGAATTTTTCAGGCCGGTTCACACGTGTAGCACTTTTTCGGTTTTAAAAACAGTTAGAGGCTTTAAAAATATGGATTCTTTGGGAAAGTTGATCTTAAATAAACCAAAGAATCGATTGAGCGAATAAAAATTGTTGACGGGAAAGGTCAATTGAGGATTTTCCTGAAAACAAAAATGAATTTGCTCTTATTTTTTAAGTTTTATTATGCTCTTGAAGACCATACTACACTCTGCACGAGTGTTGTAAAACCAATATAAAACCAAAATGTTACTACACTAATAAAAAATCCACACATTGATATTAGCAAAAATCTAAAGAAATTTACAAATAAATTTTATGTGTACGTTAATAACCACTCAATAACCTTGCAAGTAAAGGCGCAGGATTGCCAATCCGGAGATGGCGAGTTCGATTCTCGGTCCGGTCTAGGATGTTTTCGGAATGGAATAGTATAGTGTATCCATTTTACTTGCCACACAAGTTATTGTCAGATTCTCTGGATATGATACACTGCGCGGCAGTTGTAATGCTCCCAAATGGGTACTTCCACAAAACTTCACCCGGCAAATGACTATTTAAAGGTACGGCCTTTCCTGAAGGGTACGCCGCGTGCAATTTTGACAAAATCAGGCAAAATATACTCATGCAATGGCGGGCACAGATTAATAACTGAGGAAATGCTAATGGAATCCAGCATTTTACTAACGCTAATGGCCGCCACAATCAAGCTCAAATTTTGGTGGGGTGGAAACAGTTTGAAGTTTGGGTTGTGTCTTCTGACACAACAACGATAAGTTTCCATCATCATGATGATGATGATCGCTACGATGTCAGACGACACAAGTCAAACGTCAAATCGAACATGAACATGAGTAAAATTGTGGCAGCCATTACCGCACGTAAAATGCTGGATACTAAATTGAAAAGCAGGCCAAGTTCCAGTTGAAATATAGAGCCATTAAAGAAGAAGATAGGAGAATAAACATAAAGATTATTAGTTAGTAAGGGTTATGTGTGTTTCCACATACATGCTATGCGAATTCACAAGCCGTTATGTGGGAAATGCTATCCAGCATTTTACAAGCGCTAATGGCCGCCATAATCCAACTCAGTTTTTGGTAGGGTGGAAACAGTTTGAAGTTTGGCTTGTGTCGTATGACCCAAAAACGATAAGTTTTCATCATCATAATGATGAATTCATGATGATGATGATCGTTGCGGTGTCATACGACACAAGCCAAACGTCAAATAGAATGCATCCTACCAAAAAGTCAGGTAAATTGTGGCGACCATTACCGCACGTAAAATGCTGGATAGTCAAAATTTATATGTGCCACACATAACGAATATGATTGAATTTTTGTCAGTGTAGGATTTATCAACCTTCTCATATCTTCTGAAACCCTTTCCCATCTTTGCACATTGCTAGGGCATCAACATAAATCGCCAGAGATATTTTGTATCAATTAAAGCTGTCAAAAAAAACATGTGTGAATCAATGGGAGAAGGCAGAACAGTAAAGCCCTAACCCGACATGTGCGACATCTGGAACTGGATTTGGTTCTAAAATTTAAACAACAATGTTGAACCGGTGCCAGCGAAAGTGGTACATGTTACATTGAGTAAATTTTACAGGAGATGCATTTTTCCAAAAACCTCAAAAATAAAATTCGAAATTGCAATTTTCTGCAATACAACTGTACCAACGTGTTATGACTGATATGCCTAAAGGTGGCATTGAGAAATATGCGAAGTTTCTTGACAAATTTCGAGTTTGTTGGAACAAAATGTACATGTACCACTATTGATGGGAATAAAATGCAACAGCAACACCTTTTTTGGCACCCTGGCAATTTTTATGCACACTTTTGTTCTACATTTTATCAAAAACGAACGCTCAATCATGCAACAATTTCACGATGCAGTATGCTCGAGATACCTTTAATCAGGCTAAGGCGACTCGAAAAAGAATAGTTTTGCAGTAACTAACCGAATATAAGGGGTCAGGCCATTTGGCCGAATGCCGTTTGACCGAACGCCATTTGGCCGAATGCCGTTTGGCCGAACGTCATTTGGCCGAATGCCGTTTGGCCGAACGGGTTGTTTGGCCGAATGCCGTCTGGCCTAAAATGACCTCATTTTACGAGTGGTCCTCCTTTACTTCCTTTTTCTTTCTTCTTCTTTCTTCCTTCCTCATTCTTCCTTTTTCTTCTTCCTTCCTTTTTCTTTCTTATTTTTTCCATCTTCTATATTCATTCTTCTTTCTACCTTTTTTCTTCTTTCTTCCTTCTTCCTTATTCCTTCATTCTTCTTTCTCCTTCCTTCTTCCTTCTTCCTTCTTCCTTTTTTCTTCCTTCTTCCTTACTCCTTCATTCTTCTTTATTCTTTCTTCTTCCTTCTTCTTTCTTCTCCCTTCTTCCTTCTTCCTTCTTCTTTCTTCCTTCTTCCTTTTTCCTTCTTCCTTCTATCTTATTCCTTCTTCCTTCTTCTGTCTTCCTTCTTCTTTCTTCCTTCTTCCTTCTTTCTTCTTCCTTCTTCTTTCTTCCTTCTTCCTTCTTCCTTCTTCCTTCTGCTTTCTTCCTTCTTCTTTCTTCCATCTTCCTTTTTTCCTTTTCCCTAGTTCCTTCTTCATTCTTCCTTTTCCTTTTTCTTTCTTCTTTCTCTCTTCTTCCTTCTTCCATTTTCCTGTTTCCTTCTTCTTTCTTCCTTCTTCCTTCTTATTTCTTCCTTCTTCTTTCTTCCTTCTTCTTTCTTCCTTCTTCTTTCTCCCTTCTTTCTTCTTCCGTCTTACTTCTACCATCTTCTTTCTTCCTTCTTCTTTCTTCCTTCTTCCTTCTTCCTTCTTCCTTCTTTCTTCTCTCTTCTTCCTTCTTTTTATTCCTTATTCCTTCTTCCTTCTTCCTTCTTCTTTCTTCTTTCTTCCTTCTTCCTTCTTCCTTCTTCCTTCTTCCTTCTTCCTTCTTCCTTCTTCCTTCTTCCTTCTTCCTTCTTCCTTCTTCCTTCTTCCTTCTTTCTTCTTCCTTCTTCTTTCTTTCTTTTCCTTCTTCTTTCTTCCTTCTTCCCTTTTCCTTCTTCCTTCCACCTTCTTCCTTCTTCTTTCTTCTTTCTTCTTTCTTCTTTCTTCTTCCTTCTTTCTTTTTTCTTCTTTCTTCTTTCTTCTTTCTTCTTTCTTCTTTCTTCTTTTTTCTTTCTTCTTTCTTCTTTCTTCTTTCTTCTTTCTTCTTTCTTTTTTCTTTTTTCTTCCTTCTTCCTTTTTCCTTCTTCCTTCTTCCCTCTTACCTCTTCCTTCTTCCTTCTTCCTTCTTCCTTCTTCCTTCTTCCTTCTTCCTTTTTCCTTCTTCCTTCTTCTTTCTTCCTTTTCCTTCTTCTTTCTTCCTCTTCCCTCTTCCTTCTTCCATTTTCCTTTTTCTTTCTTCGTTCTTCCTTCTTACTTCGTTTTTCTTCCTTCTGTTTTCTTCCTTCTTTTTTCTTTCTTCTTTCTTCTTCCTTCTTCCGTCTTACTTCTTCCTTCTTCTTTCTTCCTTCTTCCTTCTTCCTTCTTCCTTCTTTCTTCTCCCTTCTTACTTCTTCTTATTCCTTATTCCTTCTTCCTTTTTCCTTCTTCCTCTTCCTTCTCCCTTCTTCCTTCTTCCGTCTTCCTTCTTCTCTCTTCCCTCTTCCTTCTTCCTTCTTCCTTCTTCCTTCTTCCTTCTTCCTTCTTCCTTCTTCCTATTTCCTTCTTCCTTCTTCTTTCTTCCTTTTCCTTCTTCTTTCTTCCTTCTTCCCTCTTCCTTCTTCCATCTTCCTTTTTCCTTCTTCTTTCTTCCTTCTTCCTTCTTCTTTCTTCCTTCTTTTTTCTTCCTTCTTCCTTCTTCCGTCTTACTTCTTCTTTCTTCCTTCTTCTTTCTTCCTTCTTCCTTCTTCCTTCTTTCTTCTCCCTTTTTCCTTCTTCTTATTCCTTATTCCTTCTTCCTTCTTCCCTCTTCCCTCTTCATGCACCTTTCTTCCTTCTTTCTTCTTTCTTCTTCTTTCTTCCTTCTTCCTTCTTCCTTCTCCCTTCATAAGGAAACGTATTTCAACTAAAGGTACGGCCTTTCCTGAAGGGTACGCCGCGTGCAATTTTGACAAAATCAGGCAATATATACTTATGCAATGGCGGGCATAGAAAAGCTTTCAATTAATAACTGAGGAAATGCTAATGGAATCCAGCATTTTACTAGCGCTAATGGCCGCCACAATCAAGCTCAAATTTTGGTGGGGTGGAAACAGTTTGAAGTTTGGGTTGTGTCTTCTGACACAACAACGATAAGTTTCCATCATCATGATGATGATGATCGCTACGATGTCAGACAACACAAGCCAAACGTCAAATCGAACATGAACATGAGTAAAATTGTGGCAGCCATTACATTAGTTCCTTCTTCCGTCTTACTTCTTTTTTCTTCCTTCTTCTTTCTTCCTTCTTCTTTCTTCCTTCTTCCTTCTTCCTTCTTTCTTCTCCCTTTGTCCTTCTTCTTATTCCTTATTCCTTCTTCCTTCTTCCCTCTTCCCTCTTCATGCACCTTTCTTCCTTCTTTCTTCTTTCTTCTTCTTTCTTCCTTCTTCCTTCTTCCTTCTCCCTTCATAAGGAAACGTATTTCAACTATTCGGTCAAACGGCATTCGGCCAAATGGCGCTCGGCCAAATGACCCTTTCGGCCAAACGACATTCGGCCAAATGACCGCGAATTGCCACAGGAATCGTTCATGGATTGCCGTAAGAATCGTTCCTTAATTCCTCGATGATTCAGTTGTAAATTCCCAGAGGAATAGCTTGTGTATTGTAGGAGAATCGTTCATGAATTTCCGGAGAAATAGTTAGCGGGTTGCGGAAGGAATCGTTTTTGAATTGTCGAAGGAATCGCTCTAAAAATTTCGAAGGAATCATTCTCCTATTTCCGGAGGAATCGTTCCCGGATTGCCAAATGAATCATTCGCGGATTGCCGGAGTAATCATGCGTGGCTTGCCGGAGGAATAATTCGTGAATTGCCGGATGAATAGTTTGCGGATTATTGGAAGAAATATTCTCGAGTTGCAGGATTTTTTTTAATTGCAAGAGGAATCGTTCGTGAATTGCCGAAAAAAATGTTTCCGAACTGATGGAGAAATAGCTCGTAAATTGCCGGAGGAATCGCTTGATTTGCCGGGGGAATCGTTTCCGGATTACCACAGGATTCCTTCTCAAATTGCCGAAGAAATCGTTTGCGAATTGCCGGAGGATTTTTTTTCAAATTGCCGGAGGAACCGTTTTCAAATTTCCGGGAAAAACCCTTATCCAATTTCCGGAGGAATCGTTTGTGAGTTACCGGAGGAATCGTTTGCGAATTGCCGGAGGAATCATTTGTGACTTTCCTTAGGAATCTTTCGTGGATTTTCGCAGAATCGTTCACGGATTGCCGGAGTAATCGTCCGCAGACTACCGGAGGTTCGTGGTTCGTGAATTGCCGGGGGAACAGTTGGCGGATTACTGGAGAAATCATGCTCGAATTTTCAGAGGAATCGTTCTCGAATTGATTAGGATTGCTTCTAGAATTGCCAGAGGAAGTGTTTGCGGATTGTCGGAGGATTCTCAGATTTTTTATAGGAATCGTCCCCACGAACGACTGCTCTATGAACGATTCCTTCGGCAATTCAGGAACATTTTTTCCAGAAATTCGGGAGCAATTCCTCAAGCAATCGGGTAACGATTTCTCGGGCATTCCAGGAACGATTTCTCCGCCAATCCGCGAACGATTCTTTGGCGATTTGGGATTGGTTCCTCCGGCAAATCAGAAATTATTCCTCCTGCAAACCGGGTACGATATCTACGGCAATTCGTGATCTTTTCACCGGAAATTTGCGATAACTTCAACAATTAATTCGCAATTTGGAAATGATTACTCAGACAATCCGTCACCGATTTTTCTAAATCCGGGAACAATTCCTCTGACAATCCTCGATCGATTTCTGCGGAGATTTCTTCCGCTGTCCGCAAACAATTTCTCTGGCACTTTTCTAATGGTTCCTCCGGCAATCCGGGTGCTTTTTTTTCTGCAGCATAAGGTTAATTCCGAGGATTATTCCTCCGGGAATTCACTAACGATTTCTCCGGGAATCCGTGAACAATTCATACTTGCATGCTGATCATCTGACATCTGTTGCAGCAGCAGCGCATGCAAAGATTTTGCATCGTTCTATGGTCTGTGCAGTGACTACTAGAATTGGGAATGAACGAAAAAAAGCTCGTTTCCTACCCCCAATTAGAAATTCCATCAATTGCTTTCTTTTTCTGGCAAGTGCAGAGGTATATTCGGTTTGCAGTGCACGAGTGATTGCATAATAATTTTCACACTTATTTCGACATTGACAGAATGCAACTGACGTGGCAGGCGCTAGTGTGTGATCAACAAATGAGATCACCAGTACTTGTACATTGAAGATAAGTGCTAGTCCTAAGCAAACATCTGTTGATTCTCTGTGCAAGAACAGCTGATCGGTTCATAATGAAGTAGCAATTACGAGCAATCAATCAAGCTCAGCTCAAGCCCAGCAAAAAAAACTGGAACTAGCTACCAGAAAATCCTAAAACGGAAATTTATGTCGTGACCTTTACTATTCCTAGAATCCATCCCTGAACCCACCGAACTGAGCAAAGTACGTAAGTGTTTCATGCTAAAGAGGATCCACCGACTGTCTGCTGCGACAGCATGTCGCATGCCTGCCCCCGTACCTACCAACTGATAGTAGCAAAGAGACTCCCAGTGACACTTGAGCGAACGTCATCGTCCTCATCAGATAGCACCGTTTCGTTCGATCGAACCGAAGACAAAGAACGCGTCTGAATCAGGCCAGAAAAAGTAAAGCAAGTAAGCACAGAGCTCGTAACTATGTATTCATGAAAAATGAGCCGCTGTTGGTTTCGAAGGGAAAAAGTTATTCCACCCCACCCCCTACCTTCCCCAACCAACAGCATCGAATAGAAGCGCGAGGTGCGGGCCTCAATGGGAAAACATGAAATCATTGGAAAATGGGAATTTTATTTCCTGTTTTATCGCAGCTCCGGTTCGCGTGGGATCCATGCATACTGGGTTTAGCTGCTGGTTGTCTTCGCGCCAATATTTTTTCAACTCGAAACAATTTATATTGAAATATTTCTCCTCATTCTTCAAATCGGGTAGATAAAAAAAGTTTTAGCCACGGTTTTCGGCGTTTTGCAGCGATGACGATGCAACGAACGGACGGGGCATCTCAGTTGGTGAAATGGAGCACATAATTCACAGCATACTCTCCCAGAGAATACGTTGTCAATGATTTATCAGCGACGCAGCTGCTTATCCTGCCCGGGCGGAACGCAAACCACCTCCCGGGCGTCGAAAGCAAGGACCGGCAAGGATGGTAAAGTTTTCCATTCTACCTACCGTTTATTTTACCTCCACTCAAAAGACATCAAAAGTAATGTCACGTAAGAGCTTTACCAACGAACCTTGGCTTTCGATCACAGTCACGACAGATGGAATCATTTCGCCATGTTTTCTCTTATATTCGGAAAACGAAGAAGCGTATGTTTTTGTTTGGTTCGTGTTCGAATGAAAGATGAAGTACACCCGTAGGGGCCATACGGTGGCAAATTTCTCATATAAGTGTTTGATTAGTTCTGCTGGAGGACAGCGCTAGGAGACACTCCATCACGGTTTATTATATTTATTGTGTTAAAAAAAAAACGAAGGCAAACTCTTCACTTTTGCATTTGCAATGGTGTTGTTTTTTGTGGGTCTGAAGCGTATCAAGACACGATATTAAGATTATTTCGAAGGGCAAGCATTATTTTGTTCAGGAGAGACATAGGCTGCTTTTCGGTAGCACATCGATAACAAATCAAATCAAACGAATAAAAATAAATATTCATATGACAACCTGTTACTTAAAAGAAAGTGCACCATTGCCTCTCCTTGCTTGTCACAGGAATGCCTGTTGGAAAGCACATTGAATAAATTATAATTAGGTTTGGATCTCATTTACCTTCCTCAAAACAATGTTTACATATTATTATACACTAACAGAACCGACGAACTTCCTTTCGCCTAAAATTGATTTATTCTCTGATTAATTTACGAGTAATGAAGAAATTGGTGTTTCATTTGTATGGGAGCCCCCCTTTCCAAAGGGGGAGGGGTTTCGAACCTTCTTAAGAACCTTCCTCGGCCCCAAAAACCTCTGCATACAAATTTTCACGCCGTATGGTTCAATAGTTTCAAAGTCTATAAGGTTCAGACAGACAGAAATTCATTTTTATGTATATAGAAGAAGAAGAAGAAGATTATATTCAATGCATGATACTAAATGGGGCCTTCCTAAGTCGTGCGGTAAGATGCTACAAAGCAATACCACGCTGAGGGTGCTTGGGTTCGATTCCCGGTGCCGGTCTAGGCAATTTTCAACATTTCTGAAGATCATTTATGTTCCAGTCAACAACAGCACTGCCTACGCCTTTACGGACAAATAGAAAGAAAAGTATTGTCAGTAGTATACATGAATATACATCTGCACCTCCACGATTGTCTTGGGACCGAATATTATATTAGTACCAAAAGATATTTTATTCACTTCGATAGGCAAAACGATTTGGGCCTGCAGTAGCCTTGCGAGCAAAGGCGTAAGATTGCTTTTCCGGAGATAGCGAGATAAATTCTTTGTCCGGTCGAAAATGTTTTCGGGTTGGAAACATTCTTGACTCTCTGGGCGGGCATATTGTATCCATTGTACTTAAACTTTGAACACGCGGAGACCAGTAGGACATAATTTTATTTAAATATTTGTAACGACCTCATGAGGTTCAAATGGTTTTTACCGAATTGACAGAAGCAACCACAAACAACCGGATTAGATCATCTTCACTGAGATATTGACCCTTCCTAAATTATCCAAATTTGATCCACGCCATCAACTTCTCATATGACGATTGCAAGCTTAACTAAAAACAGTTATAGTTTGGTTAAGCGTCATGTCAAAGGCATGACAAAGTTTTAGTTTAAATGGTTTAAATTGCACACAAAGTACATCAGGATGCCAATCTGCAGGCGTTTGTCAGATGGAATCGTTTTGATTAGAAAATTTCGTAACGCTCGGCTACTTTCCACAGAACTTGATATTGAATAAATAATCAAGAATTTAATACATAAACCAGTCTTTGATCTGAATAAAATTCAATAGAACTCAATTACAACATGGATTGTGGCTTATGAGGTTTATTCTAGCATGTTAGGCTTATATTCATGTTCAGTTCCGTAGAAATGAGTGAGATTGTGATATTGATATATTTTAAAATTTCGACACATAAGTGTTAATAAGTTATCTATCTATGTCGTTTTTGCTTTTTGACGTTAGATTATGTAATCCGGGAAGATACCGGGATGGTGACTGTGCCGAAAATGTATTCTAAATGGTGGCGTCTTTGCGGAAAATCATTATGTGGCCGCCGGACAGCGCACACTGGTTCAGAAGCCCCCAAAAAGTGCGTTTTTTAGTTTTCGACCTAAAAACTACATTTTAGAAAACTACAACTACAGAGTCTTCAGAAGAGTTGAAGGATATTTCTTGGGCTTTCTTTTGATAAGAAAATATCAATGATCTATCTACCTTGAAGAGCGGTATGAAATAAAAAATTTACGCAGGTGTACAAAAGCAGTGGTTGTCCTCGGCAATGTTATAAAGAATGTGAATTGGAACATCTTTTTTGCAGACACAATATTGGACAAACTATTTTGTAACGAATTAGAGCACGTTTTGTAAGAATGACCCCAAAAATTATATTTTGAGTCACTTGTCATAAGACGAGTTTGTACAATCCCCTTGAATTCCACCACTTAATTGTATCTTGAAAGATACGTATTTCGACCTCAACAGTAAGGCCGTCTTCAGTGTCTCGTACTTGACTCGACTAGTCGTCAAGTACGAGACACTGAAGACGGCCTTACTGTTGAGGTCAAAATACGTATCTGTCAAGATACAATTAAGTGGTGGAATTCAAGGGGATTTTACACCCAACCGGCGGTTGTTAGATTTTCCTACAATTCTGTATAAGAATCTACCAAAACCTGCAAGAACTGGGCATATGCAAAGTTGTTAGATTCTTATACAAATATTGTATAAAAATCTAACAATTTTGTAAGCTTTTCTTACATTTTTTGTACAAGAATCGCATATGCCCAGCCCAAGCTCCAAACCTGTAATTCACTATTATTTTGAATCAACTTAAAATAGTCCTTAATGTACGTTTTTCAGTACAACTGTTACGTAAACAAATAAAAAGTGGCTAACATTATTGGTTACTTGTCATAAGACGAGTTCATACAATCCCATTGAATTCCACCACATAATTGTATTGTAATTGTATTGGGGGCAGCAGGGACTATGTCCAAGGGCTTGACGATCCCTCCCCAGGCCATCTGCGAGTTGTGGCGCCTGCCTAGGATGTGGTGGGGCTGGACAGTGGGCCCTATTAAACCTCTATAAAAAGCTGCATGTATCCGCAAGTAGGCTCCGCCAAAGCGACCGTGTGCCGCTCAAAGCGCACAAGCCCAAGTCCTGGTGTTAGGTGGGACGCTAAACAGCCCTGACACGATGGCCCTCCGACGAGACAGGAGGTTTGCGCAGGCCCAATTAGCCGCCTTTAAAAACAACTATTAAGAACGACATAGAAGATAATACGACTCGATACAATCGGCAACGACCTAGGCGACGAATAAAGGATCACGATTGGAAGCTTGGAACATGGAACTGCAAGTCGCTAGGCTTCGCAGGTTGCGACAGGAATTACATCCCCGCAACTTCGATGTCGTAGCGCTTCAGGAAATCTGCTGGACAGGACAGAAAGTGTGGAAAAGCGGGCATCGAGCGGCTACCTTCTACCAAAGCTGTGGCACCACCAACGAGCTGGGAACCGGCTTCATAGTGCTGGGAAAGATGCGCCAACGCGTGATTGGGTGGCAGCCAATCAACGCAAGGATGTGCAAGCTGAGGATAAAAGGCCGTTTCTTCAACTATAGCATCATCAACGTGCACTGCCCACACGAAGGGAGATCCGACGATGAGAAAGAAGCGTTCTATGCGCAGCTGGAGCAGACATACGATAGATGCCCACTGCGGGACGTCAAAATCGTCATCGGTGACATGAACGCTCAGGTAGGAAGGGAGGAAATGTATAGACCGGTCATCGGACCGGATAGTCTGCATACCGTATCGAACGACAACGGCCAGCGATGCATAAACTTTGCAGCCTCCCGCGGAATGGTAGTCCGAAGCACTTTCTTCCCCCGTAAGAATATCCACAAGGCCACATGGAAATCACCTAATCAAGTAACGGAAAACCAAATCGACCACGTTCTAATCGACGGTAAATTCTTCTCCGACATCACGAACGTACGCACTTACCGCAGTGCGAATATTGAATCCGACCACTACCTCGTCGCAGTATGTCTGCGCTCAAAACTCTCGACGGTGATCAACACGCGTCGGAGTCGTCCGCCGTGGCTTAACATTGGGCGGCTACAAGACGGTAGACTAGCCCAAGACTACGCGCAGCAGCTGGAATTGGCACTCCCAACGGAAGAGCAGCTAGGCGCAGCATCTCTTGAAGATGGCTGGAGAGATATTCGATCCGCCATTGGAAGCACCGCAACCGCTGCACTACGCACGGTGGCTCCGGATCAGAGAAACGACTGGTATGACGGCGAATGTGAGCAGTTAGTTGAGGAGAAGAATGCAGCATGGGCGAGATTGCTGCAACACCGCACGAGGGCGAACGAGGCACGATACAAACGGGCGCGGAACAGACAAAACTCGATTTTCCGGAGGAAAAAGCGCCAGCAGGAAGATCGAGACCGTGATATGTACCGCGCTAATAACACACGAAAGTTCTATGAGAAGTTGAACCGTTCACGTAAGGGCCACGTGCCACAGCCCGATATGTGTAAGGACATAAACGGGAACCTTCTTACGAACGAGCGTGAGGTGATCCAAAGGTGGCGGCAGCACTACGAAGAGCACCTGAATGGCGATATGGCAGACAACGGTGGCGGTATGGTAATGAACCTAGGAGCACGCGCGCAGGACATGCGACTACCGGCTCCAAATCTCCAGGAAATCCAGGAGGAGATCGGCCGGCTGAAAAACAACAAAGCCCCTGGAGTTGACCAACTACCAGGAGAGCTGTTTAAACACGGTGGTGAGGCACTGGCTATAGCGCTGCATTGGGTGATTACCAAGGTTTGGGAGGATGAGGTTCTGCCGCAGGAGTGGATGGAAGGTGTCGTGTGTCCCATCTACAAAAAGGGCGATAAGCTGGATTGTAGCAACTACCGCGCAATCACATTGCTGAACGACGCCTACAAGGTACTCTCCCAAATTTTATGCCGTCGACTAACACCAATTGCAAGAGAGTTCGTGGGGCAGTACCAGGCGGGTTTTATGGGTGAACGCTCTACCACAGACCAGGTGTTCGCCATACGTCAGGTATTGCAGAAATGCCGCGAATACAACGTGCCCACACATCATCTATTTATCGACTTCAAAGCCGCATATGATACAATCGATCGGAACCAGCTATGGCAGCTAATGCACGAAAACGGATTTCCGGATAAACTGATACGGTTGATCAAGGCGACGATGGATCGGGTGATGTGCGTAGTTCGAGTTTCAGGGGCATTCTCGAGTCCCTTCGAAACCCGTAGAGGGTTACGGCAAGGTGATGGTCTTTCGTGTCTGCTATTCAACATCGCTTTGGAGGGAGTAATACGAAGGGCTGGGATTGACACGAGTGGTACGATTTTCACGAAGTCCGTCCAGTTATTTGGTTTCGCCGACGACATTGATATCATGGCACGTAACTTTGAGAGGATGGAGGAAGCCTACATCAGACTGCAAAGCGAAGCTAAACGGATTGGACTAGTCATCAACACGTCGAAGACGAAGTACATGATAGGAAGAGGCTCAAGAGAGGTCAATGTGAGCCACCCACCACGAGTTTCTATCGGTGGTGACGAAATCGAGGTGGTTGAAGAATTCGTGTACTTGGGCTCACTGGTGACCGCCGATAACGATACCAGCAGAAAAATTCGGAGACGCATAGTGGCTGGAAATCGTACGTACTTTGGACTCCGCAAGACGCTTCGATCGAATAGAGTTCGCCGCCGTACCAAACTGACTATCTACAAAACGCTTATGAGACCGGTAGTCCTCTACGGACACGAGACCTGGACGATGCTCGTGGAGGACCAACGCGCACTGGGAGTTTTCGAAAGGAAAGTGTTGCGTACCATCTATGGTGGGTTGCAGATGGCGGACGGTACGTGGAGGAGGCGAATGAACCACGAGTTGCATCAGCTGTTGGGAGAACCATCCATCGTTCACACCGCGAAAATCGGAAGACTGCGGTGGGCCGGGCACGTAGCCAGAATGTCGGACAGTAATCCGGTGAAAATGGTTCTCGACAACGATCCGACGGGAACAAGAAGGCGAGGTGCACAGCGGGCAAGGTGGATCGATCAGGTGGAGGACGACTTGCGGACCCTCCGCAGACTGCGTGGTTGGCGAAGTGCAGCCATGAACCGAGCTGAATGGAGAAGTCTTCTATGTGCAGCACAGGCCACTCCGGCCTTAGTCTGATGATAAATAAATAAACATAATTGTATCTTGACAGATACGTATTTCGACCTCAACAGTAAGGCCGTCTTCAGTGTCTCGTACTTGACTCGACTCGACGAGTTGCAGTAGCCATCGAACAAATAAGTACAGTGCGTGTTTTAGTCGTCGCGAAAATAATAAAATATCTATTTGGTGTTCGGTGGCTCATGCGCATGTATTGCGCTTTGCTCCGGTCGAAACAAGCGCGATCTTCAATAGTTTGCAGTAGCCATCGAACAAGTAAGTACAGTGCGTGTTTTAGTTGTCGCGAAATGAGTAGCCATCGGGAAAGTAAGTACAGGGGGTTGCGAGTCCGTTCGGTGTTCCAAAACGCGATTCTCCTCAATTTTCATATGCCACCGGGCGTGCTTGATTTAACATTTTTCTCGTGGCGAGACAACGAATTAGTGTTATTTCCCATCCCATAGATCGCATCACTTACCAAAGTGAATCCAGATAAATTATCCTATGTAATTAAAACGATATCCTATCCCAAGACAATCTTGGAGATGCAGAGGTATACTCGGTCTCTAATAGCAACCAGAGTAGGACTTCCCTTCCCGTCCCGTAGTCAATCACGGAGTAGAAACTACGAATAGTGCGGTCATAATGCTCATGCTCATACTCAGAAAGGGTTGATTGCAAAACATTGAGTCAATTGCGTGGTTCCGGAACATCAGTGGCGATGTTGAAAGAAAGAAAGTTACCGTCGGTGGCAGAATCACAAGCACTCGTGTCGAAGGGAGACGCTGCAAAAGTTAATTAGCATGGATGGCGTCTATCGCATTTCAGCGGCAAATCTTCGAGTGGCTGAAGATGGCATCAGTAGCACTCAAGTGTTTGTGATCAGGGGCCGTCCAGAAACCACGTGGTCATATATGGGGGGAGGGGGGGTTTGGAAAATGACCACGATAAGCCACATGGGGGAAGGGGGGGTGTTGCTCTCGAACCACGTGGTTTTTTTACACGAAAAACTTTTAGTGAATAACAATAGCGGTGTAAAAAATACAAATCATCAAAATTGAATGATTTAATCATTAAACGAAAAGCGCATCTAAGGACAAAGCCCACGTAGCGTCTATTCAACTCAGCGTTAAAAAGACGTAGGTGTGCATCGTGAAAAATCGATAACGCAGCGTCGGTCGCAACGCCGATGCATATCTGCATTATTTGACCATCTTACCCTAAGATCCTATATCCATACAAAAACGAAAAAAACAGGTTGCGATTCAGTCTCAATTTCCACAAAAAAAATAGAAAGGAAAAATGGGAAAATATTTAAAAAAAATTCCGCCGCAGATGGTTTTTGGCATCACGCCGCCGACACTTTTGCATCAGCGGACTGCAGCTACAATTTCGAAAAATGTTCATGTTTTTACAATAATCCAAGAAAAAATCTTAAAAGAAAAATTCAAAAGAATTTCTTGTGGATATTTAGGAAAAATCAAGTAAAGAAATTTCCAATAAAAACTTTGACATTACTTCATACATTCCTGATAAAGTGCTAGCATTCTCCTAGGGGTCTCCAGTAGCCTTGCGAGCAAAGGCGTAGGATTGCCAATCCGGAGATGGCGAGTTCGATTCTAGGTCCGGTCTAGGATGTTTTCGGGTTGGAAACTTTCTCGACACCCTGGGCATAGTGTATCCTTTGTACTTGCCACACAAGATACATACTCATGCAATGGCGGGCATAGAAAAGCTTTCAATTAATAACTGAGGAAATACTAATACTAATAGAATACTAAGTTGAAAAGCAGGCCAAGTTCCAGTTGGAATGTAGAGCCATTTAAGAAGAAGAAGAAGAAGAAGAGAAGAAAGTGCTAGCATTCAGAATTTTTTTGAACAATTCTCTCAGAAAAATTTTGCTGTGAAATTTTTGCTACAAATGGATAATGAAAAAAAAAACAATACATCTCCAGTGTAATTTCCGAAATATTTCTTTAAAACTCCGACAAAAAATTTCATGCGAATTCTGTCTAAAAATTCAAAACAGTCCCGTGGGAAATACATATAATTTTCGGTGGAAAAACATTCTAATGAATTTCTTCGACAAGTTCTTCCGAATCTTCACCAGAAATTCTTCTTCATTTCCAAAAAAAGTTTTTCGAACATTTTAAGGAGTGCACTTCAACATGTTCAGTCTCCAGTTAGCCGAGCAAAGGCGTAGGATTGCCAATCCGGATATGACGAGTTCGATTCTCGTTCCTGTCTAGGATGTTTTCGGGTGGGAAACATTCTCGACACCCTAGGTATAGTGTATCCATCGTATTTGCTACACAAGATATATAATCGTGCAATGGCTGGCATATAAAAGCTTTCAATTTATAACTGAGGAAATGCTAATAGAATATACTAAGTTGAAAAGCAGACCAACTTCCAGTTGGAATATGGAGCCAATGCCACATGAAACACTTTGATATTTCCGTTGATTTTTTATTTAATTTTGGAATTTTGAAATGAAAATTTTCGGAATACTTTTTAAGCTCTTTGTGAATTCTATCACATTTTTTTAAATTTTCTAAGTATGTTTTGATTCGAGGCATTATTTAGAATTTCCACGATAGAGTCTATGGATTATCTTTAAAAAAATCTTTGGATTTTCAAAGAATAAATCTTTAGAATTCTCAAGGTTCATGTTTTTTTTAATTTGAGCCAGAAATCATTTCAAAATTTCATCGGGAATTAATTCTTCTTCGGGATGTCATTTTGATTTCTTTGTATGTTCAGCTAAACATTGCTTAAAATCTTTACCATGCAAAGATGCACAGGAAATGATTTAGAAAGTTTAAGGAATTTTCACATCAGAAAAGCTTTAAAATTTTGATTTAATTTTTTAAGGAATTCCTACTGGAAATGCTTCAAAAGTACAACCTTTACAAGTACTACAAAAATACATTTTTTTCGTTATTTCCACTTGTAAAAACATCGGAATTTCCTCGGGAAATTCATTATGGGTGTTTCAGATGAACTTTTTTCGATTTTCTACTGGAAAATCTTCCGAATAATTTCTTTTGGAAATAGAAAAAAACGGCTGAAAATTTTGGAAAACGAAAAAAAAACTCCATTGGAAATTTAGAAGAATTTCCTTTGAAGATTCGATAAAGTTGCCCAGAATTTTGGAAAATATCTTTAGAGATTCTGTAAAAAAGTAAGCTGGATTTTTTTTTTCTATATTATACTGTAAATTCTTCGGAATTTGATGTTTATTGGAATTTTCATCGTAAATATGCATTTCGGATCCTTCTACGGATTCTTCTAGTTCTTCCAAATTTCTACCGAACATTTTTCGGAACGTTTCTACAGAATTTCGGAAAAAAATTTAGTTAAAATTCTAAAGATTTTCCGGGGAGACTCCGAAGAATTTCTTATCAATATTCCGAAGGGTTTCCCTTGCAACTTCAGAATAAATATTCTTGAAAATAAAGAAGATCTTGGAATTTAAAATTTATCCAAGCAATAAATGTAGGCAATAATTTAGGCTTAAGAAACCTAGTTTTTATGATATTGAATAATTAGAATAATTGATCGAAAAAATTAATAATGCACCTAAATATTCTAAATGCACAAAATTCTAGTAGTGCGCATGAAAAAGGTTATGACATAGAGAAGCTTGCATTTAAAAACATGATCAACATGAAATTCTAAATAAAATGCTTTTAAATTCATAAAAGGGTCTTAGAACTAAGGAGATTTCTGCGATATGAAAAAAAGTGGCAGTGTTCCAGAAAAAAACACTCCAATACCTAAAACAATCTAGGTAAAAACATAGTGTTATAATAACGATTGAAATTGATTTCCAAAACAAATCTCAACCCTTTCAGGGCGGATGGGTCATATATGCCCAGCATTTTAGATTGTCTATAAAATCACAAAAGAGAGCTAGGCCACCATTTTCTTCAGTAAAATTTTTCATCTAGATATTGGCTTTACAGAAAAAATATGGGAGCTCAAATTTGACTGACCATGAAAACTCAGATATCCGAAACCTTGGGAAGATTTCGATTCTAAGAGCATGTAAATAAAGTTTTAATGTTTGAATCATTCTTAACAGATGGGTGGTCAGATAAGATGGCGCATCCTGAACGTTAAGCCAGTGATTAATATTCAGGAATACGAGATGCTCCAGGTACTTCAAAATGCTCTCAAGTTCAGCTCATGAATCTACCAGATCAATCAAGACATCTGCAATTAACATTAACATGACATTTCCATTAACATGAGATCCAAGAGACAAGGTACCCAAAATTATCTTAAGTCAACATCAAGTTGCACAATGACTATGAGGTTTGTTCGCAAACTGTTTTTGTAGGGCCTTAGAAGCACTGGGTTCACGGACTTTAATGATCAAGTAGTTCAAACATTACGACTTCTAGGATGTTTTGTATAACCTAAAAAGTCTGTAGTAGCTTGTATAAATAATAATTGAAGTCATATCAACCCAATGGACCTACTGGGATATTATATCATACATCATTCATATTTAAGTTGATTAATTGGATAAATCGAATGATCCGAAATAAAAAAAAAAATTGGTCTATAATACTTTCATTCCTCTATGAGTCGCTCATGAAAGGACCATTGACTGAAGCATATTCGAGATGTGGTTCAGATGCTTCGCTGAGGTTAATATCTTAAGAATTTCCAGTACCTCCAGAGCTATGGAAGGTCCCAAATACTCTAAGGAATCTATAGGGATATTCCGTGATGAACTTTATAGTTATTTAAAAATAAACTAATTAAAAATTTTTAAAAAGTTTAATAATATAGGGATATTTTGGAAAATTTCTAAACCATTATAAGTTAAATTTTTATAAGATATTCGCGAGTCCAATTTTTTTTGTATCCTCCTGATGCATTGGAGGTGTGCGAGTTCTAGATTTCCTAATACCTGATACACATTACAACATGATAAAATCATAAAATTTTTGGAATTCCTGAAAATTTATAATTTCCATGCTGGGTTTAGTTTGATTTTGAATCAATTGAAATTGTCCATCTTTAAAATTGATCGGATTAACCATATGTTTTAGTTACATAAGGTTTTTATTTTTGCACTTGAAAAAAAACCACGCGGTCATAGGGGGGGGGGTATGCCAAATGACCACGATAAGCCACATGGGGGAGGGGTTGAAAATCTTCAAAAATATGACCACGTGGTTTCTGGATGGCCCCTCATTGAAAACAAATAAGTTCTTTTCAACACCATCGTTTTGCACAAAGAAAGTTGTGCCAAGACGAGTGCAATTCATAAAAGCTTGGTAACGGCAGCGAAAGGCTGGTCGGTGCGAGTCGCTGCAAAACATATCGCGTTTCAGCGACAAATCATCGAATGGCTGACGTTGGCGTCAGTAGCAGTAAAGAATTATTTTCTCACACGATTCTGACTGGTTTTGCTGCTCTTAGTGATAGGAAATGCGCATTATTGGAAATAAATCAGTCCTTGTTGGTGCCACCATTATATACAAAATAAAGTCAATGGAATTTCCTTCAATTTACAAAACACAACCGCAGCGAATTGATAACGTCTAGTGAAAAACACACATTTTCATTCTCTAATTGTAATTCATACAGAGAAACTATATGGAACGCCTGATGACCGTAGTTCAATCGCAACGAGGGCATCGATGGCGGTCAGCGCAGCCTTCGATCAGCGTCAGTGGACAGACACAAAATTTTCAAATAAATATTTTACACTTTACGTAATCTAACGTCTAACTGAAGGTCGTTTCTAGGATAGAACCACAGAGAAACAGACGTCGCACTCAACACATGTTCAATCATTCATCTTTTCAACGTCGGATTCATTTTTTTGTAGGTGGTCGATCGGCCAGCGATGGCGCTTTAATCGATTTTACTTGTGCTTGACATTTATACACTACCGCCATCTGGTTTCCGATTGTCCACTCACGGTGCATTTAGAATCGGGTGATAATGTTTCTATGACGATGATTTTGATTGCATTTTTGCCTTTCTCGTACAGTAAGTACGTATACTGAACGGTTATCTGAACGCTCAAAAAAAATTATAGAATTCCCTTGAACCCATAGTGTGTGTATGTGTGTATATGTCTGTGCGCAAAACCGATTTGCTCACAACAAGTATTCGACGCGGAATCCTATTCCATTGTTACCTATTGAAAATTGGCTAGAACGGACTATTGGCAAATACATTTTTTTTTATAAGCTAAACCCATGCAAACAACCCGACTAGAAGAGCATAACAAAAATTGAACACAATTTTAACATATTGGGATATTTATAACTTATTTTGATACAATTTCGTTCTCAGTAACCATTGTCTTTCAAATGTTGTAACAGGATTATATCATAATACGATTTGGAAAATGCTTAACACCGAATCGCCCAACAGTAGGCAATTAAAATAGATGAAGCAAAGTCTCCCAGCCATAGGTATAATTTGATATAATTTGAGAAGGTTGCCTTATTTGTTATGTGTATTTAATTTCATGTTCTCGCAAAATATTCTTGCTCAGACAAAAAAAAAATATGATTGTTGATCACAATCTGGAGACCTATCACGACCTGTATAAATTCCAACTGCACAGAAACAATATATTTTGTATCTGATTCTGTTATAAATTTCTAACAGAATATGTTATTTTTATGATAAAATTGTAACAAAATTTAATAGTTTTTAGTTTCCAGTAGTGCAGTTTTTGATAGAAATTTAGTTATTTTAACAACATCCTGCACCATGTTTCTAACAAATTTTGTTATAAAAATTTAGTATAACATAATAACATAGTATGATATAATTTTGATTTGACCTTCTAGTCGGGAACACACTCCTATTTTAGGCACTCATCTTCATCCGATTTACCCGCAACATGTTGCATTCCACGGAAAATCCTGTTCCATTGTTTCCTATTAAAAATCAGCCCGTCGAGAATTTCGAGCGCAGACATACTGCAACGAGGTAGTGGTCGGATTCAATATTCGCACTCGTAAGTGCGGACGTTCGTGATGTCGGAGAAGAATTTACCGTCGAGTCCTGGTGTTAGGTGCAGTGTTGTGCTGAATCATAATCAGACGATAATGATTGCAATTTTCACGTGAAAACTTTTCACGTGAAAACAGTAGGCGAGTTGTCGCCGGCAACAACTTCTCAAATAGTGTACTCAAATGATAATAAGCACAGAATTTTCATTCGAACATTAATCTTTACTATGATCAGCTAATTGTCAACAGTCCAGTTAAATCTTCTATTTGGCGTTATGGTTTCATGGTAGTAAGGAAAAAGTGTTCAAAATGTAACGGTAAGTGTTTCAAATCAAGATACGATTTTCAAACGATTCTTAATCGCTGGCAAGTTTTTATCATCTGATAATTTAAAAGTGAGATCGCGGGTGAGTTAGATCATCCTCGATTTTTTGAAAATTTGATTTTTCCCAACCCTGGTTAGGTGGGACGCTAAACAGACCTGACACGACGGCCCTCCGACAAGACAGGACGTTTGCGCAGGCCCAATGAGCCGCCTTTAAAAACAACCATTACGAACGACATAGAAGGAACATAGAAGGAACAAATGTGCGTATAAACAAATGTGAAAAATAAGTCCTATTTATCTATTAGTGTTATTTTAGGCTTTTCTTATATGTTTATCAACCCTTTTGAACATTATCACCGATAGGTGGATTAATTGTTTTTTTTTTTTTTTTTCAAAGTGAGACGCCTGTTAACCGTTAACCTGTTAACCGTCAACCGATATAACCGTCAACTTTTTATAAACGTTTCGTTTTGTTTAGCTCCAAATCTACCTATGTAAACACTGAACCACCTATGGCTCATATGTTTGTCTTTCTCGTACAACAGAGTTGTACCGAAAGGCTATCATTTCACTACGAAAACGAACTTTTTATAGAAGCCTCGGAGACCCATAGTGTTAAATACCAATTGACTCAGCATGACGAGCTGAGCAAATGTACGCCTGTCCGCGTGTATGTATATGTGTAGGGTATGTGTGTGTATTAGGGTGGTTCAAAAAATTGATTTTGCTCCACAGCGCTCATCTGATTCTTCATCATATTCTGAGTGTCCTCTGAAATTTTGAGTTCATTTGGATTAACTCTGATTAAGCACAAGTTTGCATGCAAATTAGTATGGGGAAATTATTTTTTTCATTATACTGTTAATGAAGCTTCTACATCAAGCACTGGTTAAAAGAAAACCTACATTGCTAAAAGGAATACTCAACAGCTTTCACTCAGTGAAAACCGCATCTCAATTAATCGTTCCAATAATTAGTAATATGCTAAATCAGTTTAATCCAAATGAGCTCATATTTTCAGAGGACACTCAGAACATGGTAAAGAATCAGATGAGCAATATGAAGCAAAATCGATTTTTTGAACCACCCTAGTGTGTATGTGTGTGCACAAACGCTAATAAAAACATTAGACAACTACACCCAGGTTTTTTTTTACACGGTTTGGTTTTAGTCGTTTGAGACCTTCAGCGTCAACGAAACAATGAGTTAACCCAACCAAAAAATTCACAAAAAATCAAAGAAAATTCAGGGGGTATTTAAAAACCAGTGAAAGTTCAGGTTTAGCGAGAAATTAATGAATTCCAACCGTGTAAAAAAAAACCTGGGTGTATTCACATAGTAATCCTCAACTGATTTTCTCGCAACAAGTTTTATTCGACAGGGAACAAAGCCTTGTTTGTCACTATTGAATTTGATAAATTTGATTGATCGGCCATTGCGTTTAAAAGTTATGTAGAAAATGGTGAATCACATAAGGTTGGTGTCTTGACTAAATACGAGAAAGGCACCTCCTACACTAGGTGAATTAATCTGGGTTTTTCTATTTCAATCGTTCAATAACGCAACTAATTTTCAAATAATGAGTGTGGAATATTATTTATGGAACAGCCTGGAGTTTATTTTGATTAAGTGGATTCAAAAGGAAGAGCAATAAATAAATAAATAAGCTGAACCACATTATACTTTCAAAACAGCTACTTGCAAAAAATCTACACCCAATATTGCTTCGTCACGTTGTTTTCTAGCCGGAAGACGAAGCACGGGGGTTTCTCACGAAAAAAGAGAAACCTAAGCATGGTTCAACCGAAAGTCCTGTTGGACATCCGATAGGTCGTATCTTGTTCCAGCAGCAGCCATGTGCCGCAAAGCCTAGCAGACCCGATGGGAGAGGTGAAATAAGCACCATATTTATTGATTTTTATTCGTGCCAGCACAATCGACGGCATCATTGTTTCGTAGCAACTGAAACGGTGAACAAAAAAAATGTGACTACCGGAAACCAAAACTCATTTGAACCTTTTTTCGACCCGCATACTTTTGTGCAACTTTCCAGGTAGACGGGAAAACGGATGGTGAAACATTATGTTAACTTAGCTTATTTTTCCGAACGATGGGAGAGATGCTTTCAAAGAGGATTAAGGGCTCAACATAGATAACATTGGAGTGATTGCGGTGGAATACGAAAATGAAAATGAATAAAAAATTATCTGGCTTAGCAGCCGTGGGCATGGTCCTTGATAAATAGATTAACCTAATTTGTCACGATGCGAGAATTGTAATGTTATATTTATTCCTGGAAATTAGCATTATATATATTTTCAGCTTCGTCACTAATTGAATTTCGGTTGCTGCCTATAACTAACTAATTGAGTCCCATATTTATCTGTGGAATCAAATAAAAACTCGAATATATGCAGCCACGAATAATGCAGCTGAAAACCTGAGTTGAAACGAAAAATAAGATAATTATTAGACAACAAACAACAGCTTCAATTGTTCAAAACAGTTATTGACGTAACTAAGTCAAGTTAATTTATTTCAATAATTTTGCCAAGCATTTTTTTACAAAATTAGCTATATTTCAAACTTTTGTTAGTAATTTCGGTACAAACTCTGCTTCGTATTCAATTTCATAACTGTTGAACGCACTAACACAGCATTATATAAATCCAGTCTTCTGCCTGGTGGCGTCGAAAACAGCGAGGTTCTATTTTTTATCATATATCTTTTGTCACATTATGTCTTTTCCGTCGCCGTTCCAATGCGATGCGTTTTGGGTTTTGAAATGCAAAAATAAATGCTGCAATGATTTTTATAAAACCTACAAATGACTTTTTGCATATAAGTAGAATAAATTCCTACTTTTTGTTTCCCGTTTTGTTTTTCATGCAATTATGTTTCTAGTTTTGATAATCTGTGCAATGCATAAAAGTCTTCTCCATTCAGCTTGGTCCATGGCTGCACGTCGCATCGATTTTTCATAATCATTATGCTTATTTAGCATTGGATGATTATATCTATCGTGAAAATTTGATGAAAAAACTCTTCCAAACACCATTCTGAGACCTGCTTCATTGGCACTTCAAAAAGTTGGTTTGGGTTTTGCAAAAGGCAAAAAATAAACAATGCAATGGCAGGAATTGCTTTTAGTAGCTGCAATCTTCTGGGAATGACAGCCAGAAGGTGCGTTTAGGGGAGTAGTTTGTCGAAGAAATAATAAGGATCGATCTAAATTACAGCTTCCGTTTCAACTTACCCCGCATTTCAGCTTGCCCCGGTGTACCTTACAATGGTTAACCAAAAAGGTCGACATTTGCAAATTTTTGTTGAAACTCAAAATAAAAATACACCAATTTGGATAAAACCAAGACCATCGGACGCGCAGAAATTGGTCTAGTTGTGTGTCCTATCCAGAGTGTAAAACAATCGAAAATTTTTGGTGAAGTCATATGTCAGTTCACTTCTAGACACATTCGGCTCTCGACTGTCAATATTCGGTTGAATATTAGTCACTGCACATTTTACAAATTGATAAATTATCTGAAATCTGAACACGTTTCAAATGAATATAGTAATTTACCACATAGAACTTAATCCGATTTTCATCCGAGAGGCACTTCCAACGGTAAACATCAACATAAACAATGCTAAATATGTTTTTTTCTGCACATAGTAAGCACACACAGTGACAGACAGTTGAATGAATGATTTTTTTTAGTACATAGTCGTCTGACGCAGTCATTCTATGTTTTGAATATTCATGCGATGTTTGTCAAAATTCGGACCGAAGTTGCTTCATGAAGATGAATATTTTAAGCACTGGTCCTACGCTTACGTTCAACAGATTCAATTGATCACAATCCTTCAATAAATGTAGGTATTTATTGACAAAAAATGATTTCAGTTTTTCTTTTACGAGCGAAGTCAGTCAAAAAGCCGCTTGGTTCGGTTTTGCTGAACCCCGACCATTTGATTCCAAACGGAAGGAAAATTCAACGGCCAAAATGTTGTCATTCCTCACGGTTTTTCGGAGTCGTTTTTTCTCTGAAAATGTATTATGTTAAAACAAAATTTGATTGAAAAGCATATGAATAAATTGAAGAGTTTAAGCAGAAGCACATTAGTGTTGAATGTAGTACTCTGGCCTTTCTTTTTCTAACAAAATTGACCCGAAATTCATTCCAAAGGTGTACTTTTAATAGAAGGCTCGACGAGCCATAGTATTATAAATTGAAGAACTGAGCAAATGCACAATATGATTTGAAACCATCAAATGCGTATTTCGTGTTCTGCTTGAACATGTCTAATAAAACGCTGAGAAGGGTTGTAGTAGAAAACTAAATTGTACGTATTTAACCCATAAATACCCAGGAGGAACTTTCAATTTCAAAACTCTTGTATTTCGGCGGTTTTTAGAGATTTTTGCATGGAATTTCCACTAAAATCAAGGGGAATAGTTATACTTTTATGTACATGCAAACCCTCACCTCCGCACCCTCCCCTTTTTATGGCTCTGAAAACAAGGTGGCCCAAAAGTGCCATTTTAGGCAATTATATATAATCCTGGTTATTTTTAACGATTTGATGGTCCGTTTATCAGCCCTCTTAAACAAAACTCTTTAATATAATTCAATTGTATGAGATTTGTGCAAATAGCTTAACAAGGCCTCCAATACCTCTGGAAGATTGTGACGAAGCTCTCTAAATAAATGAAAATTTTATATGAACCTATAGTAGTCTAACATGTCCATATAGCAACATATCTTCCAGGTCAACTAAGCTTACTATCATACCGCTCGGACACGCTGGATTGCTATCGGTTTGATGCCCGGCGAACTTGTTCTGGTAGACCAATTGAACTCAACTCCTGGACAATTTGGATACCCTAGAATATCAGCATTGGACTTATTTGAATAGTGAAGCATCCACAAGGGCTATAAAGTATTATACCCAGTGTGTCCACTGGGTTGCTATCGGTCTGATGCCAGGCGTAGTTGACCAGGTAGACCAATTGAACTCAACTCCCGAACATTTTGAAAAGCCTAGAAGATCTGCGTTAAACTTTTTTGAATGGTGAAGCATTCGCAAGGGCTCTAGGGACTTAAATGGACATGTTAAATATACAGAATTTCATCCAAAATTCCTTCAGTAATTGTTTCAAAAATTTTGTTGGAAAATTTAATAAAAAATTAAATAGGAAATGCTGAAGGAATTTTCTAACGGAAATTTGGAGGGAATTTCCAGATGAAATTTTCGAAAGAACTCTTTATAGTAATTTCCGAATTATTTTTGAAAGAATTTTTGAAGTGATTAGCATTAGCATTAGCGTTGTTGTGGTGTGATTCGTAGATTGAGTGATACTTTGCTTTTTATTTGAAATACTTATCTAGAGAGTTTTGCCGCAGGTATGGATGCAAGGCGTCGTGTGTCCCATCTACAAAAAGGGCGATAAGCTGGATTGTAGCAACTACCGCGCAATCACATTGCTGAACGCCGCCTACAAGGTACTCTCTCCTAAATTTTATGCCGTTGACTAGCACCAACTGCAAGGGAGTTCGTGGAGCAGTACCAGGCGGGTGTTATGGGCGAACGCTCCACCACGGACCAGGTGTTCGCCATTCGCCAAGTACTGCAGAAATGCCGCGAATACAACGTGCCCACACATCATCTATTCATCGACTTCAAAGCCGCATATGATACAATTGATCGGGACCAGCTATGGCAGCTAATGCACGAACACGGATTTCCGGATAAACTGACACGATTGATCAAAGCGACGATGGATCGGGTGATGTGCGTAGTTCGAGTTTCAGCGGCATTCTCGAGTCCCTTCGAAACTCGCAGAGGGTTTCGGCAAGGTAATGGTCTCTCGTGTCTGCTATTCAACATCGCTTTGGAAGGGGTAATACGAAGAGCAGGGATTAACACGAGTGGTACGATTTTCAATAAGTCCGTCCAGCTATTTGGCTTCGCCGACGACATAGATATTATGGCACGTAACTTTGAGAAGATGGAGGAAGCCTACATCAGACTGAAGAGGGAAGCCAATCGGATCGGACTAGTAATCAACACGTCGAAGACGAAGTACATGATAGGAAGAGGTTCGAGAGAAGACAATGTGATCCACACACCGCGAGTTTGCATCGGTGTTGACGAAATCGAGGTGGTAGAAGAATTTGTGTACTTGGGCTGACTGGTGACTGCCGAAAATGATACCAGCAGAGAAATTCGGAGACGCATAGTGGCTGAAAATCGTACATATTTTGGACTCCGCAAGACGCTCCGATCGAATAGATTTCGCCGCCGTACCAAACTGACAATCTACAAAACGCTCATTAGACCGGTAGTCCTCTACGGACACGAGACCTGGACGATGCTTGTGGAGGACCAACGTGCGAGTTTTCGAAAGAAAAGTGTTGCATATCATCTATGGTGGGGTGCAGATGGCAGACAGTACGTGGAGGAGGCGAATGAACCACGAGTTGCATCAGCTGTTGGGAGAACCATCCATCGTTCACACCGCGAAAATCGGACGACTGCGGTGGGCCGGGCACGTAGCCAGAATGTCGGACAGTAACCCGGTGAAAATGGTTCTCGACAACGATCCGACGGGCACAATAAGGCGAGGTGCGCAGCGGGCAAGGTGGATAGATCAGGTGGAAGATGATTTGCGGACCCTCCGTAGACTGCGTCGTTGGTGACGTGTAGCCATGAACCGAGCCGAATGGAGAAGACTCTTATATACCGCACAGGCCACTTCGGCCTTAGTCTGAATAAATGAATGAATGAATCTAGAGAGCTTTCAGAAATCAAGAACAGAGTGTCCTTGATTTGAGCTAGCAATGTGACCATGGTAAATTATACTCCGTAACACACCACGTTAAGATGTCTACCCGGTGTTACGGGACAAGAATTTATGCAATTTCCGAAATTTGTTCAAAGGATTATCCGAAGGTTTGAGACTAGTTAAATTTCCGTAGAAATGTCCGAAGGGATTCCTGGAAGAAATTCCTTGAGAAATTCCGAAAAAAAATGCTAGAGGCATCTCTTAAAAAAGTCCGAGCCATTCCGCAAGAATCTCTAGAGCAACTTAAAAAAAAATCTGAGCCAGTCCTCCTAAGGGAAGTTCGGAAGGTTTCCCTGATACAATTTCCATAGGTATTGCCTAAGAATTCCCGTAGGTATTCCGATCAAGATATTCTTCAAATAATTCGATAATTAATATTTCGAAGAAGTTTCCTATTTTTCCCTATAATGCATTAAAGAAAATCTGGATCTATCTCCTAAGTAATTTCCTGATATTTTGTCAAAAGAATCCCTACAGGAAACTCCGGAGGAACTCTTGGAGAAACTGGAAGTAACTCCTTGAGGAATTTAGTAATGAATCACTGGAGGAATTTCTGATGTATTACTTAGAGAAATTTACGATGGAACTCCTAAAGGATTTTTTGAAGGTATGCCTGAAAGAACTTCTGGATGACTAACCGAATTAATTCCTGGGGTATTTTTACGAAAAAATGTGTGGAGGACTTTCCGAACGAACTTTTGGATAAATTCATGAAATATCACCTGGATGAAGTAAATTCCTAATGAATTCTTGAAAATATCCGAAGAAGTATGATGGATCGACTGCAACCCCGATATTTTTGGATTTTGCTTTTTGGCATTAGGTCTCAATTCCCGATCAAAAACAGCGTTTTATCTTACTACTGTCCGCATTCCCAAAGGAATTCCCGATTAAATTCTAGAAAGATTCCCGAAGGGATTCTGTCAGATATTCCAGAAGAAATTTTGCAGGAGTTTCTAAAGTAATTTCCAAATGTACTCCTAAAAGAAATCTAAAAACTAATATTTAAATTCCAATAGGTATTTGCTTGAAAATATCATTTGATATTTTCTCGTCGATTCCTATAATAATTATTCAGGAAATTTATTCAACAATTCTTTCAGAAATTCGTAAAGAAATTCTTTTCGAAAACCTATTCAGGTTGTTCTTTGGAAATTCCTTCGAGAATTTATTCGGAAATTTCTCCTGAAACACATTTAGAAATTCCTTCATGATTTTTTCTAAACTTTCTCCAGAAAATCGTCCAGATATTCTTTCAAAAACTCCCACAAGAATAATTTATAAAGCCAAAAAGCCTTTGCAAATTTCTTCAGAAATTCCTTTAGTGAAACAATGTAATATTCTTTTCAAAATTCCTGCAGGAATTATTCCGTAAGTTTTATTGGAAGAAATTTCCGGAGGAGTCTTTAAAAGAAATTTAAAAGGATTTCCTGGAGGAATTTCGCAAGAAATTTTTAAATATTTCTCGAAGGTATTCTCAAAGAGATTTCTAAATAAAATTTCCACAGGATTCCTGAAAGAATTTTTGAAGGATAGAGCTCCAATATGTGCACATGTACAACAAGAAACATGCTCAACCGCAGCATAATAGGCTAAGGTTTGAGCCATATACCCTATTATATTTATTTTCGGGTGAGAATTTGATTAAATTCAAGATGGGAAAATTCGAATTCTATATTTCAATTGATCGAGTAATCTTTGTTTCTGAATCAATAACAATGAGTACGATTATTGACTTGTATGGTATTATTTATACTATAGTAAAGCACAGCACTGTCTAAAACGTCGTAAAACCCATCGAACCTCATGAAACCTGTGTTGTTTAGCAATCAGAAACCCCTCAATCCGAAAAGTGGCTTCACGTCAGCCACACAATCAACGTGTGTATAATTTTCGCATGTAAACGTTGAACAATGACCGCGAATTGTCCACCAGTATGGAAAAAAAGTTCCGCATTTATATGTATTGCCATTTTATTTGAACACAATTCATAGCTTCTGCTCAGATGGAGCCAATAATTAATATTTCATAGTTCAAGCTGTGAATCAATACGTGGTGTTAGTAAAACCAACAACCTCGATAGCGACTGTCAACAGCTTCTCTCGTCTAGCTTCGAATGGTACCACTAGCTTTCAACAAAAGCCAAAACAATAAATCACTGCAATCCGGCTGTGCAGTTTCACCATCACCATGATTCGTCGTCGCTACACTTTCATTGGAATAAACGGGCAACTGGTGATGGTTTACGTGATGATAAATGTAATAATTCACGATAGGTATCAACTCGTGCTGCATGGACTAATGGTCGCACGAATAACGCACAAGATGGCTAAGGAAAACGCAAATCGGTAAAAATTCTGTTCTAGAGTTATTCCACAAAGTTTTGCGCTAATTCGACAATGGTGCTAATTCATAACATCATCGGAAGAATGTGCCCGATCGCTGAACAGTGGAGTGCTGTCAGGCCGTAATAGCCAACATTCCACAAAGAGGTTGGCGCACGTGTGTGCAGCAGGTCGCCATTGTGGAAAGCGTACCAGGAGCGTCAGAGTACACCGCCGTGAAAAATAGATCTCGATAATGAACGGAAAAGCGAATAACCAACGTCGCAACTATGTCCAGCCTGTGGCGATCGCGTAGCCGCAAAACATCGCGTCAAGGCCTGATACGAGGGAACTTCCGCTGTCGGGGAGCTTTTCGTCGGAGGACTATCCGAGTCGTTCACGATCGCGACCGAGGAATGAGCTGAATAGCTCAACGACTAAGTTGGAAGGTGAATGGCTCAAGGACATTGCGAATGGATTATCGGAATAGGTTAGATCCATCGCTGGGGACTAGTTGGGAAGATCGTTTCGTGCGAACCCTCAGGTTTCGGGTCGTCGAGGCACCATTGAACCGGAAGCACTCTTCACCCGGAATCTTTGGATTGTCGTCGTCGGGTACGGGGGAACTTCCACCGCCGGGGACTATCTGAGTAGATCGCGAGCACGTTGAGAGCTCAAAAAGTATGTGGTACTGAATGACACAAGGAAAAGGAGGGCTTAGTGGGTAGAACCAGTCATGGCTCTAGGATTCCCACATTCTGGTAAACTGTTACTGCCCTGCGGTAGCTTGGCGACTACTAAACAGGTGTGCTGGGTCAGTTCATAAAGCATACCTCCTTGTAGCAAAATATCTTCACATACATTTGTGTTTGATATACAGGTCCTTTTTTATGAAGATAAAAATAACTTTCTAAAAATACCCCCAAATATCAAAGTCAGATCCAATGTGCCATAAATTTAGCCGCTGCTCCGAGGGAGGCATTCACTTTCAACTGGTCGGTTGACACACGCGCGGGTTTCATTCATAATTAATGTCTTTCCTGGATTTTGTTCCATTACGAGCAACCACGGTGTAGCAAACATTGGGCGTTTGGTGCGATAACACGTTTTCGCACGGCAAAAAGACATCAAAACGCTTCAATCTGGCACCCGCTGCGGAGGGCGTGATTCAATTTAGGATTTTTTTCTCGCTTGACTTGGGTTGGCGATGGCAGCCGTAGGTACACATACTTCTATGGTTGATTACTTTCTAAGAACTTTCATCAACATTGCTGTAATCGCGCCTCAGCATGTCGCCGTTTGGGCAGGTCGGCGTGGTTTTCTTGTTTTCATGCTTGTAAAACAACTCAACATTTCGTTTGAAGTTTGATACTTTGGGCTTTATTTTTCATCTGCTTTTACAGGGAGAAGCAGTCAACACTCAGGTATCATTTGTTCTTTTCTTCACTGGAATGAAACAAGGATAAGTGGGAGGTACGTCTTTTTAACTAATTGAATAATTTAATAATGTATTCATTTCTTTTTTTTTATTATTTGCGCACTTCATTAACTTCAAGATGTTCACATGATTCTAAAATCATGGTGACCAATCCAAATGACAATTTTTCTGCTCGGATTTTTGTGTAGTAGTTTCAATGATGTTTCTACAGGATGTTTCTGATACGTGTTGCAGTTTTGTTGTTTATAGTTTATATCATATTCTAGATTACGTTGACAGGCTATACTTGTTTTTATCCATCAAATTCATCCTATTTATCATATCTGTCAGGATGCGTAAGCTATTATTCGAAAGAATAACATATTTGATCCAAATCCTGCACATGATACAAATCTTAATTACTGCAGACTTATTTCTTAGTCTCTTCGTGGCGACAACGATGGACCCCTCCGTGCCAGCAGATATCAATTAGCCATAATTTGCAACCCAACGCTGTTGGGGGGTCGAGGGAATTGGCGGGTGAAGTCGCATGCCAACAACCGCTGTCACAGGTTAGTCACACTTCGCCAGCTTGCTAGTCACGTCCACACTTCTTCGGGCATTCGCGCTTCACTCCGGGTACAAATTATGCGACACTGCTGCTGACTGGAAGATGATGATAATGTCGCCGCTGACTGCGCCTTGAGTCTGGGTCGGTCAGAAGGAAAACTCGACGGTCCAGTCGGTCCTTGTCAACGTTCCCCTCAGTGTCGTTTGCGGCATCCTGAAGGACGACGAAGCCCAGCATAAATCTTTATTCCTCTAATTTGTACGTCTAATTGCAGCAGCGATGGGCAGTGGAATATGATAAACGGGTGGCAATAAATATTGCATGCACCATAGGCGTTTCGCAGCATCGTATGATAATCATAAATTATGTGATAACGCGAAATTGAGATTTATTACAAAAAATCCGTGTCGACCTTTTCCTTCTCTTGCGGTCAGCTTCGCCTCTCTCCTTGTTAAATCGAAACTGTTTTTATAGTCCTGCAGCACTAGTGGTGTGTGATGTATGGTGGCTCGACACCGCAGGGGCATGCTCATAGGCGATAGAATTAATATATCTTTGTCATCGAGTGTGTCAGGATGTGCTAAAAGGACCTCTCATTTTGGTTTTCGTTTCAGCGCTGCTGTCGGGCACTCTTCGAACATATCAACGAGCGGGATGTGATAGCGAATTGGTCACATTAGGATGCCCACGAGGCACGAGCATATCGATCGAGGTGGCACAGTACGGACGAAGTGGAGGTAGGTTCTAGAGTCAATTCATTTTCAGGGTACAGGAGACGGCCTTTGGCCTCTGCTATGACATAAATGTTTATTGGAGGATTAACCTACAACACATGTTTGAGGCAAAAAGGGATTCGGACAATAACACTTGAAAAATATTATACAAATCTGTCATGTCCTGATAAGAATAAGAAAAGACGGAAGACCAAATATGTAGTTCAATGGCTTTATTATCGCATCTGAAAAAAGAACACAAGCTCTAGAAATCCAGAGAGAACGATAAATACCCTCACGGAATCCAGGGCATTTTTAAGGGCACCCCCTTCAAAACAGAAGCCAGACACAACTGTCATTTATATTATTCCGACGCAGCAAAGCTGGAATATTAAAAATGACAGTTGTGCGTGGCTTCCGCTTTAAATGGGGTGCCCTTGAAAACGCGAGTACATTTAGTTTTGGTTTCCATGAGGATTATTCTTAATAGCTTTGAAAATTTAATTCATAATGTTCTGAAACTCAGATGTGAATATGTACATTATGTGGAAGATTTTGATTTGAAAAAAATATTGGAGGTAATCACTTACCTTCGATGAGACTTGAACCCTCGACCCTCTATACACTAGACTGGTGCTTTTAAGGGAGGTTCTTTGTAGCTTAGTTGGTTAAAGCACCAGTCAAACGTACTGAGGGCAGTACTGATCGTCATAAGACAGAGAGCAGTTATTAATTGATAGCTTTTCTATGCCCGCCATTGCATGAGTATGTATCTTTTGTGGCAAGTACAATGGATATACTATGCCCAGGGTGTCGAGAAAGCTTCCAACCCAGACCGGACCGAGAATCGAACTCGCCATTTCCGGATTGGCAATCCTACGCCTTTACTCTCAAGGCTACTAGAAACCCGATTAGATTACGTCATTCCGTCTAAATATTGGGCTTCCATACCTTTCGAAACCTTACCCCCTTTTTAGATGTTCCCTTAAAAACTATGTGACGTGCGCCGCCGCGATAAATAGGCCCTGTGGCGAATAACAGCAGACAAGAGATGTCAATTGGCGGGAACAATAGAATTGTCATTAGAAAGCATGTGCGCTATAGTTCGATGGTTAATCGTGAATTGCTACTACTAATCTAAATTCAATTATAATATTATTGTGAATTTATTCAAAGAATTAAGGTATGAAATTTTCGAATGAACTCGTTGATGGAGTAATGATGAGTTAATTATATTAATATTAGGTCAAACCCACATACAGTTTCAGACAGACATAATCGATTTATTTAGATTCGATTTCATTTATTGGTAAGAAATTCTCATAAAAAAGAAATACTTTTGATCTATTATTGTACCTTAAAACTAAAGGACGGTTGGAAGATATACGTGTCGCCTTGGACTAGATACGGAGGCAAAATAGAAGGAGAGACTAAATGTAACAGGAAACGTAATTTAACCCAACAAATACTAATGTTTCGTTCTCTGTAGGAGTATTTTAATCGATAAATACATCGGAATCAAAAACACAGAAAACAACACTCTTCTTCTCATTTGTCACGAGCGGACCCAACAAACTCTCTTGAATGATTCTGTTTCCTTCCATTCTCTAAAACTCTCATAAGCACACAATCAAGTAACTACTTCAATATATTAGTGTGTGTAATTCTTAACTCTCTTCATATAAAAAATGAGTAGTGTTTAAGACTTGCCTCTTTCTTAACACCCCAACTTGGACATTGCTGTCTCATAGCATCATATTCAATAAGAACAAATGTATTATTCATGTTCTTATGCTTCGTGGTGATACCAAATAGGAGGAAATGTAAAAATTCCTGCTAGAAAGTCTCTATTCGAGCCTCATCATGTTCCCGCTTGTACGTGTGGAAATTATTGTTTAACTAGAAAATGGCATCCCCAGTAACATTTTGGTTTTATGCTGGTTTTATGAAGGTCATGAAGAGCAAATTATGGTTTTGAAGATCGTTATAAAACTAAAAATGTTACTTGGGATTTCCCTTCATCACTTTTTTCTAATAGCCAATTTTCCCTTAATTCAAACTTATGCCCATTCATTAAACCCGCCTCTCACTCTTATAGTAATTTCTCAATCGATCAATTAATAAATCAATATTTTGCTCTTTCTTGCCGTAGGGCCCTTTTACATTAGTAAACCATTACCACCCACCTTGTGTGTTCGCATCATGCATTTAAAACCCCGGGCTGTGCGCCGCTGCAACTAAAATGGCAAAGTTTGTTACGAATGCCGCATTTTTGGATTGCCGGTTCATGCCTCTAATTTCAGCCCGAGAGATCAACAACGCTTCTCATTAAGCCGTCATCGAGTGTAAACATTTTTGTGGGTCGACGCTACCATCGGAACCGTCCGGAACCCCCAATTCACTACCTAATTCTTTTCCTTCCTCCTTTCCCATGCTCTCGTCCAAGTCGTCATCGGAGTGATGATCACTGGCAAAATTCCTGTAGAGACATGTACGACCGAGCAGAGCACTTGTTACTTCAATTATTTTAGCTTTCCTCAGCTATTTTCACTGGATCGCAATCGATATTGTGTATGGTGGCAATCCGGGTGGTCCAACGAGGCTGAAGACGATAATCGAAGTAATATTCTCGTAGGAGCAGACGACGAAGCGGAGGCGAGGGTGACGGTAGAGGAGCTAATAACGGTGGCAAAGTCCCTTGACCAGTGTAAAGCACCTTGTCCGGGGACGGGATCCTGACAATGGCGTTGAAGGCAGCAATAATGACAAATCCAGACATGTTCAAGTCAGCCATGCAGATGTGCCTGGACGAGCGGACATTCACCGATGTATGGAAGAGACAGCGTTTGATCCTGTTACCGAAACCTGGCAAGCCACCACGATACCCCTCAGCGTAAAAACCAATCTGTCTAATAGACACTGCAGAAAATGTAATCCTAAATAGACTGTCATCGTTGGCAGAGGAGAAGGGAGAATTAAGGAGCAAGCAATCCGGCTTCCAGGGAGAATGGTCTACTCTGCAATATTAATTCGGTGGTATACAATGCATAGGTCGCCATCGAATCCAAGCGGCGCAGCATCCGTTACTGCACAGTAATAACACTCGACTTGCGGAATGCATTCAACAGTGCGTGCTGGATGGAGATCATGAACTCGTTGCTTCAGATGGAAGTAGCGGTAGGGCTATACAAGATTTTGGGAAGCAACTATCGGAATCGAGTATTGATTTACGAGACAGAAGACGGCTTGGCTAGCACCCCCATCACGGCAGATGTCCCACAGAGACCAATCCTGGGTCCATTGCTGTGGAACGTGATCTACGATGTTAGTCAAGTTAGTGGGATTCGCCGATGACGTAACCATGACCGTGTAAGGAGAGTCCATCGAAGAGATCGAATTGACTGCAGACTGCAAACTGATGGTGAAGGAAAACAAGAGGGGGTAACGCCCTCAGAGGAACTAGTAATGTCCGAAGGAATATAAAGGCAGAAACGGTAGCCAAATAGCAGAATCGATCAATAACCTCGTAGTTCCCAAGCTTGAAAGTAGGTTAAAGTTTTCCATTATTGAAAGTTTTCAGCAACACAATATCGCCCTCTACAATATCGAACACTTTAGCATGCCGTCGTTGATCGGCATATATTTTCCCTTAAGCTTTCTTAATAGCATCCTCTGTTCATTTAACTGGGTACTTGGTTGGCACAGTTTCGATACACTTATGCCTGGCGTATTGTAGAGCTCCATAATCGTCGGTCTTGGGCGATGTTCCTCCAGTTTCCCCGAACGTTCAGGGTCCCTAGTTCCGATTCCACCGCGTGCAGCCAGCGTGTTAGTGGCCTTCCACGAAGTCACCGGCCCCTATCTGGTTCTCTGTTGAATATTGTTTTCGCTATTCTTTCTTCCGACATTCGCTCACCAGCTCACTGAAGTCTGCCGTATTTTATACGATTCACAATATTTTCTTCTTTGTATACTTGGTACAGCTCATGCTTCATGCGTCTGCGCCACACACCATTTTCTAGTTTCCTTCCGAGTATTGTACGCAGCACTTTTCGCTCGAAAACTCTGAAAGCTCTCCGGTCCGCCTCTTTTATCGTCCATGCTTCATGTCCATAAAGGTCCACTGGCAGAATCAGAGTTTTTTTTATACAGCAAATTTTGTTTCCGTCTGCATGTTGCGGTACCTAAGCTGGTTACGTGATCCGGAAAAGGCCCTATTCGTCTTTTCACTTCACAGGAAACGTCATTGTCACATGTCACAAGCGTTCCAAACAAATTCTTCTACAACTTCAAACACATCCCCATCAAGCACTACCAGCACCACTACGTCTTCCTCTATCTCTACCTGTCACCATGTACTTTGTCTTGGTAGAATTAATGGTTAAGTCTATTCTCGCCGTTTCCCCCTTCAGTGGGACAAAAGCCTCCACTACTGCTCTGCGATCGATTCCAATAATTGGGCATATGAGGCCAGCCGGCAGGCAGTTTTTTATCCTCCCATATTCTCTGGATAATTTGTTGGATTGATTGATGCAGCTGCTCACTTCCGTTTTTGAGAAGCTCGACCGGGATCTCGTCCCAACAGCTTTACTGTTTGTCATCCCGTTTAGAGCCTTCCTAACCTCGTCCAGGGTTGGTGGTTCAATAGATTGAACGTCGCTGACTATGTTCTTCCTGCTCCTTAATACACCTCCATTTTCGCCGTTCAAAAAATCTTCGAAGTGCTCCTTCCAACTGGCTGCCACCATAGTCTTGTCTGTCTGCAAAATCCCCTCGCGGTCATTGCACATGGCGGGTACTGACGCATTCTTATGCCGCGCTTATGCCATTGACAGTTGCGTAAAACCTCCGCATATCGTTTCTATCCATGTTCTCCTGCGCTTCAGCTATCACACTTTCATCGTGTTGCCTTTTTTCTGCGGTGGATTCGTTTCTCTTCTGCCCTTGCTATACTGTACCGCTCTCTGTTGGAACGGGTACTAGCCAGCATTCGACTCCTAGCAACATTTTTCTCGTCCGTCACTCGCTGGCACTCCTGGAGATCGAAGTGTGCCGCGCTCGCGATTGGATGCAAAATTATTTTGCTCCGTTGCTCCCGTCATTTTTCATCGGATAATGAACTTTTCATTTCGGTTGAAATATCTTATTTATTTAGTCATCAATTGCTGTGTGCTGAAAGTTCAACAACTAGCACGGGTCTGCTGAACAATCTAGATGAAGGATTCAATTGATAGGAGAAAAATGATTGCAGCGCAAGACGAAGATGATTTATGTCGGGGTTCCATACTGGATTGGAACAGGAATGCACTGGAAAATCCTAAAAACTTATCTGGTGAGACCCAACTAATTCATTTGATTCCACTATTTTGACACCCCGGTTATTTCGGGATAACTTACACACCATTAGTAGATTCTAGCACTTGAAAAGAATATTTGTCGAACAATATCCTGAATCATCGTCTATTTCACCGGACCCATACTATGAAATCATTCCGTATTTCATAGTATTTCATAGTGACCTTTCGTTCTATAAAAAAATGTTTGTTGACTACTTGACTTGCCATTGTACCGAACTTTCACGTTGATACAGTTCCAAACTGTATTTTGTCTCCTACACATTTATTCTTTACGACCATTACTCAACGAAGAACCTCATATTGAACAACATTCTTCTATTAAATATTTAATTAATAAATACATAGTACACATATTTCAAAAATTTCATGTGCTATCAACGGAAAGGAGGTATCTTAAGATCGCATGAAGAAACTTTAGATCACACCAACACTACGAAAAGGCCCTTAGAGCGAATTTGGAGTCATGACAATCCTTCTTATGGTGGGATAACAAAAGGTACGAGATAGGATTGCAAAAAGCCTTGAATAAAGGCCATTACATTTTAGTGTTCTTGAACTAATAATACTGTTTTATCATTGAAACTGATCCCCATTTTCATTCCATTAATTTCACGATATACTTCGGAAAAGAATCACCTTTTAATAATTTTATTAATAAAATTTTAAAACAACTATGGACGATATTTGCATTAGTTGGATGATTCGATCATCGACTGAAAACACTTAATTTATTTATATTGTATATTTCTAGATAATATAAATGAAATGGTATATATAATTTGCAAATAATAACAAATTACTGACAATATTATAAATTACCTTTGTTGATTATTTAATTCTATACAAAACCGTATCAATTTCAAAATTTGCTCACAAAAGCATGTATCCTGGAATCTATAGTTGAGGTTCTTGGTGCATCCATCTAGTTATTCACTTATCTACAATATACGAAAAATATTCAGAGTAAGGTGTATCCCTTGATATCATACCGAGCACAAATTAACGCAAAAATATGTGCTTCGAAGAATAAAATACAAGGTAACTGATTTCGCTATCTCAAGGTGCCTTTGGCAAATTTCTTAACGCTGTAAGGGGGGGATAAGGTATGGTCCAGCGTTACGATCCATACAAATAAAAGTAAACCTTCCATACAAAAAAGAGGAGGGGGTCCAAAATCATAAAATTTAGCTTTACGTAATTTATTAAAGAGACCCAAGGCTATCGTAGCTGCTTCATACATAGGATGTTTCCTTTCCGTTCCCTCTTTTCCTACTTCTATTTCGTATCTAATATAAGTATGTGTTGGTCCAGTCCAAGTAATTAATTGTCCTCTAGTTGAAGAAACAATAACAAACAATAACGCAATGCACATGAATATCATAGGCACTTTTGCTGAAGTTAACAATTGCTCATCTTGAGCAATTGATTGTTTGTCCTCGCAAAGGACGAACAATTAAAAATTGGAGTAATTTCGTATAAAATGTTTCGAAACGAAAAGCATCGTTGTTATAATAACGTGTTATTGCACGTACAAAACAATTTTTGTTAAGACCAAAGACTAAAAAGTTAAGAAACGCGCGACGAATCGTGTTATCATATGCTCGGTAAGTGAATTAAAATAAACGTCGATTTCTACTGTGATTAGCAGAAAACTTATAAGTTAAGGAAATTTTGTTCGTTTTGGTGTAGTTTGTAAGCAAATTCATTATTGCGCCTTACATTGCGTTTTTGTTAAGTTCCATTTTAATTACACGTCACACACGGCATACCGTTTACCAAAACGAACCCCGCCACACAGCCCATCCCATTTATCCAAAATCCCTGTGATTACTCGTGGAAGTGCAGATGACTCGTCGGCTTCTATCAAAGCGAGAATCACGTCAACATTTTCCCACCCATTCCTTAATTGACCTGCATTCGGACACGGCCGGCGCTGGTATTGCTTAATTCCTGGTCACCAGTTTTTACACATTGAGGATGATGTTAGTCCCAAGCATCATCTGTTGGTTCTCTGTGTAATTACAGCTGACCTAGCAATAACGGAGGAGCAACCGTGGGCGGTCAATCATGCTCATGCTTAGAGATGTCGTAAAATCCCGATTAATCGATTAGTTACTAATCGATTACTCTTGATTCTTGTCGATTATTGAATCGATTAATCATTGTATAGTAATCGATTCAAAATTAATCGATTATCACAACGATGAATCGATTAATCGAAATAATCAATTAATTTTCGACATCCTTATGATGTCGTAAAATTCTGATTAATCGATTAGTAACTAATCGATTACTCACGATTCATCTCGATTATTGAATCGATTAATCGTTGGGTAATAATCGATTCAAAATTAATCGATTATCACAACGATGAATCGATTAATCGAAGTAATCGATTAATTTGCGACATCTCTACTCATGCTCATGCTCATGCTCCGTCACTCGCTGGCACTCCTCATCAAACCGAACATTTCGATGGCTTCGCTGTGCAGTGCCTAACACTTCTTGCGCTTTTGTAGTCACAGCTTCGAGGATATTTTCCCACAATCTGTTGACGTTGCCAGATCCGGTGGCATCTCCTATCCGCTCGTCTAGCTTCAGATGGTATTGTTCAGCAACTCCTTCAACTGACAAGCGTTGGATATTGGAACGCATCGTTCTGTTGTTTCGTGCATTTGTGGCGCTAGAAAGTCGCGCCCGAATTTTTGCAACTACAGTTGCAATTCGCTTGTTGAGCCACGACCTCGACCCAACTAGCGAATTAGGTTTTTTAGTTGGGCCAACTGACAGCCATTTGAACACGCATATTTCGACTTGAACATCACAAATGATGTCCAGTGACACCCAATCCCATTTTCCGTGTTTTCATTGAATTTTGACGTACGATTGCTTTTTAGTTGGGCCATGACCCAACCAGCGGAGGCCTAATTATTAAAATCCCAACCAGCGAATCCCGACTGTACAAGGTAGTGATCCGAATCAATGTTCGGACCTCTGAAGTACCTTACATCCATAACATCCGAGAAATATCGTCCGTCGATCAGCACGTTGTCTCTCTGTGAGCAAGTGTTTTCACTCGGATGTGGCCAGGTGTGTTTGCGGATATTCTTACGTGCGAAGTAGGTACTGCTTATTGCCATCCCTCTAGCAGCAGCAAAAGTTACAAGTTGCAGACCATTATCGTTGGTAGCGGAATGAAGGCTTTCCCTACCAATTACAGGGCAAAAGAAACTTTCTCTTCCTATCTACGCATTAGCATCCCCGATGACAATCTTTACATCGTGTGTTGGGCACTCTCCGTAGGCCTTATCATGGCTCTCATAGAACTCATACTTCACGTCATCAGGCTTATCGTTCGTTGGGGCATAAATGCTGATCAGGCTATAGTTGAAGAATTTGTCCTTTATTCTCAACACGCAAATGCGGTCGCTTATCGGCTTCCACCAGATAAAACCCTTCATCTGCTTCCCGATTACCATGAAGCCAACTCCTCGTTCTGCTCTGTCACCGCCGCTATAGTAGATGTGGTACTTGAATGAAGTGTTCGCTATGAGATCCACCGCCCGGAATTCACGATCTACAGTTCTGGGCCACCTTATTTCCTGGATGGCTGTCACACTCACGACCTTCTGCAGCTCACGAGCTAAGAGCCCAACACGAGCGGGTTCTTTCAAAGTTCTCACGTTCCAGAATCCGACTTTCCAATCGTTGTCCTTTATTCGTTGCCGTTGAATCAATCCGTTTTTCAAAAAAATCAAAACTCCTCATCTCTTAGACCTAACACTTAGATTCCAAAAATAGTGAAAATAATTTAATTTTATATACAAATGCTTATTACTTACTCCACAACAATAAAAAAAAATGTCTACCCTTGATGGAAAGAACTAGACCGAGTTATTTGAGACACTTTATTCTGTAACCATTATTGACAGAAAAATAAACTTGATAAAGCAAATATGTACCAGCTATATCAAGTTTCCGAAAGTGTACTCAAACGAATGGTTGAAACATGTAATAGATTAAGCTTTGCTGCTGGTAATGCTGCTTTTTTCCCTTTTTTAGTTAATTAATTCAGCTTGTTCTATACAAATTGGCCAACTTTTCCAGCTCGCACCAAGTCATATAACTGGTTGATATATTTACGCTACATAAGTCTGCAAGGTTGTTGATCCACAGAGCAGGCAACCGGCCAAGCGATGTCACCTTGAATAGATACCCGGGGCCTCTCGAGCTCCAAAACTTTGCTGTTGGGCTGTGAAAAAAAACTCTTCCGGTCTTTTGTTGAACTTTTCCAAATGATAAGCTGTGCACAATTAAATTTATTAGCGGTCCCCACCCGGAGCGTTGATGCCTTTCGCTCTTCACGGTCCGAATTGATTCTCTTGGAAAACTTTTCCGCTATTCTCCAAACAGTGGCAAAGACTAAATAATGAAAAATTAATTTAAAACTTGTCATACCGTGTACTCGCTGTGCAGAACACGACTCATTTCCCTTTCGACGAAATGGTTCAACTTTTTAACCTCAATTTCAGAAACCGTCATTACCATTACCATCATCGTCACCTTTACGAGGTGCGAGAGACTGACGACAGCGCGTATAGAGCTGGTGCCATACAATGTTTAACCAGAAGACGATCAACAATCTATGCCAGGGGTTTGCCGCCTTGTGAACTCAGGGAGCACTTCGCTGCTACAACAGCTGGGGACTCTTTGTTTGAAATTCTGCTTTATTCTTTGAGAAGTTTGCCTTGAATTAATAATGAGAAGTCTGTTTAGAATTAATAAGGCCTACATCTTCAAATCGTAAGCATCGGAAGGAAAAAAGGAATGCAAAGGAAAAAGGAATGATCCTTTAAAGTTCATCAAATCTTGTTCGATAAATAGAAAAGTGAATCAAGCTTAGACGGTTTCACTCTCCCATGATTATTATACATCTTTGGTTGAATTTTAAGCTTATTTTATTGATCGATTCCAAAAAGTTTTTAATGTTGATTGTATAGCTAAAGTTTGGAGGAAAGTCATTCAAGTCGATTGTTTGTATCTGATTTTTTTTTCATATCAAGTTTTGCCCATTATATGGAGGCATGTTTTCCAATAGTACATGCGAAACTAGGTGAATTTCACCTAGATGAAAGGCAAATAAATAAACTGGAGGTTCTTTTTCAAAAAGTTATATAACAAGGAGGAAGGATCGGAACACTTCGAGATTTATAATAAAAATCGTTCAGAAGTACTAAGTAGAATATTATTACAAATAACATTTGTCAATCGTAGGAGCAAGTGAGATAAACGATCAAACTTGACGATCTCAAAAGCATTCTTATCCCTTCGATATGTTTATTTATTTTATATTGTCTATCCGGATGGTTACGTCTAAGTTAGTACGCTTTTTATACCGATGTTGGATTTTTCTCCAGAAACAGACAACTGACCCAACTTCGGAAAAAGTGCGCTAGATTCGACTAAAGATGCGCTAAACAACGCATCCATTAGTTTGACAGATAAAATTTCGAAAGAAAGTTCGGTTCGGAAGTCCCGACCTCCTAATTCTAATTTTGTGCTACGCCGACAATAGTTAGTATAAACGTAGTGCACCATACGAATGAACATAACGATCCCTATCCATCAGCAAAACAACTCGGCACTTACAAGGAAGGAAGCTTGTTCTTTTGGCTTTTTTATTGTCTTTCCTCCGCAGCAAACAGGCAGCAACAGAAAGGGACTCGTGTAATAGGAAGTTCCATTTCACTGATCAAACGCTTGCGACCAAGTGTATCGCTGCTGCAAATAAATTGTACTCAATGACGGGAAATTAACATAACAACTTTTTGGCACGAACCAATTTCCGGTAATTTGTACTTTTAAGCATGGTACTCTGAGGTTGGTACCATAAATGCCGGCAATTGGTTTTTGTAATGATTTCCACTCATCCGGTTAGGTGATAAGAAATAATGTTATGATTGTACGAGCGATTTATTCGAATTGTTATTTGAAGCTGAGGCAAATGTAATCACTTGTTGAGGTTGAAGACGAAGTTTTGTTCTCAATGGTGGTGAATATCCTTTTTTCCAGGCTATGTTATATTCTAGCCTGTTTACACGCTCACATTTTAAATGAAAAGTTCGTAGTTGATACGTATCAAAATTGCGCGGACTGTATTGAGAATAAACTTAATATTCAAGAAAATGATGAAATCAATGAAATGGGTTGCTCCGCCAAGGTGCCAACTGGGGTATCTGTTCCCATATTAATAGCAGCCCGTATATTAATCTCAACCGTCGATAAACCAAATAAAAAATAAATTTAATTGCAATTTCTCACATCGTATGTGATGGATGGAACACATGCTTGAATGTTTGGAATATTATTCAAAATTTTGTTTAAGTAATGTTTCCATTCACAAGAATCAAATTATTAAAAGATATAATTTGAAAGCACTTTTATTTTCATTTTCCTACCTCTGAACTGTTGGTTTGATGTAGAGTAGAATGGGGCAAGAGTACGCACTTAGTTTTCAATCGATCATGTGGCCATTATGAAGCAAGCTTCTGCATATCAAATCAATGTCTATGATTCATATATTCTTCCTAAATGTTACCCAGCGGAAAAAATATTGAAATTATTGAGATTCGTTTCACTAGAACCCTTATTGCAAGACAAGTGAAAAACGCACTCTTACCCCACCGGTGGGGTAAAAGTGCGCATCGGGTGGGGTAAGAGTACGCATTTATCCAATCATGTGCTTTAAGTATATATTAACACAAATAAAAGTTAATAACATTTAATTGATGTTTAATGAACATATATTAGGGAATGTTTTCTAGATTACGTAACTCTTAAAGGGGGAGGGGGTGCTAGAAACGTAAACTTTCATACTTTATATAAATCCTCTAAAAGATATATGGATCGTCATACATCTCGCAACACCTCCCAGCTATGCGTTGCGTAATTTATGAATGCTTCTTTTGATTAAGTTAAATTATCATTTAGATGAAATTGTGTTTTCGTACTATAGTTAGGTGTACAACAAGTCCTTTATGGTGTACAACATTTATGGTGTTTATAAGGTGTACAACAAGTCATTATTTCGCTTCAGTGCTTTGTTCGCATAGTCCTCTCTAACACCAAATTACTTCAACTTATCCTTAAACTTGTGATAATTTTCGATTTCTGTCCCTTTCTTCTTAGTTGTGGATCTTTACGCTTTGGGAGTAGTCTTATTTCGGCCGTACTCTATACAATAGGTTATCGAACTGGTATAATGTTCACCTGATTGAACGTATATATGGTAATGAAATACTAGTTGCGGAAACACAATTATTTTTAGTAAAATGACCAAAAAATTATATATCTCCATATCCCCCTTGTTGTTTATTCGAACCGTTTACAATACACATGAGAATAGTTGGCCAGAATACCTGTCAAACTGATGCAGTGCTGCTATTACTTCAAAAAATCGAAAACGTACTCTTACCCTACGCGCACTCTTGCCCCACTCTACTCTAGCGCTCGATTATTACTAGCAGAAACAACTCTTTTCACGACATTGTTTACTTATTTTCTAGCTAAAACAATTGTTTCTTTTTGAAATTCACTTCACAACACATAAAGCGCATCACATTTTCACTATAAATATAGGGCAAATGATCCGATAGTCGTGGGTGTTCCTATAGTTGTAGTAGTGTACAGTGCACAATGGTCCCAGAGTCGAATCTAGCAAGACAAAAATGTTTGCGCCAAAACTATAAGTTGTAGATATATAGTGTCTTTGGGAAAAAAAATTCATATTTTTTGACGATTTTTTTCCATGTAGTGAAATTAGGGTGGTACCTATATTTCAGAAGTTCATAATATCAACTTTTTAATTTTTCGATAAAGACTTGTGCAATGTTCCACAAAGTTGTAGAGCAATTAATTTTGAGCAACTTTGCCGAAGAAACCATTTTTCTATCACTTATGGTTCACAAGTTATGAGCTATTTCAATAAATACGTTAGGGTGGTCCCTTAAAATCGGTATTCTTCACATAACTTTTTATACATTCATTTCTCGCAAAAACTTTGTTCCGAGCACTTTTAGGACTTTTGAAGACGCACATTTTTGTTAAAGAACCATGGATCTATCTCTTATAACAAAAAAGTTATTCGAGTTTTTGTATGAAAAACATGTTTTTTTCATATGCGTATATTTCAAAATGGAGCAAACCGATTTCCAATCTATTGGTTCTATTCGAAAGCTCACACTTTTCTGCGTTTATGGTGGGAAAACTGAGAGAGCGTTTTTTGTTTAAAGCGTTTTATTTCATTCTAAAAAAAATATGTTTTATATCGAAAAACGGCTATAACTTGATAAATAAACGAGATAGGTCCATGGGTCTTCAACAAAAAGATGTGCCTTTAGAAGTTCTAAATGTGGTCCATACAAAGTATCCCTCAAAAATCAATACATAAAAATATATTTATAAAAAACGGTTTTCGTAAGGAAATAAACGTTAGATAGATCAAAGTAGGCTGGTCGACGTTTCTTGACGTTATTGTGCCTTGCAACAAAAAATTCGTGATAATTTTCCAAAGCTCTCATAGATGTGAAAAATTTCTTCGCAGTACAAATAGCACGTGCTGTCCAAGCATTCACCGCTAGGATGCACCACGTGGCGGCCAAATGTGAAGATTTGATTTTAACGTAATAATAATAAAAACATTTCAGTAGCTAACCACTGGTCATCTTCGCTTTCTCCCACTGACGATACCGAAAACAATCTAATCAAAACAAGATAGGCTTGTAACAAAGGCTATACTTCAAAAGTGACGTACTTTTAACGCTACATAAACAAAAGAAAACCAAGCTACTACCATTAATATGCATAGTAGCCTGATTTTTTGTTTGATGTTTAGCATGGCACACAAACGACATGGCAGTCTCAATGCGTATGTAAACATTCAGTATGAATGAACCGGTGAATCGAGAAAATGCGCTCTCTAGTTCAGCCTACTTTGATCGATCTAATGTTTATTTCCTTACGAAAACCGTTTTTTATCAACTGTTATAAATCTTTCCAGACCTTGAGCATAATGTATAAGCCTTTGGCTATTAAATGTAAACTAAATTTATGTCAACAACTCGAACGCAGACATTTACGATCATTGCTAAATATTAACTGTTAAAACCAGCAGCACTAACACTATGTATAAGAATCGAGAAATGTATTGCTAAACTTGATGTCGGCTCCGTAACGCTTCCAAATAAACGAAAGATTAAAAAAAAACAGCAGCACGTACAAACTAACAACAAACTGCCTTATGGAAAACGCACTGCACCGGCACAATTGTGACAGAAAATCTGTACGAATTTGAAGCATTTGAATAATCTGTAGGATCTAGAAAATGTGAGAAAATTATTATTTTCCATGATATTATACGGAATCAAAATTATCTGAAGGTAGAAGTTTAGGTTATGACAATGATTTCAATCGGAAAGACATGATTCAGTTCCAGAATCCGAAATAAATGAGATATCAAAGAATCATTCAAATCTTGAGTATTTTAAAATCTGCAATCTACTACAATCTACTACATCAGGAAAACTTCTGAAACGTCACCATCTCCATTTCATTGCTTTCAAACAATGGTTGTTCAAACTGAATACTTTAAAAAAACAACGGAAATCGGACAATACTCAGTAGACCGGTGAGGATTATTTTGCTTATCGAAAAGTTTCTAAACATAAATATATATGCATTACGTTTTATACTTTTAACAAACTTTTTAAACTTTTAACAAAACATCGAAGAAATTTTCAAGTGGAAAGCTAAATGTATTTCTGTTGAAGATACAGAATTGTATTACGTAGTGAGATTTAGTGAAAGAATTTATATGTATAAAATATAGAGTAGAGTTTGAATGGCTTTATTCAGGGGCGCAACCGAATTTTTTATGATGTGGAAATTGTAATTATTAAAAAATAATTTTGAAATTCCGCGAAATTCCGTTTAATTTCGTTAAAAGTAGTATGATTTTTCTGTCGAAATTTTTGAAATTTAATGATGCGAAACGAAATCAGAAAATCAGATTTCGCCATATCCAAATTCCGCGAGGTTCCGTAGAATTTTGTTTCGAATGCCCTGAAAGGATTTTTTTTTTTCGAAATACCGCATATGCTTATATAAAACCTTAGATTTGCCCTTGGCCACCGGAGATGTTTTGGGTTTTCCGAGGATATGCTAACAATGATTTTTTCTCTTGGTATTAGGTATGCGCGGAAATTGGTGGGCTTCGTGGCCGTGCGGTTATCGACGTCTACGTCTAGACGCATGGGCTATGGAGGGTGAGATCAATTCTCGCTCCGGTAAGGAGGAAACTTTTCGTGATCAAAAAATTCTCCACCGGTCCACTGGGTGTTATGTGTCCTGTCCGTTGTCTAGTGTTCAGTCTGTGTTGTTCTCTGTTCGATGACGGCGTTGCTGTCTTCCTCTCATTAAATATGGTAATTTCCGTGCAAACGGTACGGGATTGGCCTTACACCCTGAATAGATGTCACTTTCGCAGAACATCCGGAACATGTTGCAAATTGGCCTGTGAGTGTTACATTCCTCGAAATGAATCTTTATTCTATATATTCGATATTTATCGTCTTGGAAAACCATGGAATTTGACACCAGTGGTACAAGATAGTTCCAAAACCAGCTCCTCCTCGTAGACCTCTGAAACCTGCTATGAGGATGATAGTGGGCACTATCATTCTGGAAATGTGTCTAAAATTATCGTCTCACAAAGCTTTGAAGTAAGATACTCATATTCGCATTATTCCGATCTGTCATCATTTCACCATGTTCCCGGAACCATTTTTACGGAAATGACCATTTCTCTGCGTATTCTATAGAGATTCTGGACCAACAGCCAGCAATGTTAAGCATATTAGTTCTAGTTTCTAGCCTTGGACTGAAAGTCTCGATAATAAAGAATAAAAAAAAACATAACACATGATGAAAGTAAACGTCACATAAAATGTCAAGCAGAAAAAAAATGCTTTTTTAACATATCCTCGGAGAACCCGTAACATCTCCGATGGATGGAAACAGGATTTGAATTTCAGGATAATTTTGCCTATCTCAACCTTTTTCCCTAACCCCTGTATCTTGTTACACATAAATACACATATGCCTGGAAATACAACAAATTCATCACCTACAAGTTTCCTAGACCAGACTGGGCTTCGAACCCAACCATCTTTTGAATGATCTGCTTTGTAGTTTGGCATTTTACCGCTCCGCCACGGGTCGGTAAACCCGCTTTAATTCTTCTTTGCCGTAGTAAGTAGATCGTGTGGTCTGCCGGTCATTGTTCCAACTTTTCATTGTTTTAATTTGCAAAAAAAGTCGATGAAATTTCGAGCAACCGAACTTAGTTTTCAGTATCGAACATTTTTAATCGCGGTTTGCATAAAATAGCAGTTTCTGCATAAAAGACTTGTTTCCCCCTCCACGTACTTTGACAATGGTTTTGTGCTATTTCACCAAATATTTCCCATTCCTCATTGGGTATTAATTTTGCAGTCACGGCTGGCGAGTTTCGCAATTGGTTTCATATTTCATCGCCCATTTTATATGCGGTTGCTTAATGGGTTTCGCCCGACTTCGATGGCATCCCATCCGCAGGATAATCGAGCATCTGTGGCGTGTGAGTGTGGTTCCGTTGCGGAAATAATGACATTTTCTCTCACTTTCCCACGGCCAGTGCGAGGAAAACAGAATAACGGAAAGCAACCGTAATATAATAATTAAATAAACCGAACAATTATTAGTTTTCTCGTACGACGTCTGTGTCCTCGCGGACTGCCAGGAATAGGACCCGCTGCTATCGCAAGCGAAGTGCCACAAGTTTCTGTGCCTTCGGGATTGGAAGGAAGATATCTGTATGGAACGAGGATAAAAATTGTTCTGTCGTTCGGAATTAATGGCGCAAAGACTTTTTGCTGGAATCCTCCCACCTCCCACAGCGATATGGTTCAGATCATAGGAAGATCGGAGCACTCATGCTGGGAGGCAATATTGCGTGATGAGGGAAATGAATGTGTGCTTAATCTATTACAGAGACAAATATTCTCAACCAGGAAGACGAGGGGAATGAAAATTGTTTAATTGATTGAAGAATGATAATAATGAAAATGCGATTATCCGAGATTGGTGCAATGAAAGTAATTCGATTGAGTCATACAGTAGAGAGCAAAGCCGGTTTACTGGTCTCATGTAGAGGGTGTCAGGCTGTAAACTAGTAATTAAGCTATATGGAACGAGCTTCCAAAAATAATTTGTGCAACTAGTTGCAAGAAGATTACTTTTTTAGCACGAGCTGCACTTTCTCCAATGCCGCATTACTGCCGCTATTCGCAAGTCGAGCACATCTGTGTATAATCTAGACATAATCAGAATGCATTCGATTGATTTTAATATAATTAATTCAAATCTTTTAAAGTAAGGCAAAACATGACTTTTTTGAGCCATTTTATCACAAGTACGAATTATAAAACCAGATATTATGATCTGGAATCGCAAAAAGTATCAAGCGCAGCTTAGTTAAGAGTCAAAAATAGCGTCAAATGGGTACTATTGGTACCTCTCGAGATTTACCTGTATGCCTGTATTCATTTCTCGAATTCCTCGGATCTAATTTTGGCATGAAGGCGATTTAACAGGTATGATCTGAATCAAATAACGGAATCAAAAGAAATGCCAACTTTCTCCAATCTAACAAGTAGTATTGTACGGCTTAAAAAAAAATCTACTCCTCCGCTCATTTTTCGTCGCAACCAAAAATAAGCACCAGATTGTCGCCTAAGAAAAACGAAACTCCAGAAAAAATAGCTACTTTGAAAATTTTACCAACACGTGATGGGTTGTTGTGATGCATACTTTGATAGCACGTGCAGTTTGTACTGCGGTTAAATTTCATATATCTATGAGAGCCTTGGAAAATTATTACGAAAGTCGTCATTTTATTGCAAGACACAATATTCCATGGATGACACGATCAAACAGCGTCGACTTGAGCACCAGAGTCCATACTACGTTGGCACAACGAAAGTCAGAGCCGTAGCGTGAGTGAGCTCCCAGCAGCGCCCTTGGCAAAACCCTTATTTGTCGCCCCTATTTTAGAGCACCTCCACGGGAGGTCATCGCTATTTTTATTATAGCGCTTCCTCCCGAGAGCAACCCAGCGTATCCATATAAGTTCCTAGAGCTAATGTGAATGCATTCAAATAAGTCCAACGCAGGTGTTCTAGGGTCTTCCAGTTGTCCGGGAGTTCAATTCATTTAATCTACTTGGTCAACTACGCCTGGCATCAAACTGATAGCAACCCAGCGAGTCCCCAACGCACGCTGACACGCTGGGTTGCTATCAGTTTGATACCAGGCGTAGTTGACCTGGTAGACCAAATAAACTCAACTCTCTAACAACTTAGAGACCCTAGAACATTTACGTTGGGTTTATTTGAATGGTAAAGCTCTGAGGCCTTATATGGACACGCTGGGTTGCTAACGGAACTCCACTTCCGGGTAATTTGGAGACCCTGGAATATCTGCGTTCGACTTATTTGACTTGTGAAGCATTCAAAAGGGCTCTAAAGACTTATATGGATACGCTGGGCTGCTATCGGATTGATGTAAGGCGAAGTTGACCTGGTAGATCAATTGAACTCAATCACCGGACAATTTGGAAACCCTAGATAATCTGCGTTGGACTTATTTGAATGCTGAAGTATTCACAAGGGTTCTAAGGACTTATATAGACATGTTGGATTACTGTAGGTTCAAATAAAATTTCCATTTATTTAGAGCAACTTCATCACAATCTGCCAGAGCTATTGGAGGCCTTATGATAGATCTTGTTACATTATATGCACAAATCTCATGCAATCGAATTACATTGAAGAGCCCTGTTCATACGGGCAATAGCAACCCTGTGTGGAAATTTGGCAACCCAGTATGGGGCGGCTAGTTTTGAGTCGCGTTTTTATTTCTCATCCCTGTTAAATACCTCCGTTGTAAAAGTGGCTGCCTATAAAGGGCCCGGAAATAGCGTTAGGGACCCAGATGGGGACATCCGTGAAGGCTAAATAAAATGCGCGAATTTTATTATTGGTTTAAAGATGCATCAAATAACCTTCAATATCCAGGGGTGTATAGATACCAGATACATAAAAGTCTCAAAGATAAAAAAAAGTTGGAATTTAAAATGTATTTTCATGCGATCTTACTGTTCTTTTTAATCAAAATAAATTGAAACTGTGCATGCTTGTAAAAATCAGTAAAATTTAAATGAATAATGAATGCCTGTTTCACCACCGGACGAATTTAACCACGATGAACATGACCCGTACGGTACATTGAATGTACAGACAGAGACTTTTGCGCGTACCCCTACAACAATGCGATATATGGAGGAAGGCGGAGGTGCATGCCTTCGCAGAACACTCGTGAGATGCACATGTATTTCCAGAACGTTAGAGAATTGCGCACAAAAATCGACGAGCTGTTTTTACCAGTGAATGGATGCGAATATGATATCATCGTTCTTGTGGAGACAAATCTCGATCCAAGTATGACGTCAGTACAATTATTTGGTGAAAACTATGCGGTCTACCGAAATGATCGTGACTCAACTAATAGCCACAAGAAATCAGGAGGTGGCACCCTAATAGCCGTCCATCGAAAACTTCTCTCATCGCCAATTTCGTGTGTCGCGGAAGATCTCGAGCTTGTTCTGGCCCGGGTTCGAGTAGCAGATTCGTCTTTTTTATTTGTGCAGGATATATTCCGCCAGAACTGCGTTCAAATTATCAGTTCAAGACAAAATTTTCAAAACGACTTATCTGCTTTTGTAAACAAAGATTCAAACGACGAATTGACGAATCTGATAGCTCTCCCACGCAAACCAACACCACCAACAGGAAGGTGAAGGTTTCCGCTACCTGTTGATGGTGTTAGTTTGCGTGGGAGAGCTATCAGATTCGTCAAATCGTCGTTTGAATCTTTGTTTATAAAAGCAGATAAGTCGTTTTGAAAATTTTGTCTTGAGTTCATTCAACATTTCGCTGACACTATCAGTAATAGCCTCGATTGCGCATGTGACGGTGATTCGATTATATTTTGTGGTGATTTCAATCAAGCGTGTGGAAGCAAATTGAACAGAACTGTGTTGATGATGAACCCAGTAGTGTTGGTTTGGCGAGCGCCTGCTTACTAGACAGCATGGCCGTGTTGAATTTGAAACAGTATTGCCGAGCAATGAATCCCTGGAGCAATGTTCTAGATTTGGTGTTCACCAACTCCGATTCTTGCGTTGTAACTGAAGCTGCTGTCGCTTTGGTAACGGTTGATCGCCCGCATCCTGCATTAGAAATTGCATTTATCGTTACCGAGTTTGAACCCTTATTCAATCACGAAGACACTCTTCCATTGGACTTCAAGCGCATCGATTTTGCTTCGCTACATAACTTCCTAGATCATGTGGACTGGACAAGAATCCTCGCTAGTGTTGATGTTGACAATGCTGTACAAATATTTTCCGAAGTTATCTTGAATTGGCTCTCATCGAATGTTCCTAAAAAGCGTTTACCTGCGAAGCCACTCCGGGGGAACGGCAAACTACGTTCGCTAAAACGCGAGAAAAATGCATGCCAGCGTCACTACCGTAGACTAGGAACGCCACTTCAAAAGCGCCGCTTTCAAGCTGCTAGTGATGCATACAAATCGCTCAACAATCATCTTTACATGCAGTAAGTTGCCAGAATGCAAAGAAGCCTCCGTCGACATCCTAAACGATTCTGGAACTTCGTGAACTCTAAGCGTAAACAGAACGAGGGTGTGCCTGCAATAGTATCCCTTGTCGGCGAAATAGCAACAACTGCTTCGGAAAAATGTGAACTTTTCGCAAAGCATTTTTCGAGCGTCTATAATACTGATTGTGCAACAGCTGATGATGCAACACTAACTGCCTCAAATGTGCCCGAAAATCTGTGTTACATTTGTATTCCACTCGTGACTGGAGATAACTTGCGAGTTGTTGCGAAGAAGATGAAATCGTCTACCACACCAGGGCCGGATGGGATTCCCGTCATCGTATTTAAAAAGTGCATTCATGTACTTGCCATTTCGTTACGCTACATCTTCAACCTTTCGCTAAAGCAATGGAAAAGATCCTTTATGATCCCAATCTATAAGCATGGTGATAAAAGCGACGTTAGGAACTACAGGGGTATCACGTAACTGTGCACCGGCTTCAAACTGTTTGAGATAATCATCAATAATTATCTGTTCGAACAAACTAAAACAATGATTTCAACTGATCAACACGAATTCTACCCTGGCAGGTCAGTAACAACTAATCTTCTTCACTTCACTTCAAGTTGCATCAATCACCTAGAGGATGGGAAGCAAGTTGATGCCGTTTACACCGATCTGAAGGCAGCCTTCGACAAAATCGATCATCGCATCTTGTTGTGCAAGTTGGCCAAACTTGGTACCTCGAACGCAATGCTGGAGTGGTTGGAGTCATACCTTTGTGGCAGAAGACTTTGCGTTAAGATTGGATCGCATTCCTCCACCTGGTTTTCAAATTTCCCGGGTGTACCCCAAGGAAGTAATCTTGGGCCACTTCTATTTGCAATCTATTTTAACGATGTAGCTGCTCTGCTAGGCATTGGATGCAGACTTTTATACGCCGACGATCTCAAGATTTATGTTGTCGTTGAATGTCTAGCTGACTTTGAACGATTACAAGTTTTGCTAAACGCTTTCGTCCGTTGGTGTGAAGTTAATCGCATGACTTTCAGCATCAATAAGTGCTTCGTAATAACCTTTCATCGCTCTGCAGCCACTGTTCATATGGATTACAAAATTGGAGAAACTACTATTCAGAGGGTCAGTCAAGTAAAAGATTTGGGTGTCCTGCTTGATTCCAGACTTACCTTCAACGATCATCGTTCTGAAACCATCGATCGCGCAAATCGTCAGCTGGGGTTCATCATGAGGACAACACAAGATTTCACTGATATTCACTGTCTGAAAACACTATACACGTCGTTAGTTCGGTCGATTTTGGAATCCTCATCTGTTGTGTGGTGCCCATACCAAGCGAACTGGATTGTCAGACTAGAACGAATCCAAAAACGATTTGTACGGTATGCTCTACGGCTGCTTCCATGGAGGGACCGTGTCAACCTCCCACCATACACTGCCCGGTGTTGTTTGCTTGGAATCGAAACGCTCGAGCAACGGCGGACTATTCAACAAGCTGTCACTGCTGCCAAGCTGCTGAACGGTGAAATAGACTCTCCGAATCTCCTCGCAAGGTTGCCTCTGAATGTTCCTAACAGGATACAACGTAGAAGCCTGAAACGGATGCTTGCTACCTATTTTCATCGATTCTTATATGGCTGTTATGAACCAATGTCCTTTATAATAACTGCCTTCAATGATGTAGCCAACTTGTTTGAGTTTGGTATGTCTTCGTCAGTATTTAATTTAGACAGAAAATTATACGTTCAATGCGCGCAAATGATGTTTAAATAGTTAAAGTAGCATTCATTAAGACTTCTGTCAGATGGATTATAAATAAAATAATGAATAATAAAAAAAATGCCAATTCGTTTGTGGGGATTATCTGCGAATTTACACGTCGTTGAGTTTTCAAAACTGTATGCTAAAGGTAGATAGCAGAAAATACTCTAGAGCTTTTTTGAGTTTTTGTGATAGATTTTGAGGCAAATAATGTAATAAACTTTGCAGAACCGAGTTGGAAGTTCATAAAAAAATCTTAAAGTTGACGGAGAAGAAAGGATTATATTTTTACTTATAGTTTTTGTAATCCTCTGTAATTTATGATCAAAAATTATTAAAGCGGCAAAGAATGCTTGTTTTTTTAACTTAAAGGAATTTTAACAGAAAATAAAAAAACAGGCTTTTTCCAGAACCCACGTACAGCTAGATCTTATTGGGTAAAAAATTTGACTCTGTAGTGGATCGGTCGGTCCATGCACGGCATCGCTATCGGATCTATTCGGGTTAAGAAAAGTCTGGCGATGATTTGGAACCACTACTGGGCTTGATTGGATTAATAAAATCCCCCGCTCAATTCCTCTTCGGACCTATTCTAATCATGACAAACCCTACTTTGAAGTGGGTTCGTTGAAAGCCGGAATCCCCATAGCACCTATTCGGACCAAGGAAATTCAACTCTGGAGTAAGTCTTTGGATGGGTTGGAGACACCACTGGACCTAGTTGGGTCAATGAAATTCAGATCTGAATTAGGATCGATGGTGGGAATCGTAATCGGGCCTAGTCGGATAAACAAAAATCAACATCTGGCGTAGCTTGATCAATGGTTTGAAGGAACTAACAAACTTAGTTGGATCAATTAAAACCAAATCTGGAATCGGAATGGCTATTAGACCTTGTTGGATCAAGTGGATTTGTTGGTTGGTGGATGAAATCACTATCGGATCTGTTCGAATCAAGGAAACTCCAATTCTGGATTGGGTCTATTGATGGTTTGGAATCACTTATACACATAGTTGGGTCAGCAAAATTTCGGAATAGCAGTCACTAAAGCCATTCCATATAAATTGTTTATGTGGAAATATTTATTGTTTGCTCTCTACCATATATCAATGGACCTTTGGACCAATTCATAGTCAGTTTTTGGTTATTACATGGTCCCTAACTAATAAATTCATTCTATTTCTAATAGAGAAAGTAATAGTTTTGGCACCCCAACGCGGGGCAGTAAATGAACAATGTTCGTTAAAACCGATCATTTATGGAAGAATCCATGTTGGTCGTTGGAAGTGTAGCGCTGGCATCTTGCAGTAATTAGTAGTATTTCTCAAACCTTTTGGAACTAGCGCAGAGCGATCTTATGCCATGATATTAAAGGTTGCTCTAAAGAGATTCGCAAAAAAGTTACATTTTCCTTGCATTGAGCTGGTATGGGGTGCCCCAGAACGTATAAGCACGATATTGATGGGTTTCAGATGACGTTGAAACAATAGATCATGACTGTGCTTCATTGTTTACATTTCAATCTATCGCTCAAACCAGGAAAGAGGAACCTATTTTTTTTAAACTTTTTCGTTCATTATATCCTTTCCGGTCTGTTTTAAGGACTTTTAAAAATTAAAACTGCTGTAAAAACTACATTTCTTGACCGATTCCTTCGCAACAAGTTGCATTCGATCCAGATGGATCCCAATTTTTGATTTACTCAAAATTTAGGTAAATTCTCAATACGGTTGCAGAATTATTCTAGAATCCGTTGGGATCAGTTGTCCCCGGAAAAAGTGGCCATTAACAAATTTAAGTCAAAACAGGTCGTGTGACATTCCAATCTTCATGATTTCACAAAACAATGATATGAATAATAGTTTTAGGATTCCTGGACCCCTCGGGTTCAATCCGGCCACAATCCGGGGGACCTACGGGCCTTTCCCTAAATTGAGCCAAAATAAGTCGTGCGACACCTGAAACTTCATGATCTCACAAAACAATGATATGTATGATATTTTTAGGAACCATGAAAATATCATTGCCATCATTGTTTTGTGAAATCATGAAGTTTGAGGTGTCTCACAACCTATTCAGGAAATGGCCATTACGAAGGTCCGCCGGATTGTAACCGGATTGAACCCGAGCCCAGGAGCCCTAAAAACGTTAGACATAAGGGCGTTATGCATAAGTACGTTAGGCATAATGGACGTTTGGCATAACGGACGTTAGGCAAAATGTATGTTTGGCATAATTCTGCCTTATTCATGCCATTAGCTGTTCTTTGGATCATTTTATGCCTTACGTCCATTATGCCTAACGTACTTATGCCTAACGTATTTATGCCTTACGTACTTATGCCTAATGGAATATACCCCTACAATGTATGCATTCAGAATGGCACTTATTCTGGATGGCGATGAAAAAACAGTGAAAAAAACATAGAATACATTTTTATAAATTGAACGTTATAAACCGCCTAAGGTGGTCGAAGATCTGTTTGATGAAACCCGGTATTCCGGTCCTTACGTTAATACGTGCAAAGCATATTAAATAATTAATCTCCCTTGTCGCAGTGGATCTTATTCATAAAGTTTAGACAAGGGAAAATGCCCACTTGATTATAAAGTACTCTTATAACGATCTTGAAAAGGTTGTCGTGTATTTCCTATATATTTATTCTCTTCTATCTTTATTTGCGTTTGATAACCGCTGAAAAGGTAGTTATTTATTTAAAATATGAGACGTCATTTTGCTATAATTATTTCTGCTGATCTATTAATGTTTTGCCGTACACTTGTCTATGTGACACACAAGCTCAAAACACAACACGAAGAACTAGGTACTCGTACACGCTCTAAAGAACTTTTTTTTTTATTTTGCTAAAAGATAGAATAGGGTAACCGTACCCTTAGTGGAGGTAGCACCAATAGTGGAGGTAGTGGTGTTGTAATAAGATTTATCATAATTATGCACTTTACGATGATTTCAGATAATGCGTCGTGCTTTAAATATCCTATTGAATGCAATTTATCCTAAGATTTCACTTGCCCGATTTATTTGAGAAAAGTCTCGATTTCGAAAACTTGGATAAATTATGATGCATAGCAACCACAGGGTGTGGTAGATGTCATTATAACTAACATTGCTGGCATCACATCACATTTCGAAGAGTTGGAAATAATGATAAGCAGGAGGAGACCTAAGATTGTAATGCTTACTGAAACACATTTAACTATGGACATTGAAGCAAGTGAGTACAGTAACAAAAGCTATACCATGCTATGCTGTTACTCTTTTTCTAGACATACGGGAGGGTTAATAATGTATGTTCACGATTCAGTGAAATATATTGTTCTTGACAATTCATCGTGCGGCCTCAATTGGTTCATGGCTATAAAAGTAGTCAAGGGACTAAAAGCTGGTGTATATGGACTTCTTTATCATTCCCCTAGTGTGAATGACCAAGAGTTTTTAGATCACTTGGAGCAAAACTGGCTAGAGAAAATACTTGATGATAGTGGAATGAATCTAATTGCAGGAGATTTTAATATAAATTGGAATAACAACAATGGTAGTAGAAATCTTCGCAATGTAATGCAATCGTTTGATTTAGATCAGAAGGTAAAAGAATTTACGCGTCGTACTGTAAGATCAGAAACTATAATTGATTTAGTATTCTGCAATCTTGATGAGATACACGTATCTATTGATACAGACAATAAAATCTCTGATCATGAAACGCTTCAGGTTAGCTTAAATGAAATCTCAGAAACAGTAGATACCTATCTGACCATAAAGAGTTGGAAAAACTATTCGAAGTCTGCACTCATATCGCTTCTTAGAAGTAGTATGCCAAGCAACACTGAAAGACAGCTAGACGAAAAAGCAGAGTACTGAGTATTGTATTGAAAGAATGTGTAAATAAACTTGTTATGGTTAAAAGCATAAAGTGCAACAACAGAAAAAAAATGGTATACGATAGAGTTGAAAGGTTTGCAAATGGCAAGGAATGAAGCATACAAAAAAGCATGTGAGAGTTGGGAGAAAGTAGACTGGCAACATTATAAAGTTGTAAGGAACGAATATTCGTACTCGATTAGGAAAACAAAGGCAGAGTATATACAAAAGAAAATTGAGGTAAATAAAGGAAACAGCAAATTGCTATGGAAAACACTGAAATCATTGTGGAAAAGCAAGGGAAAAAATGCGAATAATATAAGTCTTAACGGAGAAAATGAAGCCAATGAGCAACAAATTTGTACAAAATTCAACGACTATTTCTTAGATAGTATTCAAATAATTAATAATACTATAGAAGATGTGCAAGACTGTTTTGAGAATGATTGCAACCAGTTTCCTGAGAGTTGGAATATGTTCCATCAGATATCGTATGAACATCTTTGTGTGAGGCTGTTGGAAAAATAGGTAATTCTTCAGGCATAGATAATGTCAATTTACAAGTACTCAAAGATTCTTTAGAAATAACGGGACAATATCTACTGGACATAATTAATGAGTCTCTTATTCAGGGTAAGTTCCCTAGTAGTTGGAAACAATCAATAGTAATACCGATACCTAAAGTGAATGGAACTACAAAAGCGGAGGAATTTAGGCCTATTAATATGCTACCCGTTGATGAAAAATTGTTGGAAATTATTGTAAAAGAGCAACTGCTTGAATATTTGAACGAACATAACATTTTAATAAGTGAGCAATCAGGATTTAGACAAAACCATTCTTGTGAATCTGCCTTGAATTCATTATTGTACAAATGGAAGCGAATGATAGAAGAGAAGAAAACCATTATTGTGCTTTTTTTGGGCCTCAAGCGTTCATTTGAAACTATATCTAGATCGATAATGTTAAAAACAATGAGAAAATATGGAATTGGAGGAAACGTTCTCAAGTGGTTTGAATCCTATTTATCCAATCGGACTCAAGTATGCCAATATGGGAAGGCTTCTTCAGCACCGAAACTGGTACCTCTTGGTGTTCCACAAGGCAGCGTTCTAGGACCAATTTTATTTATTTTATATATTAATGACATGAAGAAAGCCATCCGTCATTGTGACATTAATTTGTTTGCTGACGACACAGTTCTGTTCATTGGAGAAAAAGATGAGAAGGTGGCAATAAGAAAAATAAGGGAAGATATTAAATTGCTAAGCAAGTGGCTGAAAATTAAAAAACTTAAATTAAATGTGCAAAAAACAAAAGTGATGATTGTAAGTAACAGAAAACAATTAAACTATTCCGAATTAAAAATTGACATTGATGGAACAGAAATTGAACAAGTTGAAATTTTTAAATATCTAGGAGTTTACATTGACAACAAATTAATATTTAAAGAACACATTGACAAGTTAATTAAAAAAGTTGCTAAAACATATGGAATGTTAGTCCGTTTGAAAAGCCAGTTGACATTTTGGAGTAAGATATTTCTTTACAAGACTCTGGTGGCACCACATATCGACTATTGTTCTTCCGTATTATTCATTGCCAGTGATACACATCTGGAGAGATTACAGAGATTACAAAACAAATTTATGCGGCACATTCTCAACTGTAATAAATACACTCCTGTCTTGTGCATGTTAGATGCCTTACAATGGCTTTCGATCAAAGAAAGAATTATATTTAACGTACTGACAATGGTTTGTAAATTAAAATTCAATCTCTTGCCAGAATACCTGACGAATATTATTACATGTGGACGAAATATACATACATATAGTACTAGACAGATTGACGATCTACGAGTTGTTCCATTCACAATGACAAGTACACAAAAATCGGTTTATTATAATGGAATAAGGATGTATAATCAGCTACCAGATGAAATTAAAAATGCAAGAAATATTTCGGAATTTAAAAAGAATTGTTCATTGTGGATTAAAGTTAGACATAGGTGAATAAGAAGATGAATTAATGTTAAGTGTTTATGTATATTATCAAATGATAAATAAATAAATGAAATATTATTATTAAAAACTATTGAAAACAATGATTGTCCTTAATAAAATTGACTCTTTTGCACCTATAGTGACTGTACCATTGCATTTCATCCCCCTCTGGGACACTGCAGCCTCGTAGTTAAATGTTCGTTCAGCACTTCTACAATTATGAGGTTTCTAAGCCAAGTTACCATTTTTGCATTCGTATATCATGAGGCTAACACGATGATTGTAAATTGTAAAATTGTAATAGTCTTAAGAAATATTGTATCTGTTGGAAATTGTAATTTCTGTTGATATAAACGAAGAGGAGGTTTTGCGCCCGCTTGAGGAAGGGATTTTGCTCTACTCAAGCGGGCTTTTCCCTGCTCCAAATAAAGAATAAAGATGATACCAGGGAAGTCGAGTTCCAAAAACTAAGAAAGCCATTTGAACGAGGAAACATATTTAGATTCAAGCTGGCAATTGTTGTTTATTTTGCGAGAAATAGTAGAGCATATATAAGTAGCTGGCATACTGAATGATTCATATCAAAGTAAATTATTTCGAACGTGTTTTGCACACGCAGATCACAACATAACAAATATAATTGATCACCCATTCCTCCCAGAGTTGTTCATTCAATACGAAGTCCCCACGCGAAACAGTTCCGCACGGAACGGGAGTAAAAAGATACTTCTGGTTTCCGGAGTTTCCATTAAGGAAAAAGGATCCGGTAGCAAACATAATTCATAATTATAATTCACCTTTCTTTAATTATTTACAGATGCAAATGAGCAAAATTTGTGTCCGGCCAGCACCGAGGATAGCCTGGAAATCAATCTTCCCGGCACCGAGATAGAGATAAAAGCACCGGAGAGCTGTACATGGCCGAACGCGCTGCAGGTTAGTGGAAACGAAAAAAAAAAATTTGTTATATCAGAACCAGCAGGGCGCTAAGGCGAGTTTGCAGAGATGGTCGTTTGTGTAATTGCTACAAACACCCACACCGCAAACATCGTTTGAATTTGCAGAAAGATTTTTTCCGCTCGTTGTGCCATTGCCAATCTGCGTTTCGGTTTTAATTGCGCGAGGTGATAATGGAAAAAATGGAAAATTGAAATTGGACTCAGGCCGGTTTCATGCTGCCAATGGACAGTCCAAGCAATTAACAGTCGGTGCCATAAATCATGATTTGAGCTAATTAGAAAGCACTGCAAAAAGTAAGCACACATTATTCATCCGCACACCACAGGATTTCAGTTGGGGATTTTCCTGCGTAGAAAGATAAGATAGTGCTTCTGAGGTAAATCGTTTGCTCCGATATAAGATGCGAAAACAGTTAAAGCGAAATGAACTTCCATCAATCTTCATACAAAGGTTTCTTCTTGGAATAACATTTGTGCCATCTAATGAAATGTTGAGACGAATTGAAATCGCATACTACCAGATGTTCCAGTTATTTACATAAGTTACAAAAAGTACACAAAAAAAACAATGTGTAATCATTAGTGTTGTTATTACAATTTCGGTTTCATCTTCTGACAAAGAAAAAATAAATACGAAAGAAGGAAACAAGAAATAGTAAATATAAAACATGTAATTGAAATGGTAGTGCTACTGCGATACTATCATCATGCAGCAAACATAATAATTGCACAAAATTGGCATACCAATTCAACTCTTGGTCCTGATCAAATTATTCCTAGTCAAGGTTTTCCTCCATACAGGTTAAATCCCGTAGACGCCTCGCAAACAGGTGGCATTTTCAGCATTTTCAAATTTTTACATTAATTGAACAAAATATTCTACTATGAGGGATACAAGCAGAGGGTTGTAAGTGACATTTTGATCAATTTTGTGTTGATCATAGCAAATAAAAGCTTCAGTTTTAGAGCTTTTCGACAACATGTTGATTTCGTTTGTACGATATTTGCAATAAATGTGAAAAATTAGTAATTTTTTGAACTTTTATTCCAATTATATATATATTTTTTTATATACGTTTCATATATGAAACGAAAAAAATATCGAAAAACTTTGCACCCATTTTTCTTAGAACTAAGTTTTTGTCACTTCCCGGGTAGACGATAATAGTTGCAAAATGAGATATGGACATGATTGATATAAGAGATAAAAGATCAGACAACAATATCAATATTTTGCACTTAAATATCATAAGGAGATCTAGTTATGCTATTTGTGAGAAGTGATCAATATCATGTGCTATTAGTTTGTTCTTATCTATAGCATATCTCGATATTTGAGTAATATTTCGGTGAAAAAATTTGATATTGTTGCCTGGTCTTTTATCTCTTATATCAATAAAATCCATATCATGTTTTGTTATTCTGTTCATGGCTTCTGCTCGGGTTATAACCCGCGTTTGATCATCTGAAATATAATGCTGAAAAAAATCTGATTGACCGTCGTATTCATATTTCGGACATATCAAAACTTCGTAGACTTCAATTTGCATGGAAAATTTGCTCTGATATCTCAACAAGATGTTTCATTAATCTGTAATAAACCGTAGATCAAAGTACCAGGACTATATGATATGATTGCAGAAGTGATTTGAACAGTGTGACTAAAAGTATCCAAAGTTCGAATTTGCACTGTAGTAAAGTTTGCTTTTTGGCTTTTAAACGACCCACCCTTTTACGGTTCGCAATAGTTTACCAATGGATTAAAGCGATAATATCATCTGTCATGTCTTCCAGCGCAATAATAGGATTATAAATAGCCAACCCACTTCCGTTTTCCTTCTGGGGGTAACCACTGTGCTACACTTTCAGCATCATCAACTTGGTGAGTGCAGGCCGTTTGTGCAGCGAAAGAAAGATGGCACCAGGGCGCTGAAGCCATTTGCGGTAGACGGACACACATAAAGGCTTTTCCTAGAGCCAGTATGCTGCTGAATAGAAGGAATGTTTCCTGGCAAATTTGGCTTCGAGAATGGACTTGCGGAGTTTATGGACAAGGTCTATTTCCGTTGCACTCGAGTGGGCGGGATTGGCTGAGTGCAGTGGCTGGTGGGCCACCGGATTTCTGCTCGTGACTGCCATATTGGCGCGGCAAACATAAGTTTTATGTTGCCGGAGATGGATTATGAAAATCAGCGGAAATCTGTGCATGGTGCAGGGCTCTGAAACAAGGTGTTCATACATTAAATACATTCTTCCGGTTATTTTGGGCATGCGAATGTAGGTGACTGTTTCCTGTTTGTAGACGAGAAATAGTTTCTGATTGTGGAAGAATGTAGAAGGTTTTTGAGCCACCCTAGAGAGTGACATATGTGCCACAGTTTTCAAGCGAGGGGATAAAGTTATAGTTTTCAATGAAATGAGGTATTACATACTGCCCATTCACCAACACGAGTACAGCGTCTTGGATGCGGAAGAACTTCGGCGTATGAATCTCGACCCAGTCTCAGTCTGCCGTCAGCATGTTTTGTCACTAATTAATTCAATTACGTGTGTTAAACTTAGAACCATGTAACTCCTTACAGGAAATGCATATTATGCACAAATTACTGGGTTTTATTAACTAACAATATTCATGTCGCTTAATTATGGTTGACATTCTTGTTTTTTTTTGTAAAATGATAATCACCTAATACAAAGCTCAAATCCATAAGAGGTTTACAATAGAATAATCAAATTCAAACGATTGATTGGTGGTGATAGCTCTGTAGCTTAGAAATTCATGTTGTAATGGGCACTGAAATTAGTTTACTGAGTCATAATTTTGATATTATTTTACTTACCTGAAAGAGCGAAAGCACGATCGAACTAATTGTCATAGCAGAACAATAGCTGGAAAAGCAATTATTTTCCAAGAAACAATAATGTTTGCAACTATGCTTTAGTTAGATCATATCGACGCACAGTAGATAAAATCTTGTTTTAGCGCGTTTATTTAATAGTACATTTAATGGTGTTTTGGCGTAATGGTGTTTTCGAAACATTTTTTCAGTAAGTCGATGCGTTTCTTTGGAAGTATTGATTCTTTATAAAAGCTGAAGCAAAAGTTCTGCAGAAAAACTTTGTCGAAGACACGTAGTTCCATTACATTTTTACGTTTTATGCTGACAACTCTTGACATGTTCTAGAAAGTTTTACATAATATGCAAATAAGTCATTTGGTGGCCTCAAAACTTTATCAAAGTTATAACAGTTTTATTGCATTTTTTACTCATATTTGATTTAACTGCAACTAGAAACGGGCAAACTGTAGCAGTCAATCACATACGCATAACAAAGTGCAAGTAATGCATTTTAAATTATTACCTGAGCTGTAGAGTTGTAAGCGAATATAAGAAATGTTTCATCAAAAACCATTTCCTACTATGCAAATCAGAAATCAATCTCCCATCACAAGAAGTTGATGAACCAATCAACCATGCGTCTCCACATGCTTGTATGCTTATACGTCGAAAATGTTCACAGCTTGTTGGCATAAAAAGCAATAAATCTCGCTTAACTTTTCAAAAGGACCTAAGTAACATTTTTTTCATGAATTAATTTGAGTACTGCAATCAAAAGCTTTCATGTTTTTCTGTTGGTTGCGCTATTCAAATTAATTCATGAAAAAAATGTTACTTAGGTCCTTTTGAAAAGTTAAGCGAGAAATCTCCAAAAGTAATGAAATTACGAACTTGGTGTCTTCGACAAAGTTTTTCAGAAGAACTTATGCCTACAACTCTCACGAAGTACAAGTTGTAAAGTGGAAAAAATAAATTTTTCTATGAATTTTTCTGAATATCTCTAGAGAAGCGCATCGACTCATAACGCCATAACGCTGAACCACATAAAAAGTACTTAAAAAACGCGCTAAAAACACGATTTTAGCCACCGTACGACGGTTTCGTGCAATTAAGGCACAACTCGAAAACTGTAAATGTTCAGGAACGACGTTTTAAAATGTTTACTCAAAAAATGAAAATTCAGTATTTTGTGATTATTTCGAATTCCATGGATACTTTTGCATGTTTTGATACAAAAGGATAGTTTTATGTGTTTTAGCAGAAAACTTAAAAAACGATTAATTCGATGCTTTATACATTACTTTCGAAATTATTTTTAAAATTTGTATAACTTTTGATATGATGTGAATTTCGACCTGGGTATTTGCCAGGCGAAACTTCGTACTATTTTCCATGCTTTGCCATCAAAAATTTTAAAAATAAAAGTTGTGCCAGTATTGCACGAAACCGGTGGTAGGTCATTTGGCATAAAGTCGTTTGGCATAACGTCGTTTGGCATGAAAGTCGTCTGGCATAATGTCGTTTAGCATAACGGCCGTTTGGCATAATGGTATAATAGTTGTGTAATCATCAATTTCAAAACTTATGCATAATATGTTCAATTATTTATAATGATCGTTACTTGAACATAATAAGAGAGATGTTTTAAATTGATTATTTAGAAAATTGAATAACTTCGAAATCAGATTCTATCAAATTACTACACGGAGGAACTTTGGTAGTCTTTACCTTTGGAGCAGCAGCAAGATCGTCGTTGACTAAAACAAACTACAAAATTAATTTATAGGCTTTTTCGGTGATACTTATACTACTAAAAGCGAAAAGGAGTAGATGAAACTAATGAAGATACAGATTCGATTGACACCGCGAGCGGCAAGTATGAAATGAATAGAAACTGAAGATTAGCAGAGAGCAGACAGGATAGGAAGATTAGCAGACAGGATACAAAACACTGAAACTCAAATAGCAAAATTGTAAATGCTCAAGAGCAAAAACTATTTTTATACAAAAAAATGCAATTAAAGGGAAATGAAGTTATTTCTGTATGAGATAAATTCATCTCTTTAAAAGCATACTTTGTGGTTCATAAGTCTAAGAAGTATATGCTTCGTTTTTCAAAAGATGAATTTTCCGGCATATGACAAAAGAAGATACGATTTCTTTTTTTTTTGCATTATTCAGTTTAAGGAAAGGGAAGATATGATCCCTTCTTTCAAAGGATGCATTTTTCCGACAGTTGCATCAGAGAAAATACACGGGTAGACGATAATAGCTTATTAACAGTAACACGTGATATTGATAACAAAACATGATATGAAGTTGATTAAAATAGAAATTTTTACTTCTATTTACAAGCGAAAATAGCAAAACTTTGCACCGATACATCATAACAATATCAGGTTTTGTTATTGAGAAGAACTTATCAATATCTTGAGCTATTAGTTTGTTCTTGCAAAACCTGATATTGTTATGACATTTCGGTGAAAGTTTTTTTTATTTTCGCTTTTTATTTTTACTTCTATTTCAAACAAGTTCAGATCATGTTTTGTTATCAATATTACGGCTTCTACCATGGTATGATTCATTTGCTCGGTTTAATGCGCGGTAAGATATGATCCTTTCTTTTAGAGGATGGCCGAAGGTCCAGTAGAAGGCAAAAGATGGTATGGTTCCTTCTTTCAATTCGAGCATTTACTCGGATATAGGCAAGGCAGCCTCATCCAAAATTACCTAGCCTGGCACCGGGAATTGAACCCAGCCACCCACAGCATGGTCTTGCTTTATAGCCAAGCATATTACCGCTAGGCTAAAGAGCGTTTTGTAGATTGTCAGTTTGTTACGGCGGCGAACTCTTTTCGTTCGGAGCGTCTTGCGGAGTCCAAAGTACGTACGATTTCCAGCCACTATGCGTCTCCGGATTTCTCTGCTGGTATCGTTATCGGAGGTCACCAGTCAGCCCAAGTACACGAATTTTTCAACCACCCCGACAAACCGGTACAAACTCGTGGTGGGTGGCTTACATTGTCCTCTCTTGAGCCTCTTCCTAACATATATTTCGTCTTCGACGTGTTGTTTACTAGTCCAATCCGTTTAGCTTCGTTTTTCAGTCGGATGTAGGCTTCCTCCATCCTCTCAAAGTTACGTGCCATAATATCAATGTCGTCGGCGAAACCAAATAACTGGACGGACTAGGTGAAAATCGTACCATTCGTGTCAATCCCTGCCCTTCGTATTACTACCTCCAAAGCGATGTTGAATAGCCGAAACGAAAGACCACACCTTGCCGTAACCCTCTGCGCGGTTCGAAGGGACTCGAGAATGCCCTTGAAACTCGAACTACGCACATCACCCGATTCATCATCACTTTAATTAACCGGGTCAGTTTATCCGGAAATTTGTTTTCGTGCATTAGGTGCCCAGATCGTTGCCGATTATATCGAGTCGTATTATCTTCTATGTCGTTCGTAATGGTTGTTTTTAATAGCGGCTCATTGGGCCTGCGCAAACCTCCTGTCTCGTCGGAAGGCCGTCGTGTCAGGTCTGTTTAGCGTCACACCTAACACCAGGACTTGGGCTGATGCGCTTTGAGCGGCACACGGTCGCTTTGGCGGAGCCTACTTGTGGATACATGCAGCTTTTTATAGAAGTTCAACAGAGCCCCCTGTCAAACCGCACCACATCCTAGGCAGGCACCACAACTAGCAGATGGCATGAAGAGGGATCGTCAAACCCTTGGGCATAGTCCCTGCTGCCCGACGACATATTTTATTCAATTCAGGCGTTTGCTCGGTTTAAGGCAAATGAATATATGATCCCTTCATTCAGAAAATGCATTCGCTCAGCAGAAGTCAAAAGATGAAATGGTGGCTCCACCCATCCCTATACCCCGAATATCACTACCCCGAATGACATTACCCCGAAGGTCACTACCTCGAATGGGACAGTACCCCGAAAGCCATTTTTCCGAATTGGACACTACCCCGAAATCCATTACCCTGAATACATTTCCACTATCACTATTCTAGCAGATACTGATGAATCGTAAAATGACAATCTTTGAAAAGAATTTGTTTAGAATAAAAGTATATACTACTTAGAGTTACTTAGAGAAACGCAATAAATAGTTCTGTTTAATCAACACGTTTTTACTTTTTGTCTAATTAACTTAAATCATCACTCTATGCCATTTTTATTTGGAAAGTGCTGTCCTACGAAATAGTATAAGTGAGAAGATAACATCTTCTTTCTATTAATATAAGTTAAACAGTGAAAATAATGCTTTATTTAAATGAACGGTGACGGTTTAAGACAAACATAGCAGGTAATGCCTTCTTAAAATTAACGCATTTGCCCGGTATAAGGCAAGCATATGAGATAATTCCTCCATTAGATGAATTAATTTGTCCGGTATAATGCAAACAGAGTAGGTAATGGCTTTTGAAAATGACCGAATTTGCCCAGTTTAAGGTGATTATAGAATGAAGCCCGTGGTGAATTTCAAATTCACCACATGTTTATCTACATACATTTCCAAAACCCCAAATCTGGCGTAATAGTTTTCGTACAGTGCCGAAAATCAAATTATGATTGTTCAGCATAACTAAGCAAACGATCTACCATTATTTTAGCCCCATACGGGTTATGGTTCTTTCATCTCGTGCTCTTGAAAATAAACATTGGAAAAGCACGTGGTTTACAAAATGGCCGATTTCTGGCTTCATTCTATAATCACCTTAAGCAAAGTTGATAATGTCTTCTTTTAATGAACGCAAATGCGCCTGATATAAAGCGAACAGAGGTGCTAACGCTTTCTTCAAATAAACGCGTTTGCCCGGTTTAAGACAAACGGAGCTCTTTAGATAAACACATTTGCCACATATAGGGCGAACAGAGTTGGAAATACCTTCTTTTAATGAACGCATTTGCCCGGTATATGACGAACATAGAAGATAATGTGTTTTTTTAATGAACGCTTTTGCTCGGTTTAATACGAACAGGGATGATAAAGTCTTGTTTAAATAAATGCATTTGCCCGATATGAGGTGAACATAGCTGAAAATGCTTGCTATTAAAAAAACGCTTTTGCCCGGTATGAGGCGTACAGATGAGATAACACCTCCTTTAAAAGATCGCGTTTGCAAAGTATAACGAAACTTTGCCTGAAATTTCTTCCAGCTCCCTGCATTGAGCATGATAACGTGCTGCGAAATTCTCACCTCAGCTTTGATAAATAACGGGATTTTTTTAACTAGAATTATTCATTATATACTGTTTTCAAACAGTTCTAGCTTGATGAAACGAATCGCGAGTCCAACACGGTGAACCTTGTAAAGATCGAAAAATAAGTACGGATCTACGATAAAAAATCTCGTAAAAATTGTGTAATTTACTCGACTGGAGTCACAATGCTATTCAGTAAGTCGTAAAACAAGTAATAATCATTCACATAAAGTTATGAATAAATGTCTATTGAATTTTTTTCAATGAGCATGAGCATTAGCATGATTGACCATCCACGGTTGCTACTCCTTTATTGCCAGGTCAGCTGTAATTACAAAGGGAACCAACAGATGAAGTTTGTGACTAACATCATCTTCAATGTGTAAGAACTGGTGACCCAAAAATAAGCAATACCAGCGCCGGCCGTGTCCGAATGCAGGTCAATCAAGGAATAGGTAGGAAACTATTGACGTAATACTCGCTTTGATAGAAGCCGACGAGTCATCTGCACTTCCACGAGAAACACTGGGATGTTGGATATATGGGGTAGGGAGTGTGGCAGGGTTCGTTTTGGTAAAAGTTCTGCCGTGGATAGCGTGTAGTTTGAATTCAAACAAAAACACTAGAACGAACGGTAATTATTTTAATTATCGACCGTACTACACAACTGGATGCGAACTAAATTTTCACTTTCTGATTGAAATTGAAATTGATCATTGAAAATTGTTTTATTTCTTATTTTTGAGGTTTATTAGTTAGCACGCACGATAATCTATAGAACTAGCATGTATTACAAATACCGCAGCTATGTAAAATCTGTGCGACTTCATATTTATGGTCGTTGTTTAGTTACAAATTTTGAACCTGAATGCTATATAACAACCTATCGAAAATTATATAAGATCTGCCCATTTAACCAATAAGCACTTCTATTCTCTTGATCCTCATATAGGGACAATATACGATTATTCAAAAACTTATAAGTATCAAAGTGGCACTATACGGCCGAATTAAGTAATTGTAGTGCTTATTGGTTACTTGAGTGAGCATATGCCCTTTTGCTATATGCTTATACATAAACTACACTGGGTGAAGTGGAAAAGGAAAAATCGATAGTGCATGTTTGAATTTGTGTAAAACCAGTTTAAATGATTTATATGCGTTCAATCAAAATGGGCTATCACAAACAGTCAATTTTGTACAAACTGTGTGGTAATTCATACCGTTTTAGTCGCTTGAAATTTATGGAAACAGAATTTAAAATTAGGAGTTGTTTTTCCATTTACCCTAGTGGGACGGGGTAAGTGGGAAACCCATGTCACCTTGACATTCAATAGTGATGAGTAGTTACATATAACTAAAATCAATACGATAATTGCTCTGAGTATCTTTTGTGGAATAATTTCATTACCTTAAGGTGGTTATACAACAAAGCCACAAATCGGCCATCTTGGAAACCACGTGCTTTTTCTAGTGATTTTTCAAGAGCACGAATTGAAAGAACAACAACGTCCATGGGGATCGCAACATCTGTAGATCGTTTGATTACTCATACTAAGCAATCGACTTTAATTTCAGCATTGTACAAAAAATATTACGCTGGTTTTGAACTTTTGATAATAGGAGTAGAAAAACGTGTGGTGAATTTGAAATTCACCACATGGCTTGATTGTATAATCACCTTGTATAATCACCTGAATTTTAAATTCACCACACGAGTTTCTACTCCTATTATCAAATGTTAAAATCTAGCGTAAGAATTGTCGTACAATTCTGAAATTAAAGTCGATTGTTTAGCATGAGTAAGCAAACGATCTACGAATGTTTCTCCCCATGGGCGTTGTGGTTTTCTCAATTTGTGCTCTTGAAAAATCACTAGAAAAAGCACATGGTTTCCAAGATGGCCGATTTGTGGCTTTGTTGTATAACCACCTTAACGGAATAGATCCTCAAGGAATTCTCGTAATACCTAGGTGAGGGCTGGTTTTTCCTTCTCGAACACTAAGTGTACGTAAAGTCTATATTTTCACCCAAAAGATGAACTTTTCAAAGGAAAAAATGAGACTTACAGGGTTATAAACTAATCAACTTAGTTAAACGAATTGAGATGATGTCTGTATGTGCGTATTTGTATGTATGTGTATGCGCAAAGCACGTACGAAATTATCAGCTATTCTTCAGCACTTGTCCTTAACCTATTTGTTCGCAAACAAAATTGTATTAAACGGCGAAACTTGTTATGAATAAAAATTAATGTTAATTATTCAATATATTTACCTATCAGTGCTATTTTTAACTTTCTTATACATTTTTTTTTCATATGTAAAACATGTGACAGGCAACAATTAATCAGGCATTTTCTCATTTATATGAGTCCAATCACCAGTGGAAACACAATGATAACAACACGGAGAAAAATATTTGGTAAACTCAAACAAAGTTCAGTTTGTTTCAACCAAAAGTTTAGGTTGAATTGAGCACAAACATAACTTCACTTTGAATCAACTGTATTCATTGGTTGAAACTAACTAAAATTGTATGTTGTCCTTTTTTAGCTTCTTTAGGTAAGTTTAACAAACTTTTGTTTGGAACAACCAAGATTTTGGTTGTTTTGTTTTGACAGCTACGGAAATGAAGCAAAGTTTTGGTTAATTCAACCAAACAGATTAGTTTGATGCAAACAAAATCTACGTGGAAGCAACCTTTTTTTTCTAGTTTGAGTCAATAAATATTATGGTTGTAATAACCACGGATTTTTTTTCTAAAGAAAATAAAAATCATTTTATAAATAAAAATCAAAAATCAAATCATTTTAACTTTATTTAATATATTTATTTGAATGCATGTTCACAAAAAGCAAATCATAGATGTTCATTGATATGAGATGACGATATGATGAGTTAGTTTGTCGGCCGCCTGCAAAAGTTTAGTGTTCAGCAACGGGTTTAACGTAGTTCAACCACGTTCAGCTGCTTCGGACCGATCAATTCCGGTCGCTTGTTTCAATATTCCGGAAGCTGGTGCCAATTCTACAGCAAAACAATTTAGTGGTTCCTACACGTTTGGAACATCACTGGCTTGCCTGGAGTGAAAATAATGTTGATCGTGAACCCGTCTATTTCTACGGCGGTTTTACTTACGTATATGTGTGGATAGTTTTAATCACGGAGCCTCCTTATGATACTTTCCCCGTCCCGAGGATGCTTGAGACGTCCATGACGACACTTAAAATTATGACGGAATACTATCGACGCTAAAGCTTTAGAAAATTTAGGTACGGAAGACATTTAAATCCGATTTCAAAAATAAGCAACAAAATGACGCAGCGCGCTGGTAAAAAACAACCTAAACTATTAATTTATCTGAAACTGATTTTCTGGTTCTTTTTCTTACCAAACAATAATTCAGGTTGATTCAACATATTGAAACAACCTAATGACGAAGTTGGGATTATGAAACACATCGCAATTAAATACAATCTAATTTATGGTTAAAGCAAACTAAAATCCTTTATTGGAACAAGCATAATCAAGGTTGTAGTAATCATACATTGAAGGGTAAGAACAAACCAAAAAAATAGTTTGGTTCAAACTGATCTACGAGCTTTGAATCAAACAAATCAGGCTTGAAAACAACAAAACAATTAGTTTGAAATTCAACCAACATTTTGGTTGTTTCAAACTAGATTGTTTTTCCTCCGTGAAAGAAGGAACATATTAAGATTGATAAGAAAATTATTTTGAGCTTTTTAGTGGAATGTTTTCACCTGTCATAAGACGAATTTATACAATCCCATTGAATTCCACCACTTAATTGTATCTTGACAGATACGTATACAACCTCAACAGTAAGGCCGTCTTCAGTGTCTCGTACTTGACTCGACTCGATATTCTTGCTTATTATTATGATGTGGTAAAAACTGTAAAGTATGTACAATTCCAATTTTTCGAGTCGATTTTTATACTTACCCCCTTTTCCGCTTCCCCCAGTGTACCTTATATCATAGAATATCTCACAATTTTATGCAATACCTGTATTGAGGGCCCTGTTAAGCCGTGCTGTTCCCGATCCGGTCTAGGAAATGTTCAGGTTGGAAATTGTCTCGACTTCCCTTGGCATAAAAGTATTATCGTGTTAACCTCATGATATACGAATGCAGAAACGGTAACTTGGCTTAGAAATCTCGCAGTTAATAGCTGTGGAAGTGCTTAATGTACACTAAGCTGCGAGGCGGCATTATCCCAGTGGGGAATGTAATGCAACTGAAGAAGAAGACTGTATGAGAAGCTTGCATTTTTTATCGTTGGCTCTTGTACAGAATTGTAAGAAAATCTTTCATCAACTGCTTGCTGTCACAATAATGTTCGTGCAATACAGAGTCTATTATATAGAGTTGCGCAAAGAGGATCTTCTTACACTTATTCTGAACGATCTTCTTGTTATTCTGTTTGCAACTTTCATTTTTGTTCAACCCTTAAAGTGACTTCACGGGAGTGTTCACTGCTAAAGCTTTTTAATTCGATAACCAAGTCACCCACAGAGTGCAAACACGTGAGTTTCTTGTTGCTACTTTATTGGGGGGTGTATTGAAGTTTTTTGAAGCTGTTTCTAGAACAAATCTAATACATTTTAATTCATGCGTTTTAATTCGCCATAACAATACTTCCGCCTTACCAACAAGTATTTGTTTACTTTGCTCGATAGGTAGACGGTTTGACAGTTCAATAGGTAGATTTGGCTTCACTCTTTGCGTAACTCTATATATAATAGACTCTGGTGCAATACATGAATTCTACAATATTTGTTTTGTGTAAAAACTGTTCCCAAACTTAAAAAAAAACTAGTAAAATGTTCCTTTATGCCATTGAATAAGATTTTACCTTTCTTAAATTTTCATCTCTCCATCGTTATGTAGACCAACCACCTCAACGGGGACAAACTGTTCCGCCCGTTCAGCAAACTAAGGTGAGGAAGTCTGGGTCCCCTGATGAATTATTACTTCTTCGACATCGTTCACCCGATTCTTGAAATTTAGTAGGGCGGACGCTGACTACAGCGTAGGGCAAACTTAGCTGCGACAGCTGAGCTCTACCTCGTACCACGTGTCATCGTTCTTGCCGGGTGGAACATGACTCATTTCGGAAGCGCATGAACTCGGTATCACATAATCCTTTAAATTAAGCTTTGACGATCGTTATAAAGTTGCCAGTTGCCGGCGCACATGGTAGAAGCTTTTTCAAACGACATTTCCGAAATATTATACCGGTTTTAGTTTGGGGATCCCGACCCCTTTGAGGAAGAGCGGAAGTGCATAAACCTGGAAACTTGTTCTGATAGGGTCTGATTTGGTGAACCTCGGATGACAGGATTGCGATGTGACAATGGCTTTGGTGGTATCTCGTGCGTGTTATGTGTGCGGATGTTCTACCCCGGATGGTAACCAACACTGCACATATTCAGACGTCGTCGTCGAGCAAACGTGGGTTGAAAATGCTTGTCCTTATTAAGATAATTTCGTCACCTACATGCTTGCCGGTTCGCCGGGACGCAGAATGATATTGTCACATATGATGAATGATGCCAACGAGCACTTTATATGGGATGAAGGACTGGCTGTGTGTCCTGTCCGTGCAACCTCAAACGAACAAAGAATCCCCTGTCATAAATTATTCAATAGCAATGGAGAAAGTGCTAACGGTGAATTAGACTAGATCTATGCAAATTACTTCAAATAACATTGTTTCAATTTATGTAGTGCTTTTAAAATAGGCTACCGTCTGGTTTGGAATGAGAAAACTCAATTACCATATGTTTTGATATAATCTGACAAAATATTCAGACACTGTGAATGGCAGGCACCATATAAACATAAACACCACAACGTTTTTTTCGGCAGACTATTTTGTTTCATTTCTTGTATGAAATTTGATCGAATAAAATATGAATGTTTGGGCAATTTGCAGTTCCGTGCTTTCTGACTTACCTATATTTTAGTTCTCAAGAAAGCAATGCTGGTATCTCTCAAATCTGTATTCACACTAGTTTTGTCTTTATCTTTCTGTCGAGTTTCAAAATTCAAAAATAGTCTATTTAGTCACTATATAGTCATCTATATAGAAATCGCTAAGATACATTTTCAATCCGTCGAACTGGGTCGAATTTCCGCCCTGCAACATAAGAGAAAACAATGCTTTGGCTGAACTCAAAAATGCAGCACGATATTAGTTGGGTTACAAATCACGTTCAAATCTCAGGCGCCATATTATCCCAGTGACACAAATGTAATTGCATGCAGCTCTTGACATAAATCTTTCCCGTGCCACTAGGAAGAGAACCTCATTCAATGTGACACACCACACTAAACCTGAAGGTCATTATACAACGATTCGTGCAGTGGCAGGTGCACGGTGGTGAAAATTTCAACTCACTGTTTCTCCTTTTACATACACGGAACCCCTGACAGTGTTGAGGCGCTTAGAAACTGGCTCCAATTAAACTGTGAATTTCCGAGTGGTTTTGCCGCACGCAGTTGAATCGCTTTCATTCCACTGCTTGAACATAGAACGGAATCATTCGACTAACTTTGCATAAAATACGAATGGCTTTGCCGATACGCATTCCATTCGTGCTTTTCATGAGTGAATCGGAAATACTTCCTTGGGTAGTCAATCCTACTCTCAACAGCGCTCGCGAAAGGTATTTCATTTTCCCTAGAGTCGCTTTTTCATCTCATCAATACCTAAAGGAGAAGTACAATGTAGAAAATTCCAGAGTTAAGTATCACGAGTAAATTGTTGTATCTATTATTACCATACCTTCCATCCATACACGTCGCATGAAAATGCCCACATAGGTATATTACAATACGTTGATTTTAATTCTCCAACAGAAACTTTGAACAAAATGAGTTTCCTTCAAACTGAATCAAATAGATTTAATCAAAAGCATCACAGATTTGCGATTAAATTGTGTAGATTTGGTTGGGACAAAAAAGACTATTCGAAAGATAATAACTACACGGTTAGATGAATTTACCCATTAATGGGTACTCTGTTATTGTTGATATTATTCCCACCGTGGAAAATTCACCCATTTTCTCACAAAAGTGCTTCTCCTCATTTTAATGGGTAGAGGCACGTTTTCAAGAAAATTGGTGAATTTTTCACGGTGGGAATAATATCAACAATAACAGTACCCATTAATGGGTAAAGTTATCTAACCGTGTAGGCGCACCGTAAGCGTAACGTTGAGGGACCAAGCGTTACGGTTCATACAAATAAATTAAACCATCCATACAAAAAGTGTTACGAGGGGGGACGGGAGGGGATCGAAAATTGCCCAAATTTATATTTCATTAAGATACACATTTTTCTTAAATTTATGTGGTAAAAATATGTTGATTGCCGGTGAAGGATGGCGAAAATACGGCCAAAAACTTTTGCCTATATTTTTTAAGGGTGAACCCAAACTTTTGGCCGGGAGTGTATGCTTAATTAATCGACTACTTCGCCTATATCTATTAAAATGCTTTCTCTCGTCGTTATCCCTCCAAAAAAAAGTTTGTTTGTCCCGTTACAGATGTAAACATGCGAGTAATGTCAACTTTGTGAACATCAGCATCGTAATTACTTAAGCACCATAAAATCCTTTCCTTTCCTACTGTATTATTGTATTCCCCAACCTCGACTAAACCGCGAGTCTTCCGGTTCCCCAAAACTATCACTATGTATTAGAATCAAGAAATGTATTGTTAAACTTGATTTCGGCTCCGTAATGCTTCACGGCAAATGAGCCTTCCAAATAAACGAAAGATTATCTATTAAAATAATTTAGAAATTTTAATTTTAAAATGAAGCACAATATCCTTTCATAACTGCCTTACATGCGAAAATGATCGAAGAACCCACGATTCTTTCATTTGGTCAACTAAAATAGAAAAAGACGCTCTTCTCTTTGTCTTATGACGATCACGACCTTTACAGTACTGGTTAGGATGAATTTGTGGTGGTGGTTAAGTTCAGATTCTGGCCTGGTCGAATTTCTCATATACTCTGAATTCGGAATTCAGTGCCATTGTCCGGTATATTTGTTAAAATGACACAAAATGCAGACCTCACACGGTAATATTCGGTTTAAGGTCATGTGGCAAAATATCGCATAGCCGAGTGCTATTTGATCGAACAGTTGAAAAAAAATCATTCCAATTGGCAGATAGTGTATAGTAAGCAACAAGAAGACAGAATTGAGCAGCGAATATTGGCAAATAACGATTAAAAGAAATCTTCCTCGAACAAATCGACATACGATTTTACCCAGAGGTTCTATGAATCTGTATGAACATGTTCGGTTTGTGACTTGGTATGTGACTTGGTTAATGGAGTTGGTCGATTAAGTTGAACTTCCAAACGATTTAGTGCGCCTAAGACATCTAAGCAGAACATATTGAAATACCGTACTAACCTTATAGGTAGACAGTGTATTTGTCTGGGTTAACGGAGTTAATCCGTTAATATTACTTTTATATTTCTATTTATCTTGTTTTCCTTATTATTCCTAAGATATTATGAACTTTTTAGTGTCTATGGATCTCAAATGTAGACTGTTAATTATTAAAATTATTCTCAATACGTCAAAACTTCTTTCGAGCTCCTAATGTTATCTTGGTACCCGAAACAAAAAGTATTACACTGAGACCCATTATTTGAGTAATTAAAATATTGTTTTCAGAATATATCTAAATCTAAACCAATCCAAAATTCAATCGCCTGAAGTTTTTTGAAATCTTGTGTCTTTATATTTATTGGAATAACAATATAATCCTTACATTCGCATGACTAAAGAATGATTTATCCAAACTTTTCATCTGTCGCATAATCTTTTTGCAAACGAGCAGTGCGTTGAAAGCTTCATTCCTCCATAACTTCATTATAAATTGATACTCTGGTAAATAACCGTCACAAACAAATATGCGAAGTGTGTTGTTTCTCCATGTGAAGGTAATATTAATTGTGCACGTGTCCTGGGTGTAGACATGGGCTGCAGCCTTCAAGGAAGTATATTTCAATTCTGCTGAACTGAATGATACAGAAATAACATATGGAATTGGCACATACACAAATTCAATGACAAGTGTCTTGAGTTCTCAATATGAACGATATTTTTATTGACGTGACATTTTGCACTAAGTAATTCATTTTCTCTGGATTATTGATATCTTTCATGGATCATCATAATCGCCGTCTTTCATAAGAGATTTACAAACTGAATACTGAGCCTCTGCCAGTAGACAGCAAACACTACACTACACAAGACTCGTAGGAGTCAAGTGAACATTTCTTTGCATAAAATGTGCCCTGAAGGGGAGAACAGGCTCTTGCTAAAGAATTGCTGCTATAAATAGTCATTCCATTATAACGATTTCTATAGGTATTTTATCTCAAGCGCATAACTAACTTATGTCGTCTCAATAAGTGGTGCTTTTCTTTTTCCAGAGAATTTATTGGGAAGAACACCTGCTAGCTGACATTTCAACAAAGTACCACGAGTCCGATTCACTCTTCCGGGTAAGGACGCACTGTTGAAAGGAGTGAAGACGAAATTGTAGAAAATTGCAATTATTCATTCCTTCGTGTATATTATTTCAATAGGGTAGCAGTAGGTTTTCCATCCATGGTTGAATAAACCTTGCTTTCAAACATTTGCTATAACTTTACTGTATGAGAACGTTCCTCTTGAACCTATGGTTCAAGATTTCCTATGTTTCTGAGTCGATGTCCCTTTCGCTTATGAGATATAACCATACTATTTCCAAATAACCGAAATAATTTCATAACAGAATTCACTGTTTTGGCTAAATATAGAGTACATTTTGTGCCTTCTTTTTGTGGAATTTTACGAATAAAAGATTTATTACGAACAGATGAACGGGATTATGTCTTGGACTGTTGAACATAATTATACACGATTGTCTTTACTTACCTTGACGAAATCATTAGTAAGGCTAACCGTACGCTAGGATTCATCTTCAAAATTACAAATCACTTTCAAGACCCATTTTGCTTACGATCGCCCAATTGTTCCCCTTTACGTTCTCAACTAAAGTATTGCTGCATCGTCTGGTGCCCTTATCAGGGATATTGTATCAACAACTAATCAGATGTTTAGCCTGCGGTTGATCCTTGATGAATTCTAGGAGTGGAACTTGCAGACTCACCATCTGTACATTGATATCAAAACGTGATATCATTGATATCAAAATATCAAACGTGAAAAAAATGATAAGTGGCAGATAATGTTCGAACATGGTTGATGTTCACATCAATATGAATTAAGCATAATCTGTAATAACTGCTTTGTAATAAGAATTCTTTCATTTTTCAAAATAGATTAGGTTTTAGCGAATTAGAACTGAAATTTGGCTGGATTTCTACTTCCAGAAAAAAAAACATTGACTATAAACTATGGATTCTGCTCAAAATTCCAGTCGATTTCTTTTCAGAATCAGAAATAGATTCTGTTCAGAATCCCAAGCGGATTATGATCAGAACCTAAAACAGAATTCTAATCGGACTCCATTCAAAATTTCAAACGTATTCCGAATGAATTCTGCTCTGAACCTAGATCAGAATTCTGTTCAAAATCACGAACGAATAGTTTTTAGAATTCCAAACGGATTCTGTTTGAAATTCCGAACGGATTCTGTACAGAGTCATAAACGGATTCTTTTCAAAATCTTCTGTTTAGAATCTGTTTAGAATCTCGAACGAATGTCGCTTATCATTTCGAGTGGATGCTTCTAAGAATCTCGAGCGAATGCTGCAATAGGCTGTTCCAAAAATTATAAGCACACTAAAAACTAGTCAACAAATTGAAATGCAAGTAATGTTTGAAAAAATTTGGATGCATAAAAAGATGATATCCAGTTAAAAAACGTGATGTAATTTGACCGAATATTTTGCGTCAAATTTAGAAAATATTTAGCTTCTATTTTGGGTCAGGAAAATTGGTTAGCACAAATTGACCGTTTTTAGTGAAAAACGTAGAGCTATCAGTCGAATTTTCATCGGAAGTGTATATGAATGTCGTCGAGAAGTGGTTGCAAATATGTTGCGAAGGTTGGAAAACCTCGAAAAAGTGCTAAACATTATCTAGGTAAATATTAATAAAATGTTATCAGCTAGGTATAAAAACCAAATTAGTCTGGCGTTTGGTATATGCTGGGATTAATCAAGAATCCTAGTCATAGACCAACACTGTTTAAATGAAGCAAAAAACATGTTAAGTAAGTGAAAAATGAGTGCCATACATTTATTTGACGTTTTTCGGAGCGGTACCCTGTGAATTTCAAATGCCTATAATTCTCCTTCGGTTACAATATTTTAAGTTTTGACAGCTGTATTGCTTGGTAAATAAGTATAATAACCATATGCAATGGATGATGTGTTGATACTGATGAGAATTTTGAAGAACATACTTGAAATTGTGTTGTGCAAATACTTAAAAACCGTGCGAAGAAAAAATCCTAAAACATGACTTATAGTCTATAAAATATGCAAAACAATAAAACTATACGTAGCCAAAAACTTGTAAAACGTTTGAAAAAAGTTCGAAATATTTGAATAACCAAACTAAATTCTGGAACAGTCTTTAAGAATCCCATATGGCACTTTTCTCAGAACCCTTCGTTATTTGCTACGACACGTTATAGTGCACAATTAACATCAACCTTAACGAACATAAGATCGAAGTTACAAAATCGATCGATAATCATTTGGAAAAACAGCTTAAAACATTTCCTGCCAACTTAGCCGAAAATATTCTTTGGTGAAGTTTCGCGTCAAGTCCGCTACTGCAAAAAGGGTACTAAATACTAAAAGTCAGCAACGGCAGTAAAAACTGTACAACGAAATGTCCAGATTTTATTTCTATGCGTTCCTGGATAGTAAGCATACTGGGGACCACAGCCTCACAAGGATTGAAGCAGGGTGATGCACTTACGAATTTATTGTTCAACATTATACTCGAGGGCGAAATTTGGGGAACTAGCGTGCAGGCAACCTCATTGGAATCAATCGCAGAGCAGAAGTGGAGGCTTTTGTCCCTCTGGAAAGGGAGTCGGCGAGGATAGGCTATTAACTCTATCAAGACAGAGTACATGATTGCGGGTAGAGATTGGGGAAGACCTAGTGGTGTAGTTGTTGTGGTAGTGCTTGATGGAGATGTGTTTGAAGTTGAAGACGGAAACGAAATTTACTCCGTATAAAACTATTATTCTACCAGTGGCCCTTTACGGACATGAAGCGTGAGCATGAATCACGAGTTGTATCAAATGTACAAAGAAGGAAATATTGTGAATCGTTTAAAATACGGTATACTTCAGTGGGCTGAGCATTCAGTTGCGAATGTCGGAAGAAAGAATAGCAAACACAATATTCAACAAAGAACCAAATAGAGGCTGGCGACTTCGCGGAAGGCCACAAACACGCTGGCCGCACGCGGTGGAATCGAACCTGGGGACCCTTAACGTTCGGGGAAACTGAAGGAACATCGCCCAAGACTGACGATTATGGAGCTCTACAAGACTAAGACGGCAGGCATATGTGTATCTACGCTGCCTACAGCGAGGTAACCAATTAGATATTTAGTAAATAAGATAAGGGGCCCTCCTTAGCCGTGTCGGTAAGACGCGAAGCTACAAAGCAAGACCATGCTGAGGGTGGCTGGGTTCGATTCCCGGTGCCGGTCTAGGCAATTTTCGGATTGCAAATTGTCTCGACTTCCCTGGGCATAAAAGTATCATCGTGTTAGCCTCATGAAATACGAATGCAAAAATGTTAACATGGCTTAGAAACCTCGCAGTTAATAACTGTGGAAGTGCTTAATGAACACTAAGCTGCGAGTCTCTACAGTAAAGACATAAAAAAATGTTTTTTTTTTCAGTTTTGTGGCAAAACAAATCATAAGAAAACTGTATAGAAAAATTTTGGGGAAATATTTTATAATCTATCTATCTATCTATCTATCTATCTATCTATCTATCTATCTTATCTTATATATATATATATATATATATATATATATATATATATATATATATATATATATATATATATATATAAAACTCAATGTTTGTATGTTTGTATGTATGTTTGTATGTATGTTCCAGCATAACTTCTGAACCCATTTACCGATTTTAACCAAATTTGGAACACACATTCTTTATCTTGAGGAGACGACGATAGGGGGGTTAGGCATGCTCTTTGGAAAAGGGGGAGGATGTGGAGGATGGGGTATTGCTTAGTTATCGGTCACCTGAGTGTAAATTCTGAATCCCTTGGCCGATTTCAACCAAATTTAGAACACAAATTCTTTATCTTAAGGAGGGGACGGGTCGAGCATGCATTTTGGAAAAGGAAGGGTACGGGGGGAGGGGTATTGCTTAATTATCGATCTACGCAGTTTAAATTCTGAACCCCTTGGCCGAATTCGACCAAATTTGGAACACAAATTCCTTATCTTAAAAAGGGGACGATAGGGGGTTAAGCATGCTCTTTGGAAAAGGGGGAGGGTGTGGGGGGAAGGGTATTGCTTAGTTATCGATCAACGCAGTTTAAATTCTGAACCCCTTGGCCGATTTCGACCAAATTCGGAACACAATTACCCTATCTTCAAAAGGAGACGATAGGGGGCTAAGCATGCTCTTAGGAAAAGGAGGAGGGTGTGGGGGGAGGGGTATTGCTTAGTTATCGATCAACTCAGTGTAAATTCTGAACCCCTTGGCCGATTTCAACCGAATTTGAAACACAAATTCTTTATCTTACAGAGGGAACGATAGGGGGGTTAAGCGTGCTCTTTGTAAAAGGAGGAGGGTATGGGGGGAGGGGTATTGCTTAACTATTGATTAACGCAGTTTAAATTCTGAACCCCTTGGCCGATTTCAACCAAATTTTGAACACAAATTCTTTGTCTTAAGGATGGGACGATAGGGGGGTTGAGCATGCTCTTTGGAAAAGGGGAGGGTATGGGGGGAGGGGTATTGCTTAGTTATCGATCAACGCAGTTTAAATTCTGAACCCCTTGGCCGATTTCGACCAAATTCGGAACACAATTACCCTATCTTAAAAAGGAGACGATAAGGGGCTAAGCATTCTCTTTGGAAAAGGAGGAGGGTGTGGGGGGAGGGGTATTGCTCAGTTATCGATCAACTCAGTGTAAATTCTGAACCACTTGACCGATTTCAACCGAATTTGAAACACAAATTCTTTATCTTGCAGAGGGAACGATAGGGGGGTTAAGCGTGCTCTTTGTAAGAGGAGGAGGGTATGGGGGGAGGGGTATTGCTTAACTATTGATCAACGCAGTGTAAATTCTGAACCCCTAGGCCGATTTCGACCAAATTTGGAACACAATTTCCTGCTCTTAAGAAGGGGACGATCAGAGGTTAAGCATGCTCTTTGGAAAAGGGAAAGGGTGTGGGGAGGGTATTTCTTATTTATCGGTCAGCTCAGGTTAAATTCTGAACCCCTTGGCCGATTTCAACCGAATTTGAAACACAAATCCTTTATCTTACAGAGGGAACGATAGGGAGGTTAAGTATGCTCTTTGAAAAAGGGGAGGGTATGGGGGGAGGGGTATTGCTTAATTATCGATCAACGCAGTGTAAACTCTGAACCCCTTGGCCGATTTCGACCAAATTTGGAACACAAATTCTTTATCTTGAGAAGGAGACGATAGGGGGTTAGGCATGCTCTTTGGAAAAGAGGGAGGGTGTGGGAGGAGGGGTGTTCTTTACAAAAGAGGGAGGGTATGGGGGGAGGGGTATTGTTTAGCAATCGATCAACTCAATGTAAATCCTGAGCCTCATGACCGATTTGAACCAAATTTGTATGAAATATTGTCTGTCCTAAGGAAGCGATTTTAGTGGATGTGGTTAAGTAATTAAAAAAAAGGGGAGGGTGTGGGACAGGGGGTATTGTTTAGTTATCGATCAATTCAGCATGACTTCTGAACCCATTTATCGATGTCCACCAAATTTGGAACTAAGGAAGACTATATCAGACTGGGTATGAGTGCCATAGCTAAATGAAATAGAGGGTATATTCATTAAACGAACAGTTTAGTACACCCAGGTTTCTTTTTACACGGTTGGAATTCATTAATTTCTCGGATAACCCGAAATTTCACAGCTTTTTAAATACCACCTGATTTTTCTTTGATTTTTTGTGAATTTTTTCGTGGGGTTAACTCATTGTTTCATTGACGCTGAAGGTCTTAAACGACTAAAACCAAACCGTGTAAAAAAAAACCTGGGTGTATACCTTTTTATCGCATAGGTCAATTCAAACCAAACACGTAAGCACGTAATCCCTACCCAAAGGAAACTATTATAGAGAGGCTGGAAGGGACTTTTGGAATGGGATGTGGGGGGGGGGGTATTGGGATTGGTTATTGTTGTTCATCGGAATAATTGTATGCCCAGTGAAAAGCAATGATTAATGTGTTTCCTTCTGAATGGTGGATGTGATTGCTTCTTCAAAAGTTGGCATTTGCCCGGAATAAGGCAATGGTGGATGTGATCCCTTCTTTAAAAATATGCGTTGCCCGAATATGGCATCGATGAATGTTTTTTCTTCTTTAGAAATAGACGTTTTCCCGGAATAAAACCTTTCAAACCCAAGATCCCTTCTTCAAAATCAGTCAATGTTTCCAAAAGCCTTCTTTTAATCAAATGATAAAGTATGAATAAGTAAACACAATTACCCTGTTGATCAATTGGTTTTATCATTTTCCGATTGTAAAAGAAAACTGCAAACCAAACTGGCAATTCCGAGCAAGGCCGGGTACATAAAGCTAGTACACCATAAAATCAAAATATTGAACTCGTAAAACTCAAAACAACAAATTTAATTCAAAACATGTTTAACATGATATGAAATGGAATTAAATAAAAACCTGATACATTAGGATGGACTAATATCAATGTACGATGCACTCGTGCGTTTTGCTACATGACTGATGTGTTGTTATTCTGGTGCCGTAATTAATTCATTGATCCCAAAGTGGATAACATAATTGATTTATTCATATGACCTTTGCAATTGATATCTCGTGTTGAATATTTTGTCACGTTATGCGCACTTGATACAAAACATTATACTGCTCCTAGTCGACCACACGACTATGAACCCCACAGCTCCGAAATTGATGGATGTCACAGTCCTACACTGGGCGAAGAAAAAATAGCTAACAGCACCAGGTTTTTCGACAATATTTTCTGAAATTATGAACAAATTATCCTGCTGGAAAGTTAATTCGGATATTTTTGACATCCAGTTCAAACCAATACAAAATTTTCAAAACAACTTATCTGCTTTTGTAAACACAGATTAAAACGTCGATTTCATGAATCTGATAGCACTCCCACGCAAACCAACACCATCAACAGGTAGGCGAAGGACTCTGCTATCTGTTGGTGGTGTTGACCTGATCCTTTTCATTATTATTATCATTGTCAATCCTCTAAAGTGCGCTAATCCTGGCATTGCAGCAAAAAGTCCATATTGGAGGAGCGCACAACATGGTCAATACGAAAAATGTGTTGGTAAATCCCACACTCAAAATGCACACCATATTTAATAAGTTTTTAAATTTTGCACAGCAAGTTTAGTCACAAGGAATTGATGGAAGAATGCACCATGCGTCTCCATATGTCTGTTCTTATATGGTGAACATGTTTAAAACTTTTTCACATAAAAAGTAATGAATCTGCAAAAGTTATGAAACTACGAACTCAGCGCTTTCGGTAAAGTTGTTCACGAAAACTGTTGCTACAACTTTTGTGAAGATAGAAACCTTGACTGTAGTAGAGTGGAAAAAATTAAATTCTCATCTCACTTTTAGGCGGATTGATCATTAAGCTCAATACATCCGAAGAAGCACAATAACATACTGATAAAATATCTATCGTACAATAATAATAATAGTACTATTAAATCATCGTGCTCAAACCCAATTTTGGTCACTGTACGCTACTGTCGAGAACTAAGTACCGGCTGAAACGGCGCCACTGTTCAAAAATACCAGACACACAACTGCCAGTTCAAAACAGATAGCACAGTCGTGAATCAATCCACTCTGCACTCTGGGAAAATCAAACATCCGAAAGATGAAATTACTAATATTGAGCGTCTTAGGGGTCGGTTTTGTTAGTCGATAACAAAACACTGAAGAAGTTTTCAAGTAGAAAACGAAATACGTATCTGTTGATATATAAGTGAATATAGCGGAAGTAAATGAAAGTTTGAAGTATTTTAACCTTGATCCGAAAGATATTCAATTTGCAAAAAAAAAGGTAACCGCGGTGGAGGTTGGTCCTCGGATTCTGATGACTTTTCCGCAAACTAGACCTTTAAGTGGTCTTGTTGTGTAGGGGTTATCACGCCTAGGTAGAGAGTAGGAGATTGAGAGTACGATTCCCTCCAAAACACGTGGATTCTTTTTCGTAAATTTCACATCATTTTGTCCATTTCGAAACAAAGCCAAGATATTTAACAAAAAAAAAAGATTTTCGTACGGCCGAGTTTCCGAATAATATGCAATTAATATTTATTTGGTTTGCCCCAATCGGAGATATAAACTTTTGAAAAAAACGTTATTTTTACTGAAAAAGATTATAACTTTTGATGGGCAAAATATATTAAGCATATTTATGCATCAAAAAATGAATGTTTTGAGCTCAAAAAAATACCTAAAGACGATTTTTCCGAAAAATCGAAAACAAATAAGTAGATAATGGGTCATGATGGGCCACTTTTTTCTTTGATAGCACTATAATGACGGCCTTTATATTACAATCAACTTTGTAGAGCAATATTTTTTTTTCTCAAAAATATGGTTTTGGTGTAAATGCATCTTTCCGCATACATCTGTTTTCTGGACCATAGTGCAGTCTGCAATAAGTATAAGTAACACGCTTTCCTTTTACATGTAGCCAATTAGCCATACTACATGGACCTTTCTCACTAAAGAAAAATGCACAAAGATGTGGAGCAATTCAATTTGTGTCTCAATCCTTTGTAATTAATGGGCTTAAACCAGGATCAGAGACCTCTACCAATTCAAAAACTATTTCATCAATGTCAAAAAAGTGCAAAAATAATAATTGCTCGCAGAGTTAGAAGCGATTGAGTGTCTATGATTGCGAATTCAAAGGAAGTATAGCTAAATGTAAATAATGCTTGGTACCAGGTTGAGCTTTTTCCCTATAGCCCGTAGGAAATTTCTTCGAAACAATCACGCTTGTCATCATTTATCCCTGCCAATAGCCAGAACATCACCCGGTCGTCCCGAGAATGACTAACTGCGTCAGTTTCTCGCTCGAATTAACCCACCGAAGACCTTTGTTGCTGGAAGGTTTCCGCCCACCTTTAATGGGGTTATCGCAATTCCAAAGATTGGCAATGATTTATGCAGCTATCATCCGATTTCCATTTTTCCAATTCCATAATAGTCTATCATTTTTATCCTTTCTCTTTTTTTTTATGTCATGATGTTTCTATTTGGCGGTGGTGTTGGGGTAGATAAGATGGGTACAATCGATGCTGACTAGTGGATTCCAGTCAGTGTATTTGAAATGTTTGTGACTCAAGCGAAAAAAAAAGCTGTTTTCAATTTCCGCGTACATTACCAATCACAAAAGTGCATTCAAATCTGACGAACATCAAAAGTTCGCTTACCTAAAGCACTGTATGTGTGTCCGGCACTAATGGGGAGTATAACGATAACAATCGATGTGGATGCACGGATAAGTAAATCCGCATGTGAATTCTAAATTTGCCGCATATGGAAGTTGAGTTGAGAGCAGATCCAATCCATTCAGTTTGTTTTCGGAACGAAATTAATTGTCTAATGGGTGTTTAGATAGCATCTATTGATTACGTACCGCTGAATATCATAATTTTTTAGCCTTGTAGTCATTTTTGCCACGATTGTTGTACTAAACATCTGGAGTTCGTATGATAAAAGAGTATCAACCTTTAGAGTATGATACAAGAGATCCACGATAACTGCTGATTGAAGCCATAACTAAATTTAATGCCATAAACAATGAAGTATTTATTTCCTTTCAAATTTAAGCGGTTGCACCATGATAGATAAAGAATATACATACTTACGTAGTATGACGTAAAAGCCAATTAAAATATAAGTGATCTTGACATACTACGAACAATCTCACGAGGAAAAATAATGTGAAAGGGAGGCATAGAGACTATCTATTGCACAAAACTCAATCGAAGCGTGAGTCTTCTTGCCTAACATCCTGGTTGTGAAGCCGTTCATGGTAAATATGTAAACCATGAAATAGTACTAAACTTGTCTTATGACACTAAAAGAGCTTAATAATTTTCACAAATACATACCTACACTATATTCTGAAGTAAATTGCTGACAAGGAAACAATAGTTATGTTCGGCTCATGCAGATATTCATATATTGTTAAATTTCAAGCAAATATTCATTATATTAAGGTATTTGCTTTTTTCAATAAAAACACAAGTAGTTGACATGTGTATAATTGTGGTTACCATTGGAAATTTGTCATGTAATACACAACAAAGTGCCAAACCAATCTACCCAAAACATTAACTAAAAGTTTGCTATTCGTGTTGTTTTCTTTAGCAATGCAATAATGGTAAGGATTTGGCTGGTAAACATTTGTTTCATTTAATTATTCTTCAAATATTTTTACTGTTACACAAACAACTTATTCAAATGAAATCCTAAGCTCTAAATTGTGTGTTTGGATCTAAATTATGTTCATAACTGGTGTATGTTTGCTGGCTTACACAATTGTTGTAAGGATTGCTAAGGGTTGTAATAGTCGCACCCTGCCCCGGCCCCGGTTGTACGAGAAAAGCAAAACATCTTCTCTCCATTCACAGGAAAAAATATGTTAAACATATGTAATTCCCTTGTGTACGATCCATCTACCATCACAAGATACATCAATAACAAACCACGTGTCATCTGAAATTTCCATTCGAAAAGAAACTTTCAAAAGGAAAGCTCGGTACGATACCGCATCAATTCAAATCACCAAGCTTTCACACCGATTTCTCCAGATCTATTGAACCAATCACTGATAAATGACTTCCTTGTGCACCTGCATGGCACACATTCACCTTCCTGTTTGAATAGCCGAATGTCACTGCTTCAGAAACTGGTTCAGATTTTTCTATAAATCGCAATTTTCAACGTACCAACAGCTTCGGATGAATGATCGACCAATTTTATTCTGTGTATTCCGATAGATGAATGAACGTATACAGTTGCTCAGTGACTGGTGATGAAGTGAGGCGAGATTGGTGGCGACAATCTGCTTTCCGTATGTGTTTGGGGTCTGCCGTAGAGTCGTGACACAATTGGAATGAGGGAAAGATGGATTAAGTGCGGTAGTTGATGCTGACATCAGTTCCATAGTTCGCGCCGAGCTTTTTTCTCTCTCTCTCTCTCTCGACTGCGGTTTTTCCTTTCTGATGTAATTTCTTTTGTGACAAGCTTTTCGGATTGATATATGTCAGGAAGTGAAAACTTCCTAATGGATAAAACGGAATGTAAATTTTTGTCAGCATGTCAACTCATTGTTTGACCACACGAAGAGTATTTCTACATTTGGCTGCACTTTTTGTAATGATTGACGGATGGGAAACAGTCAGTCAGTGGTCAACTAGATTCTCTCTAGAGCAATCTTTTTGTTCTGGTGGAATGTTTAGAAAATAATTAACAGAAGTAATAAAGCAAATCAATGTAGGATTATTTTGTTTTGGAGTCATGCACTAATTGGGAATGTGTTTAAAACTTACCAAGTGGTCTTTAGGTTAATATTTGACCCAAATTAGCATATAATAGGTGATTGTACAGATCGTGGGTGGCTATACAATGTTCAATTGAGCGATCTACTGTATATTGTCGCAAATCGGTACTTGGAATTTTCTGTTGTATACCTGGCCACGGCCTTACAATCACGGAAGGAATGGAAGAAATGTTAGTTCAACTTCTACTAGTGAAGATACAAGGAACCCATACTACCTTCATAGATATCTCGGGAAGGGAAGTTAGTGAGAAAGGTAAATAATCTTCTTCTTCTTCTTCTATGGCTGTACATTCCAACTGGAACTTGGCCTGCTTTCAACTTAGTATTCTATTAGCATTTCCTCAGTTATTGATTGAAAGCTTCTTATGCCCGCCATTGCATGAGTGTGTATCTTGTGTGGCAAGTACAATGGATACACTATGCCCAGGGTGTCGAAAAAGTTTCCAACCCGAAAACATCCTAGACTGGACCGAGAATCGAACTCGCCGCCTCCAGATTGGCAATCCTACGCCTTTGCTCACAAGGCTATTTGAGACCCCAAAGGTAAATAATATGGAACTATATTCAACAACATAGAGCCTTTGGTGGCCTTTGTCAATAAAAATATATGCTGAAAAGTTATTAAATTATATTCATTTATTTACTTACGAACCGTCCCGGATCTTGTGAATGTTTCGCGTCAGAACCACAACAAACAGAACAGATGTTTCGCGAACAGAACCACAAACTCGGATTTTGCGAATGTTTAGAAATACATTTACTCACTCGACCGCGCGAACTATCTGCTCACTAGGCGAAACACTATAAAACAAGTATTGATTCATTTTTACTGTATCGCACATACAGAACAAAATCAGAAAATCAGAGATGCGCTTGGTGGTCATATGGCTACGGCTTCTGCCTCATACGCAGGAGGTCGTAGGTTAAATCCCAGGCTCGTTCCATTCCTCCTACTTTGTATCTTTTCATATATATGTATCTCTCATGTTCTAGCAATCGCTAGAACTGGAAATGGGCTTTCATACGTTTCCATCTTCTATCCCTATACATACAACTTGATTAGTTCTAGCAGGTAACTGTTAGAATTCGAAATGAGCAAAAAAGCTTGTTTCGGCATCCAATTAGAATTTACTCCACCCTTTCATTACTATCACATTGGCAACCAAGACGAACCTCTGCCATAAAACTTGACCTCCAGATTCCTATAAAACTCCGCAGGAGCTCGTGGCGAGTGCAGAGGTGTTCTCGGCTTGCAGTGGGCGAATGACTGCATCATCAATTCCTTCCCATCCCGATGACCGTGAGTACGTGGCCAGCGTCGTTATCGACCATCTAAAATACTAGAGATCTCTCGGACTGTGCACATTGAGGTTTGAGAGCAAATCACATGCTTCCATCCATTGGTTCCCTGTGCAATTGCAATAATTCTGGTCGATCACGGAGTAGCAACTACGAAATGCACGGTCAGCATGCTCATGCTAATGCTCATACAGAACAAAATCAGAAAATCAAACCGCGCGAACCATCTGCTTACTGAACAGAAACACAATAAAACAGGCACTGATACATTTTCAGCAGAAACACAATAAAACAGGCACTGATTAATTTTCATTTCGACCACTCAAAACCACGCGAACTGTCTGCTTACTGAGCAAAAACACGATAAAACAGATCATTAAGGATATTTATGGCTTTGTGCTGAGAAAAAAACGAAAGCAATTGGTCATTGTTATGAAAAGTTGTTCAAATTTTGCGTGACAAATAAAAAATCTTTAGGAAGGTCAAAACATAAAAACCGCCCTTCAGAATAAATAAGGTTGTCAATCCAAAAAATAACTTACCACATAAGGGTCATTTGTCTAGAGGATCTATACTAAAAAATACGCCAGAACAAAACTAGTTTAGTTCTCGATAAAACAGGGGGTGATCCCCATCTTCCCCTACCGCTTTGACTCAAATCCCGAACATGACTCATATTCCGAACACTGAATTATCATCAGTTTTCCGTAGTGCACTAGTAACCGCAGAATTGATCTATGGTATTGGACTAGTGAGTTGAGCAGGGCCTTCTACTCTGCAAAACCTCGTCCCACTTACAATAAAATGGTCCGCTATGCCTCTGGAGCTTTCGTTACTAGCCTTATAAACTCGGTTAAGGCCGAGGCGGGTACATTGCCTTTCGCACTGCTCGCTACACAGGCTACAGATTGGACGGCTGTAGCACTTACTCAACGAACATCTGATCGTCTCCTAGAACTAACGAATTTATCGCTTCCCGCAGCTGGTCAGCAAAATCGACTGAGCGATCGCGTGTGGCTTGCCCATAAACCGGTTGTTTTGAGGGAAGTGAAAAGAAACGTATGCGCTGGCGATCCTAGAGACGATATAGTAAGGGTCAGTTAGTCTACCCAAGGGTAGAAATTCACTTAGCTGCTATAACAAATTCTCAGGAAACTCGTTTTCCCACTTATGAGGTTATGATCTCACGATAGAGTCTTAAAGAATCACAAATTCAAGCAAGCAACTAATAATTCGTAGGATATTAAAATATTAATCAAATATTCTCGAGAGATGAATCCACGTTCTGAGCACATTAGTTTGTTGTCATCTGCTATGTCCTTTTTCTCACATTCGTCGTTCGAGTGACGGTGCCGGGTGACGTTTGCGGTATACCCTGGTTGTAAAAGCCGGATTGCCGGAGAGATATCGGCAGTGCTGTCAGATGCCACGACATCCTCCATCCCGTAACGGTTTATCTTCCGACTCTGTACCAAATCCTGACGAATTCGGCCGTTCTTTTCCATCTTAGTTCTTCGTCTTGCTGAACCACTTGGTCCTGTTGGCGATTGTCGGCAAATATTCATTAATCCATCGCCGCCAAAATTGATCCATGAGCTACCTATCCATGTGACGACACCGTTTGAGCTCAACAGGGTAAAGTGATTCAGTGTTAATGCTTCCTGGATAGGGCTTTCAAGGGGGATTGAAATTAATGGTCCAGAATTCACTTTAGATTCCGCCTCAGCAATAACCGTTAACAGAGTCCCATCGTCTGGTTTTTAATCGCTACATAAAGAACTTAAGGCAACATTGACCGACTTTACCAGAAGTTCCCAAGTCCCCTAAAATGTCCTTTTTGTGGAGTGTTTTATGGATCAATATGGCGACTACGTCCGGATAAGCTGATGCCTGCACAATGTGCCAGAGTTAGATTTCTGCTTTTATCTAGTTATCTTGTGTCAGATAACCGGTAACTAGCATTGGCTTCCCTTCTTTTGCGATAGAAATTCCCTACGTAACGGTAAACGTAAGCTGCTACTTTCAGCATCCATTTCCATTTGGGGAACCTGTCGAACTGATAAATATTCTTGAATTGTTGTTGTTGGTGTAGCATACAAGGCTGTATCTCTCCATCTGTCTCCAGCGACTTCATAGATTTTTCCCTGGCCATTCAGCCTCCGGTTGGTAGAGGAAATCGGGCCCTCGAAACCAACGAGTGGTGCAATCAGTACTAAGTCCCTTTCCCCCACTTGGTTGCCTCATCGGCCGGATTAAGCTGAGTAGGAACATATCTCCAATCCTTTGCTTCCAGCCTGTTCAAGATTTCCCCCACTCGAGATACTACAAATTACCGGTTGGTAACGAATGGTCTGCCGTAAGCTGAAAAAACTCAAAGGTGCAGCCCGATCAGGCTGTACGCAAAGGTGACGTAGGACTACGTAGCTATTCGAAATTGACGGTATTTGCCATAATAATTTGTGTCTCTTTATTAACATTGAGCAAAGCATTGATTGAGTTGCTCCCAGTTGGATGGACTTTGAGTCTCTAACCATAGAATTAACATGACTCATCGGCCGCTGAAGCCACTCGACTGGCTTTCAGTCGTGGACATCACAATCCTTACTTTGCCACGTACGTCTACATCGCGGGCAAAAACCAAACGTTGCAAATAAATATATTTGCGTTTGGTTTCACGCCACTTCTGATTCTGCTTATTTCTCCTTTATTTCGGCTATTTTTGAGGATGATGTCCTCCAAAAAGATCTTTATACAAAAGAAGGTTGATCCGACCAAAATGGCTCGCACGCACCGGAAAGTTGCTTTCTTGTATTCTATAAATTAAGCCCGTTAGCCCTGCCCCTTTGTGATCTGATATGGGTGTAAATATAATGTGCACTCATAACGATTAATGAAGGGGCGGGGCTAATGGAATGACTTCATTAGATATAAGAAAGCTGGTTTTCGGCGCGCGCGAGCCATTTTGATCGGGATTCCGCAGACAACGGACCGTTTGGAGAGTGACAAGTTCTAAGAATCCTATGAAATTTTGTCGAAAGATTCTGAATTGGGTATGAGATGTTGTTTATCTAAAATGCGTATTGTTGCGAGCAATAACAACAGAAATTTGACACAAGACGAAGGTTCTTCATATTATATAACATTATCTCTTGGCATCTGTCTGTCCGTTGCTGTGGATAGTTTCCACTGAGGTGGCGTCTTCATTGATTTCATACAAAAGCCACCATTTTATACAAAAGAAGGTTGATCCGACTATCCGAAATAATCTTTCTTCAAAGTACAAAACTCAATCGTAAATAGCGAATTTGATAGCGCGTCGGAGGGAGATGATGCAGTAAATTTGAATGGATGGAATCACTAACAGCAACCAAGCTACCACGCCAAACCCGATGCCACCGAAACAATCCATTTTCGCAATTAACTCTTTCTTTCCATAAAATGTTGGTCCTGAGAAGAACCATTTTTCATTTCCCAATGCGACTTTCCAATAACTAACTGCATCCAAACGCTTGCCGGCACCTTGCGTTGAAACTGTCCGACCGCCACTTGATGATTTTTCGCTAAGCCTCCAAAATTTGGAATAAATTTTCCGCATTGCCACTGCCACCCACGCCTTCGTGCTGCTGTGTCCGCTCCGCTGCATCGAATGTCGAACCGCTCTTTGTGGAATCCCGATCAAAATGGCTCGCGCGCTGATAAGCAGCTTTCTTGTATTTAATTAATTAGGCCCGTTAGCCCCGCCCCTTTGTGATCTGATTTGGGTGTAAATAAAATGTGCACTCATAACGATTAATGAAGGGAATTAATTAATGGAATTACTTCATTAGATATAAGAAAGCTGGTTTTCAGCGCGCGCGAGCTATTTTGATGGGGATTCCGCAGACAATGTCGGAGAATGTTATTTGCCACTGCCTTGCAAGCGGGAAAAAATGTAACAAAAATAAATAAGAGATTTCAAAAACATAGGTTTTACGAAAAACAAATCAAAACAAGGGTTTTTCACTTTTTTTCCAAGCAATTTTGTGAAAAATCGAAAAACCAAATATACAAGAAAGGCAAAGTATTTTTCACACTAATCACGCCATAATCTAACCCATGAGATTAAAAATAATTATTTCCAATGGGAAAAAGTATATCTTTGTCGTCATTTTTCAACGAATTATAACTGCAAATCCATCTTCCACTCGAAACTTACGATCTGTTCATAAAAAAACCGTTCTAAAATTGACATTTCAATTTTTATGGCTCAAATTCATCTTGGGGATTACTTGGTAGCAGTGGCGTAACCAGAAAATTGGTCTGGGGAGGGTTTTCCTAACTTTTTTTTTTCGAAAAAAAATTCTTCTAAAAATTTTGTGTTTGGGGGGGGGGGGGGGGGTTTTATGCCCAAAACCACCCCCGTGGCTACGCCACTGCTTGGTAGTAAATATAGTCACTACATGGGAAATAATAAGTAGAGCTCTTGCTAATAAACAGCAAAGCATATAATTCGTTGATGGCAATATAGTTGCCACTGCCTTATAAATGATTAATCCGTCTTTGCGAGATCCCGATCAAAATGGGGCGCGTGCCGGAAAGCAGCTTTCTTGTATTCAATGAATCAAGCCCGTAAATTTGAATGGATGCAATCACTAACAGAAACCAAGCTTCCACGCCAAACGCCGATGCCACCGAAATAGTCCATTTTCGCAATTAAACATTTCTGTTCAGAAAATGCTAGTCCTGTGAAGAACCAATTTTCTTTCCCCAATGCGCTTTCCCAATAATGTAATAAAAACATCGCCACTGGCGGCACGGGATCGCAACAGTGCTATTTTTATAGTCAACCCTTTCTGCATATAAAATGCTGATTCATTCTGCAGCAACACACCGACACACCAACACACCAATGCGATGGATTTCCGTTGAAAATGTTACCAGCGATGCTGTGTCCGCTCCGCTGCGATCGCTTTAATGCGTCCGCTCTGCGTGAAATCTTGTTCAAACTGAGGAATAGATCCAAACCCGCAAGTGATTGATTTTTTATGTCTGTGCTAGTGATGCATGTACGTGATTGGTTGGTTTACCTATTTGTAAACTTTTTATCAATTTTTGATAATGAATAGTTTAAAATCAGTATTTTCATATAAAAACAAAGAAGCGTCACTCATCCTTGATCGAATGGTCCAAAAAATTGAAAATCCTTTGAGAAACGGCTGAGATATTAAAGTTTAAAGTCTATCATATTTTCGTGACGGTCCCTGATTTTCCCAATCGTAAAGTGTACCCCAATATAGAAAAGACAGACGTAGTCCTACGCCATTCTACAACATACATGCTTTCAATTTTTCTGTTAAAGAGTACGATGAGTACTACTCGTTAACACCATTTTTGGAAAATGGCGTATACATCACTTTACCAGATTACGGTAGTGGTACTCCATCACTGCCTTGACAAGCCTGGCCCCTAGAAGTGCCCCCATCATATCAGTTGCAGGCGTGGTACTGATAATGTTTTAGACGGTTCTACTTTCGCCTTTGCCTCGCTCGCACCCGTAAAAACTTGTAGTTTCACCATTCCGACCTTCTTGGAGGAAAATTTTGGAAAGTAAGCCCGATCAAATTTCATTTGACTTACCTTCTTGAACAACTTTGCCCATCGCAACCAGCGCTCACGTACAGCTTCTGCTTCCTTGTCCCATTTGGTTTGATCGCGACATGTGTCCTGGATCGTAATATGTGAAAGAATACCTTGCGAGTCAACTATATTCATGACACAGCTTAATACGTTTCTCTTTGTGCCGTCCAGCTGAAGCTCCTCGAAAAAAGCAAGGACGTCTTCATCCGGTAACCACAAAAGGTAGAACTCATTCTACTTCAACTTCTGCTTCGAAGAAGAAGAAGAAAAAGAAGTTCATTGGAGTTTAAATGCCAGTTTCTGATCTAGAATCCTTCCCTTGCGTGCACTTTTTTCACCTCCAGTGCTACCTTGGTTGCTTCCTCTACCGTATCGAAACTATCGAGATCGACATTGACATAGTGCTTTTCTATTATTGACTGCGGACCCTCTGGGAACTCTGCCTCATGCTCATGGGCATTGAGGTTCTTAATGTGCTATGCTTGACATGTTGAGCAAGTAGCCCCAAAACATCCTATTTACTTCCATCACAAATGTCTTAACAGCTTGCGACGGGTGGTCACCATAAAGTAATCGTTAATTGTGAATGTATTGTTGGCGAATTCTGAATTGATGAAACATTTCTTTCCGCAAACGGCTAGTGGTCTCTCCCGAAATGTGCTCAGCACCGAAGCGAGCTGGGTTATCAAATCTGGTCCCTTTAGCAGCATGCTACTTAACAAGATACCTCCGACTTTCGCCGCGGCATCCCAGACAAGCCTTATTTTCCATGGCTTCTTTGGGTTTCTTGGGTTTCGGCGTGGGTCAATAGACTCTTCCTTCTGCTGCGTTACATCGACTCGTTGATCTGCCGCTGTAGGGGAAGGAGGGGCAATATGCCCTAGCTAAGCATAGACTGCTTTTATGCCTTAGCTATAACGATTTTCATGGGTGTTTCTACCTCACGCAACAGTTAAACAATATAGCTAGCTGCCATTTTAAAATTAGAAAAAATCTCAATCATATTGATAATATTCACATTTCAAAAAAGTGGTGATATTTCGTTTTGGGGCCTCTTCCCCTACACTGTTTTTCAGCTCAGGGTCTTTGTTCATCCGCCTTTCAAAGCATTCTAGGCGACGCATTGCTATAGGATAACTGTTATCGTGCCGCCACAATAGACCAGTCTCAAAAATGTTCGAAACACACGATTACGACGTTGCCAGGCTTGATTTGACATACTCGTGCAGAGCGTTGATCGTCTTCTTAGGGGTCTTCGTCGATTGTCCAAGGTCCATACAAATTTTTAAAATTTTATATATGTGGGGAAGGGATCATCTATAACTGTCCAAACTGATCCACGTGGAATATGGACAGCCTGCTTTGAAATTTGGCCTTCTAGTCACGTTAGCTGAGCAACTCCTCGTCGTGTTGAACCTGAGCTCGGTTAAAAAATGGAATTCATCTCTTGACTTTTCTTCCTGTACTTACGGCTGTAGTTTTTGGTTGTGCCGCTTTGTTGTGGGAAAAAAGTAGTTGAAAATTGTGTTATTGGCCTACGACTTGAAGCAATTTGTCGTGTACAACTCCTCTTGAAAGGCAATCCATTATCGCTCTTAATGGTTTGTGGGAATTGGTAATCCATCCCTGTCGAACACATCATCTAGGATTGCTTTTGTGTGCTCCTAGTGATGAACAACGCCCTTCTGGTACCATCACGAAGTCGGCTCATACAGAAGGCTTATTCGCTCCTGGACCGATGTCCTTGTTCAATTATCAGTCGAACAGTTTTCATCGTTTTTCTTTCGATTCACTTCAGATGACTGTAATTTTCGGTACCGTTTACTTGAGTCACGCAAACCACTCCATGAGGTTTATGTGAGTCTCTTCCCTGACATCTATGAAACGCTCGTAAGACTCGCTCATCACTTCTATCTCATCTCCCACGAAGGGCGCAGACGTTATTTTTAACATCCATTTTCTGTAATCAGACATTAACTTTTCGTTATAGCTACCAAAGGGTCGTACACTTATTACGTAAGCAATTTTTCTGGATTAGGTTTCAGGCTAAGTACCAGGTCTGTCTCACATTTTGTACACACCTTCATACTTACACATACGTACGCACATACAGACATTACCACAATTCGCTGAGCTGAGTGGTGGTGTTATATTATGGGTCTCCGACCCTACAACCAAAAGTTTGGTTTCAGAGCTATTCTATAGCCTTTCCGTAGATTTAGTTTACGTGAAAAGACAAAAACAGCACATGAAATTAATTCGCCTCCGACTTGACAATTCCATGCTACGTTTTTGAAACAGTTTTTAAATCAATAATAAAATGCTACCGCGGAGTACATGTTCAACAGCCGTCGCATTTTGAACAAACAAGAATAAATCATTGCCACTTTTGTCAAACATCGGTCCATTACTAAGCCCATGTTGCCACTTGCTCTAAGTGCACTCGACAGCGCATCAAACGAGTTATAAAATATTAATAATGTCCCCCAGCAAAAGCCTCCATTCAATTAATAAGTTTATGGCGCACTTCCACCCTACCTGATGGTCCGGATTTCCACATTTATTGGTACTCATCACCGTGACGGTCGGCGATGCGTAGTGAAAAAGGCGAACCCTCATGACCCTTTACCCCCATCATCCCACTCGGAAACGTGGGAAAGCAAAATATGTTTGTCCTGTGTTATAGGTTTTTTACACCTGCTTGTGGGGCAGCAGTACATAATTTCATTATCCTCCTACTACCCTCACGCCATCATCATCGTTACCATGAACGGGACAAAAGGCTCTCAATTTGCAGACAGACCACAAACTGTAGGGCATCATCAACTGTCGGAAACTTCCCGGCAATGCCGTACCGTTTTATGTTACGATGGAGCCTTTTTGTGTTCGACCGGAATAGAACAGAGCGGAATCCATCTGATACAGCGTTCATAATTTATATATTTGCATAATTTCCATTCATGTTAAACGAACAAATATTTGTTACCAGGCGCTGTGAATTACTGGATGTCCATCTCTCTCTGGACCACCAGAGACTAACAGTCAGTGGCTTCGTACGCAACGCTTGTAGCCATAAAATACGCCCTGATTAAATCTCTGAAAAAACAGCTATTGTGAACAGGTTGTCGAGAAGTAATGATAATATCATCTATGATACCGTGGGAAGCCTGACAGTGGTTATTTTTAATGATCTTGTTACACCCTTGGAGGCTGGATCCTATGGTGTTTCATTTTGTTGGAATTAATGTTACATCATTACATTCTACACTTTCGACGTATTCCACAGTTGCACAGAATTGACCATTGTTGATTTAAAAATAACCTGCGCTTTTGGTGCGAAGTTTCAATGAAATTAATCTATAAGTTTCCAAAATATAAATAAAATAAATAAATATTTGTAACATGGTATCATTAACGGTTTTAGGTTTTATAAAATAATCGCATAGACTCATGTAACTGTTATTAATTAGAAGCTTCTTGTGCTATGAAAACTTTGCTGACTGTTATAGTGGCACCGTCGTAGTGCGTGGATGATAATGGATCAGAGGGGTGTGATTGAATCAGTTTCTCCCTGTTAACTCAATGTCGCTCCCGATGGTTTACTTTTATTGTAAGAACCCAGGACTGTTCCGAATAGCGTACAATGTGTTTCCCTGTTCTCCTGTGAGTCAATATTTTTACTCGCAGTTCTGTTCCGGATAGAAGCAATAATGTAGGCCTTTTCATGCCACGGGCCAATTTTCAGAATTACAACCTGCGTGCGGGTCATATTTTTAAATTTTTCATTTTTTCCAGCATGGTCAAAACATCTTTAGAGAAAAATTTCACACTGTTTTATTGCGTTCAATAAATCTTTTTATGTTTCTTTTCTTTTTTTTACGTAACAGATCCTTTAGTTCAAATTTGGATTAGGAACATGGAGTTATTGGTTACTCTCCAATACTCGATACCTATTGATTTCGCATACGATGACTGAAGTTCGGAAGCAAGATTTCGTCAGATAATGAGGAGAAGATAGACAATTATTGTTTTACTGCTTTCATTGATGAAAAGAACTGATCTCACAGATATGTGCCTCCGAGAAGAGAAAAAATCTATTAGAAATGTTTCTTTCTTAAATTTAGGAGATCAAAAATCTGTATTGGAAACATTTCACATACATTATTCATATCAGTAAACGATGATAAGAATATAAGATACAGAGTATTCAGAGTTTGTTCGTTGATAAATGTTCAATGTTACATGTCTCTCTATTTGTTGACATTACCTACCCTACTGGGCCATTGCTGCATCGTTGCGTGTTAGTATTAAGAGCTTCCACAGCTATCAACAGTGATGTTTTGAGCTACCATTTTTGCAATTGTTTATCATGAGGCTAAACAATGGTTCTCTTATGTTTATGAAAGTCAAGTCACAATTCGACTGGGAATCTAACCCAATCACCTTCAGCTTGGTACTATTTTGTAGCTGCGCATCTCACCGCTGCTAGTGAGGCTAAGGAATGCCTGTTGGTACTTATTCTATTTGAACAGCAGCAATAAAGAGATGGCGTCTATAATTAAAAATTTATTTTATTTACTACATGAATACTAAACTAATTACGTAGGCTTTTCCTAAGATATGAACCTCCATTCTAAACACATATGCTTATTAATCAGGTTTTGCCATAGTTAGTATTTATGCAATATATTAATAGAAACAATAAGTTCCTGCAATATTATAACTAGAAGATGTAATGTCAGTATATGAAAGAAGCTTTCTTTTTATCTGATTCTTGGTGAAAGAGTTCCATTCTGAAGTAATCAAATCAAGAATCCAAATTGGTTTCCATCACATATCATGATATGCTTCAGTAAATCTCAAGATCCAACCCGCTATCATTGGAAGGCATCATTCTTCGTAAGCGCTTGATTTAGCACGCGTGCCTCAAACTCAGCATTCAGTGATAATCACGTCGCTTGATGGCAGCATGTACTGCAATATATAAACAGCTCTTATCCCATCTCCAAGCTTAAAAGATTCTTCCACAACATTACTCCACGGCTATGCGGCCGTGGTGAATTATAAGCCAATATAAAGCAGCTCGTATTTGAATGTCACAGATTATAGCACGCTTCTCGCAGCTCTTACTCTGCCTCGGAAGAAAAGTTTCACTTTCTCAATATCCCCACAACATGGTTTCACGCCCAACCAAACGGACATATGAGACGATGTTCATGCGGATTTTCATACATGGAACCATGAAGCATAGGTGCATGAGTCGAAATCGTTTCGAATATTCTATTCAACCTTATAGTGAGAAGGAATATTGTTCCCGGAAGTAGGCAGTTAACGTAGACGTCTCTTGTAAGCGCCATTTGACACTCATCCACCTGCTACTGAGAACATATTTAGATGTATGTTAAAGAAGCGAAGGGATCCACTTCTAGTCACACTTGGAACGAGAATGTTTATATACTGCCTAAGGAGTGTCATTCAGAAGTCTGTTTCCATCGTATCCGACTTGTGTGATACGGTTTCCCTGCACAGAAGTGTCCACATGCTCCGAGCTGCATCGTTCCACACCTACCTATATGAATTGGGCACAGGAGAAAATATTGAACTGGGAATCGAAGAAATCGAGTGGGCCCAGCCATAGCCAATATCTGTGTCAATTCTGGTGTTGCCACGTATGTAAATTGATTCTCGAAATGTCTATAAATCTAAATGTTCCTCTTATTTAGACCTTCTCCAACACTGGAACTGTGATACTTTTTCAACTTGGTTTTTATTTTATTGAAATACATATTTCCATAGTTTTGGATTCAAGGCTTAACGGTGTAAAAAATGTTTGATTTATCAAAATGTTCCTAGGGCTTTGGAGATATTTCATTATATAGATTTACCTTATCTCACTTTGAATTGTAATGAAAAGAATAGTTCTAATAAATGTTTTTTTTTTAATACAAAACACGATAACGATATTAGTTTCTAATACAGATTATCAACGACCTAAAGAGATTAGGTATAAACCTATTTTCGAACTCGCCATCTCCAGATTGGCATCATAGCTCATCAGGTTAACTGGAGACTCGCAATACGGAAGGTAGTAAAATGCAATATCAAAACTGCCATAGGATGATATGTCTGTGGCATATAACAGTGGAGAATGGGATCAGAAAGTAGAATTTTCCGACTTGATTCCACTGAACACAATTTTATTCTTCAACTAGATTGGGTTGAGTTAAGAATGCAATATACAATACAAGAGCTATACGGCATTAAAAGCATTTTCAAACATCATTAAATCATAGATAGATATCTTAGTGATTGATGTATTGTCCTTTGATTGGGGAGTCAACGGATTTGTCATAGAGATTTCCTCCATGATAAATCTCTAGCAATAAATGGTTGAAGGCATGTTTCATTAATGCTCAGAAGCTACGGATGCCGGATGCGTATGTATTCTTTCCTTCCGCAAAACACTTTGTGAAAACATTGAGGAATATTATCACGAGCATTTACGCATGTGTTTTTTTATGTTGTATATTTCATTTTATGAGTTCGAATGCTGTGGTTAATTTGATGGATGCCATTGCTGTGTGCCTCACGAGATCCAAAAAAAAAATTATATAAATGTTTGACAACTAATGAAAATTGTAGATGACTATCTACAAAACGCTTATTAGACCGGTAGTTCTCTACGGACACGAGACCTGGACGATGATCGTGGAGGACCAACGCGCACTTGGAGTTATTGAATGGAAAGTGCTGCGTACCATCTATAGTGGGGTGCCGATGGAGGACGGTACGTGAATGAAAATGGATTGTGAGTGACTCGACTATGCGTTCAATTTGGGAATCTCGGGCTCATTAAGTAGCCGCTAAGTTGCGAAGGCCGACGGAGGTCCTTTTGTAGCTTAGTTGGTTAAAGCACCAGTCCAATCTAGCTTACTGACGGTCGTGAGTACGAGTCCCATCGAAGGGAAAGTGGTTACCTCCAATACTCCAATTTTAATCTTTAATCATAGATTTGAATGATTTAATCATAACAAATTTATTCATTACTATGTCTGAAACTCGATTATGCATATGCACAACATGTGATAGATTTAGTTCGGAAAAGGTATTGGAGGGTGACCGCTCCCTTCGGTGGGGTTTGCTCCCACGAAACCAGTACGCTAGACAGGGGAAAGCACCTAAATACTCTCTAAATTTAATCATTCATTGGAAGCTTTATTCATTAACGCTCTGATGTACATATTCACATTTGAGTTTTCAGAACATTGTAAATTAATGTCCAAGTCGGGTGGTTCAACATAGGCAACATAGGTGTTACAACCCCTCGGTGTTGCACCGCTCCAAAGTCTATAACTCGTGCCCCTTGTGATGGTTAAACGTGCGCTCATGACGAAGTGTAGATGTAGATAGACGGTATAGGAGAGATCGTATTGTGGCGGCATATGGACAACAGAGAGAATGCCAGATGTCAGGGAAAGCGAAAGTTTGATGAAGTATAACATTCGCACTCGTGTCGTGAAATTAAAACTAAATTGATAATCAAAAGTGTATAATTCGAACTCAAATATGTCTACCTAATAACACAAGTGAACATACGTGCAGTTGATACTACGGAGAAACTTAACCGCAATCGATTCGTTCGTATCCCATTCTGAACTACAGACCTCGCAGCGCTCGGTGATCAATTAAAATAGATTTCAGCCAGAACTACAAGTAAGGCGGGTGCAGAGTGACTAAACATTTTTTAATAATTTTTTGCTTCAACTTTCATAACACGAGAACTCGCGTGTTGTGAAAAGTACAACAGTCTTAAAAATCGTTATAATGAAGCCAATTAAAATGATATCAACGTGATTTTTTCGGGAAAATAATAAAGGGAATATATACTTTCATTAAGGACATTTTTAAGGTTCTCTAGATCTTCTGCTGGTCCTCCGGAAGATCCGGAACCAACGGAACCCCGGTGAAAATAGTTCATCTTCTTAATAAATGACGCAATGTTTCTTATAAGAATTCTAAAAACTCTAGAAACTCCGAAAAAAAACTCAAATCCATCTATAATCCCATGCGGCCCTATGAGTCAAGAAAAAAATTGATTTAGAATTCTCCCACTGAGCGGCGCTAGTGTATATGAAAATACCAGTTTGGTTCGATATCTCGGGATCTGTGGGAATGAATTATTGGCAGTGGCTGATTTTCTACTCGCCGCTTCCACATCCAGGCGCTATCGTATATGCGCAAATAGCCAGCATGAGTTAACCGCCAGAAATTTGTATGGCGAAAGACATCTAACGCGGGTTTTCTTAAAATTAGGAACTTTTTATGCAAAACTATTTGGTACCGGTTATGTAGGAAGGTGTCCGCTACTACGCCTACCAAATATTTTTTTGATGAAGGTGCTTAATTTTGAGAAATCTAACCTTAGATGCCTTTCGCCATACTGATTTCAGAAAGTTAACTCCTAATGTGCCGCTGTAATTACGCTCAAAGCAGGCGATTCATTAGAAAGTTGCCGTCTTCTACAAAGTTGTTCGCGGATTGGAAACCAATATGTTGAGAAACTATTTAGTTCAGAATTCAGCCGTAAGGCGGCGCTAGTGTATATGAGTTATTAGTTTGGTTAGATATCTCGGGATCTGAGGGAATTAGAAAGTTGCCGTCTTCTACAAAGTTATTCGAGGATTGGAAACCAATATGTTGAGAAACTGTTTAGTTCTGAATTCAGCCGTAAGGCGGCGCTAGTGTATATGAGTTATAAGTTTGGTTAGATATCTCGAGATCTATGGGAATTAGAAAGTTGCCGTCTTCTACAAAGTTGTTCGAGGATTGGAAACCAATATGTTGAGAAACTGTTTAGTTCAGAATTCAGCCGTAAGGCGGTGCTAGTGTATATGAGATATTAGTTTGGTTAGATATCTCGGGAGCTGTGGGAATTAGAAAGTTGCTGTCTTCTACAAAGTTGTTCGAGGATTGGAAACCAATATGTTGAGAAACTGTTTAGTTCAGAATTCAGCCGTAAGGCGGCGCTACTGTATATGAGTCATTAGTTTGGTTCGATATCTCGGGATCTGAGGGAATTAGAAAGTTGCCGTCTTCTACAAAGTGGTTCGCGGATTGGAAACCAATATGTTGAGAAACTGTTTAGTTCAGAATTCAGCCGTAAGGCGGCGCTAGTGTATATGAGTTATTAGTTTGGTTAGATATCTCGGGATCTGTGGGAATTAGAAAGTTGCCGTCTTCTACAAAGTTGTTCGAGGATTGGAAACCAATATGTTGAGAAACTGAATAATTTAGAATTCATCCGCAAGGAGGCGCTACTGTATATGAGAGATCAGTTTGGTTTGATATCTCGGGATCTATTGGTTTTGGAAAGTTGCTATCTTCTATAAAGTTGTTCGAGCATTGGAAACCAATATGTTAAGAAACTGTTTAGTTCAGAATTAAGCCATAAGGTGAGGTGACGCTACTGTATGTGAGAGATCAGTTTAGTTCGATATTTCAGGATCTGTGTAATTTAGAAAATTGCCGTCTTCTACAAAATTGTTCGAGGACTGGAGACCAATATGTTGAAAAACTGAATAATTCAAAATTCATCCGCAATGAGGTGCTACTGCATATGAGATATCAGTTCTTCGAATCTTGGAATCTGGGGGATTCAGAAAACTGCCGTCTTCTACAAAGTTGTCCGGGGATTGGAAACTAACATGTATGTTGAAATATTGTGAAGTTAAAAATGCATCCGTAGAGTAGTGATAGTAAATGTGAGACCACCAGTTTGAATATATAACCCTGGATCTGTGATATTAGAGAGTGGCCGTCTTCTTCACAGCTGTTCGAGGATAAAAACCATTATTCTGAAGAACTGTTTAGTTTGGATTACATCCGCTGGGTGGTGATATATGGATCAACCAGTTTTGTTAGATATCGCAGGATATGTGGGATTTGAAAGTGCCGTCATTTACAGTTATTTGGGATTTGAAAACCAATGTGTTCAGAAAAGTGTGCTATATATAACTACCGTTTCTGCCTCATACACAGGAGGCCTTGGGTTCGATCTCAGGCCCATTTCATTCGCCTACTTTGTATCTTTTGTATATTTCTCATGTTACAGTATTCGCTAGAACAGGAAATGGATTTCCGTATCGTTTCCATTTCAATCCTGTACCTTCAACTTGACTAGTCTAACAGACACTGATTAAATTTGAAATGCAGAAAAAACTTGTAAGAAACCCATTAGAATTCCGTCATTTCCGTTTTTTTTTTGTTGAATAAGACCTTTAACAGCATTCAATGTATGTTGGGATTGGCCACTCGTTATTATTAGCGAAATTATTATCAAGAAACTGATCATGCTAGCTAGGATTCACATAGATTTACAATACATCGACTTTATTTATAATTTAAAAATCCCTTTAAAAAAAAGTTAAAAAAACTTAGACTTAGGTTGTGATTTGGTATTCAATATCTCTCGAATACCTGATGTAGTTATTATCATCATTGATTATGATTATGATAGAATTCATCATTCATTTGTTTGCGTAGTACATATATTTTTGGGCCATTATTATACTTTTGGAGAAGGTGGAAAACTCTACACAATATTGTATGGTAAAAAGCATTGATTAACTTCCTGGTCATCATCAGAAATGGTTTAGAAGAAAATCGTTGATTTAGGACAAACTGTACAAAACGACCATTCACGGACGTTTCAGATTTGCGGAAAGGCCGTCTAGTAGCCACCTGCGGTCGTGGCAGAGTAAGAACTGTGAATTAACACTAAGACCACCATCAAAAATGTCTTAGAAAAAAATTGCACTGCTCTAGGACGGACCATCCAAATGACCATTTTACGTATGTTCTAAATTATTCGGAAAGCCGTCTGGTGGCCACCTGCAGTCATAGCTGATTAGGACTTTGAAATATCTCCAAGATCACCGTCAGAAATGGTTGGCGCTGCTCTAGGAAAAACTTTCCAAAATCATCATTTCTACGGTCGTTCCAGATTATCCCAAACGCCATCTGGGGGTCACCTGCGGTCATAGCAGAGTAATGACTGAGAATTTCCTCCAAAATCACCGTCAGAAATGGTTTAGAAAAATTGCGCTGCTTTAGGATGAACTTCACAAAATGACAATTTTTACGGATGTTCCGGATTTTCCACTGCGGATGGCCACTGCGGTCGGGGCAGAGTAGGAGCTGTGTATTAACTCGAACATCACCGTCAGAAATGGTTTACAAAAAATTGCGCTGCTCTAGGATAAACTTTTCAAAACTACCATTTCTACCGACGTTCCGGATTATCCGGAAAGCCGTCTGGTGGCCACCTACGGCCATAGGTGAGTGACAACTGCGAGAATTAACTCCAAGGTTATTGTCAAAAATGGTTTAGAAAAAAATGCGCTGCTCTAGGACAAACTTTCCAAAATGACAATTTTTACGGACGTTCCGGATTATAAGGAAGGCCGTCTGGTGGCCACCTACGGTTATAGCAGAGTAAGAACTGTGGAATATCTCCAAAATCACCATCAGAAATTGTTTAGAAAAAAATGGGCTGATCTAAGACGAATTTCACAAAATGACCATTTTTACGGACGTTCCGGATTTTCCGGAAGGCAGCCTGGAGGCCACATGCGGTCATAGCATTGTGAGGAATGTGTTTTAGCTCAAACATCCTCATCAGAAATGGTTTTGAAAAAATGCGCGGCTCTCAGACGAACTTTCCAGAATGACCATTTTTACGGACGTTCCGGATTATCCGAAAGGCCGCCTGGTGGCCACCTACGGTCATAGGTGAATGAGAACTGCGAATTAACTTCAAGGTTAATATCAGAAATCAGAAAATCGCGTTACTTTAGGATGAATTGTTAAAGAAATAAATAAATAATTCATTACTGGTCACTTTTCCCTGTTCACCTGAGCCTTTTATTTAGCTTTAGTTACCCGAGCCTTCTATCGAATCACTTTCATTATCTTTCCAATTAATGAAGAACTCATTTTTTGAGGAATACTTGGAGGTTTGGTGCAAATTGATCAACTGACTAAAAGATATCTCATTTTTACTCAAAGTGTTGTACTTTTTACAACGGTGCGAGTCCTGGAAGGTTAACAAGCAAAAAATAGTCTATTTTCAATCATATTGAAGGGAATAACTAAGAAATCTTAAACCCTTTCATTATCGACACATTTACGGGTACTCTATTCAAAAATAACAAAGGTATTTGTCTTGAGCTGTAGCTTCAAAGGATGGACGGTTACTAAATTATTAAATAATTAAAAGTTCAATACGAAGAAAGATAAAACAATGTGAAGGCTAGATTTTACGAAAACTTTGGCATTAGAGTGGACCTGGTGTGTACTGGAAATGTGTGTACAAAAGCTTTCTCTAATTTTACACGTTTACACAATTCATTGGAAAATGATGAGGAATTAAATGTGAGATTCCATAATATTTTGATAGCTATAAATGTCCAGATTGATGTTTATTACAAAAGTACATACGAACTGTATCTTTATTTGTACAGATGGTATAAAATTCCGTCCCCTGTTCATATAGTTCTGGCTCATGCTGCTGAAATAATTATTTACTCACCTGCACCTTTAGATACACTGAAGAAGCATAGCATAGCATAGTTACGGTGTAATTCGTAGATTGGACACTACACAGCAAAAAAAATATTAATATGCCGCGACGTAACTTCTCGAGACGTACCTAATATTTCTATGTAAAACCAGATTTTACGTAATTTTACGTCAAATTGATCTATATATACATCGCGCAACGTAAAATGTAGTTAGTGAAAATGTTTCTATGTCTGCGCCAGTCTAGCGTAATATAACTTGTTTACTTACAAAATATTACATTAAAAAGTGATATATTGTGTAAAGTATATGTAATATTACGTAGCCGAATCAGAACTGTCAGTCAATCAAGCGATAAGTTCTTGCTTCGAATTGTTTGTATTTCGTCTCCCGGAAGCAAAAAATATGTTTTGGCAGAAGAGATTTTTTAGAGGATTATTTCTCACGAACACTCGATCCACAATATCAGCAAGGCATCAGAATTCATCCGGTACAGAAGGAATCCACCAGGTAAGATAATCTTCGATGCACGGAAGCTCAAAAAAAAAATTCAATCTGTTATTTTCAAGATGTGGTTCAATTTTCGTTACAGGACAATGAACCGGCAGAATTATGCTTTTGCTCATTTGTCGATCCCAGTTCCAAGGAAGGAAGCGGAATGAAACCAAACTACAGTGTAGGAAACGTACCCTGTACGGGTAAACAGATCCAATGAGGCAGAGGAAACGAAGGTTGACAACCAGCAACAACATCTTCAAAGCAGGAAAATAATTCGAACCGATCTGGAACCAATGTACTGGGTATGTACTATGCGAAATCTCAGCAGTTGTTCCGACAGTAAAGGAGCTTAGTTTGTACCTACGTGTTGTAAACGCTTGGCCGATATTTTCCAAACGAATAAAAATATTGTGATGTTTACCTATTTCAAGTGAAGTGCTCCGCCGGACCCGCATATGAGAAGCAGACGAAATTAAAGTTTTCCGTCAATTAAAAAAACATACGAACTGAAAATTTGGTGGCCCTCATTAGAATAGCGGAAAGATGTGCGGCTATAAAACAAGACCAGGACGGCTGGGTTCGATTTCCTGACATTAATTGTATCGACTTCCCTGGGCATAAAATATCATCATTTCAACCTTATGATATACGAATGCAAAAAATGGTAACTTGGCTTAGAAAACTCGCTGTTTATTACTGTGAAAGTGCTTAATGAACAATGTACGTACTGAATGTACGCCAATAAATAGAAGAAGAGGCGAAATAAAAATTTAAAATCTAAAATTAATAAGAGTAAATTTAAATTTGAATGGAAATTTAATATTTTCAATAAAAACCTAAAAATAAAAAAAATTGCAAATTTTCAGTTTTAAATTTCAAAGATCGAATAAATAAAGATCAAATACAATAATTAAAGGAAATAAACACAAAACAATAAAAATATAAAACATTGAAATATAAGAATTTTAAAAATAAATTTTAATTCCTAGATTTTAAAATTTTATATAATTCTGGGATCTTCTTCTACTTCTATGGCTTTACGTTCCAACTGGAACTTGGCCTGTTTTTCAACTTACTACAAAATTAAATACAAATATATACAAAATTAAATAATCGATTGATTTCAAAATTTTAAAATTTCAAATTTTAAATTTTAAATTTTTTCAAATTAATGGATTTAAATTTAAAATTTATAAATTTAAGAGTTTAAAAATTACAAATAATATTGATATTTTAAAAATTTTATTAAAAATTTAAAAGTTTCAAAATTTACATTTCAGAAAAATTTAAAATTTTAAAATTAACAAATTTTAAAAGTTTTAAACTTTTAAATTTTAAAAATTTAAGATTTAAGAATTTAAGACTATCAAATTTTAAAGATTTAAAAATTCAATTTTTTTTCTTTAATTGTGTCAATCAAACATTTTGAAAAAGACCTGTGCGCCGCCGTGCCACGCCACCATCGTTGATTTTTTTATGCCGTAGACAAAAATGAATCAGCACACCACCGTATAGAAATTGACCACGCCGTCGAATACTTTTCACCACGCAAATGACTATTGGAGAATTAATAAAGCAGTTGACTGACTTAGATTCTTTCCAGAGAAATTTCCGGAAGAGTTTTTGAGTTCCTCTAGGATTTCCTCCCGAAGTTCTTCTAGGACTTCCTCTGGAAGTTCCTCCGGAAATTCCTCCAGAAATTCCTCCGGAAGTTCCTCCAGGAATTACTCAGGAATTTCCTCAAGGAGTCCCTCCGAAAGTTCCTCTAGAAATTCTTCCGTAAATTCCTCTAGGAATTCCTCCGGAAGTTCCTCTAGGAATTCCTCCGGAAGTTCCTCTATGAATTCCTCCGGAAGTTCCTCTATGAATTCCTCCGAAAGTTCCTTCAGGAATTCCTCCGGAAGTTCCTCTATGAATTCCTTCGGAAGCTCCTCAAGGAATTCCTACGGAAGTTCCTCACGGAATTCCTCCGGAAGTTCCTCAAGGAATTCCTCCGGAAGCTCTTCAAGGAATTCCTCCGGAAGTTCCTCAAGGAATTCCTCCGGAAGTTCCTCAAGGAATTCCTCCGGAAGTTCCTCAAGGAATTCCTCCGGAAGTTCCTCAAGGAATTCCTCCGGAAGTTCCTCAAGGAATTCCTCCGGAAGTTCCTCAAGGAATTCCTCCGGAAGTTCCTCTAGGAATTCCTCCGGAAGTTCCTCTAGGAATTCCTCCGTAAGTTCCTCTAGGAATTCCTCCGGAAGCTCCTCAAGGAATTCCTACGGAAGTTCCTCTAGGAATTCCTCCGGAAGTTCCTCTATGAATTCCTCCGGAAGTTCCTCTACGAATTCCTCCGAAAGTTCCTTCAGGAATTCCTCCGGAAGTTCCTCTATGAATTCCTTCGGAAGCTCCTCAAGGAATTCCTACGGAAGTTCCTCACGGAATTCCTCCAGAAGTTCCTCAAGGAATTCCTCCGGAAGCTCTACAAGGAATTCCTCCGGAAGTTCCTCTAGGAATTCCTCCGGAAGTTCCTCTAGGAATTCCTCCGGAAGTTCCTCTAGGAATTCCTCCGGAAGTTCCTCTAGGAATTCCTCCGGAAGTTCCTCTAGGTTCCTCTATGAATTCCTTCGGAAGCTCCTCAAGGAATTCCTACGGAAGTTCCTCACGGAATTCCTCCGGAAGTTCCTCAAGGAATTCCTCCGGAAGCTCTTCAAGGAATTCCTCCGGAAGTTCCTCTAGGAATTCCTCCGGAAGTTCCTCTAGGAATTCCTCCGGAAGTTTTTTTTTTTTTTTTTATTGACTTTATTAAGGAGACTTTCAGCCCGAGGCTGGCTCGTCTCCGCACCTCCGGAAGTTCCTCTAGGAATTCCTCCGGAAGTTCCTCTAGGTTCCTCTATGAATTCCTTCGGAAGCTCCTCAAGGAATTCCTACGGAAGTTCCTCACGGAATTCCTCCGGAAGTTCCTCAAGGAATTCCTCCGGAAGCTCTTCAAGGAATTCCTCCGGAAGTTCCTCTAGGAATTCCTCCGGAAGTTCCTCTAGGAATTCCTCCGGAAGTTCCTCTAGGAATTCCTCCGGAAGTTCCTCTAGGAATTCCTCCGGAAGTTCCTCTAGGAATTCCTCCGGAAGTTCCTCTAGGAATTCCTCCGGAAGTTTTTTTTTTTTATTGACTTTATTAAGGAGACTTTCAGCCCGAGGCTGGCTCGTCTCCGCATCCTCCGGAAGTTCCTCTAGGAATTCCTCCGGAAGTTCCTCTAGGAATTCCTCCGGAAGTTCCTCTAGGAATTCCTCCGGAAGTTCCTCTGGGAATTCCTCCGGAAGTTCCTCTAGGAATTCCTCCGGAAGTTCCTCTAGGAATTCCTCCGGAAGTTCCTCTAGGAATTCCTCCGGAAGTTCCTCTAGGAATTCCTCCGGAAGTTCCTCTAGGAATTCCTCCGGAAGTTCCTCTAGGAATTCCTCCGGAAGTTCCTCTAGGAATTCCTCCGGAAGTTCCTCTAGGAATTCCTCCGGAAGTTCCTCTAGGAATTCCTCCGGAAGTTCCTCTAGGAATTCCTCCGGAAGTTCCTCTAGGAATTCCTCCGGAAGTTCCTCTAGGAATTCCTCCGGAAGTTCCTCTAGGAATTCCTCCGGAAGTTCCTCTAGGAATTCCTCCGGAAGTTCCTCTAGAAATTCTTCCGGAAGTTCCTCTAGGAATTCCTCCGGAAGTTCCTCTAGGAATTCCTCCGGAAGTTCCTCTAGGAATTCCTCCGGAAGTTCCTCAAGGGATTTCCGCCGGAAGTTCCTCAAGGGATTTCCGCCGGAAGTTCCACTAGAAATTCCTCCGGAAGTTCCTCTAGAAATTCCTCCAGAAGTTCCTCTAGGAAATCCTCCGGAAGTTCCTCTAGGAATTCCTCCGGAGGTGCCTCTAGGAATTCCTACGGAAGTTCCTCTAGGAATTCCTACGGTAGTTTCTCTAGGAATTCCTCCGGAAGTTTCTCTAGGAATTCCTCCGGAAGTTCCTCTAAAATTCCTCCGGAAGTTCCTCTAAAATTCCTCCGGAAGTTCCTCTAAAATTCCTCCGGAAGTTCATCTAAGAGTTCCTCTAGGAATTCCTCCAAAAGTTCCTCCAGGAATTTCCCGTCGTGGGTTGCTGCACGAGTTCCTCCGGAAGTGATCGTTCAGAAATTCCTCCACGATTTCCTCAAGGAAGGAACTTCCGGAGGAAATCCTAGAGGAATTTCCGGATGAATTCTGGAGGAATTTCTAGAGGAACATAAGGCGAATTTTCTGGAGAAAATTTCAGAAGAATTCCTGGAGGAATTTCCGGAGAAATTCATGAAGAAACTTCTGGAGAAATTTCTTGCTAAAGTTCCGGAAGAAACATCCAAGAAAAATCTTGGAGGATCTTCCGAAGGGATTCCTGGAGGAACTTGCGAATGAATTTATAGAGAAACTTCCGGGGGAATTCCTAAAGGAACTTTAGGAGGAACTCCTGAAGGAACTTCAGGAGGAATTCCTGGATGAACTACCGGAGGAATTCTGGAGGAACTTCAGGAGGAATTCCTGGTGGATTTTCCGGAGGAATTCCAGGAGAGACTTCCGGAGGAATATCTGGAGGAACTTCCAGATGAATTCCTGGAGGAACTTCTGGAGGAAATTTCGGAAAAGTTCTTGGTGAAACTTACGGAGGAATTCCTGGATGAACTTCCGGAGGAATTCCTAGTGGAAGTTCATGGAGAATTATGGAGGAACTTCCAGAGAAATTCCTGGAGGTTTTTCTGAAGAAACATCCGGAGGAAATTCTGAAGGAACTTCTGGAGGAATTCTTGGAAGAACTTCCAGAGGAATTCCTGGAGGAACTTCCAAAGGAATTCCTAGAGGAGCTTCCGAAGGTGCTTCTAGAGAAACTTCCGAAAAAAAATCCGGGAGGATCTTCCGAAGGAATTCCTGGAGCAACTTCCGGAGGAATTTGGAACTTCAGGTGAAATTTCTGGAGGAATTTCATGGAGAAACTTCTGGAGAAATTCCTTGATAAACTTCAGGAGGAAACTTCCAAAAGAATCCTGGAGGATCTTACGAAGGAGTTCCTGGAGAAACGTGCGAATGAATTCCTGGATGAACTACCGGAGGAATTCTGGAGGAACTTCCGGAGGAATTCCTGGAAGAACTTTTGGAGGAATTCCTGGATAAACTACCGTAGGAAATCCAAAGGAACATCCGGAGGAATTCTTGGAGGAACTTCTGGAGGAATTCCTGGATAAACTTCTGCAGAAACTCCTGGAGGAACTTCTGGAGGAATTCCTGGATGAATTGCCGGAGGAATTCCGGGAGAGCCTTCCGGAGGAATTTTTTGAGGAACTTCCAGAGAAATTTCTGGAGGAACTTCTGGAAGAAATTCCGGAAAAATTCTTGGAGAAACTTCTGGAGGAATTCCTGGATGAATTTTCGGAGAAATTCCTAGAGGAACTTCCGGAGGAATTCTGGAGGAACTTCTGGGGGAATTCCTGGAGGAACTTCCGGAAAAAAATCTGGAGGAACTTCCGGAGGAATTCCTAGAGGAACTTCCGGAGAAATCCGTGGAGTAAGTGCCGGAGGAATTCCTGGCGAAGTTTCCGGAGGAATTCCTGGAGGAACTTTCGGAGGGATTCCTGGAGGAACTTTTGGAGGAAATCCGGAAGGAGCTTCCGGAGGAATTCTGTGAGTAACTCCCGGAGGAATTTCTAGAGGAGCTTCCCGAAGAATCCCAAGAGGATTTTCTGGAGGAGTTCATGGAGGAACTTCCGGAGGAATTCCTAGAGGAACTTTCGGAGGATTTCCTAGAGGAACTTCCGGAGGAATTCCTGGAAGAACTTCCGGAGGAATTCCTTGAAGAACTTCCGGAGGTATTCCTAGAAGAACTTTCGGAGGAATTCCTAGATGAACTTCCGGAGGAATTCCTAGAGGAACTTCCGGAGGAATTCCTAGAGGAACTTCCGGAGGAATTGCTAGAGGAACTTCCGGAAGAATTCCTAGAGGAGCTTCCGGGGGAATTCCTAGAGGAACTTCCGGAGGAATTCCTAGAGGAACTTCCGGAGGAATTCCTGGAGGAACTTCCGGAGGAATTCCTGGAGGAACTTCCGGAGGAATTCCTAGAGGAACTTCCGGAGGAATTTCTAGAGGAACTTCCGGAGGAATTTCTAGAGGAACTTCCGGAGGAATTCCTAGAGGAACTTCCGGAGGAATTCCTAGAGGAACTTCCGGAGGAATTCCTAGAGGAACTTCCGGAGGAATTCCTAGAGGAACTTCCGGAGGAATTCCTAGAGGAACTTCCGGAGGAATTCCTAGAGGAACTTCCGGAGGAATTCCTAGAGGAACTTCCGGAGGAATTCCTAGAGGAACTTCCGGAGGAATTCCTAGAGGAACTTCCGGAGGAATTCCTAGAGGAACTTCCGGAGGAATTCCTAGAGGAACTTCCGGAGGAATTCCTAGAGGAACTTCCGGAGGAATTCCTAGAGGAACTTCCGGAGGAATTTCTAGAGGAACTTCCGGAGGAATTCCTAGAGGAACTTCCGGAGGAATTCCTAGAGGAACTTCCGGAGGAATTCCTAGAGGAACTTCCGAAGGAATTCCTAGAGGAACTTCCGGAGGAATTCCTAGCGGAACTTCCGGTGGAATTCCTGGAGGATCTCCCTGAGGAGCTCCCAGAGTAATTTCTGGAGAAATTACTAGAGGATCTTTCGGAAGAATTCCAAGAGGATCTTTCAAAGGAATTCCTAGAAGAACTTCCGGAGGAATTCCTGGATGAACTACCGGAGGAATTCTGGAGGAACTTCCGCAGGAAATCCTGAGAGAACTCCCGGAGGAATTCCTAGAGTAACTTCTGGAGGAATTCCTAGAGGATCTTCCAGAGGAATTCCTAGAGAAACTTCCGGAGGAATTCCTAGAGGAACTTCCGGAGGAATTCCTAGCGGAATTTCCGGAGGAATTCCTAGCGGAACTTCCGGAGGAATTCCTAGTGGAACTTCCGGAGGAATTCCTAGTGGAACTTCCGGAGGAATTCCTAGCGGAACTTCCGGAGGGATTCCTAGAGGAACTTCTGGAGGAATTCCTAGAGGAACTTCCGGAGGAATTCCTAGAGGAACTTCCGGAGGATTTTCTGGAGGAAATTTCGGAGGACTTCCAGGAGAAACTTCCGGACAAAAATTTGGAGGAACTTCCGGAGGAATTCCTGGAGGTATTTCTGAAGGAACATCCGGAGGAAACCCTGAAGGAACTTCTGGAGGAAACCCTGAAGGAACTTCTGGAGGAATTCCTGGAGGAACTTCCGGAGGAATTCCTGGAGGAAGTTCCGGAGAAATTCCTGGAGTAACTTCTGGAGGTATTCCTGGAGGAATTTCCTAAGGAATTCCTGGAGGAACTTCCGGAGGAATTCCTAGAGGAGTTTCCGAAGGTGTTTCTAGAGAAACTTCCGAAAAAAAGCCGGGAGGATCTTCCGAAGGAATTTTTGGAGGAACTTCCGGAGGAATTTCTAGAGGAACTACAGGTGAAATTTCTGGCGGAACTTCCGGAGGAGGTCCTGGAGAAATTCCTGAAGGAACTTCCGGAGGAATTCATGGAGAAACTTCTGGAGAAATTCCTTGATAAACTTCCGGAGGAAACTTCAAAAAAAAATCCTGGAGGATCTTACGAAGGATTTCCTGGAGAAACTTGCGAATGAATTCCTAGAGGAACTTCCGGAGGAACTCCTAAAGGAACTTTAGGAGGAATTCCTGGAGGAACTTCCGGAGGAATTACTGGAAGAACTTTTGGAGGAATTCCTGGATGAACTACCGGAGGAATTCTGGATGAACTTCCGGTGGAATTCCTGGAGGAACTTCCGGAGCAATTCCAGGAGAAACTTTCAGAGGAATTTCTAAAGGAACTTCAGGAGGAATTCCTGGAGGAACTTCTGGAGGAATTCCTGGAGGAACTTCTGGAGGGATGCCTGCTCCAGGGGAACTACCGGAGGAATTCCAAGAGGAACTTGTGGAGGAAATCCAGTAGGAACTTCCGAAGGAATTCCTAGAGGAAATTCCGGAGGAATTCCTAGAAAAACTTCCGGAGGAACTTCCGGAGGAATTCCTAGAGGAACTTCCGGAGGAATTCCTAGTGGAACTTCCGGGGGAAATGCTAGAGGAACTTCCGGAGGAATTCTTAGAGGAATTTCCGAAGGAATTCCTATTGGAATTTGCGGAGGAATTCTTGGAGAAATTTCGGGAGAAACTCTTGAAGTAACTTCCTCAAGAATTCCTGAAGGAATTCTTTGGAATTCATAGAAGAACTTCCGGAGGAATTCCTTGATAAACTTCCGTAGCATATCCAAGAGGAACTTCAAGAGGAATTCCTAGACGAATTTCTGGAAGGATTCATAGAGGAACTTCCAGAGGAATTCCTGGAGAAACTTTCGGAGAAAATCATAGAGGAACTTCTGGAGGAATTCATAGAGGAACTTCCTGGAAGAACTTACGGTGAACTCTTGGAAGCTTCCGAAAATTGATTTTTGCGTAAAATTAGCCCACGTTGTCCCACGCCGCCGATCACCAACGGCGCCACGCTAAAAATGATCTATGAAAATGAATGCAAATGACATGCGTCGCCGCGCCAAGACCATGGCGCGCCGAATGAAAAAGATCCATCATGCTGTCGCCGACAATAATTAAATCAGCGTACAGGTCTATAAGTATCCAAAAGTATAAAAATCTGACTAAAAATCCTAACACATTAAAATCTCAAGCTCTGAAAACAATACAAATCTTTGAAAGCCGAAAATCTTAAACTTTTATAGTAAAAGCAGTTTCTAAAGTTAACGTGTTTTGAACATCAATTATTTGTTATTATCAGGGAATCAATATTCGAGTAACGCCTAACAATATACCCTTTGTCGTCAACAGAGTTTGTTACTGACAAACGCACCCAGCGACAAACCTTTATCAGAACCCGAACACAATATGACAAGAATGATTTGCCTTGCATGCTCTGATATTTCCGAGAATACGATGCTAATTTTGTAATCATTGTTCGATTCTCGAATAGTTCCATAAAAGCAGAAACTATGATAGCAAGAAACCGAAATTTGCTCTAGAAATAATGCAAAATAACGGGATGAAAAGTTAGTAACAAGATTGTCTTCTTTTTTGTTGCTGACAAAATTTTTCGAATCTTTGTCTTTATTATCTCCGACAAAAACAAAGCGTTGTCGTTAATTCTCTTTTGTCGCTTGTTTCGCAAGCGCATTTCAGAAAAATTGATTCCCTGGTTATTATACATTAAGTTATTGTACAACATTTAAAAAAATAAAATAATGTATTGAATTTTTTCAACATGTATTTCGGAAGAACGAAAGAAATGTCCCGAACACCCCTAACCCATCTGCCGAAAGCGAGGTTCCTGCTGACTGATTTTTACGTCGTTTTTGTTATTACGTCAAAAATAGTACGTCGCAAATCGCATTATTTTAAGGATTAAATTCCAAGTACGTTACTTTTTGTAACACAAAGCTGATGTAATATCACATACGATTTGCGACGGCGATGATGTGCATCAAATCTGATGTGATATTACAAATTTTTTTTTGCTGTGTAGTGATACTCATGTTTTTCTTTTGAAATCCTTATTCAGATTGCTATCAGAAATCAAGGTGGGTGTGGTCCTTGATTTCAATCTAGGATAAAAATCACAAAAGCATGAGGATTACTACTCCTGGCCACGCCCATCTTCACCGTAACTTGGGAGGGGAAGGAAGTGTTGGTGTAGTACTTACTTAACGAGAGGCCCCCGACTCAGCGACACCCTCATAAGTACCACGGAGTTGGATATTGGGGAAGGTATTCGTTGGGTCAGGATTTGCCTATAGTTGACAATGTGACCGTGGTAGATCTTACACCGTAACACACCACGCAAAGGTGTCTACCCAGCGTTACGGGGGGGGGGCACCTTTAGGTACACTGAAGAAGCAGCAAAAAGTCAGCATAAAAAGTTGAAGAAAGTTAGAACTCATTATGCAAGAAAAGAGAGCATTCGGAACAAAGGAACATTGCAACAAACTTATCTTATATACATAAAAATGAATTTCTGTCTGTCTTACGCTTATAGACTCGGAAACTACTGAACCGATCGGCGTAGAAAATTTGTATGCAGAGGTTTTTGGGGTCGGGAAGGTTCTTAAGATGGTTCGAGACTACTCCCCTCTTTGGAAAGGGGGGCTCCCATACAAATGAAACACCAATTTCATCATAACTTGAGAATTAATCAAGCAAATGGAACCAAATCTGGCATGTGGAGGTTTTGGAAGGGAAGATATGTTTCTGTGATAGTTTGAAACCCCTCTCCCTTCTGGAAATGTGTGCTCTCCTAATCAGAGAATAAATAAATTTTAGGAGAAACGAAGTTTTTCGGGTCTGCTAGTATTCCATATATGTGGCGATATATAAGCCTATTTTTTTAATAACCTACATACGTTAATGTCATAAAACATTGAATTGTTCCATAAGCAGTGAGTGTTATTTTTGAATGCCTCTTCCTTGTGACCTTCCATAAACCACGATATGATTTATGTATGGGAGGAAGCGTTTTGTTACTATTTTCCACAAAAGATAGACAAAAAATATTTATTACACAAGAGTCTAAAATGAGGATAGGGGGAGTGGCCATACTGGGCTTCAATTGCTTACTTAGTTTGTTGAAAACCCCCTTTTTCTGCTCAAAAAAAAAATATTTTCCAATTTAGTTTACCTGACAAATTCAAATTATTATTAAACAAAATAACGTAATTGATGGATGCTCCCTAAAATGATAATGATTGTTATTCTTTTACGCGAGTCGCGTCGCATCGCTCGTCGCGTTTACTATGGCTTGCCCCTAAAACTTATTCTAAATTGTGTTTTAAAAAGCTTTGAATGAATGTCAAATAGTGTGGTAAATACTAGAAAAGTATAGTATACCTATTGCAACGCATTGACGTCTAAAAACTAAAAACTAAAAACTATAGTGTGAATAGAAAACAGTTATGTACAAGAAAAAGGTAATTAAACTTATATACCATCCGTAATACCATCTATAAATCTATATACTTTCATACGCACGGGTTGAAGTAAGCAAAATAATATTGGCTGTATCAAGCAAAGTCCACCTTGTTCAAAGCAAATATTAGTATTCATAGTTTCGCCATCCTCCATATCAAATTGGTGTTCTACGCGATAACACGATAGTGCCATTTGGCAGCAATCACTCTTCCATGATGTTTAACTGTCTTTAACTAACTTTAACTGTTAACTTCTAGCTCAAACCTTTGTCCCATGTGGCGGGACCATCATCATCATCTTGTTAAATTTAATTTGAGTTGAATTTTTGATGACTTGAAATTTGATTTTAGTTTAGTCCAGGAATCAGAAAGTAAATCTAAGAATTCTGTCACGAGCACAAAAGTTTTTCATCGACGCTAAAATCATTCATCCAGCCAAATTAATCCTCGCATGTATTTTTGTTTGGAATCATGCTTCTAATGGTTGATGACTCTGTATTCGAAAAGCTACGGCCAGAGTGCTCGGTAGTGAAGTTGCGAACGTAGCTCTCTGCTTGAAAGAATGTTTTTCATCCGTATCGAGATGAGGAATTTTGTTAAACTTCAATGAAAAAATCTCTGGGTGATTACCACCCATATTACATCATTCAAAACTCTATGAGTTATGAGTTTGAAGTAATTTATCTGGCCAGCTTCTTAACAGCGAACCAGATCAATAATGAAACAATCATTCATAAGGGTAAAGCATCAGTAACTGCGATTTATGTTTCAAAACATCTAATAGGATAACTAAGCAGAATCATTATATCTGAACTAGAATCTTCATTGATTTCTAAAACAAAACTGTGAAATGAAATGATAAAACCACGAGTTAATAATAGTTTTGTTGTTGGCTTAATTGATAATTAGAATTTTATCAAACAACTATAACGAAGAATAATGGAACCAGTGTAATGGATACATAGAAAGTTTGAAATTTAAATAATAAATGCGAGTTATTCCTTTTGTTCCAATTCGTTTTCCATTACAAACACGATAGAAAATTACCATTTCCTTAAAACTTATTGAAGACGACTTTAAAACAATACTCACTCCCCTTCCGAAAACGAGCAATTGGTATCACGACGAAAAGTGAAGAAAAAACAGAATTTCGAATAATGCACAGCACACAGCACCTGAGGATGACATAAAAGTGTTCTTGCACCTTTCTGTGTCCTTTCCGAAGCTTTTCAGGGTAGGTATGTATATCCCAAAATGTTTAATTTACGCTTTCACGTGCATGAGGAGCTCGACACGAAAAGCAGCGAAAGAAGATGCCCCAATGTTCTCCGGCAATTTCGTTAACTGGAGCAACCCATGTATGCAGTATTAAATGTCTGAAATCCTCCTTTCTGGCTTCATATCGCGCCAGGTAGGTAGGTATATGGATGCTACTCTTATCATTTTATTTGCCTTCCAAATTTTCCTGACAGCAAAGCTCCAACAGAGATACTTACTCGCATCTGTTCGAACCAGTCATAACCATCTGTATGTGCGATGCTTGTATGTGAAATCGAATATCGTTACGCTATTGCACAGCCAGGCAATCAGGTGAAATGGAGATCCTGGTGAATAAAAAAAGGCTAACCATACTAGCATTCGAATCGGTTGATAAGGCAGATTTGCTGGTCGCTACATACCCACGAGCATAAGAACGAAATTTGATGCACCTTGCGCGCATATTGCGCTCATTCGAATCATACATAGTCGCCGTCATTCAGGGTTTTGTATTAAAATGTTATTGAATCCGATTCTACTCCGTTCAATCGCTGCGAGCTAATGCGTCTGAAGTTGCTCTCATGGCGTAGTTGATAAACCGAAAGAACACTTCAATATTATTCTTGGCGTAGAATAGCTCGTCTGCAATGATCTCGCGTTTTTTTATTCGTTGCTCCACTTTTGATCAACACTTGCGGATTGGCGCACGAAATAGCCTTTCTCTTCATTTTGATTTTTAGCAAGCTAATGGCAATTATCTTATAGCCGACTCTCAACTTTCTGTTCTAGATGCTTTTACAACGTCAGTAATGGGAAGCTTTTATTCTTATCCCAAGTAACCAATAGGCCGTATATTTCACCAAATCAGCCATGTAGTGCTATTTTAATGCTTATAAGTTTTTGGCCGCATATTGGCCCAATATGGTGGTTTGGCATGCTACTTGGGGTTAGTTGCCTAAATTTGTTTATTATAAAAAGAAATAAACAATCGAAAATCACCTCTCATATTATGACAGATGAAGACATTCCACTAAAAAGCTTAATTATATTCTTTCTAATGTAGTGGACCGGGAAGAGAATCGATCTGCCAATCAGGCTATCTGAACGAAATAAATACAAATATAAATATAAAGCTAACAATATTGAGTTATTATTGCACGAATTGACAAGACTAAAAAGGCAGTACCAAGTGAATTGATCATTTTGTAGATGAAATAGCAGGAAAGTGATTATCTCTAAAAACTGTGAAGATTACAATATGCTGTGGAATTAAATGGAATATTACTAAACTGGTCTTATGACAGGTTTCACATTCCACTAAAAGAGCTTTAATCATTTTCTCAACATTTTTAGCTTTCTTGAATACGAGGCCATAAGAAAGTTATGTCGATATCTAATAGGGTAAAATGGGATAATATGCACCCCAGGGCATCACGATTCTTTGGTATTTTTGAGAATATTTTCGGCAGTTTTTCCAGAGTTTTCGCTACTAGCAGCACATTCTTGAATGAGTAATTGGGAAAGTTTTGATTTTTACATAAAATTTATTTATTTTTTGTTTTTTTTTTGTTTAACATTAGTTTTACATTTTCAGTAGTTGGCTTGGTCCATTAATGGGGCCTTCATGTTCTTCTATGATTTGATATAGGCCGTCAATTCACCAGCTGAGATCTCCAACTCCTCCTAAAAGTCGTTGGGAATCAAATGGATGTTGTTAGCATGCTCGTTGACGGCTGCGTCGTGTGGACGGACGATGTTCTGTACAAGATTTGTGAGCTGACGAAGTGACGACCTATTTCAGCGTTTTCTCTGCAGGAGTTATCAAGCGATCCTTAGAGCCATTATTGTCTAATGGGATCAAATGTGAAATGGGCCGAGGCTTGGATTTTAGTATTTTGGTCATTTTCCAGAACGGCTTAGCATAATCTGGGAGAGTGCGGATCTTATTCGAGAAATAGTTATTTTTGAGGTCCACCATTCTGGCCTTGATAATGTTTGTGATTCTAGTGCAGCGTGCCTTACGTTCAGGTAGTCCAGTACACTGAAACTTGCTGAAACAGCCTGCGAGTGACATTACGCAATCGAATCAAATCTTGTGTGAGTGTATCGATAGTTAGGATGTTGCTTACCTGCCGAGCCGTCGGTACATGTTGTTCACGGGCCACCGAGATCGTTTCCTCGATGAATCGCAGCTGCCTATCGATTGCTTCAGGCATTACCGGCCGCGCCTCGTAGTCGACGTTGTTGTCCACGCTTCTTTGAAACCGGCCCCAGTCGACTCGGTGGTAGTTTCGAAAGAACTGCTGATGCCAATTGACCCACTTCTACCACCACCGAATAGTGATCCGAACTGAGCTCCTGGTAGACGACCTACTGCGAGATGTGGTCGTGCACGTTGGTGATGTAGGGAAAGAGGTGGTAAAATGAACAGTTGGCTATATTTAGATTAAAACACTAATCAGGGGTATGTTAACCATGCACAAGTTTTCCTCGAAATAAAATAAGGTACCTTAGCTAATATTTTGATTTTGAGACCGAACCGAATAGGGTCCGAAGTAATTTTCAACAACTTTTCCGAAAGCTTTAATTATCAATAAATTCATCATAATATTGGTTCAAACTACAGCGGCAAATAGGACAACCTTCACAGAGATGTTGCAGGGGTAAATAGTGTTTTTTTTTTGGTTTGCATCGTTATCTTCTTCTTCTTCTTATTGGCATTACATCCCCACACTGGGACAGATTCATTTATTTAGTTTACATCTAAACAGATAACACTGAATCAACAATTTGACGCCACAATACACGGTTCGAGGCCGCATCTCTCCATCCTCGGATACGCCCCACGCTCGCCAAGTCGTTTTGCATCTGGTCTGCCCATCTCGCTCGCTGCGCTCCACGCCGTCTCGTACCTACCGGATCGGAGGCGAACACCATCTTTGCAGGGTTGCTGTCCGGCATTCTTGCAACATGTCCTGCCCATCGTACCCTTCCGGCTTTAGCTACTTTCCGGATACTGGGTTCGCCGTAGAGTTGGGCGAGCTCATAGTTCATTCTTCGCCACCACACACCTTCTTCTTGCACACCACCAAAGATGGTCCTAAGTACCCGCCTCTCGAATACTCCGAGTGCTTGCAAGTCCTCTTCGAGCATTGTCCATGTTTCATGTCCGTAGAGGACAACCGGTCGTATTAGGGTCTTGTACATGACACATTTGGTACGGTAGCTAATCTTTTTCGACCTCAGTTTCTTCTGGAGCCCGTAGTAGGCCCGACTTCCACAGATGATGCGCCTTCGTATTTAACGACTAACGTTGTTGTCAGCCGTTAGCAAGGATCCGAGGAAGACGAATTCCTTGACCAGCTCGAAGGTATCCCCGTCTATAGTAACACTGCTTCCCAGGCGGGCCCTGTCACGCTCGGTTCCGCCCACAAGCATGTACTTTGTCTTTGACGCATTCACCACCAGTCCAACTTTTGTTGCTTCACGTTTCAGGCGGGTGTACAGTTCTGCCACCTTTGTAAATGTTCGGCCGACTGGATCTGTTGAAAATCGTACCCCGGCTGTTGCACCCGGCTCTCCGCATGACACCTTCAAGCGCAATGTTGAACAACAGGCACGAAAGTCCATCACCTTGTCTTAGTCCCCGGCGCGATTCGAACGAACTGGAGTGTTCGCCCGAAATCTTCACACAGTTTTGCACACCATCCACCGTTGCTTTGATCAGTCAGGTAAGCTTCCCAGGGAAGCTGTTCTCGTCCATAATTTTCCATAGGTCTACGCGGTCTATACTGTCGTATGCCGCCTTGAAATCAACGAACAGATGGTGCGTTGGGACCTGTTATTCACAGCATTTTTGAAGGATTTGCCGTACAGTAAAGATCTGGTGCGTTGTCGAGCGGCCGTCAACGAAGGCGGCTTGATAACTTCCCACGAACTCATTCACTAATGGTGACAGACGACGGAAGATGATCTGGGATATCACTTTGTAGGCGGCATTAAGGATGGTGATCGCTCGAAAGTTCTCACACTCCACCTTGTCGCCTTTCTTGTAGATGGGGCATATAACTCCTTCCTTCCATTCCTCCCGTAGCTGTTCGGTTTCCCAGATTCTGACTATCAGTTTCCCAAGCAACACCTCTTGTTTCTCAGTGAGTAACAACAACTGTGGTGTGACTTACGAAATGTCTGACTTATGCACAACACGTCGTATTTGGAACTCCTTTGTGACACAAAAAGCGCAAGAGGTGGAGCCTATTTGCAACATCTTGCGGCTACAATGAAAATAAAAACACTAAAACCAACCGGGAATCGAACCATGGACCTTGAGATTTGCAACCTGCTACTCTAACCATCACACCAACAATTCTATTTGGAGATTCTGCTACAAGTGCACTACATAAACAACAAAGTCATTTGTAACTTCATTGTACCTTATACGGAACATGCAGGAGACTGTCAAAAATAAAATACTGCTCAGCTGAGCTCAAAGTGTTTTGCAACATATCAGAAACATTGTCGTAACAGCAATGAACCGAAGTGTTATTAATTCTGCAACTTATCTGTTTTGTTTCTGATATGAAACACATCGAATTTTAAACCACCCAAGAAGTCAGATGGGTAGAATATTGCGAAGCCACTTAAACGGAAATGAAACATTGTGATTTTCTGAAACTGGGAAGTGGCTTTAATGTGACTCGATGTATTGCCAGTGTCTTCAACGCAATTTATTAGGAACAAACACCTATTTGAAAGATGTTGCGCGTGCTGATTGGGTTGTGCAGGCAGGTGGCCAACTTTTCCGGGGCCATCTTGATGAGCTCAGCTCCGATACCATCCTTACCAGCTGCTTTATTGGTCTTAAGCTGTTGAATGGCATCCTTAACTTCCCTCAAGGTGGGGGCTGGTTGGCTTCCATCGTCCGCTGAACTGACGTAGTCATCTCCTCCGCTGCCTTGACTTTCACTGCCTGTACTCTCAGCGCCATTCAAATGTTCCTCGTAGTGCTGCTTCCACCTTTCGATCACCACACGTTCGTCCGTCAAGATGCTCCCATCCTTATCCCGCCACATTTCGGCGCGCGGCACGAAGCCTTTGCGGGATGCGTTGAGCTTCTGATAGAACTTGTGTGTTTCTTGAGAACCGCACAGCTGTTCCATCTCTTTGCACTCCGCTTCTTCCAGGCGGCGTTTCTTCTCCTGAAAAAGGTGGGTCTGCTGTCTCCGCTGGGACAGATCCGCCTCGCAGATTAGTGTTTATTCAGCACAGTTGTTAAAAGCGAGGTTTCTTAGCCAGGTTACCATTTTTGCATTCGTATACACCCAGGTTTTTTTACACGGTTGGAATTCATTAATTTCTCGATTAACCCGAACTTTCACGGCTTTTTGAATACCACCTGAATTTTCTTTGATTTTTTGTGAATTTTTTCGTGGGGTTAACTCATTGTTTCATTGACGCTGAAGGTCTTAAACGACTAAAACCAAACCGTGTAAAAAACCTGGGTGTATCATGAGGCTAGCACGATGATACTTTTATGCCCAGGGAAGTCGAGACAATTTCCATTCCTAAAATTGCCTAGACCGGCACCGGGAATCGAACCCAGCCATCCTCAGCATGGTCTTGCTTCGCGCGTCTTACCGCACGGCTAAGGAGGGCCCACTCACCGTCAGGCGATGTTAATTTTACCCGCACTATTTTTGTACATACGAAATTTCGATGTTTTCATTTAGAAGAAAAAATTGTTCAGCTTGAGCTTGAGCTTGATTGACTGCTCGTAGTTGCTACTCCATTATGACTAGATCAGCTGTTCTTGCACAGGGAACCAACAGATGTTTGCTTGGGACTAGCACACATCTTCAATGTACAAGTACTGGTGATCTCATTTGTTAGGTCATACTGGCGCCTGCCACGTCAGAATGCAAGTCAATGTAGGGAAGGGGAGGAAATGATGATGCAATCACTCGCCCACTGCAAGCCGAATATACCTCTGCACTTGCCACGAGTTCATGCGGAATTTGTTGGAATTTATGGGTTAGGTTGGAGAGGCAGAGGTCCGTCTTGGTTAACGAGCTGCCAATGTGATAGATAGGAGAAGGTAACTGATGGAATTTCTAATTGGATGTAGGAAACGAGCTATATAAGTTCATTTCCGATTCTAGCAGATTACTGTTAGAATACTCAAGTTGAAGGTATAGGAATAGTAATGGAAACGGTATGGAAGTCCATTTCCAGTTCTAGCGATTGTTAGAACATGAGAAATAAAGAGAAAGATACAAAGTAGGAGAATGGAACGGACCTGGGATTTAACCCACGACCTCCTGCGTATGAGGCAGAAGCAATAGCCATATGACTACCAAGCCCGCTTCATTTAGAAGAAAAAAAAGTTCAGTGCAATAAGTGTTGGTCAAAGTGGTTTAATGATTTTACCACCTATTCCCCTACAAGTCGATTATCGAATGGACGCCGGACCGACTCAGCCGAGTGGGGGCATCCAGGATCAGGATCGTGTAGTGGCCTTTCTCCATGTCGTTGCTTTGGATGGTGCCATTTTGGTTGCCGCGACTGTTGCCCCAGGCTTGGTGCTTGGCATTCAGGTCACCGACAATGATAAACTGGCCTTGTCTCCGCGTTAGCTTGACGATGTCCCTCCGAAGTGGTGAGTTGGGCAGTACGCTGCGATGAGCGTGATTGTGCCGACGGAAAGGGTCACTTCGACACCAATGGCCTCGATCATACTCAGCTGGAAGCTTGGCAGCAGGCGACAGTTGATGTTGTAACGAAGAGCGATGGCCACACCACCTACCCTGGTCGGCCGGTCGAGTCGCACGATGCGAAAATCCGGGATGTAGACGTTCACCTTCGGTTTTAGGTACGTCTCGGTGATGAAGGCCACGTCGATCTCTTTCTCTTGGAGGAAATCCGTCAGTTCGATTGTTTTGCTCTTGAGCGAGCAAGCGTTCCAGTTGACCAGGCCCACCCTAGCAGCCATTTTCAATGATGAACATGCCAAGAGCGAAGACCTGGTCGAAACACGCTTTGCAGCCGAGTGGCGAGATGCGAGAAGATCGGCATCAGTTGCTCCGGGGTGTACAGCGGAGCAGATTCTTCCGGTGGGCCGTTTTCGTTCTCCGGCTGCCGACGGAACCCAGGAGGAGGGAGCGGGGCCCATTTGCTGGTGAAGAATGTTGATGTACTGGAGCTTGAACCGACGCAGCTGCCGCTGCCATTCGCCTGTGCTATTGTAACGGTGGGAGGATTGGAATCGCACGACGGGGAGCGAGATGGCTGGAAAGTTCACCTCGTTTATCGCAGGAGAACGGTTCTTTTTCAGTTCTTTTCCAGGAGCTCCGCCCGCTTTGGAAAGTCCTTGGTAGTGACCCGATGTTTGTCACCACAGTTGGCGCACATGGGATCGGCCACCTCCATCTTGTCGCACTCTTCTGTCGGATGAGGCTCGCCACACTTGTTGCAGCACGGCTTCATGCTACAGTTCCTGGTGCCGGGTCCGAAGCTGAAGCATTTGGTGCACTGCGTGACGTCGCGGTGCACTGGCCGATATTGCTCCCAGTCAATGACAGTGTAATTTATAACGCCGACCAGCTTCAGGTCCTTGAAGGTAGTTGAGCCGTGCTCCAATGGACCAGATAAAGCTGGTCGCGATATCTCCTCGTCTTGTCGTGACGAACGATCTTGCACACGGCCACTGGCTTCAGGCCGCAACTTTCAAGCTCTGCTTGGAGCTCATCCTCCTTCATGTCGTGAAGTTCTCGTAGCATAACCTTGAGCAGCTTCGTGCCGGGGTGGTCATGAGTGTAGTACTCATACTTGTGGACCTCGATACGGCGAGAACACGTTGCTCTGCAAAAGCTGCTTGAAGGAATTAACCGCGCCTCCAAGAGCAGTGCGCATCGGCACCTATCCCGCGACCGAGTTTCCCATGACGGGTCCGGGAGAAAATAACGCCACCGCGACAAAACGAAAATGTAAACACTACGATCGAACAAGAAAAAAAGACTATCGAAATGCGCGAGCAAAAGTACGTCCGTACGCAGTGCTGTCACAAACTGGAATGCTCTGGAAAGTTTTGATCACCGTGCGCGAGACTTTATCATTATTGATTTATTGGCATTTATCGGTGATTACAATATTAACTGCTCAAAGAACAAGGGAGCAAAGCAATGAAGAATAGAATGGACAAGCAATGAAGAATAGAATGGCAAGCGACAAGTGTGAAGCGAATAGCACTTGAATCTTCCTTAGCAGAGGGCCAATCGTTAAAACAGCATTGTTGAAATCGCAGTTATTCTGCCGAACATCCACCTATGAACGGCTTTTGGGTTGTAGCATGGTGACTACTCTAACCAAGACAGGCTCCATCCTACTTTGAGCTGTTAATATGCCAATACATCAATAAGGGGTCGTACACATATTACGTAAGCACTTATAGGGGGAGGGGGTCTGTCGTTTTTCTACGCACCATATAAATAAAAAATCATTTGTATGGAAACAATCTTACATGGGGGGAGGGGGGTCGGTCCCAGAAAAATTGCTTACGTAATAAGTGTACGACCCCTAATGATAAATTCTTGAATGAGGTCTGGAAAGTCGATAAAATGTCAACATGTCGTTTAGGTTCGGGGTACATATAACCTCAGTTTACCCTACATGCATTTATCCATCAGATCGGGCCTTGAATGCTTGGTGAACCATATCATCCTTATTTCCTAGGGCAACATATTTTACTTTAATTAATACAATTCATTTCATTTTGATTCTCTCATGAATCAAAATTCCAATACCAACAATCATTTCTGAAAGACTTATGTGTCGTTCGATATACCTATGTCTAGAAAAATTGCAGAAGTTTTTGTGATTTTATGTATGTCAAATCTAAGTAAATTTATCTGCATGGTTGAGCCTTTGCCGTGTATTACCAAAGTCAGTTACAAATAGTCATCTTCAAAATTTGTCGAGTCGAATAAAATATGGCACACAAATCTTACTATTATTTATAGTTTTCGTTAGGGTTTGGTATAAGAGTTCACCCTTGATCATATCTAAATTAATCAAATGTCATTTCCTGTTGTGCTAGCTCTATTTTTCGATCATCTTGCAAATTAAAAAAAAATCATTCATATCAATGTTCGATGTGATGTAAAAAAAAACTGCATGTTTTCAAGTTGGCACCCACTAACAATGATATCGCAGCCATGGCGGAAGTTAAGAAACTTTCATTGCAAGAACATTTTATGACCATGCTGAGCCCAAGTGAGAGTACTTGAGATCCATTCATCCGACTCCCGAGTAGGTACGACCGGCGCGGCGATGCGTTGTTCGTGCCCATACGTAGGCGCAAGTAAGCGAACATTTGTATGCATGAAATATGTAGCGATGCCCAATAAAACGTACGGAATTACCATTGTCGTAAAGCGTACTTCTTCTGTACAAACAAACTACATATTTGCGCATAATGAAAATGAAAAGTTCTCGGAGTCTGTCGTACGTGCCGGCGCTGCTTGATGGAGGATTGCTGGTGCTGGAGCCGTCGTCGGTTTGTCAGCAACTGGATGGAGGTTTGAAATGTTTGCCGGCGGAATAGTAAAACTGACCATGGAGATGATCTCTTGTCCCAGCTGATGTTTTTTTACTTCCCTTCTGTCCTCGAGGCAAACCATTTTGCTTGCCGGGCTCTTGATGAAGGGTACTTTTATATCCATGAGGATAGTCATATTTGCCGACGTTGTATAAAAGCAGCATGACAGAGAACCGCATTTCTTTGTTCATTGGGAAGAGCTTTTTTAGAGTAGAGCATTGGGTTTTTTTCCAGCACTCAAGAACATTCTCTTAATTAATCGACATATTTGAAAACCTCCTTTTATATACTGTAGTTGTGTTAAGCTCAAAATTTGGCAGTAGATTTTAATATACATTTATTTATTTAGCTTACATATAAACAGGTAACAATACTTACACATTTCTCCATCCTCGGTTGCGCCCCACGCTCGCCAAAACGGTTTGTACCTGCCGAGTTGGAATCAAAACCATCTTTGCAGGGTTACAGTCCGGCTTTCTTGCAACATGCCCTGCCCATCATACCCTTCCAGCATTAGCTACCTTTTGAACACTAGGTTCGCCGTAGAGTTGGGCGAGGTAATTCATTCTTCGCAGCCGCACACCGTTCTTTTGCACTCCATCAAAGGTCTCTCAAATACCTCGAGTGCTTGCAAGTCCTGCGCGAGCTTGGCCCAAGCCTCATCTCTGTAGATGACTACCGGTCTTATTAGCGATTTGTACTTGATACATTTGGTGCGGATGTGAATCTTTTTCCAATCCACATAGTAACCTAATATTAGTTTTTGCTACTAGTTGCAAAAAATTGATTTTGATGACGAAAAATGGGCCTTATGATAAATCTTTACCAAAGCAGTACAGTCTAATTTGCTTCACATGATCATTCTAACCAATAAATCATGTTGCTGCAGAGAACAATCATAGTCATCGTGACACACTGCATAGCTCAACAAGCCTTAAGCGATAGATGAACATGTCTTTGGAAAATTCTGATGTCATGTCCATCAAACTATTTCATTTATTATGCGGCGCAGTGAATACACTACTTGAACATTCACCCAAGCTAATTCAGCAAACTGTAGTCATGTAACTACTGTTCTGATGTAAGTTGTTCAACACCCAAATAAGAACTATAATGGATTCTATGCATCTCATCTGAGTTGCATAATGGTCATTAACATAAAAGAATCCATTTCAAGTGTATGGAAAAGTAGGCCGTTTTATCCCTCAAAGACGAACTGTAAACCAGGTATTATGATCAGGAATTGTAAAAATAACTTTCATAGATTTTCAAAGTATATGATACCTTAACTATAAATATTTGCATGATGCCATTGTACTTCAACTACGTTTAAAAAAATGATGTTATACCATTTTTCGAGACTGCAGTTTGACGGAAATTCATTCCATAGTCTTATTGCCCGGTGACGAAATGAATCTTTCAAGTAGTTTGTGTAACATCTGGATACAATCAATTACGGTACTCTTGCTGAACACGCACAAGTGAAAAGTTCTTTGATGTGCTTAGGCGGATTGCTAAGCATCTTAAAAGTTTGTGCGTCATTCCGTGCCGATAGTTCGAACGAGCCAGACGTGTGTGCTGTGTCTCATCGCGGATTGTGTTCGGAAGTGCGAGTGCTATTGTGTGGTGCGTATCCTACCTACGGATCCAAGGCGATCACTGTCGGCGAGGGGAAGTAGCTGCTTCTGGCGACGCCAGTGAAGCAGGCTATTGTTACTGCTGCTACCTACAGCAGCAGCCGCAGATAAGTGGCAAAGATTGTTGTATTATTCTCCCACAGAGTGGATCTGATTAGAATAGTTTGAATTAGTTTTTTTATTAGTTTTTTTCTAATTAGTTAATAGTTATTAGTTCTTAGCTTAGCTTAGTAATAACTATACTTCCAACACCTTGCGAGGTGAAAATGGAGGCGGAGACTGCGGAGGACAGTGGGCCTCCCAAAAATGGTGGTCGCACACGATTCTACCATGCATCTTCTCCTGGGCCTTGGGTTGTTTACTTTCGGCAGAAAGTGAAAAGCCTAGATTTTCTCGGCATTAAGCGAGATTTGACGCGTCGTTTTCCGAAAACTGATTTCCATCAGGTAAATCGGAACAAACTACGCATAACCGCACCTACATACAAGGATGCAAACGAAATCGCTAAAGACAAGGCCTACAATGTTGAATATTTGGTTTATGTCCCCTCGCGGGAGGTCGAAATCGAAGGTGTGATCAACGCAGCGAGCCTGACTTGCAAGGATGTACTTGCGGGAAAAGGCCGCCTAAAGAATGCAATGGAGTCTACTGTGGATATTCTGGATTGCAAGGAGTTGCATTCAGCTGCCATGGTAGATGGTAAAAGAGTGTATTCTAAGTCAGGTTCGCTTCGGGTGACGTTCGCCGGCTCGATGCTCCCAAAATATGTAGATATTGAAAATATGTTATTTTCGGTGCGTCTTTTTGTGCCGAGGTTGTTCAATTGTACCAACTGCAAACAGTTGGGGCACACTGCCGAGTTTTGCGACAACAAGCCCCGTTGTGGCAAATGTTTTGAAAAGCATAGGGAGGAGTCCTGTCAACAACAAGCTACAAAGTGCGCTTATTGTGGCATGGATCCTCCCCATGGTTTGCAAGAATGCCCGGTGTACAAAAAGCGCACCCAAAAAGTGAAGCGCTCGTTGGTACAACGCTCCAAGCAGTCATATGCGGAAATGGTTAAGTCGCAAGACACATCCGCCACAACCACCGCCACGGCTGCTATTTCAGCTGCCGTTCGAGTAAGTGATTACTACGATTCCATTGCCACTGATGAATTGGACTCCGACGTAGCTGATATGGATGATTCTTCGGAGGTACACGTGCCCGAAAAGAGGAAGCAACCGTCTTCCCTGGGATCGCGCCGTAAGAGAACAAAAATCATCCATGAAAGCTTGCCAAAATCTGAAGGTAATGGGGGATTATTTAAAATCCCGAAGCAATCTGTCTTCACTGCTCCTTTGGATCCTAGTTGCAGCAAGACATTCCCGTCATTGCCTAAAACCGATGTTTCCAAGAAACATCCGGTTAGGAGAATCAATGAAAGAAAAAATGCAATTCGCACTTCCAGAAAAAATATTCCGTCCAAGCGAGGATTGATCTCCTTTAACCCGTATAGGCCCAAGTGAAGAAAATCAAATTAAAAATGTCACTGCTCATCGAATATTTGACGGATTTGCTTAATTTTTTCAGCATTAGACTCGTACAGGTTTCTAATTTCCGGGTACATGTTGTTAGAATCGGAAATGTCCCTGTGGCCGGAGTTATCCCGGGGGGTCACTGGGTCAAATGCGGTCAAATTGGCCATTTTTTGGGACCACAGTAAGATTTATCGAATTAAACGAGATAATTCTCCTCAAATTCACACAAAATGATTGTCACTATTTCCAGGCATCATGTACTAGACCAGAAGAGTGCTTCGGAAGCTCGGATTGTGGCCAACCGATTGATTACGGATGAAGCCGCCGAGGGAAGTGGCCAAAACTAGAACCATTCTGATTCAGGCAATATGGGTATCAAACTTCATGAATTTCAAATGGCATTGCGAATAAGATATTTTTGGTCTTCCTTCCAAGTCAACTGGCCGCTTTGTAGCCGGTTCCAGAAGACCCTGGGGGAACCAGGATAGCGGCCAAAAATGGAACCAGTGCGGGCCGGGCAATATGGGTATCAAACTTCATGAATTTCAAATAGCATTGCGAATAAGATGTTTTTGGTCTTCCTTCAAGAGAACTGGCCACTTTGTAGCCGGTTCCGAAAGACCCTGGGGGAACCAGGATAGCGGCCAAAAATGGAACCAGTGCGGGCCGGGAAATATGGGTATCAAACTTCATGAATTTCAAATGGTATTGCGAATAAGATGTTTTTGGTCTTCCTTTCAAGTCAACTGGCCACTTTGTAGCCGGTTCCAGAAGACCCTGGGGGAACCGGGATAGCGGCCAAAAATGTAACCAATGCGGACCGGGCAATATGGGTATCAAACTTCATGAATTTCAAATGGCATTGCGAATAAGATCTTTTTGGTCTTTCTTTCAAGTCAACTGGCCACTTTGTAGCCAGTTCCGTAGAACCCTGGGGGAACCGGGATAGCGGCCATAAATGGAGCCAGTGCGGGCCAGGCAATATGGGTATCAAACTTCATGAATTTCAAATAGCATTGCGAATAAGATGTTTTTGGTCGGTTTGGTTGGTTTGGTAGCCGGTTCCGAAGGACCTTGGGGAACCAGGATAGCGGCCAAAAATGGAACCAGTGCGGGCCGGGAAATATGGGTATCAAACTTCATGAATTTCAAATGGTATTGCGAATAAGATGTTTTTGGTCTTCCTTTCAAGTCAACTGGCCACTTTGTAGCCGGTTCCGAAAGACCCTGGGGGAACCAGGATAGCGGCCAAAAATGGAACCAGTGCGGGCCGGGAAATATGGGTATCAAACTTCATGAATTTCAAATGGTATTGCGAATAAGATGTTTTTGGTCTTCCTTTCAAGTCAACTGGCCACTTTGTAGCCGGTTCCAGAAGACCCTGGGGGAACCGGGACAGCGGCCAAAAATGTAACCAATGCGGGCCGGGCAATATGGGTATCAAACTTCATGAATTTCAAATGGCATTGCGAATAAGATCTTTTTGGTCTTTCTTTCAAGTCAACTGGCCACTTTGTGGCCAGTTCCGTAGAACCCTGGGGGAACCGGGATACCGGCCATAAATGGAGCCAGTGCGGGCCAGGCAATATGGGTATCAAACTTCATGAATTTCAAATAGCATTGCGAATAAGATGTTTTTGGTCGGTTTGGTTGGTTTGGTAGCCGGTTCCGAAAGACCCTGGGGGAACCAGGATAGCGGCCAAAAATGGAACCAGTGCGGGCCGGGCAATATGGGTATCAAACTTCATGAATTTCAAATGGTATTGCGAATAAGATGTTTTTGGTCTTCGTTTCAAGTCAACTGGCCACTTTGTAGCCGGTTCCAGAAGACCCTGGGGGAACCGGGATAGCGGCCATAAATGGAACCAGTGCGGACCGGGCAATATGGGTATCAAACTTCATGAATTTCAAATGGTATTGCGAATAAGATGTTTTTGGTCTTCCTTTCAAGTCAACTGGCCACTTTGTAGCCGGTTCCAGAAGACCCTGGGGGAACCGGGATAGCGGCCAAAAATGTAACCAATGCGGACCGGGCAATATGGGTATCAAACTTCATGAATTTCAAATGGTATTGCGAATAAGATGTTTTTGGTCTTCCTTTCAAGTCAACTGGCCACTTTGTAGCCGGTTCCAGAAGACCCTGGGGGAACCGGGATAGCGGCCAAAAATGTAACCAATGCGGACCGGGCAATATGGGTATCAAACATCATGAATTTCAAATGGCATTGCGAATAAGATCTGTTTGGTCTTTCTTTCAAGTCAACTGGCCACTTTGTAGCCAGTTCCGTAGAACCCTGGGGGAACCGGGATAGCGGTCATAAATGGAGCCAGTGCGGGCCAGGCAATATAAGTATCAAACTTCATGAATTTCAAATAGCATTGCGAATAAGATGTTTTTGGTCTTCCTTTCAAGTCAACTGGCCGCTTTGTAGCCGGTTCCAGAAGACCCTGGGGGAACCAGGATAGCGGCCAAAAATGGAACCAGTGCGGGCCGGGCAACTTGGGTATCAAACTTCATGAATTTCAAATGGTATTGCGAATAAGATGTTTTTGGTCTTCCTTTCAAGTCAACTGGCCACTTTGTAGCCGGTTCCGTAGAACCCTGGGGGAACCGGGATAGCGGTCATAAATGGAGCCAGTGCGGGCCAGGCAATATAAGTATCAAACTTCATGAATTTCAAATAGCATTGCGAATAAGATGTTTTTGGTCTTCCTTTCAAGTCAACTGGCCCGCTTTGTAGCCGGTTCCAGAAGACCCTGGGGAACCAGGATAGCGGCCAAAATGTAACCAATGCGGACCGGGCAATATGGGTATCAAACTTCATGAATTTTAAATAGCATTGCAAACAAGATATGTTTGGTCTTTCTTTCAAGTCAAGTGGTCATTTTGTAGCCAGTTCCATAAGAACCTGGGGGAACCGGGATAGCGGCCATAAATGGAGCCAGTGCGGGCCAGGCAATATAAGTATCAAACTTCATGAATTTCAAATAGCATTGCGAATAAGATGTTTTTGGTCTTCCTTTCAAGTCAACTGGCCGCTTTGTAGCCGGTTCCAGAAGACCCTGGGGGAACCGGGATAGCGGCCAAAAATGTAACCAATGCGGACCGGGCAATATGGGTATCAAACTTCATAAATTTCAAATGGCATTGCGAATAAGATCTTTTTGGTCTTTCTTTCAAGTCAACTGGCCACTTTGTAGCCAGTTTCGTAGAACCCTGGGGGAACCAGGATAGCGGCCATAAATGGAGCCAGTGCGGGCCAGGCAATATGGGTATCAAACTTCATGAATTTCAAATAGCATTGCGAATAAGATGTTTTTGATCTTCCTTTCAAGAGAACTGGCCACTTTGTAGCCAGTTCCGAAAAGACCCTAGATCTTCTGGAACCAGGATGGCACAAAAATGGAACCAGTTGCGGACCGGGCAATTAGGGTATCAAATTTCATGAATTTCAAATGGCATTGCGAATAAGATCTTTTGGTCTTTCTTTCAAGTCAACTGGCCGCATTTTTGGCCGGTTCCGTAGAACCCTGGGGAACCGGGATAGCGGCCATAAATGGAACCAGTGCGGACCGGGCAATATGGGTATCAAACTTCATGAATTTCAAATGGCATTGCGAATAAGATATTTTTGGTCTTCCTTTCAAGTCAACTGGCAGCTTTGTAGCCGGTTCCGGAAGACCCTGGTTCGCACAGGTTCCATTCATGGCCGCTATCCCGGTTCTCCCAGGGCTCTCCGGAACCGGCAACAAAGGGGCAATTGACTTGAAAGAAAGACCAAAAACATCGTATTCGCACTGCATTTGAAATTCATCAAGTTTGATACCCATATTGCCTGGTCCCACTGATTCCATGTTTGGCCGCTCAATCGGTCTCCAGTATTCCGGAACCGGCTACAAAGTGGCCAGTTGTTTTGAAAGGAAGACCAAAACATCTTATTCGAATGCCATTTGAAATTCATGAAGTTTGATGCCCATATTGCCTGGTCCGCACCGATTCAATTTTTGGCCCTTATCCTGGTTCCCCAGGTCTTCCTGGAACCGGCTGCAAAGTGACCAGTTGACTTGAAAGAAGACCAAAACATCTTATTCTGCAATGCCATTTGAAATTCCATGAAGTTTGATACCCATATTGCCCGGCCTGCACTGGTTCCATTTTTTGGCCGCTATCCTGGTTCCCCAGGGTCTTCTGGAACCGGCTACAAAGTGCCAGTTGACTTGAAAAAGACCAAAAACATCTAATTGCAATGACTATTTGAAATTCATGAAGTTTGATGCCCATATTGCCTGGTCTGCACCGATTCAATTTTTTGGCCGCTATCCCGGTTCCATGGTCTTCCGGAACCGGCTGGTACCAATTGACTTGAAAAGGAAGACCAAAACGCTAATTCGGTGCCATTTTGAAATCCATGAAGTTTGATACCCATATTGCTCGGTCCGTACTGGTGGTTCCATTTTTGGTCGGTATCCAGGTTCCCCAAGTCTTCCGGAACCGCTACAAAGTGGCCGTTTGACTTGAAAAGAAGACCAAAAACATCTTATTTGCAATGCCATTTGAAATTCATGAAGTTTGATACCCATATTGCCCGGTCCGCACTGGTTCCATTTTTGGCCGCTATCCCGGTTCCCCCAGGATCTTCTGGAACCGGCTACAAAGTGGCCAGTTGACTTGAAAGAAAGACCAAAAACATTTTATTCGCAATGCTATTTGAAATTCATGAAGTTTGATGCCCATATTGCCCGGCGCGCACTGGTTCCATTTTTGACCACTATCCCGGTTCCTCCAGGATCTTCTGGAACCGGCTACAAAGTGGCCAGTTGACTTGAAAGGAAGACCAAAAACATCTTATTCGCAGTGCCATTTGAAATTCATGAAGTTTGATACCCATATTGCCCGGTCCGCACTGGTTCCATTTTTGGCCGCTATCCCGGTTCCCCCAGGATCTTCTGGAACCGGCTACAAAAAGTGGCCAGTTGACTTAAAAGAAGACCAAAACATCTCATTCTGCAGTGCCATTTGAAATTCATGAAGTTTGATTGATACCCATATGCCCGCACTGGTTCCATTTTTGGCCATCCCGGTTCCCCCAGGATCTTCTGGAACCGGCTACAAAGTGGCCAGTTGACTTGAAAGAAAGACCAAAAACATTTTATTCTCAATGCTATTTGAAATTCATGAAGTTTGATACCCATATTGCCTGGTCCGCACCGATTCCATGTTTGGCCGCTATCTCGGTTCCCCCAGGGTATTCCGGAACCGGCTACAAAGTGGCCAGTTGTTTTGAAAGGAAGACCAAAAACATCTTATTCGGAATGCCATTTGAAATTCATGAAGTTTGATGCCCATATTGCCTGGTCCGCACCGATTCAATTTTTGGCCGCTATCCCGGTTCCCCCAGGGTCTTCCGGAACCGGCTACAAAGTGACCAGTTGACTTGAAAGGAAGACCAAAAACATCTTATTCGCAATGCCATTTGAAATCCATGAAGTTTGATACCCATATTGCCCGGCCCGCACTGGTTCCATTTTTTGCCGCTATCCCGGTTCCCCCAGGGTCTTCTGGAACCGGCTACAAAGTGGCCAGTTGACTTGAAAGGAAGACCAAAAACATCTAATTCGCAATGCCATTTGAAATTCATGAAGTTTGATGCCCATATTGCCTGGTCCGCACCGATTCAATTTTTGGCCGCTATCCCGGTTCCCCCATGGTCTTCCGGAACCGGCTACAAAGTGGCCAATTGACTTGAAAGGAAGACCAAAAACATCTAATTCGCAATGCCATTTGAAATTCATGAAGTTTGATACCCATATTGCTCGGTCCGTACTGGTTCCATTTTTGGTCGGTATCCAGGTTCCCCCAGGGTCTTCCGGAACCGGCTACAAAGTGGCCAGTTAACTTGAAAGGAAGACCAAAAAACATCTTATTCGCAATGCTATTTGAAATTCATGAAGTTTGATACCCATATTGCCCGGTCCGCACTGGTTCCATTTTTGGCCGCTATCCCGGTTCCCCCAGGATCTTCTGGAACCGGCTACAAAGTGGCCAGTTGACTTGAAAGGAAGACCAAAAACATCTCATTCGCAGTGCCATTTGAAATTCATGAAGTTTGATACCCATATTGCCCGGTCCGCACTGGTTCCATTTTTGGCCGCTATCCCGGTTCCCCCAGGATCTTCTGGAACCGGCTACAAAGTGGCCAGTTGACTTGAAAGAAAGACCAAAAACATTTTATTCGCAATGCTATTTGAAATTCATGAAGTTTGATACCCATATTGCCTGGTCCGCACCGATTCCATGTTTGGCCGCTATCTCGGTTCCCCCAGGGTATTCCAGAACCGGCTACAAAGTGGCCAGTTGTTTTGAAAGGAAGACCAAAAACATCTTATTCGGAATGCCATTTGAAATTCATGAAGTTTGATGCCCATATTGCCTTGTCCGCACCGTTTCAATTTTTGGCCGCTATTTCGGTTCCCCCAGGGTCTTCCGGAACCGGCTACAAAGTGGCCAATTGACTTGAAAGGAAGACCAAAAACATCTAATTCGCAATGCCAATTGAAATCCATGAAGTTTGATACCCATATTGCCCGGTCCGCACTGGTTCCATTTTTGGCCGCTATCCCGGTTCCCCCAGGGTCTTCTGGAACCGGCTACAAAGTGGCCAGTTGACTTGAAAGGAAGACCAAAAACATCTTATTCGCAATGCCATTTGAAATTCATGAAGTTTGATACCCATATTGCCTGGTCCGCACCGATTCAATTTATGGTCGCTATACCGGGTCCCCCACGGTCTTCCGGAACCAGCTACAAGGTGGCCAGTTAACTTGAAAGGAAGTCATGTCATGTTCGCAATGCCGTTTGAAATTCATGAAGTTTGATACCCATATTGCCTGGTCCGCACTGGTTCCATTTTTGGCCGCTATCCCGGTTCCCCCAGGGTCTTCTGGAACCGGCTACAAAGTGGCCAGTTGACTTGAGAGGAAGACCAAAAACATCTTATTCGGAATGCCATTTGAAATTCATGAAGTTTGATACCCATATTGCCCGGTCCGCACTGGTTCCATTTTTGGCCGCTATCCCGGTTCCCCCAGGGTCTTCTGGAACCGGCTACAAAGTGGCCAGTTGACTTGAAAGGAAGACCAAAAACATCTAATTCGCAATGCCATTTGAAATCCATGAAGTTTGATACCCATATTGCCCGGTCCGCACTGGTTCCATTTTTGGCCGCTATCCCGGTTCCCCCAGGGTCTTCTGGAACCGGCTACAAAGTGGCCAGTTGACTTGAGAGGAAGACCAAAAACATCTTATTCGGAATGCCATTTGAAATTCATGAAGTTTGATACCCATATTGCCTGGTCCGCACCGATTCAATTTTTGGCCGCTATCCCGGTTCCCCCAGGGTATTCCGGAACCGGCTACAAAGTCGCCAGTTGACTTGAAAGGAAGACCAAAAACATCTTATTCGCAATGCTATTTGAAATTCATGAAGTTTGATACCCATATTGCCCGGCCCGCACTGGTTCCATTTCTGGCCGCTATCCCGGTTCCCCCAGGGTCTTTCGGAACTGGCTACAAAGTGGCCAGTTCTCTTGAAAGGAAGACCAAAAACATCTTATTCGCAATGCTATTTGAAATTCATGAAGTTTGATACCCATATTGCCCGGCCCGCACTGGTTCCATTTTTGGCCGCTATCCTGATTCCCCCAGGGTCTTCCGGAACCGGCTACAAAGTGGCCAGTTGACTTGAAAGGAAGACCAAAAATATCTTATTCGCAATGCCATTTGAAATTCATGAAGTTTGATACCCATATTGCCTGAATCAGAATGGTTCTATTTTTGGCCACTTCCCTCGGCGGCTTCATCCGTAATCAATCGGTTGGCCACAATCCGAGCTTCCGAAGCACTCTTCTGGTCTAGTACATGATGCCTGGAAATAGTGACAATCATTTTGTGTGAATTTGAGGAGAATTATCTCGTTTAATTCGATAAATCTTACTGTGGTCCCAAAAAATGGCCAATTTGACCGCATTTGACCCAGTGACCCCCCGGGATAACTCCGGCTACATGAACATTTCCGATTCTAACAACATGTTCCCGGAAACTAGAAAACCTGTACGAGTCATATGCTGAAAAAAATAAACAAATCCGTCAAATATTCGATGAGCAGTGGCATTTTTAATTTGACTTTCTTCACTTGGGCCTATACGGGTTAAGGACCTCGTGGACCGTTTTTTGAATTTGTTCAATATTCCGAATTCAATGAGGCCAATCATTGACCTCTTTATACCAACAGTAGAAAGTTATCTGAAGCAATTGACTGTTTCATGGCCCCTTCTTGCAGAAATTGTATCTTTCGATGGATAATACGGCCGTACAAGATACAATCACTGTGCTGCAGTGGAACTGTCATAGTCTGAAAAATAAATTAGACGTGTTCAAGTTTTTGATTCGCAATTCCGATTGCGATATATTTGCACTCTGTGAAACATGGCTTCCTTCTGAAGATGAAATCAACTTCCACGATTTTAATATTATTCGCCAAGATCGGGATGATCATTATGGTGGCGTTCTTTTGGGGATCAAAAATGCTACTCCTTCTACAGAATTCCATTCCGACTGTTAATGGCCTAGAGATCGTCGCTTGCCAAATAAATGTAAAGAATAAAGATCTTTGCATAGCTTCAGTGTACATTCCTCCAAATGCCTCTATTAATCGTCGACATTTTTGGAGCGCAGTCTCCTCCTATCATCTCCAGTATTGATATTGGGTGATATGAACGCACATGGTATTGGATGGGGCGAAACGTATGACGATTATAGAGCGCCTATTTTCTATGATTTGTGTGACGATTTCAATTTGAATATTTTGAACACTGGTGAAGTAACTCGAATATGACCAAATGGTCAACAAAGCCGTATTGATCTGTCTTTATGTTCAAATTCACTATCATTAGATTGCACGTGGAAGGTAATTATAGACCCCCATGGTAGTGACCATATGCCGATAGTCACCACAATTAAGAGTGGCTATCAACAATCTGAGCCAGTTAATGTTCCTTTCGATCTCACGAAGAACATTGACTGGCAAAAATTTGTATCGGCGGTAAAAATTGGTATTCAATCAACTGATACTCTTCCACCTTTGGATGAATATCGATTCCTTACTGAGTTGATTCAAAAAAGCGCACTAGAATCTCAGAAACGACGCGTTCCAAATACAACTGTCATCAGAAGACCAGCCACTCCTGGATGGGATGATGAATGTACTAAGTTGCATTCTGAGAAATCTGATGCATTCAAGGCCTTCCGTAAACACGGAAGGTCAGAGCTTTTTGAAGAGTATTTGAGGCTCGAAAGAAAACTCAAAAATCTTCTCAAGGCAAAAAAACGTAGCTACTGGCGACGTTTTGTCGAGGGACTATCACGAGAAACCTCAATGACAACACTTTGGAAAACGGCTCGCAACATGCGGAACCGCATTTCCACCAATGAGAGTGAAGAATACTCCAATCGATGGATATTCAACAAAGGTCTGCCCAGATTCCGTACCAGCAGAACCGCTATTTCGAGAATCAGTCACTGATCCCGGTTCTTTGGGTGGACCATTCACAATGCTGGAACTTTCTATGTCTCTTCTTTCATCGAATAACTCTGCTCCGGGATGCGATAACATCAAATTCAATCTTCTTAAAAACCTCCCAGATATCGCTAAAAGACGATTACTTGACCTGTACAACTGTTTCATGGAGTACAACATTGTGCCACCTGAATGGCGACAGGTCAAAGTAATAGCTATTCAAAAGCCTGGGAAACCAGCGTCTAATCACAATTCATACCGACCGATTGCCATGCTATCATGCATGAGAAAATTATTGGAGAAAATGATCCTTTCAAGAGTCGACCATTGGGTCGAAGAAAATGTATTGCTTTCAAATACTCAGTTTGGATTTCGAAAAGGGGAAAAGAACAAACGATTGTCTAGCGTTGCTTTCTTCAGATATACAAGTAGCCTTTGCGCACAAGGAGCAGTTGGCTTCAGTATTATTGGACATTAAGGGCGCTTTTGATTCAGTTTCCATAAAAGTACTGTCAGACAACCTGCACAGTAATGGATTACCCGTTATTTTGAATATTTTTTTGTACAATTTGTTGTCAGAAAAACAAATGAACTTCACACTCGGCACTCTGACAACTTCCAGAACTAGTTACATGGGCCTTCCCCAAGGTTCATGTTTAAGTCCCTTGCTTTATAATTTCTATGTCAAAGATATTGACAATTGTTTGGAAGGACAATGCACGCTCAGACAACTTGCAGATGATGCCGTGGTCTCTCTAAGAGGTCCATGTGCAGCTGTCTTGCAAGGACCATTGCAAAGTATCCTGGATAATCTGACTATTTGGGCCAGACATTTAGGGATCGAGTTTTCACCGCAAAAAACTCAGATGGTTGTGTTTACTATGAAGCGGTATCCTGCTCAACTGAAACTCAAGCTGTTGAATGATGACATCAACCAATCTTTATCTTCTAAATACCTTGGGGTCGTGTTTGATTCCAAATGTACCTGGAAACTCCACATTGAGTATTTGATACAAAAATGCCGGAAAAGGATCAATTTTCTACGTTCTATCGCCGGAACATGGTGGGGTGCTCACCGGAAGACCTCATCAAACTCTACAGAACGACTATTCTCTCTGTTTTAGAGTATGGCTCCTTCTGCTTCCTCTCAGCAGCTGATTGCCACCTGATCAAATTGGAACGAATTCAGTATCGTTGTTTGCGTATTGCCCTTGGCTGCATGCATTCAACGCATAACATGAGCCTGGAGGTGCTTGCTGGAGTCACTCCTTTAAAGCACCGTTACTGGGAGCTCTCACTTAGAATACTCATCAAATGTAGAACAAGTAACACACTTGTTCTAGATAACTTCGATAATATGCTTGAACTAACTTGTCGTTCAAGATTCCTGAGAGTTTATCTCAACTACATATCGTCAGATCTTTGTCTTCCATGTTATAATCCCCCTCGAGTTCACTTCACCAACGACAGTTCCTCAATTGTATACGATCTGTCCATGAAACATGCTATTCAAGGAATACCAGATCATCTTCGACAAATATCTATTCCCTCACTTTTTTCTGAAAAATATGAACATGTCAATTGCAACAACAGATATTTCACTGATGGTTCTCGCATCAACGGATCCACTGGCTTCGGTGTTTTCAATGTAACTTCAACCACCTTCCGACAACTTCAGGAACCGTTTTCGGTTTATGTTGCTGAGCTGGCAGCAATTAACTTCGCTTTGGGGATAATTTCCAATCAGCCCGTAGACCATTATTTCATCTTCTCGGATAGTCTTAGTTCTATCGAGGCACTCCGGTCGATGAAACCTGTTAAGCACGCATCTTACTTTCTTACAAACATAAGAGAGCAGATGCGTGTTTTGGTCGAAAGATCATTCAAGATTACCTTTGTGTTCTGGCACGGACCTTACGAAGTGGACTGTATGGGGGATTATGTCCGCCCAGACATGGATTCTAATGAGGTCCCTGACCTCGCCTTCGACCTTCTTTCGTTATACGGATTACCCGACACTGTACTTGGAGGTTGTTGTTTAAACTTTATTCCGCGGCGGATCGACACTGAGGAAGACAAGTTGTCTGATTCTGATCTGAAGCTTAACTGATTTATTTCGGTTCTGAGGATTATATCAACCGATTAATCCTATCCGATCTCGAAGAGCAAGAGATAATTAAAGTAGAGGAGAGAATATTTATGTCAATGTGGAATTGAACTAGATGTTCTCAATCTATCTCGGACCGAAAATGAACATGCAGATAGGGGTTTCAAACAAAAATGCTACATGGAAATATTTGATTCATTGCTTATGACTAACATGGTTTGGATTTCATATTTATAATTCACAGTTATGGATTTTGCTACTGAACTTTATACGACATCGTGACTGCTGAACGTAGTGCTGATCCATATCGACATGAGGTACATACACTTTCTCGCATAGTTGGAATCTGCTGGATACTTCGTTTCGAGGTGCCTCCAGCGCTGGTACTCGTTGGACTTGAACTCTTCTGCATTGCTTATTTTTGTTGATGATGATGCTTCTTCAGTGCCGTGCCGACTGCACAGCGGTGTTTGCTTCTTCTGCTTTTGATGATTTCTTCGATGTTCTCAGTGATGTGTGGGGCTTCTTCTTGGTTGTTGGTTTGTATCGGTAGGGTTTTCAATCGAGCACGTTCACTAGTGGTTTGGTACATCAATAGATGGTTTGCCTTGCTTTCTTCCTTCCTTCTACGTTCGAACTCCGTCATGTGATTGGTGATGAGATTTGGTGATAGTTCCCTCGAAAATGATTGGATGTAGTTGACCGAATATAGATTACTGAAACTGGAACAACTTACCTACCCAGGCAAGAACTGTGCTTGTGGGTTTCTCCGTAGAGTTGGGGCCTGGGTGGCAGTGTTCGTCGTGCTTGCGTTCCTTTGTGGTCGGATGACCACACTTCGTGACTTAGTGCCTTGGTTGGATGATCGACAAGATGAGCTGGCCAAGCCCAGTGCCAACCAGTTGACCGCGGCAATGGAGGGATTTCCATGGCTTCCTCCAGATAGAGTGATGATAGCGAGCGCTGTGGTGCTACCGATGAACAAATGTGGTTATAACGTGACTTAAACCTTACGATGACCTTTTGGCCAACGTCGACGCCTTGTGCGCCGAGACCTTTACCAAATTAAATGACGATACAAACGTGCAAACCCAATCCAAAGAATCTTCTACCGACTTGATTGCCCTTACGACGACTTGACTGCTGATGTTGAATACTTAAGAGGTGCCGTAGCACCAGTGTGCACTCAGCGAGTGACTTATGCTTGGTTTGATTCTTCTTCGTTGTCCCGGATGGGAAGCGGACAGACCTTCGAAATTCCTCGATCGAAACATCCGTCTTTTGTTCGGACTGTGACGACGCGAATATTGCCGTCCGACCCTTGGAACGTTTTGACGACCCTGCCCAAGTGCCACTGCAGTGGTGGCGCATTTTCATCCTTGAGTAGGACCATCGTGCCAACACGAATGTTATCTCGCTGTTTGGTCCACTTAGTGCGGTTGTGCAGATCTGATAGATACTGTGTGGACCACCTGCTCCAAACTTGCTGCAGAACTAGCTGTGCGTTCTGCCACATGGATAATCGATTGGTGGGAATATTTTGCAAATCTGGCTCCGGGATGGCGGTTAGTGACCGTTGAACCAGAAAATGCCCTGGAGTAAGGGCTTCGTAATCGTTGGGATCACTGCTTAGTGGAGTCATCGGGCGCGAGTTGAGAACTGCCTCGATCTGCGCCAAGGCCGTCAACATCTCATCTATTTTCAGTACTCTAGTACCAAGAACCTTCTTGAAGTGTGCCTTGAAGGATTTGACTTAAGCCTCCAAAGTTGGGCGTGCAAAGTGGGATGAACCGAAACTCAATTCCGTCAGAACTAGTATCCTTCACAAGTGTGTCTTGGAAGCTTTGGTCATGGAACAGTCGGTGTAACTCTGTCAGTTCACGTTTTGCGCCGACGAACGTAGTTGCGTTGTCGCACATTATCAGCTGCGGCTTACCTCGACGAGCAGTGAACCTTTTCAGCGCAGCCAGAAAGGCTTGCGTGGTGAGGTCCATCACCAACTCCATGTGAATGGCCTTGACGACCAAGCATACGAAAATCGCTACGTAGCACTTCACCGGACTTGCTCTACGATTGGGATAGCTCACGAAGAATGGACCACAGTAATCCAGTCCTACGTTCATGAACGGTGGAGCCGGGGTGACTCTTGCCGATGGGAGATCGGCCATCAATTGATCCCGAACCTTGGGCTTGCTACGAAAGCATGGAATGCAGTCGTGAATCACTTTCCTCGCCAAACTGTGGATGTGTACCGGCCAGAATTTTCCTCGCACGGCCGAGATCAGTAGTTGTTGGCCAGCGTGAAAGAGCTTATAGTGATAATGTCTAACGACCATTCTAGCGAGCGGATGATTATGATGGAGAATGTAAGGGTGTTTGCGATCGAACGATATTGATGCCTTAGAGAGCCGGCCGCCGACGCGCATCACGCCGTCACATAATTGGGGATTTAAAGACGCGATATTGGACGAATCATGTACTCTTCCGTTTTTGGCTAAATTTGCCAGTTCTTGCGAGAAGCATTCTTCCTGGGACAAGCGAACCAAAGCAACTGTTGCCTGCTCCTGTTCTGCTAATGTCAGGCGTCCAATTCTTCTGAACTGTCTATTGCATTTTTGTGCGTTGTGTCTGAATCGAAGCAGAAGTGCAACGATCCGGACTAGTTCTGTGAACGAGGACCGTTCTCCAAAGATTTTACTTGGTGGAACTGCTTGAGCCGGGAAAGCTGACGTAGGCCGCTCTTCTAGCAGTGTTGGATCTAGTTTTACTTTGGGAGCATCGTCTGTGTGTGGCCAAAACTGTTGATCTTGAGACAGCCATCGTGGACCTTCAAACCAAAGCGTTTGGTACTGAAGGTACGCTGGAGACATTCCCCGGGAAATGAGATCTGCGGGGTTTTCGGTGCCGGAGGTGTTGAATCTCTGACACACGGTTTGCCACAAATATTTGCCAGCGCGAGGGTAATGAAGCCAACCAACACTTGACTATCATCGAATCTGTCCAGAAGAACGCTGTGATATTTGGTTGCACTTGGTTGTACTTCTCATACAGATGACTGAGCAAGAGTGCTGACGAAAGTTCAAGACGTGGAATGCTCATTTTCTTCTTTTTCCGCTGAAGACTTTCCAAAGGTGCAACTCTGGACTTGGAGGTTATTAGACGAACGGTGACGCTACCGTCCGCGGCGGTACATCGAAGGTAGAGGCACGCTCCATAGGCAGCTTCAGATGCATCGCAGAAACCATGTAACTGCACCCCAGTGCAGTCATTGCTGAAGCCACTCCAACGAGGGATCGATAATGATTCCATAGCGATCATGTTCTGCTTGTACTCTTTCCACAAATTCTGAAGTGACTCATCGAGAGGATCATCCCAGCCGCACTTAAGTAACCAAAGACGTTGGATGAAAATTTTTGCTTGGACTATTACTGGGCCAACCAGACCCAATGGATCGAAAAAGCATGCTGCGTCGGAATGAACAGTGCGTTTCGTAATTGTTGAAGAATTTGATCTCCAGTCAGGAAACGTGAAGCAAAAGTTGTCTGACTGCGTATCCCACCGCAGTCCCAAGGTTTTCACAGTCGTGCTAGATGAATCCAGGTCCAGAACGACGCGTTCATCGCGTAGATGCTTGGGCAGTTTAGCAAGTAGCCTTGCTGAGTTCGAATTCCACTTTCTCAAGGTGAAACCTGCCGTGTCAGTCAACTGAATCACTTCCGTCATCAGCTTTCGAGCTTCGTTTACTGTGTTTGCACCTGACAACATGTCGTCGACGTAAAAGTCTTCTTGGACTGTCCGCGAAGCAATCGGATGTGTCAAACTGTTGTCTTCTCCCAACTTCTTCAGACATCTTGTGGCCAGATACGGGGCACTCGCGGTGCCGTACGTGACTGTGAGCAGCTCGAATGTCTTCACTGGTTCCTCTGGTGTGTCTCTCCACAGAATGCGCTGCAGACCTTGATCTTCTTCTTGCACTCGCACCATGCGGTACATTTTTGCAACGTCAGCCGTGACCGCAATACGGTTGAGGTGAAATCGGAGGATTATGGAGATTAGATCATTTTGGACTACTGGTCCCACCATCAAAGCGTCGTTAAGCGATATTCCGCTTGAAGTTTTGCACGACGCGTCAAACACGACTCTCAATTTGGTTGTTGTACTCTCGGGCCGCAACACAGCGTGGTGCGGTATGTAATACACCGGATTCTCAAAGACTTGATCACCATCGACTTCTTTCATGTGGCCCATTAGGATGTATTCTTGGATGAATTCCTTATAGGGCTCCTTCAACTGCTTGTTCCCGCTGAATCGCTTCTCCAAGCCGATGAACCGCTTCATGGCTATGCTGCGGGATTCTCCTAGACGTTCCAACATATGGTCTTTCTTTGGCAGCGTTACTACAAACCTGCCTTCTTGATTGCGTACTGTGGTTCTGGTGAACACTTCTTCGCACGCTGCTTCTTCCACCGAATGTGTGCGATTCACATGACATGCCTCTAATTCCCAAAATCTGGAGATCATTTCTTGTAGATCAGCTGTAGAGCTGACGTAACTGGTGGTCGCAGGTACGATGCTTGGCGCTTTGGGTACTCTTCCGGACACGACCCAACCGAAGACCGTCTCTTGCAGCGTTGGACCGCACTCGAACAATTTTCTTCTCCCGGTCAGCAAAACATCGAAATAAAACTCCGCTCCAATGATCATGTCTATGGGGCCAGGTTCTCCAAACGAGGGATCAGCTAGTGTCACATCGGAAGGAATGTCCCACAGATTCAGTCGAACTGATCTAAGTGGTAAACTTTGTGTGATCTTCGGCAGAATGTGGAATTGTATGCACTCAGCAAATGAAGAGATGGACGAATTTCTTGGTTCTACGTTGGCTTCTACTGATTTCGTTGACATCACACTGCTACTGCCGATTCCTTGCACCTTCAGAACGTTCTTCATTTCGTGGAATTTCAACCCTTTGGAAAAACTACTGGTCATGTAGCAAAACTCCGAACACGAATCAAGGAGAGCTCTAGCCAGAGCGATATTGCCAAAACGGTCAATTACTTTGACGATTGCGGTTGACATCAACACTTGACGAGTTGTTGTGTTAATATCATACGTAGCTTCAGAAGTTTGGAGGGAAATTGCAGGTTGTGGGTAAGTGGTGGGTTGTGAGTAAGTGTCTTTTGAGCGTATCACGGGGTATGACGGTGTGGGTTGTGGTTGTGTGGATGGATGAGTGGAATGTGTTTGTGTCTGGCTTTGTGCTTTGGAACGATCTTGCTGTGACTGTTGCTGGCTCACTGGTGAAGCTAGATCAGGTCGATTACGCGCTCGTGGAACGAAGGGAGCAATACTGGCAGGAACAGATGGCTTCACTGGACGACCGCTGCCTGACGAACTTTCGAAGTGTAACAAAGTATGGTGTTTTCGCCCACAACGGGTACACGAGCCTCTAGAGCATCCTTCTGCGAAGTGACCAACATTCAAACAGTTTCTGCAAAGCCGCTTCCTGTTGATGTCTTCTACACGTTGAGCCACAGTCATGTTTTGGAGTTTAGTGCACTTGAACGGAAGATGGAAAGAGTCTCCGCAAAACAAGCACCGCCGTTGAGATTGGGAAGATGTGTGTGCCGTTGATAACCGATGCCGCTTATTGTCAACATCATGGGTTCTTGAAGGAGCAATTGACTGCAGCACTGCACATTGATCTCGAAGGAACTGCATCAGATCTTCGAACTTGGGGACATCTTTACTATTATGGTGTGTCTCCCAGTGACGGAGGGTTGCTGAATCGAGGCGAGAACAAACCATATACGCTAGTATCGTTGACCAGTTGTTTGTCTGCTCACCAATCTTGCTCAGCATCAGCAAGTTTTTGTCGAACTCACTTATGACATGGTTCAAAGACTCGCAGCTTTCTCTACGCATTGGTTCAACGGCAAACAGTGCGTCCAGATGGGCTTTCACAATGAGTTTTTTATTCTCATATTTCTTCTCCAACAGCTTCCAGGCCACCTCGTAATTGTTTCCTGTCAAGTCCACTGAGCTGAGTTCCTGAAACGCTTCGCCTGTTGTAGCAGAACGCAAGTAGGTAAACTTGTCGACGTCGGCCAGCTGAGGATTGTTGTGGATCAGACTTCGGAAAGTATCGCGGAAGCTGGTCCACTCTTGAATTGTTCCACTGAAACTAGGCAGCTTAATATCCGGAAGCTTAACTCGGGACACAGCCTGTTCTTGCACCCTGTTGTTCTCGTTATCCTGTTTTGGAAATTCTTTCTTCGGACGGAACTGGATGAGGGCAGCCTTGACTTCATAGAACTTCTCCTGAACTGCGTGAAATGACTCTTCAAAACCCTTCTCACGCTTTTCTCGTTCCGCTCGAGTGTTCTCCGACGGTTTTCCTTCAGTTTCCTGCTCTTCGTAGAAGATTTCAATTTTTCGACGCACACTGTAGAACTTCTTCACGGCTTCTTCGAGGGTTTCCAGGCGTACATCAATCTGCGGTTCGTGTTTCCCCTTCTCGAAAGCTTGGCTGAAATGTGCGATTCCGTTGATAATTCCAACCAGCTGCTTCTCTTGCTTTTTCAGCTCTCTGAACTCTTCAACAGTTACCATTTTTCACTTCACTCGCAAATTTACAATACTACTGGATGACGATAACACGTACAAATTTATGGCAATTCACTTTTCACAGTTTAAGTTCAAGTTCAATGTTCGAATCACTTCAGTCACTATACTCATCAGCAGTACTGTAAATTGGCAATCAAGTTCATTGCACAGATTTAGCACTTTACACTCACTGTTGTTCTGCACGATCTCGAAGACTGCTACCGGAAAAGTGTGCACCAACGTTCCGCGCGATTGACCGATTACCAGCAAGTTGACAGCCTGGGATAATTCCAGCAAATTGACAGCGAGCACCAAAAAAAGCAATCAATCAAGCCAAGAGACTATAAACCAAAGGGCAATCCAACTCAATCCAGGTCACAATCCCAGAAGAAAAACGCTCAAAATTGATTTCGATAATTTTATTTCGCTCCACTGTGCTCACTCGTTTACCCACATGCAACCCAACCACATAAGACTAAGCCACACAAACCATGCAACGATACTTCCCTGACGGCAACCGAGATGCATCCATTTACTGCTTCTAGCTGTCCTCATGCAAAATGTCCTCTGCCGTCGACACGTCCCGTGGTCTCCGTTTGATGATTGATTTCTATACCGGGGATATCATCCAACCGCCAAAATGCCGCTTGGTTGGCAGAAGAACAGCAACAGCAACACGATGCCCACAATAGCACTTTGCACAATATATATTCTTTCTATTCTAACTGCGCGGGAAGTCCGATGGCGCTCTGTTGCACTTATGACCAGCAGCGTGGCCGACACTTATGTAAACATTTATTGTTCACCCGAAAGCAGGGCACCCGAATTGGCGAATAAATTCGCTAAGTTCAGAATTCCACCGGTTAAAATTCGGTTCGATGGACCATGTTCTGGCACGGACCTTACGAAGTGGACTGTATGGGGGATTATGTCCGCCCAGACATGGATTCTATTGAGGTCCCTGACCTCGCCTTCGACCTTCTTTCGTTACACGGATTACCCGACACTGTACTTGGAGGTTGTTGTTTAAACTTTATTTCGCGGCGGATCGACACTGAGGAAGACAAGTTGTCTGATTCTGATCTGAAGCTCAACTAATTTATTTCGGTTCTTGTACTGAGGATTATATCCCCCGATTAATCCTATCCGATCTAAGGTGCTCTCGAAGAGCAAGAGATAATTAGCGTAGAGGAGAGAATATTTATGTCAATGTGATCTAATGAGAATTGAACTAGATGTTCTCAATCTATCTCGGACCGAACATGAACACTTTGTTTGGGTCCCATCTCACTGCTCAATCTATGGCAATGAGAAGGCAGACTCGCTGGCAAAGGTGGGCGCACAGGAAGGTGAGGTTATGATAGACAATTCTCGAACAACGAGTTTTTCCCATTGGTCCGTCAGAGTACTCTTCAAAGTTGGCAAAGGAATTGAACACACAATTAACTTGTACGGTGGCTATTTCCCATTGTTCCAAAAGTTTCGAGCGTGGTTCAGAGGTGAGGACTTAAGTCGAGGCTTCATTCGCGTGATGTCGAGACTTATGTCCAATCACTATTCACTAAACGCACATCTGTACAGAATAACCCTTATCGATAGCTACTTAAGTAGGTGCGGAGCTGGTTATGATGACATCGATCACGTAGTTTGGTTCTGCTCGGAAAATTACGCCTCCAGAGAGCGACTATTACCTTGTGGCCCGAGGTAAACAACCCTTCAGGGGTTGTTCTGGGGGATCGTAATGCGGTCTATATGCAGGCCATTTATAGTTTCATTTGTGATTCTAACATCAAAATCTAATTGTTTTTTTTCTTTTGTCAAAGTTTTTTTTTTGTACTGTCACTGTTTCTGTTCCGTAGATCTCCGTTACTCTGGCCATCCAGAAGATGCTGCCAGTCGAACCAATCCTCGAGCACAACGACACACCACATCGTCCCTTACGACAAATGCCTGGATGAGCAGCCGAGGTTTCCTGATTCCGAGTCCTAAGTCCCGTATATCCTTAAACATTGTAAACTAACCTCGAGTCACCACGAGTACGTTGGCTTCAACCCCTCTCTTACTAATTTGAAAATAAAATGACATTGATTGTATATATCACAAAGAAACATGGCTCCATAAAGTGTTATACACGCCTGAGCCTACCAAATAAACGAACTTGGAAAAAAAAAAGTTTGTGCGCACGATCTAATCTAACATTTACTTATTTAGACATGTTAAGTACGGAAAGTTAGGGCTCATTATTGTTGGAGCCGCCAATCTCGTGAATTCCGGGACACGGAGGAATTGCTACCCGTTCCTTCATCAACGGCACATAGGAACCAAAATATGACTAGGTTTGTACTAGACCTATGCGCCGCCGACAAAAATGAGTCGGTGTGCCGTCCTATTAAGGTGATTATACAATCAAGCCATGTGGTGAATTTCAAATTCACCACACGGTTTTCTACTTCTAATATCAAAAGTTCAAATCGAGCGTAATAATTTTCGTACAATGCTGAAATTAAAGTCGATTGTTTAGCATGAGTAAGCAAACCATCTACGGATGTTTCATCCTCGTGGACGTTAGGGTTCTCTCAATCCGTGCTCTTGAAAAATCACTAGAAAAAGCACGTGGTTTCCAAGATGGCCGATTTGTGGCTTTGTTGTATAACCACCTTAAAAACTGACCAATCCGCCGTCTGCAACCCACCATAGATGGTACGCAACACTTTCCTTTCGAAAACTCCCAGTGCGCGTTGGTCCTCCACGAGCATCGTCCAGGTCTCGTGTCCGTAGAGAACTACCGGTCTTATAAGCGTTTTGTAGATAGTCAGTTTGGTACGGCGGCGAACTCTATTCGATCGAAGCGTCTTGCGGAGTCCAAAGTACGTACGATTTCCAGCCACTATGCGTCTCCGAATTTCTCTGCTGGTATCGTTATCGGCGGTCACCAGTGAGCCAAGTACACGAATTCTTCAACCACCTCGATTTCGTCACCACCGGTAGAAACTCGTGATGGGTGGCTCACATTGACCTCTCTTGAGCCTCTTCCTATCATGTACTTCGTCTTCGACGTGTTGATGACTAGTCCAATCCGTTTAGCTTCCCTTTTCAGTCTGATGTAGGCTTCCTCCATCCTGTCAAAGTTACGTGCCATGATATCAATGTCGTCAGCGAAACCAAATAACTGGACGGACTTCGTAAAAATCGTACCATTCGTGTCAATCCCTGCCCTTCGTATTACTCCCTCCAAAGCGATGTTGAATAGCAGACACGAAAGACCATCACCTTGCCGTAACCCTCTATGGGTTTCGAAGGGACTCGAGAATGCCCCTGAAACTCGAACTACGCGCATCACTCGATCCATCGTCGCTTTGATCAACCGTGTTAGTTTATCCGGAAATCCGTTTTCGTGCATTAGATGCCACAGCTGGTCCCGATCGATTGTATCATATGCGGCTTTGAAGTCGATAAATAGATGATGTGTGGGCACGTTGTATTCGCGGCATTTTTGCAATACCTGACGTATGGCGAACACCTGGTCTGTGGTAGAGCGTTCACCCATAAATCCCGCCTGGTACTGCCCCACGAACTCTCTTGCAATTGGTGTTAGTCGACGGCATAAAATTTGGGAGAGTACCTTGTAGGCGGCGTTCAGCAATGTGATTGCGCGGTAGTTGCTACAATCCAGCTTATCGCCCTTTTAGTAGATGGGACACACGACACCTTCAATCCACTCCTGCGGCAGAACCTCATCCTCCCAAACCTTGGTAATCACCCAATGCAGCGCTCTAGCCAGTGCTTCACCACCGTGTTTAAACAGCTCTCCTGGTAGTTGGTCAACTCCAGGGGCTTTGTTGTTTTTCAGCCGGCCGATCTCCTCCTGGATTTCCTGGAGATTCGGAGCCGGAAGTCGCATGTCCTGCGCGCGTGCTCCTAGGTTCATTACCATACCGCCACCGTTATCTGCCATATCGCCATTCAGGTGTTCTTCGTAGTGCTGTCGCCACCTTTGGATCACCTCACGCTCGTTCGTAAGAAGGTTCCCGTTTATGTCCTTACACATATCGGGCTGTGGCACGTGGCCCTTACGTGAACGGTTCAACTTCTCATAGAACTTTCGTGCGTTATTAGCGCGGTACAGTTCCTCCGTCTCTTCATGGTCTCGATCTTCCTGCTGGCGCTTTTTCCTCCGGAATATCGAGTTTTGTCTGTTCCAAGCCCGTTTGTATCGTGCGGTGTTGCAGCAATCTCGCCCATGCTGCATTCTTCTCCTCAACTAACTGCTCACATTCGCCGTCATACCAGTCGTTTCTCTGATCCGGAGCCACCGTGCCTAGTGCAGCGGTTGCGGTGCTTCCAATGGCGGATCGAATATCTCTCCAGCCATCTTCAAGAGATGCTGCGCCTAGCTGCTCTTCGGTTGGGAGTGCCACTTCCAGCTGCTGCGCGTATTCTTGGGCTAGTCTAGCGTCTTGTAGCCGCCCAAGATTAAGCCGCGGCGTCCGACTCCGGCGCGTGTTGATCACCGTCGAGAGTTTTGAGCGCAGACATACTGCGACGAGGTAGTGGTCGGATTCAATATTCGCACTGCTGTAAGTGCGTACTTTCGTGATGTCGGAGAAGAATTTACCGTCGATTAGAACGTGGTCGATTTGGTTTTCCGTTACTTGATTAGGTGATTTCCATGTGGCCTTGTGGATATTCTTACGGGGGAAGAAAGTGCTTCGGACTACCATTCCGCGGGAGGCTGCAAAGTTTATGCATCGTTGGCCGTTGTCGTTCGATACGGTATGCACACTATCCGGTCCGATGACCGGTCTATACATTTCCTCCCTTCCTACCTGAGCGTTCATGTCACCGATGACGATTTTGACGGCCCGCAGTGGGCATCCATCGTATGTCTGCTCCAGCTGCGCATAGAACGCTTCTTTCTCGTCGTCGGATCTCCCTTCGTGTGGGCAGTGCACGTTGATGATGCTATAGTTGAAGAAACGGCCTTTTATCCTCAGCTTGCACATCCTTGCGTTGATTGGCTGCCACCCAATCACGCGTTGGCGCATCTTTCCCAGCACTATGAAGCCGGTTCCCAGCTCGTTGGTGGTGCCACAGCTTTGGTAGAAGGTAGCCGCTCGATGCCCGCTTTTCCACACTTTCTGTCCTGTCCAGCAGATTTCCTGCAGCGCTACGACATCGAAGTTGCGGGGATGTAATTCATCGTAGATTATCCTGTCGCAACCTGCGAAGCCTAGCGACTTGCAGTTCCATGTTCCAAGCTTCCAATCGTGATCCTTTATTCGTCGCCTAGGTCGTTGCCGATTGTATTGAGTCGTATTATCTTCTATGTCGTTCGTAATAGTTGTTTTTAAAGGCGGCTTATTGAGCCTGCGCAAACCTCCTGTCTCGTCGGAGGGCCGTCGTGTCAGGGCTGTTTAGCGTCCACCTAACACCAGGACTTGGGCTTGTGCGCTTTGGGCAGCACACGGTCGCTTTGGCGGAGCCTACTTAGGGATACATGCAGCTTTTTATAGAGGTTTAACAGGGCCCACTGTCAAACCCCACCACATCCTAGGCAAGCGCCACAACTCGCAGATGGCCTGGGGAGGGATCGTCAAGCCCTTGGACATAGTCCCTGCTGCCCAATATTTAATGCAAGAGGTTAATGGGCTTTAATCAAATGGGCATTTTTACTGTGGAGTTCAGTCCCAGCTTTAATGTTAATTGCAAGTCATCATACTGATCGGTATTTTCTGTCATAAAAACATATTTTTAGCCAAGTTCATATGACAACTATCATCTCGTTATTTTAGCGGTTTTTATTTTCAATTCCAATGAAAGCTATAAATCGAAATCATTGGACTAACATAGAGCTAATTCAGAACTGCAATTATTCGGTTGGTTTTAAAACCAAATTCGAAATAGATCAAATGTAAAATCAAATGTATTTTTTTTCCAGAAAAATCTTTCAAAAAATTTGGAAGAACTTCCTGGAGGAGCTTCCGGAGGAATTCCTGGAGGGACTTTCGAACGAATTCCTGGAGGAACTTCCAGAGGAATTCCTGGAGGAACTTCCGAAGGAATTCCTGGAGGAACTTCCGAAGGAATTCCTGGAGGAACTTCCGGAGGAATTCCTGGAGGAACTTCCGAAGGAATTCCTGGAGGAACTTCCGAAGGAATTCCTGGAGGAGCTTCCGGAGGAATTCCTGGAGGAACTTCCGAAGGAATTCCTGGAGGAACTTCCGAAGGAATTCCTGGAGGAACTTCCGAAGGAATTCCTGGAGGAACTTCCGAAGGAATTCCTGGAGGAACTTCCGAAGGAATTCCTGGAGGAACTGCCGAAGGAATTCCTGGAGGAACTTCCGAAGGAATTCCTGGAGGAACTTCCGAAGGAATTCCTGGAGGAACTTCCGAAGGAATTCCTGGAGGAACTTCCGAAGGAATTCCTGGAAGAACTTCCGAAGGAATTCCTGGAAGAACTTCCGACGGAATTCCTCGAGGAACTTCCGAAGGAATTCCTGGAGGAACTTCCGAAGGAATTCCTGGAGGAACTTCCGAAGGAATTCCTGGAGGAACTTCCGAAGGAATTCCTGGAGGAACTTCCGAAGGAATTCCTGGAGGAGCTTCCGAAGGAATTCCTGGAGGAACTTCCGAAGGAATTCCTGGAGGAACTGAAGGAATTCCTGGAGGAACTTCGAAAGGAATTCCTGGAGGAACTTCGAAGGAATTCCTGGAGGAACTTCCGAAGGAATTCAGGAATTCCTCCGGAAGTTCCTCCAGAATTCTCCGGAAGTTCCTCCAGGAATTCCTCGGAAGTTCCTCCGGAATTCCTCCAGGAAGTTCCTCAGGAATTCCTCCGGAAGTTCCTCCAGGAATTCCTCCGGAAGTTCCTCAGAAATTCCTCGGAAGTTCCTCCAGGAATTCCTTCGGAAGTTCCTCCAGGAATTCTTCCGGAAGTTCCTCAGAATTCCTTCGGAAGTTCCTCAGAATTCCTTCGGAAGTTCCTCCAGAATTCCTTCGGAAGTTCCTCGAATTCCTTCGGAAGTTCCTCCAGAATTCCTTCAGGCTCCTCCAGGAATTCCTTCGGAAGTTCCTCAGGAATTCCTTCGGAAGTTCCTCCAGGAATTCCTTCGGAAGTTCCTCAGGAATTCCTTCGGAAGTTCCTCCAGAATTCCTTCGGAAGTTCCTCCAGGAATTCCTTCGGAGTTCCTCCAGGAATTCCTTCGGAAGTTCCTCAGGAATTCCTCCGGAAGTTCCTCAGAATTCCTTCAAGTTCCTCCAGGAATTCCTTCGGAAGTTCCTCCAGGAATTCCTCTGGAAGTTCCTCCAGAATTCGTTCGAAAGTCCTCCAAGAATCCCTCCAGGAAGCTCCTCCAGGAAGTTCTTCCAAATTTTTGAAGATTTTTCTGGAAAAAAAATACATTTGATTTTACATTTGATCTATTTCAATTTGGTTTAAAACCAGCGAATAATTGCAGTTCTGAATTAGCTCTATGCGATTGAATCTGTTCGATAAGGCGGCATTATAAAAATAGAAAGCGACGATAAAAGCCGTTGAGGCTGGGCATGAAAAGTAAAGCTCTGGGAGAAGGAGAAAGAACAGTGTGCCTGACCATGGTAAACGACACTGGGCATGCCGATGAGACAGCCTTGCGGACCGGCCTGGTACAGCTGGAGTTGCGATGCCAACTGACGTGGAATGGAGTTTGGATGAAAGGTACGCCGAAACAGCACCGGTGGAGCGAGATCAACACTGTTTGCGCTGTTTGAAATGACCGACCCAGTGGCAGAGACAGTTGATATGAAAGGAACTGAAAAGTGGCACCCATCACAGTTCCATTGTTGTTTGAACAACAGTGGCCTTGAGGATATCCGAAAATGAGATGCATGAATCAAAAATGATTACAACATTATATCAGAAACAATTGCTACGAAACTTCACGGAGGAATTCCTGGAAGAACTTCGGAGGAATTCCTGGAGGAACTTCCGGAGGAATTCCTGGAGGAACTGCCAGGAGGAATTCCTGGAGTGGTATGTTTTTTGTTTTCAAATCCAAGGACATTGCAATATTCAAGGTCAGAAGCAATACCGTCTTTTTTATTACTTTACCCAGAACTCCTTAATACCTACAAATACACAACGACGTACCTTCAACATATTTCTATTCAACAAAGAAGAATTTTATATTCTGATTGCATATTTTCGTTTGGGTTCTTTGAAATAGTTAATTAATTAGACTCAAGAAAGCTTTCGTATCACAACATGCCTGCTCTAAGCTGCGCTCTATTCAAAAAGGGAAATTTTGGCAGATATGATTCCTGTCACACAAAACTCTAATCAACATTCAATGCTCGTAGCAAGCGCATGCGACTAAGCCATGATTAAAACGTGCATGTTCAGCCAAATTTGATAATATTGCATCAGTTTGAACGCCAGCCGAGTCCAGAATCAACCGTCAAGTATTGTTGTTGTTGCGAAACTCGGATGGCAAATTACGCCGGATTTAGCATTCAAATGTACCCGAATCAATTTGCTAAAGCGTCATCGTTGCTTTGCTTTTAGCGAAATGGAGCGAGGGCCGAAAAAATAGCTGCACCATCAGCCAAAAATTGATGAAACGTGAAATGGATAGACAACAAAAATACTCCCCGGCCACACAAGGGCGTGTTGTCTGGTCCCGCAGAATCACGACTCTCTGTGTCTATCTGTCGAGGGCCACCACCACCGACCGGTCGGAGAAATGGCACACGAGGGATGAAAAAAATACAAATTATCTCCACTTCACTTGTCTTCTGCTGCACGAATAACGCATCCTTCGACGTTGTTCCTGTGCTTTCTAGAGAGGTTCTTGCTGTGTGGCAACCCATTCCATTTCATCGTCATCGCCTTGAGCTCGTACTTGGTGTTTGTTGGATGCAGAGTCGGTTCAGGACTGCTTTCTTAATAAAATGTGCATATAGGATGAAGGAAATAAAAATTAAAAATACTGAGGAAATATAAACATCTTGTCAAAGGAAAACTCAACTAGCCTAAAGGCATTTCAAATATTACTACTGTGCAAATATCAGTAGAGGGCAAAATCAGTAGGTACTTTGGCCAAAACCCACAAACAAAGACACGAAATTCTCTCTCTAGAATACATCTTGGTGCGATCAAACTGGTTCAAAATAATTGCAAATCGCCTTCAACTGTGCAGGTTCTCCGAGTATTCTTTAAAAAAAAAAAATTCTTGGAGTGGTCCAATTGCCTTTCATTAGGTTAAGTTAAATTATCTATGGGTCGATTGTGTTGTGAGGTAGTTTGTCCAATATATTGTTTAATGATTGAGGAAGAACAAAGGACACATTCGAAAACCGGGTACTTTCAATTAGCTAGAACACGCAATGTAATCTATTCCAGCCCTGGTTCTATCATCTATGCATGCAGCGCAGCGCTCTCAGTGAAAAATTCTAATTTCGTATTCATCAAAGTGAAAGCAGCGTGCAGTTTGCTTCGTCGACAGAAGAAGGCTTTTCCCGGATTAGTACGTGTTGGTAAAGAGGATTCCCACTCTGTGCTCATCCACGCAGCGGAGGTTGGAAGAGAAACACTATCAAAAACCGAAGACCCGGTGGATGTACGGGGAATCCATTAGAAACCGTAATAGCTGCTGGAACAATCCCTACATCATCTTGGCGCACAGCAAGCAGTTTTGTTTATTTGACTTGGGAAGTCCAGAACAAGATGACATACTGTCAGAGCACGCGTGAGCCTTGTTTTCTGCTCTTGTACAGTCGTGTGAAGAATTTGAAAAAAAGGAATTGAAGGTCTCGAATGTGTATCATTCGTTATTCCAATCGTTCGTGAATTCTGCGACGTGACCAAATAGTTTCATTTTCCATTTGCCCTTGTTTCCAGCGGAATGAAATTGAAGTAATTGACCTATCATTAATTACACTGGAGTTGAACTTATGCGGTTTCGGTACGAACGCTTTGGGATCTCCGTGTTGTCTACAACGTTTTAAATTCTTTCACACTTTTTTTTCCTTTTTGCCTTTGTTTGTTACATGTTATGAAAGTTACGAGTTTTTTTTGTCACGATTTTTATTTCTCGCATAAAAACCTGGCTTTTATTTAATATTTCAAATATGGTGGAACCGATGAGTAAGCATTATTGTGTGAGGCTCATTGCCGTCCGATTAGCCGCCTTAGTCGTCTAGACTCATTTGCGTGATGTGAAGTGTGGGTTCGACTCCTGTCGTAATATTTAGACAACTTTTCGTAAAGCTTAAAACTCTCCATTCTTTTGGTGTAAATGTCCTGCGTATTGCGAGTGATCGGCTGGTACCTGGTGCTGGGAATTTGGTTTCATCAGTACCCGCTAAGCTGCGGTGGACGACGGAGGTACTTCGTAGCTTAAGTAAAGGAAAGCACCTGTCATGCGAACTGGGGTCGTCGGATCAAACCACACCGAAGGGGTGGTTACCCTCAATACCTTTTCCGAACTAAATCTATCACATGTTGTACATATGCATAATCAAGTTTCAGACATAGTAATTAATTTTCACTCCGGGTGGCTTAATACCCGGCATATAGGCAATTAACTTTGAATGTACTGTAAATGTCCTGTCTGTCCGCCGCACTTTGATTCCACAAACATGCAAATTTACCAATTTAGAGCAATTTTTCCAAGTTTACTTAGGGTGACCACTGGGGTGGCTCAAATTAGTATGGGAAAACTTTGATCATTTTTTTGATGGGCCGCCATCTTATTCGGTTCTATTTGATGCCCTGATGCTCTGGACAAAATTTCAGCCAAATCGGTCAACGTTTGGGCGGTGCTAAACTCGTTGAAAGTTTATATGGAAAAATGTATGCAGAAACATCCAAAAACAGTAAATTCCAGCTAGACTACACAACATACGATGAAGAACTATGATACTCATTCAGATCTTGGAGAATTGAATACAGAATGTTATGCGGAAAACCGCGAGAAAGATTCGAGTTTGCCCGACTAAGTTATTAGCATTTCTCTGCAGTGGGGTTTGAGCAAATTTCGTTTCTTTTACCTTTGAAAAGAAATAAATTCACCCCTTCAACACTCCAGTAAAATGCTAATATCTTTGCGTAATAAATACAATCTTCTCGCGGTTTCAACATAGCATTCTCTTGTAAGGAATGAAATATCATAATTCTTAATCGTAAATTAATGCCGTCCAACTGCAAATCACTGTTTTGGATGTTTCTGCATCCATATACTTTTCAACAGTTACTATGGCTGTTGACCATTAACTTTTGTCAAGCTATCAAGTGCCATAGAACCGAATAAAGAAAACCCATCAAAATTGAAAAAGTGTTTTTGAGCCACCCTAGTGACCCACTAAAAAAGCGTTTTTTTTGTTCTAACTTTTTTGTTACAAATTACTCAGCAAATACCAGTAGCCCACTTTTTGCGCTTTGCAGGCCGCAACTTTTCATGTACTTAGCGTTAACATATATCATGCGGATCAAAAGTTATTTAGGTTTTTCCTTGAAAAAACGTTTTCTTCTAACGCCTGTATCTATGAATGGCGCAAACATTTTTTCAATCTGTTTTCTTGACCTTATTTTCTCTAGGCTTTAAGTTCTATTTTAGGGTATTAAAATCAAAGGATTGAAAATTGCAAATTGAAAATTGAAAATAACCCCATATTAATGCATTGGAAAATTATCGTTTTTGACATTTTCAAGCACTATTTTGCTATTTTTATGTGTTTTGTTTCCTCCATTTCCACATGAATAAGAGGTAACATGACAAATAATAACAATATTTGTGTTATGCCTTTGATATTGTAATAACAAAATATGTTATACCTGGAATATTTTGCATATTAGCTTTTGATATTATATTTTGATATCTCACATTTTATACATAGCCATAATAGTACAGAGAATCAATAACAGAATCAGATATTATTGAATTATTTTCTTCTGCTCGATTATAAGATTTTAAGATTTAAAGATTTAAAGATTTAAAGATTTAAAGATTTAAAGATTTAAAGATTTAAAGATTTAAGATTTTAAGATTTTAAAGATTAAAATTTTAAGATTTTAAGATTTAAAATTTAAGATTTTAAGATTTAAAGATTTAAAGATTTTAAAGATTTAAGATTTAAGATTTAAGATTTAAGATTTAAGATTTAAGATTTAAGATTTAAGATTTAAGATTTAAGATTTAAGATTTAAGATTTAAGATTTAAGATTTAAGATTTAAGATTTAAGATTTAAGATTTAAGATTTAAGATTTAAGATTTAAGATATTTAAGATTTAAGATTTTAAGATTTTAAGATTTTAAAGATTTTAAGATTTTAAGATTTTTAAGATTTTTAAGATTTTGAGATTTTTAAGATTTTGAATTTTAAGATTTTAAGATTTTAAGATTTTTTAAGATTTTGAAGATTTTTAAGATTTTAAGATTTAAGATTTTAGGATTTTAAGATTTTAAGATTTTAAGATTTTAAAATTTTAAGGTTTTTGAGATTTTAAGATTTTAAGATTTTAAGATTTTAAGATTTTAAGATTTTAAGATTTTAAGATTTTAAGATTTTAAGATTTTAAGATTTTAAGATTATAAGATTTTAAGATTTTGAATTTTAAATTTTAATTTTAAGATTTTAAGATTTTGAATTTTGAATTTTAAAGATTTTAAGATTTTAAGATTTTAATTTTGAATTTTAAGATTTTAAGATTTTGAATTTTAAGATTTTAAGATTTTGAATTTTAAGATTTTAAGATTTTAAGATTTTAAGATTTTGAATTTTAAGATTTTAAGATTTTAAGATTTTAGATTTTAAGATTTTTAAGATTTTAAGATTTTAATTTTAATTTAAGATTTTAATTTTAAGATTTTGAATTTTAAGATTTTAAGATTTTAAGATTTTAAGATTTTAATTTTAATTTTAAAGATTTTAGATTTTAAGATTTTAAGATTTTAAGATTTTAAGATTTTAAGATTTTGAATTTTAATTTTGAATTTTAAGATTTTAAGATTTTTTTAAGATTTTAATTTTGAATTTTAAGATTTTAAGATTTTAAGATTTTAAGATTTTGAATTTTGAATTTTAAGATTTTTAAGATTTTAAGATTTTAAGATTTTAGATTTTAAGATTTTAAGATTTTAAGAATTTTAATTTTGAATTTTAATTTGAATTTTAAGATTTTAAGATTTTAAGATTTTAAGATTTTAGATTTTTAATTTGAATTTTGAATTTTAAGATTTTAAGATTTTAAGATTTTAAGATTTTAAGATTTTAATTTTAAGATTTTAAGATTTTAAGATTTTAAGATTTTAAGATTTTAAGATTTTAAGATTTTAAGAATTTTAAGATTTTAAGATTTCAAGATTTTAAGATTTTAAGATTTTAAGATTTTAATTTGAATTTTAAGATTTTAAGATTTTAAGATTTTGAATTTTTAAGATTTTAAGATTTTAAGATTTTAAGATTTTAAGATTTTAAGATTTTAAGATTTAAGATTTTAAGATTTTAAGATTTTTAAGATTTTAAGATTTTAAGATTTTTAGATTTATTTTAGATTTTAAGATTTTAAGATTTTTAAGATTTTAAGATTTTAAGATTTTAAGATTTTTTTAAGATTTTAAGATTTTAATTTTAAGATTTTAAGATTTTTAATTTTAGATTTTAAGATTTTAAGATTTTAAGATTTTGAATTTTAAGATTTTAAGATTTAAGATTTTAATTTTAAGATTTTAATTTTGAATTTTAATTTTAATTTTAAGATTTTAAGATTTTGTTTAAGATTTTAAGATTTTAAGATTTTAAGATTTTAAGATTTTAAGATTTTAAGATTTTAAGATTTTAATTTTAAGATTTTAAGATTTTAAGATTTTAAAGATTTTAAGATTTTAAGATTTTAAGATTTTAAGATTTTTAAGATTTAATTTTAATTTTTAAGATTTTAAGATTTTAAGATTTTGAATTTTAAGATTTTAAGATTTTTAAAGATTTTAAAGATTTTAAGATTTTAAGATTTTGAATTTTAAGATTTTAAGATTTTAAGATTTTAATTTTGAATTTTAAGATTTTGAATTTTAAGATTTTAAGATTTTAGATTTTAAATTTTGAATTTTAAGATTTTAATTTTGAATTTTAAGATTTTAAATTTTAATTTTGAATTTTGAATTTTGAATTTTAAAGATTTTAAGATTTTAAATTTTAATTTTAATTTTAAGATTTTAAGATTTTTTAGATTTTAAATTTTTAATTTTGAATTTTAAGATTTTAAGATTTTAATTTTAAGATTTTAAGATTTTAAGATTTTAATTTTAATTTTAATTTTAGATTTTAAGATTTTGAATTTTAAGATTTTAATTTTAAGATTTTAATTTTGAATTTTAAGATTTTAAGATTTTGAATTTTAAGATTTTAAAGATTTTAATTTTAATTTTAATTTTAATTTTAATTTTAATTTTAAGATTTTAAGATTTTGAATTTTAAGATTTTAAGATTTAAGATTTTAAGATTTTAAAGATTTTAAGATTTTAAGATTTTAAGATTTTAATTTTAAGATTTTAAGATTTTAATTTTGAATTTTAAGATTTTGAATTTTAAGATTTTTAAGATTTTAATTTTAAGATTTTAAGATTTTAAGATTTTAAATTTTGAATTTTAAGATTTTGAATTTTAAATTTTAAGATTTTTAAGATTTTAATTTGAATTTTAAGATTTTAAGATTTTTTAAGATTTTGAATTTTAATTTTAAGATTTTAAGATTTTAAGATTTTGAATTTTAAGATTTTAAGATTTTAAGATTTTAAGATTTTTGAATTTTAAGATTTTGAAGATTTTAAGATTTTGAATTTTAAGATTTTAAGATTTTGAATTTTAAGATTTTAAGATTTTAAGATTTTAAGATTTTGAATTTTGAATTTTGAATTTTAAGATTTTAAGATTTTTGAATTTTAAGATTTTAAGATTTTAAGATTTGAATTTTAATTTTAAGATTTTAATTTAATTTGAATTTTAAGATTTTGAATTTTAAGATTTTAGATTTTGAATTTTAATTTTGAATTTTAATTTGAATTTTAATTTTGAATTTTTAAGATTTTAAGATTTTAAGATTTTAAGATTTTAATTTTAGATTTTTAAGATTTTGAGATTTTGATTTTAATTTGAATTTTAAGATTTTAAGATTTTAAGATTTTGAATTTTGAATTTTAAGATTTTGAATTTTAAGATTTTAAGATTTTAATTTTAAGATTTTAAGATTTTAAGATTTTAAGATTTTAAGATTTTAAGATTTTAATTTTAAATTTTAAGATTTTAAGATTTTTAAGATTTTAAGATTTTTGAATTTTTGAATTTTAAGATTTTAATTTGAATTTAAGATTTTAAGATTTTAATTTTGAATTTTAAGATTTTAAGATTTTAATTTTAAGATTTTAAGATTTTGAATTTTAAGATTTTAAGATTTTAATTTTGAATTTTGAATTTTAAAAGATTTTAAGATTTTAAGATTTTAAGATTTTAAGATTTTAAGATTTTGAATTTTAATATTTTAAAATTTTTGAATTTTAAGATTTTGAATTTTAAGATTTTAAGATTTTAAGATTTTAATTTTGAATTTTGAATTTTAATTTGAATTTTAAGATTTTAATTTTAAATTTTGAATTTTAATTTTAAGATTTTAATTTTAATTTAGATTTTAAGATTTTAAGATTTTAATTTTGATTTTAAGATTTTAATTTTGAATTTTGAATTTTAGATTTTAATTTTAATTTTGAATTTTGAATTTTAATTTTAGATTTTAATAGATTTTAAAATTTTAATTTTAGAATTTTAATTTTAAGATTTTTAGATTTTTAATTTTAAGATTTTAAGATTTTAATTTTAATTTTAATTTTAAAGATTTTGAATTTTGAATTTTAAGATTTTAAGATTTTAAGATTTTTGAATTTTAAGATTTTAAGATTTTAAATTTTGAATTTTAATTTTGAATTTTAATTTTGAATTTTTGAATTTTGAATTTTAATTTATTTTAAAGATTTTAATTTTGAATTTTTAGATTTTAAGATTTTAAGATTTTAAGATTTGAATTTTAATTTTAAGATTTTAAGATTTTGAATTTTGAATTTTAAGATTTTAAGATTTTAAGATTTTAATTTTAAGATTTTGAATTTTTTAAGATTTTGAATTTTAATTTTGAATTTTAAGATTTTTAAGATTTTAATTTAATTTTGAATTTTGAATTTTAATTTTGAATTTTAAGATTTTAATTTTGAATTTTAAGATTTTGAATTTTGAATTTTAAGATTTTAATTTGAATTTTAATTTTAAGATTTTAAAATTTTAGATTTAATTTTAATTTTAAGATTTTAATTTTAATTTTAAGATTTTGAATTTTAATTTTGAATTTTAATTTTAAATTTTAATTTTGAATTTTAATTTTAATTTTAATTTAATTTTAAAATTTTAAGATTTTAATTTGAATTTTAATTTTAAGATTTTAAAATTTTAATTTAATTTTAATTTTGAATTTTAATTTTAAATTTTAAGATTTTAATTTTGAATTTTAAGATTTTGAATTTTAATTTGAATTTTAAGATTTTGAATTTTAATTTTAAGATTTTAGATTTTAATTTTTAATTTTAATTTTAATTTTGAATTTTAAGATTTTGAATTTAAGATTTTAATTTTAATTTAAGATTTTAAATTTTAAGATTTTGAATTTTAAGATTTTGAATTTTAATTTTGAATTTTAATTTTGAATTTTAAGATTTTAATTTTAATTTTGAATTTTAATTTTGAATTTTAATTTTTGAATTTTGAATTTTAAAGATTTTGAATTTTAATTTTGAATTTTAATTTTGAATTTTAATTTTGAAGATTTTAATTTTAAGATTTTAAGATTTTAAGATTTTAATTTGAATTTTAAGATTTTAAGATTTTAAGATTTTGAATTTTAAGATTTTTAAGATTTTAAGATTTTAAGATTTTAAGATTTTAAGATTTTAAGATTTTAAAATTTTAAGATTTTAGATTTTAAGATTTTAAGATTTTGAATTTTAAGATTTTTAAGATTTTAAGATTTTAAGATTTTAAGATTTTAATTTTAAGATTTTTAAGATTTTAAGATTTTAAGATTTTAAGATTTTAAGATTTTAAGATTTTGAATTTTGAATTTTTAATTTTAAGATTTTAAGATTTTAAGATTTTAATTTTTAAGATTTTAAGATTTTAATTTTGAATTTTGAATTTTAAGATTTTAAGATTTTAATTTGAATTTTAAAAGATTTTAATTTTAAGATTTTAAGATTTTAAGATTTTAAGATTTTAATTTTAGATTTTAAAATTTTAAAATTTTGAATTTTTAAAATTTTAATTTAATTTTGAATTTTAAGATTTTGATTTTAAGATTTTGAATTTTGAATTTTAAGATTTTAAGATTTTAATTTGAATTTTAATTTTAATTTTGAATTTTGAATTTTAGATTTTGAATTTTAAGATTTTGAATTTTAATTTTAAGATTTTAAGTTTGAATTTTAAAGATTTTAATTTTGAATTTTAAGATTTTGAATTTTAAATTTTAATTTTAATTTTAATTTTAAGATTTTTAATTTTAATTTTAAATTTTAATTTTGAATTTTAATTTAAGATTTTAAGATTTTGAATTTTAAGATTTTAAGATTTTAAGATTTAAGATTTTAAGATTTTAATTTTAAAGATTTTAAGATTTTAAGATTTTGAATTTTAAGATTTTAAGATTTTAAGATTTTAAGATTTTGAATTTTAATTTTTGAATTTTAAAGATTTTAATTTTGAATTTTAATTTTTAAATTTTGAATTTAAGATTTTAGATTTTGAATTTTAAGATTTTAATTTGAATTTTAAGATTTTAATTTAATTTTAAGATTTTAAGATTTTTAATTTTAATTTTAAGATTTTAATTTTAAAGATTTTAAGATTTTTAAATTTTGAATTTTAAGATTTTAAGATTTTAAGATTTTAAGATTTTGAATTTTAAGATTTTGAATTTTAAGATTTTAAGATTTTGAATTTTGAATTTTAAGATTTTAAGATTTTAAGATTTTAAGATTTTAAGATTTTAAAGATTTTAATTTTAAGATTTTAAGATTTGAATTTTAATTTTGAATTTTAAAGATTTTGAATTTTAAGATTTTAAGATTTTAAGATTTTTGAATTTTAAGATTTTAAGATTTTAAGATTTTAAGATTTTAATTTGAATTTTAATTTTAAATTTTGAATTTTGAATTTTAATTTAATTTTAATTTTAATTTTAATTTTAAATTTTAATTTGATTTTAATTTTAGTTTAATTTTGAATTTTAATTTTAATTTTAATTTTAATTTAATTTGAATTTTAATTTTAATTTGAATTTAAATTTTAAGATTTTAATTTTAATTTTAATTTTGAATTTTGAATTTTGAGATTTTAAGATTTTAATTTTAAGATTTTAAGATTTTAAGATTTTAAATTTTGAATTTTAAGATTTTAAGATTTTAAAATTTTAAGATTTTAAGATTTAATTTTAAGATTTTAATTTTAAGATTTTAAGATTTTTAAAATTTTAAGATTTTAAGATTTTAATTTAATTTTAAGATTTTAAGATTTTAAATTTTAAGATTTTAAGATTTTTAATTTTAATTTTAAGATTTTAAGATTTTAAGATTTTAAGATTTTGAATTTTAAGATTTTGAATTTTAAGATTTTAAGATTTTAAAGATTTTGAATTTTAAGATTTTAAGATTTTAAGATTTTGAATTTTGAATTTTAAAGATTTTGAATTTTGAATTTTAATTTTGAATTTTAAGATTTTAAGATTTTGAATTTTAATTTTGAATTTTAATTTTAAGATTTTAAGATTTTAAGATTTTGAATTTTGAATTTTGAATTTTGAATTTTAAGATTTTAATTTTAATTTTGAATTTTTAATTTTAATTTAAGATTTTGAATTTTAAAATTTTGAATTTTAATTTTAAGATTTTAAGATTTTAATTTTAATTTTAATTTTAAGATTTTAAGATTTTAAGATTTTTAAGATTTTAAGATTTTAAGATTTTAAAATTTTAAGATTTTAAGATTTTAAGATTTTAAGATTTTAAAGATTTTTAAGATTTTAAGATTTTAATTTTAAGATTTTAAGATTTTAAGATTTTAAGATTTAAGATTTTAAGATTTTTAAGATTTTAAGATTTTAAGATTTTAATTTAAGATTTTAAGATTTTAAGATTTTAAGATTTTAATTTTAAGATTTTGAATTTTTTAAGATTTTAAGATTTTAAGATTTTAATTTGAATTTTAAGATTTTAAGATTTTAAGATTTTTAAGATTTTGAATTTTAAGATTTTAAGATTTTGAATTTAAGATTTTAAGATTTTAATTTTAAATTTTAAGATTTTAAGATTTTAAGATTTTAAGATTTTAAGATTTTAATTTTGAATTTTAAGATTTTAAGATTTTAATTTTGAATTTTAAGATTTTTAATTTGAATTTTAAGATTTTTAAGATTTTTAAGATTTTAAGATTTTAAGATTTTGAATTTTAAGATTTTAAGATTTTAAGATTTTAAGATTTTAAGATTTTAAGATTTTTTAAGATTTTAATTTTGAATTTTAAGATTTTGAATTTTTAAGATTTTAAGATTTTAATTTTAAGATTTTAATTTTAATTTTAAGATTTTAAGATTTTTAAGATTTTAAGATTTTAGATTTTAAGATTTTAATTTTGAATTTTAAGATTTTAATTTTTGAATTTTAATTTGAATTTTAATTTTGAATTTTAAGATTTTAAGATTTTAATTTTAATTTTAAGATTTTGAATTTTAAGATTTTGAAGATTTTTAAGATTTTAAGATTTTAATTTTAATTTTAAGATTTTAAGATTTTAATTTGAATTTTGAATTTTGAATTTTAAGATTTTTAAGATTTTAAGATTTTAAGATTTTAAGATTTTAATTTGAATTTTAAGATTTTAAGATTTTAAGATTTTAAGATTTTAAGATTTTAATTTTGAATTTTAAGATTTTAAGATTTTAAGATTTTAAGATTTTAAGATTTTAAGATTTTTAATTTTAAGATTTTAAGATTTTAAGATTTTAATTTTGAATTTTAAGATTTTAAGATTTTAAGATTTTAAGATTTAATTTGAATTTTAATTTTAAGATTTTAAGATTTTAATTTTAAATTTTAATTTAGATTTTTAAGATTTTGAATTTTAAGATTTTAAGATTTTAATTTTAATTTTGAATTTTAATTTTAATTTTAAGATTTTAAGATTTTAATTTTGAATTTTAATTTTGAATTTTAGATTTTGAATTTTAATTTTAATTTTAAGATTTTAATTTTAATTTTAATTTTGAATTTGAATTTTGAATTTTAATTTTAATTTTAATTTAATTTGAATTTTAATTTTAATTTTAATTTTAATTTTTAATTTGAATTTTAAGATTTTAATTTTGAATTTTAAGATTTTAAGATTTTGAATTTTAAGATTTTGAATTTTAAGATTTTGAATTTTAATTTTAAGATTTTAATTTTAAGATTTTAATTTTAATTTTAAGATTTTAAGATTTTAATTTGAATTTAATTTTAATTTTAATTTTAAGATTTTAATTTTAATTTTAATTTTAAGATTTTAATTTTAAGATTTTAAGATTTTAATTTTGAATTTTAAGATTTTAATTTTAAGATTTGAATTTTAATTTTGAATTTTAAGATTTTAATTTTAATTTTGAATTTTAATTTTGAATTTTAATTTTAAGATTTTAAGATTTTGAATTTTGAATTTTGAATTTTAATTTTAGATTTTGAATTTTAATTTAGATTTTAAGATTTTGAATTTTAATTTTAATTTAAAATTGAATTTGAATTTTGAATTTTAAGATTTTAATTTTAATTTTAATTTTGAATTTTAAGATTTTGAATTTAAGATTTTAATTTAATTTTGAATTTTAAAGATTTTGAATTTTGATTTAATTTTGAATTTTAAAATTTTGAATTTAATTTTGAATTTAATTTTAATTTTAATTTTAAGATTTTGAATTTTAATTTTGAATTTTAAGATTTTAAGATTTTAGATTTTAAGATTTTAAGATTTTAAGATTTTAAAATTTAAAATTTTAGATTTAAAATTTTAAGATTTTAATTTTAATTTTTGAATTTTAATTTTAATTTTGAATTTTAGATTTAATTTTGAATTTTGAATTTTAAGATTTTTAAGATTTGAATTTTAAGATTTTAATTTTAAGATTTTGAATTTTAAGATTTTAAAGATTTTGAATTTTAAGATTTTGAATTTTAGATTTTAAGATTTTAAGATTTTAAGATTTTAAGATTTTAAGATTTTTAAGATTTTAAGATTTTTAAGATTTTAAGATTTTAAGATTTTAAGATTTTAAGATTTTAAAAGATTTTAAGATTTTAAGATTTTAAGATTTTAAGATTTTAAGATTTTAAGATTTTAAGATTTTAAGATTTTGATTTAAGATTTTAAGATTTTGAATTTTAATTTTAAGATTTTAATTTTAAGATTTTGAATTTTTGAATTTTAAGATTTTAATTTGAATTTTAAGATTTTAATTTTAAGATTTTAAGATTTTAAGATTTTAAGATTTTAAGATTTTAAGATTTTTAAGATTTTAAGATTTTTAATTTGAATTTTAAGATTTTTAAGATTTTAAGATTTTAAGATTTTAAGATTTTTAAGATTTTAAGATTTTAGATTTTAATTTGAATTTTAAGATTTTTAAGATTTTAAGATTTTAAGATTTTAAGATTTTAAGATTTTAAGATTTTAAGATTTTGAATTTTAAGATTTTAAGAATTTTAAGATTTTAAGATTTTTAAGATTTTAAGATTTTAATTTTAAGATTTTAAGATTTTTAAGATTTTAATTTTGAATTTTAAGATTTTAAGATTTTAATTTTAAGATTTTGAATTTTAATTTTAAAATTTTTAAAATTTTAAGATTTTGAATTTTAAGATTTTAAGATTTTAATTTGAATTTTAAGATTTTGAATTTTAAGATTTTAAAATTTTGAATTTTTAAAGAATTTTAGATTTTAATTTAAGATTTTGAATTTTGAATTTTAATTTGAATTTTGAATTTTGAATTTTTAATTTCGAATTTTAAGATTTTAATTTTAATTTAAGATTTTAAATTTTAGATTTAATTTTAAGATTTTAATTTTGAATTTTAAGATTTTAATTTTGAATTTTGAATTTTAAGATTTTAAGATTTTGAATTTAAGATTTTAAGATTTTAATTTTAATTTTAAGATTTTAAGATTTTAAGATTTTAAGATTTTTAAGATTTTAAGATTTTTAAGATTTTAAGATTTTAATTTTAGATTTTAAGATTTTGAATTTTAAGATTTTAAGATTTTAAGATTTTAGATTTTAATTTTGAATTTTAAGATTTTAATTTTGAATTTTAAGATTTTAATTTTGAATTTTAAGATTTTGAATTTTAAGATTTTAAGATTTTGAATTTTAATTTTAAGATTTTAATTTTAATTTTAATTTTAGATTTTAAGATTTTAAGATTTTAATTTTAAGATTTTAATTTTGAATTTTAATTTTGAATTTTAAGATTTTAAGATTTGAATTTTAAGATTTTGAATTTTTAAGATTTTAAATTTTGAATTTTAAGATTTTGAATTTTAAATTTTAAGATTTTAAATTTTTGAATTTTAATTTTAATTTTAAATTTTAATTTTAATTTTGAATTTTAAATTTTAATTTAATTTTAAGATTTTAATTTAATTTTAAGATTTTAAGATTTTAATTTTAATTTTAAGATTTTGAGATTTTAATTTTGAATTTTAAGATTTTAAGATTTAAGATTTTAATTTTGAATTTTAAGATTTTAAGATTTTAAGATTTTGAATTTTAAGATTTTAAGATTTTAAGATTTTAATTTTGAATTTTAAGATTTTAATTTTAAATTTTAAGATTTTAAATTTTAATTTTAATTTTAAGATTTTAGATTTTGATTTTAATTTGAATTTTAATTTGAATTTTAAATTTTAAGATTTTAAGATTTTTAAGATTTTAAGATTTTAAGATTTTTTTGAATTTTAATTTTAGATTTTGAATTTTAAGATTTTAGATTTTAATTTTGAATTTTAAGATTTTTAGATTTTAAGATTTTAATTTGAATTTTAAGATTTTGAATTTAAGATTTTAATTTTAAGATTTTAATTTTAATTTTAATTTAATTTTAAGATTTTAATTTTAATTTAGATTTTAAGATTTTTAAGATTTTAAGATTTTAAGATTTTAAGATTTTAATTTTAATTTTAGATTTTAAGATTTTGAATTTTAATTTTAATTTTAAGATTTTAATTTTAAATTTTAATTTTAATTTTAAATTTTAAGATTTTGAATTTTAAATTTTGAATTTTGAATTTTAATTTTTAATTTTGAATTTTAAGATTTTAATTTTAATTTTAATTTAATTTTAGATTTTAATTTGAATTTTAAGATTTTAAGATTTTAATTTTAATTTTAATTTTGAATTTTAAGATTTTAAGATTTTAAGATTTTAAGATTTTAATTTTAAGATTTTGAATTTTAATTTTAAGATTTTTAAATTTTGTTTGAATTTTAAGATTTTTAATTTTGAATTTTGAGATTTTAAGATTTTAATTTTTAAATTTTAATTTGAATTTTAAGATTTTAAGATTTTAAGATTTTAATTTTAAGATTTTTAATTTTAATTTTAATTTGAATTTTAAGATTTTAATTTTAAGATTTTAATTTTAATTTTGAATTTTGAATTTTAGATTTTAATTTTAATTTTAATTTTAAGATTTTAAGATTTTAATTTAAGATTTTAAGATTTTAAGATTTTGAATTTTGAATTTTAAATTTTAAAATTTTAATTTTTAAGATTTTAATTTTAAGATTTTGAATTTTAATTTTAATTTTTGAATTTTAAAATTTTAAGATTTTAAGATTTTTAAGATTTTAAGATTTTAAGATTTTTAAGATTTTAAGATTTTTAAAGATTTTAAGATTTTAAGATTTTAAGATTTTAAGATTTTGAATTTTGAATTTTGAGATTTTGAATTTTAATTTGAATTTTTGAATTTTGAATTTTAAGATTTTAAGATTTTGAATTTTAAGATTTTAAGATTTTAAGATTTTAAGATTTTTAATTTTAAAGATTTTAAGATTTGAATTTTAAGATTTTTAAGATTTTTAATTTGAATTTTAATTTTAATTTTAATTTTGAATTTTTAATTTTAAGTGTTTAATTTTAATTTTAATTTTAATTTTGAATTTTTAGATTTTGAATTTTAATTTTAATTTTAATTTTGAATTTTGAATTTGAATTTTAAGATTTTAATTTTAAGATTTTAAGATTTTAATTTTAAGTTTTAATTTTAATTTGAATTTTGAATTTTAAGATTTTGAATTTTAAGATTTTTGAATTTTAAGATTTTAAGATTTTAAGATTTTAAAGATTTTAATTTTAAGATTTTAAGATTTTAAGATTTTAAGATTTTAAGATTTTAAGATTTTAAGATTTTAAGATTTTAAGATTTTAAGATTTTAATTTTAAGATTTTGAATTTTAAGATTTTAGATTTTAAGATTTTGAATTTTAATTTTGAATTTTAAGATTTTAAGATTTTTAAGATTTTAATTTTGAATTTTAATTTTGAATTTTAAGATTTTAAGATTTTAATTTTGAATTTTAAGATTTTAAGATTTTAATTTTAATTTTAAAATTTTGAATTTTAAGATTTTAAGATTTTAAGATTTTAAGATTTTAAGATTTTAATTTTAAGATTTTAAGATTTTGAATTTTAATTTTAATTTTAATTTTAAGATTTTAAGATTTTAAGATTTTAATTTTAATTTTAGATTTTAAGATTTTAAGATTTAGATTTTAATTTTGAATTTTAAGATTTTGAATTTTAAGATTTTAAGATTTAATTTTAATTTTAAGATTTTAAGATTTTAAGATTTTAAGATTTTAAGATTTTAAGATTTTTAAGATTTTAATTTTAATTTTAATTTTTTAGATTTTAAGATTTTGAATTTTAATTTTAAGATTTTAAGATTTTAAGATTTTGAATTTTAGATTTTGAATTTTAAGATTTTAATTTTGAATTTTAAGATTTTGAATTTTAAGATTTTAATTTGAATTTTAAGATTTTAAATTTTAATTTAGATTTTAATTTTGAATTTTGAATTTTGAATTTTAATTTTAATTTTGAATTTGAATTTTGAATTTTAATTTTAATTTTAAGATTTTAAGATTTTGAATTTTAATTTTGAATTTTAAGATTTTAAGATTTTAATTTTGAATTTTAATTTTGAATTTTGAATTTTGAATTTTAAGATTTTGAATTTTGAATTTTAATTTTGAATTTTAATTTTAAATTTAAGATTTTAATTTTAAGATTTTAAGATTTTAAGATTTTAAAGATTTTAATTTTAAAGATTTTAAGATTTTAATTTAATTTTAATTTTAAATTTTGAATTTTTAAATTTAAGATTTTAAAGATTTTGAATTTAAGATTTTGAATTTTGAATTTTAAATTTTAAGATTTTTAAGATTTTAATTTGAATTTTAATTTGAATTTTAAGATTTTAAAGATTTTAAGATTTTAAAGAATTTTAAATTTTAAGTTTTGAATTTTGAATTTTGAATTTTAATTTTGAATTTTAAGATTTTTAATTTTAAATTTTGAATTTTAATTTTAAATTTAAGATTTTAATTTGAATTTTAATTTTAATTTTAAAAGATTTTGAATTTTAAGATTTTAATTTTGAATTTTAGATTTGAATTTTAAGATTTTAATTTTAAAATTTTAATTTTGAATTTTAAAGATTTTAAAATTTTAAGATTTAGTTTTAAGATTTTAATTTTAATTTTAATTTTGAATTTAATTTTAGATTTTAATTTTAATTTTGAATTTTTAATTTGAATTTTTAAAATTTTAATTTGAATTTTACAAATTTTTAATTTTGAATTTTAATTTTGAATTTTGAATTTGAATTTTAATTTTAATTTAGATTTTAAGATTTTAATTTTTAAGATTTTGGTGCAAGATTTTTAAGATTTTAAGATTTTAGATTTAATTTGAATTTTAATTTTTAATTGTTAATTTTTAATTTTGAATTTTAAGATTTTAATTTTAGATTTTGAATTTTTTTAGATTTTTTAAAATTTTAATTTTAATTTTAATTTTGAATTTTAGATTTGAATTTTGAATTTTAGATTTTAATTTTAATTTTGAATTTTAATTTTAAAATTTTTTAATTTTTGAATTTTAGATTTTTAAAGATTTTTTGAATTTTAGTTTTAATTTTAAGATTTTAATTTTGAATTTTTTAAGATTTTGAATTTTAATTTTAAATTTTAATTTTGGATTTTTGAATTTTAATTTTAATTTTGAATTTTGAATTTTGAATTTTTAAGATTTTGAATTTTGAATTTAATTTTGGAGATTTTAATTTTAGTTTTAGATTTTGAATTTTAAGATTTTGAATTTTGAATTTTGAATTTTAAATTTTAAGATTTAACATTTTGGTTAAGATTTTAAGATTTTAAGATTTGAATTTTAATTTTAATTTAAGATTTTGAATTTTTAAGATTTTGAATTTTGAATTTTAAAATTTTTAAGATTTTAATTTTAATTTTAAGATTTTTTAATTTTAATTTTGAATTTGAATTTTAATTTTAATTTTGAATTTTGAATTTGAATTTTAAAAGATTTTAAGATTTTAATTTTAAGATTTTTAAGATTTTGAATTTTAAAATTTTGAATTTTAAATTTAATTTTAAGATTTTAATTTTGAATTTTAAGATTTTAAGATTTTTGAATTTTAATTTTAATTTTGAATTTTGAATTTTGAATTTTGAATTTTAATTTTAATTTTTAATTTTAATTTTAAGATTTTTAAAATTTTGAATTTTAAGATTTTGAATTTTAATTTTAAGATTTTAGATTTTGAATTTTAATTTTAATTTTGAATTTTAAGATTTTGAATTTTGAATTTTAAAGATTTTTAATTTTTAAGATTTTAATTTTAATTTTTAAGATTTTAAGATTTTTAATTTTAAGATTTAATTTTGAATTTTGAATTTTTGAATTTTGAATTTGAATTTTGAATTTTAAGATTTTAAAATTTTGAATTTTGAATTTTGAATTTTGAATTTTAATTTAATTTTAAGATTTTGAATTTTAATTTTGAAGTTTTAAAATTTTAAAATTTTGAATTTTAAGATTTTAAGATTTTTAAGATTTTAAGATTTTAAGATTTTGAATTTAATTTTAATTTTGGATTTTGAATTTTTTAAAGATTTTGAATTTGAATTTTGAATTTTAGTTGAATTTTTAAAGATTTTGAATTTTTAATTTTAATTTTGAATTTTGAATTTTAAGATTTTAATTTTAAGATTTTAATTTTAGATTTTAAAATTTTGAATTTTAATTTTGAATTTTAAGATTTTAAAGATTTTTGAATTTTAATTTTGAATTTTATTTAATTTGAATTTTAATTTTAATTTTAATTTTGAATTTTGAATTTTGAATTTTGAATTTTGATTTTGAATTTTAAAATTTTAATTTTTGAATTTTAATTTTAATTTTAAAATTTTAAAATTTTTAATTTTAAAAGATTTTTAGATTTTGAATTTTAAGATTTTAAGATTTTGAATTTTGAATTTTGAATTTTAAGATTTTAATTTAATTTGAATTTTTGAATTTTGAATTTTAAGATTTTAATTTTAATTTTGAATTTTAGATTTTGAATTTTGAATTTTTTAAGATTTTTAAGATTTTAATTTTGAATTTTAATTTTAAGATTTTGAATTTTAAGATTTTAAATTTTGAATTTGAATTTTAAAATTTTAATTTTAATTTTAATTTTGAATTTTGAATTTTAAGATTTTTTTTGAATTTGAATTTTGAGATTTTAAATTTTTGAATTTTAATTTTAAGATTTTAAGATTTTAAGATTTTAAGATTTAAGATTTTGAATTTTAAGATTTTAAGATTTTAAAGATTTTAAGATTTTAAGATTTTAAGATTTTAAGATTTTAAGATTTTGAATTTAAGATTTTAAGATTTTAAGATTTTGAATTTTAAGATTTTAAGATTTTAAGATTTTGAATTTTAAGATTTTAAGATTTTTTGAATTTTAAATTTTAAGATTTTAAGATTTTTTAAGATTTTTTAAGATTTTTTAAGATTTTTCAAGATTTTTAAAGATTTTTAAAGATTTTAAGATTTTGAATTTTGAATTTTAAGATTTTAAGATTTTTGAATTTTAAGATTTTAAGATTTTGAATTTTAAGATTTTAATTTTGATTTTAAGATTTTGAATTTTAAAATTTTAAGATTTTAAGATTTTTGAATTTTTAGATTTTGAATTTTAAGATTTTAAGATTTTAATTTTAATTTTAAGATTTTTGAATTTTGAATTTTAATTTTAGATTTGAATTTTAATTTAATTTTAAGATTTTAAGATTTAAGATTTTGAATTTGGAATTTTAGATTTTAAGATTTTAAGATTTTAATTTAAGATTTTAGATTTTAAGATTTTGAATTTTAGATTTTTAAGATTTTTAAGATTTTGAATTTTAGATTTTAATTTTAGATTTTAAGATTTTAAGATTTTGATTTTAAGATTTTAAGATTTTAAGATTTTAGATTTTAGATTTTAAGATTTTAAGATTTTAAGATTTTAAGATTTTAAGATTTTAAGAATTTTAAGATTTTTAAGATTTTAATTTTAAGATTTTAAGATTTTGAATTTTAAGATTTTAGATTTTAAGATTTTGAGATTTTGAATTTTAAGATTTTAGATTTTGAATTTTAAGATTTTAAGATTTTGAATTTTTAAGATTTTAAGATTTTAGATTTTAAGATTTTAGATTTTGAATTTTAAGATTTTAAGATTTTAAGATTTTGAATTTTGATTTTTGAATTTTAAGATTTTAAGATTTTGAATTTTAAGATTTTGAATTTTAGATTTTAAGATTTTGAATTTTAAGATTTTGAATTTTGAATTTTAAGATTTTAAGATTTTAAGATTTTGATTTTAAAGATTTTGAATTTTAAAGATTTTAAGATTTTAAGATTTTAAGATTTTGAATTTTAAGATTTTTGAATTTTAAGATTTTAAGATTTTAAGATTTTAAGATTTTAAGATTTTAAGATTTTAAGATTTTAAGATTTTAAGATTTTAAGATTTTAAGATTTTAAGATTTTAAGATTTTAAGATTTTAAAGATTTTAAGATTTTAAGATTTTAAGATTTTAAGATTTTGAATTTTAAGATTTTAATTTTGCATTTTAAGATTTTAAGATTTTAAGATTTTAAGATTTTAAGATTTTAAGATTTTGAATTTTAAGATTTAAGATTTTAAGATTTTAATTTTAAGATTTTAAGATTTTAAGATTTTAATTTTAAGATTTTAAGATTTTAAGATTTTAAGATTTTGAATTTTGAATTTTAAGATTTTAAGATTTTTAAGATTTTGATTTAAGATTTTGAATTTTAGATTTTAAGATTTAAGATTTTAAGATTTTAAGATTTTGAATTTTTAGATTTTAAGATTTTAAGATTTTAAGATTTTAAGATTTTAAGATTTTAAGATTTTAAGATTTTAAGATTTAATTTTAAGATTTTAAGATTTTAAAGATTTTAAGATTTTAAGATTTTTAAGATTTGAATTTTAAGATTTTAAGATTTTAAGATTTTAAAGATTTTAAGATTTTAAGATTTTAAGATTTTAAGAATTTTAAGATTTTAAGATTTTAAGATTTTAAGATTTTAAGATTTTAATTTGAATTTTTTTGATTTTAAGATTTTAATTTTGAATTTTAAATTTTGAATTTTAAGATTTTAAGATTTTGAATTTTAATTTTAAGATTTTAAGATTTTAAGATTTTAAGATTTTAAGATTTTAAAATTTTAAGATTTTAAGATTTTAAGATTTTAAGATTTTAAGATTTTAAGATTTTAAGATTTTAAGATTTTAAGATTTTAAGATTTTAAGATTTTAAGATTTTAAGATTTTAAGATGCCCAAATAGGATAAGAATCCTACACAAAAGCTCAGCTATGAATACAGCAAACTAATTGCGAGATTTGGCTGATGGACCGAAATCTCAGATGAAACCTCGTCATTTCCCGTAGTGGGCACCAACTAGCCGTCTCTCTCAGGGCACCAGGAGAGAACGTGCATTATTTTAATTTGTTATTTGTTACATGTTGATTGAGTATCTTAATTTTTGTATAAAATAATAGTAACGTGGAGCTGTTACACTGGCACTTTTGGCGTTACACTTTTGGGTTTTCCAATTCTTAGATTTGTGAACTTTTTGATCTTTAGATTTTTGGATTCTTAGTTCTTTTGGTTTTTGAGATTTGTTTACGAAATTTTCAGTCCGAGGCTAATTCATCTCGAGTTTCTTGTTATCATTGCATACCCACAGGTAGATTTTCGCACAATGGAATCATCCTGAAAATAGACGATTGAAAAAGTTTTGACACCCTAAACAGCATTTTTTAAACTTACATTTATACGAGAAATCACTTTAAATTGGTAAAATAACCCTAAAATCAGTTTCATGATTTTTTTTATTTTTATTCAACCTGAAAATCAGTTTGATGGGCTTGTCTATGTTTTAGAATCAATTAATCAACTCAGTATGTTCCGTTATCTTGTATGTATAAGTAAAAACTAGCTTTATGTACCCGGCTTCGGGATGGAAAAGTTATTTATGCAATTCAAATGGTATATTACAGCGCCAATGGCACATAAGTAGAAAGATTAACGAAAGATATATTAATACATAGATGCAAATCAGTGTGAACAACACTGATCAGTTTCGGAATAAGGTGACTGTTCTGGTTTTTCTTTGTGTGCTTCTTGGCGTTGGACCATTTGGTTTAATACTACAATTGGTTGAAAGACGCAACTATCGTGCTGTCTTTCTTTAACTTTTTTACCCTTGAGAAATCATTTCTTCTATCTTTCCCTTTTCTTTTTTCTTTCCCGTTTTCTTTTTCTACCTTCTTTTTTCCACTACTTTTTTCCTCCTTCTTTCACCTCTTCCCTCTTTATTCTTGCTTCTCCCGTCTCTCCTTTTCATTCTGGCTCATTTCTTCTTCCTTTATTAATTTTATTTTCTTTTTCTTCTTTCATCTTTATTCTGCTTTCAGCCTTGTTCATAACTTTAAATGGCTCTGTGCCTTCACTTGGTACACTACTACTTGTTTCCTAAAAACCGTTTCCTCCCCTTTAACCAATAACACTCTTACTCACTATAATCGGTTCCTTAGAACAGAGAACAGGTGTTCCTAATTTGGTTGAAATTGATTGAAAGGTTTAAATTCAAGAGGTAGTTGGCAAGCAATATTTTTTTTCTGTTTCACATGGTAATGCTATACGTAGGGGGAGATCCCCCAGTGCCAGACACATAAGCCATTAATCGAAAAACTCTTATTATTCGGATTATGTTAACTTGTATACCATAAACACAAAATATGATCTTCTAAGATTCATATTAACTATATATTTGATCATTTTGGGGCCATCCTTAGTCGTGCAGAAGGATGCGTGACTACAAAGCAAGACCATGCTGAGGGTGGCTAGGTTCGATTCCTGGTGCCGGTCTAGGCAATTTTCGGTTGTGAAATTGTTTCGACATCCCTGGGCAAAAAGTATCATCGTGCTAGCCTCATGATATACGAATGCAAAAATGGTAACCTGGCTTAGAAACCTCGCAGTTAATAACTGTTGAAGTGCTTGATGAACACTAAGCTGCGTGGTGGCAATGTCCCAGTGAGGGATGTAATGCCAATGAAGAAGAAGAAGAAAGAATACATAACTTTTGAATTAGTGGATCGATTTATAATCTATTATTATGAAGCGAAAGCTAAAAAGTACTACTTTGAAGATGGAATAAGAAATTCTACAGATTTGATTTTTCCCGAATATATCACGAATCAGTTCGTTTTCCATGACTTTTGAGAAGCTTAAAAATAGCAATAGCATGAAATGTGCCTTGGTAGACCCTTTACTTTATCCCTTACCTTTTTCTAGACACGATAACCATATATATATATGGTCAATCAAAGCTAGCTAAGCTAAGCTACCTTTTTCTAGACATGATAGTTAAGCAAATTATTAGAAATTTAGGTTCCAAGAAATGCCAATTGAACAAAAAACCGTCCAATAAAATTGTAACTAATTAACCTGATAATCAGTATATCATCACAAATACTCATTTTATATTGCTGGAGTCTGCTTAAAATGCTTTATTCTACTCATATATATAATTTTACGAAACATGCTGAGTTGATTAGTTGCCGCACAGATGCCGCACTTCATAGATTTAGCAGAACTGACTTAATTTATTGGCGCAAATGTATTTTGTAACGAAAACAAAAGCGTAAGTAGTTACTGCTCATTTGTATCAATTAAAAAAGTAATATGACGGTTATATACCGCCGGAAACAAGTATAAAGACAAGCATGTTTTTCACACATTTTCATCATGTTTGAGAATCGAAATCATGATTCGTAGCGATTCGATTTGGCTAAAATTTTAATAGGCACCTGTTCTTCACTTGAACTTTCGATCTTTGAGTGAATTGTATATATTTCTTATGATTTTGACCTCCGAATCCGGATATTTATTTATTTATTTATTTATTGATGTTGTTATCTGTTCTGGCAGGAAAAACAAGCAGAGCTTGTTAAAAAAAAACTGCATCTTTTAAACAAAAATTACAACAATGTACATTCAACGAACACTTATCTGTCTAATTGAACATGAAAACTAACGCTAACTATCATTATTCCTAACACTATCAATTCTTCTTTTGAACGAACCACTATTACATGTAAAATCAAAACAATGGGAAAACTTATTGAACGCGGCACACACTTTATAATTAGGATCGCTTTTTCCATAGTTTGTATGTCTAAAAGGCAATGCAAGAGTGTTGAAAGAGCGAAGGAAACGAGAGGGAGCCGAAAAATTAATATTGCTTAAAATACTAGGTGCATCAATTTCTCCTAGTAAAATCTTTGCAGCGAAAATAGCTTCAGATTTTGTACGTCGTGCTGATAGACTATCCAGATTTAAGAGTAAGCACCGATTTTCATATGGGGGCAAGTTAATAGGGTCATTCCACGGAAGATACGTTAATGCACGGCGAATAAAGCGACGCTGGACAGATTCTACACGCAGACTCCACGTGACATAATAGGAGGACCAAACAATGGACGAGAATTCAAGTATTGAACGAACTAATGAGCAGTAAAGCGAACGAAAACAATATGGATCACGAAATGATTGACAAACTTTTGTGATAAAACCTTGTAACGAACGCGAATCAATCAATTTGCATTTCAAACTCAAGTTGTCATTTTCGTTAAGCTATACAGCGCACCGCATGGCATATTGTTAGTTGCAATATGCGCATAGTTGATAATTCTCTGCTACCCGAGACAATTATGTCATAAACTAATCTTCTACGAAGGACCAAGAAAGAGACCCATAAATTGTAACAAAAATAGTGACGCACCGATAGTGGCGGCGATAACAAAGTAGAGATAATAAGAAAGGACCCAAAGATAATGAGTCAAAATCAGGTAGAATATATTGTACATTCATTTATATATACGGCTTAGCATTAGTAATAAAGTTAGTTCTAGACCACAGTTCTACAGTGTATGTTTTCTACATCCGAAAATCCGTAAGTCACCGGCGTCACATTTTGGTGAACTACCAGAGAGGAAAGTACTCGCGACGTTGTGTTGAAATTGTGCAGTGATACTGGCGCGCGGAGATCAACTAGAATAAGTGGAAAGGACTCCGACAAAAATAAAAAAATTGTCGTAATAAATAGCTAGAGTGATTGATTTTGTAACGTGGTATACTGTCGCCAGGAGTGCAGTCTGAGTGTTGTGCATTGTCACAAAATTTAACTGTTACAAATCTTGAGCCAATAGTGGCAAACATTCGAAAGTTGTGAATAGATATTCACGAATCGTGTCTAAAATACCTTGTGTGTTGAATATTAAAACCCAGAGTGGTAATTCAAGTGAAACTAGGACATTGGACATTTTGAAAATAGTGAAACTGCAGTGTGAATTAACAAAAGGTTGGAAATACCTTTGTAAGCTGTCATCAGAAGTGAACGCGCAGATCCGGCAAAAGGAAACAGAGAAGCAAAGTAGCAGCAAACAACCAGGTGATAGTAAAGTGAACATTTGCGATGGCAAAATCAAAAGCTATGTTCCAATTCGTGGAAAATAAGAACGGAAACTGCCGTTTATGCAAGGAAGCTGACACCAAGGATAATATGGTGTCTTGTGACGATTGTGATAGGTGGTTCCACCTTAGTTGTGTGCAACTTAAGCATACGCCGACAAAAGAAGAGCGATTCCTTTGCGCAAAATGCGAATATCTGGAAAACGAACGAGCGAAATTATTGGACGTAAAAATGAAATTTGATTTAGCGAACCAGCTAAATGAATCGCTGAAAATTCAACAAGATGTGGCAAACAGACGTCAGTCTGAAGGTCCTTTAAATGTGACGAGGCAAGCCTTAATCAAGCTTCCAAAATTTAGTGGAGAGGCTCGTGAATGGCCGAAATTCAAAAGCATTTTTAATGACACATCTGCCGAAGGTAGATTTACCAATCTCGAAAATTTATCAAGATTGGAAGAAGCTCTGTATGGCCAAGCTGCCAAGAGCGTGTCAAATTTGATGATAGGGGCAGCTAATGTTCCTAAAATAATGCAACGGCTTGAAGAAATTTATGGGAGACCGGAGGCTATTTATCAGCAATTATTGAACGAGCTGACAAAACATTGAATCAACCCAAACTCCATACAATCGATATTGCTAACGCATTGGACGATTTGGTTGTGACAATGGAAACATTGGCTGCCAGAATTCCTTCATGATTATCGGTTAATTAGTGACATAGTATCAAAGCTACCATTTAGTATGCAGATAACATGGACAGAAGCGCTCAAAAGAAATGTCAGTCAGCCAACTCTCCATGATTTGAATAAGTGGCTGCAAACTCACGCAACGACATTACGGAGATTAGCACCACCTACAAGAAAGGAACAAAAGCCCAGAATCAATATTCATAACAATCCTTCAAAAATGCAGTGCAACGTTTGTAAGCATGAGCATCAAACGTTCAAGTGCAACATATTGAAAAACCTCAATGTTGAGCAAAGGCAACAACGAATTCAACAATTGAAACTGTGTTTTTCTTGCCTGAACAAAGGACACGGTAGTAAGTTTTGCAGAAGCAAGCGAGAATGCAAAATAGACGGTTGCAAGGGAATGCACAATCGTTTATTGCATAAATCAGCCGTCGAGAAACCCAAGGAAAATCAAAATCTGGAGAAGGACAAAACTAACAATAATCATCATGGAAATCGGAAATCAACGCTATATTATCAAATAGTGCCAGTAACGTTGCAGAATGGAAAACTCTCTTTGGAAACATTCGCTTTCCTTGATCCCGGCTCGTCATTAAGCCTTTTGGATCAATCGGTAGCGGATAAACTTGGGCTCCATGGACGGTCAGACCCACTGGAATTAACCTGGACGCAGAACGTTTCAAAGGAATCACCTAGCCGAAGAGTACAGCTGTGGATACGCGGACATGGAGCAAAAACTTATTCAATGAAGGATGTCAGGACCATCGAGAACATTGAACTTCCAACGCAAACATTGGATATTAAACACATGAAGAAGGAGTTCACTTATTTAGCTGATGTTCCAGTTCAGGGATACGTCAACGCCAAGCCCATGATTTTAATTGGCATGGAGCACGCTCATTTGTTGTTGACGACCGACAGAAGGGTAAGTGACGAGAACTCGCCGATGGCAGCGCGTACCAAACTAGGATGGTTGATTTTCGGTAAGGTATATAGAGGTGAGCCTTCATATTATTTTTGCATTAGAGAGCATGAAAGTACAGATTTGAGAGCAATTTTTGAAAATTATTGTTCTACTGAAAACTTTGGAGTCAACGTCGTTAATAAATTACCAAAATCAGCAGAAGTAGAAAGAGCTGAATCAATTATTAAAAATACAATTAAATATGAAAACGGACATTACTCAATAGGATTATTGTGGAAAACTGAAAGTATGAGTTTCCTCCAAGTTTTAATAATGCTTTCAAACGTTTGGAAATGTTGGAGAAGACATTCGCTAGGAAACCAGAGCTAAGAAAATGGGCAATTGAGTCATTTGAAGGATTTGTTAAAAGGGTTATGCCTGTAAGCTTAGCCCACGTGAGCTACTACAGGAACATCCAAACACCTATTATTTACCTCATTTTATTGTGACAAATAAAAACAAAGTCCCACCTAAATCAAGAATTGTTTTTGATGCAGCTGCAGCAGTAGAAGGAGTATCTTTTAACTCAGCACTGCTTTCAGGTCCTGACACAGTAAAATCTTTGTTCGGTGTTTTGCTAAGATTCAGAGAGTTCAAAATCGCTGTTACAGGGGATATACAAGAAATGTTTCAGCAAATAAAAATTGTTATGGAAGATCAGCCTGCACAAAGATACCTTTGGAGACAATGTGAGGCCGATAGGATCCGAGCGTATATGTGATGGAATCAATGATTTTTGGATCAACGTGTTCTCCTGCTTGTGCTCAAGCAGTGAAAAATTATAATGCACAGCTTTTTAAGGATGATTTTCCAAAGGCTTCTGAGGCTTCTGAAAATAACTTTTATGTTGATGATTATTTGGATAGCTTTGATGAAATTAAAGAAGCATCTGAAGTTGTTCAGGTGTTATAAATATTCAACAGTATGCTGGATTTCATCTAAGAAGTTTTATTACAAATTCGCAAACAGCTTGCCAACGTTATTCCTTCCAGAAAGACTTCATGTTTCAGAAATAAAATGGTTCGAGAATAAAGAAATACCAACTGATAAAGTATTGGGTATCTATTGGAATATATCAACTGATTTGATCGAATTTCAATTAAAACTTGATCGATTGGAATTCACAAGGTTGATTACAAAGAGAAACTCTCTCGTTTGTAATGAGTATTTACGATCCATTAGGGTTAATTTCGAACTTCACAATTCATGGTAGAATTCTTTTACAAAAATGGCATAAAGAATCTTCTGATTGGGATAGCCAGTTACCAGATAGTTTATCAAATTTTTGGAACTCTTGGATAGATATGCTTAAACTTGTCACCCATTTTAAGATTCCAAGATGTATGACCTTGAAAAATGCATTATTTTATGAATTGCATATGTTCGGAGATGCTTCGGAAAATGCTTTTGCTGCCGTTGTGTATCTGAAAAGTGTTACTGAAAATGGCACTGATGTGAATATAGTGTCAGCAAAGGCAAGAGTTTCACCGAATAAAATGTTATCTATACCACGTTTAGAGTTGCAAGCAGCAATATTAGGGACAAGATTGTTGAATACCGTAAGGAAAGAATTAAGAATTTCGATTTCAAAATGCGTCATGTGGTCAGATAGCCAAACTGTCCTAGCATGGATTAATAGTCAGCATAGGCGGTATAAGCAATTCGTAGCTCATCGAGTTGCTGAAATCTTAGAAACAACTTCAATGGATCAATGGAGATATATAAAATCATCATTAAACCCTGCTGATGAAGGTACAAAATTAAAAAGGGAACATCATTATGGCTCAATGGACCATCATTTTAAGAAAATCAGAAAGTTATTGGCCAAACTGGACAGTAAGTATGGAAACTGATGAAGAGCTGAGAAACTATGTAAACATTCATCAAAGAATACATCCTTACTCTTTTATTCAGGACGATTATTTTTCGGACTGGTGGCGTTTGGTTAAGCGAACTCTAATAATAAAAAGTTTACCGATTGGGTTAAAAATAAAACAGATTTTGATCGTAGCACTAATTATGATGATGTAAAATTGGTTGAAAACGCGATATTCAAAAAAGCTCAATGGGATTGTTTCATGGAGGAAGTAACATTACTGAAAGAAGGTAAAGAAATAGAAAAATCCAGCAACTTACGAAAATTGAGTCCAATGCTTGATAATCAGGGAGTACTCAGATCAAGAGGAAGATTGGAACACGCAAGAAGCATACCTGAATCAGCAAGAAAGCCTATTATATTACCATATGAACATAATATTTCTTTTTAATTGTAAAGACATATCATGAACGGTATTTGCATCAGAATGACAATGTCGTAATTGCAGCTATTCTTCAAAAGTTTTGGATTATTAAACAAAGGTCACTTTTGAAAAGGTCAAGAAATATTGCCAAGAATGCATTATTGCTAACGCAAAACCAGTACCACCCATGATGGCACCCTTACCAGATTATCGGACCGAATCTTTCTTGTATCCATTTACGCATACTGGAGTGGATTACTTTGGTCCATTTGAAGTTGCAGTAAAACGATCAAGAGAAAAACGTTGGGGTGTGATTTTTACATGTATGTCTAGTAGAGCAGTTCACATCGAAATGGCTGAGAAGTTAGATACAGATTCTTTTATTGTCTGTTTGCGTAATTTTCAAAACAGAAGAGGAAAAGTTAAGCACCTTTACAGCGATAATGGCACGAACTTTGTTGGAGCTGACAATGAATTAAAAGAACTAATTGTGAATATTGATAAAAGAATGAGAAACGGTGATGCGGCAGCATTAGCCTTAAAATGGACATTCAATCCTCCCGCGGCATCGCATTTTGGCGGAGTATGGGAGAGGCTTATTAGAATCATAAAGTTATCACTATACAAAATGCTGAAGCAGTATGGTAGTCGTTTACCACGACCAGCAATTTTAAGATCTGCTCTGATCCAAGTAGAATTTATTTTAAACTCTCGTCCTTTAACACACATACCAGTAGAAGATATCGACGACGAAATAATGACACCATTTCATATTCTAATTGGTCGTGCTGGAGAATATGTACCACCTTATGATCCAACAGCAATTCACTTAGAAAAACATCATTGGAAAAAGGTTCAAAACTATGGGAAATATTTTTGGGATCGGTGGACGAAAGAGTACCTTCCATTGTTGTTGAAACGAAATAAATGGACTAATCAAATTGAACCTATTAAAGTTGACGATATTGTTGTAATAACTGATGATAAGGCACCTCCTGGAACATGGTTGAAAGGTCGAGTAATCAGTGTTAGAATGGCTAAAGATGGACAAGTAAGATCTGCTGAAATTAAAACATCTAAAGGTATTTATAAAAGGCCAGCCGTCAAAGTGGCAGTTTTAGATGTTCGGAAAATTCAAAAGCCAAAGCCATCTTTAGAAACAAATGATGATTTATTTCAACAAACTCAAAACTTTCAAGGAAGGCATGACACAATTCCACTTTCAGAACCGAAGAAACTAGATTCACCAGATTTAATCCCGAATCAAAATGATCATGAAGAAATGTGCGATCTACGTTCGAATAAAACCATAAGAACAAAAATCCTAGTAACCTCATAACGTTTATGTTGCTCGTATACATGTTTACATTAATCTTTGGTTTCGAAACTAGAGGATTGATAGCATTTGACTGTGCCAACCCAGAGGTAAACATGACAAGTTACTCGCTTCTTGATGTAGCTTCTTGTATTCCTCAGAAAAGTAATTTGAGTTCAACAGAAATAACAATACAGGTTTAAGGTAATAATTCGAAGGTCCATAAGACATTGTGGCTCATTTTCGCATACTTCAGATTATCAGTATGGATATTCTTACATCGTCAAAGAATTCAATTCAGAGGAATGTACAAAGGTACACGCTTTAGGAATGGTATCGCTGACTCATGACAGACAAATTAATGAGCTGAAGTTAAATTCCACTACAAGGTGAAACGCTTATTGTAGGTAGCGTGACTGGAAATTCATGCAACGGAGGCACATATAGTACACCATTCTATACATGGACTGGGGCACTAGTTTATTATGAGTACGAGATTGCTCTATACGATTATATTGCAAATATTGACCTTGAAAATGATCAGATATTTTTGAAAAATGGTTTAATGTGTACGTATTCGATTGGAACATGTCTAGATTCCGAAGAAGGTTATTTGACCTGGAATGTAGACTTGAATCAGTCCTGTGAAACAACTGAATTTGAAGTAATTTATGAAGGACTTGTCAATAAAACTACAAGTTTAGAGGGTAATATAAAGAAAACTCATTCAGTAGTTTACAGCACTATTTCAGAAACGCAAGTATTTTCGATCAAAACACGAGAAGATACTCGCATTTGTGGTTACAACGGATTTACTACTGATCATCCTAGAATTTTAATAATTGAAACACAGAGTATTAGATCTCCATTTACAAGAAAAGCAAACAGTGGAAAAAATTTGGATTTGTTTACTTATTTTAATTCCAAAATTACTCTCGTAGAAAGTTACATTGGTCAATCTTTAAATGATATTTACAATATGGTTATGGCTGAAATGTGTAAATTAGATAAAGTTCTTTTAGAAACTAAGCTTACACTGGCTAGGCTTAACCCGAATGAATTCGTCAGCAACATAACGAAGAGAAATGGTTACACAGCAGTAGTCGCTGGCGAAGTTTTGCACGTTTTGGAGTGTAAACCTGTTTACATTACACCAAGATTTACTGAGCAATGTTATCAAGAAATTCCCGTTCTTTACAATAATGTGTCAATGTTTTTAGCTCCAGTTACACGCGTTTTACAAACATTAGGAACAGAAATAGAGTGTACTCCTCTACTTCCTGCCAAATTCAAATTTGGGAACAGATGGTATACCACAGATGGAAGATTACGAGAAACCACTGCGCCAAGTAAACTATCAACTGATATTGTTACCAGCTGGTCATACACGCCATTGCCAAACTTAATGGAGAGTGGGGTTTATGATTCCAACAGTTTGGTCAAAATGAGGAACATGATATATGAACAAGGCGAAAGACGTGTAGCATCTTCTGTAGTTTATAAAATTTTAGCTGGACAAAATCCTAATACTCAAGGCTTTAGATTTGATGCTTTATTATCTGAGAAAATAATTGATGGTGCAATACATAAGTACTGGAACAAAGTGTTGTCTTGGAGCACATGGTTGGGAAACACTACGTCAACATTCATCGGTATTTACCTATTCGCTCGAGGTTTAAAATTTATTGTTGATACAATCATACATAGTCAGATATTATATGACATCTATGGTTTCAGTTGGAAACTAATAGCATCATTCTGGGACTCATTAACTAATTTTTGTCGCATAAAAACATTAGAAGGGAGACGGTAAACAAAATGGAAAATAATAGATGTTCAGAAGAGAATCAACAACCAAACAATGAAACAGAAGAAACAGAAATGAACCTGTATAGAGGAAATGTGTATCCAAAAATCAACACAAATGTCTAGTCCTAAGTAAAAAGACAATATCAATATCATTTCATAATAAGTAATAAATCGCTTATCGACAGTTATTATTGTAAATCTAGTAGATTTACGGGGTCCGGAATGTAACGAACGCGAATCAATCAATTTGCATTTCAAACTCAAGTTGTCATTTTCGTTAAGCTATACAGCGCACCGCATGGCATATTGTTAGTTGCAATATGCGCATAGTTGATAATTCTCTGCTACCCGAGACAATTATGTCATAAACTAATCTTCTACGAAGGACCAAGAAAGAGACCCATAAATTGTAACAAAATAGTGACGCACCGATAGTGGCGGCGATAACAAAGTAGAGATAATAAGAAAGGGACCCAAAAGATAATGAGTCAAAATCAGGTAGAATATATTGTACATTCATTTATATATACGGCTTAGCATTAGTAATAAAGTTAGTTCTAGACCACAGTTCTACAGTGTATGTTTTCTACATCCGAAAAATCCGTAAGTCACCGGCGTCACAAACCTAAGTAGTTGACGATTTGCCTTACTAACAATGGAAGTCATATGTTGTATGAAGTTAAGTTTGGAATCGAGTGTTACTCCTAAATCCGTTACGGATAAAACTCTCTGCAGGGTTTCGCCATTGAGTTGATAAGAAGCCTCAATATCAATCTGCTTACGTGAGAATGTAATTACCTGACACTTATTGAGGCTAAGGGACATTTTGTTGCGGCTGCACCAGTTTTCAAAATTGGTTAAAAGCTGTTGGAGGTGTTGTGCATCTTCAATGGAGCGAACAGTGTTGAAAATCTTAAGATCGTCTGCGTACAGCGATCTGGAGCAGTGGGGTATTCTCGTGCAGACGTCGTTGAAAAATAACGCAAACAGCGTCGGTCCAAGATTGCTACCTTGGGGTACGCCTGAAGTACTGACGAATGGGGAGGAATAACATGAGCCAATTTTGACCTTAAGTACGCGGTCCCGTAGGTATGAATTTAACCAATTCAGGAGTGCGCCACCAATGCCGAGCTTGTTCAGCTTTGCTATCAGAATATCGTGATTAAGGCAGTCGAATGCTGCTTTCAGTCATTTTAGGCCTGCTGGCAAAAAATCAGCCCAATCTAATCGCTAAGAATCGAGATACATCGCAACATGGCCATTTTGTATGGAAACTGAGCTTGTTTTTATACTTGTTTCCACCAGTGTATACTTTTATGTATGCCGCAAAGGCCGTAAAATTTCAAACGCTATTTTTTATTAAAAATTTTTTGTACGGTTTAGGGAAATTCTTACAAATCCACATGTTTGTTCCATTATTTGAATCCTCTAAAAACCTTATAGGTTATGTTTGGAAGGAATTTATGTTTTGAGTAAAAATTATAGTGATGTGGCATCCATCCTTTGCAATCGGTATAGATGCCGCAAACAAATCATGGTGATACGCCGCATCTACCTATTATCAACACTTCAATGAAATATTATTATTAAGTGGGGAAATCATGTAAAATTCAGTAGACAAAAGAAATGTTTTACGCGAAGAAATTTGTTTGTTTTTGGGTTGTAATACATTACAATACATAATGATTATGCTTTTCTGAAAAAGCAAGTTCAACGCCAAAAACAAATTATAATCTTATTTCTACAACATTTTTTACGTGCGGCGTCTCCCCCTGAGGTGTGGCGACTCACTCGGATTTGACTTTTTCATTCAAATATAAATGCTACAGTCCGATTTAATTTGTTTTGCGAATGATTTCTACACAATGTAGTAGGATAACTAAACTGTCAAAAACAGTAAAAACAGTTTCAATTTAAGGTGATTATACAATCAAGCCATGTGGTGAATTTTGAATTCACCACACGGTTTTCTACTCCTATTGTCAAAAGTTCAAATCTAGCGTAATAATTTTCGCACAATGCTGAAATTAAAGTCGATTGTTTAGCATAAGTAAGCAAACGATCTACGGATGTTTCATCCCCGTGGGCAATGTGGTTCTCTCAATTCGTGCTCTTGAAAAATCACTATAAAAAGCACGTGGTTTCCAAGATGGCCGATTTCTGGCTTTGTTGTATAACCACCTTAACGTTTTATTTTGGAGAAATGTCGATTTTTAAAAATGTGTTGCATTTCACCCGGATTTACCCTATTGCTTGCGACCTTGCGAGCCACCAGGTATAAAATGCATTGATTTTTATAAATTGAAAAAAATGAGTTCGCGTTAGTACAAATCATAAAAAGCCACATACCACACCATTGTTTTTGCTAAAATATCATCATTTTTCATTCTATTTGAATTTGGATTGGATTTGAATTAGATTTGGATTGGATTTGAATTGGATTTGAATAGGATTTGGATTGAATTAAGATTTGGATATGGATTGAATTTGGATTGGGTTTTTATGATATTTGAATAGAATTTGGATTGGATTCGCGTTGAATTTGTATTGGATTTATTTTGGTTAGATTTGGACTTAAACCTATTTTCGTTCAAGTCGTTTTAACGCGGTTTTTACGCAAATTTTGATATTTACGCGGATTTTGTGATTAAAACGATCAAGATTTACTCAGTAAATATTCCACGCAAATATGTTAGTTTTGGGGGACCGAAAGACTCGCGGTTTGGTCGAGGTATGGGAATACTTGTTTCATACCCGATGTACACGATGAAGTTGTTTTCGACAAGGCATTTTTTTAACGCGGATAACTTTTTACGCGATTTTTACACCCAGATTTCAGGATTTACAAAGTTTTGGGCGTGTTTTGGAGTTTCCGCGTTTTTTACGCTGTTTTAATTTACGCAACACGCATACGTGTGAAAACCGACTCTAGTGTACTACAATATTTATGTATAATTATTTACTATTGAGAACTTTTTAACAGTATAGCAAACGGTTTTGGTAAATCAACCAATCCCATAAGGGAACATCCATAAAATATGTAACGCTTAGAGGGGGAGGGGGTGCCTAAAGTGTGACGGCTTCATACAAAAAGTGTGACATAGGGAGAAGGAGGGTTTGAAAATGGCCAATTTTTACGTTTTGAAATTTGTGGATCTTTCCTAAGTATATCACAAGCATAGACGTCAAATTAAATGCCACCTACAGGGATTTTAGCTGGTGTAGTTTATTTCTGCTAAGGGTGATTGACGGCAAGTTTTCGCTTACGTTTCTTGGTGTCAGTAGAGACGCTCGGAATCTTCTTCGCTGTTGCAGTGGATGCGTTCCAGAAAACTTCCTTTGGCTCTTTTTTGCTGATACTTGGATACCTGCCACAATAAATGCAGCGCCCGACGCATAGGTGTCTATGGAGCATAAGTCCAAAACGTCAAAACAAACCACTTTGTAGAAGAAAGTTTTGCTCTATCTCATTTCTATCATTTCTATCAAAAGATAACACTTATCTAGGTAAGTTTTAACTTATCTAAATAAAAATAAAATTCATCAAAATGAAGCTTAGAATCACCCGCGATAGTGTGCTGAAGACACCAAAACTGTAGAACGTATTCAGAGACGAATACAGCGGTCTGCCACAGTGTGCAACGCAACTCACGTAAAGGAATCATATTTTTTATCAATGAACTGTCAAACTTCTTTGTCGCGCCGTATCCTATAGGGTATAATCTGGCTACCCACTAGGATGACCACCATCAAACGCCGTTGACAGTATTAGCCTTTAACGATGGTCTTTTATATTATGAGCCATCGGGGGCTCAGACTGACTTCGTGGCGAGTGCTTCTTTGTTCCAGCAACGGTTAAGGTCGTCTGAGGGTATTGCTGCAGAAAATTCAAAATCAAAATTCAACTATGGTGGCGGTATTGGATCAGGAAAGGGTTAATACTGAGATTTTGAGGTAAAATACCAATGAACTAAAGACACACCAAGTAAAATTACAACAATAATATACATTACATACAGCTACGTAACTCAACATCACCTTTGCGTACAACCCGATTGGGTTGCACCTTTGAGTTTTTTACCCTCCTTTTCATTCAAGCGCCGAACGATCCGAAACCCATGCGAAGCCGCAAAATCGGAAAATTTGTATTACGGTAGCAGCGTCTTTTAATTGGAGTTAATCCCTTTATCCGGAAACAGCCAACGCAGTAAAGCTAACATGAGAGGCCCTTGCGCGCTGACCCGTGCCAGTGTACATAATTCATAAAACATTATGCAAATGAACACGATTAAATCTTATTCATCACCATTATCACCCCCGAGCATACACCATTTTCAGACAGCGGTGGTTTTTGCTTTTTGGGATCATGCGGTCAATTCAGTGAAATATACAATATCAAATGCAGAAATGTAGCAGTAATCTACGTTTGTTACAAAGTAAAATTTAGATTGCCTTAGCAGATACGCAATCGCTATTCTTGGAAAAAAATATTAATTTCGAAGCACCGGGTACCCAGGTTTTTCACTAATCAGAGCTCGTTTCGTAGAGCACAAAATTCGTAATTTCATCCTCGTTTCTGCGGATAATCCCGCTGCTTACCTGCTTCTCCTTCAACATTTTCCTCTCATCTCGGCTAAAGGATGAAATCGAATTGATTAAAATTTCATGATAATCTTTTCGGCGGTGATTGACCAAAAGCGGGGATTTTGTGCTGCTGCCGCAACAACCGTTCGCCGAAACAATGTTTATCTGTGATTCGTCATTCATTTTCACTGTTTGCCGATAAACGTAATCCTCTTGGAAAATAGATTATTCTCACTTCATTTTCAATGCACACTTCACAGAGAATTGTTGCGGTTAGAGAACTATGCTAAGCGATGTTTGGGTTGGAGGTTTGCTGTCGTGTGGTGCGCGCGTACGAGTGGTATAATAATTAATATTCGATGGTTGCAGATTGGCATTGGCAGTTCGCTGGCCATGAATTTGATTCTCGTGCACTTTGTCTACCTCGCGGGCCCAACATTTCAAACTTGCCCACGATATTTTTTTTTGCTTGTGTCTCCACCTGTCTAATGATGACAAACGAGCATCAGATTCGGAATCTAGTATAAGGCTTGTGTAGGCTTTGCACCGTTGCGAACCAAGAGTCTCCCAACAAATACGGGTCAGCGTCAACGTCTAACTGGCATGCTACTCGCAATGCAGAAGAAGCAACCCGAAAATGTATACATTTCTTTAAAATGTGCAGCACCAAAATGTCTGAATGTAACGTTGTGCGAGTTGACATTGTATCTTCTATTATTATACCAATTGAAAGCTAATTCCGTACTTATTTCAAAACGTGTATCAAATCACATTTTTGGCGCCTAATTTAATTCCACTACAAGACGATCTTACTGTTGAGGTCGAAATACGTATCTATCAAAGGTACAATGAAGTATCCGATTAGTTTGTAATATGTTACGTTCGACGGGGATCATGTTTTAAGTTCACTGCTCCTATATGACACAATCCATGCACTTCTACGCCAAGGGACCAACATTTCATATTGAAAATTAGGATTCAATATCTGTAGGACACGAAAACAATTACAATAAAAACATTTTTTTCCACTGAAAATTGGTTTGGGAACATCGTTTAATAGCCAATCAATGTAGTAGATTATTAGTATGCGAAAAATACTCCCTAATCAAATTCAAATGATCAAATTAATGATGATCAGGATGCTCTGTTTCTACAACGTCAACTAGACATTTTTGGTCAAATGGTGCGAGATCAATTGAATGGTCCTCAACACCAATAAATGCTCTGTAATTTCATTTTCCCGCAAGCGCTCTACTATTGACTTTTGTTACAAAATCGGATTTACAGCTATTAGACGAGAATCTGTTGTTAAGGATGTAGGCGTTTTATTAGACTCTAAGCTGACTTTCAAAGACCACATCGCCTTTATCACATCGAAAGCGTCGAAAACACTTGGATTTATTTTCCGCATAGCGAAGCACTTCGATAACATTCAATGTCTAAAATCGCTCTACTGCGCGTTAGTGAAGTCATTACTAGAATATTCATTAGTTGTATGGGGCTCCTTTCTACCAAAACAGAACAATTCAGCGAAAATTCGTTATTTTTGCTCTACGCTATCTTTCTTGGAATGATCCAAATAACTTAGGGTCTGTTCACAAATTACGTAACGCTTTTGGGGGGAGGGGGAGGTCTAGCTTGTGTTATATTTTGTTACACTAAAAGGTGGGGGAGGGGGTGGGTACTACCAAATGTTACGACATGTCTTTATTTAAAACGATGATTACGCATCAACCTATTCTCTTCACTACAATACTCGTCATAATCATCCCATGCTAGTCTTTGTAGTTTTTTACTTTTTATCTCAGAGCTGTTTCCTTGTATTTTTGTAATTCCAAAAGACAGCGAGTTGAATGGTTATGGTCGCAAATTCTATTTTTCTTCATAGTAGCTACATTCTTGATATCCTATCCATTTCTAAAAAATCCACACATTTTTAATGGCAAAAATCTAAAGAAATTTACAAATAAATTTTATGTGTGCGTTAATAACCACCCGCTATAGGAGAATCCATATATGAATATTGAATATGTTATTAGTTAATAAGGGCTATGTGTGTTTCCACATATATGCTATGCAAATTCACATAGCCGTTATGTGGGAAATGCTATAGTCAAAATTTATGTGTGCCACACATAATGGATATGATTGGATTTTTGTCAGTGTATTCTAACAATGTTCAAAAATTACCAAACCCCACTTGCTTCAGAGAAGAAAAAAATCTGCCTTTATATTTTTCACAGTTACGCGTTACATGGGGGAGGGAGGGGTGCCAAAATTGTTACTCTTTGCTACGAGGGGGAGGGAGGGGGTTAAAATCTCGGATTTTTGCGTTAAGTAATTTGTGAACAGACGCTTACCAAGTTATGAAGCACGCTGTCAACTTATTGGTTTAGATCTGTTAAGTGAGCGTTGTGACGTTTGCAAGGCGCTTTTCATTACAGATCTCCTGCAATCTAGAATTGATTGCCCGGCCTTGCTCTCTCAATTGAACTTCAACATCCCCTTTCGTCCACTTCGGTAAACATCTTTCATTTTCTTGAGAGGTACTCGCAAAATGCGCAAAATGAGCCATTCACTAGTATGTGTCGCATCTTCAATCGCTGCTCCACCGCATTTGATTTTCACCTTTCACGGGGTGTTCTTCGGAAACGGTTTACTACACTCCTCTCAGCTTCCAACAGTATCACACATAAGCATAGGCCATTAGGATATATTCTATAATATTAAGTAATTTAAGTCAAACAATGTAGAGTAAAACGTCCTATCGTTGTGGTATGCCCTAATGTTGCTGTAGTGTTAAAGTAGTCCATTCTGGATATAATACCATTGAAAATAATTACGCTAAAACTCTTCGGATTAACAACTAGAATAGCTTTTGTTTGAAAAAAATCCGTTCAAAATGATGAAAAATCAACATCTTTCGTTAAAAATTTGAATTCCTTGAGCCTATTATTGCGGTAGTGCTAAGGCCCTATTGTTGCGATATCGCTCTCCATAAGAATTACATACAATACCGCAACAATAGGACTGACCTTCAAAAAATATCGCAACGATAGGCAACTGCGTCCTATTATTGCGGTAGTTTGTTTTTATTGTGATAAAAACAAAACAACATAAGTTCAGCACAATTGACGTAATATTTACGAAACTATAGTTAACGAGCATCCTATTCAACTACTACAATGTGAAAATCGACCAACAGGTAATTTTTGAAGAATTTTTGTAATCAATTTTGTTTTGACACGGTGCTTAATCCCTCCATAATAGGTTGTTTTACCCTATGATTTGGAAATATTGTATTTCTGTTGATATGAAAAGATGAGGAGGTTTTGCGCCCATTTGAGAAAGATTCCAAGGTTCTACTCAAATGGGCTTTTCCCTGCTCCAAATAAAGAATAAAGAATAAATGTTTACAAATGTGCTCCAACGCATCTATTAAGGTACAAATGTATTGGTAAATACGTAATAAAGTAGAGCTTTTAATTAGAAATACTAGAATTAGATATCGGCGAAGACGCCATCTTGTTTCCAATCGAAACATCAAAAGTGGTTCCTATTCGACTTGTTTACTTTTTGCATCTATAATGGAACGTACACACGGTCAAGCAGTTTGACCAACATTGACGCCACCTCTCGTTTATTCAAACATGCATCAAGTTTTAGCAACAGCGACACCAACAATCAATTTATTCGACCAACAATATCACACACGAACGACCGAAGCGCCAACTTGAGCACCAACCATCAGAAAATATATGGGGGTTTGTGCAACTTCACTACAAATGCTCAAACATGTTCGGCGAACCTTGACTCCACCCCCGACAACTCAAACCAAAATCAAACCGTTTTAATTTTTTCCAACCGAGCCGCCAACTGTCAAATGGTTGATCGAACAACTTCACACACGTTCAAACAAAGCAGCAACCGAAGCGTTTTCTTGGAGGCGGAGTCAATGTTCGTCTCGGCAAGCCTCGTTGGATAAACGTACAACTCGTGCTGAAAAAATCATCTTTTTGCAACTTGTTGCACAAACTACTATTAAGTGTTTGTTAATTATAGCACTCAAAATAGCTGCCGTAAACATACGTCAAATAAGTCGATATTTCAGTCTAGGGGCTATTCACAAAATATGAAAAATACGTTACTCAAAAAAATTAACCTTCCAACAAGAAGTGTACCGGGGAGAGGAGTCCAAAATCCCCAAATTCAACGTTACGTTATTTTTGAATGAACCGTTTAGAACTTGTGGTGACTTGTGTGTATTCACTTATGTGTAGTACCTCTAAAACAGAACTCAAACAGAGATTTTATACTGTTAAAATAGGAGAAATAATTCACCCAATCCCTATTGAAAATATCGGCACCAACATTTCAATAGGCATTGCGTGGGTGAGCTCCGTTTTGAGCTTGAATGAATAAACATAAATGAGACTAGTGTAGCCTTTGCTCCATGGCTTAGATTATAAATCATTAAGAAGAAGGAAATTGCTTATCATTTAAGACTTTTAAATAGAATCGCGCCAAAATCTAGCCTAGCAGTACGTTAAAATCTAATTTCTCTCAAACAAGTGACCAGATATATTTTGTGCCAGCGCGGGACAAAACAATAAGATTCTTCAATTAATTGCATATTATTCGGCAACTCGGCCGTACGAAAACCATTTTTTTGTTAAATATCTTGGCTGTGCATATGCACAGCATATGTTTCGAAATGGACGAATTGATATGAAATTTGCGAAAAAGAATCCACGTGTCTTGGAGGGACTCGAACCCTCAACCTCCTACTCTCTAGATAGGCGTGATAACCCCTACACAACAAGACCACTTAAAGGTCACGTTTGCGGAAAAGCCATCAATCCGTTTGCGGAAAAGCAATAAGATCCTTGTTTATATTCTGAAACGTGCGTAAGTTAAAACTTTTATGTTTAATTAACCCTTTGGGACCCGTTTAGTCCTGGATCAATCCCGACCCATTGCACAATGGGGAAATCCGATTTCAAAGGTGGAAAAAATTGATAACTTTCTTCACGAACAACTTACAGAAGAGATTAAGAGCTTATTCGAAAGGGAATTTTGCAAAGAATTCAGTGAGTGCTGTTTCATGGACGTGTAACTCTTCTGTATGTAGTTATTGAGCTCGTTTTGCCCTAATGCCCCATATATCGCGAGTTTCCAAACTATTTGTCATTTTATCTTTAAGACATTGTTCTAAAATTGTGTTTATCTTTTCACTGTGGATCCATAGAAGGGCACTAAATATATTTTGTTGGTAAAAGTTGGAAATTTAAGGGATTTTGGGGTCAAATAAGCATCAAAGTGCATTTTATGTGCAATTTTCATGTATTCTGTAAAAAATAGTAATATTTACAGTTAAGTGTTGATATTATTGTCCCAAAGTGTTGAACAGATATTGACAAATGTTTGCTGAACGAAAATTAATTAAATAAATCGTTTCACAAATGTTTTATTTGATTATTTGTTGAGTAAAAAACGATTTTTAAAAACTTTTGAATAACACCGATGCCAAACATTTCCAAACCATACCCGATAGCACTACTAAACAAGAATAGTCATCTGTTATGAGTCTTGATGTGATCATAGATAGGAGGTGATGGGAGATACTCTTTTTTCTTACCTTTTTGCCCAAATTCCCCTATAAAATAATATAGCTCAATGATTTCGAGCAAGGAAATGCTCATTTAATGTAATTTTTTATTCAAAATAGGATAACATTTTTCACAGACGACGCACATAGATGATTAAGGGCTTATTCGAAAGGGAGTTTTCCAAGAAATTCAGTGAGAAATGTTTTTTAGACGTGAGACACTTCTGTATGTAGTTATTAAGCTCGTTTTGCCCCAATGTCGCATACATCACAGTTTATCATATTTTTCGTGCTTTTATCTTCCAAGTATTGTACTAAAGATGTGTTCTTCTCTTCATTATAGATTCATACATAGCACTATACAAGTTTTGTTGGAAATTTAAGGGATTTTAGGGTGCAGAGCACTCACTGAATTCTTTGCAAAATTCCCTTTCGAATAAGCTCCTGATCTCTTCTGTAAGTTGTTCGTGAAGAAAGTTATCATTTTTTTCCACCTTTGAGATCGGATTTCCCCATTGTGCATTGGTGTGAATGAAGAGCGAGCTTTTTTTTGAAATCTTTCATTGTTTTATAACGGTGCGAGTTCTTGGAGGTTAAACTTATTTGCATTGATTCTTCTTCTTCTTATTGGCATTACAACCCCATACTGGGACAGAGCCGCCTAGCTGCTTAGTAATCATTGAGCACTTCCACAGTTATTAACTGCAGATTTTTTGACGTAGGACTACGTCTGTGTTTTCTACTTTACGATTGCGAAAATCGGGGACCGTCACGAAAATATGATAGACTTTAAACTTTAATATCTAAGTCGTTTCTCGATGGATTTTCATTTTTTTTTTTGACCATTCGATCGAGGATGAGTCAACGCTTCTTTGTATTTATATGGAAATACTGATATTTAACTATTTATTATCGAAAATTGATAAAAAGTTTAGAAATAGGTGAACCAACCAATCACTAGCACATACATCAAAAATCAATCACTTGCTGGTTTGGATCTAATCTTCAGTTTGAACAAGATTTTACGCAGAGCAGACGCATCAAAGCGATCGCAGCGGAGCGGATACAGCATCACGGAGGCGCTAATAACATTTTCAAAGAAAATCCATCGCATTGGTGGTGGTGCTCGATGTGTTGCTGCAGATCATTTAACCTCAACGAACCAGAATTCCATATGAAGAAAAGGTTGACCATAAAAATAGCACTTTGGCGATCCCGCACCGCCAGTGCCGATGCTGAAAATTTATTACAAATTGTGGTGTCAGTTAGTTGGAAAGGGACATTGGAAAAAGAAAATTGGTGCTTCTCAGGACCAACATTTTACGAGAAGAAAGAGTTAATTGCGAAAATGGAGTGTTTCGGTGGCATCGGGTTTGGCGTGGTAGTTTGGTTGCTGTTAGTGATTCCATTCATTCAAATTTACTGCATCATCTCCCTCCGACGCGCTATCAAATTCGCTATTTACGATTGAGTTGTGCACTTTGAAGAAAGTTTATTTCGGATAGTCGGATCAACCTTCTTTTGTATAAAATCAATGAAGACGCCACCTCAGTGGAAACTATCTACAGCAACCACCCATCGGTGAACATCGCTCGGACAGACAGATGCCGAAAGATAATGGTTTGTAATATGAAGAAACTTCGTCTTGAGTCAAATTTCTGTTGTCATTCCTCGCAACAATACGCATCTTAAATGATCATTCTACCGTTGTAGACGATGGAGGTGTCATCTGCGAACAGAGACAGAATGCCGCCTTCTGGAGGTTCTGGCATGTTGGAGGTGAACAGATTGAAAAGCATGGGCCCGAGGATACTGCCCTGGGGGACGCCTGCGACGATGTTGTGCGCATTGGAACTCGCTTCGCTGATTGAGACCCGGAATGTCCTTGCCGACAGGTAATTGTTGATGATTTTCACCAGGTAGCTGGGAAGATTGTAGCGTTGTAGTTTGTACACCAGGCCATCATGCCATACAATGTCAAATGCCTTCTCGACATCGAGTAAGGCCATGGCGGATGTTTTAGAGACAAACTTGTTCCGTCTGAGGACGTTAGTAACTCGAGTCAGTTGGTGTACAGTTGACCGACCGCGTTGGAAACCAAACTTTTCCTCGAGCAAGATGTTGAGATTTTCGGCAGACTCAAGTAACCGATGATGAATAGCTTTTTCGAACAGCTTGGATAACCCTGAGAGAAGGCTGATGGGTCGATAACTTTTGGAGGAGGAAGGATCCTTCCCAGGCTTCCGGATGGGGATGACTTTCGCTGACTTCCAGGACGATGGGAAGTAGCTGAGCCGGAGACCCTGATTAAAGATCAGCGAGAGGTGCTCAAAGAACGGAGCACTCATGTGTTTGAGCTCGAGATTCAGGATGCTGTCGAAGCCTGGGGCCTTCATGTTCTTCGACGATTTGATATAGGCCGTCAATTCGTCAGCTGAGATCTCCAATTCCTTCGAGAAGTCGTTGGGAATCAAATGGATGGCTTGGATTTTAGTATTTTGGTCATTATCCAGAACGGCTTAGCATAATCAGGGAGAGTGCGGATCATATTCGAGAAGTCGTTATTTTTGAGGTCCACCATTCTGGTCTTGATAATTCTTTGATTCGATTGCAGCGTGCCTTAAGTTCAGGCAGTCCAGTACGCTGGACTGGGAACAACTATTCGACTTCTTGATTCAGTTGGCCTCCGAGCAGTTTGCTCAATGTTAATAAAAAGACACAAATTATTATGGCAAATATTATCAATTTCGAATAGCTACGTAGTCCTACGTCACCTTTGCGTACAACCTGACTGGGCTGCACCTTTGAGTTTTTCTTCTTCTACTTAATTCTTTTTATTTTTTTTCTCTTCTTCTTCTGATTCTTCTTCTTGTTCTTATTCTGTTTCTTCTTCTTCTTCAATGGCTCTACATTCCAACTGGAACTTGGTCTGCATTTTTCAGCTTATTGTTCTATAGCTATCAGCATTCCCACATATATTTTTCTATGTCCACCAATGTATGAGTATACACGGAACCCGAGATTTTCCACATTTTGATGAAACATCTAATATTTCGGCGAGGGAAAACGCTCTAGTGAGACTAACCTACAATGTACTACGCGTCTCCACGTACTGTTTATACCAAAATGCTGATTCGCTGATGCGTGGTGCGTTGTTCCCTAAGAGCTGGCGAAGGCATTTTGCCACATGAGTTTTCCGGCAACGAAATATCCCCACTTTTTTAAATGTGTATATTGTCAATTTCTACAATTTTTAGATAGCATCAGATAAGTACATTGTTTGACTGTTGCATGAGAACAGAACTCCCCTCCATCGCCTACACTGTTCCCAGGGAACCGACAATGTTTCCCACACGAGAACATCCTAGACCGGCGCGAGAATCAAACCTCACAACTCCGGATTGGATACGCCTTTGCTCACAAGGCTAACGTGATACCCGCGTACTTATTCTACGAAAACCTAAATAAATCATTTCAAAAGTAAAAAGGAAAAATTAGACACAAACATTCATTTTGAATCCAGAATAACTTCGGATCCGTGTGGCCTTTCTAGTAAATAATATTCATCTTGAGTAACCACCATATTTTTGTATTGTTTTGAAAAGTCTATTGTAACAGGACCGGTCGCTATCCGAATCATTAGCACAAAGGTGCAAAAACCGGAAAGATGCTGCCGGCGGTGAAAGATGTAGTGGTGACTAATAGGTACTATGCGGAACATAGTTTTTAAGTACACTCACACTTCAAACGTTACTTTATTCTTTAACAACGTTGCCAACTGACGACCTTCAGAACATTGCTCAAGAAGGAATCATTAGAACAAACACTAATCCCCGTTTTACTGAAAGCAAATACATGCTACATGCAATTCAATCGATTATTGATTTATTTATCTCAAACTAAACATGTCAACCATGTTTTGCATCGATGACGGCAAATGAGGCGAATCGGCCACCATGTGATTCAGCTAGCAACAGCTGACAACCAAGTCATTATTAGTCAATTTACCCCTCGGCAGCAATGAGCACTCACTCGAAATTTAGCGCGTAGACATCAGTGCAAGGCGTCATAATGAATTCAATAAATTTAACCCTTGGAGATATAAATTCGACATGATGAATATTAATTGAAATTTTCCCAGTTTATATTCGCATCCCACATTTACCCGCCGATGTGAGTTCTGAACATTAAAGCCTTCTGTTTAATGCGTTAACCGCCGAGGGAGAGATAGGATCCTTGTTTGGCAAATTTAGAGCATCGACATGACGAACAACATCATCATTCGGAGAAGGCTTTACTTCTGGTTTGGCCTGATTTATGGCAGTGCTTAACCTGCTCCAAAACAAACCCATTCGGGAGTGTGCTGAAGCATCATTCAACGCAGGCATGTTTAATCGCTTCTATTGTGATAAAGGAATGAACGGCTGCTCAGATGGGTCTCCAATTAAAACCAGAAGAATGGAGCGAGCCGTAAATTTCACATGAACGATGGAAATGTCTTACAACAATATTGCTTCAAAACAGTTACCCCGATTATGGCGAATAATTAACGTAGATCACTTTGGGAAACATGTTGAGTAGGTGATATAAAATAAGTTGCTTGTTTGTGCTCCAGCGCATTTCGCACATTCGGATCCGAACCTCAACCGAAAACGTGACAGTCAGTGGCTGGGAATCATATTAGCACTATTATTTAAGTGAATTTACAACTGACGCGTTGCTTTCTGTTTTCTCGTTTCAGTACTCTCTTCTGCAGACAGTCGTGGAAGCATGCCAAAAGAAGCGGCACTGTAAATTTCTAGCCTCGCCGAAAACGTTCGGTGGCGACCCTTGTCCGGGTCACAGAAAGTTCTTGGAAGTAGCTTATAAGTGCAGACCATGTAAGTATTTCCAGCGAGCTTGCTTTCTGCGAATATTTTCGTATGCTAAATTGGGTTCGGCTTGGCAGACTGCCTTGCGATTACGAATAGGGCAGTGATTACTACTGAACCGAATGTAATGTAAATCGCGGTGCAACACCGGTACTTATATAGGTACTTTGCATTCGAGGCCGATATATTTTTATTTTTCTCCGAAATAGTTATGTTAACCCGTTCTTCCAAACAGTTGGTGGAATATAAATGATCGTTTTAAAACAATTACTTTTTTGTTTTGTAGATATGACGGATCGTATTAATATGGTTAATATCTGTAGGGTACCTTTACAAAATATAAATATATTTGCTGAGCTGGGGCATATTGATCACCTCCCCCACTTCCCCCGTGAATTGAAATCAATATGAAAACATTACCCCAAAAATGTGTGCAGCTGGGTCGCGATGGAATACGCACCAATTATTATCTAATTAGTCCTTTTCATTATCCTAAAGGATACCACAGACGTTCAATTATCATTTTATTAGCGACCGTAATGAATAATTCATCTTATCACACACGAAACGTTGTCCAATTAACTAGACTTCGTTTTGTGAGCACATCATTAGTCGAAACTGCACTCGCAGAAACTTAATGAATTAGTCAAACAGGGAATCAAGGATCCAGAAAATTGCATTCTAACGGCAGAGAGTGACAGTAGAGTGGTTTCTAAAACGACAACGTTAGACGCTTTGGATACTCAATTAACTGTTGCTTGAGGACGGGCTCATTTTCCATTTCACTTGTTCTGAATAAACGAAAAAGTATTGCAGCAGCTAATGTTATAATAATATACTTCCCTAGTTTGACAGCATCATCGTTGCAACAGTACTGCGGTACGGCATATCAGGTATGCCTACCTGGAAATAGCGCAATCAAATCGGATTATTTATACCTAAGTCACAACCGAATACAGTGCTTGTTAATTGAGGCACGACTGCACGGCCGAACAATAATAATTGAACATACATTTAGAATTCGGGTGAAAATTCAAATTCAAGCCAATTTTTGCCTTTCTCGTATACAAAGTATACGTAAAGGCTATGTGTTAGCTCCAAAACCAAGGGCTTGCAAAATAGATGCCAACCAAGTAGGATGAGTAATTAGTATTGTCTGGCTGCTACACAATAAGGGTTGCTGAAGTTTAATCATCTTTCTCTTTCAAGCGCGTAGGCAGGATAGAATTTGTTTTCATCGGGAAACGTTTCTCGATGAAAACAAATCCTATCCTGCATTTGCGCTTGAAAGATAAAGATTATTAAACGTCAGCAAGCTCTATTGCTTCATCAGCAACTGCGCTGCCTACTTTATAGAACGCAGTTGCTGATGAAGCAAGTGTGTAGGAGCCAGACAAAACTAAATACTCATTCTTTTTGTTTTTCTTCCTAAGCAATGGAGGGGGAATCTGCTCAACAGACATCCTGGGTTGACCAGGAAGTGCGGGGTTAGGGATCAATGAGGGAGGCAGGACTACATCCCCGACCAGCTAAACCGTTTCCATTGCCGCCAAGCCCATAGTCCCTTCGGTACAACAAGAAAGTAATGCTACAAAGGGGGGGCAGTGCACAACGCACCCTCGAGGTTAGCTGCGTGTCCTTGCAGCAATGAACATCGTAACTCGCTGTTTTAGAAGAACACCATGGTATCGTGCCAGCGCGTTGCTGGCTTTCCAGGTGGCCTTACCAAGCCCTCTTTCCGTCCTCGGGCTCGGAACCCGCCCGGTTGATCTAAGCCGCGAAAGCGACGATACCATGTTGTTCTTCATGCGGCCACTTGTTCGATAAAAGGATCAAGTTCGACCACAGAGCATGACCACCGGTATGACCCATGAAGCCGACTCCGATCCCTTGGACCACCTCTTATTTGCGCCTGAACTAGCCATCCTTGAGTCCACGCGCCACCTTCTGTGTAGCTCCGAGACGATTTGGGCGATAGCCGATAAAACGGCGTTCCAGCCAACTTCATCTTTACACATTCTCCGAACTAGGTTGTCCGGGGTAGTGTCCAGACCACATGTGGCAAGCATGTGGTCACGCATTGCGCGAAAACGTGAGCACACGAACAACACGTGTTCCGCCGTTTCCTCTAAACCTGCGCACACCAAACATTCGGGCGAGGCCGAGCAAGCCAGTTGCGTTACCTGCACTGTGATTTTACAGCACGCTTAAACGCCGGGCACATCGAACCCCCATGGGGTGTTTGCTGTTCACAGCTTTGCTGGAACAAATCAAACAATTGGGAGGGTTCGTGCAGCATTGTGCCTTATGTCCCTCCAATCCGCAGCGTCGGCAGAGATTGCTTCTGTCAGGGCCTTTGCAGTCCCATTGCTTGTGCCCCGGTTCCAGGCACTTGAAGCAAACTTTGGGTTGCTCGTATATGCCCACAGGGCATACGACCATCCCACGCTCCCTAACTTGACTACCTTGGAGGCGTCCGCTGCAGATAGCGGAACCAATGCTACCTGCGTCCCTGCCGGACCTTTCCGTAGCCGGACGGCTGCGGTGGGCGTCTCCACTTCACACTGTCGCCGCAGTGCCGTGACGAGCTCTTCGACTTCGGTGATCTCGTCCAGGTCTTTAACCCTTAGATTCACCTCCGTAGTGAGTGCCCTCACCTCGACCGTCTCGCCTAGAACTTCCTCCGCCAACCTCTTGTAGGCGGCGCCCTTTTTCAAGACGCGCCGCTTCAGCTCGAGGATCATCTCGCCCATCCGGGTACGTCTTATTCGACGTACGTCGGCGCCGAGTTCACCGAGCTTGACGTCACTCCTCATCGCCTTCAAAACGTCCGAGTACTTAGCCTCGTCCGCCGTGATGACTAGGAGCGATTGGCGCCTACCCTAGACTTCTTGCTACCGTCATTCGCCTGGGCCTTCTTTTCGGCCCTTGACGTCTTCGGTTTCCTCTTGTTCTTGACCAGGGTCCAGGAGGCGTCATCCCCCTCTATTTCCCTGGTCTGGTGCGGCTGACAACTTTCAGCCTGCCGTAACCCCTTACCACCGTCTTTCCTGAGTGGACGGACCTTTCCAGGTCCTTCCTCCCCCGGTTTTGGAGGTACCTGGCCGGGGTTCAGCTTCCCAGCCCCACTACCCTTGTTCGGGGTAGTAACCCTCCGCGTTTTGGAGCGGCCCCAGGAAGCTCATCCCCTGGAGACTGTCTCCACCGTTTTTGTGTCTGCTCCGTTGGAGCAGTCACCCCTGACGTACCCGCAAATACTTGAGCCTCAGTCTGGGTAGACTTTGGTACCACCGTCTTCGCTGGCACGCCTTCGGTCGATTCGACCTTGCCCGATTCCGCGAATCCTTGGGCCTCAGTCTGGGTAGACCTCGACTCCACCGATTTCACGGGTTTACACTTGGCCGTCCCGACCGCCCTCTCCAGCTTGGCGTCCAGCATAGACTTTCGAAGTTTCTGCAAGCTCCTCTTGAGGTCCTTGCTGATATTATGCTTCGATGACGCAAAGTCGATGATGGCGTCCAGCTGTTCCGTCGCCACCTCGAAGGCCGAAAGCCCATCGCGTTTGCGGTTCATCTCCTCCACAAGCCATGGGCCGTCAATAACCCCTACCGGCGTTTTTTTAGCCGAGAGGAAGGTTGAGTGACCCACGCTGGCGCTGCGCACTGAGCTGCCGACTATTGCCTCTGGCCTCCTAGGCGGAGACCTGAACAACCCACCTCTTGCGAAGGGGTTGTCGCCTACACTACTACCACTAATTGAAGAATTGACTTGGTTTTCCATTTTGGTCACACGAGTTGCTCGTGTGACCTCATCCTCAACCTACTCCTAGATACTCATCCTACTTGGTTGACATTGTACACAAATACATATGAGAGAGTTAGTTCTGAAAATGGATTGCGAGAGTTCGGCTACGTGCCTGGTGCTGGGAATTTGGTTTCACCCGCTAAGCTGCGGAGGACGACGGAGGTCTTTCGTAGCTTATAGGAAAAGCACCTGTCTAGCGTACTGGTTTCGTGGGATCAAATCCCTCCGAAGAGAGTAGTTACCCTCCAATACCTTTTCCGAACTAAATCTATCACATGTTATAAATATGCGTAATTCGAGTTCCAGACAGAATAACATTATATTGTAATCTTGCATTAATTTTGCGTACAGTTTGCCATAATTTGCGACATATGCACAGGTTGTATTAAGTAAACGGCAGGGCTTTGTCATTAGGTCCCCGGACACGGGAAAATTAGAATTGGTTATGTGTTTGTGCCTACATTTAATCTAGTTTTTCACTCCCATCGAGGGAATGAAATGCTGCATACTTCGACAACCTCAGCTACTTTACAAAAAAAATCGGCCCAAGACGAGTGTTGAACCTAGAACCCGCATCTGGACTGACGCGCTATCCATCTGGACTATATACCATATGAGGAAATATGCGACCAAAGGCTATCATAATCCACGTTTCATGCTAAGTGGATGTGAGAATCATCATACAATCGCAAGTGGATAAGTAGCAGGGATAGCAATAAGTGATGCAAGTGAAATTCTTCTTCTTATTCTTATTCGCATAAGGCTAGCACAATGATAATTTTATGCCCAGGGATGTCGAGGCAATTTCCAATCCAAACATTTTTTAGACCGGCACCGGAAATCGAACCCAGCCACCCTCAGCATGGTCTTGCTTTGTAGCCGGGCGTCTTACCGCACGGCTAAGGAGGGCCCAAGTGAAATTAGCACCATGCAAATTTGTGTCCTTTTCCGTAATCAAGCTAAATGGAATGGGACAGGTTGTGCGGGTCAAAGTTATATAGCTGGACAGGATTCATAAAGGGGAAACGTTCCGGTCTCCATCTAACTGAACATATATTCATCTCATCGCGGAACAAAAAAATCCGGCACCAATTTCGTTGCTTCTTTTTGTACACATGCGTGCTCACCGTTGATAAAAATCACAAAAATAAGTTACAAATCAAATTCTTTTCCATTGTTTTGTTTTTGATGAGATGAACATCGGAGCCATGAGATGAAATCCAGAAGCAGTTTCCCTACTTGTTCTAGGAGGAGCCAACGAGATTCGTTTAGATGTATTGATCGAAGCCAAATAAACCGGCTTAATGCAATGAGCTGGCATAACAAGTATGACATTCTCTAATCGGTTTGCAAGCGATATTTGATACAAAACGCTTAACACAAAGAATGTCACACAAAATTGTTTTGGGTGTGGTAATCTTGCGTTGTCCTGTTGAAAATTAGCATGATCGCAATATGGGCTTGGAAGTTTGACCAAAATATTTTTTTTAAACGATAAACACGTGAAAAAGTATAGCTCACGCTATGGGAAAGGGCCGCTTGGGCGAATACCATGACGCCAAATTGACGTCTCACTCCTCGATCCTCATTTTTCACTTCTTACTGTGAGAAGTTAGAGGCGCGAAGTGAGTAGTGAGACGTACCACTACTTACTTCGCGCTTCTCAGTACAGTGAGAAGTGAGAAATGAGGAGTAAGTAGTGAGACGTCTCACTTCTCACTCCTCATTTCTCATTTTTCAAATGATCTACATATTCTGCCAGTTTTCCTATTCGGACAAATTCGTCCTTTCGGCCAAATGATCCTTTTGGTCAAATGGCCAATTCGGCCAAATGACCCTTTCGGCCAAATGACTTTCGGCCAGATGGGTTTCGGCCTAGTGGCATTCGGTCAAATAGCTTTCGGCCAAATGACCCTTACTTACTATTTAAAAAAAAAACAAACTTTTTAAAGTAGACCCGAAGACTCATTTTTCCATTCGTAACATGTATTTAAAAAAATCACCTATTTTTAGGACACTTCATTTCATTTCATTTATTTAGTCTACATCTAAACAGATAACACTGAATCAACAATTTGACGCCACAATACACGGTTCGAGGCCGCATCTCTCCATCCGCGGATAAGCCCCACGCTCGCCAAGTCGTTTTGCACGTGGTCTGCCCATCTCGCTCGCTGCGCTCCACGTCGTCTCGTCCCTGCCGGATCGGAAGCGAACACCATCTTTGCAAGGTTGCTGTCCGACATTCTTGCAACATGCCCTGCCCATCGTACCCTTCCGGCTTTAGCTACCTTCTGGATACTGGGTTCGCCGTAGAGCTGGGCGAGCTCGTGGTTCATTCTTCGCCGCCACACACCGTCTTCTTGCACACCGCCAAATATGGTCCTAAGCACCCGTCTCTCGAAAACTCCGAGTGCTTGCAAGTTCTCCTCGAGCATTGTCCATGTTTCATGTCCGTAGAGGACTACCGGTCTTATTAACGTCTTGTACATGACACATTTGGTGCGGTAGCGAATCTTTTTTGACCGCAGTTTCTTCTGGAGCCTGTAGTAGGCCCGACTTCCACAGATGATGCGCCTTCGTATTTCACGACTGACATTGTTAGGACACTTAACCTATTTAATTACAACAAGTTGTATAGGTCGGGAAATAACGGGCTTGGTGGTCATATGGCTACCGCTTCTGCCTTATACGTAGGAGGTCGTGGATTCAATCCCAAGCCAGTTCCATTCCTCCTATTTTGTATCTTTTCATATATATTTATCATGTTTTAGCAATCGCTTGAACTGGAAACGGGCTTTCATACCGTTTCCATCTTGTATCATATACCTACAAACTTGATTAGTTCTAGCAGGTAGCTGTTAGAATTCGAAATAAGCCAAAAAGCTCGTTTTTAGAATATACGCCAATTAGAATATACACCACTCTTTCATTACTACCGCATTGCCACCCGTTAACCAAGACAAACCTCTGCCATAAAACCTAACCCCCATATTCTAATAAAATTCCGCAGGAGCTAGTAGCGAGTGCAGAGGTGTTCTCGGCTTGCAGTGGGCGAGTGACTGCATCATCAATTCCTTCCCATCCCCGATGACCGTGATGACGTGGCCAGGGCCTTAATGGACCATCCAAAATACTAGAGCTCTCGGATTGTGCACATTGAGGTTGGAGAGCAAAACCCATGCTTCCATCCGTTGCCTCCCTGTGCAATTGCAATTGTTCTGGTCAATCACGGAGTAGCAACTACGGGCATCATGCAAAAAAAACAAATAGTATAGGTCGGGAAATCGTGAATCTAAATGGGCAATATCGCGAACTATGGGTTCAGAAGTTATGGCCAAATAACATTTTTTTGTATGCAAAATGCGTTTCAAAAACTCTCTCATTTTACCGGCATTTATCATTATCCGATGTATTGCATCGACTTGCATTTGTATTTAAAATGGCCATACGAGTTAGCCTGAATATTAGGAATTTAAACCAACTCATTTTTCTAGCGCGATTAAATAGAGATATGAGTAGGCAAAGCCGCGTTGTCAATAGATGTTCTATTCTGGTGTCACGTATTTTTCCATGAATATTAGAAAATATGAATTCGTCACTAGTGAAGTATCAATAGAATATCAAGTGTCTTCGACAAATACAAATTAAAGATTTACTCAAGTTACGCTCCTTTGGCACAGAAATATTGCATTAAGGAGAGGCGCAGAAAGTTCAATGTTCATAAAAGTGTTTCAATTGCGTTTATTTATCTTAAATTTTTTGATTTATATTATTCATAACTCTTGTTTAATTCGAATTTCGTGAAGCCTTGAAATATTATTCCAACAGCCAGTCATCGCAAGTTTAAGAAATCCAAAAATCACTTGGATGGTGAATTTTAAAACCCTTTGTAAGAATAGTTGTACATACATCGGTGTAATCGATTCATAGTCGACTTTCTAGAAATAAATTAATGTGTGAGTTAGAAGATGACGACCCAACAAGCGCTCTATTAGCTTCAAATGGTCGAGGTTCAGCCAAACCGCACCAAGCGGCTTTTTGACTGACTTGTAATATTTTGTTCGCACAAGGAAAACGGGAATCATTTCATATCAATTCATACGTATATTTGATGTATGATATCCTCAGCTATGGGGTTGGGGGTTATTTGATACGATTTTTGAATTAAATCCACTAAACGAAAGCTTGGGCAGAAAATAAGGTGATTTTTTGTTGACACTTAATGTGTTTTGACAGAACCCCGACCAAATGTAAGTTGGGGAGTTCTTCTTTGATCAGAACAATTCAAAGTTAGTTTCCGGCGTAATTCACTTCTATCTACCATTAATTCTCATACAAAACCGTGAATAGGATTTGAGCTAATGTTGTCTGAAGTTTGCATTATCATTAGGCGAAACAATTTCATCAATAATGAGCATTTGTGGATTTGAGGGAAAGTTATCAGGTAATCTAATTTCACTAGTCAACAGTGTTTTACTCCCTTCAACCATTCTCAGTGTACTTGAAAGATTTTTCTTCGCTGAATTCAGTCATGTATTCAGATTTTTTGTAACACGTCCAGTTTTTGATAAAAACGGGTTTAAATTCACAAAACTACGTATTCTTATGGGAATTTGGTTTCTCTGTTCTGTAAAGCTGGTTTTCGGTTTATAACTTTGAGAAAGAGGTTTGAATTATATAGAAGAAATTGTACAAGATCTAAGTTTGTTGAATCTGATTTGACACGTTCATTTGTTGTGAAAAACGGAATTTATTTCACAAAAGTACGTATTTTCAAAGAAATTCGGTTTCTCTGGTCTGAAAAAGTTCATTTTTGGCTTCTCACTTTGAGAATTAGGTTTGAATATCGTAAAATAGACCTTGCATGATGCAAGATTTGATGGATTTTATTTGGCACCTACATTTGTTGCTAAAAACGGAAATCAATTCACAAAAGTACGTATTTTCAAAGAAATTTGGTTTCTCTACTCTGCAAAGCTGAATTTCTTCTCCTCACTTTTAGAATAAAGTTTGAATTTGGTTCAATGGGCCTTGTAGAATGTATGTGGGTTGCTGGATTTCATATGGCACGTTCGTTTGTTGTGAAAAACGGAATTTAATTCACAAAAGTACGTCTTTTCATAGAAATTTGGTTTCTCTCCTCTGCAAAGCTGAATCTTGGCTCCTCACTTTTAGAATAAAGTTTGAATTTTGTAGGAAGGGCCTTGTGGAATGCATTTGGGTTGTTGGATTTCATTTGGCTCGTTCGTTTGTTGTGAAAAACGGAATTGAATTCACAAAAGTACGTATTTTCAAAGAAATTTGTTTTCTCTCCTCTACAAAGCTGAATTTCGGCTCCTCACTTTTAGAATAAAGTTTGAATTTTGTAGAATGGGCCTTGTAGAATGCATGTGGGTTGTTGGATTTCATTTGGCACGTTCAATTGTTGTGAAAAACGGGATTTAATTCACAAAAGTACGTCTTTTCATAGAAATTGGGATCTCTCCTCTGCAAAGCTGAATCTCGGCTTCTGACTTTTACAATAAAGTTTGAATTTTGTAGGATGGGCCTTGTGGAATGCATTTGGGTTGTTGGATTTCATTTGGCTCGTTCGATGGTTGTGAAAAACGGAATTTAATTGACAAAAGTACGTATTTTTAAAGAAATTTGGTTTCTCTCCTCTGCAAAGCTGATTTTCGGCTCCTCACTTTTAGAATTAAGTTTGAATTTTGTAGAATGGGCCTTGTAGAATGCATGTGGGTTGTTGGATTTCATTTGGCACGTTCATTTGTAGTGAAAAACGAAATTTCATTCACAAAAGTACGTATTTTCATAGGAATTTGCTTTCTCTCCTCTGCAAAACGGAATTTCGGCTTCTCACTTTTAGAATTAAGTTTGAATTTGTAGAATGTGCCTTGTAGAATACATGTGGGTTGTTGGATTTCATTTGGCACGTACATTTGTTGTGAAAAACGGAATTTAATTCACAGAGGTACGTATTTTCATAGAAATTTGGTATCTCTGCTATGCAAAGTTGAATTTCGGCTCCTCACTTTTAGAATAAAGTTTAAATTTTGTAGAATGGGCCTTGTAGAATGCATGTGGGTTGCAGGATTCCATTTGGCACGTACATTTGTTGTGAAAAACGGAATTTAATTAACAAAAGTACGAATTTTCATAGGCATTCGGCTTCTCTGTTTTGTAAAGCCAATAAATCCGTTTTTCCCAACAAATCAATGCGCCAAATGTCATCCAACCAACCATATGCATTCTGCAAGGCCTATCCTACAAAATTCAAACTTTATTCCCAAAGTGAGGAGCCGAAATTCAGCTTTGCAGAGCACAGAATCCAAATTTCATTGAAAATACGTATATTTGTGAATTAAATTCCGTTTTCACAACAAATGTACGTGCCAAATGAAATCCAGCAATCCACATGCATTCTACAAGACCCATTCTACAAAATTCAAACTTTATTCTAAAAGTGAGGAGTCAAAATTCAGTTTTGAAGAGAAGAGAAACCAAATTTCTATGAAAAGACGTACTTTTGTGAATTAAATTCCGTTTTTCACAACAAACGAACGTGCCAAATGTAATCTAGCAATTCACATGCATTCTGCAAGGCCCATTTCACCAAATTCAAACTTTATTCTAAAAGTGAGGAGTCGAAATTCAGCTTTGCAGAGGAGAGAAACCAAATTTCTATGAAAATACGTACTTTTGTGAATTTAATTCTGTTTTTCACAACAAATGAACGTGCCAAACGAAATCCAACAACTCACATGCATTCTACAAGGCCCATTCCACAAAATTCAAACTTTATTCCCACAGTGAGGAGCCGAAATTCAGCTTTGCAGAACACAAAATCCAAATTTCATTGAAAATACGTATATTCGTGAATTAAATTCCGTTTTCACAACAAATGTACGTGCCAAATGAAATCCAACAACCCACATGCATTCTACAAGGCCCATTCTACAAAATTCAAACTTTATTCTAAAAGTGAGGAGTCGAAATTCAGCTTTGCAGAGGAGAGAAACCAAACTTCTATGAAAAGACGTACTTTTTTTAATTAAATTCCATTTTTCACAAAAAACGAACGTGCCAAATGTAATCTAGCAACCCACATGCATTCTGCAAGGCCCATTTCACCAAATTCAAACTTTATTCTAAAAGTGAGGAGTCGAAATTCAGCTTTGAAGAGGAAAGAAACCAAATTTCTATGAAAATACGTACTTTTGTGAATTTAATTCTGTTTTTCACAACAAATGAACGTGCCAAATGAAATCCAACAACCCACATGCATTCTACAAGGCCCATTCTACAAAATTCAAACTTTATTCTAAAAGTGAGGAGTCGAAATTCAGCTTTACAGAGGAGAGAAACCAAATTTCTATGGAAATACGTGCTTTCGTGAATTAAAATGCGTTTTTCTCAAAAACTGGACGTGTTACAGAAAATCTGAATACGTACCTGAATTCAGCGCAAAAAAATCTATTGTGTACATTGAAAATGGTAGAAGGGAGCGAAAAAAAGTTCAATTTTGTTGGATAGTGTTTTCTACTCTTTTACTATCATCCGATGATAGTAAAGCAGACCCAAATAAAAATATTGTTGTTGTTGTTGTTGTTGATTTTTATTTGGGACCTTTTGACCATATTGGTTATTCAGGTCGAAATAAAAATGTAGTTTGTCAAAAATGCTTTCAACATACGTTTATACATTCTTGGTTTTCTAAAAAGTGATGAAAGTATATTATGATGCTATAAGCTGTTTAGATTGCGCGATCTATAACTTGATATAATGTTAAATGACAACTTTGACATCAAGATACTCCTTATCATAGATTTATCCTGATGAAGATTGTAGTAGGAACAGGTTCTCAAAATAGTGTTACCTACATTATCAATATTTTGGACTAAGTTATGGCCAAAATACTTTTTTTTCATACCAAAAGTGCGTAGAAATTACTCACTAGAAAAAAAGACTAGAAAGGCACTATCACCGCTAGGTGGATTAATCGGTGTTTAAATCTTAAAATTAAGTTCATCACTAGCTTTCTCGTGTATTATAAAAATAATATTTTGATCTTAACTTTTGAGCCCATAGTCCGATTGGGCCAATTTTTAATACAAAACAATGGGACAGGATTCCGCGTTGAATGCAAACCAAGAATGTATAAACGTATGTTGAAAGCATTTTTGACAAACTACATCGGTTAAGAATGAGTGCCTGAAAAATGAGTGAGATTAGTTTGCGCACACACATACACATACTTCCCCTACATGGGAAAATGCATAGTTTCCATTTTTTTACCTCTACATAGGTGGCGCTGAAGTTATTCAATCCCGCTCTTTAGTGACACTTGCAGTCATTACATTATTGCGAAGAGGCTCCCGATAACTGCGAGTGATTTTGCCCAAAAATAAAACAAAAAATGCCCTCGCGTTTTCAAGGGCAGCCCATTCGAAACGGAAGCCACGCGCAACTTATTTTTTTGTTCTTTATTACCGAGACTTTCAGCCCGAGGCTCGCTCGTCTGGAGCCCACGCACAACTGTCATTTTAACTATTTCAGCTTTGCTGCGTCCTTAAGGAGTTTGTTATCGTTCAAGCGTCTACAGCGTCGATACGCCTATGACTGGCGTATTGTAGAGCTCCATAATTGCCAGTCTTGGCCGATGGTCCTCCAGTTAGCATAGCATAGCATAGCATAGTTACGGTGTACTTCGTAGATTGGACACTAGTGATACTCATGTTTTTCTTTTGAAATCCTTATTCAGATTGCTATCAGAAATCAAGGTGGGTGTGGTCCTTAATTTCAATCTAGGATAAAAATCACAAAAGCATGAGGATTACTACTCCTGGCCACGCCCATATTCACCGTAACTTGGGAGGGGAAGGAATTGTTGATGTAGTACTTACTTAACGAGAGGCCCCCGACTCAGAGACACCCTCATAAGTACCACGGAGTTGGATATTGGGGAAGGTATTCGTTGGGTCAGGATTTTCCTATAGCTGACAATGTGACCGTGGTAGATCTTACACCGTAACACACCACGCAAAGGTGTCTACCCAGCATTACGGGGCCTTGGCCGATGATCCTCCAGCTTCCCCCAAACGTTTAGGGTCCCCAGGTCCCAGTGACCAGCCCACTGAGTCTGCCGTATTTTATACGATTCACAATATTCTCTTCTTTGTATACTTGATACAGCTCATGATTCATGCGTCTGCGCCACACACCATTTTCTAGTTTCCCTCCGAGAATTTTATGCAGCACTTTTTGCTCGAAAACCCCGAAAGCTCTCCGGTCCGCCTCTTTTAACGTCATGCTTCATGTCTATAAAGGGCCACTGGTAGAATCAGAGTTTTGCATAGAGCAAATTTTGTTTCCGTCTGCATGTTGCGGGACCTAAGCTGGTTACGTAATCCGTAAAAGGCCCTATTCGCAGCCGCAATACTTCTTTTCGCTTCACGGGAAACGTCATTATCACATGTCACAAGCGTTTCAAGCTAAACAAATTCTTCAACAACTTCAAACACATCCCCATCAAACACTACCTCAGCACCAACACCACTAGGTCTTCCTCTATCTCTACCTGCCACCATGTACTTTGTCTTGGTAAAGATATTTGTTAAGCCTATCCTCGCCGCTTCCCTCTTCACTGGGACAAAAGCCCCTGTTAGATTTCTCAAAAGTGGACTGTATAGGTGGTTCATGGATGGTGTGGGAGCAGATCTATGGATAGGGATTGTTGCTCGCGTCCCGCAGTGACGGAGCCGTGTGGGAGCAGGAGTGCTAGGTGACTCCTTCCCTGGATGGCCCGCAGGCTGTGAAGTCCCTATGACTTCACCTCGATGGTGGTATACTGGACCAGTCTCGCTCGACTGGCAGCACCTTAATTACACTCAATAAACACTACACTTTACGGAAGGGAAGTGCTCATCCTAGAGCACCACGCTACTATGTGGGCGGACTTTAGGACTTCGAAACGAAACACCGGATAAAATTCACTTTACACTTGTTTTATTGGCATTTTCTCTTTCACTAATTACACTTCATTAGATCGTTTGCCGGGTCTAATAATACTTAAACTCACTTGCCTTTCGCCAGGCTAAACTTCAACACTTATAATTATACTTCACTTGCCTTTCGCCAGGCTTCATAATAATACTTCACTTGCCTTTCGCCAGGCTTCATAATAATACTTCACTTGCCTTTCGCCAGGCTTCATTTCTTAATTATACTTCACTTGCCTTTTGCCAGGCTTCATTTCTTAACTATACTGATTCTATTGCGCGACGAGCGCGCATATTTATATTACTCTGCCATGCATTCCAGAAACATCACGCAGCACGTGGAGTATTCCAGGCGTACCGCGTACGTTATCGATGATGACGATTGCCCTTGCGCGCCACTGCTCGGTGACACCTCTCGCTTTCGGTGGTACTCACCGCGGCGTCGCGTCGATGATATGCTGACACTCACTCTCTCGCGTCGTCGGTGACGGGTGCTGCTTCGCTAGATGGATAGACGTCGTGTCGGTGCTGCTGTTGTTGTTTATGTTCCCACCGTCGTTCTGAGCGTCGATCGCATCCAACGATGATTTGAAGGCGCGTGCTGTTAGTGGTTAAGAATTTCATCTTTCAGTCCGCCATGCGGACTGAACAGCCCCCATTATTGCTCTGCGATCGATTCCAATGAGGTCGATGTCGTCAATATACTTACTTTAATATTTACTATATTCATTAGTACTATCAAACGTCAGATGGATTTATACAATAAACATAAACATAACATGTATAGGGTAAATGATCCAATAGTGGAGGAACTAAGCACACCCCAACACTATTCAATTGTTTATAATTTACAGATACCTCATTCCACTAACCTTACGGATTATTTTCAAACCTCTTTCGTTCCTCTTTGCTGTGAGAATACATCGGTTCAGTGCTGTCATGGCAAATCATGAGCTGGTTACTCATACATTTAAAATTTTGCGCCCCTTGGAAAATCCGCCCATCAAACTTTATTGATTTGAAAATTGCGCCCCACGCCTAAATGTGAATAATTCATTCAGGCTATCATTTCACTCCAACAACGAACTTTTTATAAAAGGCTCTTAGACCCATAGTATTGTATACCAATCGACTCAGCTCAACAAACTGAACAAATGTCTTTACGTCCGCGTCCGTTGAACTTCGCCTGCACCCGACATTTTTTTCTTTTTTTTTTTTAAGTTTCGTCTCCACAAATTTAGGTATCTTCATTGAACAAACATTCCATAAAAATGCTTGTTTTCACACTCCTAAACTTTACTTCATTAACAGTTTTACGCCCATGTGTTTTAGACGTTTAAAATGCTTCTGGGTAACTTCAATCGTCTAGTGGCATGTGCTGAGAAATGTCGGTTTGATTCCTACCCTAGTAAAAAGATTTTTTTTTCGGCATCGGATAATTTATCACTAATCAACAAAAGTGTTACATGAGAGTGCTGTCCGTTGTCTAGGCCAAGACAAATTTGTTATCGTGGTGTGTCACGGTAAAATGAAAACTAATAAGGTGTACCGGCTTTAATTTTAATTTTAAATGTTCATCAATCGACCAAAACAAACTATTCACTATAAATGCCTTAGAGCAATTAAATTGTACTCCAATTGCTACTAAGGCCGCCCTCACATGACTCACAAGACCGCCCAAATCCCAATGAAGGTCTCAGAGTAACCATAATGTACTCAAATCGAATCTGTGTCTAACTTCATGGGTTTCAGACGTTCGCTGAACTCATTATGGATGCCTCGAATCAAACATATTGTACTAAAATTGATTCTATGTCCGCACTACAAAACTCAAAGGATCTATCAACTTACTGTGAAGGCCTCAGGGTAAATCAAATCTATGTCCGCCCACACAAGGGACTCAGATGATCACTCATTTCACAATTAACACCTCAGGCTCAGAGTAATCAAATTGTACTCAAATCGAATCTGTGTCCGCCTTCATGGGACTCAGATGATCGCTCGATTCACTATGAAAGCCTCAGAGTAACCGAATTGTACTCAAATCAAATTCATGTCCACCCACATGGGACTTAGACGATCACTCATTTAACTATGAGCACCTACGAGTAACCAAATTGTAATCAAATCGAATCTGAGTCATCCCCTCATGGGACTCTAGCGAGGGCTCAAGACACTATGAACGTCTCAAGGCAACAGTTTTGAACTCAAACTCATGATGTATCCGCCCTCATGGGGCTCTGGCGAGCGCTCAATTCACTATAAACGTCTCAGAGTAACAATCTTGTACTCAAATTCATGTTGTTTTCCCCCTTATGGGACTCTGGCAAGCGCTCAATTCACTATGAACGTCTCAGTGCAACAGATTTAGACTCAAACTTATGCTGTGTTCTCCCTCATGGGACTCTGATAAGCGCTCAAGTCACTATGAACGAATCAGAGTAACAATGCTGTGTCCGCCCTTATGGGACTCTGGGGGGCACTCAATTCAATAACAAATTTTCAAAACGACTTATCTGCTATTGTAAATAAAGATTCAAACGCCGATTTGACGAATCTAATGGCACTCCCACACAAACCAACACCATAACAGGTAGCCGAAGCCTTCACTCACGTGTAGATGGTGATGGTTAGCGTGGGAGTGCCATCAGATTCGTCAAATCGACGTTTGGATCTTTATTTACAAAAGCAGATAAGTCGTTATGGAAATTAGGTATTGAATTCACTATGAACGTCTCAGAGTAATAATTTTGTACTTAAATTCATGCTGTGTCCGCTCTCATGGGACTCTGGCGAGCGCTCAAGTCACTATGATCGTCTCAGTGCAACATATTTAGACTCAAACTCGTGCTGTGTTTGCCATCATGGGGCTCTGGCAAGCGCTCAAGTCACTATGAACGCCGCGCCCACGCAAAGTATCCAGTAGACTCGCCCAGGAAACAAAAAGTTGTCGAATTCCACGCCCCTCCCCCCTTGGATTGTGTCTTATGGTAAGAATATCAATCCCTCAAAATTTCAGCTCAATCGCTTGTAGCATAAGCTGCGCATTTGATTAGATGTTTTTATGGGGCTTTGAGTCAAAATTTATAGGAAAATACACCTCCGACATTCGACATTCGATTTGGAAATTGGTTCTGATCGCTCGATTGTTGGTATGTTACAGAACAATTTCACAGAACATTGTACGATGATTAAAATGAACTTTGCTATTTTGAATATTTAATATAAAATGTTGGGTACTTAATCTGCCCATGATTTTAGAGTTGATATTTGGAATTACTTGAAGACAAATATCGCAAATCTTAAACAATTTACCCGTAAAAACTTAAATGAGGTTTGAGACATGCAACTTATCGATGTTACAACGATTGAATTACCGTAGTAAATGCGAAAGTAAGTTAAATTAGCTGAAATTTTGAAAGGTTATTACGTCAATCATGATATCATGGGCAGTACTGTTCACATTTTACATGTAATTGAATTTAAGAAAGATTTATTGGAGTCGAGCCAGCCTAGGGCTGGTTTTGTTTTCTTGTTAGTAGATTTGTTCATTTTAAATTAACATTTCCAAAAGCAATATGATGAAATATGGTTATTATACACGGATCGATCAAACAACCTAAATTTTGAGTTGTTTTAGTTGTCTCATTCCACCCGATGATATCAGAATCAGAAAAAGTAAACCACCTAACGATAGCAGTTCGACGGGGAATTAAAAATTGGGTTGAAGGGGTTTATCTCAAACTTAGGTTTTTTGAACCTATTCAAACCTTTCGTTAGGTGGAAACAACTTAGAATTCAGATACTTTTCTACACATGATCAAACGCAAACTCAAATAAAATACTAAAGCTCAGGCTGACCCATTCGACTGAAATTTGGCTTCCCCCAGCAACGATCTAGAATTAAGGAAATTGAACTTAATTTTGACTTGTTTGAACTTCATTTTGGGTAGATGAATTTAACCATGTGGCAATGAGAATTATCTTAGGGGGTCTGGCATACCACGATGGAAATTGTGCCTTTTTTCGGAAGAAATGTAGAAAATATATACATGCTTGCTTGTACTGAATGTATCCGCATAACAATTTCATTGAAAATTTTCATAACTTCTTTAATCAAAAATAAATTATTTTTATGAAAGAATTAGTTCAATGGCTTATGTCTCTACTCATTACTAGAGCAATCCACATTTTTTGTAGATCTTGACCCCTCCTCCTATGTCCCCAACGTGTTTTTCTTGAACAAAAAACCGTACTATCACACTTCACATATTTTTGGTAGTTTTCAACCAAGTGAAAATGTTTTGATGCCAATTCAGGATTCTGTTAGCATTGGTTCCACGATGTATGATTAAACTTTCAACTTTTGTATCTTCAAGTCCAGAAAACCTTTTAATATTCAATTAGAGGTAGAAATTCTTTTCAAATATGATTTTCCCAACTATAAGAAGTTTCTACGAAATCGCAAAGTCCTGCTGCTAATAGCTGAGGTCTTTACAATATCACTTTTTTTTTCTAAATTTTATCCGGGTTTCTAACAATCTACTTCTATTTATTGTGGATTAAAACTATGAGACGGTTAGTAAATGTTATTAAAAAGTAGTGTACGATTGCTGTAATAAGAAATAAATTTTAGGTTTATTAAAATAATTTAATTGATCTCACATCGGCACTGGGACCATCCCCAAGGATTCAAACAAGCGCTCATTCTCTCTATCTCCTTAGAGAAACCAAATTGAACTCAAAATACTACTGTGCCCGCTCTCATGGACTCAGACGAGCGCTCAATCCACCATAATCACATAAGTGCAACCAAATTGAACTCATATCGACACTGCGCTCGCCCTCATTGACTCAGACGAGCGCTCAATCCACTATCATCACATTAGTGCAACCAAATTGATCTCATATCGACACTGCGACCGCCCCCAAGGATTCAAACGAGCGCTCATTTTACTATCTCCTTAGAGAAACCTAATTGTACTTAAAATGATACTGTGCCCACCCTCATGGACTCAAACGAGCTCTCAATCCACTATCATCACATAAGTGCAACCAAATTGAACTCATATCGACACTGCGCCCGCCCTCATTGACTCAGACGAGCGCTCAATCCACTATCATCACATAAGTGCAACCAAATTGAAGTCATATCGACACAGCGCGACCCTCATGGACTCAGACGAGCGCTCAATCAACTATCATCCCATGAGTGCAACCAAATTGAACTCATATTGACACTGCGACCGCCCCAAGGATTCAAACGAGCGCTCATTTTACTATCTCCTTAGAGAAACCAAATAAAATTCAAAATGCTACTGTGCCCGCCCTCATGGACTCAGACGAGCGCTCAATCCACTATCATCACATAAGTGCAACCAAATTGAACTCATATCGATACTGCGCCCGCCCTCATGGACTCAGACGAGCGCTCAATCCACTATTATCACATAAGTGTAAACAAATTGATCACATATCGACACTGCGACCGCCCCCAAGGATTCAAATGAGCGCTCATTCTACTATCTTCTAAGAGAAACCGAATTGAACTCAAAATACTACTGTGCCCGCTCTCATGGACTCAGACGAGCGCTCAATCCACTATAATCACATAAGTGCAACCAAATTGAACTCATATCGACACTGCGCTCGCCCTCATTGACTCAGACGAGCGCTCAATCCACTATCATCACATTAGTGCAACCAAATTGATCTCATATCGACACTGCGACCGCCCCCAAGGATTCAAACGAGCGCTCATTTTACTATCTCCTTAGAGAAACCTAATTGTACTTAAAATGATACTGTGCCCACCCTCATGGACTCAAACGAGCTCTCAATCCACTATCATCACATAAGTGCAACCAAATTGAACTCATATCGACACTGCGCCCGCCCTCATTGACTCAGACGAGCGCTCAATCCACTATCATCACATAAGTGCAACCAAATTGAAGTCATATCGACACAGCGCGACCCTCATGGACTCAGACGAGCGCTCAATCAACTATCATCCCATGAGTGCAACCAAATTGAACTCATATTGACACTGCGACCGCCCCAAGGATTCAAACGAGCGCTCATTTTACTATCTCCTTAGAGAAACCAAATAAAATTCAAAATGCTACTGTGCCCGCCCTCATGGACTCAGACGAGCGCTCAATCCACTATCATCACATAAGTGCAACCAAATTGAACTCATATCGATACTGCGCCCGCCCTCATGGACTCAGACGAGCGCTCAATCCACTATTATCACATAAGTGTAAACAAATTGATCACATATCGACACTGCGACCGCCCCCAAGGATTCAAATGAGCGCTCATTCTACTATCTTCTAAGAGAAACCGAATTGAACTCAAAATACTACTGTGCCCGCTCTCATGGACTCAGACGAGCGCTCAATCCACTATAATCACATAAGTGCAACCAAATTGAACTCAAATCGACACTGCGCTCGCCCTCATTGACTCAGACGAGCGCTCAATCCACTATCATCACATTAGTGCAACCAAATTGATCTCATATCGACACTGCGACCGCCCCCAAGGATTCAAACGAGCGCTCATTTTACTATCTCCTTAGAGAAACCTAATTGTACTTAAAATGATACTGTGCCCACCCTCATGGACTCAAACGAGCTCTCAATCCACTATCATCACATAAGTGCAACCAAATTGAACTCATATCGACACTGCGCCCGCCCTCATTGACTCAGACGAGCGCTCAATCCACTATCATCACATAAGTGCAACCAAATTGAAGTCATATCGACACAGCGCGACCCTCATGGACTCAGACGAGCGCTCAATCAACTATCATCCCATGAGTGCAACCAAATTGAACTCATATTGACACTGCGACCGCCCCAAGGATTCAAACGAGCGCTCATTTTACTATCTCCTTAGAGAAACCAAATAAAATTCAAAATGCTACTGTGCCCGCCCTCATGGACTCAGACGAGCGCTCAATCCACTATCATCACATAAGTGCAACCAAATTGAACTCATATCGATACTGCGCCCGCCCTCATGGACTCAGACGAGCGCTCAATCCACTATTATCACATAAGTGTAAACAAATTGATCACATATCGACACTGCGACCGCCCCCAAGGATTCAAATGAGCGCTCATTCTACTATCTTCTAAGAGAAACCGAATTGAACTCAAAATACTACTGTGCCCGCTCTCATGGACTCAGACGAGCGCTCAATCCACTATAATCACATAAGTGCAACCAAATTGAACTCATATCGACACTGCGCTCGCCCTCATTGACTCAGACGAGCGCTCAATCCACTATCATCACATTAGTGCAACCAAATTGATCTCATATCGACACTGCGCCCGCCCCCAGGATTCCAACGAGCGCTCCTTTTACTATCCCCTTAGAGAAACCTAATTGTACTTAAAATGATACTGTGCCCACCCTCATGGACTCAAACGAGCTCTCAATCCACTATCATCACATAAGTGCAACCAAATTGAACTCATATCGACACTGCGCCCGCCCTCATTGACTCAGACGAGCGCTCAATCCACTATCATCACATAAGTGCAACCAAATTGAAGTCATATCGACACAGCGCGACCCTCATGGACTCAGACGAGCGCTCAATCAACTATCATCCCATGAGTGCAACCAAATTGAACTCATATTGACACTGCGACCGCCCCAAGGATTCAAACGAGCGCTCATTTTACTATCTCCTTAGAGAAACCAAATAAAATTCAAAATGCTACTGTGCCCGCCCTCATGGACTCAGACGAGCGCTCAATCCACTATCATCACATAAGTGCAACCAAATTGAACTCATATCGATACTGCGCCCGCCCTCATTGACTCAGACGAGCGCACAATCCACTATCAACACATAAGTGCAACCAAATTTAAGTCATATCGACACAGCGCCCATCCACATTGACCCAAACAATCGCTCAATCCACTATCATCACATAAGTGCAACCAAATTGAACTCATATCGACAGAGCGCCCACCCTCATTGACTCAGACGAGCGCTCAATCCACTATCATCACATATGTGCAACCAAATTTAACTCATGTCGACATTGAACGCCCTCGTTGACTCAGACGAGCGCTCAATCCACTATCATCACATAAGGGCACCCAAATTGAACTCATATCGACACTGCGCCCACCCTCATTGACTCGAACGAGCACTCAATCCACTATCATCACATAAGTGGAACCAAATTGAAGTCATATCGATACTGCGCCCGCCCTCATTGACTCAGACGAGCGCTCAATCCACTATCATCACATAAGTGCAACCAAATTTAAGTCATATCGACACAGCCCCCACCCACATTGACTCAAACAATCGCTCAATCCACTATCATCACATAAGTGCAACCAAATTGAACTCAGGTCGACACTGAACTCCCTCATTGACTCAGACGAGCGCTCAATCCACTATCATCACATAAATGCAACCAAATTGAACTCATATCGACACTGCGCCCACCCTCATTGACTCAGACGAGCGCTCAATCCACTATCATCACATAAGTGGAACCAAATTGAAGTCATATCGACACAGCGCCCACCCTCATTGGCTCAGACGAGCGCTCAATCCACTATCATCACATAAGTGCAACCAAATTGAACTCATATCGACACTGCGCCCGCTCTCAATGACTCAGACGTGCGCTCAATCAACTATCGACACATAAGTTTAACCATATTGTTCTCTTATCGGTACTGCGACCGCCCCCAAGGATTCAAACGAGCGCTCATTCTACTATCGCCTTAGAGAAACCTAATTGAACTCAAAATGCTACTGTGCCCGTCCTCATGGACTCAGACGAGCGCTCAATTCACTATCATCACATGAGTGCAACCAAAATGATCTCATATCGACACTGTGACCGCCCCCAAGGATTCAAACGAGCGCTCATTCTACTATCTCCTTAGAGAAACCTAAATGAGCTCAAAATGCTTCTGTGCCCGCCCTCATGGACTCAGACGAGCAGTACAACCAAATTGATCTCATACCGACACTGCGACCGCCCCAAGGATTCAAACGAGCGCCGAGTATCCCAAAATTAAATATGTTTTCAGGGGATGTTGGAATGCGATTTTAGGTGAGCAATAAGAAACTTTCGATGCAGAATCAAGACCCAAATTAGAGAAGGCAGTGCAAAACTGTACTCGCGGATGCACAACATGTTGGCTTTGGGGGAGTTGATAGTAACTAACAGCGCTCAACTGCGACACATGAGGGCGCCGGTAGTGCGAAGCCGTACTCGCGGATGCACAACATGTTGGCTTTGGGGGAGTTGATAGTAACTAACAGCGCTCAACTGCGACACATGAGGGCGCCGGTAGTGCGAAGCCGTACTCGCGGATGCACAACATGTTGGCTTTGGGGAGTTGATAGTAACTAACAGCGCTCAACTGCGACACATGAGGGCGCCGGTAGTGCGAAGCCGTACTCGCGGATGCACAACATGTTGGCTTTGGGGAGTTGATAGTAACTAACAACGCTCAACTGCGACACATGAGGGCGCCGGTAGTACAAAGCCGGACCCGCGGGTGCACAACATGTTGCCTTTGCGGGAGTTGATAGTAACTAACAGCGCTCAACTGCGACACATGAGGGCGCCGGTAGTGCGAAGCCGTACTCGCGGATGCACAACATGTTGGCTTTGGGGAGTTGATAGTAACTAACAGCGCTCAACTGCGACACATGAGGGCGCCGGTAGTGCGAAGCCGTACTCGCGGATGCACAACATGTTGGCTCTGGGGAGTTGATAGTAACTAACAGCGCTCAACTGCGACACATGAGGGCGCCGGTAGTGCGAAGCCGTACTCGCGGATGCACAACATGTTGGCTTTGGGGGAGTTGATAGTAACTAACAGCGCTCAACTGCGACACATGAGGGCGCCGGTAGTGCGAAGCCGTACTCGCGGATGCACAACATGTTGGCTTTGGGGGAGTTGATAGTAACTAACAGCGCTCAACTGCGACACATGAGGGCGCCGGTAGTGCGAAGCCTTTGGGGAGTTGATAGTAACTAACAGCGCTCAACTGCGACACATGAGGGCGCCGGTAGTGCGAAGCCGTACTCGCGGATGCACAACATGTTGGCTTTGGGGGAGTTGATAGTAACTAACAGCGCTCAACTGCGACACATGAGGGCGCCGGTAGTGCGAAGCCGTACTCGCGGATGCACAACATGTTGGCTTTGGAGGAGTTGATAGTAACTAACAGCGCTCAACTGCGACACATGAGGGCGCCGGTAGTGCGAAGCCGTACTCGCGGATGCACAACATGTTGGCTTTGGGGGAGTTGATAGTAACTAACAGCGCTCAACTGCGACACATGAGGGCGCCGGTAGTGCGAAGCCGTACTCGCGGATGCACAACATGTTGGCTTTGGGGAGTTGATAGTAACTAACAGCGCTCAACTGCGACACATGAGGGCGCCGGTAGTGCGAAGCCGTACTCGCGGATGCACAACATGATCGCTTGCAAAGACGTCATAGTAACAAACACCGCTCAACTGCGACACATGAGGGCGCCGGTAGTAAGAAGCCGTACTCGCGGATGCACAACATGTTGGCTTTGGGGGAGTTGATAGTAACTAACAGCGCTCAACTGCGACACATGAGGGCGCCGGTAGTGCGAAGCCGTACTCGCGGATGCACAACATGTTGGCTTTGGGGGAGTTGATAGTAACTAACAGCGCTCAACTGCGACACATGAGGGCGCCGGTAGTACGAAGCCGTACTCGCGGATGCACAACATGTTGGCTTTGGTGGAGTTGATAGTAACTAACAGCGCTCAACTGCGACACATGAGGGCGCCGGTAGTGCGAAGCCGTACTCGCGGATGCACAACATGTTGGCTTTGGGGGAGTTGATAGTAACTAACAGCGCTCAACTGCGACACATGAGGGCGCCGGTAGTGCGAAGCCGTACTCGCGGATGCACAACATGTTGGCTTTGGGGGGGATGATAGTAACTAACAGCGCTCAACTGCGACACATGAGGGCGCCGGTAGTGCGAAGCCGTACTCGCGGATGCACAACATGTTGGCTTTGGGGGAGTTGATAGTATCTAACAGCGCTCAACTGCGACACATGAGGGCGCCGGTAGTGCGAAGCCGTACTCGCGGATGCACAACATGTTGGCTTTGGGGAGTTGATAGTAACTAACAGCGCTCAACTGCGACACATGAGGGCGCCGGTAGTGCGAAGTCGTACCGTAAAACCGATTGGTTTACTATTTTTGTACACACAGTTGATAGTAACTATCATACTGAGACCTATGTAGGCGAATCTGAGTTTCAATTAGCTAAAATAGACCAAAACAAATTTTTGCTTTAGTAGAAAGCTTCTTAGTTGTCGACTAAGCGTGACTAATCAGGACGGCAGGGCTGTATGATCCGAGTATCCCAAAATTAAATATGTTTTCAGGGGATGTTGGAATGCGATTTTAGGTGAGCAATAAGAAACTTTCGATGCAGAGTCCAGACCCAAATTAGAGAAGGCAGTGCAAAACTGTACTCGCGGATGCACAACATGTTGGCTTTGGGGGAGTTGATAGTAACTAACAGCGCTCAACTGCGACACATGAGGGCGCCGGTAGTGCGAAGTCGTACTCGCGGATGCACAACATGTTGGCTTTGGGGGAGTTGATAGTAACTAACAGCGCTCAACTGCGACACATGAGGGCGCCGGTAGTGCGAAGCCGTACTCGCGGATGCACAACATGTTGGCTTTGGGGGAGTTGATAGTAACTAACAGCGCTCAACTGCGACACATGAGGGCGCCGGTAGTACGAAGCCGTACTCGCGGATGCACAACATGTTGGCTTTGGGGGAGTTGATAGTAACTAACAGCGCTCAACTGCGACACATGAGGGCGCCGGTAGTGCGAAGCCGTACTCGCGGATGCACAACATGTTGGCTTTGGGGAGTTGATAGTAACTAACAGCGCTCAACTGCGACACATGAGGGCGCCGGTAGTGCGAAGCCGTACTCGCGGATGCACAACATGTTGGCTTTGGGGAGTTGATAGTAACTAACAGCGCTCAACTGCGACACATGAGGGCGCCGGTAGTGCGAAGCCGTACTCGCGGATGCACAACATGTTGGCTTTGGGGAGTTGATAGTAACTAACAGCGCTCAACTGCGACACATGAGGGCGCCGGTAGTGCGAAGCCGTACTCGCGGATGCACAACATGTTGGCTTTGGAGGAGTTGATAGTAACTAACAGCGCTCAACTGCGACACATGAGGGCGCCGGTAGTGCGAAGCCGTACTCGCGGATGCACAACATGTTGGCTTTGGGGGAGTTGATAGTAACTAACAGCGCTCAACTGCGACACATGAGGGCGCCGGTAGTGCGAAGCCGTACTCGCGGATGCACAACATGTTGGCTTTGGAGGAGTTGATAGTATCTAACAGCGCTCAACTGCGACACATGAGGGCGCCGGTAGTGCGAAGCCGTACTCGCGGATGCACAACATGTTGGCTTTGGGGGAGTTGATAGTAACTAACAGCGCTCAACTGCGACACATGAGGGCGCCGGTAGTGCGAAGTCGTACCGTAAAACCGATTGGTTTACTATTTTTGTACACACAGTTGATAGTAACTATCATACTGAGACCTATGTAGGCGAATCTGAGTTTCAATTAGCTAAAATAGACCAAAACAAATTTTTGCTTTAGTAGAAAGCTTCTTAGTTGTCGACTAAGCGTGACTAATCAGGACGGCAGGGCTGACGAGCGCTCAATCTGCTATCTCCTTAGAGAAAATAAAAAGGAACTCAAAATACTACTGTGCCCGCCTTTATGGACTCAGACGAGCGCTCAATCCACTATCATCACATAAGTGCAACCAAATTGAACTCATATCAACACTGCGCTCGCCCTCATTGACTCAGACGAGCGCTCAATCCACTATTATCACATAAGTGTAAACAAATTGATCACATATCGACACTGCGACCGCCCCCAAGGATTCAAATGAGCGCTCATTCTACTATCTTCTAAGAGAAACCGAATTAAACTCAAAATGCTACTGTGCCCGCCCTCATGGACTCAGACGAGCAGTACAACCAAATTGATCTTATATCGACACTGCGACCGCCCCAAGGATTCAAACGAGCGCTCAATCTGCTATCTCCTCAGAGAAACCAAATTGAACTCAAAATACTACTGTGCCCGCTCTCATGGACTCAGACGAGCGCTCAAACCACTATCATCACATAAGTGCAACCAAATTGAACTCATATCGACACTGCGCTCGCCCTCATTGACTCAGATGAGCGCTCAATCCACTATCATCACATAAGTGCAACCAAATTGAACTCATATCGACACATCCACTATCATCACATGAGTGCAATCAAATTGAACTCATATCGACACTGCGGCCGCCCCAAGGATTCAAACGAGCACTCATTTTACTATCTCCTTAGAGCAACCAAATTTAATTCAAAATGCTACTGTGCCCGCCCTCATGGACTCAGACGAGCGCTCAATCCACTATCATCCCATGAGTGCAACCAAATTGAACTCATATTGACACTGCGACCGCCCCAAGGATTCAAACGAGCGCTCATTTTACTATCTCCTTAGAGAAACCAAATTAAATTCAAAATGCTACTGTGCCCGCCCTCATGGACTCAGACGAGCGCTCAATCCACTATCATCACATAAGTGCAACCAAATTGAACTCATATCGATACTGCGCCCGCCCTCATTGACTCAGACGAGCGCACAGTCCACCATCATCTTATAAGTGCAACCAAATTTAAGTCATATCGACACTGCGCCCATCCACATTGACTCAAACAATCGCTCAATCCACTATCATCACATAAGTGCAACCAAATTGAACTCATATCGACAGAGCGCCCACCCTCATTGACTCAGACGAGCGCTCAATCCACTATCATCACATAAGTGCAACCAAATTGAACTCATGTCGACACTGAACTCCCTCATTGACTCAGACGAGCGCTCAATCCACTATCATCACATAAGTGCAACCAAATTGAACTCATATCGACACTGCACCCACCCTCATTGACTCAGGCGAGCACTCAATCCCCTATCATCACATAAGTGCAACCAAATTTAAGTCATATCGACACAGCGCCCACCCACATTGACTCAGACGAGCGCTCAATCCACTATCATCACATAAGTGCAACCAAATTGAACTCATATCGACACTGCGCCCGCCCTCATTGACTCAGACGAGCGCTCAATCCACTATCGACACATAAGTTTAACCAAATTGTTCTCTTATCGGTACTGCGACCGCCCCCAAGGATTCAACCGAGCGCTCATTCTACTATCGCCTTAGAGAAACCTAATTGAACTCAAAATGCTACTGTGCCCGTCCTCATGGACTCAGACGAGCGCTCAATTCACTATCATCACATGAGTGCAACCAAATTGATCTCATATCGACACTGTGACCGCCCCCAAAGATTCAAACGAGCGCTCATTCTACTATCTCCTTAGAGAAACCTAAATGAACTCAAAATGCTACTGTGCCCGCCCTCATGGACTCAGACGAGCAGTACAACCAAATTGATCTCATACCGACACTGCGACCGCCCCAAGGATTCAAACGAGCGCTCAATCTGCTATCTCCTTAGAGAAAATAAAAAGGAACTCAAAATACTACTGTGCCCGCCTTTATGGACTCAGACGAGCCCTCAATCCACTATCATCACATAAGTGCAACCAAATTGAACTCATATCAACACTGCGCCCGCCCTCATTGACTCAGACGTGCGCTCAATCCACTATCGACACATAAGTTTAACCAAATTGTTCTCTTATCGGTTCTGCGACCGCCCCCAAGGATTCAAACGAGCGCTCATTCTACTATCGCCTTAGAGAAACCATATTGAACTCAAAATGCTACTGTGCCCGCCCTCATGGACTCAGACGAGCAGTACAACCAAATTGATCTTATATCGACACTGCGACCGCCCCAAGGATTCAAACGAGCGCTCAATCTGCTATCTCCTTAGAGAAACCAAATTGAACTCAAAATACTACTGTGCCCGCTCTCATGCACTCAGACGAGCGCTCAATCCACTATCATCACATAAGTGCAACCAAATTGAACTCATATCGACACTGCGCCCACCCTCATTGACTCAGACGTGCGCTCAATGCACTATCGTCACATGAGTGCAATCAAATTGAACTCATATCGACACTGCGACCGCCCCAAGGATTCAAACGAGCGCTCATTTTACTATCTCCTTAGAGAAACCAAATTTAATTCAAAATGCTACTGTGCCCGCCCTCATTGACTCAGACGAGCGCTCAATCCACTATCATCACATAAGTGCAACCAAATTGAAGTAATATCGACACTGCGCCCACCCTCATGGACTCAGACGAGCGCTCAATCCACTATCATCACATTAAAAGATCCTTAATGGTCCTTTTTCATTTTGACTTTCGGAGTAATAACGATGATGCTCGATTGGTGTCTGACTATTGAATTCTTTATTTCGGTCTGTAACTTTAGTTTTTAACAATGATGGATTCCTAAAGTCTAGCTCTGTTGGCTAGGCGTCGGGGCGTTACTTTTGCAACCATTAAGTATGCAGTCTCCTAATTGGTTCGTTAGCGTCGGTTTAACTCGATCAGTTTTGTGAGAGTGAGCAAAGGAATAGACTGTGAGAGTAAGAGAAAATATAGAATGTGAGAGTAGATATGGTGAGTTACTGTATGTTTTGGTTTATGTCAATCAGAACGTGAGAATCAAAGAATGTGTGTATTGTGGGTCAATGGGTATAGCATTGCTCGCTATGTGAGAATTAGAACGGAAAGAAAAATCGTTGAGTAATGTCAACACGGGTAACTGAGTTGGTATGGCTTAAGTGGTGTTGAAAGACACGGGTTGCATGTTCATTGCTTTGCTTGTGGGAAATGGTTTGGAATAGAGTCATGGAAATAAATTATGCACTCTACTGGTAAGGATGTTTACACTTGAAGGGTTTTGAAATGTTACCGAGTAAGATGGTTTGGAAATCGTCATTTGTCACTTGGATCTAGTGTGTCATATTGAATGTAAAAGTTTTCTATGGAAATCTAATGATGTGTTAAGAATAGTTAATTGCGTATAGCACAACATAAATGCAACCAAATTGAACTCATATCGATACTGCGCCCGCACTCATTGACTCAGACGAGCGCTCAATCCACTATCATCACATAAGTGCAACCAAATTGATCTCATATCGACACTGCACCCACCCTCATTGACTCAGACGTGCGCTCAATGCACTATCATCACATGAGTGCAATCAAATTGAACTCATATCGACACTGCGACCGCCCCAAGGATTCAAACGAGCGCTCATTTTACTATCTCCTTAGAGAAACCAAATTGAACTCAAAATACTACTGTGCCCGCTCTCATGGACTCAGACGAGCGCTCAATCCACTATCATCACATAAGTGCAACCAAATTGAACTCATATCGACACTGCGCCCACCCTCATTGACTCAGACGTGCGCTCAATGCACTATCATCACATGAGTGCAATCAAATTGAACTCATATCGACACTGCGACCGCCCCAAGGATTCAAACGAGCGCTCATTTTACTATCTCCTTAGAGAAACCAAATTTAATTCAAAATGCTACTGTGCCCGCCCTCATGGACTCAGACGAGCGCTCAATCCACTATCATCACATAAGTGCAACCAAATTGAAGTCATATCGACAGAGCGCCCACCCTCATTGACTCAGACGAGCGCTCAATCCACTATAATCACATAAGTGCAACCAAATTGAACTCATGTCGACACTGAACGCCCTCATTGACTCAGACGAGCGCTCAATCCACTATCATCACATAAGTGCAACTAATTTGAACTCATATCGACACTGCGCCCGCCCTCATTGACTCAGGCGAGCACTCAATCCACTATCATCACATGAGTGCACCCAAATTGAACTCATATCGACACTGCGCAAACCCTCATTGACTCAGACGAGCACTCAATCCACTATCATCACATAAGTGCAACCAAATTGAACTCATATCGATACTGCGCCCGCTATCATTGACTCAGACGAGAGCTCAATCCACTATCATCACATAAGTGCAACCAAATTGAACTCATATTGACACTGCGCCCACCCTCATTGACTCAGACGAGCACTCAATCCACTTTCATCACAAAAGTGGAACCAAATTGAACTCATATCGACACAGCGCCCACCCTCATTGGCTCAGACGAGCGCTCAATCCACTATCATCACATAAGTGCAACCAAATTGAAATCATATCGACACTGCGCCCGCCCTCATTGACTCAGACGTGCACTCAATCCACTATCGACACAAAAGTGCAACCAAATGGTTCGCATATCGGTACTGCGACCGCCCCCAAGGATTTAAACGAGCGCTTATTCTACTATCGCCTTAAAGAAACCTAATGAACTCAAAATGCTACTGTGCCCCCCCTTAAGGACTCAGACGAGCGCTCAATCTACTATCATCACATGAGTGCAACCAAATTGAACTCATATCGACACAGCGCCCGCCCTCATTGACTCAGACGTGCGCTCAATGTACTATCATCACATAAGTGCAACCAAATTGAACTCATATCGATGCTGCGCCCGCCCTCATTGACTCAGACGAGCAATCAATCCACTATCATCACATAAGTGCAACCAAATTGAACTCATATCGATGCTGCGCCCGCCCTCATTGACTCAGACGAGCACTCAATCCACTATCATCACATAAGTGCAACCAAATTGAACTCATATCGATGCTGCGCCCGCCCTCATTGACTCAGACGAGCACTCAATCCACTATCATCACATAAGTGCAACCAAATTGATCTCATATCGATACTGCGCCCGCTCTCATTGACTCAGACGAGCGCTCAATCCACTATCATCACATAAGTGCAACCAAATTGAACTCATATCGATGCTGCCCCCGCCATCATTGACTCAGACGAGCACTCAATTCACTATAATCACATAAGTGCAACCAAATTGAACTCATATCGATACTGCGCCCGCCCTCATTGACTCAGACGAGCGCTCAATCCACTATCAACACATAAGTGCAACCAAATTGAACTCATATCGATGCTGCGCCCGCTCTCATTGACTCAGACGAGCACTCAATCCACTATCATCACATAAGTGCAACCAAATTGAACTCATATCGATGCTGCGCCCGCTCTCATTGACTCAGACGAGCGCTCAATCCACTATCATCACATAAGTGCAACCAAATTGAACTCATATCGATGCTGCGCCCGCCCTCATTGACTCAGACGTGCACTCAATCCACTATCATCACATAAGTGCAACCAAATTGAACTCATATCGATACTGCGCCCGCCCTCATTGACTCAGACGAGCGCTCAATCCACTATCATCACATAAGTGCAACCAAATTGAACTCATATCGATACTGCGCCCGCCCTCATTGACTCAGACGAGCACTCAATGCACTATCATCACATAAGTGCAACCAAATTGAACTCATATCGACACTGCGACCGCTCCCAAGGATTAAAACGAGCGCTCATTCTATAACCTCATTGGAGAAACCTAATTGAATTCAGAATGCTACTGCGCCCACCCTCATGGACTCAGACGAGCACTCAATCCACTATCAACACATAAGTGCAACCAAATTGAACTCATATCGATACTGCGCCCACCCTCATTGACTCAGACGAGCGCTCAATCCACTATCATCGCATAAGTGCAACCAAATTGAAGTCATATCGACACTGCGCACGCCCTCATTGACTCAGACGAGCGCTCAATTCACTATCATCACATAAGTGCAACCAAATTGAACTCATATCGACACTGCGCCCGCCCTCATTGACTCAGACGAGCGCTCAATCCACTATCATCACATAAGTGCAACCAAATTGAACTCATATCGATACTGCGCCCGCCCTCATTGACTCAGACGAGCGCTCAATCCACTATCATCACATAAGTGCAACCAAATTGAACTCATATCGACACTGCGACCGCTCCCAAGGATTAAAACGAGCGCTCATTCTATAACCTCATTGGAGAAACCTAATTGAATTCAGAATGCTACTGCGCCCACCCTCATGGACTCAGACGAGCACTCAATCCACTATCAACACATAAGTGCAACCAAATTGAACTCATATCGATACTGCGCCCACCCTCATTGACTCAGACGAGCGCTCAATCCACTATCATCGCATAAGTGCAACCAAATTGAAGTCATATCGACACTGCGCACGCCCTCATTGACTCAGACGAGCGCTCAATTCACTATCATCACATAAGTGCAACCAAATTGAACTCATATCGACACTGCGCCCGCCCTCATTGACTCAGACGAGCGCTCAATCCACTATCATCACATAAGTGCAACCAAATTGATCTCATATCGACACTGCGACCGCCCCCAAAGATTAAAACGAGCGCTCATTCTATAACCTCATTGGAGAAACCTAATTGAATTCAGAATGCTACTGCGCCCACCCTCATGGACTCAGACGAGCGCTCAAACCACTATCATCACATAAGTGCAACCAAATTGAACTCATATCGATACTGCGCCCACCCTCATTGACTTAGACGAGCGCTCAATCCACTATCATCACATAAGTGCAACCAAATTAAACTCATATCGATACTGCTCCCGCCCTCATTGACTCAGACGAGCGCTCAATCCACTATCATCACATAAGTGCAACCAAATTGAACTCATATCGATACTGCGCCCGCCCTCATTAACTCAGACGAGCGCTCAATCCACTATCATCACATAAGTGCAACCAAATTGAACTCATATCGATACTGCGCCCGCCCTCATTGACTCAGACGAGCGCTCAATCCACTATCATCACATAAGTGCAACCAAATTGAACTCATATCGACACTGCGACCGCTCCCAAGGATTAAAACGAGCGCTCATACTATAACCTCATTAGAGAAACCTAATTAAATTCAGAATGGTACTGCGCCCACCCTCATGGACTCAGACGAGCGCTCAAACCACTATCATCACATAAGTGCAACCAAATTGAAGTATTTTCGACACTGCGCCCGCCCTCATGGACTCAGACGAGCGCTTTATCCACTATCATCACATAAGTGCAACCATATTGAAGTCATTTCGACACTGTGCCCGCCCTCATTGAGTCAGACGAGCGCTCAATCCACTATCATCACATAAGTGCAACCAAATTAAACTCATATCGATACTGCGCCCGCCCTCATTGACTCAGACGAGCGCTCAATCCACTATCATCACATAAGTGCAACCAAATTGAACTCATATCGATGCTGCGCCCGCTCTCATTGACTCAGACGAGCACTCAATCCACTATCATCACATAAGTGCAACCAAATTGAACTCATATCGACACTGCGCCCACCCTCATTGACTCAGACGAGCGCTCAATCCACTAACATAACAAAAGTGCAACCAAATTGAACTCATATCGATACTGCGACCGCCCCCAAGGATTGAAACGAGCGCTCATTCTATAACCTTATTGGAGAAACCTAATTGAATTCAGAATGCTACTGCGCCCACCCTCATGGACTCAGACGAGCACTCAATCCACTATCAACACATAAGTGCAACCAAAACTCATATCGATACTGCGCCCACCCTCATTGACTCAGACGAGCGCTCAATCCACTATCAACACATAAGTGCAACCAAATTGAAGTCATATCGACACTGCGCACGCCCTCATTGACTCAGACGAGCGCTCAATCCACTATCAACACATAAGTGCAACCAAATTGAACTCATATCGATACTGCGCCCACCCTCATTGACTCAGACGAGCACTCAATCCACTATCAACACATAAGTGCAACCAAATTGAACTCATATCGTTACTGCGCCTGCCCTCATTGACTCAGACGAGCGCTCAATCCACTATCATCACATAAGTGCAACCAAATTGAACTCATATCGATACTGCGCCTGCCCTCATTGACTCAGACGAGCGCTCAATCCACTATCATCACATAAGTGCAACCAAATTGAACTCATATCGATACTGCGCCCACCCTCATTGACTCAGACGAGCGCTCAATCCACTATCATCCCAAAAGTGCTACCACAGACAAACAGACATAACACATTGACCATTCACTCATCAAATTCATCGTCATTCAAACACTAACGACATCTGTTGATTTCAGTTAGTTGGGCAAATCACGAACCAGATGGCGGCAGTGAGCAAACGTCAAACTCAAGCAAATCCGATGCGCACGCCACGAGTGATCGATTGGCCAACTAATGATTATTTGAATCGACCAGTAAATCATTGAACGATGGAAATTTGACGAGTGTTATGTCTGTTTGTCTGTGGTGCTACCATATTGAACTCATATCAAGCAACCGAATTGAACTCAAAATGATACTGCGACCGCCCTCATGGAATCCGACGAGCACTCAATCCAAAAATAATTAAACATAATTAAGCATTCCTGCTACTTTCCTCATGTTTCCCCTGTAATTTCTAAACTAAATCTTCCGAATGCATTTTTCGCTGATTCTCGCATCCCGGAACAAACATTTCGCTTGATTCCCGCATTGGAACAGCCTCTGAATGCTGGGGATTGTTGATTCGAAGCGTACCATTATGAAACAAACGCGTCCGGAAGCATTCCCGCTGCTTTCCGGATGTTTCCCCCTGTGATTTGTAAACAAAATCTTCCGGATGCATTTTTCGCTGATTCTCGGATCCCGGAACAAACATTTCGCTTGGTTCCCGTATTGGAACAGCCTCTGAATGCTGGGGATTGTTGATTCGAAGCGTACCATTATGAAACGAACGCGTCCGGAAGAATTCCCGCTGCTTTCCGGATGTTTCCCCCGTAATTTGTAAACAAAATCTTCCGGATGCATTTTTCGCTGAATCTCGCATCCCGGAACATACAGATCGCATGGTTCCCGCATTGGAACAGCCTCTGGATGCTGGGGATTGTTGATTCGAAGCGTACCATCATGAAACGAACGCGTCCGGAAGCATTCCCGCTGCTTTCCGGATGTTTCCCCCGTAATTTGTAAACAAAATCTTCCGGATGCATTTTTCGCTGATTCTCGCATCCCGGAACAAACATTTCGCTTGGTTCCCGTATTGGAACAGCCTCTGAATGCTGGGGATTGTTGATTCGAAGCGACCATTATGAAACGAACGCGTCCGGAAGCATTCCCGCTGCTTTCTGGATCTTTCCCCCTGTGATTTGTAAACAAAATCTTCCGGATGCATTTTTCGCTGATTCTCGCATCCCGGAACAAACATTTCGCTTGGTTCCCGTATTGGAACAGCCTCTGAATGCTGGGGATTGTTGATTCGAAGCGTACCATTATGAAACGAACGCGTCCGGAAGCATTCCCGCTGCTTTCCGGATGTTTCCCCCGTAATTTGTAAACAAAATCTTCCGGATGCATTTTTCGCTGAATCTCGCATCCCGGAACATACATTTCGCTTGGTTCCCGTATTGGAACAGCCTCTGAATGCTGGGGATTGTTGATTCGAAGCGTACCATCATGAAACGAACGCGTCCGGAAGCATTCCCGCTGCTTTCTGGATCTTTCCCCCTGTGATTTGTAAACAAAATCTTCCGGATGCATTTTTCGCTGAATCTCGCATCCCGGAACATACATTTCGCATGGTTCCCGTATTGGAACAGCCTCTGAATGCTGGGGATTGTTGATTCGAAGCGTATCATCATGAAACGAACGCGTCCGGAAGCATTCCCGCTGCTTTCTGGATCTTTGCCCCTGTGATTTGTAAACAAAATCTTCCGGATGCATTTTTCGCTGAATCTCGCATCCCGGAACATACATTTCGCTTGGTTCCCGTATTGGAACAGCCTCTGAATGCTGGGGATTGTTGATTCGAAGCGTACCATTATGAAACGAACGCGTCCGGAAGCATTCCCGCTGCTTTTCGGATGTTTCCCCCGTAATTTGTAACAAAATCTTCCGGATGCATTTTTCGCTGAATCTCGCAGCCCGGAACACACAGATCGCATGGTTCCCGCATTGGAATGGCCTATGAATGCTGGGGATTGTTGATTCGAAGCGTACCATTATGAAACGAACGCGTCCGGAAGCATTCCCGCTGCTTTCCGGATGTTTCCCCCGTAATTTGTAAACAAAATCTTCCGGATGCATTTTTCGCTGAATCTCGCATCCCGGAACATACATTTCGCTTGGTTCCCGTATTGGAACAGCCTCTGAATGCTGGGGATTGTTGATTCGAAGCGTACCATCATGAAACGAACGCGTCCGGAAGCATTCCCGCTGCTTTCTGGATCTTTCCCCCTGTGATTTGTAAACAAAATCTTCCGGATGCATTTTTCGCTGATTCTCGCATCCCGGAACAAACATTTCGCTTGGTTCCCGTATTGGAACAGCCTCTGAATGCTGGGGATTGTTGATTCGAAGCGTACCATTATGAAACGAACGCGTCCGGAAGCATTCCCGCTGCTTTCCGGATGTTTCCCCCGTAATTTGTAAACAAAATCTTCCGGATGTATTTTTCGCTGAATCTCGCATCCCGGAACAAACATTTCGCTTGGTTCCCGTATTGGAACAGCCTCTGAATGCTGGGGATTGTTGATTCGAAGCGTACCATTATGAAACGAACGCGTCCGGAAGCATTCCCGCTGCTTTCGGATGTTTCCCCGTAATTTGTAAACAAAATCTTCCGGATGCATTTTCGCTGAATCTCGCATCCCGGAACATACATTTCGCTTGGTTCCCGTATTGGAACAGCCTCTGAATGCTGGGGATTGTTGATTCGAAGCGTACCATCATGAAACGAACGCGTCCGGAAGCATTCCCGCTGCTTTCTGGATCTTTCCCCCTGTGATTTGTAAACAAAATCTTCCGGATGCATTTTTCGCTGATTCTCGCATCCCGGAACAAACATTTCGCTTGGTTCCCGTATTGGAACAGCCTCTGAATGCTGGGGATTGTTGATTCGAAGCGTACCATTATGAAACGAACGCGTCCGGAAGCATTCCCGCTGCTTTTCGGATGTTTCCCCCGTAATTTGTAACAAAATCTTCCGGATGCATTTTTCGCTGAATCTCGCAGCCCGGAACACACAGATCGCATGGTTCCCGCATTGGAATGGCCTATGAATGCTGGGGATTGTTGATTCGAAGCGTACCATCATGAAACGAACGCGTCCGGAAGCATTCCCGCTGCTTTCCGGATGTTTCCCCCATAATTTGTAAACAAAATCTTCCGGATGCATTTTTCGCTGATTCTCGCATCCCGGATCAAACATTTCGCTTGGTTCCCGTATTGGAACAGCCTCTGAATGCTGGGGATTGTTGATTCGAAGCGTACCATTATGAAACGAACGCGTCCGGAAGCATTCCCGCTGCTTTCCGGATGTTTCCCTCGTAATTTGTAAACAAAATCTTCCGGATGCATTTTTCGCTGAATCTCGCAGCCCGGAACACACAGATCGCATGGTTCCCGCATTGGAATGGCCTATGAATGCTGGGGATTGTTGATTCGAAGCGTACCATCATGAAACGAACCCGTCCGGAAGCATTCCCGCTGCTTTCCGGATGTTTCCCCCGTAATTTGTAAACAAAATCTTCCGGATGCATTTTTCGCTGAATCTCGCAGCCCGGAACACACAGATCGCATGGTTCCCGCATTGGAATGGCCTATGAATGCTGGGGATTGTTGATTCGAAGCGTACCATCATGAAACAAACGCGTCCGGAAGCATTCCCGCTGCTTTCCGGATGTTTCCCCCGTAATTTGTAAACAAAATCTTCCGGATGCATTTTTCGCTGAATCTCGCATCCCGGAACATACATTTCGCTTGGTTCCCGTATTGGAACAGCCTCTGAATGCTGGGGATTGTTGATTCGAAGCGTACCATTATGAAACGAACGCGTCCGGAAGCATTCCCGCTGCTTTCCGGATGTTTCCCCCGTAATTTGTAAACAAAATCTTCCGGATGTATTTTTCGCTGAATCTCGCATCCCGGAACAAACATTTCGCTTGGTTCCCGTATTGGAACAGCCTCTGAATGCTGGGGATTGTTGATTCGAAGCGTACCATTATGAAACGAACGCGTCCGGAAGCATTCCCGCTGCTTTCCGGATGTTTCCCCCGTAATTTGTAAACAAAATCTTCCGGATGCATTTTTCGCTGAATCTCGCATCCCGGAACATACATTTCGCTTGGTTCCCGTATTGGAACAGCCTCTGAATGCTGGGGATTGTTGATTCGAAGCGTACCATCATGAAACGAACGCGTCCGGAAGCATTCCCGCTGCTTTCTGGATCTTTCCCCCTGTGATTTGTAAACAAAATCTTCCGGATGCATTTTTCGCTGAATCTCGCATCCCGGAACATACATTTCGCTTGGTTCCCGTATTGGAACAGCCTCTGAATGCTGGGGATTGTTGATGCGAAGCGTACCATTATGAAACAAACGCGTCCGGAAGCATTCCCGCTGCTTTCTGGATCTTTCCCCCTGTGATTTGTAAACAAAATCTTCCGGATGCATTTTTCGCTGATTCTCGCATCCCGGAACAAACATTTCGCTTGGTTCCCGTATTGGAACAGCCTCTGAATGCTGGGGATTGTTGATTCGAAGCGTACCATTATGAAACGAACGCGTCCGGAAGCATTCCCGCTGCTTTCTGGATCTTTCCCCCTGTGATTTGTAAACAAAATCTTCCGGATGCATTTTTCGCTGATTCTCGCATCCCGGAACAAACATTTCGCTTGGTTCCCGTATTGGAACAGCCTCTGAATGCTGAGGATTGTTGATTCGAAGCGTACCATTATGAAACGAACGCGTCCGGAAGCATTCCCGCTGCTTTCCGGATGTTTCCCCCGTAATTTGTAAACAAAATCTTCCGGATGCATTTTTTCGCTGAATCTCGCAGCCCGGAACACACAGATCGCATGGTTCCCGCATTGGAATGGCCTATGAATGCTGGGGATTGTTGATTCGAAGCGTACCATCATGAAACGAACCCGTCCGGAAGCATTCCCGCTGCTTTCCGGATGTTTCCCCCGTAATTTGTAAACAAAATCTTCCGGATGCATTTTTCGCTGAATCTCGCAGCCCGGAACACACAGATCGCATGGTTCCCGCATTTGAATGGCCTATGAATGCTGGGGATTGTTGATTCGAAGCGTACCATCATGAAACGAACCCGTCCGGAAGCATTCCCGCTGCTTTTCGGATGTTTCCCCCGTAATTTGTAAACAAAATCTTCCGGGTGCATTTTTCGCTGAATCTCGCAGCCCGGAACACACAGATCGCATGGTTCCCGCTTTGGAATGGCCTATGAATGCTGGGGATTGTTGATTCGAAGCGTACCATCATGAAACGAAGCCGTCCGGAAGCATTCCCGCTGCTTTCCGGATGTTTCCCCCGTAATTTGTAAACAAAATCTTCCGGATGCATTTTTCGCTGAATCTCGCAGCCCGGAACACACAGATCGCATGGTTCCCGCATTTGAATGGCCTATGAATGCTGGGGATTGTTGATTCGAAGCGTACCATCATGAAACGAACCCGTCCGGAAGCATTCCCGCTGCTTTTCGGATGTTTCCCCCGTAATTTGTAAACAAAATCTTCCGGGTGCATTTTTCGCTGAATCTCGCAGCCCGGAACACACAGATCGCATGGTTCCCGCATTGGAATGGCCTATGAATGCTGGGGATTTTTGATTCGAAGCGTACCATCATGAAACGAACGCGTCCGGAAGCATTCCCGCTGCTTTCCGGATGTTTCCCCCGTAATTTGTAAACAAAATCTTCCGGATGCATTTTTCGCTGATTCTTGCAGCCCAGAACATACGTATACGAGATCCTGCAATAGGGTAATCCCATAGAGGACATATTTTTAAATCTAAGGAGGCGCAAGTTAGTTAGAGGAATACATATAGGAGGGCGGAGATCCTACAGAGGACATATTTCTAAATCCACGGGGGCGCAAAAGAAAGTTTGAATAATACGTTCTAGGGGAGCGGAAATCCCGTAGAGGACATATTTTTAAAACTAAGGGGAGCAAAAAAGTTAGAGGAATGCGTGTAGGAGGGCTAAAATTATTTTTCTGGTTTAAGGCATTTTTTTCAGCTAAATCTAATAAAAAGTCATAGAATAAGCCCTCTCTCCATCTTAGTATCAACACAGATAACAGACATTGAAGCTAGAACAAATTTTATTGAAAATCCTGTGTAAACTTTTGAATTAATATACGTTGGCCCACTACTGCCATCTACTCAACTGATTGCGGCAGTACATAAGGATGCAGCTGAATTACAACCGTCGAACGCAGCCAATGCATTTGACAGCCGCAATCGGGCTATATGGTTTCACAGTGTGACGTCACACGTATGTAGCCACGGCTGCGTCCTGGTGAATTTTAAGGGGAGTTTAAGGGGAGCGGAAATCCCGTAGAGGACATATTTTGAAATCTACGGGGGCGCAAAAAAGTTCGAATAATACGTTCTAGGGGGCGGATATCCCGAAGCTGACAATTTTTTTAAAATCTACAGGGCGCAAAAAAGTAAGAGGAATACATACAGGAGGGCAGAGATCATGCAGAGGACATATTTCTAATTCTACGGAGCGCAAAAAAGTTTGAATAATACGTTCTCGGGGCGGAAATCCCAAAGCGGACAATTTTTTTTAATTCTACCAGGGCACAAAAAAAGTTAGAGGAACACCTATAGGAGGGTGCAGAGGACATATTTCTAAATCTAAGGGGGCGCAAACAGTTCGAATAATACATTTTAGGGGAGCGGAAATCCCGTGGAGGACATATTTTGAAATCTTAGGGGGCGCAAAAAAGTTAGAGGAATACGTATAGAATGGCGGGGATTCTGCAGAGGATACATTTCTAAATCCTCGGGGGCGCAAAAAAGTTTGATCAATACGGAAATCGGAAGCGGATTTTTTTTTTAAATCAACAGTTGCGCAAAAAAAAGTTAGAGGAATACGTATAGGAGGGCGGAGGACATATTTCTAAATCTATGGGGGCTTGAAAAGTTCGAAAATTACGTTCTAGGGGAGCGGAAATCCCGTAGCGGACATATTTTGAAATCTTAGGGGGCGCAAATAAATTAGAGGAATACGTATAGGAGGGTGGAGATCCTGCAGAGGACATATTTCTAAATCCACGGGGGCGCAAAAAAGTTTGAATAATACGTTCTAGGGTAGCGGAAATCCCGTAGAGGACATATTTTAAATTTACGGGGGCGCAAAAAAGTTGAAGAAATTCGTATAGGAGGGCGGAGATCCTGCAGAGGACATATTTTCATATCCACGGGGGCGCAAAAAGTTCGTTCTAGGGGGCGGAAATCCCGAAGCGGAAAATTTTCTTAAAATCTACAGGGCGCAAAAAAAGTAAGAGGAATACATATAGGAGGGCAGAGATCCAGCAGAGGGCATATTTCTAAATTAATGAGGGCGCAATAATGTTCGAATAATACATTTTATGGGGAGGAAATCCCGAAGCGGACAATTTTTTTAATCTACAGGGGCGCAAAAAAAGTTAAAGGAACACGTATAGAAGGGCGGATATCCTTCAGAGGACATATTTCTAAATCTACGGGGGGCGCAAACAGTTCGAATAAAACGGTCTAAGGGAGCGGAATTCCCGTAGAGGACATATTTTGAAATCTACGAAGGCGCAAAAAAATTCGAATAATACGTTCTAGGGGGCGGATATCCCGAAGCTGACAATTTTTTTAAAATCTACAGGGCGCAAAAAAGTAAGAGGAATACATATAGGAGGGCAGAGATCATGCAGACGTCATATTTCTAATTCTACGGGGGCGCAAAAAAGTTTGAATAATACGTTCCCGGGGGCGGAAATCCAAAAGCGGACAATTTTTTTTAATTCTACTAGGGCGCAAAAAAAAGTTAGAGGAACACCTATAGGAGTGTGGAGATCCTGCAGAGGACATATTTCTAAATCCACGGGGGCGCAAAAAAGTTTGAATAATACGTTCTAGGGTAGCGGAAATCCCGTAGAGGACATATTTTGAAATCTACGGGGGCGCAAAAAAATCGAATAATACGTTCTAGGGGGCGGATATACCGAAGCTGACCATTTTTTCAAAATCTACAGGGCGCAAAAAAGTAAGAGGAATACATATAGGAGGGCAGAGATCATGCAGACGTCATATTTCTAATTCTACGGGGGCGCAGAAAAGTTTGAATAATACGTTCTCGGGGGCGGAAATCCAAAAGCGGAAAATTTTTTTTAATTCTACCAGGGCGCAAAAAAAAGTTAGAGGAACACCTATAGGAGGGTGGAGATCCTGCAGAGGACATTTTTCTAAATCCACGGGGGCGCAAACAGTTCGAATAATACGTTCTAAGGGAGCGGAAATCCCGTAGAGGACATATTTTGAAATCTATGGGGGCGCAAAAAAGTTGAAGAAATTCGTATAGGAGGGCGGAGTTCCTGCAGAGGACATATTTTCATATCCATGGGGGGCAAAAAAGTTCGAATAATACGTTCTTGGGGGCGGAAACCCCGAAACGGAAAATTTTCTTAAAATCTACAGGGCGCAAAAAAGTCAGAGGAATACATATAGGAGGGCGGAGATCCAGCAGAGGGCATATTTCTAAATTAATGAGGGCGCAATAATGTTCGAATAATACATTTTATGGGGAGGAAATCCCGAAGCGGACAATTTTTTTTAATCTACAGGGACGCAAAAAAAGTTAAAGGAACACGTATAGAAGGGCGGAGATCCTTCAGAGGACATATTTCTAAATCTACGGGGGGCGCAAACAGTTCGAATAAAACGTTTCAAGGGAGCGGAAATCCCGTAGAGGACATATTTTGAAATCTACGGAGGCGCAAAAAAATTCGAATAATACGTTCTAGGGGGCGGATATCCCGAAGCTGACCATTTTTTTTTAAATCTACAGGGCGCAAAAAAGTAAGAGGAATACATATAGGAGGGCAGAGATCATGCAGACGTCATATTTCTAATTCTACGGGGGCGCAAAAAAGTTTGAATAATACGTTCTCGGGGGCGGAAATCCCGAAGCGGAGATCCAGCAGAGGGCATATTTCTAAATTAATGAGGGCGCAATAATGTTCGAATAATACATTTTATGGGGAGGAAATCCCGAAGCGGACAATTTTTTTTAATCTACAGGGGCGCAAAAAAAGTTAAAGGAACACGTATAGGAGGGCGGAGATCCTTCAGAGGACATATTTCTAAATCTACGGGGGCGCAAACAGTTCGAATAATACGTTTTAGGGGAGCGGAAATCCCGTAGAGGACATATTTTAAAATCTGCGGGGGCGCAAAAAAGTTGAAGAAATTCGTATAGGAGGGCGGAGATCCTGCAGAGGACATATTTTCATATCCACGGGGGCGCAAAAAAGTTCGAATAATACGTTCTAGGGGGCGGAAATCCCGAAGCGGATAATTTTCTTAAAATGTACAGGGCGCAAAAAAAGTAAGAAGAATACATATAGGAGGGCGGAGATCCAGCAGAGGGCATATTTCTAAATTAATGAGGGCGCAATAATGTTCAAATAATACATTAAATGGGGCGGAAATCCCGAAGCGGAAAATTTTTTTTTAATCTACCGGGGCGCAAAAAAAGTTGAAGGAACACGTATAGGAGTGCGGAGATCCTTCAGAGGACATATTTCTAAATCTACGGGGGCGCAAACAGTTCGAATAATACGTTTTAGGGGAGCGGAAATCCCGTAGAGGACATATTTTGAAATCTACGGGGGCGCAAAAAAAAATCGAATAATACGTTCTAGGGGGCGGATATCCTGAAGCTGACCATTTTTTTAAAATCTACAGGGCGCAAAAAAGTAAGAGGAATACATATAGGAGGGCAGAGATCATGCAGACGTCATATTTCTAATTCTACGGGGGCGCAATAAAGTTTGAATAATACGTTCTCGGGGGCGGAAATCCAAAAGCGGACAATTTTTTTTTAATTCTACCAGGGCGCAAAAAAAAGTTAGAGGAACACCTATAGGAGGGTGGAGATCCTGCAGAGGACATATTTCTAAATCCACGGGGGCGCAAAAAAGTTTGAATAATACGTTCTAGGGTAGCGGAAATCCCGTAGAGGACATATTTTGAAATCTACGGGGCGCAAAAGTTGAAGAAATTCGTATAGGAGGGCGGAGATCCTGCAGAGGACATATTTTCATATCCACGGGGCGCAAAAAGTTCGAATAATACGTTCTAGGGGCGGAAATCCCGAAGCGGAAAATTTTCTTAAAATCTACAGGGCGCAAAAAAGTAAGAAGAATACATATAGGAGGCGGAGATCCAGCAGAGGGCATATTTCTAAATTAATGAGGGCGCAATAATGTTCGAATAATACATTTTATGGGGCGGAAATCCCGAAACGGACAATTTTTTTAAATCTACAGGGGCGCAAAAAAAGTTAAAGGAACACGTATAGGAGGGCGGAGATCCTTCAGAGGACATATTTCTAAATCTACGGGGGCGCAAACAGTTCGAATAATACGTTTTAGGGGAGCGGAAATCCCGTAGAGGACATATTTTGAAATCTACGGGGGCGCAAAAAAGTTGAAGAAATTCGTATAGGAGGGCGGAGATCCTGCAGAGGACATATTTTCATATCCACGGGGGCGCAAAAAAGTTCGAATAATACGTTCTAGGGGGCGGAAATCCCGAAGCGGAAAATTTTCTTAAAATCTACAGGGCGCAAAAAAAGTAAGAGGAATACATATAGGAGGGCGGAGATCCAGCAGAGGGCATATTTCTAAATTAATGAGGGCGCAATAATGTTCGAATAATACATTTTATGGGGAGGAAATCCCGAAGCGGACAATTTTTTTTAATCTACAGGGGCGCAAAAAAAGTTAAAGGAACACGTATAGAAGGGCGGAGATCCTTCAGAGGACATATTTCTAAATCTACGGGGGGCGCAAACAGTTCGAATAATACGTTCTAGGGGAGCGGAAATCCCACAGAGGACATATTTTGAAATCTATGGGGGCGCAAAAAAGTTGAAGAAATTCGTATAGGAGGGCGGAGTTCCTGCAGAGGACATATTTTCAAATCCATGGGGGCGCAAAAAAGTTCGAATAATACGTTCTAGGGGGCGGAAATCCCGAAACGTAAAATTTTCTTAAAATCTACAGGGCGCAAAAAAGTCAGAGGAATACATATAGGAGGGCGGAGATCCAGCAGAGGGCATATTTCTAAATTAATGAGGGCGCAATAATGTTCGAATAATACATTTTATGGGGCGGAAATCCCGAAGAGGACAATTTTTTTTTAATCTACAGGGGCGCAAAAAAAGTTAAAGAAACACGTATAGGAGGGCGGAGATCCTTCAGAGGACATATTTCTAAATCTACGGGGGCGCAAACAGTTCGAATAATACGTTTTAGGGGAGCGGAAATCCCGTACAGGACATATTTTGAAATCTACGGGGGCGCAAAAAAAATCGAATAATACGTTCTAGGGGGCGGATATCCCGAAGCTGACCATTTTTTTTAAAATATACAGGGCGCAAAAAAGTAAGAGGAATACATATAGGAGGGCGGAGATCCTTCAGAGTACATATTTCTAAATGCACGGGGGCGCAAAAAAGTTTGAATGATACGTTCTAGGGGGTGGAAATCCCGAAGCGGACAATTTTTTTTAATTCCACCAGGGCGCAAAAAAAAGTTAGAGGAACACTTATAGGAGGATGGAGATCCTGCAGAGGACATATTTCTAAATCTACGGGGGCGCAAACAGTTCGAATAATACGTTTTAGGGGAGCGGAAATCCCGTGGAGGACATATTTTGAAATCTTAGGGGGCGCAAAAAAGTTAGAGGAATACGTATAGGAGGGCGGAGATTCTGCAGAGGATATATTTCTAAATCCTCGGGGGCGCAAAAAAGTTCGAACAATACGGAAATCGGAAGCGGATTTTTTTGTTTAAATCAACAGTTGCGCAAAAAAAAGTTAGAGGAATGCGTATAGGAGTACAGAGGACATATTTCTAATTCTATGGGGGCTTGCAAAGTTCGAAAATTACGTTCTAGGGGAGCGGAAATCCCGTAGAGGACATATTTTGAAATCTTAGGGGGTGCAAATAAATTAGAGGAATACGTATAGGAGGGCGGAGATCCTACAGAGGACATATTTCAAAATCTACAGGGGCACAAAATAGAGAAATTCGTATAGGAGGGCGGAGGTCCTTCAGAGTACATATTTCTAAATCCACGGGGGCGCAAAAAAGTTTGAATGATACGTTCTAGGGGAGCGGAAATTCCGTAGAGAACATATTTTGATTTCTAAGGGCCGCAAAAAAGTTAGAGAAATAAGTATAGGAGGGCGGAGATCCTGTAGAGAAAATATTTCAAAATGTACGGGGGCGCAAATAGTTCGAAAAATACGTTTTACGCAGAAATCCCATAGAGGACATATTTTGAAATCTAAGGGGGCGCAAAAAAGTTAGAGTAATACATATAGGGGTGGAAATCCTACAGAGGACATATTTCTAAATCCACGGGGGCGAAAAAAAGTTCTAATAATATGTTCTAGGAGAGCGGAAATCCCGTGGAGGACATGTTTTTAAATCTGCAGGGGCGCAAAAAAAGTTAGAGGATCACGTATGGGAGGGCGGAGATCCTGCCGAGGACATATTTTTAAATCTACAGGGGCGCTAACAGTTCGAGTAATACGTTTTTGGGGAGCGGAAATCCCGTAGAGGACATATTTCGAAATCTACGGGGGCGCAAAAAAAGTTAGTGGAATACGTATAGGAGGACGAAGATATTTAAATAAATTCTACGGGGGCGCAAAAAAGTTCAAATAATACGTTCTAGATCCCGTAGAGGACTTTTTTTTAATCTAAGGAGGCGCAAATCAGTTAGAGGGATTCGTATAGGAGGGCGGAGATCCTGCAGAGGACATATTTCAAAATCTACGGGGGTGCAAAATGTTCGAATAATACGTTCTAGGGGAGCGGGAATCCCGAATAGGATACATGGAGAATATAAGGGGGAACGATTTCAGAATGGTAGGAGCAGTAAAAGCGATCTTAGAGAGCGGACAATTTTTCAGAAGAAAATTATTTTTCGTTTCGGTGAAAAGAGGGCAAAAACAAAAAATTTTTTTGGTCCCGAGAGCTGGTTACTCAGTGAGTAACTTGGAGTAACCACCATGACAGCACTGCATCGGTTCCTCCCGAGCAGCACGCGCAACATCATTCAAATAGGTTCTTCTTCTTCTTATTGGCATGACATCCCCACACTGGGACAGAGCCGCCTCGCAGCTTAGTTCATTAAGCACTTCCACAGTTATTAACTGCGAGGTTTCTAAGCCAGATTATCATTTTTGCATTCGTATATCATGAGGCTAACACGATGACACTTTTATGCCCAGGGAAGTCGAGACAATTTCCAATCCGAAAATTGCCTAGACCGGCACCGGGAATCGAACCCAGCCACCCTCAGCATGGTCTTGCTTTGTAGCCGCGCGTCTTACCGCACGGCTAAGGAGGGCCCCAAATAGGCTAAGGAGGGCATTCAAATAGGTGTTTGTTCCTAATAAATTGCATAGAAGACACTGGGAATACATCGAGTCACATTAAAGCCACTTCCCAGTTTCAGAAAAACACAATGTTTCATTTCCATTTAAGTGGCGTCGCAATATTCTACCCATCTGACTTCTTGGGTGGTTTAAAATTCGATGTGTTTCATATCAGAAACAAAACAGATAAGTTGCAGAATTAATAACACTTCAGTTCATTGCTGTTACTACAATGTTTCTGATATGTTGCAAAACACTTTGAACTCAGCTGAGCAGTATTTTATTTTTGACAGTCCCTTGCATGTTCCGTATAAGGTACAATGAAGTTACAAATGTTTTTGTTGTTTATGTAGTGCACTTGTAGCAGAATCTCCAAATAGAATTGTTGGTGTGATGGTGTTATAGTAGAAGGTTGCAAATCTCAAGGTCCATGGTTCGATTCCCGGTTAGTTTTTGTGTTTTTATTTTCATTGTAGCCGCAAGATGTTGCAAATAGGCTCCACCTCTTGCGCTTTTTATGTCACAAAGGAGTTCCAAATACGACGCATTGTGCATAAGTCAGACCTTCAGTAAGTCACACCACAGTTGTTGTTACTCACTGAGAAACAAGAGGTGTTGCTTGGGCTCCAGAATGCGAATGTTTCACCTAAAATTAGTCCTCCAAGTATTGGAACATTGCTCCCATAGTTGCAGTAATTTTTAATTTGCGTTCCTATAGTTGCGAATCCCATTGTTTTCTCATGGAGCTCGCAACTATAGGAACACCACCGCAACTATTGGTGCAAAGGTGATAAAATAATAAAGTAATATAATGATATTTACCGATTTATATCGAATTTCACGTCTGCAATTTGTTGTTTTGAGTTATGGTATGTCAATAAATCGATCAACGAAGCAGGTTGCTGCGTTAAAACAGCAATTTTTGCGTAAAGGGCACTACCGCAACTATTGGTACACTCACAACCGTCGGACCATTTACCCTAGCACACCATGACCTGTGAACAACACCTTGTGAAAAAAAAATCTTTGAAGACCCCGTGCATCATAACTAATAGGCTATTTTAACCTCATAAGCGGATGGCAGATTTTAATACAATTCTACATAAGAATCTTACAGAAACTGTATAACATTTTGGCATGTACAATTTCAGCAGTAACATTACATTGGAATTCAAATCTAACAATTTTGTATAATTTTAATACAGTATGAATTGTATATGTATAAAAAGCTTATAAAATAATCATAAGATTTGTTTTCTGGGTGTGGTAGTTTTTTACGTCGATTTAAGAAATTATCATGACCGTCTTAAAAACACCCAAGAAAAGTTGAAAATAGTGGATCTTCTGGGCTACGATGGCTGGCAGAAACTAAGCCGAGTATCTACTCCAGCTAGCAGGTCCTGTGAATAAATCAAATACATACTCAGCCTCTGAGTAACGAAACGACAAACTTCCAGTCGGTGCTGCACCCCAACTATTACTTGCGGTTGACATTCTATGCGACCGAACGCTTCATCATGCTCTCTTTTCGGATCGAGTATTAGAACACCCACCAAAGCCAGCTTGCATCCAGCCGCGTCACCGCCACGGAATGTTTAACTCCATTGAAACGGAAAACATAACTTGAATTATTTCAATTTCGTCGAATGGCGCTGTTTACATAGCTTCGCGTTCGCATTCACAATGCCATGCTCATGCAGTTGCACTGCTACTCCAGAAGCATTGCATTGCATTGCGTTTCAGTTCGGCAAAGTTTGCATTTCCCCCTTTGACTGCTCCGGCTTATAGCTAGCGACCCTCACCTACATACCAAAAGTTTATTTTCTCTTTTTTTCTCCTTAAATCTATTGCAGATGAATTTCGCAGCAAAATAGCATGCGAGAACGATGTTATTCAATTAATTTGCAATCCATACTCAAGGATAGCGATCTACAGTGCCAGCTTCGGCAGGACTGAGTACGAGAGCCTGCAGTGTGCCCAGCCGCAGGGCGTGAAGGAAGAAAGTGAGTATCATTACGGGTGGGGGATTTTTGATTTTTATGTCAAGAGCCGGTCATTCCATACACTTTAAATAAATCTTAAATCTAAAATCTTAAATCTTAAATCTATAAATCTAAAGATGTAGTGTATCAAATTCATTGATTCATTTATCACTGCTTGAAATAAGCATTTATCCTTACCCGATATGTCCGATGAAGTTCGTATTGGCGAAATCTTGGCTATAACAGGTTTTATTAGGGTTTCATAAGATTCGAATAACACCAAAAATGAGTAATTTGAAACATGACAATGCATGAATCAGAGATCATCAGAGAAAATCACTCAATTGAAAATATAGGGGAAGTGGGGGTAGCACGCCCATAGGGGTTAAAACGCGCCACCCCTGAATAAGGTTAAATATCCCCATTTTGATTATTTTCAATAGTCTATACGATAAAGCAATGAAAAATATTGCCATTGGATACATATATTTCATGATTTTTCTCTAGTTATACATGAAAAACTCGAAAAAACGATTTTTGCGTGTTTTGATGCAATTCTAGCTCGGTGGAATTTAGTCTTTCTGTCGCTGTTATACATTGATAAATTAATAATTGAGCCATGAGCCATGCTGCTTACTCGTGTTCTTTATGTTCCACACGAAATCGTCGTCAAAAATTGTTTTAAAACGATTTTATGGGCCTTCAAACTTCTGAGGTCGGTGTGGGGCATTACGCCCATGCTCATTTCGTATGACCGAAACAGCTGAAACATTCGGTTAATTGCCTTAATGTAGGCAATTAAAATGAAAATCAGTACGATAAGCACATGCGCGTTTAAACCCATCGACTGGCGCATCTCACCCGCATGGTTTCAAAATCATTTTTTTTCGGGTGCTTTTTAAAAATCAAATTTCTGTGCAATAAAATGGACAATTAGATATCTGTTATCGGTAGTCAGTCGCAGATATGCTGTTCTTCAGTATGCGCTGATGAAAACTGTCTGAAATGGTGGTTTTCATTGATAAAAATGGCATTTTCCTTAACGTGGGCGTCCTACCCCCAGTTCCCCTAATAAAAAAAAGTATTATAAACCAAGTAGCAAGAACCATAATAGAACAAAATATGCCAAAATCGTCATTTGCCACGTCACGATTCAAATTGGAACCTGATCCCGATCCCTCAGTCGGTATCGAGTAAAGGTTGAAGCGCTTAAAATGTCTTGTCTTAAAAATGGAGAAAACTAAATTATAAGAGTACCTTTTTAACACCTATTCCGACCTTCAGACGATCCATAAAAGCAATTCATGTGCCCCCTAGAGCCATTCTTACCTCCGCCTATTTCGGTGCCATAAAATTGGTTCCATTTCACTTTGTCTCGAAAGCTGACATGAATTCAACCCAATTTTCACCTAACTGTTTCACCCCTGTCTGGAAGCGAATCTGATTCGCTTAGCACATGTCAGTTAGTGAGACTCAATTAGTAGCAAAGATTCCAAACTTGAAAGTTGCACTTGCCAACAACGTGCCGTCACTATGGTTCACATGGCTGGGTGGCAGGAACTATCTCTCGAGCAAACTGTGGGAGATCCTGGCAAAGGTCCTGTCCATCCACACGGGCTACGAAGCAAAACGAAACTTCCTCAAGCTCTTCCGCTCATGCACGCTGCATATCATACATACAACACACGTTTTAATGAGTTTATAAACTGACGGGTGCCTGTTATTCCAGCATGTCTTGCGTCTTACGCCACCGAGACTGTCATGCAAAAATGCCACGGTCGGAGAAAATGCACGTTGTCAGCAGATAGCACAACTTTCGGTAAGCCGTGTCGGGCAGACTCGAGGATGTATTTAAAAGTTGTTTACACATGTGGTTAGTATCATGTTAATTATATTTCTGCTGAGCTGTTTTCATCTCTGCTATGATTTGCGTTGGTGTGCCAACGAAACACGATTATCGCCACAAGTTTAACTAAATTAGTTTTCCATTATACTATACTTTCCTTCCATTTCGGTGCGGCTCATTGGCTCCATCGTGCGAACAGTGCCTCGAAAGGTGCTCAAGGATCGCTTCGAAGCAGCACCGGAGGCGGACGAGCCACTGCAGAGTGACTTGGAGCAGGACCACGACACACTGTACGACGAGGACCAGTTTTTCCGTGAATCGGATGCAATTCCACCCGGACCGGCACCTAAGCTGCAAGGAGGCCCATCCAGTAATCGGGCAGCATCAGACATTCCCAGCTATATAGCTGCCAGCAGTACTCCGCCAGTGCCACCGCGCTCGATCCAGGACATAATAGACGACAACGAATTTTCATTCGAAGGTGAGTAGGCTTATCGCAATTCCATTATCTAAAGCTTGCTGTCTAGTAAAAATGCTTTCTGAATATGTTCAGAACCGAGCAATGATTGTGCCGCATTTGAATCTCAAAAATGGTTATCTATAGGGACCAAAATCTGATAATTATCATATATCAAATCATGCATTTGAATTCATGGTTATTGAACGCAGCTTACCGAATGAGGATCAGATGTGTATCTTCTTGAATATTTACGCCTTTCGTATACTTTAATAATATGTTTATTCTTGAAGCATAGTACGCTGCTCATACGGAGAAATGGGTGTACGGAAAATTTGATCAAATTACGTAAAGAAAATTGACAGCTACATTCACAAAAGGTTTGGGCTACAGATAAGTGCGGTCGCAATTCTGTCGAACGACGTCCGTTGTTCAGAAAGTTGCATTTGGACAATTGCTGACACGTACGAAACAAATCAGGGGCTGTCCATATACCACGTGGACAGGTTTTGGTCAGTTTAAGATCCCCCCTCCCCCAGCATGGACGACTGCTCATATAAATTTTCAAAAATTAATATAAACCGTGGACATTCGCCATACACCTCTCCCTCTAAACTGTCCACGTGGTATTTGGACAACTTATTGAATGATATTTAATTTTTTTCAGTTCTGGTTTTGGGATGGTTAGGATTCTGCTGAATCGCATATATCTGACCATGTCCGACCATATCGACGACCAAATTTTAGACATTTCGATAATATAGCACGGAAAATAGTAAGAAGTTTCACCTGACGACCCAGGTCGTTAGGCTAATTTTAAAATTGTACGATTATTCGGAATATTTGTAGAAAATTTTCGAATATATAGTTTTTCCAAAGTTTTTAATAAAACACACAAAACTAATTCTTTCTTATCAATATATGCATGCAAAAATATCCATGTACATAATTCGAAATAATCACATAAGTATTGAGGTTTCATTTATTGCGCGAACATTTTAAAACGTCGTTTCTGTACATTTATACATTCCATTTCGAGTTGTGCGTGTATTGCACAGAACCGTCAATATCTTATAGTTTTTATTTAACACAGACTAAATATCCTTAGATAGGGGCCGTACACTTATTACGTAAGCAATTATGGGGGTTATTGGGAGACTGCCATTTGCTTACGCTTCATATGAAAAAAGTAAAAAAAACTTACGTGGGGGTGGGTGGTTGAAAAACATCGGCAAATTCCTAATGTAATTTTTGTATATACCCTAAATAAAGAAAAGAAAATAAAAAGAAGTATATTTTCCACATAAGGCACTTATTTTCAGTTTTACATTTCATAGTACGCCTATAAGGCTTTAATTTCCCTTACGTGGAAATCAACTCGATGCTATTAATTTACTATTCATATTACGCAACAGAAAAGCGAAACGGGTCTGCAAAGTCATTATTCAGCGAATTTCTGCCGTGGGTGCGAATTTTACAATTTCCTACTGGTGCGACCTTTTCAACAGTTTACCAGCAGTAGAGGCAAAGTAGCTGGCAAACATATTTCTTTTCATTTTCCTTTTTTTTTTTCAACCACAAGATGTTCATCCACATTGAGCACAAAAGCTTATTAGGTCATTTGTATTCCTCTGCCAGTCGCGAACGAGAAGTGCCCGGCGAAAAATGGCCTCTATTAACCTATCAATGGCCGAGAACAATTTTTCCGACCGTAAAGTTCCATCGTCTTGGATCAAAATGGCTATTGTGAAGCAAAATGGATGGAGTATTTTAATTTTGGCATTACAAAGCAATTCTTTCCAAGTTAATCTGAAATGGGAAACGTTTTTTTTTCAGCGCATCTATTCATCGACATAACTCACGAAAAATAAGCATAAATTTTGTCGGCATACCGCCGGTCGTGTTTGTTTAGAATCGTTTGCAACGGAACTGTTACTGGTATTTTATTTTTGCGTGGTATTATGAGATTCCGTTTCAGTCTCGCATAAATACTAAATAAAACAGATCTGAACAAATTTAATATTTTCTTTTCAAAGAATCTTTAGTGTATTTGAATACGGTTGTCTGACATCTTAATTTTTTTCGTCTGACTTATTGAATCACAGCTGTAGATGCACGCTGCATGACTATTAATAAGAACACATTTCTTCTATATTAAGTCAATACTCTATTTAGGGGTCATGCAAAATAATAAAATGAACGTTCATGATTTTCCGAAGCATTCTTGAGCAAATCAAATCGTGCTTTTCCCCATTAAAAAGACACGTTCACCGTCTTTCACCAGAGATCACACTGACTGAATACTTTACATGTGGAGATGAGCCAGCCTCGGGCTGAAAGTCTCCTAAAAAAAGACAAAAAAAAAGAATACTTAACACCTAGCATTAGACAACGGACATGACATTCAGACAACACGTTACGAAAAGTTTTCTGCTAATTACCAATAGCTTGAGCTCTTTGCTGATTCTTTCAGTGATATTACTGTTCGCCAAATCCATGTAAATGCTATTTTTATCCGTTGAAAGGTTTAGATGCGGCTAAAGGCCCTGGGCCTGATGAAATTTCTAAAATCCTTATCTACTGAGTTCACTGCTCTATTACTACAATTCTGATACGAAACAACTGTATCATCTAAGTGGCAATAAGGTGATCCTTAATATATCCTCCAACGATATTTCATTCACTGCAAGGCCGCCAAAGGTTACATGGTTATAATGACACTCACACAGAATAAACTTTAGGTTAAGGATTTAGCGTGAGTACATTAATGTACATTTTAAAATGCATGTGAAATTTATGTTTTTATTTTATTGCGGTATTTCCGAGTACAGGTTTACCTCGATTATATGGACCCTCGATTATATGGACTTCGATTATATGGACTTTTTACCTCGATTATATGGACATTTTTTTTTTTGCTCAAATTTTTTCGTGTCTAGAGGTTTTAAATACCCGTTGAATATTCTACGTCACATTTTACATTGATTCTATATTTATTAAGGTACATTCTGACAAAAAAGCCAAGAAGGCGTGTTTCAAAAGTTACATATGATGAAACCACACATTGAATCATATGATCGGCTGACTAGATTGATTTACCAATTTCACGGTGCAAATTTCATTGCATTTGTGTATTTTATGAATCAACAACTACCACGGCCACGTCCTTACAAAGAGTTGTGGAACGATAACGAGTATTTTAGGTGTTATATGGAAACTGTTATATGGAAACTTGATGTGAATTGACAGTCTGAGAAGCGAGTGATGAGATGTCCGTATCAAGCTGTTAGATCTTCGCTAACAAACCATTTTCTACCCTTGGTACGTGGAGTTAAGTGTAGGGAATGGAATTGAACGAGAGGCGGATGACGCATTAACATCCAGCAAATTTGACCAAATATGTTTTTTTCGCAGTTTTCCCAGGAAACTGGAAAAGCTTATTTCAATGGCTATTACGTAAAGTATCGAACCTGGCATTATTTTTTTGGACGAAATGGATTATTATTTAAACTGTAAGAAACTGAAAAATCAACAGTCTTTACATTCAAATACATGTTATTAAATATCCCGGTATTTATATTTGTTCGACTCAAGGTTTGCGGATTATACTGATGCTGTACAGGAGGAAGATAATTTGAGTATCTGGAATGTAAGTTAGCAGTTCTCAAATGATTTGCTGCTTAAAGAAGGTTACCAATGTTGCTGGAAACAAGTCTTTGAATTATTTCAATCTTGTGTTGAATTTTAATTGATTGAATTAAGACAATATAAATATAATGAAGAATGTGCTCAGTTATTTTTAAAAATAATTATTACCGTAAACTTTGGTAACGATGTCTAGTTTTTCATTCCGTTGTTCAGTCAGAAGCTACTGCCAATAACAAAAGCGTTGGGGAAACGCGAAAGGAAGCTCCCCAACAAAATTGTAGTGTAGGGTGAAATAATGAACTCATAGTAGCGGATAAACATATTTCCAAAAAAAGGAAACTTTCGAAAAACTTTAGTTTGAGCTTTAAACTTGTAAAAGCTTTTTTTTTTCAGCCACGCCGTTCGCATTTTTGAGTACGATATGAAAGGCTCAAATGGAGTCTTCCTGGCATCAGCCGTTGTCTTCGGGAGGAAATGGACCGACGGAAAATAAAATCAATAAAAATATACCCGGTTTTAATAGTACGCAGGCCATTTTAGTTTTTAAACTCGTCGGAAAGTACGATCCTTCTTTAAAGACAAGCCTCCTGGAATCCAAATTTAAATCTCAATACGGAAGCAACGCACAACTATTATTTTCATTAACAGCATGCGTTGAATAATAAAAATCACATATGTGCGCTACTTTCGTATTGAGAGGGGCGTCCTTGAAAACGCGAGTAGATTTAAATTTAGGTTAAGGGGGGCTTGTCTTTAACATAGGAACAAATTCCAAAATATTATCAACAATTTATCTTGAAACGGGATTACAGGAGGCTCATCCTCAACATACAAACATAATCCAAAATATTTACAACAGGTTCTAACATAAAAAAATGTATTTTGGCCATAACGTCTGAGCCCATAGTAAAATCCGGCAAATTTTCAATAGCAGACAATAGTACTGAATTCTCCGTCGAATTCAATTTGCTGCGATCGAATAAGGATAAGTTTATTTTTGAAGCGAAAACATAACTTTCTCGGACGCATAATATTTGCTTTGGAAATAAAACAGGTCTGCACTGTAGTCAGAATTCGTGGCTAAGTATATTATTGTGTCCATATTACACACTTAACTCATTTCACAGTATTCGGTAAATTTTACCGAAATCTCAACAGCAGAACTGTTCGGAAATTTTTTTTACAGATTTTTTGTAATTTTTTCCATTGGTCAACTGTCAAAATCACCGGAAATCAGTAAAATTATTTACCGAACAGTTTTGCTGATTTGAACAGTTGAGATTTCGGTAAAATTTTACCGAATTTGGCGATTTATGTTAAGTATGTAGGCTAAGCGAAGTCTTCATTATTAACGTAACCTTAGAATGGTATGCAAGCCAGCTGGAAACGGTTAAGTTCTTAAAAAAATTCAACAACTACTGAATCATCATAAAATGGGCCAAAACATGCGAATTATACTGTAATGCAGAAAATTGATATTTTTGTATTGTATTAAGACAAATTTAATCTTTGAACACACATTTTGAGAAAAAAAAAGTTGCTTCGATTATATGGAAAATTCGATTATATGGACTTTTTTGCATTGAAAAAGTCCATATAATCGAGGTATACCTGTAGTGCTTTTTATTGGTCCACTATATTTTTAGAACCCATTGTTGGCGGTTCTGGTACGTGGGTAATGAGGACCAGTGCCATCTTCGCCTCTTTTCAACTTTTGTCACCGTCTCATGCGGACCTCTCCCCTCCTCAAGAGGATGGTGACTACTTTTTGAAGGCTAGTGTTTTTTTATTCTTCCAAAACTCAGAGATTATTTTGAGCTTTTAAAGCATTTTTATAAGCTTCAGATAACACACTGAACAAAATTTTATTTTTTTATAAATATTCCTTAAAAACTAAAAAAAATGTGACTTTTTCTGAAAAAGTGAACCAGGAGTATTTTCCCAGTCAAATCACAAAGTAAATAAATGTTTTTTATAATTCAGAAAACCGCACCTCCAGAAATAATATTGATAAGAACTTCTTCTGAAATCTGTTCCTTCAAGATTCCTCCTGGTATTACAAATTATTTATGAAGAATTTACCAGATATGAAGAAACACTGGTGAAGCTGCAAACATATGCTTAACAGGGTATTCATCGGATTTTCAGCTTCCACTAGAAATATTTGCTCGAAAGGTTCTGTCAAAGTATTTTCAACTATTTTTGCGAAGATTCTTCAAACAACTCAATAAGATATTCCTTTTGGTGTTCTTATCTAAGCTGATCCAAAAAATCTTGTCCTTTGCAACTTGAAAGTAATTCCCACGCAACCAAAAGTTCGGATAAGAGGGGATGTTTTGGCTTAATCAGCTCGCATTTTAAGTTTTTTTTATATAGTGGGAGCGCAAAAGTGAACTATTAAGTTCCGTTAAGGTGCTTGGAACTCAATGTGAACCAAAAGTGAACAAATTGGTTCGGTTAGAAACAAATTTAAGTAAAATCTGAACTTTTGGTTGCTTGGGTTTTTTTCCTCGTTGAGTATTTTAATCACTGCGGCCATATTATACCGAAATTATACCATCACCTGCGAAGCTGAGATCATCACACTGGAGCGGCTGCAAAGGGTTCCGAACAGAATGGAATGATGGAATGGGGAATCGTGAACCTATAGGGTGGGGGTACAAATTGTCTCCATACTTAAGAGTTAAGAACAACTATTTTTTAGAAAACAAGTAAAAGGCATGTGGGTGGTCTTTATATATCAAGCGAAAGGTTTTACTTAGTGCTCCTTAGAACAGCTGTACAATAAAATTTGTTATTTGTTAACGCATGCACCAGTTTTGGCACTATTCCTAATTTTGGATCCTTATTTGGCAAACCTCATTGTTTTCTTATGGGATTGACCAAATAGGGACACCTAGTGCGATAACTGGTGCAAAGGACGTCAAAAATGAAACAAAATCAATTTTTACAATTAGGTTTTGTTTGTTTTGGAGGAGATCAAAGGAGCTATCGTATCATATGAATATGCTTTATCGATATGAACTTGGTTTGCGGTGATTTGATTGTCCATTTAGCATATATAGCACTAGTGCGACAACTGGTGCTATAGCCACAACTGGTACATCTAGCCTATTAGTCTTTAGAGATTAAAAATCGCTCTCTAGTATTTCTAATCGGCCCAGAGGAGCGAAGACAACGGCAGCGACCCGTCACCGAGTAAAAAAAGTGACCACGCGTTTCGGTAAAAAGTAAGCTTTTAGCTAGCGAACGGTGATCGGTTAGTTAATTGGCCAAGTGAGGGTAATTCAATGCCCGGCCGTTCGAGTGCGGATAGTAAGGACAATCCATGGCTTGTATCCAGTGAGAATCTTCCGTCGCAAGTGTGCCAAAAGTCGGCAATAATAGCCAGTTGTATACCTAGCCAAAGAGTGTGTGTCAGGCCATGAAGACACGAAGCAGGCCAACAGAAAACCGCGTGTGCAGTTCCGATCACCACGTTCAATAGCCCACTCGATCTCTTAGTGAAGTTAGTGAAGTTAGTGCACATGGTACCGCTCCCTGGGCCCTCGAAGTAAAACGCTAGGCCTATCGCTACATTGGCCGAGTTGCCGTCATCTGGATTTCGTTGCTATGATACTCCGTTAGTGCCCCTCCCCGGCATTGTCTGGTTTAGGAAAAGCCTCATCAGGACCTGCTCCGCCCCAGTATGTCGACCCCAAAGTCGACCACCGAGCATCGAAACGGCCTCAACGACAGTGTTAAGCCTAAGAAACACGAAATTCAATGAGCAAGTACCCTAAACTAAACTCCATTCATTAGACCAGCAAAAGTTTTCTTAAATAAAGTGTTAGATTGCGTGATTCTCCAAATTCAAGTAGTTTTGCTTAAGGTCACTCCTGACAGAATCCAAGTTTCAAAGTGCTCGCGTTTTCGGGGGCACACCACTCGATACGGAAGCAACGCACAACTGTCATTTTTATTTTTTCACGACGCAGCAAAGCTGAATCAACAAAAATGACAGTTGTCCGCCGCCTCCGTATCGAGTGGTGTGCCCCCGAAAACGCGAGCACTTTGAAACTTGGATTCTGTCAGGAGTGACCTTAATTTATTTTTGTATTCAAATTCCCTATTTCCACCAAAGTCCACCAAATTGATTGGGATTTATTCAGAGATCGCCCTACACAAACGACAGTGTACAGTGTGCCTTGTGGGCCTTTGTCTGGCACCTAAAACTTCTATAGAGCAGTGGTGCTCATCAGCTTCATCAGCCAGGAGTTGCTAAGGCCAAAAGGTTCCCAATCAAAGTTGACTATTTAGAGCAATTGCATTACCTTTACTACTAGCGTTATCCCAATGCGGTATTATGGTTATGATGAATCGTACTACCATATAGGTACTTGTTCCTCAAACTTCTGAGGGTTCTATCAGCCCCTTGTTGAAGAACTGTAATCTCTTTCAAAAAATTGCCGGACAATGGCATAACAGATATTCCGAGTCTTCTACATGTATGCCGCAGAAACGTAACATAGATTCTGTTACAGTTCATCTCTATGATTAACATTCTTGAACAAAGTGTATTACAATGGTTTATCAAGACGTAGGTATCTAAAGAATGTTCTATTTGAAATTGATACTACGAAGCGTGTCAGCCAAGTAGGAAAACCCATCATATCCTTAACCCAAATATGGAACTTTCCCGAATACTTTTGTAAATTGTTATGAAATGCATCGGTTTTCATTGATAGATCTTGAAAAAGCATATGGCATCAAGTTGATACAAGTACAGTCCTGATTCGCTGGTTTGGATACAGATGCATGGGTCACTATTTGGGCCATGACCCAACCAAAATGCACTCATATGTCAAAAGGCAGCGAGAATTCTGAAAACGGGATTTAGTGTCACTGGACACCTTGTTTAAATCAGTCAGTTAACCCAACTAAACAGAATACATCACGTTGAGATTGTGGCCTATCCAAAGAATGGCGATAAAATATACGTTTTTCTAGCAGTCAAACTTGTATTTCATGAAGACTTACATGCAAGACGTATTTCGACGGTTTCGTGCAATACGGGCACACCACCAAATGAATTTGACTCGTGATTTCACACGAGAAAATATTCTATGAACCCGTCGGAGATTGGCAGCAAAATAAAATTTCTATTAAAATTTTAAATTTTCCATAAAAAAAATAGGAAATTCCCAATGAAGAAATCAAGGAATAAGCAATAAATAAATATAAAATTTCCGTAAATAATGCCAAATTTTCATAGAAGACAGTTTGGAAATCTCCACTAGCGATGGTCGGGTCGGGTTCGGATTTGGAAAATTAGTGCAATGTCGGGTCCGGGTCGGATACGATTTTGAGTTAAATAAAATACCGAATTTTTATTTATTCGTATCTGATAATTTAGAGGCTTTTTCGTTGTTTGGACCTACATCCTTTTTGATGTAAAGAGAATTATAAAATATCTATAGTTTGAGTTTTCCGACAAAAAAATAGTTCGGGTCCAGCTCGAGTTTAAATAGTTGAATTGATTCGGGTTCGGGCTGGGTACGGGTTTACGAATGTATAATTTGTGGGATACGTGTCAGGTTTGGGTTTGATTTTTCATTCGGGTTCGGGTCGGGTCCGGATTTGAAAGGAATTCAAGAATCGGGTTCGGGTTTGCAAAATGTGAGACCCGACCATCTCTATGTTCCACGAAACAAAAATACATTAGCACTTCTAAAAGAAGAATTTTCCATAAATAAATACATAAAAAATATTTCCATAAATAAAAACATAAAATTCCTATAAATAAATCCATATTAGTATTAAAAAAATACAAAATTCTCCATCCTCGAATGGGCCCCACGCTCGCCAAGTCGTTTTGCATCTGGACTGCCCAACTCGCTCGTTGCGCTTCACTCCGTCTCGCACCTGCCGCATCGGAGGCGAACACCATCTTTGCAGGGTTGCAGTCCGACATTCTTCAACATGCCCTGCTCATCATACCCTTCCGGCTTTAGCTACCTAATGGACACTGGGTTCGACGTAGAGCTGGGCGAGCTCGTGGTTCATTCTTCACCGCCACACATCGTCTTCTTGCACACCGCCAAAGATGGTCCTAAGCACGGCTCCACCCCAGTACCCCGAATGCCTGTACCCCGAATGCCATTACCCCGAAGGCCACTACCCCGAATGGGACAGTACCCCGAAAACCATTACCCCGAATGGGACACTACCCCGAAAGGCCAGTACCCCTAAAACATTTGATATCGATGAATCCAAAACGACAATCTTTGCAAAGAAAAAAAAATGGTTAGAGTTATTTGGAAAAACGCATTGAAGATTTAACCAATTATTTAACTAACAACATTAATTTATCATATAATTAACTTAAATTGTCATTCCACCCCATTATTACCAGGAAAACTACTATTCTACGAAATATAGTAAGAGGGTGATAATGTATCTTTCAATAGGACGTGTTTGCAGAGGAGATAATGACTTCTTCAAATGAATGCGTTTGCCCGGTATAAGGCGAACAGAGCAGATGATGCCTTCTTTAAATGTACGCGTCTGCCCGGTATAAGGCACACAGAGGATATAATGCCTTCTTTATGCGCTTGCCCGGTATAAGGCGATCAGAGGAGATAATGCCTTCTTTAAATTAATCCTTTTTCCCTGTACAAGATATACAGAGGAGATAATGACTTTTTAAATGAACACGTTTGCCAGGTACAAGGCACACAGAGGAGATAATGCCTTCTTTATGCGTTTGCGTTGTATGAGGCGAACGGAAGAGAGGATGCCTTCTACAAATCAACGCTTCTTTCCGAAGACAAACAGAGCTCTCTCTCTCACCTACACACAATATATTACTCACTCACTCCCTCTACCTCACTACCTCTTCATCACCAGCTATTACTCACTCACCTACTCTTACTCATTCACCCGCTCTTACTCACTCACTTACTCTCAATCACTTTCACTGACTCACTTACTCTTCATCAGTATTGCAAAAGATCGTGATCGTCATAAGACAGAGAGCAAAGCGCTTATTTCTATATCTGGCGACCAAATGAAAAAATCGTGGGTTTTTTTTATCATTTTTTCCTGAAAAACAGTCATGAAAGGATGTTGCGCTTTGTTTTAAATTCATCTCATCTTCATTGGCATTACATCCGCCACTGGGACAGAGCCGCCTCGCAGCTTAGTGTTCATTAAGCACTTCCACAGTTATTAACTGCGAGGTTTCTAAGCCAAGTTACCATTTTTGCATTCGTATATCATGAGGCTAGCACGATGATACTTTTATGCCCAGGGAAGTCGAGACAATTTCCAATCCGAAAATTGCCTAGACCGGCACCGGGAATCGAACCCAGCCACCCTCAGCATGGTCTTGCTTTGTAGCCGCGCGTCTTACCGCACGGCTAAGGAGGGCCCCCTGTTTTAAATTAAAATTTCTAAATTATTTTGAGAGATATATGCAAAGAACAATAACTGGACGATAAATTAATCATATTCCTTGAATCCAACGAGTTGAAAGCGGTAATAAATACAGTAATAAAGCATGTTCTGTAACGGACTAAAACTTGGTGACATTTTCGCAGCATGCCTTGCATTCTTCGCGTTTCTACAGAGAACTAGCTTTATGTACCCGGCCTTGCTCGGAATTGCCAGTTTGGTTTGCAGTTTTCTTTTACAATCGGAAAATGATAAAACCAATTGGTCAACAGGGTAATTGTGTTTACTTATTTGATTAAACCAAATTTTGATTAAAAGAAGGCTTTTGGAAACATTGACTGGTTTTGAAGAAGGGATCGTGGGTTTAAAAGGTCTTTTTCCGGGCAAACGTCTATTTCTAAAGAAGAAAAAGCATCCATCGGTGCCATATTTCGGGCAACGCATATTTTTAAAGAAGGGATCACACCTACCATTGTCTTATTCCGGGCAAATGCCTACTTTTAAAGAAGCAATCACATCTAGCATTCAGAAGGAAACATATTAATCATTTCTTTTTTTTTTTACTATATTAATGTGTCATATTAATCATTGCTTTTCACTGGGCATCAGCTTCACTGATGAACAACAATTATCTATGTTTTATACCCAGCAAATGCTTGCTTTCTATGCAAGATTTTTTCTGATGCTGTTCATAATTATCCCAAATGTCCTTCATGTCGAATGACCTTAGGCCAAATAGTGTTATGTTAATGGCCTGCTTCATTCAGGGATATGTCATTTTCAGGGAAATGTCATATTCTGGGATATGTATATCGGGAAGTATCATTTTCGGGAAATATCATTTTCGTTAGTAATTTTTGGGGAAATGTTATTACCTGGAAAATGTTATTGTCGAGGATTTGCTATTTTTAAGGAATTCGGGCAATTTGTTTTCGGAGCATTGTACAATGTCAAAGAACCTCGGATGTACTAAATAAGAGGTATTTTAAATTAAGTCGTTTTATCAACAATACCCAATCCCCCCCCTCCTATTCCAAAAGTCCTTTCCAGCCGCTCTATAATAGTTTCCTTTGGGTAGAGATTACGTGTTTACGTGTTTGGTTTGAATTGACCTATGCGATAAAAAGGTATACTAAACTGTTCGTTTAACTGTTCTCTCATTTAGCTTCGGCACTCCTACCCAGTCTGATATAGTCTTCCTTAGACAAATAATATGGGCTCCAAATTTGGTGGACATCGATAAATGGGTTCAGAAGTCATGCTGAATTGATAGATAACTAAACAATACACCTCTCCCACACCCTCCCCCTTTTAAAATGACTTATTTATTTATTTTTTATTTATTTATTTATTTATTTATTTCGTCAACCGACGTAGACTAGTACAAATACATATACATGTTTTTTTTTCGTAATGCTATAGTAGATTATGAATACAATAAAGTTGTTTGTAATTATGAATTTAAATTGTTGTATTTCTTATGTTTGTTTTTTGAAAATATTGTTTAATGTTATGCCGAGACATTGTTAAGTCAATAGCTTCGCAGTGTTGATTATAAACAGCCATCATTCGGTTAACCTTCCTAGTGCATTGGGGTCCATTTCGACCCTAGCACACCCTAAACACCGCTGTAACTTTGTAACGCAACGAGATAAAAATCTGAAAAATTCTGACTTTTCCTAACTTTCGGAAATTAAGGTTCCCTGAGAAAATCAGCTTCCAGCGACATCTAGGAGAGGCGCCACAAAAAAAGTGACAATTTGTGCATTGGGGTCCATTTGGACCCAAGATTTCATCTCGATCACAAAAACTCAAATTTCAACCGATTTTCAATCTTTAGGCACCAAATGAAAGCTGTAGGTTCCAATAACAAGCCCACGGGGTGATTCATCCAAATTGACCACTCTAGTCCCCGGGGAACCTGTGCTAAAGAGGTACTGTTTGAGCTTCTCAATTTGGCACCAAATTTTCGAGTTTCGTGTTATGAAACATAAAATTGCTTGCAAATATGTGCTCCGATGATCCCAACTGTATTTGCTATATTGTATATGCCATTTCTGGGCAAATTTATCCCTCGAGCGGTCATCGGAAAGCCCTCTGGAAGATCCGGAACATCCGTAAAATTGGCCAATTCTAAAATTTCATCCCAGAGCTTCGCGATTTTTTGGTAACCATTCATTCTGGTAAATTGTGGGTGCAATCAATAGTTAAAGCCTTCTGTGACCTACAAATGTCCCAGAAACGGTCCTCCGGAAGATCCGGAACACCGGTAAAAGTGGCCAATTCTAAAAGTTCATCCTAGAGTTTCGCGATTTTTTTAAAACCATTTATTCTGGCAAATTGTGGGTGCAATCAATAGTTGAAGCCTTCTGTGACCTACAATTGACCCAGAAACGGTCCACCGGTAGATCCGGAACATCCGTAAAATGGCCAATGCTAAAAGTTCATCCTAGAGTTTCGCGATTTTTTTAACAATGCATTCTGGAAAGTTGTGGGTGCTATCAATAGGTCAAGTCTTCTGTGACCCCCAAATATCCCAGAAACGGTCCTGCGGAAGATCCGGAACACCGGTAAAAGTGGCCAATTCTAAAAGTTCATCCTAGAGCTCCGTGATTTTTTCGTAACCATTCATTCTTGCAAATCGTGGGTGAAATCAATAGTTAAAGCCTTCTGTGACCTACAAAGTCCCAGAAACGGTCCTCCGGAAGATCTGGATCATCCGTAAAATGGCCAATTCTAAAAGTTCATTCTAGAGTTTCGCGATTTTTTCGTAACCATTCATTCTGGCAAATTGTGGGTACAATTAATAGGTAAAGTCTTTTGTGACCCCCAAATATCCCAGAAACGGTCCTGCGGAAGATCCGGAATACCGGTAAAAGTGGCCAATTCCAAAAGTTCATTCTAGAGTTTCGCGATTTTTTTAAAACCATTCATTCTGGCAAATTGTGGGTTCAATCAATAGTAACTATCTTCTGTGACCTCCAAATGCCCCAAAAATGGTTCTTCGGAAGATGCGGAACATCCGTAAAATGGCCAAATCCAAATGTTTATCCCAGAGCTTCGTGTTTTTTTGTAAGCATCCATTCTGGCAAATTGTGGGGCAATCAATAGTGAAAGCCTTCAGTGACCCCTAAATGCCCTAGAAACGGTCCTTCGGTAGATCTGGAACATCCGTAAAAATGGCTAATACCAAAAATTTGTTCCAGAGCTTTATATTTGTTTCATAATAATATATTCTTGCAAATTGTGGATGCAATCAATATTGAAAATCTTCTGTGACCTCCAAAATGCCACAAAATCGGTCCTCCAGAAGATACGGATCATCCGTGAAAGTGGCCATTCCACAAGTTCACCCCAGAGCATAGCAATTTTTTCGTATCCATCCATTCTGATGAATTTTGGGTGCAATCAATAGTGAAAGTTTTCTGTGGTCTACAAATGTCGAAGAAACAATCCTTCGGAAGATCTGAAACATCCATAAAAGTGGACAATTCCAAAACTTCAGCACGGTCATTTTTTTTTGTAACCTTTCATTCTGGCAAATTAATAGGGAAAGTTTTCTGTGACCTCCAAGTGCTTAAGAAACGGTCCTCCGGAAGATCCAGTTCATTCGTAAAAGTGAATACAGTCAAACCCATGAGTCGATATTGAAGGGACCATCGACTTATGGGAATATCGAGATGTGGAATAGGAAATCCTTGGAAAGCTGTTTGAAGGGACTATCACAGTAGCCCAGAAAATATTTTTCATAATGGCATTCTTTGCTTCCATGAGTCGATATCGAGTCATAGAACATCGACTCATCGAGGTTTGACTGTAATTCCAAAACAATATCTCAGAACATCGCGATTTTTTGGATTTTTTTCATCGCGAATTTCTGGATGAACTTCCGGAAGAAGTTCGGTGGAGCTCCCGGAGCAGCTCCCCGAGGAATTACTTGATGAACTTCTAGAGAGATTTGCGGAAGAACTCTCAGAATTCTCAGAAGAACTTCTAGAGGAATGCCTCTAGGAACTTTCCGAGGGATTACTTGATGAGCTTCCGAAGGAATTACCGAAGGAACTTCTGAACGAACCTCCGGAGGAAGTTCTTGAATAGCTTCCAGAGAAGCTTCTGCAGAAACTTCGGAGGAATTCAAGGAGGAACGCCGCCACGCCGCCGTCGCTGGCAAATGATGATCTGTTACGCTAAAAGTTAGCCTCTTTTACGGATATTCCGAATTTTACGAAGGAATTTTTATTATTGATAAGAAAATTATTTTGAGATATCAGTGGAATGTCATTACTTGTCATCGTACGAGTTTGTACAATTCCACTTGATTCCACCGATTGATTTGATTCCTTTATGTGATTTGACAGATACGTATTTCGACCTTAACAGTAAGGCCGTCTTCAGTGTCTCGTACTAGTTTCGACTTTTATTATTGTCATTGCATATCACGGACGATTTTAGCTATTGATTGCGTACATAATTCACCCATATGAATGAAACCAAAAATTAGCAAAGCGGTGGTTGGAAATTTTGGAATTGACCATTTTCACTGGTATTCCTGATTTCCGATGTATCACAACCAAAAATAAATAAACATACGCGATTTCCACACAGACTCTCTAAGAATTATCGAAATTTAATTTTAACATACCTTCTCGGCTACTTCGACATAGAACATTATTTTAACCAATCACTGCCGAACAAATTACGCCAAATTTGGGCCTCTCAACCGAATGATGGCTGTTTACTACCAACACTGCGAAACTATTGACTTAACAATGTCTCGGCATAACATTAGACAATATTTTCAAAGAACAAACATTACAAATTCAGCAATATAAATTCAAAATCAAAATTATACATCACTTTACTAAAACAAACTATTATTTAATCATACTACAGCATTACAAAAACAAACATGTATATGTATATGTACTAGTCTACGTTGGTTGACGAAATAGAATAAATAAATTAATGGGGGATCAAGTGTCCCCATATTGAGGCAATAACTTCAAATCCAAATATCCTGAAACTTTGATGAAATGTTGACATTTTCATCAGTACATTGTTATGAAAAGTTCTTCAAATTTTGCGTGGCTAATAAAAAAAATCTTTGGGAAAGTCAAAACACACAAACCGGCCTGCAGAATGAATAAGGTTTGTCAATCCAAAAAACAAATCACCACATAAAGGTCATTTGTCTATAGAGGATCTATACTTAAAAATACGCTAGAAGAAAACTACTTTAGTTCTCGCTAAAACAGGGGTGATCAAGTCTCCCCGGAGATCAAGTCTCCCCACCTTCCCCTATTGATTTCACAATCACTTCTCCGCCATGGATGTTTTCGAAATAAAATGTGGAGCTGTGGAATAAACTTCTGGAATTCATAATTTTAGCGGATGTCCCAAATTTCCCGGAGAACCGGAGCCGTTAACAATGTTAATGTTAATGTCTAAAAAATCTAATGTGATTAACTTTTGGTAGGTCACAGAGGACTTTTAACTCCACATATAATTCACCGTTACTACGTGAATGCTAACAAAAATGCTCAGGTCTGGGATCAAATTTTAGGATAAACCTATTTTACGGATGTTTCGGGTTTCTTGAGGACCGTATTGTGGTCATTTCGGGCCACAATAGACTTTCACTATTGATTGCATTATCCATTCGATGATATAAAAAGTTTCGAAATTTGCTTTGAGATGAACTTTTGAATTGGCCACTTTTACGAATGTTTCGGATTTCCCGCAGGGCCGTTTGTGGTCATCTCAGAGACTGAAACAATTTATTGCGTACACAATTTGCCCGTATGGATGGTTACGAATAAAATAGCAATGCTTTGGAATGATTTTGTGGTATCGGCCCCTTTCGGGAGCATTTGCGGGTCGCAAAAGACTTGCACAATTGATTGGACAGGAAATTCGGTTATGAATGAATTGGAAAAAGCTCTGAGATGTATTTTTGAAATTGACCACTTTTACGTATGGTCCGGATCTTTCGGATGACCGTTTCGGGAGCTTTTTGGATCACTGAAAACTTTCACTACTGATTGCATCCATTATTCGTCAGGATGGATGATTACGAAATAATGCGAATCTCGGGGATTACCTTTTGGAATTGATCATTTTTACGGATGTTCCGAAAAAATCGCAAAGCTCTGGGATTAACTTTTAGAATTGGCCACTTTTACGGATGTTTCGGATCTTCCGGAGGACCGTTTCTGGGACATTTTGGGATCACAGAAGACTTTAACTGTTTGTTGCATCCACAATTTGCCAGAATGAATTGTTGTAAAAAAATCGCGAAGCTCTGGGATGAACTTTTGGAATTGGCCATTTTACGGATGTTCCGCATCTTCCGGAGGACCATTTCTGGGACATTTGTAGGTCACAGAAGGCTTTACCTATTGATTGCACCCACAATTTTCCAGAATGAATGGTTTTAAAAAAATCTCGAAACTCTAGGGTGAACTTTTGGAATTGGCCATTTTACGGATGTTCCGCATCTTCCGGAGGACCATTTCTGGGACATTTGTAGGTCACAGAAGGCTTCAACTATTGATTGCACCCACAATTTGCCAGAATGAATGGTTACCAAAAAATCACGAAGCTCTGGGATGAACTTTTAGAATTGGCCAATTTTACGGATGTTCCGGATCTTCCGGAGGACCGTTTCTGGAACATTTGTGGGTCACAGAAGGCTTTAACTATTGATTGCACCCACAATTTTCTGGAATGAATGGTTACGAAAAAATCACAAAGTTCTAGGATAAACTTTTGGAATTGGCCGTTTAGCGGATGTTCCGGATCTTCTGGACGACTATTTCTGAGACATTTGTAGGTCACAGAAGGCTTCAACTATTGATAGCACCCACAATTTACCAGAATGAATGGTTTTAAAAAAAATCTCGAAACTCTAGGGTGAACTTTTGGAATTGGCCATTTTACGGATGTTCCGGATCTTCCGGAGGAACATTTCTGGGACATTTGTAGGTCACAGAAGGCTTCAACTATTGATTGCACCCACAATTTGCCAGAATGAATGGTTACCAAAAAATCGCGAAGCTCTGGGTTAAATTTTTAGAATTGGCCAATTTTACGGATGTTCCGGATCTTCCAGAGGGCTTTCCGATAACCGCTCGAGGGACAAAATTGCCCAGAAACGGCATATACAATATAGCAAATACAGTTAGAATCATCAGAGCACATATTTGCTAGAAATTTTAAGTTTCATAACACGCAACTCGAAAATTTGCTGCCAAATTGAGAAGCTCAAACAGTACCTCTTTAGCACAGGTTCCCCGGGGACTAGAGTGGCCAATTTGGATGAATCACCCCGTAGGCTTGTTATTGGAACCTACAGCTTTCGTTTGGTGCCTAAAGATCGAAAATCGGTTGAAATTTGAGTTTTTGTGATCGAGATGAAATCTTGGGTCCAAATGGACCCCAATGCACAATGTGTAACTTTTTTCTAATGCATTAGGAAGGTTAAGAGGTCCAAATTTGGAATAATTTGTTCGGCGGTGGTTAGTGAAAAATAATGTCCTATGTCGAAGTAGCCGAGAAGGTATGTAAAAATTTGATTTCGACAAAATTTCAGTTGAGTCAACACGTTGAGATACTATATCGTTAACAAATGAAACCGTTGCAAACTCTCGACGCTGTTTCAATGTTTGTATGTTTATAAGCATGCAACGTGATTCATAAGATGGAAGAGGAAATGACGTCCAACCTAATTTACACTGCACCATGTATAAAACATCTGTATTTTATTCTGGAATACGATAATGTCGTCTTCATTTTTTATTTCCATAAATAACTTTATGTCATCGGCATAAATTAAAAGCTTTATATTTTTGAGAATGAGGGAAATGTCATTTACATACAATATAAATAAAAGAGGGCCAAGATGGGAGCCTTGTGGAACTCCTGAAGTGACTTGAATGGGATTGGATTTCTTTCTATTAAATTTAATTATTTGTTGCCGGTCTGTGAGGTAAGATTCAAGCCATCTAAGGAGTCTTGGCTCAATTCCAATTTTTTGCAATTTGAAGAGTAACAATGGAATGTCAATGCGATCAAACGCCTTGCTAAAGTCAGTGTACAGCGCTTCCACGTAGTTACCATTATCCATCGCATGAAGAGTATAATCAATGAATTCTATTAAATTTGTAGCGGTTGAGCGACCTTTAAAAAATCCGTGCTGTTTATTTGTAATTCTGTTTTGAGGTTGTAAAAATAATTTTTCATTAATAATAGATTCAAAAAGTTTGGGAATGCAAGAGATAATGGCTATTCCACGGTAATTACGAATGTCTGATTTTTTGCCTGATTTGAAGATGGGCACAAGGTAAGAGCTTTTCCATACCCTGGGAAAACTTCCGGATTCCAGTGACAATCTGAAGAGCCAAAATAAAGGTGCCGTCAGCTCTTTAGCCAGATTCTTCAAAAATACCGGTGGAATACCGTCAGGGCCAGAGCCTTTAGATGCATCTATGTTTTTTAAAGCGTTTAGAATATCGTTTACCATGATCTGATTAACACCAATATCCCTAGCAAATTCTGGGACAGGCGCAAAAAAACCACATCCACTAAAATCGCTTTCTTAGGACATACAATATTTGAAATTTGGTTCAAATCGGTCATGACTTACTGACTTACTTAAGATCTCCATCCTGAGCGTTGCTCTGGGTCTGCCTTTGCTGCGATGTCCCGCTGGGTTCCAGTCTAATGCTTGTTTACAGATTTCGGTCATGAGGCTCAGGATTTAGGCTCAGGAGTTGATCGATTGCTAAACAATAGGCCTCCCCCATACCCTCCCTCTTTTGTAAAGAGCATCCCTAACCTCCTATCGTCGTCTCCTTATGATAAAGAATTTGTGTTCCGAATTTGTTTGAAATCGGCAAAGGGGTTCAGAATTTACACTAAGTTGATCGATAACTAAGCAATTACTCACTCACTCACTCTTACTCACTCACTCACTCCTACTCACTCACTCTCTCTTACTCACTCAATCAGACTAACTTATTCAATCGTAGATTCTAAGAACTTAATCACGCTTCATCCGGAAACCGGTGCTTTTACTATAGCGACCAAGAAGCAACTTCAACCTTGTTGCCTTTGTAGCCTTGCTGGCGTGAACCGCAGTTACCCGCATTGGATGCAGTTGACCTCCTCAATCGTCAAAACTGAACCACATGCAAGTTGGCGACCATTACCGCTCGCGGAACATTGAAATCTTAGTTCTATACTGCGTTGAAACAGTTCCAGGTGAACTATTGTTGATTCATATGAATTCTGAATGAACTTTTATTGAGTAACATTTTTTTTCACCGAAATGAAGTACAAACTTGAAATAAGGACCTTTTCGAGGTACTGGCTCATTCGGGGTAGTGTCCCATTCGGGGACACCCAAAGAAGAATGAAAAAATCCTTTACTTATCATGTATGTATACACACTCTCGATAGGTAGCATACCGTGAGAAACGTTTTTCGGAAGCAGTTACGATAATGACCTGATTCTAGAGGCTGTATACACCATGATAAACTAATTTCAAAATCTCCGATTGCGCCCCCATACAGAACGGTCTGATGATGCATTTCAACTAGTTTTACACAGCTGTGCAAACAAAACAGGGTGCCCTACATCAAATGAGCGAAAATAAAGCGTTATCAAACCTCCTCGGTGGGGGCTGCCTATCCGAATCAGATTTTTTTATTGTGCGATACACTTGTTTTCATGGCTTGTTATATTTCGAGGAGATTTTTGCCTGTCTTTCATCGTTGATAAACCTCATGATTTGATGCTTCAATGTTCATGATTGGAATGGATTTGTTTCCGTGTGTGTATGTGTGTGTATGTTTGTGCACGAGAAATCTCACTCATCTCTTAGGCCCTTTTCTAGCATGAGCATGAGCATGATTGACCGCCCACGGTTGCTACTCCGTTATTGCCAGGTCAGTTGTAATTACACAGAGAACCAACAGATGCAGCTTGCGACTAACATCATCTTCAATGTGCAACAACTGGTGACTTAAAAATAAGCAATACCAGCGCCGGCCGTGTTCGAAAGCTTTTTTTATCAAAAGCTGCTCCAATGCATTTAAAAGAATGCAAATAAATGTGAATTGATGGAAATAACTGAATCTATCTCCCTGGAGTGCCGTTTTGACCTCTCTTATGTGCTTTTCTTGTTACATTTTATAATACACAATACATCACCGCTAAGTGGATTATTCTGGTTTTTTTTTAATTAAGATTAAATCCAACACCGAGCCTTTCAACTCTTTTTAACGCATGAGAAAGGCATCATCACCACTAAGTGATTTAATTGGGTTTTTACCGGTATTTCGGTATCCAAAAGTCGGCCGGTAATACCGGTTTTCCGGTTTCACTATTACCACCTCAGTATCACTGCTGAGCTGAAAAACACACACAGCCTACAATGCTTATTTTGTAAAAGGTTCACATCTAATTGGACACGAATTCATATCGCGAAAATATAGATTGAAAGTTACTTCATGACTATAATCCATTCGTGTAGTAATCCATTAACGGTAATTTAATGGACTTCGTACTCTTACGAACTAATCATAGCATCAAGCTGCTGGTTAAGCATTTACCCATACGATTTCCGTTGCACCACACCTCAAATGGATTAACGGTTCGTTTCTTTTATTTTCCTTACAGACCACCATGAAAAATTCTACGTCTACCTGATTGTGGCGGTAGTGGTTGCGATTGTCCTTTGCCTCTCGATAGTGATTGGACGTGTGGTGCTGCGGAAGCGGCGCACTGGAAAGGAAACCGATAAATTCCAGACATCAAACACAGGTGAAACGACACTCCCAAATGGCTTCACCGACGATATATCGGAAATAGATGCGGATATCGATTTACAAACTCCGCTGCCGGTGCCGAGCGTTTCCCGGAGTGATGTAAGTACAGGAGCTACATCAGCCGCCACTTTCTGATTGAACACGCGAGACCGCACCATGTTGTTCAACATAGCACTGACTTTGGCATAAACTTATAGTCGTTCCATGCATTTCGCTTAATTGCAAAAAAAATAATTTCTGATGCAAAGAAACTATTTACCCAACAGGAGATGGAGATTTATGAACAGTATTCCTGCTTATTTGATTTGATACTTCTTCTTCTTTTTTCATGGCTCTACATTCCAACTGAAACTTGACCTGCTTTTCAACTCAGTATTCTATTATTTGAAAGCTTTTCTATGCCCGCTATTGCATGAGTATGTATCTTGTGTGGCAAGTACAATGGATACACTATGTCCAAGGAGTCGAGAATGTTTCCAACACGAAAACATCCTAGACCGGACCGAGAATCGAACTCGCCATCTCCGGATTGGCTAGCGATAGGAGAAGCTTTTGTTTACTAAAGCAGTTTCACCCTTTTGAAATGTTGGTTCCAAATTGTGAGATTCAAATACAATGGTTGTATTATAATCTTACGACATTGTATATGCCAAAATGTTATACAGTTGCTATAAGGTTTTTATGCAGAACTGTATTAAAATCTGCTATCCGTTGGTATCAAATCAATTTACCGAATTTTTCTTAAGTATCTTTTCTATCGCACTATAATATATCACAATTCTTCATAATGTAAAATTCAAATTCTTATGGAGAATCTAAACTTCAGATCTTTTATAATGAAAAATATGCAACGCTTGCTTAGAGAATTGTATTCCAATAACTAAGCATGGAATGACTTGCCACAGTCTACCGCTTCCGCTAGCAATTTCGCCGTGATCTCGGTATACGATTTGCAGGATCGCCCACTTTGAAAACATTTCTTTCCGCAGAGCTACGGTGCATATACGCCCTCGCCAGGACCGTATGGCAATCTGGGACCTTCGAATATATCACACACCTCGACCACGATGCTGGTGCCGCCGTGTTCGATGAGCACGATGATGAATACTACCCCACCTGCTGGGTACCTGAGTGGACCAATTAACATCATACCATCGCAGCTGGGCCAAAGTATAGGTAAGTTTGGAATTTTGAGAAGATTGTGTTTGAGTAGCATACTATTTAATTTGAAACCAATGGGAATAGGAAATCAACAGATACTCTGGGCACGTTATTTCGTTTCGGGGCACCCCTCTAAAACGAGTTTTGTTTTGGTAACATATATACCATACTTTACGAGAATACTTTACATGATCGCAAATTCATTACAGTATTATCCATATGGATATTCTTCAGATTTTTTATGTTCTCTATTCTGAGTTATTTCATTTTATTTTTCAATTATATTCATCTTCACCATACCATCATCAAAAAGTTAATAAGTTTCTTTGATGCGCAACAACTTCAAAAATTGCTTCCATGGTTTTTGTTTCCAGGTGGTATTCGCACACCGATTGCAGCAATGAGCACACTGCCGCGGCCCCACCAGCAGCCACCACCAGTGTTTCTGGGTGGGCCCGGTTCCATACTGGGCCACTCTCAAACACTCAGGCGACCGTCCAGTGATCTCGATGGAAACACCCCACGCAGCCTCAGCAGAGGAGCCGCAAACAATCAGTTCTACTACGGATGACATTCGGTTTCCGGCCAGCCCTCTGCCCAGTTCAAGGGATCGCCCCAGTCCGCCCCACTGCAGCCCCAGTCCATACTGAAGCATAAAGAACCGACCATCAGCGAAGCGGAAGATACCATGGTAATGTGTCCACCTAATCGAACGTACTGTTTCTAGAACTGTAGCATAATTCTGTTGCGAAAACAGACCGCTTTGCTGAACTCTCAAAGTGACAAGGATCTGGTTTATTTATAACTGGGATCTGATCCGGGCAGCCAATATGGAAATGGGTGCCACAAAATAGTTGAAATCTCTGACAAATAAATCATCCAAACGATGCGACAGGGACTTGATTGCAGTTATATGGAGTATTCCTTAAAGTGAAAGAGTATAAGAAGGCAGCAGCAGATACACATAAACCGTTGAAAGTGAAACTAACCTGTTGTGCAATTCCAAGAGTGTTGTTTGAGTAACGATTTGGGTAACAAAGTGCAATAAACTGTCCAAAGGAATTTAAATTCACTCGTCTCAGTCAGTTGAAATATATTCATGTGATGCGCACATGTGCACTAATATTGGGAACGTGCGTTTTATTGACGTTTTTCTACTATCATAGTTTAAAGTTGGTAATCAGGGTATCGTTCGTGAAAAATATTCCCCTTTGTTCGTGTGAGACCAACCAGATGAAGTAATTGTAGTTTAACGAAAAGAAAGCAATTCTTACTCGAATTGATTGTATTATACATTCACAGCAAAAAAAAGAGCAGATCCTAGTTGTGTAAGAAAAGATCGGCTAAAGAAATGTACAGCAAAAAAAAAAGCAACACGAGGACATTTTGCACAAACAATTAATCCAATCGAAAAACGTAAACGTAGGAACTTAGATATCTAGGGCGACTAGCAATAATGATTGCGATCGATTTTGAAAGATGACGTATTCTAGGAAATGTGTACATATGAAGCGATTTATTTATTTTCTGTTTATTCGTAAAAGAATGTCATTTATATCGTTAAAGTGGTATGAATATTGTGAATATTTTAATAAAAATGATTTATTAGAAAAAAGCTTGGTTTAATTTTTTGATGACGTTATTGCATGCCTGTTTAACACAATGCTGAACAAACGAACGATAAATCTAAACATCGACGTGGCTATGAAGCACGGATGCTGTGGATTTCATGAAAACGTGGCATAAATTATCGGTGAGTGATATACTTGACTAAGACGATGGTGATTATAATTTGGCCTAAATTCAAAACAAATAAGCTATAGTGAAAAGCGTTTTATCGTTGTGGTATGTTCTATTATTGCGGTAGTGCTAACACAGCCCATTCTGGGTGTAATGACGTCCAAAACAATAATCCATCAAAATTTTAGAATTACACATTATGTTCGACGAAATTCCTTTTATAATTATTAAAAAATTAACACTTTTTTTACCCATTCCAGGCCCAATGGGTCTCATACATGACTCCAAAAAAAATATGTACAAAATCGTACGATGGATAAAAGTGAACACAGTCTTTAGCAAGATTGCTCGAAATTAACTACAATATCAAGAAAGAATATCAGGCACGCCCTATATACAGTAGGAGTATTCATGTAGGCTGGTATTTTTTACAAGGCGTATTTGCTAAATGTTTACCACTGCTTTCATGTGAATGCTCCACGCAGTGTACCTACTCTGTATATTGATGTGTAAATGGACAAAATTATCTGTTCTAGATTTTATTATGTCAAAGTATAGCGAAAAGAAAAAATATTTGCATATTGTTCATATGGTCTGGGACGATTAGTTGCAGCTTTATTTGAGAATGAAAGATGGATGTTTTTAAAATACTTCTAGATGCAAGGGGCGCACTGATGAATATGTGCAAACGACATATATTTAGACTATTATTAAGCTATTATTATTATTAATTATAATATTTAGACTAGAATTAAGCAAGTGGCTTGAATTAAACGCGAATTGAACGACCTTCATTCAATTCACTTGAACAAAAAGAAAGTTGAATATGTCCAATCTTTGGCAAGTCAATTGAATTCAACTAAGTTGTTTAATTCACTTGTCCTGTTAAAACGTAGCATATAAGAATGAGAAAAACAGCCTCGCTCAAATGTCATGTACAACCCAAACCGCACATAGGAACTTGCCGAACCTCGATTATGTAGAGCTAGATTTCACTTTGTTTTATTTTTTATTTTTTGAAAAATATCATATCAATAACCTTGAACATGGTATTCTTAATCATGGGCGTAGCCAAGGGGGGGCAGGGAGGGCCGTCGCTCCCCCCCTAAATTGTGGAAAGATTGCACGGGTACTGAAATGAATTCCTTTAAACATGTGCACTTTACGATCCAATCATATACAGAAATAAATGGTTGAAATTCAAAAGATTCCCAAAACTTATTAGGGCATCCAGGATCCATAATATATGAAAGTTCAAAACAACTCGAAACATTTCGGACTCAAAAATTCTCCTTGAAATGCTTCTAGAAGCTCCCCTGGGAACTTCTGAATTCCTCCGGAAAGTTATCCAAAAATTCCAATGAAAATCGTTCGAAAATCCTTCTCATGTAATTGTAATTCCTCCTTATCTAGAAACTCCCCACTATTTTTTTTAGGAAATTCACGAGGAAATTCCTTGAAGATTTCTTTTATTCTCTCCAAGATTTACTTCTAGATATTTCTTCGGTTATTCTCTCTTCAGGAAAAATCCGACATTTCCTTCAGGCATGCATTCGAGAGTTCCGTCAAGAATACATACGGAATTTCTTCCCAAAATTCTACCAGAAATTTCTTCAAAAATTTATGACGGAAATCCTCCGATTTAGCTCCATAATTTCACTTGTAAATCTATAAGAAATTCCTTCGGAAATTCTTCTAGAAACTTCTCCGGGCATTCCTCTCGGAACTCTTCCTTTAATTCCTCCGGGATTACTTCCAGGAAATTTTCCGGGAATACCTCCAAACATTCAATAGCGAAATCATCTAGCATTCCAATCTGGAATTCTTTTCGCAATTACTTCAGAAAATCCTTCAAGAAATCCTCTAGAAATATCTTCATGAATTTCTCCTGGTATTCGTCCAAGTATTTTCCAGAAATTCTTACAGGTATTTTTTCGGGAGTTTCTTCAGGTACTTCTCCAGGAATTCCTTCAGGAATTTTCCCGGGAGATTTTCCGCGGAAGTGTACTAGAATTCCTTCCGGACTTCACTCGGAATTTACTCGGATATCTGCCAAGAGTTCTTCCAGAAATTTCTTCGGAACAATCCGCAGGGATTTTCTTCAGCAATTCATCTGGGAATACTTTCAGGATTTCATCTGGGAATTTCTGCATTGATTCCTCCTGGTATTTTTCTGGGAATTCCTTCAGATATTTTTTCTCTTCCTCTAGGGTATTCCACCGGATATTCCTCTGAAGTTCCACCAGTAGTTTCTTCGGGAATTCAATCAGGCTTTCTTCCAGGAATTCATTTAGCATTTCTTTAGTCATTTATCTACTAATTCCTCCAGAAGTTCCTCGGAGAATTTCTCTGGGAGTTCTTACGGGAATTCCTCCGGAAGGTTCTTTTAAGAATTCTTCCAGGAGTTCCTCCTGGAATTCTTACGGAAGTTCCTTTGGGAGTTCATTCTAGACTTCTTACGAGAGTTCCTCCAGGATTTCCTCCGGAAATTCTTCCTGTAGTTCTTCAATAAATGCCTCCAGAAGTTTCACCGGCAGTTCCTCCGAGAATTCCTCTGATAATTTCTCCGGAAATTCCTATAGAAAATCTCCCGGGAGTTCCTCCGGAAATTACTCTGGGAGTTCCTCCGGGAGTTCCTTTTCAGAGAAACACCCGGAGAAAATGCCGGTGAAACTCCCGGAGGGATTCTCGTAGAAACTGCTGGTGGATCTCCCGGAGGAACTGCCGGAGGAGCTCCCGTAAGAACTCCCGGAGGAATTTCAGGAGGAACTCCTAGAAGAATTCCTAGAGGACCTCCCGGATGAGCTCCCATAGAAACTATCGGAAGAACTTCTGGAGGAATTTCCAGCTTAATTTCTGAAGAAAGCCTTAATGATTTCCTGAAAAAAAGCCTGAATAATTTCCTGGAATAGCTTATGGTGGAACTCCCGGAGGAATTTCCGGAGAAACTCCCGGATGAATTGCTGGTGGAATTCCCGGAGGAACTCTCGAAGGAATTTTCTGGAAGAATTTCTGAAGAAACTCTCGGGAGGATTTTTCAAAGGAACCCCGGGGAAACTAGCAGAGGCATTCTCGGAAACAAGAGAATTCATCTTATAGACAAATCTCGTCTAGCTGAAACCTTTGTTGGGGTTTGTAGCTGGACCATCATCATCATCAGAGGACCTCCCGGAGAATTCCCTGAGGAGCTCGCAGAGAAATTCTCAGAGGAGCTTCTTGTGGCAAATCTATATGAATTCCTGAAGAAGCCTAGATAAATTCCAATTCTGCCGAAATTCCCGGAAGAATTTTCAGAGGAACTGCCGATAGAACTACCGGAATTATTTCTCGATGGAAATCCTAGAGAAATTGGAAATGCCGGTGGAACTCCTGGAAGAATTCCAGGAGGAATTTTCGGAGAAGCTCCTGGAGGATCTCCCAGTGGAAATCTTGAAGTTTCCACCGGAATTCTTTCAGGATTTCATTGCGAATTAATCTAGGAATTCCTCCGAAAATTCCATTGTTGATTTCATTTTCGGAATAATTTCTGTATAAATTTCCGGTGGAATTCCTGGAGAAATTCTGTGAAATCTTTGAAATTTTCACAAGAAATTATTCGAAACAATTCACGGAAAATTTTATGGAATTTACACAAGAAATTCGAAGATTTTTCGTGAAATTCTCAGGAATGTTTACTGGCAATTCTGCGGAATTTCCACGGAATATTCTTATTCTTAAAAATTATGGGAAACAGCACGAAATTATTTGAATTATTGCAGAGAATTCTGCAGAACTTACAAAGAAGTTCGTGAAGATTTTCTTGGAGTAAATAATGGTGGAATTTTCGGATCAATTCCAGGCAAAATTTATGGTGGAATTCCTGAAGACACTGCCGAATAAGTTGCTGGAGGCATTCCTAAAGAATCCCTGATAGAATTTTGGATAGAATGCCAGGAGCAATTGTCGAAGGAATTCCTGGAGAAAGCTTGCATATTGATTTTTCTGCCTATTTTATAAAAAATATTATTTCAGAGAGGATTTATTTAGAAATTCAGATGTATGGTTCTAGTTTTCTTAAACTTATGGAAGAATGCATAAGACAAGACTTATGGAAGAATGTAGGATTTTTATAATAATTGTTATAGCCGATTTTATATTCTTTCTGAATACTAAGTTCGTTAATATTTTTCTCACTTTATTTAAAAATATCTGATGAGCAATAAATCACGCATTTTTAAATCCATTATTGTTTTAATCATTATTGTTTCGATTTGGTTTGGATTTGGTTTCATGTGTTAATATTCATGTCAACCGTCTAAGACGAATTAAGCACTCTCCATTTAATTCCACTAGTTAATTTTCGTTATCTTTGCAGATACGCATTTCGACCACAAATGTGTAGTCGTCTTCAGTGTCTCGTACTTGACTTCCTCTTCGTCGAGTCAAGTACGAGACACTGAAGACGACCAAACAGCTGTGGTCGAAATACGTATCTGAAAGGATAACGAAAATTAACTAGTGGAATTAAATGGAGAGTGCTTAATTCGTCTTAGACGGTTGAATACATTCCACTAAAAGAGCTTTATATATTTTTCTAATATTCATGTGTTTTTATAAGACTACTATAAAACTACGATTTAGAAAAAAGTTGCCCCCCCCCCTTCTCGAAATCCTGGCTACGCCCATGTTCTTAATAGGTGTAAACGAATACACATCAAAATCGAAGTGTATCGGAATACAGTCGTAAGTCTGATTTCCTTTGAAAGAAATACCAGCTCGTAAATATTTGGCTAAATATACCACGTATACAAGAAATACACTGAATACCAAGCGCTACGTGAATACCTCTAGTGAAAACGAAAAGACAGGAACACCGTATTCGACCAGAGGTTGTATAGACTGAACACTTAACACCTAGCTATGAAATAAAAATATTAGATATAGGGTAAGACGGTATAATATGCCCCCCCTAAGGCAACTCATTGATAACTTTTTACTTTTCAACGCAATTTATGCAAACTTTGTGTTATTTGGTAGTCTAGGAAGTCGCAAATGTATTGCGTGAGTAGTCATATAAAAATATTACAAATAACACGTAATGAAGCTTTTTTGAAAAGTCGTGAAAAAATGGATTTCAAGAAGTGCCTGGGCATTACGCCCCATCTTAATCAAAGACGTTTCATAGCCCTTCATTAGTATTTTATCAATCCCATAATAAAAAGGTTACAAATCCTTATGTGCTTGGCATTAAAAAACCAACATAAGTCCATTTAAGCAGGTTGGAATTACATTTCAAAAGTTTCCATATAATTTGATAGCAACTGCTGCAAGTTCGCGGCGCTTGTGTCCAGTTGGTAAGGGCATATCGTCCTGCCTACACTGGGGCGTTTCGACCAGTGAAACATATTTTTGAAAAACGTTACATTTTTGAAGATGGAAGCAATTTCATATCATTCATTTATTTATTTCATTTAGTTAGTCTACATCTAAACAGATAACACTGAATAAACAATTTGACGCCACAATACACGGTTTGAGGCCGCATCTCTTTATCCTCGAATAAGCCCCACGCCCGCCAAGTCGTTCTGCACCTGGTTAGCCCATCTCGCTCGCTGCGCTCCACGTCGTCTCGTACCTGCCGGATCGGAAGCGAACACCATCTTTGCAGGGTTGCTGTCCGGCATTCTTGCAACATGCCCTGCCCATCGTACCCTTCCGGCTTTAGCTACCTTCTGGATACTGGGTTCGCCGTAGAGCTGGGCGAGCTCATGGTTCATTCTTCGCCGCCAGACACCATCTTCTTGCACACCGCCAAAGATGGTCCTAAGCACCCGTCTCTCGAATACTCCGAGTGCTTGAAAGTCTTCCTCGAGCATTGTCCATGTTTCATGTCCGTAGAGGACAACCGATCTTATTAGCGTCTTGTACATGACACATTTGGTGCGGTGGCGAATCTTTTTTGACCGCAGTTTCTTCTGGAGCCCGTAGTAGGCCCGATTTCGACAGATGATGCGCCTTCGTATTTCAAGACTGGCATTGTTATCAGCCGTTAGCAAGGATCCGAGGTAGTCGAATTCCTCGACCACCTCGAAGGTATCTGTCTTGTCTTTGAGGTATTCACCACCAGTCCAACTTTTGTTGCTTCACGTTCCAGGCGGGTGTACAGTTCTGCAACCTTTGCAAATGGTCGGCCGACAATGTCCATGTCATCCGCGAAGCAAATAAATTGACTGGATCTGTTGAAAGTCGTACCCCGGCTGTTACACCCGGCTCTCCGCATGACACCTTCTAGCGCATGTTGAGCAACAGGTACGAAAGTCCATCACCTTGTCTTAGTCCCCGGCGCGATTCGAACGAACTGGAGTGTTCGCCCGAAATCTTCACACAGTTTTGCACACCATCCACCGTTGCCTTGATCAGTCTGGTAAGCTTCCCAGGGAAGCTGTTCTCGTCCATAATTTTCCATAACTCTACACGGTCTATACTGTCGTATGCCGCCTTAAAATCAACGAACAGATGGTGCGTTGGGACCTGGTATTCACGACATTTTTTAAGGATTTGTCGTACAGTAAGGCTTGATAACTTCCCACGAACTCATTCACTAATGGTGACAGACGAGGGAAGATGGCATTAAGGATGGTGATCGCTCGAAAGTTCTCACACTCCAGTTTGTCGCTTTTCTTGTAGATGGGGCATATAACCCCTTCCTTCCACTCCTCCGGTAGCTGTTCGGTTTCCCAGATTCTGACTATCAGTTTGTGCAGGCAAGTGGCCAGCTTTTCCGGGGCCATCTTGATGAGCTCAGCTCCGATACCATCCTTACCAGCTGCTTTATTGGTCTTTAGCTGTTGAATGGCATCCTTAACTTCCCTCAAGGTGGGGGCTGGTTGGCTTCCATCGTCCGCTGAACTGACGTAGTCATCTCCTCCGCTGCCTTGACTTTCACTGCCTGTACTCTCAGCGCCATTCAGATGTTCCTCGTAGTGCTGCTTCCACCTTTCGATCACCACACGTTCGTCCGTCAAGATGCTCCCATCCTTATCCCGGCACATTTCGGCTCACGGCACGAAGCCTTTGCGGGATGCGTTGAGCTTCTGATAGAACTTGCGTGAGAACGGCACAGCTGTTCCATCTCCTCGCACTCCGCTTCTACCAGGCGGCGTTTCTTCTCCTGACGTTCCACGTTCTGCCGGGTACCTTGCTGCAGCGCGACCGCCCGCGCTGCGTCCTTCTCCTCCAGAATTTGTCTAAACTCTTCGTCGAACCAATCGTTCCGTCGACTTCGACCCATATACCCGACGTTGTTCTCCGCTGCGTCGTTAATGGCTGCTTTGACTGTATTCCAGCAGTCCTCAAGAGGGGTCCCATCGAGCTCACCCTCTTCCGGCAATGCTGCCTCGAGATGCTGCGCGTATGCAGTGGCGACATCAGGTTGCTTCAGTCGCTCTAGGTCGTACCGCGGCGGTCGTCGGTACCGAACATTGTTGATGACGGATAGTTTTGGGCGCAGTTTAACCATCACCAGATAGTGGTCAGAGTCGATGTTAGCGCCACGATATGTCCTGACGTCGATAATGTCGGAGAAGTGCCGTCCATCAATCAGAACGTGGTCGATTTGTGATTCTGTCTGCAGTGGTGATCTCCAGGTGTACCGATACGGGAGGCTGTGTTGTAAGTAGGTGCTGCGAATGGCCATATTCTTGGAGGCGGCGAAATCAATTAGTCGTAGGCCGTTTTCGTTCGTCAGCCGGTGAGCGCTGAACTTTCCAATATTCGGTCTAAACTCCTCCTCTTGGCCAACCTGAGCGTTCAAATTTCCTATGATGATTTTGACGTCGTGGCTTGGGCAGCTGTCGTACTCACGTTCCAGCTGCGCGTAGAATGCGTCCTTATCATCATCAGTGCTTCCGGAGTGTGGGCTATGGACGTTGATTATGCTGAAGTTCAAGAAACGGCCTTTGATCCTCAACCTACAAATTCTCTCGTTGATCGGCCACCACCCGATCACGCGCCTTTGTATGTCGCCCATCACTATGACAGCTGTTCCCAGCTCGTGTGTGCTGCCGCAGCTCCGGTAGATGGTATGATTACCTCTAAACGTTCGCACCATTGATCCCTTCCAACAAACCTCCTGCAGCGCTACGATGCCGAATCCACGGTCCTTGGGCACATCGGCGAGTATGCGTGTGCCCCCTGATGAAGTTGAGAGATTTGCAGTTCCACGAACCGAGTTTCCAATCGCTAGTCCCTTTTCGTCGCAGTGGTCTTCGCCGATGGTTCCGGTCTGTAGAGTCTTGTTTATTGTTCGTTGCGTGAGTTTTTTTTGGCTGGTTTGCAGGGCCTGACACCAAACCCCCTAAATTTCCGGAGGACCATTCCTCCTTATTTCCGGTGGACCATGGTGCACAGTTTCACTTAGAGTCCCTCGCTGGCACTCGGACGATGATCAGCCGCCCCTAACATGGAGAACAGACGCTGTTGTGAGCCGATCCTGACATGGAGAACAGACGCTCAATAAGATTTGCCGGAGAGGAGCAAACCCCCCCTTCCCTGTCAGCATACGACCATAGTTCCCACCGGGGTTAGTTACCCGATCTTCCCTAAGGTTGCTCGTCCCCAGCACCGCAGGGAGGTAGGGATAGGAGTTGCTGGGTAAGAGGCTAAGGACCACGAGATGGGGTCTATTTTATTCCTTTAGGTATGCGAAGTACCAATGGTACGCTTTACCCAGCATTTACCGTGCCATCATCAGTAAACCGAGCTCAAATAATACGATTTTTGACAAAATTTTAGATTAAATGTATTATGTTTTGTCGATCATTTGTATATCCGAACTTGATGAATTAGATAACAAATAAGGGACAATGAAGTAAAACGAAGTTTTGCAGCTTCATGCAGCAAACTTAACCACCTTTGCACGATTCTCCAGAAAGTTCTACGATTTGTGTCAAAATTTCAGCCGGCCATGCCAAACCGAGATATCGAAATTAATCGCGTTATGAACTATTTTTTCCGGGAGATTGGTTAGATATTCCAGATCATCCAAACTTTCCTTGAGTTACAATAAACAGTTCTTGCAATGGCTTTTTTAACTACTCAGACAAAAACAAATTCCTTGAAATCTTCAGAAATCGTATGAAAGCTTTTCTGCTGATAAAATATCTTTTTTCGTTCCTCAAAGTTACTAAATGTGTACATTGAAGCTTTGAGGAGCGATCAAATCTACTGTCGTGGCTGTATTTCATAGTTTTTGAACTTACTGCCCTTTTGAACTGGACAACCCAAAATCTCTCAAAACTATTATATCATGTCAAAATCTCTTAAACTATCAAAATACCGGTATACATATTTTTTCCGTTCTCATACATTTAAGACACTTGGTGCTGTCAGAGAAATTGTTTGTAATGAAATCTTGATTTTTTGGTAAAATGTTGGTTAGGGTTTTGGTAAAATGTTGGTTTTGATAAAATAAAAATCTGACATAAAACTTTTTTATTGAAGATTTTATGTGGTTGATTTTTTTCAGCAAATTTGTAGAAAACCTTATCTCGGCACTATATATCATTTTAATTTATTTAATTAAAGTTTAAACTTTAAAGTAGGGTGGCCCTAAAAAATCAATATTTTTGTTTTCAACTTGACGATATTTTGGTTTTCAGACAAATTTAAGCGCACGCAATGAGGAAATGATACATGTTTTTGCTGATTTATAATTTTTGTCAATTCGAAGTATTTATAAATTTAATATCATTGCCACGTATGATCCTCAAAAGGAAAGCAACGGAAATCAAAGGAAAGGAAACGTGTCACTCCTTTTGCACTACATTTATTAGATTCTTGTGAGAAAATCATTTGATCCTCGGAATACGTGCGTTATAATTACGTTTTGTAAAGTTGTGCGCCAGTGCCGCATGGTGTATAGAATGGAATCCTTAGATAAACTTAGTATAAACAAGAAGTTGGCACAACAGTACGGATCTGTGGGAACGGTATTTGCGCCCGGGAAAATAGCTGCTGACCGTGAGCATCAAGAGGTGATGCAACCGGCCAGCACGATGGTCCAACGCAAGATGAATACACAGCTAGGTGTTGCAATGTGCTTAGTTTGTGGAAGAGAAGAAGGCGGGGGTGAAAAATTCATTTTCAGTGTAAAATGAAAACAAACCGGCTGGCTCTCCCATACTAAAATCCAAGATGGCTGAATCGTGAGTTTGACACATTGGAACACCTAGTGGTGTATTCATCTTGGTCCAACGAAGAAAGAGGCAGAGTCATGGCTTGCTATGCGCAAATCGATAATGATAATGCTGTAATCGTTAAACGGGTAGATGAATCGGTATTCATTCGTTTACCAACATGTTTAGGGGTATGCCTCTAAATATACAGTGAAGGTAATTTACTCATACCCCACAGGATCCAGCGAACGGAATTATTCTAGAGCATTTGAATTACTGCAAATGTATTTGGAGTTCAATTTTAAAAATTAGTCGCGTTGTTCATATGATATATTATTTGAGGTCGTGGATAAAACATATGAGTATTATTGGCAGCTGAATTTCCGATCTTATTCGGTAATAGGAAGCTTCTTAGGTATTGAAATCTATTTCCAAAAAGTTGTAAGGTCGTAATCAAATTGATTTATTTGAATCAAAATTCCTGAGCCTGATAGTTTGATTATTTGAATCCATTGTCCGGTCGGAGGTCAGATGGAGCTCAGGAGAAATAATGACGAATAAGCGACCCACTCTTCACTGTTGGAGTAAATATGCGCGATAATTTCTTCCGAAAGACAATGGTCCATCGCTTAAAGGAAACCTAAAATGAATGGAAAATATGTACCGTGGAGAATCAAATTTCGGACGCACTCAAACTTCGGACGCTTCAATTCGTATGGGAAATTTTCTGAAATATTTAATCGAAATGTTTCGTCAAGCTGAGTAGGAAGGACTTATAGTTTTAGCATGACTTAGTATACTTACATTGTAATAAGACATGTTAAAACAATGCAACGAAATGATTGAAAGACAGTCTTTGCTGTGCAGTGAGAATTGTTTTCTATTATTCATCCCGGTACGGTGTAATCTGGTGTCCGAAATTTGAATCTTTGTGTCCGAAATATGAATCCAACTCCGCCGGTGTCCGAGGTTTGAATCAAACAGAAGTCGGACATTTTCATAAATTGCAAACATTTTTCGCAATATCTTGCAAATATTGAATACGTAGTCCAAAGATGAATACTTTACTTGATGATTGCAATGGTGATTTAAACAATGTGATTAAAAATGTGAGTAAACTGGATGATTTTATATCAGAAAGTGCTTAAGCGTCCGAAGTTTGAGTTTGCACGGTAGGAATTGTAGGTACCTATAGGGCACTGCACGGACAAATCTCTTTCTCTTTCGTTCTTCATGAATTTTGACGTTTACTGGCCTTGTTGTTTTCTTATTTCTTTGCAGCGAGAAAGAGACAAAGCAGCTCGTGCAGTGCCCTATTGAAAATTGAAATATTCGATTACTAATTTTCAGAAGCAATGATAAAAATTTGTTGTTGGTAACAATACGTTGTCAGGTAAATAATCACTTTTCCAACGTTTTCTTTAGCATACTATGATCTATGTAGTTATAAAAATTATAGTGTACAACAGAAACGTCAAAAGGGGTGATTCAAAATTTATAGCATGACCAGCTTAAAAAGCTGGATACAATTTTGGATGATTTTAATACAATTATTTGTATTAGAATTGTATATGTCACGATTTTATACAATAATTGTGAGATTTGTTTTTTGGGTGTAATACAACACAAAACAATTAATTATCTAACTATTAAAAATGTTGTGTGAAGTAGACCTGCTGTTTTCAAGTTTTTGGTATTAACAAAGGTTACCATTTCTGCATTCATATATCAAAAAAAAAATCCACAAGACGTGACTCAACATACATCGTGAACTTGTTAGTTCACGAATTCATGAACGCTTTTTTTTGCGTGCAGGGTTTCTTCTGAATGAGTTCGTGACCACCGAAGGCACCACGCTGATCTATTCCGAAATAACCGTTCCAAGACCAAATAACCAGGTGTTCCTTATACTTTGTTGTATAGGCATAATCCTCGAATTCTCTACAAAATAATTACTCAGGATACAAGAAATCTTCACTTGATTTCTATAACATCAATTCATCCATTTTTTTGGGACATGGTCTAGTAAATCCGGAATTCCAATAACCAGTCGATCCAAATCGTTTCAATGTAACATGGATCGGAAAGAGGACGAATTTCTAAGTCCATAGCAAACAGGATCGTCCAAATCGGTTGAAAACTTACGAAGCTATGGTTATACCAAGAACGTGGTTAACCGGGTACCCTTTTTTTCTTGAGCAAGGGGTAACGGAAATCTGCAAACAGACACCTAAGGAGGTTAACTCAAGTAGTGTCCGTATCCCCCGACCCGCAATTAAGCAATACATCAGGGAAGGACTATTGAAAACGCTCACGCCTATGCTAACACACTCGACGTTATAACGCAACATCGACTTCAAGGGTAGTAACCTCACCACCTGTCGATTGCAAGCTATGGTAGTAATCTATCAGTCTGTATCATAAACTCGCGTAGGAGACGAACACCCCGACAACAAACGCCACGCGTGAACCACAAGGACCTCTACATCTACATACGGAGGTCCCCGCAGCCCACCCGAGACGTTTTTGTTGTTGGGGTGACGGTGAGCATGGTGTTCACTGCATCACACTGCATCGATCATCACGCCCAGATGCTTTAATGACCTCACGGAGTTAACTGTCCCTACGTTTATCCTGGCTTGCTGCAACCCATGGTGGTTATGCACCACAAAAACCTCAGTCTTGTGATGTGCTAACGCCAACCTTCTTGAGTTGAGCCATTTTTCGACTCTGCTAATCACGTACGAAGCCTTCAATTCAACTTCGTCGAGAGTGTCGCCTATGACCTCTAGCATTGCATCATCCGAAAAGCCTTCTATTTTCACACCAGCCGGGAGATTTAAGCGTAATACTCCATCAGATCCAGTCCGAGGATCGATCCCTGTGGAACACATGCTGACTCTTCAATCGACTGTCGACTAACAATATCCTATTCTGAAAATAGCTTTTCAGAATCCTGCACAGATAATCCGGGACTCTCAAGCGATTCAGGGAATCAGCTATAGCTGCCCAGGTAGCGTTATTAAATGCATTCTTTAGATCTAGTGTAATCACTGCAAAGTACCTATTACCTCTCCTATTCAAACCACGCGCTATCTTAGCCGTTTCCGTTACCGAATTGCTTCGCCATTGCATTGCCAGCACACTCCGTATAGTCAGTTAATCTATTCAGTATCACCCTCTCTAAAAACTTACCAGTTGTGTCGAGTAGGCGAATTGGTCTGTCTGCCGAAGGGTACCCTGTCGCTACCTAATACGTAATAAAAATATTCAGAAGAACCCCCTCCCCTTTCTCTCCCTTCCCATTTATGGATTTTCATTTTTATATCTCCATAACCTAAATTGTATCTTCTTTGAAGATGTCACTGAGTTTCAATTTGCAGCTACAGGAAGCTACTATTTAATAATCAATCAAGTTTTCTTTAACAATGAGGTTGTAATGTTGCTTCTATGCTTCTATCTTGAACAGGTATTCGTTGTTTCTATCGTAGATATATAGGGGTAGTCGGGGCAATATGAGCAACCCTCAATTTGAACTTATTGACAAGTTTTATCATGTCAATGAAATATGATCTATGATAGAATGCTCCACGTATGCCTCAACGTAGAAACCGCATTAAAATTCGATGCAAACTTAAAAATACATTTGAAAATGTAAATTTTTGTTGCATAGGCAGAATTATTAGATGGTTAGAAGTTGTTAATAATTAGGGTATTGACACAAAACTGATTAAAATACAAGTCAAAAATGCATCACAATCAAAAGATCAATTATAATTGAATATTGTGCACACATGTTTCTACTGCTACAAATTTGAATTTGTCATAATTTTTTTCTCAAAGCATCATATTAGGCCTCGAATTTTAGGTTAGAATTTCAGTTGAATATTATCATCTATGTTAAATTAATTACAGATAAATTACAATACCGCATCACTGCGATCAGAACAGAAAAAAATGAACATAGACCAATTGAAATGTGTCTGTGTAAACGGTGATGAATGGCAAATCGATTCGATCCGCTGTTATGCGGCTTATTAATCTTATTTTGTATCGAGTATTCTTAACTGTTGAAGGAATATCATATTCATCCATATTACTACATTTTTCTCTTCCAAAAAACATTTCGGATGGGTGGCTCTTACTGTCCCAAATGGTGGCCCATATTGCCCCGTATAGTCGGGAACACACATTAAAATCAATACATGTTCAAAAGTGCATTCCAACAATTTCCAAACGCATGTATCATCATTCATTAACGTTATATGAAATGTAACGCACCCTAGTATAAGTCAACTTCATTTGAATGGCGATTTTGTTTAGGAAAGCTTTCCTTAGGTGGCCCATATTGCCCCGATCACCCCTACACTCAATCTGAACACCGAGATGCAGCCCAAGATTTTTTTATGTACAGGTTATCCGACTTGTCAGTAGATGAGAATAACCAGCGCGGGGGGGAAACATACATTTTCAGTGCAAAAAGTAAACAAACGAGCATAAATTCCATACAAAAATCCAAGATGGCTGAGTTGGGGATATTGACAAGTCGGATAACCTGTATACATAAAAAAATCTTGATGCAGCCTACATAAACTTGATATGCCTCTATCTCAACATTGTTATTATCTAACAAGAGCTTCCCCTTCTTTGTTCCTGATGGGTAGGCAACATGCATAGCTGCCAAGTTGCATACAAGAAGCAGTGCGGTAGGATTGTCTGTACGTGGGTCGATTACCGATTTCGGAAATTGATTTGAACATTGAACCAGATTTTAGCATCCAATGCATTATGTGAACATTTTCCAAGATGATTTCACCCTTGTTTCTGTTGGATAATACAGAATGTATGAAGCTTTCTTTCTAAAGCATAAAAAGAAAAATGTTTGCATATTAAATATATTTAAACTGTTTATAAGTAGAATTGCAAGCTCCTCAGCACGCAGAACTAGCTTAAATTGAAAAGATCAACGGTGCATACTACATGCCCAAACTAATTAACTTTGGCCAACCGTTCGAGCTTGATGTTCAATTTCAGTCCGACATCCTGGCATATTGGGTATGTCACTCAAAGCATGTTCTTCAGTTCGTAAACGAGGTGGGCCAGCTCTTGCTCAGTCAAAGCACGTGTTTGAGCTTGCACGCGGGCATTCATCTCGTCCAGGGTAGCCTGAATGAAATCGTGCAGCGCGTTGGAAACGATGTTTGTGATGGTGTTGTTGAAAATAGTTGTGATGATTCCAACGAAGATATTGGACATCCAGTCAAGTAGAATGTTGCCACGGAATCGGATGTTCAAGTTGCTGCCGAAAGAAAATAGAGAGAAACAAAAATGAAATAAAAAGATCTAAGAGAAGATGAAAATTTCCACTTTGGAACTAAATCAAATCTACTCAGGGAAATGACGAGATAAACTTCCAACCCTTCTTGAGCATACAGGAAACTGAAATCCCAGACGGGAAATAAGTGTTGCTGTGTGCGCTGGATGATGAGAAACGAACCATATCCTTGCCTTCAGCACCTCGCTTTGACGTGCTCTAATAAAATGACACCAGATATCGTTCATACCGACAGACTCAGTATTGAGTTGAAAGTGAAAATTATCAGGCAAACGAGCGAAGAAAACTTTTATCATAACACTCTTTTCGTCTGTCCCGCCATCCCAAGAGGTTTTCCTGCTGTGGCCAACTAAACATTTGGTGTAGTTCACAAACCCCCAGAGCATAAGTATGTATGTGTATATACCCGATTTTCTATAGCTGCACGTGGAGTCATATGTTGTGGCTGGGGCTGTGTATGTTGAGCGTTTTGGGATAAAAAGTTGGCGTCCAACTATGCGATGCCGGACCACCATGTACTCACTTCACTGACAACTGGCTGCTGATGGGTGTTTTTATGAAACGGACCCGGGTCGTAAAAACGTTGTTATCGTTTTCGGAGGTCGTCGGACCAGTATCACGAAAATGTATTTAACACGTCTACTGTACGTGGAAGCCAGGGTGCTCCGGGAGCAAAAATAAGTCTACGCTAGGAATATCTGCCGTTTGTGGGGTAGGCACAGACAAACACTGCCGGCCACACCACCATGGGAAAAGTCAGTGCGAATGAAACAAAGTTTCCGCACGGATAAACGTCAATTGCCCATGCAGGGAAATTGATTCTCTTTCCCTCGACTGAATGGTGAAGATTATTCAATTGCACATGAGATTAACGGATTTTGAGAGGTAATGAGTTTCAAACTAAAGCAATCACCGTGCAAAGAGCAAACTATATTATCAGTAACAAACTGTTTTGCGTTGTTTTTCTTCTTATAGGAATAGATATCAGCTCTAGACTATCAAAATAGTTATCAAGTAGGTAATTCCTAAATTTTTGTCTGTGCGCCGGGTTTAATATGACCCCAGGCCATTTTGAACAGCAGCCATTTTTTTTAGTTCAGTAAAAGCTTTTTATTATTATTTGACCAATTCCTGATTTCATGGGCTTTTCAAATGAAATGGTCTTTTCTTTTTCCTTTGATAATAAGCACTTAAAAAGCACGCCATAGTTCCAATAGCAATCCTGTTTATTTGCGATAGTTTTTAAGCTACAAATAGTTGGCTGTCATACCTGGCGCACCACGCCCTCCTATGGAGTATCAAATCCGTCAACCACCAGAGGGCTATCGCTTGAATCAGAAGTAAATAGGTTTTGATCGTTTTTCGGAGCTAATCATATTCTTTACGCTCCAATCGAACTGCGACAATAATTCAACTGCTCAGCGAAGTACAGTGAAATCAAATCACTTTTGCTGATTCTTCCTTCCAACGTCTGTGAAGATGGCCTCGTGAGAAAACGAAGATCTACTTAGGGGTTGCGGTAGAGAACCTGCCGGATCTGGCCGGAACGCATGTAATTTCTACACCCAAAAAACAAATCTGACAATTATTGTATAAGATCTGGGCATATACAATTCTGTAAATATTGTATTAAAATAATACAAATCTGTATTATTTTAATACAATAATTGTATTGAAATAATACAGATTTTGTATATGACGAATTTCGCGCCAACTCGACCAGCGGTTGGCAGCACCATCTCAGAATCGAATGAAACTTGGTGGGCATAAAGATATGGTATTTCTAAGCCACTCTGCATACTTAGTTTTTCAAAAATTGTCAAGAGTAACATTTGATGAGGGCCTATTTTTTTTCATTGATTTTTAAAAAATCGATGTAACTCTTAAATGACAAGACCTACAAAAAAGTGATGTATGGCGGACTGTCGTGAAATTCCCTGAAATTCCCGGAAAAATATCCAAAAAATAAAAAACCGATTTCTACACTGAAAAAAATTAGTTTTAAAATTTAAAATCGATATTAAAAAAAAACCTCATCTCAGAAATCGATGAATTTTTTTCTGCGGATAGGTATTTCAATTATCTAACTTTTCTGGGAATAATGTTCCTGTGACATATTTAAGGAAAAAAAAATTTTCTAACAAAAACTTTTTCATGTCCATATTGAGTGAAAATTTATCAGCGTGTTTTATGCATACAGCGCCAAATATAGGTTCAGCAGCCTATCATCAACCAACGACACATTTTGGACGTTTAAAAATTTGTTTAGGAAGCAATTTCTATAACATTAATGTGGACCAACATTTGAAAAGGGCGTATATTTTCCTAGATTTCTTATATCAATGTTACACACAAATTACCAGATTTACAAAATTGTGATGTTTGATGGACTATTGCAAATTTGTCTGAACTGTAAAATCTGAAACATAAAAGAGCGTTTCGTTCACCGAGAAAATAAATCAATGAATGTAAAGATTAAAATTGGTTCATCAAAAAAAAACTCATTAATTTGTAAATTTACTCGAACAATTTGAAGACATTTGGGTCTTCATCTGAGTTGGAACATTTTTAGCCAGGATTTTATTATGAGCGATTGGTATAAAATAATGAAACTTTTGTGTGCCAGTTATAGTTTTTACTTTTTTGAATAGTTCATCAAACTCTTCTGCCATTGTTGAGTATTGCTCATTCGAGATATAACAGAAATGTAATTTATAGAGATATTTTTGTCTGATTGTGTTACTGCCCATTCGTACAACTCCCGAGGAGTCTTAATAGTATTTCCATAATCTTTGGCAAGACTTGCTCGTTTTGCCATTCGTTTCAGAAAGCCACCAATAGCTTCGCAAGGGCCTTTTCCGTGCGATGTTGCAAAAAAGTGCCATTTTGCTTCTAAGCCATGTTTTGAATTGAAATTACACATTAATTTCGTAACGTGAAAATCGACCATTTCCAACCCTATCCTCCAACCCTGCTTCAAACTTTTTTTATCAATCATTTTAAAATTGTGTATTGATTGTCACACTTATGTAATTCATGGATGTTCATTTAGGTAAGCAGAGTTTAGATTTAGTTAACAAGTTCAGCAAAACCAAATTGTAAGTAGTGACCATGGCGTCCCCTTCTAGCTTTCAGAAGAAAACTACCAAATTATCTTTAAATTTTCAACATTCAGATAATTTTAAATTTTTGACATTTTTAACATTATTTTAGATGGCTCGGAGATCCATAGTATTACATACCAACCGTCTATGATCGGCGAATTGAGGTGATGTCTGTGTTTTTGAGAGCACAAAATCTAACCCATTTTGCGGTACTTATCCTTATCCTAATTTGCTTCCAACTGGTTGCATTTAGTGGGAAATCCTGTTTCCTATTGAAGCATATTGTTTTGTATTGATAATTTCATTTATCGGACATTGGACTCAAAAGAAATAAAGGCAAACATACTATTTTCTGTACAAAAAACTTAAATAGTCTAGCTATTTTATTGGCACCTATTCTCAACCATCAAATTGTAATGCATCAAGACTGAATCGGACTATAGACTCAAAAGTTTTGGCAAAAATACTATTTTTCCATATTACACCAGAAAGTCACCGATACCGCTAGGTGGATTAATCAATGTTTTTGTCCAATAAATTCTGACTACACCACTGCAAATAAAATAAAACATAAGTTTTTTGTTATTTGATTTTTTTTTGTGGTGATTCGATTATTCAGAGTGAAAATAAAATCGATACTCCAGATAATCGAGTCCGACCTGTATTACAATTAAATATCACTTCATTTTCGTTTCGGCAACATTTGCCCGTTTTCAAAGCAATCATTTGTTTTTCTTTTGTAAACTCTATTGTTTTTAAGTTACTTCGATACAAAAAGTCAAAGAAAATATAAACCCTTTTCAAATGTTGTTCCACAAATATGTTAGATTATGCTAAATTGCTCCCTAAACAATTTTTTATACGTCCAAAATGTGTCGTTGGTTGATGATAGGCTGCTGAACTTATATTTGGCGCTGTAGGCATAAAACACGCTGATAAATTTTTACTCAATATGGACACGGAAAAAGTTTTTGTTAGAAAAACTTTTTTTCCTTAAATATGTCACAGGAACATTATTCCTAGAAAAGTTAGATAATTGAAATACCTACCTGCAGAAAAAATTTCATAGATTTCTGAGATGAGGTTTTTTTGTAATATCGATTTTAATTTTTAAAACTAATTTTTTTCAGTGTAGAAATCGGTTTATTATTTTTTGGATATTTTTCCAAAAACTTCAGGGAATTTCACGACAGTCCGCCATACAACACTTTTTTGTAGATCTTGTCATTTTAGATTTACATCGATTTTTTCAAAATCAATGAAAAAAATAGGTCCTTATCAAATGTTACTCTTGACAATTTTTGAAAAACTAAGTATCTAAAGAATATGGAGAACATTACCAGTCTCTGTTCGATCCTGAAGAAGTTTCCAAACTTTTTTAAGAGTGGAGATCAGGGTTTGAATCCAAAGGAGAATACCATGAGAGACGTTTTTCGGTAGCTGTTACGATAATGAACTGATTCGGAGGGCTACAACCCATGATAAATTTCTTTTAATAAGCCCCAATTGCGGGAGGCACCTTCTCACTCTTTACCTCTCTCTTCTTATATTTCATTTACCACTTCTTGCTTCCCACTCTTTACTTCTCACTTGTCACTAGTCAATTCTTCAATTCCACTTCATGCGATTCCCCACATCTCAATTCTCACTACTAGGCGTACCAGGTCAAGTTTTATTAACAATTTCGAGTGTATCATCTTACCGTTGTCTTTCTGTACAATAACTTACCCGATATTAGTCAGCCGGAAATCGTCCAAGTAAATGAAGAAATTCGACAAATCGATAGCAAACTCGAATTGGAACGTCATGGTTGCAATGTCAACATCAACCCATCCAGTTGGACCCAGATCCATAATGTGGGCAGAGTAGTCATAAGTAAACTGTGGAAATAAAATTAAAATGTTAGGTTGGATGAATTCTAAACTGGGAAAACTGTCAATTTGGCATTTGATTTTTTTTTTTCGAACCATACAAACTAATTTCCAAACTTAATTTCAAAAAAGCTTTTTTGAACGCCACTATCCCCAAAGTATATGTACAAGCAAGTACACTTCACATTTAATTTTCAAAGCCAGAGTTATTGCTCTTTGAATTGGCCCTAACGAAAGCGAAAAAACAAAGTGCGGGCCGGGTGATGCTTTTTTATTTCGGCATGGCAAGGATTTTAAAATGCTTTTCAAAACGTTAAAACACATTTTAGCCAAAAAATAGTATGATTTTTTGTTTTAGTTTTTTTACTTCTAGATTAACAATTATTTTGACACGTGTAGATGAATAGGCTAACATGTAATTTTTCAAAATTCAAGATTTTAATATATCACAGCTAATAAAATTTTAGAAGCATTTTAAAATATATTTCCTATATTTACTTCACCATGCTCAAATGCAGTGATTTCACGCACACGTCTGTCTCCACTAGATGGCAGCAACGCGGCTTCGTCAAAGCGAATGCATAACACGTACCTTCATCAATAACAATCAATACCAAAAATTTGGTGTGCAAATTGCTCAGTTTCTCATTTTTGTAATTTCTTCAGCCGTGAGCACGTGGAGTTATAATAAAAGCGACACAAATTAGGACAAAATTGTTTGTATGATGAATATTATTAATACCCAAGTTCCCGAGTTAGTTCTGGCATTGATACATTACTCCGTTATGAACTTGAACATACGAGGTAAAATACCAAAGAAAAAATACTAAACATTGATATGCGAAATACTTTTGGCATAACATACTCTGTTATTACACGATACCCGATATAGTTGTCTTACCAAATGCATAACAAATTTTTATTCGTTTAGTATTGAAATTTCTAAGCATTTATGCCTAAAGTATTGTGCATATTAATTTTTAGTATTTATAGTATTGGGTGTTTTACTTCTTATACACACCAAGTTCATACCAAATTCTGTTATCGAGGTCGCCGCTCAGATATATACCATATTTGTCAGTTTTGAGTTTTTTCACACCAACGGCTTCTATTTGCAAAGATCTTTTTGATTTTTGATTTTTGTCAACTAAATCTGGAGAAATGCACATTTTAATTTCTGGTATATATCGCAACGGTCATTTCGTTGCCAGAAAAATGGTACATGAACAGTACAACTCATTAAAATCAACTTATTTAAAAGAAAAATCACCAACATTTGGGTTTCTGCAACAGATTTGAACCTTATTTTGAATTTCAAGATGGTTTATTGCTGATTAGAATGATTTCATAAATGCATATGTGTCACCTTTACTGGCAAGGATTTTCTGTTTCTGTTGCATTTTGTTTCTAAATTTAATAGTACATATTATGATTTTTTGTTCAAATGAACTTGAAATTTGTCAATAAACTTCACATATTTCTCACTACTATTATTGGACACATCGGTCAAAACTTGTTGGTGCAGTTGAGTTGCAGAAAATAGAAAATTCGATTTTATTATTGGAAGTTTTTGGGAAAATGCGTCTCCTGTAAAATTTACTCAACTTGACATGTACCACTTTCGCTGGCACCGGTGTTCATATAATAGAATACATTGTTTAAGGAACCAAAAATTAAAGCCGGAGCACATTATATGTGAGTGTTCAATGATAGAGGTTTAACATTTAATCATTTCTCCACTATCGCGAAATAGAACACAAAACAAACACCATCGATTGCGTCAACAATCTGTTAAGGGATTGACAACCGGGCTTTACGAGAGCATCATACCAATTATCAACGCATTCAATTGCAAAACATATACGTCTTGAAATGTGTACTGCGTTAATCCCAAACAAGTGATGAATGGTGCAAAATGCCAACTGTTGTGTTATACCTAATTCTCTCAGTATATTTTGCTCAGAAGTTTAACGGCATTTCCACGTTAAACACATGTTTAAATCTCAGGCAACGGTTTTCACTAATGTATTTACTCACAAAAGTAATGGATATTCTTAAGCATGGTAACGGAAAGGCATCTGGAGTATATTTATGTTGGGAGCTTGTCTCTGCCCTTGTGCACCGGCAGCGAAACCAGCCAACGAGAGCAAAAGCCGAGGAGAAAAAGTTTTCATGACTTTGTTTCCCTCGTTCGGATAAATCGCTGCTAGGCTTTTTGCTCAGCTTTGAATAAGTTACAAGATTTGACTGTGAACATGTGTGGAAAAATAAAGTCAAAGGATCGCTATCTCCAAAGTAGCAAACATTGGGCCCCGGCACAGCTCCTTGTACGGAAAAGTTATTTATTAAGCTTCTTGAATAATTTATTTGCTGAGCAAGAAGCGAGTTAAATAGAAAAAGTCTACTAAATTACCGGAGAAATTACGTCACAATAAAAACGAACCAGTTCGGGCAGCAAATTGATGCCAGCATTATACACAAAAATACATTGCGCTGGGATACTGCGATGTTGTTGGTTGTACGGAGTAAAAAGTTTTTTTATTTGCGTTTATTTTCCTATTTCGGCCAGTCTTTTTACGAGTGACAACCACCGACGCCAAGAAGACGACTCCCACACCTGAATGCTATATATCGTGCCGAGTTCCGGTGCCTGAGGCCTTACTACTTTCGTTACGAAGGAAAGCGAGAGCAGACATTTTCCGTCTTAGAAAATTCCAACGGCACCGACTGGGATCGAACCCAGGCCCGCTGGTGGGGTAAGAACCAAGCCCACTGGCGTGCGAGGCGGACATGCTTACCACTCAACCACCGGCAATGACCATAAAACATTTATAGCTATATCCTTGGGCGATTTCAACCTCCCGAATCTGGGGTGGAAGTATGATGATGAGGTGAATGGTTACATTTCGTCCAACATCAAATATTTGTTGAATATTAATTGATACCACTTGATACCACTAAGGGACCTGGGATGCACAATATGCCACCATCATTCCTCATAAACTGCTCCGCTTCACTTGCAAAGCCTTTTTTTGTTGTTTAATCAATCGTTACTGGAAAAAACTTTTCCACAGGCATGACAAACAGCTTCCGCAGTTCCCATTCACAAATCCGGTAATTCAACCAAGTGTTCTGCTATCGTGGTGTTTCCATCCTGTGTTTGAAGCTTTGAGAAGTGCTTGAGAAGTTGATACATAATGTTCTATAAACTGAGGCATTGCCTAATATATACGACTAGTTTATTTGTGGACGCAGTTACTGCTGTAGCGCCCGTGGCAAGTGTTTTTTTTTTTCAAGGTCCATTAACTCATGAATTCAAAAAAAATTCAACGTCTGTTGTCTGTGATTTTTTCATCAAATGTTGTGTCTGGTTATCTAAGGTTATCACTGGTTATGTTTTCTGCATCTGATAGTAAAAAAGAATTGAAGTGTCAAATATTTTATTTTTTGTGAGAATTTCCCCGCGTGCTGCGTCTGGTCACCGGACAGACACACAGGGCTATTATATATAGTATTCTCACCATGGGTTCATGAAGAATCGATTAACAACGACCAATCCATCCATATATATTGTGCTAAAATTAATAAATAGATTCAGAAAAGGGGCTGTCAAAAACCGAATCAAAGTTATTATTCACGAAGGTATATTACGTTTATAAGTTGATAAAAAAGATCAAGAAATACTTGAATCTAACGTAATGTAAATAAAATATGTTTGATACTTGTCATAAGATGAGCTAGATTTTATTTATTTATTTTCAAACTACGGCCGGAGCCCTAGTAGCATTTTGGTTTTATACTGGTTTTATAACACTCTTGTAGAGTGAATTAGGACCTTCTAGAGCGTTATGAAACTTAAAATGTTACTTGGAAGTGGCCTGTGCAGTGCATAAAAGTCTTCTCAATACAGCTCGGTCCATGGCTGCACGTCGCCAACCACGAAGTCTGCGGAGGGTTCGCAAATCGTCCTCCACTTGATCGATCCCCCTTGCTCGCTGTGCACCTCGCCTTCTCGCTCCCGTCGGATCGTTGTTAAGAATCATTTTAACTTGATTACTGTTCGACATTCTGGCTACGTGCCCGGCCCACCGCAGTCGTCCAATTTTTGCGGTGTGAACGATGGATGGTTCTTCCAACAGCTGATGCAACAAATGGTTCATTCGCCTCTTCCACGTACCGTCTGCCATCTGCACCCCCCATAGATGGTACGCAGCACTTTCCTTTCGAAAACTCCAAGTGCGCGTTGGTCCTTCACGAGCATCGTCCAGGTCTCGTGTCCGTAGAGGACTACCGGTCTAATGAGCGTTTTGTAGATTGTCAGTTTGGTACGGCGGCAAACTCTATTCGATCTTGCGGAGTCCAAAGTATGTACGATTTCCATCCACTATGCGTCTCCGAATTTCTCTGCTGGTATCATTTTCGGCAGTCACCAGTGAGCCCAAGTACACAAATTCTTCTACCACCTCGATTTCGTCACCACCGATGCAAACTCGCGGTGGGTGGCTCACATTGTCTTCTCTTGAACCTCTTCCGATCATGTACTTCGTCTTCGACGTGTTGATGACTAGTCCGATCCGCTTGGCTTCCCTCTTCAGTCTGATGTGACTTCCTCCATTTTCTTACGTGCCATAATATCTATGTAGTCGGCGAAGCCAAATAGCTGGACGGACTTATTGAAAATTGTACCACTCGTGTTAATCCCTGCTCTTCGTATTACCCCTTCCAATGCAATGTTGAATAGCTGTCACGAAAGACCATCACCTTGCCGTAACCCTCTGCGGGTTTCGAAGTGACTCGAGAATGCCTCTGAAACTCGAACTACGCACATCATCCGATCCATCGTCACTTTGATCAACCGTGTCAGTTTATCCGGAAATCCGTGTTCGTGCATTAGTTGCCATATCTGGCCCCGATTGATTGTATCATATGCGGCTTTGAAGTCGATGAATAGATGATGTGTGGGCACGTTGTATTTGCGGCATTTCTGTAGTACTTGGGGAATGGCGAACACCTGGTCCGTGGTGGAGCGTTCGCCCATAAAACCCGCCTGGTACTGCCCCACGAACTCCCTTGCAATTGGTGCTAGTCGAAGGCGTAAAATTTGGGAGAGTACCTTGTAGGCGGCGTTTAGCAATGTGATTGCGCGGTAGTTACTACAATCCAGCTTATCGCCCTTTTTGTAGATGGGACACACGACATCTTTCATCCACTCCTGCGGCAAAACTTCCTCCTCCCAAATCTTGGTAATGACCCAGTGCAGCGCTCTAGCCAGTGCCTCACCACCGTGTTTAAATAGCTCTCCTGGTAGTTGGTCAACCCCGGGGGCTTTGTTGTTCTCAGCCGGAGATCCGGAGCCGGTAGAATTATGTCCTGCGTGCGTTCCCCCAGGCCCATCACCATACCGCCATCTTCGTCTGCCACATCGCCATTCAGGTGCTCTTCGTAGTGCTGCCGCCACCTTTGGATCACCTCACGCTCGTTCGTAAGAAGGTTCCCGTTTATGTCCTTACACATATCAGGCTGTGGCACGTGGCCCTTACGTGAACGGTTCAACTTCACATAGAATTTTCGTGTGTTATTAGCGCGGTACAGTTGCTCCGTCTCTTCACGGTCTCGATCTTCCTGCTGGCGCTTTTTCCTCCGGAAAATCGAGTTTTGTCTATTCCTCGTATGTTTATATCGTGCCTCGTTCGCCATCGTGCGGTGTTGCAGCAATCTCGCCCATGCTGCATACTTCTCTTCTACTAACTGCTTACATTCGCCGTCATACCAGTCGTTTCTCTGATCCGGGGGCACCGTGCCAAGTGCAGCGGTTTGCGGTGCTTCCAATGGCGGATTGAATATCTCTCCAGCCATCTTCAAGAGACGCTGCGCCTAGCTGCTCTTCCGTTGGGAGTGCCACTTCCAGCTGCTGCGCGTATTCTTGGGCTAGTCTACCGTCTTGTAGCCGCGGCGTCCGACTTCGACGCGTGTTGTACACCGTCGAGAGTTTTAAGCGCAGGCATACTGCAACGAGGTAGTGGTCGGATTCAATATTCGCACTGCGGTAAGTGCGTACGTTCGTGATGTCGGAGAAGAATTTACCGTCGATTAGAACGTGGTCGATTTGGTTTTCCGTTACTTGATTAGGTGATTTCCATGTGGCCTTGTGGATATTCTTGCGGGGGAAGAAAGTGCTTCGGACTACCATGCCGCGGGAGGCTGCAAAGTTTATGCATCGTTGGCCGTTGTCGTTCGATACGGTATGCAGACTATCCGGTCCGATGACCGGTCTATACATTTCCTCCCTTCCTACCTGAGCGTTCATGTCACCGATGACGATTTTGACGTCCCGCAGTGGGCATCCATCGTATGTCTGCTACAGCTGTGCGTAGAACGCTTCTTTCTCGTCGTCGGGTCTCCCTTCGTGTGGGCAGTGCACGTTGATGATGCTGTAGTTGAAGAAACGGCCTTTAATCCTCAGCTTGCACATTCTTGGGTTGATTGGCTGCCACCCAATCACGCGTTGGTGCATCTTACCCAGCACTATAAAGCCGGTTCCCAGCTCGTTGGTGGTGCCACAGCTTTGGTAGAAGGTAGCCGCTCGATGCCCGCTTTTCCACACTTTCTTTCCTGTCCAGCAAATCTCCTGCAGCGCCACGACGTCGAAGTTGCGGGGATGTAATTCATCGTAGATCATCCTGTCGCAACCTGCGAAACCTAGCGACTTGCAGTTCCATGTTCCAAGCTTTCAATCGTGTTCCATTATTCGTCGCCTAGGTCTTTGCCGATTATATCGAATCGCATTATCTCTTATATTGTTCGTATATATTGATTTTCCAGGCGGCTTTTTGGGCCTAAGCAAACCTCCTGTCTCGTCGGAGGGCCATCGTGTCAGGGCTGTTTAGCGTCCAACCTAACACCAGGACTTGAGCTTGTGCGCTTTGAGCGGCACACGGTCGCTTTGGTGGGGCCTACTTGCGGATACAAATTGCTGAAACCTCCGGTAAAAAAAAGTTTGTAGCTTTCCATTTGTATACAAATGTTGGCATAAGATTAACTAGGGACAAAGTTATAGACCAAAGACAAAAAGGTACCCACAACCGAAACTCTTCCCCTACTATGTAATTTTTTTCTGCTGTGGGTTTTGAATGTGTCATTAAGCCCCATACAATTTTTACTGTGAAATTGTTTTTCACCTCACAAAACATATAACTTTACTTGCAAAGAAGAATGTTTGTATTTTATTGAGAAAACTGATTATTAAATGAATCAATTACGCTATTAGAGACATTTTTCAGTAATAGTATAATTGCTATCAGTTGTATGAACTAACGGATAAGTGTTGGATACTTACCCCAAGCTGTCTGATGTTAGCTCCAAGAACAACCCGCAGAACTTTTCTATCATAATGCATCATCGCAGTTCCACTACGAATCACACTTTGGATGGAATGAAAAACTCCATTCGTTAGTTCAATTTCTCCATGATAGGTGATAAGAATTGGTCTCTGAGTAGATTATGGAGAATAAAGCAAAATTGAATAAATAAAATGTTTATAGCAAAAAGCATGAAACCACTTACGTGTTCGAATCCTTCGACGAAATCCGGTAGATTTATGGGAAGGAAGTTCTGGTTCAACCACGGTCCAATTTGTATCATTATAATGTCCACATAGTTGTTCATGTTAGCAGACATGGGAGCTGACCGATCGCTGAAAAACTTAACTGTTTAACACTTACTTGGTAAAAACATTTGAGATTTAAAATTAGGCCATCGAATTTAGCTTGGCGCAACATAATAGATAGGATTAATATAACTCCATAAATTGTCACTCCAACATATCATATCACAGCAGATGACTTGAAAAATTTGTGTCTATGTCCTTGCACTCAATCCAGTCCCCACGTTTTCACACATGGCCATAAAATCGTCTACTTTCTTCCCGCATCGTTGAACTTCCCTAATCCATTAGTTTCAATTTCCCCGGCGTCAGGAAACCACGGCTCATCGCACATAATGAACATTGAAAAACTTACACTTCATTATCATCAAGCTTCGTCCCAACTGGTCCGGCCTGCGCTACGACGCTTGCCATCACTAACAGAAGAACCCCAAAGATTTGCATTGCTATCGATATTGGCTAACACGGTCACTAAATTGGTCTGAAACAGTATCCACATCATAAACTTGCATTTATAGATTTTAAATTACCAAAACAATGTGCCTATCTAAATCTCGAACGATAAGCTGCTCAAAATATGGGAAAGCAATTTTGATAAAGAGTATTATGACGGCTTGTGTTTTTAAATAAACTTTAATCTGAATTAAATCAGCATTGCCGAATTCGTGTCGAATTGTTATTCCAATGCATCATCATTTCGGGAACAACACAACACTTTGGTTCTCAAAATATCACAGGTCACAGGACAGTCAAAAAGTGTTTAGTGTGATTTAACAGAAATCCGACTAATAGCTCCTCGTTTGCTATGCGGTGCTACGGATGGAGTTAAGAATCTCACATTTCCACAAACGTGCCTTGTTTCCGATCGTAATCTGTTTTCATCGCCGTGGTCTTCACCGAATATGTGTGGGTCTGGCCCCAAAACGCCCCCCCAATGCAAAACGCCTTTTGTGGTTTCCCTCATATTTACCGTCATTAAGATGTCGGTAACAAAACTAGATCTAAAATTATGTAGGTTAGGCGAAAAAAGTTTCAAAATAGTGTATGGGAAGGTCGGAAAACCGAAAATTTCCACATTTTGAAGAAACATTGATTGATTGATCAAAGTTACCCCAAATTGAAAAATCATATAACTCAACAAAAAACATTTTTAGAGTTTAAAATTATCAAATGATCAAGAACAACAACCTTATACGTTCTACATGTAGCAGTACTCGTTTTAAAAATATGAAAAAAGCTATAATTTCACTTACGGGAGAAATATTTACAAAACAATTGAAAAAATGATCAATGTTCCCCTGGATTACGGTATACGGATAGCAAACAGCGCGGTGCATCGTTTCCGCCGCGTGTACTTTTGGGCAAATGCGTTAATATTGAAATAGGTACAGGGGGTACAGGCATAGGATTAATTATTTTTGAATGTTAATGAAATAGTTAAATACTTCAAAATGTAACATTAATTTTATTTTTGAAGTCAGCAAATTGTTTTCAATTAAAAAATATTTTGGCTGAGCATAATTATTCTCTTGGTTCTAGATAGGAACATATATATAATTACAACCAACAGTGGAGAGCACTCAAAATTATTAAAATAATCATTATTTATTCCATACACTAAACCAAACATACAGTTCTCTCCCCATCACATCAGTGATGGATGGATCCCAAAATGTAATAAGTTAACATAAGCTTAGGAATACTCATGAATTTTTCAACAATATCAATACACGTATACCGGAGGTGACACAGACGATTTGTGTATCGACGTGACCGCTGTTTTTGGCACGTAAAATTTAATCACATCCCTTCGTTAATTCCCTTTATGAATGTGTCTTCCAATGGAATAGTAAAGTTCTGCTGTTGCGAAGCTGATAAAATAGTAATAGTTTCATTGCTTTCAGTCCGTATTGCACGAAGTACTTCGGACAGCCACTGGAAACCGAACCGGACAGCAGCACACCATACCGGGTGCGAAGGACAACAAATACAGCAAACATGCGATCTACCACTGAACGTGTGAGCATGTTCAACAGCTCCGTATAACACCGAAACGAAAAACTCCCACCATTAATAAAGATTAGAAAGTAAATTTATTATCATTTTTATCAGTTTACCTATATTAAATTCTCCGCTTCATAGCTAGCTGCTGATGCTACGACCGCTGCTGCTAGTCTGGCCACCTGACTGTTCAGTGCTCGTTGCACGCTTGTTGAACCATAGTGAGCTCAATCTTTGCAAACTGTCCATCTCCGTGCTCGGAGGCTTGGGACGCTTAATGCTTGCCGCTGATTTTTACGGGAAAATTTTAGCCTGCTTAAATATTGAGAAATGGCAATTGATGGTGATGATGTTGAAAGAAAATGCACTTTTATTTACCACAGATTGATATAATGGTACGATCAGCAGTCAAAATTTGTCTGTTGTTAAATTAATTAATAGAAAACATGATGAACATCCAGTGTTGGAAAAAACGTATTCAAATCTCAATTATCGATGTCTTATACACAAGTTAATTTACTAGCGATTCTGCAGGAAGAACATCGCTCTTGAACTTTTCGGACAAAACCGCATCGTTTTGCTTATTCACCGAATAATTATTTCGTTGCAAAACACCCCAAAACCCAATAGGAGCGTATTTTAGGTTGAAATATAGACTTATTATCCATCCATCCCATTTGATGAGCGTAACTCCTCAGTGCCGTTTTGTGTACCGTGTAAGATTATTTTTCAATATTTTTAGTGAAGCGTCTTACTTATGACACGAGTTCACCATATGAAAATGAAGCTCTACAATAGGGTGGCTCAAATTAGTATGGGAAAAACTTTTTTCAATTTTTTAGATGGGCCGCTCTCTTATTCGGTTCTATTTGATGCCCTGATGCTCTGGACAAAATTTCAGCCAAATCGGTCAACGTTTGGGCGGTGCTAAACTCGTTGGAAGTTTATATGGAAAAATGTTTGCAGAAACATCCAAAAACAGTGATTTGCATTTGGACGGCACTATTTACGATCAAGAACCATGATACTCATTAAGATCTTGTAGAATTAAATACAGAATGTTATGCAGAAAACCGCGAGAAGATTAGAGTTTACCCGGCTAAGTTATTAGCATTTCTCTGAAGTGGGGTTTGAGCAAATTTCGTTTCTTTTACCTTTGAAAAGAAATAAATTCACCCCTACAACACTCCAGTAAAATACTAATATCTTTGCCTAATAAACTCTAATCTTCTCGCGGTTTTCAGCATAACATTCTGTATTTAATTCTACAAGATTTGAATGAGTATCATGGTTTTTGATCGTAAATAGTGCCGTCCAAATGCAAATCACTGTTTTTGGATGTTTCTGCATACATTTTTCCATATAAACTTCCAACGAGTTTAGCACCGCCCAAACGTTGACCGATTTGGCTGAAATTTTGTCCAGAGCATCAGGGCATCAAATAGAACCGAATAAGAGGGCGGCCCATCAAAAAATTTGAAAAAGTGTTTTTTGAGCCACCCTACTCTACATATACAGGGGATGGACAAAATAATTAGGATAGGCAAATGAGTAAAATTAGATGTGTTGTAACTATTTTAGTTATCATCCGATTTTGACAATTCAGGCATGCCTGAACTAGAAAATTAATGCAGTTTGACGATATGTCCATGGTACCGACTATGGCCACCGGATTCCGGAGATATTCCGGGTTTTTCGGAGGTAGGTTCAAAACCAAAATTGTGGTGGATATTAGGAGAAGTTGTGGTTAAAAATTGAACCATATTAGTAACCACAAATGAAGTAGGGCTCTTGCTGATTGGAACAATATATTGAGATTTGGAATCGGACCAGAATCAAATGAGATATGGCCATTTCTTTATAATCGGTTCCGATCGATACTTATCAAAGGAGTCATGCCACAAATTCATTTGAATCTCGCTTTTTGATAGATCGTCCACTATGATTTTATTCCAGAAGGCTTCTAGTGTGTGAAGAATGAAAAACCAATTGAATAAATGGATCCTGGAGTCGCTGGGATGTCCCCGGGGAACCTGTGAATGGGGAAATTTAAGTTTTAGCATCAAAATCAGTCGTTCGACGGCTTTTTTTTCATGGTTCGACCAGGAAGCGAAGTATGAATATAAAATGGTCCATTGACGGCTCTGACCGCTTCCAGCACCTACGGATTGGCCCCGGGGAACTTGTGGAAGGGGACATTTTAGTTTTACCACCAAAACCAGTCATTCGACGGCTCTTTTTTCATGGTTCGCGATCAAGAAGCGAAGTATGAATATAAAATGGGCCATTGACGGCTCTGACCACTTCCAGGATCTACGGATTGGCCCCGGAGAACTTGTGGAAGGGGACATTTTAGTTTTACCACCAAAACCAGTCGTTCGACGGCTCTATTTTCATGGTTTTCGATCAGGAAGCGAAGTATGAATATAAAATGGTCCATTGACGGCTCTAACCGCTTCCAGCACCTACGGATTGGCCCCCGGGAACTTGTGGAAGGGGATATTTTAATTTTACCACCAAAACCAGCCATTTGACAGCTCTTCATTCATGGTTATCGATCAGGAAGCGAAGTACGAAAATAAAATGGATCATTGACAGCTTTGACCGCTTCCAGGATCTACTGGTTGCCCCCGAGGAACCTGTGGAAGGGGACATTTTAGTTTTTACACCAAAATCAATCATTCGACAGCTCTTCTTTCATATAAGCAAAGTATGAATATAAAATGGTCCATTGATGACTCTGCCCGTTCTCAGGACCTACAGATTCCCTCCAGAAAACCAGTGGAAAGGAACATTTAAGTAGCAGCACCAAAACCAATAACTCGACTGCTTTTTTTTCGTGATTTTTGATCAGAAAGCGAAGTTTAGTATAAATTGAACCATTCCAAGACTTACGGATTGCCTTCGGGGTACTGTGGAAGGGCACATTTTAGTTTTAGCACCAAAACCAATCATTGGACGGCTCTTTTTTCATGGGTTTCAACAATGGGGGAACAAGAAATGGGCCATTGACGGCTCTGGCCGCTTTTTGGACCTACGGATAGCTCACGGGGAACCTGTGGAAGGGATTATTTTAGTTTTAACATCAAAACCAGTCATTCGACGGCTCTTTTTTACGGTTTTCGATCAGGAAGCGAAGTATTTTTTGCATTTGCATTTAGCAGTTCGCACAAATTCGTAGGTGGTACAAGCCAAGACTATTGTATGATAGTAGCATCACTTTCATCCGTTACCACAGATATTGATTTGGGACTAATCAGCATCTCTTAGATGGAAGCAATGTTCTTTCCAATAGTCGAGATCTGTCCTGGCCACGTCCTTGCGAATGCTGAGGAAGGGGAAGGATGGTTTGTTGGACACCTACTTAAGAAAGATGCAGAGAACTCTACGACCTCTCATAGATGCCACGGGAGGTTTTGGGATTGTGTAGAAGGTTATAACAGTAGGAATCGTTTTGGTATAACGTGAAACACAGAAAGAACTAAGATAGAAATACAAAGTAGGAAAGGGACGAGCCTGGAATTGAACCCATGACCTCCTGCTTATGAGGCAGAAGCGGTAGCCGCTAGACCACCGAGCTCGTCGTTTTCGATCAGGAAGCGAAGTATGGATATAAAATGGACCATTGACGGCTCTGACTACTCTCAGGAACTACTGATTGCCCCGGGGTTATTTGTGAAAATAAACGTTTTTCGATCAGGAAACGAGGTATAAATATGAAATGCCAGGATATTTTTTAAAATATTACCAGAATCTTTTTTTTTCAGTTTTATTACTGCCTACTTCATACTTCGCTTCCTGATCCAAAACCATGAAAATAGAGCCGTTGTATGACTAGTTTTGGTGCGAAAACTAAAATTTCCTCTTCCACAGGTTCCTTGGGCCAATCTGTAGGTCCAGAAAGCGGTCAGAGCCCTCAATGGTCACTTTTATATTCATTTCTCGATTCCTAATCGAAACCACTAGAAAAGAGCCGTCGAATGACTGGTTATGATGCTTAAAATAAAATGTCCCCTTCCACAGATTCCCCAGGGGCAATCCGTGGGTCCTGGAAGCGGTCAGAGCCGTCAATGGACTATTTTATATTCATACTTCGCTTCCTGATTGAAAATCGAATGATTGGTTTTAGTGCTAAAACTAAAATGTCCTCATTCACAGGTTCCTCGGGGGCAATCAGTAGGTCCTGGAAGCGGTCAGAGCGGTCAATGGTAATTTTTAATACACATTTCGCTTCCTGATCGAAATTCATGAAAGAAGAGCCTTCAAATGACTGGATTTGATGCTAAAACTAAAATGTCCCCTTCCACAGGTTCCCCGGGGCCAATCCGTAGGTCCTAGAAGAGGTCAGAGCCGACACTGGACAATTTTATATTCATACTTTGCTTCCTGATCGAAAACCATGAAAAAAGAGCCGTCGAATGACTGGTTTTAGTGCTGAAACTAAAATGTCCTATCCCACAGTTTCCCCGGGGCTAATCCGCAGGTCCAGAAGCGGTCAGAGCCGTCAATGGACCATTTTATATTCATACTTTGCTTCCTGATCGAAAACCATGAAAAACAGAGCCGTCGAATGACTGGTTTTGGTGCTAAAACTAAAATGTCCCCTTCCACAGGATCCCCGGGGCCAATCTGTAGATCCTGAAAGTGGTTAGAGCCGTCAATGGACCATTTTATATTCATACTTCGCTTCTTGATCGAAAACCATGAAAAAAGAACCATCGAATGACTGGTTTTGGTGCTAAAACTAAAATGTCCCCTTACGCAGGTTACTCGGGGCCAATCCGTAGATTCTGGAAGCGATCAGAGCCATCAATGAACCATTTTATATTCACACTTCGCTTCCTGATCAAAAACCATGGAAAAAGAGCCTTCGAATGACTGGTTTTGGTGCTAAAACTAAAATGTCCCCATTCACAGGTTCCCCGGGGACATCCCAGCGACTCCAGGATCCGTTTATTCAATTGGTTTTTCATTCTTGAGACATTAGAAGCCTTCTGGAATAACATCATAGTGGGTGATCTATCATAAAGCGAGATTCAAATGAATTTGTGGCCTGACCCCTTTGATAAGTATCGATCGGAACCGATTATAAAGAAATGGCCATATATCACTTGATTTTGGTCCGATTCCAAATCTCAATATATGGTTCCAATCAGCAAGAGCCCTACTTCATTTGTGGTTACTAATATTATTCAATTTTTAACCACAACTTCTCCTAATATCCACCACAAATTTACGGTTTTGAACCTACCTCCGAAAAACCCGGAATATCTCCGGAATCCGGTAGCCATAGTCGGTACCATGGACATATCGTCAAACTGCATTAATTTTCTAGTTCAGGCATGCCTGAATTGTCGAAATCCCGGAGGATCATAACCTTGTCGTAACCCTCTGTGCATTTTAAATGAATGTCCTCGAGAATGTCCCTGAAACTCGAACTACGCACATCACCCGATCCACCGTCGCCTTTACCTACAGTATCAGTTTATGCGGAAATCCGATGTTTGTATAATAGATGCCATAGCTGGTCTCGATCGATTGCGGCTTTGGAATTGATGAACAGATTGTGTGAGGGCACATTATTATTTATTTATTTATTTATTTAGACTATGGTCGAAATGGCTCAGTCCGTGGCTACACGTTGCCAACCACGCAGTCTACGGAAGGTCCGCAGGTTATCTTCCACCTGATTGATCCACCTTTCCAGCTGCGCACCTCGCCCTCTTGTGCCCGTCGGATCGTCGTCGAAAACCATTTTCACCGGGTTACCGGGCACATTGTATACGTGACATTTCCGCAACATCTGGCGTACGGTGGACACCTGGTCCAATTGGTGCTAGTTGACAGCATATGATTATGTGGTAGTTGCTGCAATCCAGCTTATCGCCCTTTTTATAGATGGGTCACACAATACCTTCCATTCACTCATGCGGGGGCAGAAGCTCCTTCTCTCAGATCAATGTTATCATCCAGTGCAGCGCTTTAGCCAGTGCCTCACCAACGTTTTCAAATAGCTCTCCTGTTAGCTGGTCAACCGAAGGGACTTTGTTATATCAAGCCGGCCAGTCTCCTCCTGGATTTCCTGGGGATCCGGAAAACTGACGTCCTGCACATGTGCTCCCAGTTTCGGCACCATACAGCCATCATTGTCTGCCACATCGCCATTCAGGTGCTGTCATAGTGCTGTCGCCATTTCTGGGTCATTTCACGCTCGTTCGTAAGAAGGTTCCCGTTTATACCCTTACACATATCAAGCTGAGGCAAGTGGCCCTTACGAGAACGGTTTCACTTCGCATAGAACTTTCGTACGTTATTAGCACGGTACAGTTGCTCCGTATCTTCCCGTCCCTATCCGCACAATCCAGCACGATTTGGTTGCAGCAACTCAAATGTGACTGAATTTGCCTATGGGTCACAGAACGGTTGCATATGGGTCACAGAACCTTGTGTGCTGCTCGGGGTCTCGGTCTTCCGAGACTGGCGCTTTTTCGTTTCTCCTCCAAACTCCACACATTAGCCGTCATACTAGTCGTTCCTCTGATCTGGAGGCTCGCACGAATCGAATAACTCACCAGTCTCTTCAAGAGAAGCTGCACCTAGCGTTCTAAGTCCCAACCGGCACTAGGTTTTGGATTGAAAACAGGATTGATGTTACCAACTATTATAATCATATTGTATAACATTATTGTATAATCCAGTTGGGAAATATATTAACGACAATACAATCGTGAGTTATGTCCCCACTGGGACATTGCCGCCTCGATGATTAGTATTCATTCAGTACTTCTATAGTCATTACCCGCAAGGTTTCTAAGCCAAGTTACCATTTTTGAATTCGTATATCATGAGGCTAACACGATGATACTTTTATCCCCAGGGAAGTCGAGACAATTTTCAAACCAAAAATTGCATAGACCTGCACTGGGAATCGAACCCAACCACCCTCAGTATGGCTTTATAAACGCTCTATCCTTTTTTGACAAACTTCGTGAAACTTTGGCCAGATCGATTCAATATTCCATTTGATGATCTTCTACAGCTACCTCAACTGGATAGTGGATAGAGGAATCCATTATAGGCTATACTTTTTATCGGAACTAAGGCTTTGTATACAAAGTATTAGTTTAAATACTCGACTACAACATCAACTACCAACTAATAATAATAATAATAATAATAATAAAATTCAATTACCCGTAAATAAACATACAACTACAAGTAAGCATAAACAATAAGAAACATTCGATGATATGAGAAAGAAATATACAGTTTTCCAAGCACAACAACACAATAATTGAGAAAATAGTGAAGCAACAACACAAAAGCAAATCATGTGTAGGCAAACCAGGATTTCGCTTCAACTTGGCTGTTTTTTTCCTATCACAATTTTCTGTACTATGAAGCACACAGAAGCCCACACAGTCTGCCGTCAAATCCGCACACGGCCTGGACAGACTGGGCACTCATCAATTATGCTGGCCGCACTTCTGCATGCTTATTTTGGTGCACATCACGGAACAGAGAGAAAAAATACGCACAAATCACCACCATCACTCGCCCTACTGCTAAGAGCAACAGCACCAGTTGGCAAAGATAGATGTTGCCAACGGGAGTATAAAAACTATTAGTTTGTATTTTTCTTGCTCATATTCAATGACGTTATTAGTAATGAAGTATAAAATATTACGGAAAGAAGGAGTCGTCTCTTTCCAGTCACAATCGATGAAGAATTGGCTAATAGCTATTCACTTGATCAATCCATCTGCTTGAATAAACACACATTTTCTCATTGTCCTCCAGCTACCCCCACACCAAAAAGAACAACCAAGTCCTACGGGAGTCGAGGCAATCACTGTATTTGATTACAAATCAAATTTCAATTAGAGTCGAAACTCAGTATTATTTTTAGTCCATGTTATCATGTCACATATATGGACATAATCTCAATTTCTCGAACTGAAACACTAAAACGAGTCACATGACAAACAAAGTGTAAAACGCCACATTTAAATGGAAATATGAACTGTTGCTAGAAAAAGTAGTACATGAACCATTTCCGTCAATTTAGAGTTTTTTTTACATAAAAAGCTTCTATTTGCAAAGATCTATTAAAAGAATAGCGTGGAAGTGATCGTTAATATAAGTGGAAAGACCTTATTATATATTCGAAACACACCCCTTTTAAACGCCACGTGGAACGCCAATGCTTTCCATAACTCTTGTTGTTCGTATCTGTCCTTTTCGTTTCAGTGAAAAATAGGGAAATGGTGGGATGATCTTCTTGTCAAGTCACATACACACAAACGATTCAGTAACAACGGACAACCACGACAGGCAGCCAAAATGGCCCGACTTCGATGAACTAGATGCATGCATCTATCTACGTACATAGGTATACCACGGTTCCACTGCTCTGTGTCCGAAACCAAATGTCAGTCAAAGTCGGACAAACAAATCAACTCGCATTCCATCTATCATCATAGTCATCTTCATCTGAGCCCCGAAGAGCATTCCAGCGTCATCGTTCTGTTAATCCTGCTTTTAGGCGGAGTGCTCTAAAACGATATCACTGCATCCGTTTTTTTCTGGTTTACTGGGACAGAACGTTTATTTTGTATCGACAAAAAAATCGTACAAGAAATATACGTCAATGAATTAGAGAACTTTAAAGTTGTTACAAATATATGTGAAATGGGATCCGCAACTCCTGAACTCCTCATCATAATACCTGGTTTGCAGTTCGTGTTTAAGTGAAAAAACGGCCTACTTTTCGATACCAAATGGGTGCTTCAATGGCAATTTATAAACTCAAATGAGTTGCATTAAATGCATTGTAACACTCATTCGGGTGTTATAATGGAAAACCAACATAAGAACAGTAGTGACATGACTACATTTCATTTAATTAGCTCTGCGTCGAAAATGAAATAGTTTGATGGACATGACATCAAAATTTTCCAAAGTCAAGTTCATCTATCGCTTCAAGGCTTGAGCTATGCAATATGGCACGATAAAATGGGATATTATTGTTCTCTGCAGCAACATGATTTATTGGTAAGATTAATTTATTTATTTAATTCGTCAACCGTCGTAGACTAGTACATATAAATATACATTTCCATTTCTTAATGCTAATATACATAGATTGTGAAATATTTATCATATATTCATAATAAAAAATTAACTAAAGGTTAAATAGGGCAGATAAAAAATGTTATATTTTTTGTCTTATATGCGATTTCGAATTCTATAAAAAAATGTTTTAAGATTCTCCCGAGACATTGTAAAGTCGATAGCTTCGTAGTGTTGATTGTAAATGTCCATTATTTGATTCAAAGGTCCAAATTTGGCATAGTTTGTTCGATGATAGTTTGTTATAAATAAGGTACGATTTCTAAGTTGCCGTGAAGGAACATAAAAGTTTAATTTTGATAAGATTTCAGATGAATCAACACGCGAAACGAAATCATTTACGAAGGAAACCATTGCTATTTCACGCCGCTCTTTCAAAGTCTGTATGTCAATGAGCATGCAGCGTGCTTTGTATGATGGGAGTTGAAATGATGTCCAGCCTAATTTACGAAGAGCAAATAGTAAAAATTGCTTTTGTGCAGATTCTAATCTCTCTTCGTGCGTAAATGAGAAAGGAGACCATACAATACTGCAATACAGTCCCATCCCGATTTTGGCAACACCCGTTTTTGGCAACATTTTCTTCTCGATTTTGGCAACAACCTCCAAAATTTTTGTTTTATTACTTTTTAGAGCTAAAACCTTTTTATTAATATGTAATGGGATAAACAAAACTAAAAGTGAATGGCATTAAGGTTTATATGCGTATTGTGGGCTCTGTACGAATAGTGGGCACTTTCACTGAAATAATAGACCACCACTCGTATTACCGCTCAATGCAAACAATGTCTATTGAAACTTTTCTGCTCTTTTTATTCACGTTTTCCATGTCCCTATTCACATTACCCTAATCTAACCAGCCCACCGTAGAATGTCGTATTTTTTGGCATCTCACTTATTTTGTCGTCGATAAGCTGACTCACACCGTTGTACATAGTACAACACCTATTAAGCGAAGCCCGCTGTATACATCACAATGCAACCGGTACTGCATGAGTGAACCAGGAACAAGCAACCCCCGTAGGTTTAATTGCTAGTGATTGGCACATTCGATTTTCTAAATGCGCTGTCTAGCCATCAAGTCGTTTTGCTCATTACGCGCCTCTTTTCTGGTATCAGCCGAGAAACTGTCATTTTAACATTTTATCCGTCTTTCTGCTGAATTCCCGTATAGAAAATAAACAACATTTTTATTTCAAAGAGTCTTTTTGTTGAAAATTTACGCAAATTTGTCTAGCGATTAATATCAGAACACTGTTGGCTTTTCCATTTTCCTGATGTGTCAATTGCATAACGAGCCTTTTGATTCCAGCATGTTTGTCAACAGTAATGGTAAGAGTTTGGTAACATGTAACCGTCAGGCTCTCGAGCAGGCATGGACTTAAATCAGAGCATGAGAAAAATTCGGGTTAATCTAAGCCTAGGTACTTGATGCTCTGCCGCGGGGCAAGTTATGAGCTTCCTAAGATCTTGCGTTGCTCATTGTTTATCACAGCAACGATCGCTCACTCGTTGTTGGCATCCATCTGAGTCAGGCAGTTCACTCATTGGCTATGGATGTAGCATAGATTACAATAGATCAATGGTCACAATGCTCACTCACACTTCCAATGCCTGCTTTCGAGTGTTCTGTTTGTGATACTTTCTGTGAAGTTCCCATGAGATCGCTGGTGCAATTCTAGCTGTTTCGATAGGCGAGTGATGCGCCACATATGGTTTTATTATTATTTATTCAGCCTAAGGCCGGAGTGGCCTCTGTGGTACATAACAGTCATCCACTGTTGTACGTTACCAGTCACGCAGTCTACGGAGGGTCCGTAAATCGTCTTCCACCTGATCGATCCACCTTGATCGCTGCACACCTCGCCTTCTTGTGCCTGTCAGATCGTTGTAGAGAACCATTTTTACTCCAAGTGCGCGTTGGTCCTCCACAAGCATTGTCCAGATCTCGTTGGTACGCTCCTGCCACGTTGCGTCTCCGAATTTGTCTGCTGATATCGTTACCGGAGGTCAAGCGAGCCCAAGTACACGAATTCTTCAACCACCTTGGTTTTGTCGAATAGCCGTTGTCTTCTCTTGAGCCTACTTCGTCTTCAACGTGTCAATAACTAGTCCGATCTGCTTTGCTTTCCTCTTTAGCCTGATGTAAGATTCTTCCATCTTTTCGAAGTTAGAATAATGAAAGTAGTGCATGGAGAACTGGAGTGCGATGACCAGCAGCGAGCACCAGTAGGTTGACTGCTATCGAGTGTCAGAGGTGGCATGCCGCAAATGGTCTTCCAGCTTCCACTTAGTCACACTATCACTCGTAGTGCGAGGTGCACACTGCACATAGTGCTCATGTATCAATCATTGCCGCCTGAAATATTCCTGGGTTGAGTGCTAGGAGACCGACTAGTGCAAAGTGATTTGGTTTTAGTGAGTCGATTGTAGTGAACCCATACTCACACTACATTGGACAGGCTTGACCAATGTGCAGAATGCAGATTACCATTGTCTAAAACAATGGAACGTCTTATACCTTGCGTTCGTTTTTTCAGCAAAAGCGAAAATTGTGCACAGAACTTTACTCTTAATCACAGCGACCACAAGAAAGTTTGCCTTCATCAAAATCCATTATAAGAGAATCCGAAATTTTTAGCACATATAGTCATCTTGTATCCGTCGGATCGCTATTTGATTTATATAGTGAATTATGATAAAAACAAGCATTTTCGGTGGACTAAAATCTATATTAGATGTCAGTTGGAAGTCAGCCATCAATGGACTACTATAGAAATGTTTTTTATCACTCCATATTTTGTTTGTAAGGACATGGCCGACGCTATTGTTAATTTCAAATATTATTTATTAATAAATTTGTATTACAAAATTGGCTAATTAGTTACATTATCGTTTGATTATCATTCTTGAGTTTGTTTCAATTTTGTTTGAGCTACAATCTCCGAGTTGTGAATAATATCGCAAACATGACAATTATGATCCACGTGCATCACTTAAACACACTCTAAGTATTCTAAGTATTTAGCATCAATCATGCAAACAAAAAAAAAATGAAATTTTGTATGAAATTTTTTTTTCGTTTTTGGCAACATCCCCATTTTGGCAACATTAAAATCCGGTCGTGTTGCCAAAATCGGGAAGGGACTGTATTCCATTATTGATCTATCATAAGCTACATAAAATGTTTCAATTGTATATGGGTCATGAAAGATATAGCAGAAACGCTTTATGAACCACAGCATGTTATTAGCCCTGTGAATGATTGTGTTGTAGTGGTCTACGAAAAAAAGTTTAGAATCTAAGACTACTCCTAAGTCCCTTACTCTTTCACATTTTTCCACATTTTGATTCCCTAATGCGATTGAAATGTTTGGTATTGTTCTTTTTCTGTTAAATGATACTAAGTTGCATTTCTTTACATTCAATTCTAATAGGCTTTTCTTACACCATATATGTAGAATTTGTCTATTTCATTGCGGAATACATTGATGTCGACTTCTTTTCTTATTTCCATAAAGAGCTTCATGTGATCGGCATAATATAACACTCTAATGATTTTCAGAATGAAGGAAATGTCGTTTACGTACAAGATAAAAAGAAGAGGGCCCAAATGAGAGCCTTGAGGGACTCCCGAAGTGACTAGAATTGGTTTTGATTTGCGACCATTAAATTTGATAATTTGTTGGCGGTTAGTTAGGTATGATTCAAGCCATTTCAGAAGTCGTGGTTCAATTCCAATTTTGTGTAGTTTTAAAAGCAGCATATAGGTATATCAATGCGATCTAATGCCTTGCCAAAGTCTGTATATAGACCTCCTACATGATTGCCGTTATCCATTGAATTCAATGAAAAGTCTACGAATTGAAGCAGATTTGTTGAGGTCGAGCGACCTTTAAAAAAGCCGTGTTGCGTGTCAGATACTCTGTTTTTGATTTGCAAAAATCGCTTCTCGAGAAGTTTTGGAATGCAAGAGATAAGGGCTATGCCACGATAATTACGTACGTCTGATTTTCGACCAGATTTAAAAATTGGTACTAGAAAAGAGCTTTTCCATATATTTGTGAAGATTCCAGATTCCAGAGACTAATTGAAAAGTCAATACAGAGGAGTAGTGAGTTCTTTTGCTAATTTTTTAATAAATACTGGTGGAATCGTGTCCGGGCCAGGTCCCTTCGAAGCATCCAAGTTCATTAGAGCGTCGAAAATTTCCTGGACTTGAATTTGATTTACACCAACATCTCTAAAAAATTCTGGATAAAACGCGAAATAATCGCGGTCGCGATCTTCTTCCGAAAATGTAGTATAGATTTCTTGGAAAAAATTGACAAATAAATTACAGTTTTTTTCCGAGCTATTGCCAACATTTTCGTCGAGGTGCATTACAGATGGAAAATTGTCTGATTTTAATTTTGTTTTTACGTAATTAAAAAAGTTCTTTGAACAGGACTTTATTTCAATCTCAGTTTTTGAATTATATTCTTCAAGTGCATTACTGATGACTAGATTCAGTTGGTCGCAGATTTCCAAATATGTCGCTAAGTTTCGATCATTCTCTTCTTTCTTGTAGATTTTATGTGCTTTTTGTCTGCGATTTTTCAAATTTTTGATTTGACTGTTGTACCAGATTGGACTTTTTGAATTTCTTTCTCGTCGTTTTTTCTTTATGTAGTGGAATTTCTTGTTTAATAATATGCTGTAAAGTTTCGTTAAAAGTGTATGCAGCAGTATCGATAATTGACTGCCAATTCATACTATTTAATCTTAGTATAATTCTTTCATAGTCTGCTGAATGGTATTCGAAAACTTCCTCGTACTCAAAGTCGTTGGGTATTCGGTGGGCGTGAATGATTAAAGAATATTTTATTTCTGTGTGAAACGCTTCATTTTTCCATAGTGGATTTAATGTTTCAGTCACACAGAAATCTTCATATACGTTAGTTCATAAAAAGCCCAAATAGCATTGCTGTCTGTTTTTATATGGTTAATATGATTAAGCCAGTGGCGTAGCCACGGGGGTGGTTTTGGACATACCCCCCCCCAGAGACAACATATCTAGAAGAAATTTTTTTTTCGAAAAAAAAAAATTCAGAAACCCCCCCCCCCCCAGACCAATTTTGTGGCTACGCCAATGGATTGAGCCCAAATTTAGAAGTTGAATCGAAAATAAATTGCAATGTTTCATTGTCCCCAACGACTGGGAGTAGAATACTTTCATTTTCAGAATCCAGAATGTAATCGGCATTGCGTTGGTTAAAGTCACCATAGATGTGAACTTTGACCTCTGGAGGGAGTTGTGATAAAATTTGTTCAGCACATTGGAAAAAACTTTCATACGTGTTTTTATGAGCATGGTCAGGTGGAAAATACACCGAGGCAAACACGTGTGTTTCACGTGCGATGTATGATTTCACCCAAACATGCTCAAATTCTTTTAATTTAGTTGTAGGAATCATCTCTGAATTAATGAGAATGATCATGTGAGTTAACCTTCACATGATCAAGTTCATGGAGTTCAGATTATTGATCAAAGTTCATATTATTGATCAACATCAAAAACTTTTCAAAATCTGATCAGTTGAAAATTACAAAAAAAAACAATCAAATACCTTATCTAAAGGCGGTTTTGGGCATTAGAGGGTTAACTAGACTGTACTGTTTTGGTACAGATTTATCATATTAGATAATAGATTTTGAAAGCATTGAATATTTTATAAACTAATCCGTAAGATCAACGATTCTCAACCCATGTACATGTACCCCCGACTCTAATGATTTTCAGAATGAAGGAAATGTCGTTTACGTACAAGATAAAAAGAAGAGGGCCCAAATGAGAGCCTTGAGGGACTCCCGAAGTGACTAGAATTGGTTTTGATTTGTGACCATTAAATTTGATAATTTGTTGGCGGTTAGTTAGGTATGATTCACGCCATTTCAGAAGTCGTGGTTCAATTCCAATTTTGTGTAGTTTTAAAAGCAGCATATAGGTATATCAATGCGATCTAATGCCTTGCCAAAGTCTGTATATAGACCTCCTACATGGTTGCCGTTATCCATTGAATTCAATGAAAAGTCTACGAATTGAAGCAGATTTGTTGAGGTCGAGCGACCTTTAAAAAAGCCGTGTTGCGTGTCAGATACTCTGTTTTTGATTTGCAAAAATCGCTTCTCGAGAAGTTTTGGAATGCAAGAGATAAGGGCTATGCCACGATAATTACGTACGTCTGATTTTCGACCAGATTTAAAAATTGGTACTAGAAAAGAGCTTTTCCATATATTTGTGAAGATTCCAGATTCCAGAGACTAATTGAAAAGTCAATATAGAGGAGTGGTGAGTTCTTTTGCTATTTTTTTTTAATAAATACTGGTGGAAGCGTGTGCGGGCCAGGTTCCTTCGAAGCATCCGAGTTCATAAGAGCGTCGAAAATTTTCTGGACTTGATTTTGATTTATGCCAACATCTCTGAAAAATTCTGGATTAAGCGCAAAATGATCGCGGTCGCGATCTTCTTCCGAAAATGTAGTATAGATTTCTTTAAAAAAAAGGCAAATAAATTACAGTTTTTTTTAGCTTTTGCCAGCATTTTCGTCGAGGTGCATTACAGATGGAAAATTGTCTGATTTTAATTTTGTTTTTACGTAATTAAAAAAGTTCTTTGGACAGGACTTTATTTCAAGCTCAGTTTTTGAATTATATTCTTCAAGTGCATTACTGATGGCTAGATTCAGTTGGTCGCAGATTTCCAAATATGTCGCTAAGTTTCGATCATTCTCTTCTTTCTTGTAGATTTTATGTGCTTTTTGTTTGCGATTTTTCAAATTTTTGATTTGACTGTTGTACCAGATTGGACTTTTTGTATTTCTTTGTCGTCGTTTTTTCTTTAGTGGAATTTCTTGTTTAATAATATGCTGTAAAGTATCGTTAAAAGTGTATGCAGCAGTATCGATAATTGACTGCCAATTAATACTATTTAATCTTAGTTTAATTCTTTCATAGTCTGCTAAATGGTATTCGAAGACTTCCTCGTACTCAAAGTCGTTGGGTATTTGGTGGGCGTGAATGATTAAAGAATATTTTATTGCTGTGTGAAACGCTTCATTTTTCCACAGTGGATTTAATGTTTCAGTCACACAGAAATCTTCATATACGTTAGTTCATAAAAAGCCCAAATAGCATTGCTGTCTGTTTTTATATGGTTAATATGATTAAGCCAGTGGCGTAGCCACGGGGGTGGTTTTGGACATAACCACCCCCCCCCCCAGAGACAACATATCTAGAAGAAATTTTTTTCCGAAAAAAAAAATTTCAGAAACCCCCCCCCAGACCAATTTTCTGGCTACGCCAATGGATTGAGCCCAAATTTAGAGGTTGAATCGAAAATAAATTGCAATGTTTCATTGTCCCCAACGACTGGGAGTAGAATACTTTCATTTTCAGAATCCAGAATTATATCGGCATTGCGTTGGTTAAAGTCACCATAGATGTGAACTTTGACCTCTGGAGGGAGTTGTGATAAAATTTGTTCAGCACATTGGAAAAAACTTTCATACGTGTTTTTATGAGCATGGTCAGGTGGAAAATACACCGAGGCAAACACGTGTGTTTCACGTGCGATGTATGATTTCACCCAAACATGCTCAAATTCTTTTAATTTAGTTGTAGGAATCATCTCTGAATTAATGAGAATGAATATGTGAGTTAACCTTCACATGATCAAGTTCATGGAGTTCAGATTATTGATCAAAGTTCATATTATTGATCAACATTAAAAACTTTTCAAAATCTGATCAGTTGAAAATTACAAAAAAAAACAATCAAATACCTTATCTAAAGGCGGTTTTGGGCATTAGAGGGTTAAATAGACTGTACTGTTTTGGTACAGATTTATCATATTAGATAATAGATTTTGAAAGCTTTAAATATTTTATAAATTAATCCATAAGACCAGCGGTTCTCAACCCATGTACATGTACACCCGGAGGACGGCAATGGGAGTACCTTTGTTGGTCTTAGGGGGTTCCTAAGACAGAAGTGCATAATGACGGATGTTCTAATCGAAAAAACAAATCAACAAAAAACAAATATTCACACACTTATTAATATGATTGTCAAAACAGTACAAATTAGTTTCCTTCATTCTGATGAGACGCAGCAAAGCAGAAATAATAAAAAAGACAGTTGTGCGTTGCTTCCGTATTGAGTGATGTGCCTCTGAAAACGCGAGCACATCTTAATCTGGATTCCATGAGGATTGTCCTTGAAGTCAACCGAAAAGAAAACTACCACCGAACGGGGCTTCTTTTGGCAAATCTGTGGCGATTTGTGGCATGCTTTTCAAGAAGAGTACACGCGAGTTGCGGGTCTCCAGTTAGCCTGGCCAGTTTAAGTTGCCAATCCGGAGATGACGAGTTCTATTCTCGATCCGATGATTTCCATTACAATTTGCATATGAAATCGAAAGAGCGTTCCAGATGAAACACTCTGTAGATACTTCTTGATAAAACATTCAGACGCTTATAGTTAAAAAATGAAACGAAATCTAAAACAAAGGTTGCAGGAAAGAATCTATAGAAACATTATTTAAGGATCGTTCAGCAGAATCCTAAAGGAATCCCTCCAGGATAATATTGCAAGAATATTGCAAGCTGAATTTTAGAAACTGTCCACAGTATTTATGCTCCTTCAGTGCTTTCAATTCTAAACGAAATTAGCTTAGCTTAGCTTGATTGATTGTATACATCTTAGTTGCTAGTCTTGATTGATCGAAAAACAAAAAATATGCACAGCTCATCATTTGAATGGCCTCCTTGGGATTAGAAAACTATTCTTACTGCACATGCTTTGGAGTTTCGTTAAATTCAAGAGCAATAACGATGCCGGCCACGGCCTCACAGTCAATTTAGGATTAAAAGAGGAAAATTGGTTCAACACTCATTGCTACAAGAGACCGAGGAATCCTCTGCATCTCCATGAGTGCCACGGAAAAGGGATAGTTGGTTAGTGGAGGAAGTAATTCATGGAAAGCCACCAAATATTTATTGTGAGCGAAGTTATTTTCAACACACGATGAAAACCTCAATTCAAATCAACCCAACGAGGAATCGATATGCTTCGTTTAATGAGCTTCTACAACACGACCGATCCCACACTAATGAATAATTGTCTGCTCTTGGTTGTAGAAATCATTTTTTTTACTTCGCGTTCTCCCGTACTAGCTGTCGTGCCCAGCACCAACAAGATCGATTTTGCACCATGCTGATACAAGAAGATATTTTAAACAATTTTATGTTATGGTTATTTCTATGAAGGAAAATTTATTTATTTATTTGTCGCCAATCAAGGCCGTATTGTTCCATTGAATGCATATATGTAGTACGAAATAACATGTTTAAGTAATAGGTTACAATATTGTATAATAGAATTTATTATACAATTAAATGGTTCTACTGTCGATAACCTGACGATTACAAAAATACTGATATTGATTCATGAAAATTATCTCCATTCAACTCGGTCCATGGCGGCAGCACATTACTAACCACGCAGTTTACGGAGGGTTCGCAATTCGTCATCCTTTTTGCTCCCTGCACACCGTCGCCATTCGCATTGCCATCGCAACAGGAACAGCAGGGACTATACCCATAGCCTTGTTGAGCTCTCCGCAGCTCACGGCAAGTTATAGGGCTTACCTCGAGTGTGGTGGGGTTTGACAATCGGGTCCTGGTAAACTTCTAAAAAGAGCTGTATCAGGGATTAAATCCTAAAGAGAATGAACAAGTCTCTCACTTATCATCTCTGTGTACATACACGATATGTAGCATCCCGCGAGAGATTTATTTCGCAAGCTCTAATGATAGAGCACTGATTCGAGAGGTTAAACCCTGTTGGCGCTATAACCGTGACCAACTCCGGTTGGGTCGGATGGACTGTATTTCGGGATTCGGAATAAAAGATTCAACACCATCAGATTTCACTTTAACTTAATCACTACTTTATTTTTACATTCACTTAATTTACACACTACGAGGTATATTCGCGACGGTAGAAAATTAACTGATTCGTTATACATCGAGCTAGGATATTTATACTTTAATTTTAAGAGCTGGAATTATCTGGAATGTTCGAAAAATAGAAAGATCTGCAATATTCAAGAAGATTTGGCTGCACTGCCTGAGAAGAGTAGCTCACGTTCACTCACGTAAATGTCATTCATTCGGGCCATGTTCATTCAGATGGTTAGCACCATCAATAGTGTTTCCTGTCATATACATGACTGATGCTAACTATCATTGCAATTTGTTTTGATGTTGCAGTCGTTCGGTGGGTGGCGATGGGTGGTTTGGTCGTTTTCAGTGCTCAGCGTGTTGTTGACAAATTCACTGCTCGCAGAAGTTTCATCTAGTTCATTCCGTACGGAACATACACCCCCCGGTTGACACGAAAGTTCAACAAGTTGCAAGAGAACTGTTGTCCTCGATCGGCAAAACAGCAATCCTGTTGATTGATCGTCGAAACGTTGCTCCACCTGAAAATACGTCGATTGCTCGCACCAATCCATCTGGACCTGGATAAACTTGAGATATACGTCCGAGTTTCCAATTAAGTGGCGGCTGTGCCTTGTCTTCAATCAACACTATCATTCCTGGACGTATGTTAGTTGCCTTCCTTATATTTTTTCGATCTTGGTTGAAGACTGCAAACATAGTCCTTAGTCCACGATTTCCAAAAATCCTCGCGCATCTTTTGAAGATGTTTCCACCGTTTCAGCCGATTAGCATGTACATTTTCGAGTGAGGGTTCTGGAATTGCAGTTAGTGGACGCCCAATCAGGTAATGTGCTGGTGTTATTACTTCATCATCTGCGGGATCAGTAGAAATTGAGAACAGTGGTCTAGAGTTAAGCACTGCTTCAATTTCCGTGAGCACGGTTGCGAGTTCTTCGTAAGATAGCTTAGAATCTCCGATAACTCTGATCAAATGCCTTTTTGTTGATTTTACAGCGGCCTCCCAAAGGCCACCGAATTCTGGAGCATTGGGAGGAATGAAATGCCATTCAATTCGTTTGGGTTGACAAAAGGATTGGATACGTTCGTTAAAGCATTGGTCCTGGAATTGTTTATAGAGCTTGTGTAGTTCGTGCTGTGCTCCACGAAAATTTGTTGCATTATCGGAATGCAACTGATGGATCATTCCTCTACGGCTCACAAAGCGTTGAAGTGCTGCAATAAATGCATCGGATGTTAGGTCGGACACTGCCTCAAGGTGTATAGCCTTAGTTGCCATGCAAACAAAAACAGCCACATAACACTTTGTGTATCGTGCTCGATAATTTCCCATTTTGATCCACAGTGGTCCCGCATAGTCTACACCACTCACTGCAAAAGGAGGTGATGGAGTAACTCTAGATGGTGGAAGGCTTCCCATAAGCTGCGTCGCCATCTGTGGCCTTGTGCGGAAACATCGTACACAAGTCCTTGTAATATGTCTAATGGTTGACCTGGCGTTTAACAACCAAAATTTGTGACGGATTACAGACGTCAATCCATTTTGACCTAGATGTAGATGTTCGATATGCAAAGCTTGAATCATCAATTTTGTGAGACGATGTTTGCTTGGCAATATTATTGGGTGTTTCTGGTTCATTGTCAAGTTAGATTGCTGAAGACGTCCTCCAACACGAAGCACTCCATCGATGAGAATTGGATTCAAATTTCCTATTTTGCGACACGGAACCCCTGTTTCCACTCGACAGATTTCCTCGGCTAGTTCAGAATACTGCAACATTTTAAGTATCGTATGATTCGCTTGCCGAAGCTCTTTGATCGTGACATATCGCAGTATTGTTCGTTTGGATTTGTCCTTTGTCCGGGTGTTGCAAATAAACCGAATAACTAGAGCCATGATTCTTTCTATTTTCCTGAAGTCACTGAATCGGTTGAATAATGGAAATTCTTCTTCTACTGCTATTGCAACTGTTTCAGAGTTTGTTATTTCAGGCAAGACATGATCAGGGATGTCTACTACAGGTTCTGCTTCATATTCACGGTTCGTCAAAAAATTCGGTCCGTACCACCAAAGCTCGTTGTCGTTCAAATCGTCTGGAAGTTGTCCTCTAGAGATAATGTCAGCTGGATTGTCTCTGGATCGTATGTAGCGCCATTCATATCCATCTGTGTTGCTGTTAATCTCGTGGATACGATTTCGTACAAAACCTTGAGTCGATGCGTGGGTAGCTTCATCCAAGCTAAAACTATTTGGCTGTCTGACCAAAGAACGACGTAACGGAAATCCATTTGTACGACAGGTATAACTCTTTGTACCAGCCTGGTTAGCAGTAAAGCAGCACATAATTCCTTCCGGGTGTCGACAGCTCATGTAACGGTGCAACCTTCGATTTACTAGTGACAAGTTTTAATTTAGCTGATCCATCGGCGAAAATGCTTCTGATATAAATACACGCACCATACGCCAAAGCGGATGCATCGGCGAACCCGTGTAATTCATAGCATATTGCATCGTTGAACGTTATCCGTCTAGGAATTGAAATTTTCTCCAGAGCTGATAATGCACTTGAAAATTTGTCCCAAGCATCCTGAATTTCCTGGTTCACTGGATCATCCCAAGCAACTTTACATTTCCACAGTTGCTGGACAAGGAGTTTAGCGACGACAATTACTGGTGAGATAAGTCCTAGCGGATCAAATAGTTTTGCCACTTCGGAATATATGATCCTTTTGGTAGCACGATGTTGTATGTCACGTTGAACGGGTTTAGCTATGCGGAAAATGTCATCCCTTGGATCCCATAGTAAACCAAGTACCTTTATAGCGCTGTTTGGTCCGCTTTCTTCCAAACCGTTCAGTTGCTCTTGTTGATCCTTTGGTATGTGTTCTAAGAAGGGTTTTGAATTGGAGCACCATTTATGAAGAGAAAATCCTCCTTTCTTCATGATGCCCCTCAGTTGATCTGCTGCTTCGATGGCCGCTGCAAGTGAATCTGCCCCAGAAAGAACGTCGTCCACGTAAAAATCCTCCTTGACAATTCTTGCACCGACAGGAAAATCGAATGCTTCGTCTTCAGCTAGTTGCTTCAAGCACCTGGTGGCTTGAAACGGAGCTGCTGCTGTCCCGTACGTTACCGTTGTAAGCTCCAAGACCCGAATTTTATCATATGGTTGCTCTCGCCAAAAGACACGTAGAAATGGTGTATCTTGTGGATGCATGTTTATCTGTCGATACATTTTTGGCACATCGGCAGTAAATGCGATCCGGTGCGTACAGAACTTCAGCATTATATCGTATAGCTCCTTCTGTATTGTTGCACCCACTTGAAGCACATCGTTAAGCGATAGACTAGCCTCGGTAGGTTTAGCACTAGCATCGAATACTACTCTGCACTTGGTAGTAGAACTGGACGGACGTAGTATAGCGTGATGCGGAAGATAATAATATTGCTGATTCGGGTCATCTTTTTCCTCTTGGATTTCTCTACAGTGTCCTAATTCTTCATACTCACGCATGAATTGTATATACTGCTCTTTCAAATCTAAATCCCGTTGAAGCCTATGTTGCAACATTTGGAATCTCTTCAAAGCCACTGACCGGCAGTCACTTACCTCCTTGACGTTTGCTCTAAAAGGCAGCCTTACCATGTATCGTCCGTCGCTTGTCCGTTGATGAGTGGCGACGAAATGAGCTTCGCACTCTTGTTCCTCACTGGTTAATGGACTTACGGTTGGCACTTCTTCAATCTGCCAAAAACGTTGAATAGCTTCTTCGACTTCATCCAAGGATGCTATGAATGAATGTTGAACTTGGCTTTCCATTGATTTTCCTCTGAAGACGCCAGCCACCACCCATCCTAGGGTTGTTTCATGTAGATCCGGAAATTCATCGTCGAGTTTTATGTGCCCTGGACGGAGTAGTTGGAAAAATAATTCTGCACCCAAAAGCATATCTATTTTTTTCGGTTTGTAGAATTCCGGATCAGCTAGTTGCACGCCGAATGGTATATTCCATGACGAAGTATCTACTTTTGATGCAGGAATTACTCCAGTCACATTTGGCGTTACAAGGCATTGCACTTGTGCTTGATAGTCTGTGATGCGGGATCGGAACTTGACTACCACCTTATCATTGGCGACCGTTTTGACATCGTTTATTCCTCTAATTGGGACAGATACACGGTGCCTTTGACTTCCAATGCGGCTTGCAAACTCATCTGTAACAAAGTTGACTTGGGATCCGCTGTCCAAGAGAACACGACACGAATGCGGCTGATCGTTTTTGTCTAATACTTTCACAACAGCAGTTAACAAGAACACTGTTTTTGTAGAATGTGCATAATTGCATGAGAAGGATGTGGTTGGAATCTCTGTTGCAGCTGACGATCCAAAATATGACTCCTTGGTCAGATCTGATCTTGGCATCTTGGCATCTTGGACCAAAACGGATATGTTGGGTTTCGGTTCTTGCTTTACCTCGTCATTATGAAGCTGCGTATGATGCCGTTTCTGACATTTCTGGCATGATTTTGTCGATAAGCATTCTCTGGAACCGTGTCCTTTACGAAGACAGTTGAAGCAGGCACCGGAGGCACGTACCTTCTCCATTCTCTTGTCAAACGGCAGTGTATTTAAAAGGTTACACTGGTAGTTAAAATGCGAACCTTTACAAAAATCGCAAAATTCCCTTTTTGGTTCTGTTGCTGCGGCGTGAACTTTTATATTGATTGCCTTCGATGTACAGGTATGTTCCGTTTTTATCAACACGGTCCGTGAGTTTCAGTTGATAAAATCGGAACAGTGACAAAATCGGAATAATTTTCTTAGGCGATTTTTTAAGCTAAAATTTTAGTAAAATTTATTCATTGCTGATAAAATGTGAGATGTTCAGGTTCTAACATTTTTAAATGCTAAAGGACTGTCTATAAACCACGTGAACATGCTAGTGGGTGGCAAGGGTTAGTCAAAAGACATAGGAAATATATATTTATCATCAATGGTGACTGGTGAGGTTCATGACAAGTAAGGAGTGCATCAAGGGAACGTCCATAAATGATGTTACGAAAAAATAACCATTGTCAATCCTTCGTACATTCATTGTCTCACTTTTTGTATGAAATTTCACATAAATTGATATGAGTAGTCACACTTTTAGAAACCCTCTCCCTCCCTCTCCTCCGCGTGACGTAATTTATGAACGTTCCCTAAGATAAGGTGGCATCCGTTGATAACATAACAAAAAATTGAAAATATTTGACCTCCTTAACCCTTTCGGGACGGATGGGTCATATATGCCCAGCGTTTGAGATTGGCTGTGAAAAACTACCGAAGAGAGCTAGGTCCCCAGTTTCTTCAGCAAAAATGTTCATCAGGATGTCGGCTACCCAGGAAAAATATTGGAGGTCAAGTTTGACTATACCCTGAAGACCTAGATATTCTAAACCTTGGAAAGATTTTGCTTCTGACAGCTTGCAGATGAATCTGAAATATTTGGATCCTATACCACATTGTTTAATAAATATAAATAATAAATCTGAACACTCAATCAAGTTTAGTCATCTTGATCGTTGAGACAGTTATTAGTTTTCTGAATTACGAGATGCTCAAGGTTCTCCAAAACGTTTTCGAATTCAGCCCACGGTATCTACCAAATCAACCAAGGCTTATACAAAGCCATCATCATCGGCATATACCCAATCCAGTCCAATAGGCACTAGCGCATAATTTAAATCCAGTTTTCTCAATGATGGTCAAGGTATTCCAAAACGTTACCAAGTGCAACCCAAAGTATCTACCGGACAACCAAGGCTTCATGCAACGTCCTCAACGTCGATATGTTCAATAAGCATGTGCGCATCATGCAAACCCAATTATCTTAAATTTGAGATGTTCAAGGTACTCCAAAACATTATCGAGCTCAAGGTATCTACCAGGTCAATCAATCAAAGTTTTTGCAATGTATTTGGCAATATCCAATAGGAATAATGTAAACACAATTTTCTGGAATACGAGGTGTTCACGGTTAGATCCGGTCCGGTCTAAAATATTTAATAAGTTCCAGTTGGAATGTAGAGCCAAAGCAAAAGAAGAAGATGTCCAAGGTCCTCCAAAATGATCTTGAGTTAAGATCAAGATATCTATTAGATGCACAATAACTAAGGAGGTGTTTGTATCGAGCAATTTAGCTGCGGACTTTTTTGTTGAGGCGTATAACGGACTTGGATGATTACATAAAACAATACGACTTCCAGAATATTTTAGCCAACCGTAAAGGCCTGCAATGGTTCTAGCTAGTGATGATTGAAGTCATATAAGCTAAATGGTTTCACTAGGGTATCATATCTAACATCATTCATAAGTTGGATCATTGGATAGGTCAAAGCCGTTTTGAAAATTCGGTAGTGAAATGATCTGAGATCCATGACGTTTTGAAGAGATGTAATAAAGTCAGTATTGAGATGTGGAACAGAAATTCTTGGAAAATTGTTCGAAAAGACTATCAAAGTAACCGTCAAAATATTTTTGTATGGCATCATTTGTTCCAACGATTCGATATCGAGTCTTAGAACATAAACTCATGGAGGGTCCACTGTAACTTGTAGAAGAATTAAGTGATATCCTACCAGCTCGATGGAACTGCTGGAATGTTTATGAGGTTATGCACGGATATATCATTTAGGACTTGTTTGAACGGGAAGATCACATGTTCGGAACTCAAGGACGTTTTGAACAACCAAGAAGGCCTGTAATCGCTTGTAAAAATAATGAGTGAAATACTATCGGCTAAATGGATCTGCTGGGATGTTCAACGATGCACGAATACGTCGTTCAAGGCTTGGTTGATCGGGTATATCACATGTTCTGAGCTCCAGGGCGTTTTGGAGACCCTAAAATAGTTTACGTTTATTCAAAACTCGTTCAATTTATGTCTTATGAGCACATAGATATTTTTGGACATAAATCCCAGCTTAGGAGATTTTGTTTGTAGACATATTTCCTAATGCATTCGAGGATATGTACTCCAGAACAGTTTGGACGGCCTAGAACATCCGAAAAAGTTTCTCAACGATTTTTCGGTTATATCAGAACGCCAGATAACAATGTAATCCTTCGTCCTGAAGTAATAAAGGGCAAACAAACCCGCATCTTGTCTCTTTTATTCTTTTATTTCGATGGGAAGAAGTCGGTAAAGAGAAACCTTGTCTTGTTAGTTACGGCTTTTTACCGCTAGTGCTAGAAATACTATAAATACAACATTTGGCCAGACACTAACCCAAGATATTTATTTTTAAAAGCTAAATCTCTAAAAAATGATTGAATTTTCTTGTTGATAAAAACGGAATAATTTTGTTGACGAAATCGGAGCGTGATAAAATCGGAGCGTGACAAAATCGGAACGTGATAAAATCGGAACATATCTGTAGTTTGTTGTTTAGGATTCAGTTTAAGTTCCGTAAACGCTAATTCACAGTTTTCTAGCGTTTGGCATCTTGCTTGAAGGAACGTGATTGTTTGCACATACTTTGGCAGCTCACCTTTTTTCTGTGTTGCTTCCCACGCCATCCTTGTGGCATGGTCCATAGCGGAGGTAAGAATATGTATTAAAAACAACTCGGAAACGCCTAGAAACTCCTGCTTAAGGTATTTCAAACTCTCAACATGGCGCGTACAGTCGTCTAGTAAACGTCGCAACTCCTTACATGACCCTGAAGACATTTTCGGGATGTCGAAAAGGCCACGAATATGCGTCTCCACAATGATCCTTTTATTCTCATATCTCTCGGTAAGAATGTCCCACGCTTGCTGGTAATTTCCTTCACTTATCACTCGAGTATCAAGGACCCCAGCAGCAGCACCAACAAGAGCTTTGTCCAGATGATACAGCTTAATCGCATCCGAGTCTCCAGAATTAGCCATCAAGTCCTGGAATATGGCTTTAAATTTTGTCCAATTGGCGTAGGATCCATCAAATGTGGGAATAGGCGCTTTTAATGGTTGCTGCTGCACTATTACTTGGGGCTGTGAGCTTTGGGTTTTAACGGTTTTTGATTCATATGCCATCATCAATTCTTCAATAGCTGTTCGCACATGATCATAACGATCTTCGAAGGCAATGTACACTTCTTCTTGTTGTCTAAATGCTTCATCCGGAATCACTGCAACGAGTTTGGTATGCACAGCGCTGAATTCGGAATAAGCATCATCCACTTTCTTCATGTAGGTTTTGAGCTGAGCAAGACTAATATGATCTTGGGCAGAAGAAAGTGTTCTCTGCACTCTCGCTAGTTTCAGATTTACTTGATCTCGTTGGCGGGAAAGGGATGACAGCTCCTTCAGCGTTACTGCGTCTGCGGATGTCTCCCAGTTGGTACACCTTTCTTGTAGTTTCTGTTTTTCGGCTTCAGCCTTAGTAGCTGACCTGGTCATAAGTGTGCGATCCATAGTGGCGAGAATTTCGGAAACGTTAAACACTTCACAATGTGCAATAATAGGGATTTTCACGGAAGTCTTGAATAAATTCACACGCGATGTTGCTTTCGGAAACGCAATCGGGTCGTATTTTCCACGGAACTTCTCGAAACTACTCCACACGCGACGTTGCTCATAAAGCACTTTTCGGAAACGCTATTGAATCGGATTTTCCACGGAACCTTTCGAAATGAATTCACACGCGACGGTCTTGCGGCTGTTCCTCGGATCGATACACGTTGGATACACGTTACCACACAAACGTGTCTGGCGGTTATGGTGTTGTCACTTTTCAAAGGCGGCACTGGATCCGGTTCGAAGGACCACTATGTTGGCGCTATAACCGTGACCAACTCCGGTTGGGTCGGATGGACTGTATTTCGGGATTCGGAATAAAAGATTCAACACCATCAGATTTCACTTTAACTTAATCACTACTTTATTTTTACATTCACTTAATTTACACACTACGAGGTATATTCGCGACGGTAGAAAATTAACTGATTCGTTATACATCGAGCTAGGATATTTATACTTTAATTTTAAGAGCTGGAATTATCTGGAATGTTCGAAAAATAGAAAGATCTGCAATATTCAAGAAGATTTGGCTGCACTGCCTGAGAAGAGTAGCTCACGTTCACTCACGTAAATGTCATTCATTCGGGCCATGTTCATTCAGATGGTTAGCACCATCAATAGTGTTTCCTGTCATATACATGACTGATGCTAACTATCATTGCAATTTGTTTTGATGTTGCAGTCGTTCGGTGGGTGGCGATGGGTGGTTTGGTCGTTTTCAGTGCTCAGCGTGTTGTTGACAAATTCACTGCTCGCAGAAGTTTCATCTAGTTTTTTTTCCGTACGGAACAAACCCCATGATAAATTTCTTTTAGAAAGCTCCAAATGCGGGGAGCACTGGCTCTGATAACGCATTTTAACTTGTTCTACACAGCTGTGCAGTAACCAACACGAAATAAGCGAAAACAAAGCGAGAATCACCATTTTTCTGGGGGGCTGCCTATCCGATTCTGTTTTTTCGCACTAGTATACAAGTTTGATAAATTTGTTATCATGGCTTGTTATGATTTGGAACAGTTTTTGCCTCTCTTTTATCGTTGTTCGTTATCTATTGAGAGCGATTTCTGCAAACCCTGGGCTGTATCCATCCGCAAGCAGGCTCTGTACCAAAGTAATCGTTTAGGGGCCTTTCACAAATTACGTAACGCTGTAGGGGGAGGGAGGGGGTCAAGCCGAGTGTTACGATCCATACAAAAAAATTAAACCTTTCATACAAAAAGTGTTACGAGGGGGAGGGTGGGGGCCCAAAATCACCAAATTTAGCGTTACGTAATTTTAGAAAGAACCCTTACCGCTCAAAGCGCATGACACGACGACCTCCGGCGAAACAGGATGTTTGGTACAACAAGTCGCCATACAATTGGTAACGACCTGAACGTAGAGCCAACCTAATAGCCAATATTTTCTGTGAATATAGAAGCGTACTTAATTTGGAGTCTGAATCTGAATTCACAGCGAAAATATACCTACGGGGTACCAAAAACAATACCAATGTCTTAACCTCTTAAAAAAAGGTTCAGAACCGCTTCATAAGACAATAGATTTATTTTATCTATTTCTCAGGATAAGCTTTAATATAACTGATTATTATCATTGATTTTATTAATAATCTCATCAACACGCACTGCTTATATGAAAGGAGACCCAAAAACAAGCACAGCTCGATGAGTCATGCTATAAAATTCTGGCTCCACATGCGTTGCGTTGCGTTGTAACGGAGTATTTCGTAGATTGCATACTGATAGTTGTCATGTATATTCTTTACCTTTCTTACCCCAATTGCTTATGGATTTCTATTTGGGATTCAATGGAAATCCAAATGGGGGTCCAAAATAATAAAACATGAAAGCTATCATTGCCGGCCACGCCCATCTTCTCCGTTACTAGGAAAGGGAAGGAAATGATGATATGACATCTACTTAACGAGAGGCCAGCGACTCACCGACGCCCTCATAGATGTCAAGGAATTGGATGGTGGGTAGCAGGCTTGTAAAATGTCATCTGCATGTCATTTGACTAATTTGCTCATAACTTTCTTTAGAAGCAAAATTTCTTCCATAATTTTGAATGTACTCATAACGCTTGAGTAGGGTTATATTTTTGTCCAAGGGTACATTGCTCTAAGTATAACATCAAAGGCTGGAGAGTGAAAACTCTCCAAAATGTCACGTGTCATTTGACATAATGTCATTTGAATGACATTTTGCCTCCCACGCCCCAGATTACATATTTACAGCAAAGTCTCGTTAGACAAAGTTGTAGGCCCATTTAACCGCTATAAGTTCGTCATACAACATGAATTGATAGCTACCTTCTGAAACAAGTTCTGGGAAAATTATACAAACGAATGCAAATGACATTTTACAACACTGGTGGGTAGGGTATGTGGTTTAGGAGTATCATTATGAGCAAATGATATAAAATTTGTGGAAATACGTTAGGAGTGACTTTGCTAAGAAATTTATGTCACTCCATTATCCTTGCCGATGATTTTCCTCGGATGGGGCGAAGGTATTAGCCTTGCCCTGGCTAATAGCCTAGGTTTAAGCGCCTTTGCTCGCTCTCTGAAACGAAAAAAGAGCAAAAAGAAATTAAATTCCCCTTCCCCCCTGATATGATAGTTTCAATCGTCAATTATGATTAGGACAATAATAGTTCACCTTACCTTAATTCCGCTTTTATGTACGTTCATTCATATGATAGTCAATCCAAGATCCTGTTACTTACTATATTTCAATCAACATCACACATGGCCTTCACAGTACACCCTGTTGTTTTTGTTTTCTTCTCCTTTGCGTTTCTTTGCTTATCCTCTATCTGTAAACTCCCATATACCACTAGATACCACACGATACTATTTCTACCACCACTTCCGTGAAGTGCAAAACCAAACCATTAACGATTGCTGTTAGAGAATAAAATCATTACTCCTTCCACCCTCTCTACCGAGACCACACAACAATAGCACCGACCAGCAAAACCACACAGAGTTCACGCTTCAAACAATAGTTACACAGATCCGATAAATGTTAATAACTCATTTCTTTTCTTGTTGACTGTTTTCTTTAGATTTCCCAACTTGCTTCTATATACATTCGCCGAATTCCTCAAAACAGACCGTCCCCGCAGCATAACCTCACACGCCCGCAGCTCATCACTTCCTCTCTCCCCCTCAAATATACCACCAGCCAACTATACCCTCAGTAGAACCGCCAACAACAACTCCACACTTCCACACCCACACCCTCTACCCCGTGGCCACCTGAACGACACCAGCAGCCGACAGTACCCACCCACCGCCAGACCACAACTCCCTACTTCCTCCCTTCCGAGGCCCCCTCAACGACACCAGCACCTTGTTTTTCGTATCGAATCACCCGTTATTCCACTATTCAAATCCGCCAATTCTTCGATTTTTTTTTCCTTTGGCACTTTCTATTCTGAATCACACTGTAACTACCGAACAATTAGGAACTTCCACCGTAACCGTAAAACATTTCAGACTTTTGAAGCCGAATAATCCGGAACTGATATAAAATTGCAGAATTTTTTTTCGGACGAAGCTGAAACACGTCAATCCGTGAGCAAAGACTACTACGATTTTTCTGCTATAAAATTCTGGCTCCACATTTCCAGAAAATCACATTTCATCCTCATTTATTATAAAAAGGCGGTTAAAGCAGTTATCAAGAATAACTAGTAGAATGTTCTAAAACAATCGTATAACATTCAACAAAATTTAGATTTTTTTCTATTTGTTGCCTGTTTACGAGAAAACTAATTGTAGGTAAAATGTGTATACATATTCAATCGAGAAATAATCTTTTTATAGAAGGTCGCCTAAAAACGAGTTCACATATCTATATATAAAACTCGCGTATGAAAAACGCATAAAAACCGTCCCAGTGAATCAGCGATCACATTGAATCCGATGATGCATACTTACTTTAACCGCTCACCTTATGAATTACTTCGATTCTAGCGGCTGTATTTCCTAGGGGGTTAGGAACAAAAGGTCAAAAGACAAAAGGTCAAAAGACTAAAGGCCGAAGGGTCAAATGGTCGAAAAGGACAAAAGGTCGAAATAGACAAAAAACTGAAACGGAGAGAATCAATTTCGCACAATGCAAGTTTTATTCATTTCTCTAATCGACAAGAACTATTTAGATATTTTATAATATTATTTCATGGTAATTACTCCTTCTCTTAAAATTGCTCCTTCTTCAACTTTGATTGCTGAGTTGAGTGTATTAATTCTGCTTGAAGTTAAATGCATTTTACAAGTTCCTTTGGAATACACCCAACTCTTATCAACTTATTCTTGATGGACCTTTTGTCCCTTTCGATCTGTTGTTTTTTCGAACTTTTTTTTCCTTTCTACCTTTTGTCCCTTTCGACCTTTTGTATTTCGAACTTTTGTCCTTTCGACCTTTTGTCATGGATTCGCGTATGGTACGGTATGTCTACACATCCTTCAATCCTAGTAGATTCGTGATATGTATCATGTTGAAAATACTACTCGAACACGATGCATCTCAAAGAATCTTCTCTGCGGCAAACATAACGCAGTAGGCCTGGCCCCTTTGACGTTTATTCCGTACCAGTGGTATGTAAGTGGATGAAAGCCTCAATATTGACGAAAATAAATTATTGGGCGTCATCTAACTCAATAATTTTCCAGGATGCTTTCTTTGTACTGGTTGCGTTTGTGTTCGATTGGATCAGATAAGATTAGATTAGATTAGTGGATAGAATTATCACACATTTACAGAAACACGTATCAATTCGATGTTACCTATACTCAACGCTGAGTGTCGCATTCACAGATGCTGTCACTTACCATTTTCGGTTTTTGCGGCTGCAATCCAACAGTCATATAAAATGGTAGCGGGCTTATCGTTGTAGGGTAAAAGACCCAATAGTGGAGGAACTAAGCATGTTCCACCATTATTTGTTGGTTTACACTAAGCCTATACTTCATTTCACTTACCTCAAGGGTGCACATGGAAGATTATTAATTTTATTTGATGCGAAAGGGGTCCTGATTGCAATAGCATCCATCATTGTTACCTAAAATGGTACCTCCAATTATTGGTGCAGTGTTCCAATAGTTGCGGTATTTTTTAATTCGTGTTCCTATAGTTGCGAATCCCATTGTTTTCATATGGGACTCGCAACTATAGGAACACTACCGCAACTATTGGTGCAAAGCAGAGAAAAGGAAAAGGTATTTTAGTGATACTTTACCAATTTTGATGCAATTCTCAACCTGTTTTCTTGTATTTCGTGTAATGACAGGTCAACAAACTGATAGACTGTATGGGTTGCTGCGTTAAATACGTAGATTGTGTAAAAACAACACTACCGCAACTATAGGAGCACCCACGACTATCGGAACTTTTACCCTATTACTTTCCGGTAATAAAATCACCGGAGTGAACAATTGTTAATTAAAAATGAACCCAGCACGAATGCACATTCGGCTGGTTGAAGGGAGATAAACGGTGCAAATATGTGCCAACCACAGAGAGTTATGTAATCAAGCTTCGATTGTAAATATTCACGCGAAAATGGTGTCCCGCTGAATGATTTATTATGAACTCAACTTCATTTTACGAGCTGCTGTGATTATTGGTCTACCATTTTCACTTTTCACTATAAAAGTGCTATTTACTTTCGAGTTGTAATTGCAAAGGTTAAAATTTAACTTAAATAACAAATCAAATCAAGCGGGCTGGGAGGAAATCTTTGATCTATTCCGATTGGCGCTATATATTGTATTTGCCACACAGGCAGCGTGGCAGTGGCCGTGGCGTGGCCACACAGGCAGCGTGTGGTTGGCCAAGTTGCCCCCCGCCAAGGGCGCCGGGCCTTAGGGGGCGCCGAAATACAGAATTGCACTATGAGAAATGATGGAAAATGTCATCAAGGTTTTTTTTACACGGTTGGATACTACTTAAATTTTCATTGATTTTTTGTGAATTTTTTGGTGGAGTTAACTCATTGTTTTATTGACGCTGAAGGTCTCATCAGCTAAAATAAAACCTTGTAAAAACCCTTGGTGTATCCTCAAACTCACCGGTTCAAAGTGTTTCAGATTCAAGCTTTTTACAGACGATTCCCTCTGAAACAACATCCGTAATCGATCGTTTAACTGATTTCCGAAAGGTCCCTTTCCACCAATAACTGATACAGGAATCAGAACGTCGGCCCGGGGAGCCGCTTCCCTGACTTTTTTTTATCATTTACCTGATAGAAAAGGAAGTGAAAAATAGAAAGGAACAGGAAATACAAATGAGAAGAAGAATGGAACGAGTTTTTGGAAAGAAGCCCTAGATTAGGACTTCCTTTCTTCCAAAGGTGAAACACAGAGTATACTATAAAAAACGCGTATGATTTTGTTCGGGACTGAGCAATCTAAGCCGTTTTCAAATAATAGATACTCGGAAGTATTGATAGAGCGGTAGCAGGGACTATGTCCAAGGTCTTGACAACCCCTCCCCATGGCCACTGCGAGTTAGGGGGCCTGCCTAGGATGTGATGGGGTTTGACTGTGGGCTCTGTTAAACCTCTACAAAAAGCTGCATGTGTCTATAAGCAGGCCCTATCAAGCCCAGTCAACACATGAACGTATATGGTGTCGTGTAGGATGCTGAGGTGCAGGCGATAGGGGTACTTCTCCACACAACAAGTATGTATATCGTCTCCAATTTAGCATTCCTGACATTCCAGGTACCGAGTTTCCAATCATAGTCCTTATTTCGTTGCCGGGTCGATTGCCAAAAAAAAAGTTCTCTTTTTCTTCTATCTCCATTTTTCGTGGTATTTGAGAGGCTTCAGTAAGCTACCTTGCCGGGGCCGCGTTACCTGCATCGCGATGATGGGGCTGCCACCTTAGGTATAGCTGACGCGATACAGCATTTCGTTGATTAGCCGCTGGGTACCGCTGGGAGGCGTACCTTCTCACTCTAGCTTAAGTCAGAAGGACAACAGTGCCCAGGTTGCACTACCAGCTAAGTACACAACCCTTAGCTGGCGGTCTTTTGTCATCGGACGACCCGTGGAAGCGTGAGATAGGGACTTGTGGGGACCAGAGCTCTGGTGGGCGCTCCTTCCTTGATGTCAACCCACCATTTTGCATGGACGTTAAAGGAAGCTGATCGGAGAGCTCTCGGAGTGTTTGAGCGTGAGGTGTTGAGGACAATACTCGGCGATAAACAGGAGAACGGTATCTGGCGGCGTCGCATGAATCACGAATTATACCAGGTGTATAAAGGGCTGGATACTATTAAGCTTATACAACACGGCAGATTACGGTGGGCTGGCCACGTTGTTCGTATGCCGAAAGAACGTCAAGCGAAGATAATATTTAGTAGAGAACCTGGAAGAGGCCGCAGGCTTAGTGGAAGGCCGCGTACACGATGGCTTTTTGCAGTTGAAGAGGACCTGAGGGCGCTCAATGTTCAGGGTTACTGGAAGCGATTGGCCCAGGATCGAGTCCAGTGGAGAAGGATACTCCATTCGGCGTAGGTTCATCGAAGAGCTGTAGCCCATCAAGTATCAAGTAAGTATTGCACCATGTGCAATTTTATGTAGACTGGGAAGCGACCGTGTGCCGCTCAAAGCGCACAAGCCCAACACGAGTGCCAACCGGCACATCAGGATTAATAACAGTGAGATCCTGATTACGGTATACTGGTCACGGCAAGCGACACACACGCGCGCGCGAAAGTAATGCAAAATAAACGACACGTAAATTTACATTCTTATTTAACCTCAAATAGAGATAAAATAAGGGTTGCTGAATGACATTAGCTTTCCGATTACTATCAATTATTTTCAATTTTAAACCCGTTTCTTTTTTAAATTTTCTTACGATAAAGAAATGATGACGCGGGCGCCTAATCTGAAGTTCAAATGAACAATCGCTCACTTTGAGTGATTGATTGTATATTCTCGCGAAGAATGAACAATTGAACAAATTAAGGAAATGCTAATACTGCTGTGTAGAAGTTGCATAGGTCACATCACTTTCCATGGTGAATCCCGATCTATGTTACTGATTACCCCACCCAACTAACACTATTTCCTTCCCGTGGTAATTGTGGAGATGCAGAGGTATTCTCGGTCTCTAGTAGCAACAATTACCACACACTCACATGCCCTCCCTTTCCCTTCGAGAATAGTTGGTGAATCCCAACCACTATTCACTTGGATCGTAGTGCAATTTGCACCAGTTCTGATCAATCACGGAGTAGCAACCATTGATACATACAGTTAGTCTAAGCTAAGCTAAGCTAATAGATACTCGGAAGTATTGATAGGGAGTTTGTTAGATTTTGAGATAAATTTTCCCATGTTATGCAGGCAAACTATTTAAGGTTTACAAACGGACCATAACGATCGAATTTGATTCAGTGACATTTTCGATTCCTTTAAACCAGGCACATGTATGATGGTGAAAAAGGAAACAAAGCCGTTGAATATTCGATGATATTTTTAATTTGATTTATTTTAATTTTGAGTCTATATAATCTAGTAAAGCATGCCCAGGGAAGTCGAGACAATTGCCAAACCGAGAATTGCCTAGACCGGGACCGGGAATCGAGTCCAGACACTCTCAGCATGATCTTGCTTTGTAGCCGCGCATCTTAACGTACGGCTATGGAGGACACCCTTTTTTATACGACTTGGTCATATCGCTATCCCAGATCAAGCAGCATATTTTGTCCCGCTGTTTGTTCAAAAATTTTAAAAGGTCTTCGGATGCGTTTTAAGCTTCGATTGCACCTGTCTTAGGTATTGCGAGACGCGAGTAGCATAAACGACTGAGTCGCTTGAAATCTGTTTTGTCTATTTTGTAATTTACTAGTTGAATCCACCCGACCTTGCTCGGGTTTGTATTTTTTACGTTTCAACTGTCAAGCACTGAGCTCATTTCACTGCCGTAATCTAAAAAAAATGGCCTATGCGTTAAATTACGACGTATACGTTATTCATGTTTCTGCTAAGGTTCGATTAGTAGTACTCGTTAACATCATTTTTGAAAAATTGCGTTATTTCGTCACAGATTACGACATACGACATATTAATGTCAAATGTCAAAATCGCAAGCCAAAGGCATAATAATAGGGCCCGTAGAATTCAAAAACTTACTCTTGTAGGGACACGGCAGGTATTTCCGCCCTTCGTCGTAGGGGCTAAAACCATCGAAAGCAACGTACATTTGCTAGAACTCCACTATAGTCGAACGTTTCTCCTGAGCTTACGATTTGGTACGTATGAGTTTTGCAAAAAAGCGTCTTTTTTATTGGTTTTCGAGACTATGACGAACAGACGAAAATACCTGCCGTGTCCCTACCTATTGTACTTTCCAAACAAGCTACATTTTTTTGTCTTTATTAGCGAGACTTTCAGCCCTTTCGTCTCGACAGCAACATATTCATGCCATTATCGGGAATAGAAAATCTTCCAAATAATAACTGTGGAACACTAATATAACTATTGACAGTTGGAAAGCAGGCCAAATAGTAGTTGAAATGTAGAGCCATTGAAGAAAAAGAAGATTAACGTTTAAAAAAAAAATCGGTAAATGTTGAAACGCAAACTCTTTTTAATTGTGCAGTGCGATAACGGGAACAAGGCGGGAACTGATTCTTAAACACCTATACTTGTACACGACCATACATTCGATAGGAGTTCAATTTAATTTAGGTTTTGTTGTTATCGACTTTCTATCGTGAAATCGCGTATTTTCTTACGGTTGGTTTTCAATGCTTATACCTATTTTAAATTTGATAGACAGTCGCTTTCACAATTCTAGTGCCCTCGAAAAAAAATCCCAACGACACTATTATGGTTTGTTGGCTCGACATGGAAGATTTTCAGCATCAATGCAGCTAGCTTTCGAAGCTGTATAAATTCATGAAGATAGATACCTATAGCAACGCTGGCTATTGTGCCGACCCCGGTCATTCTGCGCCACGCAACGTAGGAAAAATCATATCCCACCATCGTTCTCCGTCAGCAGTTTGAACTATAAAGCTGCGTTTATATAATGCATGGCCTTCGGTCACTTGTACAGGCTAAAAAATATTTCATCGTATTTACAACTTTTTATTTTCAATATCATTGTTTTGAACTAAAAACACTAATTAGTCGTCAAAAATTGTTTAAAATTGAAATTAAATGAATTTCTTTCATATCTGTTTAAAAAAAATATTTGGAAATTCATTAGATTTTTATGAATTAACAACTTTTATGTATGTACATACTCATTCTATGTCAGAAGATTGAAGCCAGTGAAGATCGCAAAATAATTCACGTAGAGATTTTTTGTAAATCTCGTTTTCAAGTTATCCATTTATGGGAAATACAGTATTGACCCGAATTTGTCACTCCCCGATTTTGTCTACCCCCGATTTTATCACGTTTTCGACCCGAATCGACCCAAACAATTTTGACCGGATTTACAACGTTACACACTACCATATATGAAGCAACGGTGGATAGTGTGCAAAATTGTATGAAGATTTCGGGCGAACACTCCAGTTCGTTCGAATCCCGCCGGGACTACAAGGTGATGGTACTTCGTGCCTGTTGCTCAACTTCGCGCTAGAAGGTGTCATGCAAATAGCCGGGAGTAACAGCCGGGGTACGATCTTCAACAGATCCAGTCAATTGTTTTTCTCTCGAATGATATGGACATTGTCGGCTAAACACTTGCAAAGCTGGCAGAACTGTACATCCACCTGAAACGTGAAGAAACAAAAATTGTACTGATGTTGAATGCATCGCAGGCAAAGTACATGCTAGTGAGCGGAACCAAGAGCGACAGGACCCACCCGGGAAGCAGTGTTTTGATAGGCGTCCACTTTGGATCCTTGCTAACGGCTGATAATAATGTATGTCATGGAATACAGAGACGCATCGTCTGTGGAAGTTGGGCCTACTGCGGGTTTCAGAATAAACTGCGGTCAAAAAAAATTCACACTCGCATCAAATGTGTCACGTACAAAACGCTCATAAAATCGATAGTCCTCTATGGACATGAAACTTATACCATGCTTGAGGAGGACTTGCCAGCACTCGGAATATTTGAGAGGCAGGTGCTTATGACCATCTTTGACGGTATGCAAGAGGACAGTGTGTACGGCGAATCCAGTATGCAGAAGGTAGCGAAAACTGGAAGGGATTACAATCAATTCTATTAGCCACAAAGAGCATGTACCATATTTGAAACAGACGGATAGATCTTTGATTACGCGTGTAGATCTAAAGACCTTACTTCGGGAATTTCTTGGATGACCAAGAACTTATACTCTGAACACAATCTATTCTGTGAACCACAAAGAGCATGTACCATATTTGAATCAGGTCGATAGAACTTTGGATAGGCGTGCTAAAGGTCTTAATTCGGGAATTTTTTGAATGACCAAGAACTTATGCTTTAAACACAATCTATTGTATGAACTATGCAGAGCATGTATTATATTTGAAACAGGTCGATAAATCTTTGGTAACACATGTATATCTAACGGCCTTGTTTCGGGATTTTTTTTGGATAACCAAGAACCTTGCTTCGGGATTTTTTGAATGACCAAGAACTGATGCTTTGATTACAATCTATTCTATGAGACACAGAGAGCATGTACTATATTTGAAAAAGGGAATAGATCTTTGGTGAAACGTATAGATATATAGGCCTTACTCCAGGTGTTTCTAGGATGATCCAGAACTTATACTTTAAACACATTCTATTCTATGAACTACACAGAGTATGTACCATATTTGAAAAAGGCTGATGAATCTTTGGTTACGCGTGTAGATCTAAAAGCCTTACTTTGAAATTTTTTTGGATGTTCAAGAACTTATCAAAGCATCAAAGCTTTGATTACAATCTATTCTATGAGACACGAAGAACATGTACCATATTTGAAAAAGGTGGTAGATCTTTGGTTACGCGTCTAGATATAAAGGCCTTACTTCGGGATTTTTTTGAATGGCCACGAACCCATGGTTTGAACACAACCTATTCTTTGAACCACACAGAGCATGTACCATATAATGTTTAACGCATGTTAGTTATCATGTGATTTTTCTTTGATTTATTCACGATTTTTTGAAACATGTTGCGAAGTGACGAGCTCGGTGGTCTAGTGGCTATCGCTTTTGCCTTATAAGCAGGAGGTCGTGGGTTCAATTCCAGGCTCGTCCCTTTCCTACTTTGTATTTCTATCTTAGTTCTTTCTGTGTTTCACGTTATACCAAAACGATTCCTACTGTTATAGCCTTCCTCATAATCCCAAAACCTCCCATGGCACCTATGAGAGGTCGTAGAGTTCTCTGCATCTTTCTGAAGTAGGTGTTCAACAAACCACCCTTTCCCTTCCTCAGCATTCGCAAGGACGTGACCAGGACAGATCTCGACTATTGGAGAGTGCATTGCTTCCATCTAAGAGTTAGTGATTAGTCCCAAATCAATATCTGTGGTAACGGATGAAAGTGGTGTACTATAGTCTCATACAATAGGCTTGGCTTGTACCACCTACGAATTTGTGCGAACTGCTAAATGCTAATGCTAATTTTTTGAAACATGTTGCGAAGTGGTAAATTAAAGTCACACGATCAAAAATACGAGAGAGAAAAAAGTGTGTAAGAATCCTGTGTATTTAGACTATAACTTGGTAATATTCGTTTCCCATTAGTATTTATATGATGATTGAAATATAAAAATTCAGGAATCTCATTAGAGGACGCGATAAATAATCTATGGTTTTCCAACTATAAAGTTCCGGTTCAGAGAGAAAAAAAGTAGTTCGGGACCCCTCCATAGATTTGTTTTCAAATAGTCACGAAATGAAAGCTGAAGAGCTATATTTTCACACAGTAAAAGTCTTGACGATGCTCATTTTTTTTGTCAAAAAGGTCTCCCATACACATGCCGTGCAAATTTTTGTGTTCAACCATCAAAGCGTATCTGAAAGCCGCGTTCCAAGCTATGAATATTCTAATATCGTTTACTTCTATGTACATACCAATGCGAAAGTGTATTTTCAACACATTCTCCAGATAACGACCAAAGCGAGAATCATATTGAACAATGAAGACAATTTGATATAGCCTCTATCAGATACACAACCGCGTAAACTGGTATCACAAATGCATGTACAATAATCGCACTGAATGAATTACTGCTGGAAAATTAAATATTAGACTTTTCAAAGATATTGCATTATAAATTCATAAAAATATATTATTGTTCTTGGTTTTAGCATAACATATTCAGGGGCCGCGCCCGTGGTCTTGAGGGCTTGGTTGCGCGTGTAGACTCCAGGGAATTCTCGGATGACCTGGAATGGAACACTTATTGGAGGCAAAACAACTACATACTTAGTTCTTTGGGATGCTCACAGCGCCACCTTAAAGGTTTACTTTTAGATGTCAATAACACTTAGAATTCTTATTATGTGCCGTAATAAGGAGGACGTAAAACGAAGTGCCGTAAAAAGAGGGTTGTGTGTCAATTCAATACCGAATTTTCAAAACGACTTATCTGCTTTTATAAACAAAGATTCAAATGTCGATTTGACGAATCTGAGAGCACTCCCACGCAAACCAACACCATCAACACTTAGGTGAAGGCTTCTGCTATCTGTTGATGGTGCTGGTTTGGGTGGGAGTGCAGATTCGTCAAATCGACAAATCGATTTTTTGTTTACAAAAGCAGATAAGTCGTTTTGAGAGTGCGTGTTGGCTCTTGTTTCGGACGGTCGAACGATCGCGCGATTTGCCGAAATTTTGTGTTTTGCATTGCGCGGCCAGAAATAAAGTTAATTAGTTCAGTGCGTGTTGGCTCTTGTTTCGGACGGCCGTACGATCGCGCGATTTGCCGAAATTTTGAGATTTGCATTGCGCGGCCGGTAGTAAAGTTAATTAGTTCAGTGCGTGTTGGCTCTTGTTTCGAGTCAGTGGATCGACCGGTCGTCAAAGTTTAGTTTTGCTTTGTGCGGGTGAGTAAATAAATCAGAAAGTGAAAGTTTGTTTCTTATCCGGTCGTGTTTCTCCAGTAAGCGGATCGGCCGGTCGTCGAAGTTTAGTTTTGCTTTGTGCGGAAGGCAAAACGATCGGCCGGTCGTCGTAATTTTGTTCTGATTTGCGCGGGTGAGTGAATAAATCAGAAAGTGAAAGTTTCAGATAGCGAGAGTGTTTTTCCCATCCCATAGATCGCATCACTTACCGAAGTGAATCCAGATAAATTATCCTTTGTAACTTAAACGATATCTTATCCCAAGACAATCGTGGAGATGCAGAGGTATACTTGGTCTCTAGTAGCGACAAGAGTCGGACTAACAATCCTTCCCTTCCTATATGACCGTAAGGACGTGGCCGGCGCCGTTATTGGCTTTAGATATTTGAGCTCCCGAAACGTGTACATTGAGAATGGGTAGCTAGTCCCAAGCCCCATTTATTGTGTTCTCTGTACAATTTCGCAAGTTCTAGTCAATCACGGAGTAGCAACTACGAATTGTGCGGTCATAATGCTCATGCTCATGCTCATGCTCACAAAAGCAGATAAGTCGTTTTGAAAATTTAGTACTGAATTGTTATATGCAAGGAAGCTATTTGTTGCTGTCGACATAAGTGCTAAGCGTAGTTACTCATATTTTAACTATGAATTCTGCGAAACTGATAAAACCGGTGAACTATTTGTAAATTTTACGTAAGTTCCCACAACCGTAATAAGAGGAAATATTTGTATTTTCTTAAATAAAGTACAGTCGAATTCGATTCGCTCTGGAGTTTTCCATTCATCGTTCATACTGCGAGAATCGGAGGACTGTGGTGGGCCTGATACGTTGCCAGAATATCGAATCATAACCCAGTGAAACCGGTTCTCGATAGTAATCTCAGGGGTTCAAAAATGCGAGGTTTCTAGGAAGCAATGTAGATAAATGAGATGTAAGATGATTTGAGGATACTCCGAACACTTTGTGTACTTTGTACTGTAGGTACTCCGGCCTTGGTACTAAAAAATAAAAGGGGAATGTTATCAATAATGAATCGATACCATTATAGGTATTTAACAATGAACATGCAAGTTATATTACATGACACTGTTCTTTACATATTACACGTTGTCCAAAATCGTCACAAGTTCGTCCAAATTTTCCGTGTACCGCAAACAAACAAGTGGAAAGGAACATCAACAGCACTCAGATGACAGCTTCGAACATGGTATACATAGCGAACAGCGGAGCTCCTTAATTGATTTCAATTGGCTTTAATTATTTAATGGGCCCTCTGCGGGTATGACAGAGCTAACGTTGACATTCTGTACTGTCCTCATCAACAGATCTGAGCCGACCGTCGAACAGAAAATAGCATACGACACGACAATAAAAGAGGACTTGAAAATATTCCGGGTAGTGTTGTTCTCGCAACGGGCAAAGCCAGGAACGACAACAGCCAGTACCACGCATCATTATGTAGCGTATGCAGTCTTTTATGGTGACGAGCTCTCAAATAATGATATATAAATTGTGAAATATTATAATTCAGCTCTTTTCTGACGGGCTCTGTTGTGTACTTTGAATACCAGTGAGCCGCTTCAATTCCACTTCATACCAAATTATCGCGTGAAAATGCCCAACCCGACGACTGCTGTGAACCTTTTGAAACAATCTTATCTCCGGCGGGTTTACGACTCGAGATATAATGGGGAGCAAACGATGCCAAGTATCGCCATTCGGTATTCGGGCATGTGCAGCTGACCGCTGCTTGCAGGTGCTGTAAATCAGATCACGGTTTGTTATTTTTCGCTTTCAGATAATATTGTTCGCTTGTGGGCTGTTGAGCTTAGTAACAACAACCACCCCAAAATATTGAAGTACGCGTTCACGAATGGCGCAACATTTTGCGAAGTAATAACAGTATTTGAAATTCGACTTTGAGTAATTATACATGGTAGATTTTTATACAGTTATGAATAAAAACTTAACAAAATCTGTATAAAATTTTGGCAAATTCGGAAGATTTCAATACAATTTTGAATCATTTTAAAACCATGCATAATTGTATATGCCAAGATTTTATACAAAAATTGTACATTTGGATCCGATTGCAAAAACCGAAGTATGCCAATTATGTGTATTATGTTGGGCAAAAACACAAAAGTATGGTCAAAATATCATATTAGAAAAATAAATATCTTTACTTTCATTGATATGTAGATATGTATAAGTGCACGGAAATTTTCGTTTACCCGCTAATTAGTACTTTTATTCACGTCTGCGCAAAAATAACAACAAATTTTTAAGTTCAGCGGAATAGCTTATTAATGACTCAAAAAGGATAAATTTTTCGGCAGAGAGGTAGAGACAGATCAAATAAACGTACCCATGAGGGGCCGTACACTAATTACGTAAGCAATTTTTCTGGGTTTTTCAAAACCCCCATCCCTCATGTAAAATTTTTTCCATTCAAATTTTTTTTTATTTCTATAGAGCGTAAGAAAACGGCAGACCCCCCCCTCCCCATATAAGTGCTTATGCAATTAGTGTACGACCCCTTAATGGGTACATTGAGTTTCTTTGTGTGGCAATCATCGGTATAAAAATGAAATCGACAGAACTATATGGCAAGCGGTAGACGCCTCTAATATATAGAAATAAAAGTAGTGAGTCGAGAATAGGACCTTGAGGTATACCACTTGATACAGAAATTCTATAGGATTGAATAAAATTGAAGTCGACATATTGGTGTCGATCTAATTTGTAAGACCTAATGTAGTTTACGGAGAATAACCCTAACTGGAAACTTTGTTGTAATTCTCTGCATAGTAAACGATGATTAATTAAGTCGAAAGTTTTACCGAAATACAAAAGAACCATGAGCGTAATCGTTTAGAGCATCCCTTACATCATTTTCAATTTTTGTTAATACAATGCGGCATAAATTTTACAATTGCCAGATTTAAAAGCACAGGGCATGGCGTAGCCAGAGGGGGCAGGAGACGGCCGTGGCTTCTCCCTAGATAATGGGAAGTTTGCAATAAAAGAGTTAGTTAAATTCCCATAGCCACATGCAAGAGAGCCAATCATGTACAGGTGATTCAAAAGATTACCGAAGATCAAGGAAATCCAGGATCCGCAAAACAAAAAAAAAAACATTGGGCGCCATGAAATCGATAGTTGGCACTGTCATGGTAGCCGTTGAATGCAAGTCGCGCGATGCGTCGTAAAAAAGAAATGGTAGTCGGCAGTGTTGGAAATAAAGTCGACGGGTACAACATTACATCTAAGAGAACTCTCAAACAATTTGGAGTAATGCTCGATGGTAAGCTAAGCTTCAGCAGTCATGTCGACTAAACCTACAAGCGCACATGGCGACTGCGGCTCTATCGAGGATGATAGCGAACAGTTGGAGAGTACTCATTGGCTGATATGCTAGAGAGTCATCAGCCATATCTCACGAGGCAGCATACTTACTCGCGTGCAAGATGGCCATCAAACTTGTGGTTAAGGAAAACCTGGTGTGCTATACCCTCAGGGATACCGTTAATGACCGAATGAATATCATAGCAGTAACGGTAGCCAAATGGGAGTGAGACAACTCGATGAAGCGCAGGTGTCACCTAGTCCCAAGCGTGTCGACCAGCATATTAACAGACCTCATAGAGAGCTGAACTTTGGTTTGACCCAGTTCTTCACAGGTCACGGATTCTTCAGGTGGTACCCGTACGTACAGGTTTGTACATACGGCTTTCCTCGTCTGTCCGAGATGTGGTGCTACGGTCAGATGAGGAGAGCTCCCGCTGTCGGGAAAATTCTCGTCGGAGTAAGACAGATTTGCCTTCGGGATCGCGATCGTGATAGAGGCGAGAGCTGAATGACTCAATGACTAAGAATGACTAAGCTGAGAACACTGGAAACCAGTAACTGGTTATAAGTAACTGTTATAGAAATAGGCTAGATCCACCGCCAGGAACTAGTCCGAGTAGCTCATCGCACGGAGCCCTTCTTAGCCTAACACGGTAAGATGCGCAGCTGCAAAGCAAGACCATGCTGAGAAAGGCTGGGTTTAGGCAATTTTCGGTTTGGACATTTTCTCGACTACCCTTGGCTTTAAAGTTTCATACTGTTAACCTCATGATATACGAATGCTAAAATGGTAGCATGGCTTAGAAACATCGCAGTTAATAACTGTGGAAGTGCTTAATGAACACTAAGCTGCGAGGCGGCAATGTCCCAGTGGGGGATGTAATGCCAATAAAAAGAAGAAGAAAAAGACATCTGTGTGAAAACGCAAGTGAACAGTGTAAGATCGTGTAGTGAACAGTGTAAGTTCCACTCCCATGCTTTCTCTCCTAGTAGGAGTTAGATGAAAATTGGAGAAACCGACCAAGTAATTTAACCCGCAGCACTGCAAAACCCTATTATAATAACGATGTGTCTTTTAGGATCCGTTTTTGAATCTGCCAATCCATAGAGTACTCATTTCGGCCAGCGTGGCCACTAGGTCTCCGCGCCTAAACCGTAAAGTTTTTCATTGTCCATCATCGTACGAATCATCATGTCGCCAAGGAGTATTTCCCCTTTCGCCCGAGGTAGCTAAACTATGTCGAAACGAATGATTCAAGGAGCCACCGTAGTACACCCTCTGGTACACTCAAACGACGACTATCCGTGGAGCCACTCGTCCCAATATTCTGGTGAAATATTTGACCGCACTGCCGAACAGATCGGACTATGGGATCATAAATTATGGTCAAAATACTTTTAATTATACAAACCACGTAAAAAATGTCACTCATTTATTAGGCACTTATCCTTAACCGGTTTGCATTCGACGCAGCATCCTTCTTCTTCTTCTTATTAGCATTACATATCCGCGCTGGGACAGAGAAGCCTCGCAGCTTAGTGTTCATTTAGCACTTCCACAGTTATTAACTGCGAGGTTTCTAAGCCAGGTTACCATTTTTGCATTCGTATATCATGAGGCTAGCACGATGATACTTTTATGCCCAGGCAAGTCGAGCCTAGACCGGCACCGGGAATCGAACCCAGCCACCCTCAGCATGGTCTTGCTTTGTAGCCGCGCGTCTTACCGCACGCAGCATCCTGTCCCACTGTTTTCTATTGAAAATTGGCCGGATCAGACTATGGGATCAGAAGTTATGGTCAAAATACTTTTTTTATAAAAAAAAACTTAAAGGTGCAGCCCAATCGGGTTGTACGCAAAGGTGACGTAGGACTACATAGCTATTCGAAATTGATAGTATTTGCCATAATAATTTGTGTCGTTTTATTAACATTGAGCAAACTGCTCGGAGGCCAACTGAATCAAGAAGTCGAATAGTTGTTCCCAGTTGGATGGACTTTGAGTCTCTAATCGTGGAATTAACATGACTCATTGGCCGCTGAAGCCACTCGACTGGCTTTCAGTCGGGAACTTCACAATCCTTACTTTGCCACGAACGCTTACATCGCGGGCGAAACCCAAACACTGCATATAAATATATTTGCGTTTGCTTTCACGCCACTTCTGATTCTGCTTATTTCTCCTTTATTTCGGCCATTTTTGAGGATGGTGTCCTCCAAAAAGGTCTTTATGCATACAAAAGAAGGTTGATCCGACAATCCGATATGAACTTTCTTTAAAGTGCAAAACTCAATCGTAACTAGCAAATTTGATAGCGCGGCGGAGGGAGATGATGCAATTAATTTGAACGGGTGGAATCACTAACAGCAACCAAGCTACCACGCAAAACCCGATGCCGCCGAAACAATCCATTTTCGCAATTAACTCTTTCTTTCAATAAAATGCTGGTCCTGAGAAGAACCAATTTTCTTTTCCCAATGCGTCTTTCCAATAACTAACTGCATCCAAACGCTTGACAGCACCTTGCGTTGAAATTGTCCAACCGCCGACCGCCTTCGTGCTGCTATGTCCGTTCCGCTGCATCGAATGTCGAACCGCTCTTTGTGGAATCCCGATCAAAATGGCTCGCGCGCGCCCTAATAGCAGCTTTCTTGTATTTAATACATCAAGCCCGTTAGCTCCCCCCCTTTGTGAACTGATATGGGTGTAAATAAAATGTGCACTCATAACGATTAAAGAAGGGGCGGGGCTAATGGAATTACTTCATTAGATATAAGAAAGCTGCTTTTCGGCGCACGCGAGCCATTTTGATCGGGATTCCGCAGCAGACAACGGACCTTTCGGAGAATGATAAATTCTAAGAATCTTATGAAATTTTCTCGTAAGATTCTGAATTTGGTTATGGTTATCTAAGATGCGTATTGTTGCGAAGAGTAACAACAGAAATTTGACTCAAGACGAAGTTTCTTCATATTACCAAACATTATCTCTTGGCATCTGTCTGTCCGAGCGACGTTCACCGATGGGTGGTTGCTGTAGATAGTTTCCACTGAGGTGGCGTCTTCATTGATTTTATACAAAAGAAGGATGATCCGACTATCCGTAATAAACTTTCTTCAAAGTACAAAACTCAATCGTAAATAGCGAATTAGATATTTGGAATGGATGGAATCACTAACAGCAACCAAGCTACCACGCAAACCCGATGCCACCGAAACAGTCCTTTTTCGCAATTAACTCTTTCCATACAATGTTGGTGCTGAGAAGAGCCAATTTTCTTTTCCCAAAGCGCCTTCTGTCCAATAACTAACTGCATCTAATGGCTTGTCGACACCTTGGGTTGCAACTGTCCGACCGCCACTTGATGATTTTTCACTAAGCCTCCAAAAGTAGAAATAAAATTTTCAGCATTGCCACCCACTCCTTCGTGCTGCTGTGTCCGCTCCGCTGCATCGAATGTCAAACCGCTCTCTATGGAATCCCGATCAAAATGGCTCACGCGCGCCGGAAAGCAGCTTTCTTGTATTTAATAAATTAAGCTCGTTAGCTCCGCCCCTTTGTGATCTGATATGGGTGTAAATATAATGTGCACTCATAACGATTAATGAAGGGGCGGGGCTAATGGAATTACTTCATTAGATATAAGAAAGCTGCTTTTCGGCGCGCGCGAGCCATTTCGATCGGGATTCCACAGACAACGGACCGTTCGGAAAATGACAAATTCTAAGAATCCAATGAAACTTTCTCGCAAGATTCTGAATTTGGTTATGAGATGTAGTTTATCTAAGATGCGTATTGTTGCGAGGAATGACAACAGAAATTTGACTCAAGACGAAGTTTCTTCATATTACAAAACATTATCTTTCGGCATCTGTCTGTCCGAGCGACGTTCACCGATGGGTGGTTGCTGTAGATAGTTTCCACTGAGGTGGCGTCTTCATTGATTTTATACAAAAGAAGGTTGATCCGACTATCCATAATAAACTTTCTTCAAAGTGCAAAACTCAATCGTAAATAGCGAATTTGATAGCGCGTCGGAGGGAGATGATGTTGTGCATTTTAATGGATGGAATCACTAACAGCAACCAAACTACCACGCCAAACCCGATGCCACCGAAACAGTCCATTTTCGCAATTAACTCTTTCTTTTCGTAAAATGTTGGTCCTGAGAAGAACCAATTTTCTTTTCCCAATGTTCCTTTCCAACTGACACCACAATTTGTAATAAATTTTCAGCATCGGCACTGGCGGTGCGGGATCGCCACAGTGCTATTTTTATGGTCAACCTTTTCTTCATATGAAATTCTGGTTCGTTGAGGTTGAATGATCTGCAGCAACACATCGAGCACCACCACCAATGCGATGGATTTTCTTTGAAAATGTTATTAGCGCCTCCGTGATGCTGTATCCGCTCCGCTGTGATTGCGTAGATACGTCTGCTCTGCATAAAATCTTGTTCAAACTGAGGATTAGATCCAAACCCGCAAGTGATTGATTTTTGATGTCTGTGCTAGTGATGCATGTACGTGATTGGTTGGTTGACGTATTTCTAAACTTTTTATCAATTTTGGATAATAAATCGTTAAAAATAAGTATTTTCATATAAATACAAAGTAGCGTTGACTCATCCTTGACCGAATGGTCCAAAAAAATTGAAAATCCATCGAGAAACGGCTTAGATATTAAAGTTTAAAGTCTATCATATTTTCGTGACGGTCCCCGATTTTCGCAATCGTAAAGTGTACCCCAATATAGAAAACACAGACATAGTCCTACGTCAAAAAAGTGTTGCATTCGATCCAGCATCCTATCCCATTGTTTCCAATTGAAAATTGGCCGGATCGGAATATAATGGGATCATGGCCAAAATATTTTTATTTATTAAAAACCGCGTAAAATAAAAGCAGAAGGTTGTATTAAAGACTCAACGCAAATTGAACGTAGAATTACGTATAGTTCAATAGTGGATGCAAAATATTTTGTGCATGTTCATTGCGGATGGATATAGCCGAAATGTAGGAAATTTACTTTGAAAGTAAAATTTGAACACTACCTCTCGAAATTATATTTTCAATAGTTAAATGGATTTAATCAATTGTTTATGAAATCTTAGAGAGTTAAGTGTTCGATTCATACCAAAATTTCCAGAATCCGTTGAAAAACGGCTGAGTTATTGGATCTTACTTCCTGACCACTTTTCGTGACGGTTTCAAATTTGAAACTTTGGAATGACCCCCCTATCTTACCGAAAGACGTAATTCTACGTCAAAAATTCACTAATTTTTGAGGCACTTATTCTTAACCGATTCGCTTGCGTGTGTGTGTATGTCTGTGCGCAAAACACGTGCAAAAAAACTCACTCATTTTTAGGCACTTTACCTTGACCGATTTGCTCGCAACAAGTTGTGTTCGACGCAGAATCATGTCTTATTGTTTCCTATTTAAAGCCGTATCGGACCATTAGCTCAGAAGTTATGGTCAAAATACATTTTTTTCTTACCAAAAACGGGCGCTTAAAATTTTCTCACTAATTGTTTTTGCATTATCCTTGACCGGTTTGCTCGCAATTGAAAATTAGCCAGATTGGACTTTGGGCTCAAAAGTTATGGCCAAAATACTATAATACTATTTTCTTAACAAACGAGAAAGGCTCCATCACCGCTAGCTGGATTAATCTGGATTTTTGTTAAATATCTTGGCTATGCATATGCACAGCACATGTTTCGAAATGGACAAATTGATATGAAATTTGCGAAAAAGAATCCACGTGTCTTGGAGGGACTCGAACCCTCAACCTCCTACTCTCTAGATAGACGTGATAACCCCTACACAACAAGACCACTTAAAGGTCACGTTTGCGGAAAAGCCATCACAATCCGAGTACCAACCTCCGGTGGTTAGCTCTTTTTTGCAACGCTGAAGAAAAAAATTATCAATGGAGTTTTGCCGCTACGGTAATAAGGAGTGGCTAGCAGTATAATGATTCTCATACAAAATTAAAGTAACTTGTGCGTAGTAAATTATTAAGCAAATTAGCTCAAAATTTGAAAGGGCCTAAATGTTTTCGTTCCAGCATAAGGGAGCGAAAAAGTTGAAAATCGAAAAAGTTGTATCACTCTAATGAACACACTAACACCCAAGACCGTGAATCGAATTCGTTTCCTTCGAATTGTAAAAACTACGCTTCCTTCACTCGCGACTAACTGGTGAACTTAGCTATGATTTACATGTAGCATTTATGATTATTTTTCATGTACAGCATACGTGACTGAGGTGTCCGGTGCTGAGGATCGCAGATAGTTAACTCACTACAGCAAACAATTCTTGTATGAAACATAAACAAGGAAAAAAATACGGGTTGAACATTTTCCTGAAGTTTGGGGTTATCCGTACTCCAATGATAGTCAAACAATTAGACACATATAACGTATTTTTTATTTATTTGTTCGGGCTACACCACCAACAAAACTCTATATTTATTTTGATCTAAAAACTCATACAGAACTTTTTGATTGGATAAAGCGTATTTATTTTCTGTGAGAAATGTCTATACTTTTGCTGCTTACAATTCCGAAACAGTAGCATGAACGACATCCTGGCAGTGTTGATAGCAAATCACATAAAATATATAAAACTATCCCACAAACGTCGATTGCCATCAGGAAGCCAGAAATAAACCTATCAATTTCAAATCATCTCGGCACATTAAATCCTGCCTGGGACGAGCCCCTATAGACGCGTGATGACGGCACTCTCTACAGTCATAGCGAGTTCTCCCCTAATTTAGAACAAACATTATCTCTTACTCGTCGACCCGCTGCTGCTTTGCTATATTACAAGAGTGCCGCTCGTAGGGCATATTATTTGATTCCGTGGCATATCAAGGACGATATTCAGATACCCAACGTAGAGCATGCACGTCAGACTGCCAAGTAGGTAGTCCTGTGGATATCATGTGTTGCAAAATGCCAATGAAGGATCGGCGAACCGCTTCCAATTCAATACAAACCGTGGTAACGCACCCCTCAAACGCATATGATATGCCGGCACGTACCCACTTATCGCATGCTAAATGGATGGACAGCATGGAACACATAGGTAACAGAGCAGCGCATTGCACTGCATCGGATGGCATTAAAAGCTATGGAATGAACGCGAAATGCAGCCAACCCAGTGTGGCTGATTTCATGGTTCGGAAAGGGCGCGAAGTCATCAGTATATTTCAATGCGCATGCAACACCCTCGCTGTCATGTTTCAAATCTGCTCTAGGCATGATTTTGGATTCGCCAGCATGTCGAGTATCATAGTCAAGAAGTCTTTCGGGTCATGATGGAAATTTTAAAGTCCAGTAATCCGAGGATCATGATTCGGTTTACATACATTCACCTAACGTCACTGATATTTGCTAGAAATCTGCTGTGTAAGCTATAGCGAGCCATTTAATTTTCTGCTAATTTGAAATGAACTCAAAACTAAATAATTCAATTATGACAATCTCATATCACACAATCGTATAGGAATCAAGTATATAAGAAAAATTAAAGCAATTTTACCGAAAACTGAGTAAATATAAACCTTAATTCTAGAATATTTTGGCTTTTCTATGAATGTCAACTGATGCCACTTAACCAGGTAAAGACGACAGACAAGTAGCTTCAAGCTTTCATTCCTTTCACATTATTTTTTATTTGTTTATTTGTTTATTTTTTAGGAAAAGGGAAAAGCCCGTTTGATCTTTTTGTTCTCTCTCAAATGGGCGCAAAACCTCTTCGTCTTTTCGTACCAACAGAATACTATTTCACTCCAAATGATACACAATACAATTATTTCTTACAACTATTTACAATGATTAAATACGAAGGCTTATTTCGCTTCATACTTATGCGCAAAAGGCTTTCCAATTTGTTTTTTATTATTATTTTATTTTTACTTTTTTTGTCCACCAAGGTGTAACTCCAAAAAAGATTTTGTGATAGAAAGCCCGAAGACCCATAGTGTTATATACCTGTATCTGTGTGTATGTGCGTATATGTATGTATGTGCGCAAAATAAAACTCACTCAAGTTTTAGCGACTTATGCTGAACCGACACCGACGGTGAATCGTTTTCCATTGTTTCATATTGAAAACTGCCCCGATCGAACTATGGGATTAAAAGATATGGCCAAAATAAGATTTTTATACAAAAACACGTTAAGAAAATCTCACGCAGATTTTCAGTACATCTAGGGTAACCATCTTGATTTGGACCCCTACATATTTTGGTCCCTCCTAGCGAAATTCTCTTGATTTCTGAGCTAATCTCTGTTTCACTGATTTCCCGTGCGAAAATAGCGATATTGAGTTGAGATGAAATTTCGAGGAAATTAATTTGTTCAATAAGGCAAACGTTACAATACGTTACGCTTGAAAGTATACATCACTGAAAATCTCAGAACGCACACAATAAGTTTTTGTCGAAATTTTCATTTCCATTTATTTAGTCTACATCTAAACAGATAACACTGTATCAACAATTTGACGCCACAATACACGGTTCGAGGCCGCATCTCTCTATCCTCGAATACGCTCCACGCTCGCCAAGTCGTTTTGCACCTGGTCTGCCCATCTCGCTCGTACCTGCCGGATCGGAAGCGAACACCATCTTTGTAGGGTTGCTGTCCGCCATTCTTGCAACATGTCCTGCCCATCGTACCCTTCCGGCTTTAGCTACCTTCTGGATAATGGGTTCGCCGTAGAGTTGGGCGCGCTCGTGGTTCATTCTTCGCCGCCACACAACGTCTTCTTGCACACCGCCAAAGATGGTCCTAAGCACCCGTCTCTCGAATACTCCGAGTGCTTGTAAGTCCTCCTCGAGCATTGTCCTTGTTTCATGTCCGTAGAGGACAACCGGTCTTATTAGCGTCTTGTACATGACACATTTGGTGCGGTGGCGAATCTTTTTTGACTGCAGTTTCTGCTGGAGCCCGTAATAGCCCGAATTCCACAGATGATGCGCCTTCGTATTTCACGACTAACATTGTTATCAGTCATTAGCAAGGATCCGAGGTAGACGAATTCCTCAACCACCTCGAAGGTATCCCCGTCTATCGTAACACTGCTTCCCAGGCGGACCTTGTCGCGCTCGGTTCCGCCCACAAGCATGTACTTTATCTTTGACGCATTCACCACCAGTCCAACTTTTGTTGCTTCACGTTTCAGGTGGGTGTACAGTTCTGCCACCTTTGCAAATGTTCGGCCGACAATGTCCATGTCATCCGCGAAACAAATAAATTGACTGGATCTGTTGAAAATTGTACCCCGGCTGTTACACCCGGCTCTCCGCATGACACCTTCTAGCGCAATGTTGAACAACAGGCACGAAAGTCCATCACCTTGTCTTAGTCCCCGGCGCGATTCGAACGAACTGGAGTGTTCGCCCGAAATCTTCACACAGTTTTGCACACCATCCACCGTTGCTTTGATCAGTCTGGTAAGCTTCCCAGGGAAGCTGTTCTCGTCCATAACTTTCCATAGCTCTACGCGGTCTATACTGTCGTATGCCGCCTTAAATTCAACGAACAGATGATGCGTTGGGACCTGGTATTCACTGCATTTTTGAAGGATTTGCCGTACAGTAAAGATCTGGTCCGTTGTCGAGCGGCCGTCAACGAAGCCGGCTTGATAACTTCCCTCGAACTCATTCACTAATGGTGACAGACGACGGAAGATGATCTGGGATATCACTTTGTAGGCGGCATTGAGGATGGTGATCGCTCGAAAGTTCTCACACTCCAGCTTGTCGCCTTTCTTGTAGATGGGGCATATAACCCCTTCCATCCACTCCTCCGGTAGCTGTTCAGTTTCCCAGATTCTGACTATCAGTTTGTGCAGGCAAGTGGCTAGCTTTTCAGGGCCCATATTGATGAGCTCAGCTCCGATACCACCCTTACCAGCTGCTTTATTAGTCTTTAACTGTTGGATGGCATCCTTAACTTCCCTCAAGGTGGGGGCTGGTTGGCTTCCATCGTCCGCTGAACTGACGTAGTCATCTCCTCCGCTGCCTTGACTTTCACTGCCTGTACTCTCAGCGCCATTTAAATGTTTCTCGTAGTGCTGCTTCCACCTTTCGATCACCACACGTTCGTCCGTCAAGATGCTCCCATCCTTATCCCGGCACATTTCGGCTCGCGGCACGAAGCCTTTGCGGGATGCGTTGAGCTTCTGGTAGGACTTGTGTGTTTCTTGAGAACGGCACAGCTGTTCCATCTCCTCGCACTCCGCTTCTTCCAGGCGGCGTTTCTTCTCCTGAAAAAGGCCGGTCTCCGCTTCCGACTATAACGTTCCACGTTCTGCCGGGTACCTTGCTGCAGCGCGACCACCCGCGTTGCGTCCTTCTCCTCCAGAATCTGTCTGCCCCCTTCGTCGAACCAATCGTTCCGTCGACTTCGTCCCATATACCCGACGTTGTTCTCCGCTGCGTCGTTAATGGCTGCTTTGACTGTATTCCAGCAGTCCTCAAGAGGCAAGCGGCGACGCTGCTCGAGATACTGCGCGTATGCAGTGGCGACATCAGGTTGCTTCAGTCGTTCTAAGTCGATGGATGAAGGATAGTTTTGGGCGCAGTTTCACCATCACCAAATAGTGGTCAGAGTAGATGTTAGCGCCACGATATGTCCTGACGTCGATAATGTCGGAGAAGTGCCGTCCATCAATCAGAACGTGGTCGATTTGTGATTCTGTCTGCAGTGGTGATCTCCAGGAGTACCGATACAGGAGGCTGTGTTGGAAGTAGGTGCTGCGAATGGCCATATTCTTGGAGGCGGCGAAATCAATTAACCGTAGGCCGTTTTCGTTCGTCAGCCAATGAGCGCTGAACTTTCCAATAGTCGGTCTAAACTCCTCCTCTTGGCCAACCTGAGCATTCAAATCTCTTATGATGATTTTGAAGTCGTGGCTTGGGCAGCTGTCGTACTCACGTTTCAGCTGCGCGTAGAATGCGTCCTTATCATCATCAGTGCTTCCGGAGTGTGGGCTATGGACGTTGATTATGCTGAAGTTGAAGAACTGACCTTTGATCCTCAACCTACACATTCTTTCATTGATCGGCCACTACCCGATCACGCGCCTTTGCATATCGCCCATCACTATGAAAGCTGTTCCCAGCTCGTGTGTGTTGCCGCAGCTCTGGTAGATGGTATGATTACCTCTAAACGTTCGCACCATTGATCTCTTCCAACAAACCTCCTGCAGCGCTACGATGCCTTATCCACGGTCCTTGAGCACATCGGCGAGTATGCGTGTGCTCCCGATGAAGTTGAGAGATTTGCAGTTCCACGAACCGAGTTTCCAATCGCTAGTCCCTTTCGTCGGTGTGGTCTTCGCCGATGGTTCCGGTCCGTACTCACTTGTTGATTGTTCGTTGCTTATGCTTTTTTAAACGCTGGCTTGCAGGGCCTGACACCAAATTCCCTAAATTTCCGGAGGACCATTCCTCCTTATTATTATTACTATGAGACTTCCATCTATGAAATGGTATGATTTCCGCCTATATCAAACGTTTCATTTGATACCTATAGGCAGATATCGGTAAGCACTCCCTCTAGGAGTCCAAAATGGAACATGTGCACGAGATGGCACGAGAAAGGCACAAAAACCGTTAGGTGAATCAATCAGGAATTTTTATTATATAATAGGGTCCATGCATTCATCTTTTGGACTAGGTGTGTTCTATGTTTGATCAACACTCCCGATCAGCAATGCGTAACAAAATTATAACTCAATTCTATCAATGGTTGTTATTTAAAACAAATTGTTTTATAATTCGATAAAAATGTGTCTTCAGCCAGTTTTATTTCATATCAAAATTATAACAACATTAGTTATGTATATTTACACAAAATAATTTCCTACATTTTTTGTAGATATTGGAAAAAGCGAAGGTATTCACCTTCAGTATAACTTGAATCTATATTCGATATTAATAGCTAGTACAAAGTTAATTACCTACATTATGAATGGAAATCCGTTGTTGTAGCGTACCAGATTTTTATACGTGATGTAGGCAATTACTTTAAAGTAGATTTTTTACAGGATAATTATATCAACGTTTGTTATAGTGTTTATATGAAGGTCAATCTCTGATTAAAGTGTGTTACGGTTAGAGGGGTTTTTGATATAAATTTTGTTATTTTAACAACTAACCTGCCAAATTTATAACACATTTTATTACATCATTTTTCTGAAATAAACAACTCCCCTTGTTATAATTTTGTTATGCATTGCTGATCGGGCTATCATCCTTTTTCACCATGATACTTTTTTAATATTTTAATACACTAGAGTCCGTTTTACGCGGAGGATACGTGCCGCGTAAATCCAAAGAAAGGCGTCAAAATGGCTTTACCGAAAACATTTTTTTTGCGGTTTTCTCGAGTTTTCCGACCTTTTTTTTGAGAAAACCGCGTAAAAATGTCGGTTTTCGTGTGCACACACATACACATTACACATGGACTGACAGACATTTGTTCAGTTCGTCGAGCTGAGTCGATTGGTATACAAAGTTCGATTTTGGAGTGAAATGATAGCCTTTCGGTACTGGTACTGCGTTTCTCGCAGTTAGCCAAGACACCACCCTTATAGCTAATAAAGTTTGATGCACCTTTTTCATGATGACTTCTAAACGCAACGGTCGATCGTTATCAAATTCAATAGTGATCAACAAGGTTTTGCCCTCTGTCGAATGCAACTTGTTGGAAATAACTGTATGAAAGGATTCAAATGTTTTTCTTAGCTTTTGTGCATACACATACACACGGACAGACAGACATGTGCTGGGGGCAGCAGGGACTTTGTCCAAGGGCTTGACGACCCCTCCCCATGGCCACTGCGAGTTAGACCGGGACCATCGTCCCTAACCCCTAATCCCAAGGCGTCAAACGACCCGTGCCGAGGGGATGCATGGCCAGGGGGGTGCAATAATAAGCTAGGCCTTTAACGGAGCCTGTGGGGTACCTTGGCACCCTCCACAGTAATTGTCCCTTACCGCGTTATGCTGGGCTCTGGCGTGGTGGACCTCTTTTCCCGAGCAACTCGTGGGACCAAAATGGAAAACCAAGTCAATTCTTCAATTAGTGGTAGTAGTGTAGGCGACAACCCCTTCGCAAGAGGTGGGTTGTTCAGGTCTCCGCCTAGGAGGCCAGAGGCAATAGTCGGCAGCTCAGTGCGCAGCGCCAGCGTGGGTCACTCAACCTTCCTCTCGGCTATAAAAACGCCGGTAGGGGTTATTGACGGCCCATGGCTTGTGGAGGCGATGAACCGCAAACGCGATGGGCTTTCGGCCTTCGAGGTGGCGACGGAACAGCTGGACGCCATCATCGACTTTGCGTCATCGGAGCATAATATCAGCAAGGACCTCAAGAGGAGCTTGCAGAAACTTCGAAAGTCGATGCTGGACGCCAAGCTGGAGAGGGCGGTTGGGACGGCCAAGTGTAAACCCGTGAAATCGGTGGATTCGAGGTCTACCCAGACTGAGGCCCAAGGATTCGCGGACTCGGGCAAGGTCGAATCGACCGAAGGCGTGCCAGCTAAGACGGTGGTGCCAAAGTCTACCCAGACTGAGGCTCAAGTATTTGCGGGTACGTCGGGGGTGACTGCTCCAACGGAGCAGACACAAAAACGGGGGAGGAAGGACCTGGAAAGGAGTGACGTCAAGCTCGGTGAACTCGGCGCCGACGTACGTCGAATAAGACGTACCCGGATGGGCGAGATGATACTCGAGCTGAAGCGGGGCGTCTCGCAAAAGGGCGCCGCCTACAAGAAGTTGGCGGAGGAGGTCCTGGGCGAGACGGTCAAGGTGAGGGCACTCACGACGGAGGTGAATCTAAGGGTTAAAGACCTGGACGAGATCACTGAAGTCGAAGAGCTCGTCACGGCACTGCGGCGACAGTGTGAAGTGGAGACGCCCACCGCAGCCGTTCGGCTACGGAAAGGTCCGGCAGGGACGCAGGTAGCATTGGTTCGGCTATCTGCAGCGGACGCCTCCAAGGTAGTCAAGTTAGAGCGTCAAGGTGGGATGGTCGGTATGCCCTGTGCGCATATACGAGCAACCCGAAGTTTGCTTCAAGTGCCTGGAACCGGGGCACAAGCAATGGGACTGCAAAGGCCCTGACAGAAGCAATCTCTGCCGACGCTGCGGATTGGAGGGACATAAGGCACAATGCTGCACGAACCCTCCCAATTGTTTGATTTGTTCCAGCAATGCTGTGAACAGCAAGCACCCCATGGGGGGTTCGATGTGCCCGGCGTTTAAGCGTGCTGCAAAATCAAAGTGCAGGTAAAGCAGCTGGCTTGCTCGGCTTCGCCCGAGTGTTTGGTGTGCGCAGGTTTAGAGGAAACGGCGGAACACGTGTTGTTCGTGTGCTCACGTTTTCGCGCAATGCGTGACCACATGCTTGCCACATGTGGTCTGGACACTACCCCGGACAACCTAGTTCGAAGGATGTGTAAAGACGAAGTTGGCTGGAACGCCGTTTTATCGGCTATCGCCCAAATCGTCTCGGAGCTACACAGAAGGTGGCGCGTGGACTCAAGGATGGCTAGTTCAGGCGCAAATAAGAGGTGGTCCAAGGGATCGGAGTCGGCTTCATGGGTCATACCGGTGGTCATGCTCTGTGGTCGAACTCGATCCTTTTATCGAACAAGTGGCCGCGCGAAGAACATCATGGTGTCGTCGCTTTCGCGGCGTCGGTCAACCGGGCGGGTTCCGAGCCCGAGGACGGAAAGGGGTCCTCGTCAAGGCTGGGGCAGGCGTAGGCCTCGCGTCGGCAAGTCCCTCTGTGTGCTGGCGAATAGGCCCTATCGCAGAAAGGTCAATTTGGGGTGCACGCGGCATCATCATTCTTGATACCAGTCGTGCAGAGGGAAGCAGGCGCGAAGTCAACCCTGCCCACCTTCCGAGGACATAGGGCGTGGTAAGGCCACCTGGAAAGCCGGCAATGCGCTGGCACGATACCATGGTGTTCTTCTATAAAAGCGAGTCACGATGTTCGATGCTGCAAGGACACGCAGCTAACCTCGAGGGTGCGTCATGCACTGGCCCGCTTTGAAGCATTACCTTCTGGTTGTACCGAAGGGACGATGGGCTTGGCGGCAATGGAAACGGTTTAGCTGGTCGGGGATGCAGCCCTGCCTCCCTCATTGGAGGTGGCCCCTAACCCAGCACTTCCTGGTCAACCCAGGATGTCTGTTGAGCAGATTCCCCCTCCATTGTTTAGGAAGAAAAACAAAAAAACAAAAGACAGACGTGTGCTCAGCTTGTCGGGCTTAGTCGATTGATATATACTGCCGCTAACCGCAAGTCGAGCACATCTGTATATGGACGCCCATATACAGATGTGGTCGACTTGCGGTTAGCGGCAATATAACACTGTGGGTCTCCGGGAACAATATTTTTTAAAAACATGTTTCCGGAGTGAATACATATCTTTTCGGTACAACTTTGTTTTACCGAAAAGGCAAAAAACTCGATAAAAGAGATTTTTAAAACAAGTTTAAAATTACAAATAATCAAGAAAAACAGCTTTATTCGTTCTATATAGCATCGTTTTAAAAATATGTATAAACAAAATATGAAAAAACATGTTTTCACTTACGGAGGAAATATTTACAAAACAATAAAAAAAACCTGAATAATCCACCTAGCGGTGATGGTGCCTTTCTCGTGCATATAACAAATAGCATTTTGGCCATAACTTCCGATGTAGCCAATTTTCAATAGGAATTAATGAGACAGGATTCTGCGTCGAATGCAACTTATTGCAAGTAAATCGGTTGAAGATAAGTGCCGGAAAATGAGACACACTCAGAAGGCTACTGATAAGTTCACATTTCCAACACCATGCACATAACCGAAATCTCGTAATCTATTCCTTGAACCAATTCATTCACACGTAGCTGCAAGTTTTAGACTGATATGCCGTTATTCGCGATGATTTTGCTACAATGTTTGATTACATTAGTGTACACTGTTATCAAATATATTATATTAATATAGTATGTGAGAAATAAAATGAACATCCCAATTATGATATCTGATGATTGTAAGCACCTTTGAATTGTATGATAGAGGAGTAGTTATAGGCAGTTGAAATTGAGAGGCCAAGCAGATAGCAGCTGGCGATAATATACAATATGGAATCGTTTCGTTCACGTAATCCAATATTGTAGTTGTTGAAACTTCCGAAAACCCACATTTGGGGGCTCGTCCGGGAAAGGATACGTGACCGAAGACGTAAATATGTTTGGAGACGTTGGTGAAGTGGACGCAAATATAAGTTGGTGGAATAATGTGCACCCTGACTTTCAACGAGAAGTTCCGGCTCTACATCACCAGACGGATATTTGTTATTTTTACTTAATAAGTTTAAATGCTAAGATTTCAAATTTAGTTTATGAAGTATCCGCACTGAAAAATGACTTAGTAGAGGTTGCGCTTGAAAATCGTGAATTGAGACAACAAATTAGCAAATTGAAATGTGAGGATAAAACAGTGCAAGATGATATCGCCAAACAAGTGCAGTGTGTAGACAATGCCCTAAGCAGTGAGAAATTGAATGATGATATTGTTTGTACAAATAAAGAGAAAGGGGCACACAGTGTGCGATGTAATGTGGTTGATCTAGGCAGCAGTAAATTGCAGATACCAGCAGGAAAGCAGCAAGTTCAAAACGTATCTACTCGTAGAACGGAAATTTGTATTTTAGGAGTTGATATAGTTAAGAGCGTACAAAAAAACTACTTGTCATAAGACGAGTTAATACAATCCCATTGAATTCCACCACTTAATTGTATCTTGACAGATACGTATTTCAACCTCAAATGTAAGGCCGTCTTCAGTGTCTCGTACTTGACTCGACTCGACGACAAGTCGAGTCAAGTACGAGACACTGAAGACGGCCTTACATTTGAGGTCGAAATACGTATCTGTCAAGATACAATTAAGTGGTGGAATTCAATGGGATTGTATTAACTCGTCTTATGACAAGTGAAGACATTCCACTAAAAAGCTCAAAATAATTTTCTTAACAAAAAAACTATTTAAATAATAAGCCAAAAAGTTACAGAAATAAGCGTCGTTGAGAATCGAAGAATTTAAGAAATATCCATTCGTTAGGATTCAATTATATTGTTTAACAAATATTTCAAGACTGATAAAAAAATGGGAACAACAATCTTTAAACCACAGTCGTGAGAAGCAGCGAGCTAAAGGTAATGATGTACAGACTTATACCAACGGTTCTCCATCGGAGACCGATGGCGGTCAGGGTGGCCGAATTGTATGATAGAGGAGTAGTTATAGACAGTTGAAATTGAGAGGCCAAGCAGATAGCAGCTGGCGATAATATACAATATGAAATCGTTTCGTTCACGTAATCCAATATTGTAGTTGTTGAAACTTCCGAATACCCACATAGTATATTTGCTGTTATTGTTATTATTAATATTACTCGTCATTTTCCGTATCTAGTTTATTTTGTTTGTTTACAATATTAATTATAATCGTGGGAGCCAGTGTGAATGCGACTGACTCGGGGGTGCGGAGAAATCGAAACGGTGAAGGGGACGAAAATTATGAGTTCCCGAGTTTTTTTTTGGTGTGGAGGTCGCCCAAGCGAACGTTCAATGCGTAAGCGCAAATATTGCGGGTGAATAATCAAGGAGCTTTCATCTTCAGTGTTGCCGACCCGTGTACTATTGAAGGGTCCTACGCCCACCATCAGCCTAGTGAAGTTGGTCACGAATTTCCGTCCAGCTGAAGAGTATCGGCAAGCCATTTACCCTGCATCGACGTCGATTGGTCATTTCGTCGAAAAGAAATCCCGTTGGTCAAAACCATCGGCCGGCTCCAGTTTTTGTGTTCGAACTCGTTCACGGGAACCAAACGCCCAGGATTTCGGTCGGCAATCAGCCAGACGAAGGCTGGTTAAGCACTTCCATCCGTCGAAGCATTTGCGCCGCCAGATTACCGCATCACAAATTTTCACCGTTAATCGCAAGTCAATGCGACATCAATAACTATTTACCGATTCGTACGGTCCGTTCTAAGCCTCGTCGTGAGTCGCCTTGGACAAAATCATCGGCCTTCGGCGCCTGCACCTCCGTTGGTTCTGGGGCATCAAAATGTTCAAACAGAATTTCGGCCGGCATCCGTCAAAGTCAAAGCCATTTACAGCCGAATCATTTGCTTCACCGTCAAACGCCAGCCAAAGCCACTAAATCAACTTCACTTACCGTCCACCGATTCGTTCGGTCCGTCCTGAGCCTCGTAGTTCTCAGCGCGCTCTGGCCACCCTCCAGTCAAGTCTACCGCTAACGCACTCCACGACGACGCCGCATTCGCTTGAGGCGGCTATTGTTTCACGTTGCTTTCACGATACACCCCAAAGAGTAATTTTGGGCCGTTAAATTCATTTTGAGGCTTAAATTGTTGTCCAACATGTACCATGCTATTCGAGTCTTCTGGGGGGGCCTTAAGGTCTGAAGCATTAACAGCGTCCTCATTCTAACATTGAAGCAGTCAAGTTTCAGCTTTGGAGCAGCTAGGAGCAAATCACCACACTAACCACCGGAAAGTAGACCAAAAATAGGTTTCAATACATGACACCAGATCGTTCCGAATCGTTTCCGAAAAAAACTTTAGTAAAAATTTTTTTTTTCCAAAAAAGATTTATTCGGGAGATGCTTTACAGCATTAATTCAACAAGCCCGAAAAAATAAATCTACATGCTACAGAGATAAAAAAAGGTCTTTAATGCCCACCCGGAAGCGGCCGTTGGCTCAAGACCAGCTGCTTGGGGTTTAGTCGGGTTCCCTTCTGGGACCGAGCTATCTCTCCAGGGGTCAAATCGTTTCAACAATAATCAGAAACAGATCGATTTGCGTTACAATCCTTTGTTTTCGAATGTTATTGATATGGGTACATGTTATGAATTAAAAGAGTAGATACCCTATGAAGGAAAAGCAGGCATATTAGAACATTGCAATGAAGAACATTAGTCTTCGCATTAGGCATCTTAGAATTTCACACCAGTTGAAAATACGTTGTGTAAAAAGAAAAACGCAATATGTGCTGTTTTAATCATTTGTGTAATTATTGATTGTAGGAGAAACGCAAAGAAGTAAAAGCCTACACGATAATCTGAAACAACCCAGTGCAGTGGTCGGGTTGTTTATACCCGATTTTTTTATGCTTTTTAAAAAAAATCGTTCGTCGCAAAAAAATATATTCTCATTTCTCCAGCATTTCCCACGTGCGGCGTATGCCCCTGAGGTGTGACATCTCACCCGGATTAGACTTTTTTTTCAAATATAAATAGTACTCTCCGGTTATTTTTCGTTTGCAAATGACTTCTACACTATGTAGTAGGATTATTAAACTCTCAAAAACAATTATTGGAACTTCGATTTAACGTATTAGTTTGAAGAAATATCCCAAGTAATAATCGCAATGCTTCGAAGACTTATTATTATTATTTATTCAGACTAAGGCCGAAGTGGCCTGTGCGGTATATAAGAGTCTTCTCCATTCGGCTCGGTCCATGGCTACACGTCGCCAACCACGCAGTCTACGGAGGGTCCGCAAGTCATCTTCCACCTGATCGATCCACCTTGCCCGCTGCGCACCTCGCCTTCTTGTGCCCGTCGGATCGTTGTCGAGAACCATTTTCACCGGGTTACTGTCCGACATTCTGGCTACGTGCCCGGCCCATCGAAGTCGTCCGATTTTCGCGGTGTGAACGATGGATGGTTCTCCCAACAGCTGATGCAATTCGTGGTTCATTCGCCTCCTCCACGTACCGTCCGCCATCTGCACCCCACCATAGATGGTACGCAGCACTTTCCTTTCAAAACTCCAAGTGCGCGTTGGTCCTCCACGAGCATCGTCCAGGTCTCGTGTCCGTAAAGGGCTACCGGTCTAATTAGCGTTTTGTAGATTGTCAGTTTGGTACGGCGGCAAACTCAATTCGATCGGAGCGTCTTGCGGAGTCAAAGTACGTACGATTTCCAGCCACTATGCGTCTCCGAATTTCTCTGCTGGTGTCATTTTCGGCAGTCACCAGTGAGCCCAAGTACACAAATTCTTCTACCACCTCGATTTCGTCACCACCGATGCAAACTCGCGGTGGGTGGCTCACATTGTCTTCTCTTGAACCTCTGCCTATCATGTACTTCGTCTTCGACGTGTTGATGACTAGTCCGATCCGCTTAGCTTCCCTCTTCAGTCTGATGTAGGCTTCCTCCATCTTCTCAAAGTTACGTGCCATAATATCTATGTCGTCAGCGAAACCAAATAGCTGGACGGACTTATTGAAAATTGTACCACTCGTGTTAATCCCTGCTCTTCGTATTACCCCTTCAAAGCGATGTTGAATAGCAAACACGAAAGACCATCACCTTGCCGTAACCCTCTGCGGGTTTCGAAGGGACTCGAGAATGCCCCTGAAACTCGAACTACGCACATCACCCGATCCATCGTCGCTTTGATCAATCGTGTCAGTTTATCCGGAAAACCGTGTTCGTGCATTAGCTGCCATAGCTGGTCCCGATCGATTGTATCATATGCGGCTTTGAAGTCGATGAATAGATGATGTGTGGACACGTTGTATTCGCGGCATTTCTGCAGTACTTGGCAAATGGCGAACACCTGGTCCGTGGTGGAGCGTTCGCCCATAAAACCCGCCTGGTACTGCCCCACGAACTCCCTTGCAGTTGGTGCTAGTCGACGGCATAAAATTTGGGAGAGTACCTTGTAGGCGGCGTTCAGCAATGTGATTGCGCGGTAGTTGCTACAATCCAGCTTATCGCCCTTTTTGTAGATGGGACACACGACACCTTCCATCCACTCCTGCGGCAAAACTTCCTCCTCCCAAATCTTGGTAATGACCCAGTGCAGCGCTCTAGCCAGTGTCTCACCACCGTGTTTAAATAGCTCTCCTGGTAGTTGGTCACCCCAGGGACTTTGTTGTTCTTCAGCCGGCCAATCTCCTCCTGGATTTCCTGGAGATCCGGAGCCGGTAGAATTATGTCCTGCGCGCGTTCTCCCAGGTCCATCACCATACCGCCATCTTCGTCTGCCACATCGCCATTCAGGTGCTCTTCGTAGTGCTGCCGCCACCTTTGGATCACCTCACGCTCGTTCGTAAGAAGGTTCCCGTTTATGTCCTTACACATATCAGGCTGTGGCACGTGGCCCTTACGTGAACGGTTTAACTTCTCATAGAACTTTCGTGTGTTATTAGCGCGGTACAGTTACTCCGTTTCTTCACGGTCTCGATCTTCCTGCTGGCGCTTTTTCCTCCGGAAAATCGAGTTTTGTCTGTTCCGCGCCTGTTTATATCGTGCCTCGTTCGCCCTCGTGCGGTGTTGCAGCAATCTCGCCCATGCTGCATTCTTCTCCTCCACTAACTGCTCACATTCACCGTCATACCAGTCGTTTCTCTGATCCGGCGCACCGTGCCTAGTGCATCGGATGCGGTGCTACCAATGGCGGATCGAATATCTCTCAGCCATCTTCAAGAGACGCTGCGCCTAGCTGCTCTTCCGCTGGAAGTGCCACTTCCAGCTGCTGCGCGTATTCTTGGGCTAGTCTACCGTCTTGTAGCCGCCCAATGTTAAGCCGCGGCGTCCGACTTCGACGCGTGTTGTACACCGTCGAGAGTTTTGAGCGCAGGCATACTGCAACGAGGTAGTGGTCGGATTCAATATTCGCACTGCGGTAAGTGCGGACATTCGTGATGTCGGAGAAGAATTTACCGTCGATTAGAACGTGATCGATTTGGTTTTCCGTTTCTTGGTTACGTGATCTCCATGTGGCCTTGTGGATATTTTTGCGGGGAAAGAAGGTGCTTCGGACTACCATTCCGCGGGAGGCTGCGAAGTTTATGCATCGTTGGCCGTTGTCATTCGATACGGTGTGCAGACTATCCGGTCCGATGACCGGTCTATACATTTCCTCCCCTCCTACCTGTGCGTTCATGTCACCGATGACGATTTTAACGTCCCGCAGTGGGCATCCATCGTATGTCTGCTCCAGCTGTGCGTAGAACGCTTCTTTCTCGTCGTCGGGTCTCCCTTCGTGTGGGCAGTGCACGTTGATGATGCTATAGTTGAAGAAACGGCCTTTAATCCTCAGCTTGCACATCCTTGCGTTGATTGGCTGCCACCCAATCACGCGTTGGCGCATCTTACCCAGCACTATGAAGCCGGTTCCCAGCTCGTTGGTGGTGCCACAGCTTTGGTAGAAGGTAGCCGCTCGATGCCCGCTTTTCCACACTTTCTGTCCTGTCCAGCAAATCTCCTGCAGCGCCACGACGTCGAAGTTGCGGGGATGTAATTCATCGTAGATCATCCTGTCGCAACCTGCGAAACCCTAGCGACTTGCAATTCCATGTTCTAAGCTTCCAATCGTGATCCTGTATTCGTCGCCTAGGTCTTTGCCGATTATATCGAGTCGCATTATCTCTTATATTGTTCGTAATGATTGGTTTTCTAGGCGGCTTATTGGGCCTGCGCAAACCTCCTGTCTCGTCGGAGGGCCGTCGTGTCAGGGCTGTTTAGTGTCCCACCTAACACCAGGACTTGGGCTTGTGCGCTTTGAGCGGCACACGGTCGCTTTGGTGGGGCCTACTTGCGGATACATGCAGCTTTTTATAGAGGTTTAACAGGGCCCACTGTCAAACCCCACCACATCCTAGGCAAGCCCCACAACTCGCAGATGGCCTGGGGAGGGATCGTCAAGCCCTTGGACATAGTCCCTGCTGCCCGCGCTTCGAAGACTTATGCTAGTTTTATAATGCTAGTTTTGCATGGCATGCTCAAAAGCTTAAGGTTTTATTTTGGTTTTAAACATACATATGTTATTTAATTAGATCCCCAAGAGTACTAGAGAACCGTCTTTTGACTTCCAATATAAAAACTCGGCTTCTAGGATCTATAATGTTCCTCCTCAGAACTATAAAATGGAACTAACATAAAACCACCCAGTAAGTTATAATATTATGTTGGTTCTGGTCAAGACTTATATTTTTTTTTTCTTCCTAAACAATGGAGGGGGAATCTGCTCAACAGACATCCTGGGTTGACCAGGAAGTGCGGGGTTAGGGATCACCGAGGGAGGCAGGACTACATTCCCGACCCGCTGAACCGTTTCCCTTGGGGGCAGCAGGGACAGCAGGAACAGCATGATGTCCAAGGGCTTGACGACTCCTCCCCAGCTGTCTGCGAGTCAGGGAGAACTGCCTGGGGCGTGGTGGGATTTAGCAGTGGGCTCTGCTAAAATCCCTCCCAAAACCACAAGTGCCCGTAAGCGGACTCTATCAAAGCGACTGTGTGCCGCTTCAAAGCACAAGCCCAGGGAGGGAGTGCCAATTGGCATGTGGAGTGTCCCTACTTCGGTAGGGTAGTGCGTGAGCTGCTTCGGCAGGGAGTGAGTGATCTGTTTGTGCTGAGGCAGGAGTGTCATAGCGTGTCGCCGCCGCTATGGTCCCCTCGAAGCGCAGCAGAAGTCTGAGTATGGACTGCACATGCTAAGGTAAGAGTGTCGTAGCGTAGTATCGTTGATTAGTCCCCACATACCGCTATCGACACCTCGAGGCATGGCAGTGGAGTGTTAGAATAAGTTGTGGAGTGTACCTACTTCGGTAGGGTAGCGCGTGAGCTGCTTCGGCAGGGAGTGAGTGATCTGGTTGTGCTGAGGCAGGAGTGTCATAGCGTGTCGCCGCCGCTATTGTCACCTCGAAGCGCAGCAGAAGTCTGAGTATGGACTGCACATGCTGAGGTAGGAGTCGAGGTATCCCATCGACACCTCGAGGCATTGCAGTGGAGTGTCAGAGTGAGCACCCGAAAAAGGGTCACATGGAGCGAATGGTCTTTGGAGAAGCTGCTTCGGCGGCAGGGTAGCAGTGGGTTGTACCCACACACCTACAGTTGTGCACATGTGGTGCATGGGGAGTGTCCCTGCTTCGGCAGGGTAGCGTATGGTCTGCTTCGGCAGTGGTGTGATTGATCTGCTCGTGCTGAGGCAGAGTGTCGTAGCGCAATATCTGTAGGCCCAGGCAGTTACCGCTATTGATACCTCGAGGCATGGCAGCGGAGCGTCCGGGAGAGCATCCAAGTAAGACTCAAATGGAGTGAATGGTGTGCGAGCACCCAAGTCAGTCTCGCGTGGGACGAGTGCCTGTGTGAGCGATAATGAGTGAGTACGCTTAGTACTGCCGTCCCCCCAGAAGTAGTACTGCGAGGTAGTTCCTGGGGGAAACGATGGTGGAGCCCAAGGGAGTTTAGTCGGTATTACTGGTATGGTCGAGTCCGACACTCCAGTACACTTCCGTGTGGTAGTTTGGCAACTACAATGCACGTGTACTGGGTTAGTGTGTAAATGCATTCTCCCTTGTAAAAAAAAAAAAAAAAAAAAACCGTTTCCATTGCCGCCAAGCCCATAGTCCCTTCGGTACAACCAGAAAGTAATGCTTCAAAGGGGGGCCAGTGCACAACGCACCCTCGAGGTTAGCTGCGTGTCCTTGCAGCACCGAACATCGTAACTCGCTTTTCTAGAAGAACACCATGGTATCGTGCCAGCGCGTTGCCGGCTTTCCAGGTGGCCTTACCACGCCCTATGTCCTCGGAAGGTGGGAAGGGTCGACTTCGCGCCTGCTTCCCTCTGCACGACTGGTATCAAGAATGATGATGCCGCGTGCACCCCAAATTGACCTTTCTGCGATAGGGCCTATTCGCCAGCACACAGAGGACCTGCCGACGCGAGGCCTACGCCTGCCCCAGCCTTGACGAGGACCCCTTTCCGTCCTCGGGCTCGGAACCCGCCCGGTTGACCGACGCCGCGAAAGCGACGATACCATGTTGTTCTTCGCGCGGCCACTTGTTCGATAAAAGGATCGAGTTCGACCACAGAGCATGACCACCGGTATGACCCATGAAGCCGACTCCGATCCCTTGGACCACCTCTTATTTGCGCCTGAACTAGCCATCCTTGAGTCCACGCGCCACCTTCTGTGTAGCTCCGAGACGATTTGGGCGATAGCCGATAAAACGGCGTTCCAGCCAACTTCATCTTTACACATCCTCCGAACTAGGTTGTCCGGGGTAGTGTCCAGACCACATGTGGCAAGCATGTGGTCACGCATTGCGCGAAAACGTGAGCACACGAACAACACGTGTTCCGACGTTTCCTCTAAACCTGCGCACACCAAACACTCGGGCGAGGCCGAGCAAGCCAGCTGCGTTACCTGCACTTTGATTTTGCAGCACGGTTAAACGCCGGGCACATCGAACCCCCTATGAGGTACTTGCTGTTCACAGCTTTGCTGGAACAAATCAAACAATTGGGAGGGTTCGTGCAGCATTGTGCCTTATGTCCCTCCAATCCGCAGCGTCGGCAGAGATTGCTTCTGTCAGGGCCTTTGCAGTCCCATTGCTTGTGCCCCGGTTCCAGGCACTTGAAGCAAACTTCGGGTTGCTCGTATATGCGCACAGGGCATACCGACCATCCCACCTTGATGCTCCCTAACTTGACTACCTTGGAGGCGTCCGCTGCAGATAGCCGAACCAATGCTACCGGGGTCCCTGCCGGACCTTTCCGTAGCCGAACAGCTGCGGTGGTCGTCTCCACTTCACACTGTCGCCGCAGTGCCGTGACGAGCTCTTCGACTTCAGTGATCTCGTCCAGGTCTTTAACCCTTAGATTCACCTCCGTCGTGAGTGGCCTCACCTTGACCGTCTCGCCTAGGACCTCCTCCGCCAACTTCTTGTAGGCGGCGCCCTTTGCGAGACGCCCCGCTTCAGCTCGAGTATCATCTCGCCCATCCGGGTACGTCTTATTCGACGTACGTCGGCGCCGAGTTCACCGAGCTTGACGTCACTCCTCATCGCCTTCAAAACATCCGAGTACTTAGCCTCGTCCGCCGTGATGACTAGGGCATCGCCCCTGGAGCGATTGGCGCCTACCCTGAACTTCTTGCTACCCTCATTCGCCTGGGCCTTCTTTTCGGCCCTTGACGTCTTCGGTTTCCTCTTGTTCTTGACTGAGGTCCAGGAGGCGTCACCCCCCTCTATTTCCCTGGTCTGGTGCGGCTGAGAACTTTCAGCCTGCCGTAACCCATTATCACCGTCTTTCCTGAGTGGACGGACCTTTCCAGGTCCTTCCTCCCCCGGTTTTGGAGGTACCTGACCGGGGTTCAGCTTCCCAGCCCCACTACCCTTGTTCGGGGTAGTAACCCTCCGCGTTTTGGAGCGGCCCCCAGGTAGCTCATCCCCTGGAGACTGTCTCCCCCGTTTTGTGTCTGCTCCGTTGGAGCAGTCACCTCCGACGTACCCGCAAATACTTGAGCCTCAGTCTGGGTAGACTTTGGCACCACCGTCTTCGCTGGCACGCCTTCGGTCGATTCGACCTTGCCCGAGTCCGCGAATCCTTGGGCCTCAGTCTGGGTAGACCTCGACTCCACCGATTTCACGGGTTTACACTTGGCCGTCCCGACCGCCCTCTCCAGCTTGGCGCCCAGCATCGACTTTCGAAGTTTCTGCAAGCTCCTCTTGAGGTCCTTGCTGATATTATGCTTCGATGACGCAAAGTCGATGATGGCGTCCAGCTATTCCGTCGCCACCTCGAAGGCCGAAAGCCCATCGCGTTTGCGGTTCATCGCCTCCACAAGCCATGGGCCGTCAATAACCCCTACCGGCGTTTTTATAGCCGAGAGGAAGGTTGAGTGACCCACGCTGGCGCTGCGCACTGAGCTGCCGACTATTGCCTCTGGCCTCCTAGGCGGAGACCTGAACAACCCACCTCTTGCGAAGGGGTTGTCGCCTACACTACTACCACTAATTGAAGAATTGACTTGGTTTTCCATTTTGGTCCCACGAGTTGCTCGGGAAAAAAGGTCCACCACGCCAGAGCCCAGCATGACGCGGTAAGGGACAATTACTGTGAAGGGTGCCCAGGTACCCCAAAGGCTCCGTTAAAGGCCTAGCTTATTATTTCACCCCCCTGGCCATGCATCCCCTCGGCACGGGTCGCTTGACGCCTTGGGATTAGGGGTTAGGGACGATGGTCCCGGTCTAACTCGCAGTGGCCATGGGGAGGGGTCTTCAAGCCCTTGGACAAAGTCCCTGCGGCCCCCGGTCAAGACTTATATAAGCTGGCAAGCTTTGGTCAAGACTTATATAAGCTGGCAAGCTTTGTAGAGTACTGTATAAAACCCACATATAACCATTACTCCTGAAAAAGCCCCGCATAGGAAAAAAAATTAATAAGTAATCCAGCTGGTCCTAAAATGGTTTTGAAAAGCCTAGTTAAAACCTCTAGCTGTTTAAAATGCTATTATAGGGCCAGTTCAAGAGTAACGGTTTTATAGAGGCATATTTTATGCATTTCAAGTTTCATTTTTTTTTAATGTCGCCTATTTGAACAAAATAATGATTTTCATAATCGAAATGTCTTGCATATACATTTTAAAACTATTTAAAAGGTGAAATTTGTCACCCTGATAGCAATGTATTATTTAATGCATGTATAGATCGCCAAAAGACAGATATAAACTTTTGTTTTTAATTTGACATTACGGATTATTATTCCTAACGCCTTTGTTTCTGATTGCAATCCATGCATTGCAGGAAGAAAAATATTGTTTTTTTTGCGGTTACAACATACAACATGAGCGTTGACAGCTGTTCATTTTTTAGCATATAGGTTTTATTGACGTCATGAAGTGGTCGTATCATGGTTATATCTTGGTTCTCAAAACCGCCAAATCTGGAGGAGGTTTTATGAAGCATGTTTTATATGAGAAAATCGTTGCTTCTGAACTGGTATATCAGGTTTTAGTGATTGCAATAAAACTGGGCCAACTGGCCGTGACATGGTTATATAGCGATCGACAAGAAGATGTGAGAACTGGGAAGTCTGCATGGGAGGTTTTGAGATGAGGCTCTGAAGTACGCTATAAAACTGTGATATAAGCTCGATTGTTACTTGGGATCGATTTTTAAAAAGGTGTGGTATCTCAACCGGTTTTACCCTCCACTTTTATAACTAAAGCAGCAGTGATAAATGTCTCTATACACAATTAAGTATTATCGCTGAACTAGCCAACGTTACATCCTAGGCTAACATTACCTGTTAACCTATAAAATAGTTAATCAGTGTTATTTAATGTTCCTTATGCCGGAAAAAAATGATGAAATTACTTTCGAAAATGTATACAATCGATGGAGGGATGTTTCCGAAACTATGTTAGCCAGCTTTGTTTTCACTCGCTTTTGGGTATATTTATTGGTATACTTTATTATTATTATTATTATTATTTATTATTATTATTTGGTATACTTTAAACGAATTTTCAAATAGCATGTATGCTTTACCGTTTAAAAACTATTGGATGCATAATGAAGTAATTGAATTTGAAAAAAAATAATGCGGTAATACTTAGCAAAATAATTTTAAAAAAATGCACCATTTTTTATGTATGTCAAGGTTTGACAAGCACGTCCAGTCCAATGCAGCTATTCCAGCGTTGATTGCAACAAAGTCACATCATGCGAAGTTGTTACAAGTTTCCAAAGAAACACTCGTGAGTCGAAAAAACGGATGTGGTAAGGGTCGACTTAAAAATTGGCAGCAGGTGGTTCAAACAGTTCGATCAGAAAATCTAGCTCAAGGAGTCGCCTGAGGGATTCAGCGTACTAAGCGTAAATATCGACAGAACTGCAAGGTCGAATTACATCCAACACAGACAAATGCACTCATGTGGTAGCATAACTTTTACACTAATTTGCTCAGGATCCACGCTGCTTTCGAGAAATTCAGCTCGGATAGGTTATTCTCTCATTATCTTTGGGCCCAACAAATCATATTGCAATAAATCTAAATGAATTAATTTAGTCGTAGGGGAAATGACGATTTTGTTTTATTATTGTCAGGGGGTTTTTGTCAACCAAATTTTAGAAAATTTCGAAAAAATATTCTTTGATATGCTAAGTATGTTTAAGCCAAATTTGAGCATAGTTAATTATATAAAAAAAAGCCTGGCAATAATAGAACAAAACCTGCCGAAGCCGTCATTTCTCCTATTTCAAGATGATTTATCTGATGACACCAGAATGTTCAACATGCACCTCATTTATAGCAGTTCAAAACATTAGCAAAGGTTTTAAGATCAACGAATCTCAGTAAGTAAAACGTTATTTTGTATATACAGGAAATCTTTAGCCTCAGCTTAATTTGTAAAGTAGTAAGAACCCGTGGAAATGACTGGAAAGTTTCTCATCTTGGCATATTCCCGTATTTAATTCCTTCATTTCTCATGCTGGTAGAGAGAAAATAATTTATGTTCGTAATTTCGTTATCCTTCACGTTCCCTCCACATGGACCACGACGACAACGACGACGGATCGTTTCTTTCCATTCTGTTCTGATGAAGCTGGTACCGCGAACAAGCACCATGGGGTATTGTACGGGCTGCATGAAATCATACGTGTAGGTTGGTTTTAGCTCGGAATGGAATCCATTAGGGAGGGTTGCCACGGAGTTGCTTCATGCATGGCAACATGCAAAAGCCATAGGGGTTCGTTCACAAATAACGTAACGCTGAATTTGGCGATTTTGAACCCCCACCTTCGTAACGCTTTTTGAATAGTTCAGTTTTTTTTGTATGAAACGTATCGCTCGACCTGACCCCCTCCCCACCCCTGTAATTTGTAAACAGCCCCTAGAAAGAGTGCTACATTGCTACATGGGCATGGCTCACCGATGTTGTGCTCTAAAAGGCTGAATAGATTGCGCCCTTTGTAGAACGAAACGGACCTGTATCACAATGCAAAGCCATCGATTCAATTGCTTGATCATATGATTTTCACTATCGCATCCATGCCACCGCAAACGCAAAGTGGTCCACTAAACGACAAACACAGTTGTTGCGCTGTGCCTCTACCTACCAATTGTAGGCTATGGTACTGCAAGCAATGCATGAGACTAAAATATGGTGTACGAAGTTGCGCTACGAGCATTCGTTTCCTAGGAGTGAAAGATGGCTAGAGACAGATAAGACACTTCACCGAATCGGATATCCGGTGCAGCATGTGTACATACATCAGATAAATGTGCCAAACTGTTCACACACCGGCAGGTTTTGCTCTACCTATCGGTTGGCATATTCCTAATGGTGTGAACCTTCGATAAATGATTAGCAAATTAACTGCTCAGAATTGTAGTTCTGATTCATTGGGTAACGTTCATAAGGGTAGCAGCAAACAACGACCCTAATTTCTTGGCAACACTACATGACCCAACACAAAATAATAATAATAAACGACTTCCACACATTAACGGGGTGTTTTGAATTAGGAAAAAAGCATTAGCGTAATCTTGGAAACAATCTATTCAAAAGGTGTTAAACTGTGTTCGATATCATACACTGCAGCCATAACCAAATCTACATTAGGTATTATGTGACCTTTCTGTATTTATATTTCGTGAAGCTCTCAAAACGTCTAAACAAAACAAAATAAACAAATAAAATAACTTGATTAATTAGTTTTTAAGAGAAATTTTAACCAATTATAATATTTTACAATTCTTCTCATTGCATTGCGTTTTCTACTTGTATACTGTCGGTAACGATAGTGAACTGATTTGCTTAAAAGCAGTATCAGTTGAGAAAAATCAACATCTAACCATGTTTGTCATTTGGTCCGTTAACTGGTATATCATATAACTAACAATATAAACATTTGCCTAAATTTTGACTATTGTACTGCAATCACTTGAACTATTAAAATGGATTAAATTTAAATTTGAGTACATGTAATTTTATCAAATCACAAATTTCGTCCAATTTATTCTTGGAGGAGTTCCATTAAGACAAAGAGCGAATCAACGAGCAATTGAGAAAAAAAACTTTCAGGAACATTCTAGTACTCATCAAAAGTGAAAAAGGTAAACCGGTAATGAAAGAGCTTTTCAATAAATCCATGCCCTTCGACTGGCCTCTGTAACAGGGCTTGCACAAAGAGCGTTCATTATCATGGTTGAATGGTCGGCGGATGCTCGCTCACGGTACCCACTTAGGGACAACGGCGACGACGGCGTGGTAACATTTATCCTATTAATTATATTTTAATGATCCGAACCTTCCTGACCATGGCTAGATAACGCTACCGTCCAACTAGATTCGTTTCATTTCGGCAATGATGAAACGGCGGCATTTCCATCGCTATATTCATGGTGTGTTTGGGAGTAGCCAGAACCGCAACAATGTGTTGGTGATTACAAATAAAGTAATTAACACTAGGTTATTTGCAAGGACTCCAGCCCCGAGTTTTCGAACGAGCAGTAACTTGCGGTGATAGCAGATAATTAATTTAGCATTTTGCTTGGTCAGATTAGTTGATCTGCCACGTTAAACCGCAGGTTGATTTATTACCACGTGGTCAAGCGAGCGCCCACCACCAAACAGTCGCACGTGAGATATTGTAAAAAATAAAATATATGTCATTCAATTTTAATTGACTAGTAGCCGGATGCAAAATATGATTGAAGGGCTGTCCCGGAAGCTGTCTATTTCTGTTCTAAATTATTCATCAAAAAAGCAACAAAATGACAGTTTTTTATTTCATTCTTTTTGTGGCTTTTATCCTGAACCGCTAGTCCACCGCCTGAAATGGCAATTTACGTAAATGTGTATTAATTTTATGTAAACCAATATGAATGGCACTGGCGAAGAACAAACAAATGGATAACGAACCATCAAATCGCCAAAGCTTTTTCTTTCTTTTTCGCATATAAACATTTTGAATAATTAACTCTTTGGCAATGTTATGTGGAATAGTGGGCGATAACTGATTATACAACATATACAGTTTTTAGATAAACATACCCATTGGGCATGCATAATATCGAGTTGTCAATTTTGTATTGTGTATCTTGGTCCACCATTTAACACTTAGTCTTCGCTCACTCCGATTTTCTGTATAGTATAAACCCAGATGAATCCAATTAGCGGTGATGATGCTTTTCTCGTACATTATAAAATGTATTGAGAAAAGCACACGTAGTTCAAGATTGGACGTGATTGTATTTTTTATAATATTTTATTACCAACTATCAATTTCATTCGTCCCATTTGTTACCGTTTGTAACAATAAGACTGCTCAATCATGTTATTTTCGTTATCCATGCATTATAATTAACTTACTGTAATTGAAAATTCAAAATATTTAAATGCCATAAAACATACCCCTCGGTATTAGTTAAGTACACATTACACTACAAGAATAGAAAAAGCCTATTGGATGAATTTTAGTTCAGTGGAAATGAGGTAGATTTGGTATCTACAGTCGCATGAAAAGTTCAGCTGAGGGACTAACGAATATTGGATAGAAGGAAGCTCTCTGTTCTTATTAGACCTTCATCGATATCAGACATATTTAAAATTGATCGTTAGAATCGTTAGAAAGATTGCTAGTAGAAGTGACTCGTGCGAATTACCATAGAGAGTTGGTGGAGCTTTTGGTTAGATCCTGGATCAGGACCCGTTATTAAAAACACCTAAGGTGCAATTGACCGCCTTTCCCCCTCTTGGTTGGGAAGTGTGAATACCGCGTGGAGTCGCGGTCCCTCGAGTCTGGAGATAGCATATAGAACAACGCCTGTTGAATCCCGAACCCCGAACAAACCACGGTGATTTGCCCAGTATCTCCCGAACTGACCTTGACCCCGTATTACGCCAGCGAAGTCACCTCAAATAAGCATCGGGTACCCATAGGTTAATCATCCGGCCGGACAGGTATTGTAAAAAGACCAAAACACGATACACACATCCACACAGCATTGTTAAATTTAGGGCAATATATGTTGAAATTGTTGAACACTAACTTTTGATTTACTCCCACAAATCCGAGATCTTATTAGCGAAGTAGAAATCAATTCAGCCAACCTTGAGACCAATAGGGAACTCTGGATCGAGCTAGCCTAAAAAGAGGTCGTTGAAGCACCCAGCCTCACACGGCAGGCCGTTGCTTAGCCAAGCTTGCCGGGGCCTTTGTTCTGGCAGTCCTCGTGCTGCACATCCTAGCAATTACACATTGGGCACAGCATGAGCGTATTTCTAAGTGACATCTAGCTCTGCAACAGAGAGTATTTTCTTTTTTATATAGTAATAAATTTCTTTTTATTTCCAGTTTTACTTTGTTTTAACAAATTTTCTGCCCTCGACTCTTCATCTTTAGTGATATACTTGAGATTTTATTCTCTTATTTTATCTTGATTGGCTTTCTGCCCTAAAGGATATGGCGGCTCTTTGAGTCTTATTTAGCTTGAAAAAATAAAAAAATCCTACCTATCTATCCTAACTAATCCTAAAATTTTAAAATATACCTACCCAGTCAACAAAAAATCGTATATGATGTAACATAAGATTCTAAAGAGGAGGCGATGTACGTACATACATATTGTAAGGGGAGTTACATCTATGGCCACCACTTTAGCATCTTATGTAACATAATATACGATCTTGTGTTGGCTGGGTAGTGCTAGATCGCGCGCAATCTGGTGCTCTGATGTCTGACAGCGTGCCCTGTATCAAGTCAACACCTCAACAGAGCGGTCATTCAGCATTTTTAGCTCAGCTAGATGCTAAATCTCAGAAATTTGCATGCCCCTCGGTTGTCAAGGATCATGCGAAGAAATTCGTTTTACACCCTTTGGAGCTCAAGACAGCAAGTTTTTTTCCGTGACAGTTTAGACTTGCGATTGATTAATGGATGAAGCAACTTTATTTTGCTGCACTTGGTAACTGTTTTGTCCATCTGCTGTCTGAAGATCAGCGGGCTGTCTAGTGTGACTTACTTACTTATGGATCCTGTACACCTCCGGTGGTGCAAAGGGCCGACTTGAAAGATCTCCATCCTGAGCGTTGCCCGGCTATCGCTTTAACCTGTTGCCAGGTTAGATTTCGGTCGACTTCTTTTATTTGTTTATTGAGGCTTCGCCGCCATGAGCCTATGGGTCTGCCTCTGCTGCGATGTCCCGCTGGGTTCCAGTCTAATGCTTGTTTACAGATTTCGTTTCCGCCCCTACGTAGAGTGTAGCCGACCCAGCCCCACTTCCGATCCCGAATTTCTGTTGCTATCGGCCTCTGGTGACAACGACGATGGAGCTCGTTGTTTGGGATCCAGTTGTGAGGCCACCAGGCCCGAATTATATATCGCAGGCATCTGTTAATAAACACCTGCAGCCGTTGAGTGTTCTCCACAGATACATACCATGTTTCGCTAGCGTATAACAGCACAGATTTCACGTTAGAGTTGAAAATTCGTATTTTGGTGCGTTCACTTATCTGCCTGTTTTACCAGATATTTCTCAAACTCGCAAAGGCAGCCCTTGCTTTCTTGATCCGTGCGCCTATGTCGTTCTTGGTACCGCTGTCTGACGCCATTTGGCTACCAAGATATTGTAAGCTTTCAACATTCTCCACTGGTTGCCCGGCTACTGTGAAACTGGAAGGAGTCACCGTGTTTACATCCAACGATTTGGTTTTGTTGACGTTGATGACTAAACCTGCCGAAGAGGAGGGCTCGGCAAGGTCGTTGAGCTTACTCTGCATATCAGAGCGCCGTTGGTTGCGCGAGGAGTGCAACGTCATCAGCCAATTCGAAGTAGTTTAGGTGCTCCATGGTTATAGGCTGCCATAACAGCCCGCGGTTTGGTTCACGGTCAATCGCATTTACCAGAATCTCATCGATTATGATAAGGAACAGTAACGGTGATAGAATACATCCTTGCCTCACACCAGCTACGACTAGAGATGTCGCAAATTAATCGATTAGTTCGATTAATCGATTCATCGTTGTGATAATCGATTAATTTTGAATCGATTATTACCCAACGATTAATCGATTCAATAATCGAGAGGAATCGTGAGTAATCGATTAGTTACTAATCGATTAATCAGAATTTTACGACATCATAAGGATGTCGAAAATTAATTGATTATTTCGATTAATCGATTCATCTTTGTGATAATCGATTAATTTTGAATCGATTACTATACAAAGATTAATCGATTCAATAATCGACAAGAATCAAGAGTAATCGATTAGTAACTAATCGATTAATCGGGATTTTACGACATCTCTAGCTACGACCCGGATAGGGTCGGACAGGACCCCATTGTGCAGCACTCTACACGAAAAGGCCTCGTACCGTGCTTCGATGAGGCTGATGATTTTCTCAGGAACCCCTTAGCGTCTCAGGGCGCCCCACATATTTTCGTGATTGAGACGGTCGAAAGCTTTTTCGTAGTCAATGAATACCAAGTAAAGGGTCCGTTGTTTCGCGCTAAGAGTCGTCGCCGTAAAATCAGTCCGCATTCTTTCATTATCGGATTCTTGAACAAATTGATGTTTCGGGAACAGTAGGTTGTTGGCCCAAGGTTCCCTATCCACCGGGATGGGGCTGCCATCTTAGGTATAGCTTCCGGGGAATAGCATTTCATACTCAGCCGCTGGATGCCAGAACAGACGCTGTTGGAGCCGCACCTCCTTGGTGAACAGACGCTCGATCAGCCGGGTCAAATTTGTTTAAAGTCCCACCCAACACCAGGACCAGGCTAGTGCGCTTAAAGCGGCACAAGGTCCCTTTGATAGGGCCGGCTTATGGACAAATACAGCTGTTTATAGAAGTTCAATATAGCCCACTGTCGAACCCCACCACATCCTAGGCAGACCCCAGACGCACCCTCTCACTCTTGCGGATGTCAGAAGGACAACAGTGCCCAGGCTACACTACCAGCTAAGTACGCAACCCTTAGCTGGCGGTCAATTGTCATCGGAGGACCCGTGGAAGCCTAGTATCTAGTGTTAGGTGAAGGTAATCGGCAGTATCAGCCCAGTCTACCTGTGTGCCGTTCAAGATGATTCTACAATCTGCAGCCGGAACAAGTCTGGGGGTTCGAGAGTGAAGGAAGATAATGATCTGTGTCTTTGCCGCGTTGATGCGGATCTTCCAGCTGTCGAAGTATTCTTTCAGGACACCATCCTCGTTGGAGCTTCGATGTGAGGGCTCTGATCACTCTACCATTGTAAATGATAAAAGTGTCGTCCGCAAGCAGAGACAGAGTGCCGCCTCCTGGAAGTGATGGCATGTCGGGTCGGAGGTAAACAGATTAAATAACAGTGGCCCGAGGATACTGCCATGGGGGGCGCCTGCCATGATGCGGTGCGCATCCGAAGTAGCTCCGCCAATGGAGACCCGGAATGCTCTCGCCGATAGATGATTTTGAAGATTTTCACTTGGTGATTATACCTGTGAAGCTGGCACACCAGATCATCGTACCAAACGTTGTCGAAGGCTTTTTCGACGTCCAGCATGGCCATGGCGGATGATTTGGATCGACTTGTTCCAATAAAGGATATGTTTTACTCTGGTATGTAACCAGAACAGAACTATCCAAACACGATTAAAATTCGGCAAACTCGGGTTTGTTCGAGTCTTATGGACTTATTTGTAGGTAATAATCCGTGTTCGGCTTTCTAGCTCTGAAACTTTAATTCGTCTCAGAACGGTCACGGGGCAGTAAGTGCGCAACGTGTTATCTGCTCTTGGTTGGTGAAATGTATATTTAACAAAACGTAGTCGTTTTCGTAGTAGTTTCTTTCTAGTTTTAAATTCTAGGTCCAGTGAGATTAGCTCAAATATTAAAAACTAAATTGAGTTTTTTTTTTTTCCTTGTCGGGTATATTTTATTACTGCGACCATTTTTTTGATCTATTGTAATATATTCCCCTTTTTTTCTTGCTATGTCATTATGGCGTATCGCTATTGGAAGTGATCGTCATTGTTTGACTAACAGCTTCTCCCCAACACGGCTCAGCTTTTCGAATGAAATGCACCACCGAATTGGGATTTGTTCTACCAAGCTCAAGTGTTTCTATAAGCCCCTTGGTGAAGAACTTTTGTCTTGTTCGAAAAATTGCCGGACAACGGCATAACAGATGCTCCGAATCTTCTTTTTCTATGTCGCAGAAGCGACATAGATCATTCTGAAGTTTCCCTATAAGCTTCAAATGATATCGACTCGGACAATGACCTGTAATGAGACCCGTATAAGTGCTTAGGTCTCTTTTAGATAATTCTAAGATGTTGCGAGTCATGGAAACATTCGGAGTGATAAAACGTTTCGATTGCCTGGCATTAGTTGCGTTCCTAAAATTGGTTTCTATTTTCATAGATTCCCATACCTTCAGCTCCATACGAAGAGAAGAAGTTGGTAAGCTGCACAAAAGTTCCGTTCCTGTTAACCTACTTGATGATCCGAGACTCGCAAGCATTTCGGCTTTTCGTTACCATCTATTCCACAGTGTCCTGGAACCCAATATAGATTAACTTGGTTCCGACAAGACAATTTTTGGAGGGACTGAATGCATTCCCAAACTTGTTTTGAAGTGCATGTTGCCGACTTCAGAGCATTCAAAGCTGCTTGGCTGTCGGACATTATGCATATATTTGAGTGTCTGTAGTTCCTACGCAAACATATTACAGAACACTCTAGAATTGCGTGAACTTCCGCTTGGAATACGGATGGCCAACTTCCCATGGGAATCGATATGTCTATCCCAGGGCCAGTAACTCCTGCTCACACATGGTTGTTCAATTTTGAACCGTCAGTATAAAACGTAATTCTCGCGTGATTTTTGAAAACGTCGTAAGTCCAAAAGAGAGGCTCTCTTTGTTTACTTTCTCTTTCGATTATTACAAAGCCATACTAACATTTACATTGGATTTTCCAGTACCGATCTGAAGAAAATAGCTTTGTCTAGTGAGCTGAGGTGAAAATTTTGCTACAAATTTTAAACTAGCCTTGATATTAGCAAAAGAGAGCGTAATGAAAGAGAGTCTCTCATTTGGACTTACGACGTTTTCAAAAATCACGCGAGAATTGATCCTGAACGAAGTGTTGGTCCTCCATTCAACCATGTATTGCGCCCAGGATCAATTACTTTGAATAGTCTATTGAAATTGTATTTTTTCTCCATCCAGTCCTCATTGTTTATTACTAGGGAGTTTATACTGAAGTTTTTTAGAATGCTAAGATGACCCTTAAGGTCACCTCCTAAGAGGTTTTCGGATCTTCTGATCCTCAAGGCAATCTTTTCAGCTTCTAATTGTACAATTTGATGCAGAGGAAGCATGTACAGTAAAGCATTTAGTGCACTCGATGGTGTACTGCTCATTGCACCTGTAATTGAGATAGTCGCTAATCGTTGAAGTTTTTCGAGCTTCATCTGAGCACTCTTCTCTTTCGTCTTTGGCCACCAGACCAACGAACCATAGGTAATTCTTGGTTTTACTATAGCTGAATATATCCAATGGATCATTTTCGGCTTAAGTCCCCATTTCCTACCAAAAGTTCGTTTACTAATCCATAGAGCATTTGTCGCTTTATTAATGGCGTGTTCTAAATGCATGTTCCAGTTAAGTTTGCTATCAAGAACTACGCCAAGGAATTTGACTGTATTTGAAAGTTCCAATCGTGTATCTTTCAATATCATGTTGTTTAGTGAGAATTTCCTCCTACGCGTGAAGGGCACAATAGTGGTTTTGGACGGATTTACACTCAATCCTTCTCTATCGCACCATGTGGAGACATAGTTTAAAGCAGTTTGCATTCTGTTGGCGATAATGTCATTGTATTTGCCTCGTACTATTATGACAATATCGTCAGCGAAACCAATTACTTCGAAGCCCTGGGCTATAAGGTATTTGAGAAGATCATCTACTATTAAAGACCACAGTAAAGGTGATAATACGCCTCCTTGTGGGCACCCTTTGATTGCTCTAACACTAATGTGAGAATTTCCAAGGTTAGCTTTTTGTTAACATTTCTTTAATCCAATCTACAATGTATTTATCGAAGCCACGATTTGACATTGCCTCTTTTATGGAATTATGAGAAGTGTTGTCAAAAGCTCCCTCTATATCTAAGAAAGCAGCAAGGGAAATTTCTTTTGCTTCAAAAGATTTTTCTAATTTTGTAACAACTGCATGTAATGCGGTTACTGATGACTTACTTTCCTGATAAGCGAATTGGTGTTTGCTTAACGGTAGTTGGGTTAAATATGATGACTTGATATGTTCATCTATTATTTTTTCCATTGTTTTCAGTAGAACGGAGGACAAGCTTATAGGCCTAAAGGATTTTGGTGAGGTTTTATCCTTTTTATTTGCCTTGGGGATAAATGTCACCCGTACTTGTCGCCAAACTGATGGAATGTAGCTCAACGATAAACTTGCTTGAAACAGCTTTGTGAGGATAGGTATTAAAATTGCCTTACCTTTTTGCAGTAGTACAGAAAAAAATCCATCACTACCCGGTGATTTGAAAGGTTCAAAGGAATCTATTGCCCATTCAACCTTTCTTTCAGTAAAAATTTGTGTGGCCAGAATACGTGCATCGTTCCTGGATCTTTCTAGCTCAGTCATTTCGTTCACTGTTCCATGAATCTGATGGCTGATTTCAATGATTTCAGTTCCTATTGCATTCGCATTTAGGTCTTCATTTGAACTGATAATAGACCCCGGAAAATGAGTGTTCATCATCAATTCTAAAGTTTCACTCACAGATGTAGTGAATAAGCCGTTATCTTTTTTAAAGTACTGAGTCCATTAGAATGATCTTTGGCTAGGATTTTTGCAACCTGGCAGCTGCTGGAGTATTTTCTATGTTTTCACATGTATGCCTCCAATGTATCCTTTTAGATCGCCTAATCTCTCGGTTGTAATCGGTGAGGATTGTTTGTATTGTTCCCACTGTTGTGTTCGCTTAGCCCGGTTGAAAAGTTTTCGGGTTCTTTTGCGCAGTTTTGTAGTCTGTTGTTCCACCATGGTATGTCTCTATTTGTAGAGCGTAGCTTAAGGGGAACAACTTTAATTAAAAAAGATTTGGATTAGCCTAGAAAGCTGAGTTGAGCTTTTCTTAAGTTTATCCCAGGAGTTTAAGTTAGATACAAATATATTTTTTCGGCATCTAACTTAGAATTATATAGCTCCCAATCACTTTTCTGGGATCTTTGATATATTGTGTGAGTTTTTTTCCAGCCTCATACTCAAAAATAATATGTTTATGATCTGACAAGGATTCTTCACTTGAAACATGCCAGTTATTTATATTGTCCGAAATGAATGGACTACACAGCGTTAAGTCAAGAACTTCCTGCCTTACTGCGTTCATGAATGTTGGAGCATCTCCTCTATTACATATATCTATTTCATTTTTAGAAATGTAATCCAAAAGGTACTCACCTCTGTTGTTGATGTCCGTGCTGGCCCATACGGTATGATGAGCATTGGCATCACAGCCAATTATGAACGACTTGTTTTGTTTCTTACAATAAGAAACGAAAGCTGCTACTTCTGGTGGAGGTACATCGCCCACGTCGCCGGGAAAGTATGCTGAAGCAACATATATTACCGTTGTCCCATGGGCTGTTGGCACCTCCATCATGACCGCAGCAATATCTCTTTTGATGAATTCTGTAATTGGAATTATGTTTATTCTTCCGTTCACTAAAATGGCAGCTCTTGGTGCAAGTTGCCCTTCATAGTAAATTAGCTTACTGAAATTTGTAGTTATTCCAAGTATCCTACTATTTATTGCCCATGGCTCCTGGATGAATGCAACATCCAGTTTGCTCTCCGTGAACCTTTTGCAAAGTACGGCTGATGCCCCTTTGCGTGATGGAGGTTCACTTGAATGAACTTGATATTTTTATTGAAGGTCCTTTTTTTGTTTACCGCTTGCATGGGGATTTAGTATCTCCCTGTCTTTGGTTTCGCGGCCTCCTTTAATTGGATGTTTGTCTACTTGGACTTTAACGTCTCGGTACATCGACTTAATCCGTTTGTTTGACGTTCGAGGCTCGCTCTGCTTATGAACGTCGGTGCTTGTAGTGTGGCCAGAAGCATTATGGTTTGTTTTTGTCCTCTCTATTCCACTCGGTCCTGGGATCTGGACAGATTGATCGACGATCATTTTGTCATCTCCAGTTCCTTCTCGTGTCATATGAGAGTCATTTTCATCCCTATGCTTTGGTCGTTCACTACCTTCTTGCTGATTTTTCTGCGGAATTTCTTCCTCAGGGTTGCATTCCCAAATTTGTAGTCAAGTGAGAATTCACATTGCTTGATTGAGTTCAATGAAGCTCCATCGACTATGAATACTAGTTCGACATGTCTTTGGCTAATGGTGTTGCGCTGTAGTATCCTCCATGCATCAACTGCTAGCCCATCATTTTGGCTTTCCAGGAGTGCCAGAATTTCTTCATTCTTATCTTCTGTACTCCACGGAAAAAGCCGATCAATATTTCAGGTTGCGGGATATTTTTTCATCCACCGCTGTGAGTTCAGCCCCAGGCCAGGGAGTTATTGTAGAAACTATGCTCTTCAGCCAGTCTGCTGTTTCTTTGTTTTTGCAGACTATTACTAAATAGCCAGATTTGAACGCAGTCACCAAATTTTGGTTTCAGTTGTTCCTTCCGTTGCCCTACTACTTTCGCCAGAATGGCTTTTTGGGTAGTTTTCAACTGTTCGGTTGTGAGCTCTGTTTCAGGGTATCCCGTCGAGAGTATCCCTAGCTTCACATAATTCGAGTTAAAATTGTTATTGTCGAAAATTAGTAGCGAAAGTGGTTAGTATTGTTAGCTGAACTCAAACGAAATAAATAATAATATCTCTAATATCTCTTTGTTGAATATGGAAATAGGGATATGTGTAACCTATCATCGTGAAAACGCCGTTTGCATAAGCCTAAAACTAATTTGGTGAGAAAAAAGGTAAATCATGCTCCAAAATTAATATAAGATTGTAAAAGTGACAAAGATGGCGGGTTATAAACAAACGAAGTTCCATGGTTCTAATAAAGTGTGGCCAGGTCCACAAAGGACCTTTTTTCATTTGTCTTTGTACTAGCTTCGGTTCGGACGCCATCGTTAATACCCGAACAAATCAGCTAGGGTGGAACGTGGTTACTAAATATCCTACTACTCGGTCAATGGACCCAAGTAACCGCCATTCTAAGCATATCTTCTTCTTCTTCTTCTTCTTCTTAGTGGCATTACATCCCCACACTGGGACAGAGCCGCCTCGCAGCTTAGTGTTCATTAAGCACTTCCACAGTTGTTAACTGCGAGGTTTCTAAGCCAGGTTACCATTTTTGCATTCGTATATCATGAGGCTAACACGATGATACTTTTATGCCCAGGCCTAAAACTCCAATACAATTATCAGTTTAGAGATTCTGAAAGATTACTACGTTTCTTATTTTGCTTCGTTGGTCTCGTACCCTATAAATGGTTTCATACCTTTCTCCCCGGACGTTTTGATGATGAAATTGTTTCAGTGTGGCCTTTGAGTTTTGAGAGCCATAAGGTGTTAGCGAATTGTGCCTTTCAGGACAATGTTGATGGATGTGGATTCGTTGAGTAACGTCAAAGTGGTTGTGCTGATTATCCTTCATCCGACCCTGTTTGAATTCTAACCACCCACGCACTGAGCATAGACCAGGGGGTCTTACAGGTAAGCTGGTGAACGGTTGACCGGCCATGGCGGAAACCAAACTATTCCTCAAGAAAGATATTGTCAACGGCAGTCCCTTGTACTAGGTACCTGGTCCCGGTTACGAAAAAATAAGAACTTACTTTGTTTTGTGTATATGCTGAATCTATTTTTACACTCTCATCCAGGAGTTGAATGCTGCGTACTTCGTCAACTTTAGCTAATGAAAATTCGACCAAAGACGGGTGTTGAACATACACCCTCCAAGCTTAGCGGATAACAATGTAATACATGTGGAATTGGCATCATACAAACTTGTGTCCTTTACCGTCATCAAGATAAATGGAATAGAGAAGATTGTGTGGGTCAAAGTTATATTGCTGTACACGATGCATATACTTGTCCTAGAAGGAGCCAATGAGTGTCGTTTAGATTATTGATCTAAATCAAATGAACCGACTTAATGCAATAAGCTGGATTACAAGAATGATATTCTCTGATCAGTTTGCATGCGAGATTTGATACAAAACGCTTAATACAACGAATGTCACAATAGCAACTAGTTGCAAAAAGATGATTTTTTCAGCACGAGTTGTACGTTTATCCAACTAGTGTTGGATAAATACTACGAGTGCTGAAAAAATCTAGTTTTGCAACGAGTTGCACACGCTATTTTTTGAAATAACGAAAAATGGGCTCTATTATGATAATTCTATACCAAAATTGTACAATCGAATTTACTCCACATGATCATTCATGCCAATAAATTATGTTGCGGCAGAGAACAATCAGATTCCATGTTATCGTGCCACATTGCGCTCGACGAGCCATGAAGCGATAGATAGATTTGCATTTACAAAATTTTGATGTTATGTCCATAGAACTATTTCATTTATTACGAGGCGCAGAGAATACACTATTAGAATATTCACCAAGCTAATTCAGCATAATGTAATCATGTAACTACTGTCCTAGTGTTGGTTTTTCATTATAGCACCCAAATGAATGCAACCCATTTGAGTTGCATAATGGTCATTAAAGCACCCATTCCGTTGGTATGGAAAAGTAGGCCGTTTTATCATTCAAAGACGAACTGTAAACCAGGTATTATGATCAGGAATTGCAAAAAGAATTGTTTAGGATGTAGAAATTTGATGGATCGTTTCGAAAATGCTTTACATCTTATACTGAAATACTGACGAAATCGTTAGGCCCTTATTATAAAAATTTATCTCAGGCCGTATAAATCAACATTATTTGATTCTCAGTTTAAAGATTTCTACAAATAAAAAAAAATTAATTGCTAACATTTATCATAAGAATTATCTTCCCAGACGCCCAAATTGACTCAACAGCCATCCGTCATCATTTGAATCAAAGCCCATTTCCTCATCATTGTAAATACAAACGCCGTAACAGCCGTATTACAAAGCAACCAAAGTGCTGTAAAAGCGTCTGAATCGTGTAAGCGTGCGAACAGCATTCATGAGCGTTTAGAAGCAAATTTTATGGTGCTAAGAACCTTGTTCAAGGCAGATTCCTTCGATTTAACCACCCGTGTAAGGTAAAATAAAAGGACGGTTTCCGATGGTAGCGGGAGGGGGATGGGTTCGGGGCGGCGCACTTGGCGTCGTGTGGAGTGCAAAAAAGCATGATTGCACAACCAGCCAGGAGAGTTGCTTTTGTCTGCCATTATCGTCTCGCAGGGAAGATGTGGGTCGCAGAGGCGCATTACAAATTACCCAGAAGGGAAGCACGGCGTCTATAAAGACTTGCTTCCGATGTGTTTACTCCTGGCAAACATAGAAAGAAACTTGTGAAATAGGAACTAACTCAAATTGCTGGTGAAAACCTGGTTGATTTATAGCCCTGTGGGGTAAACTTGTGGTTGTAGGTAAATAATTACACAACACCAGGAGTGTAACCAAAGCTTATATAGAAACATGTGAAACCTGGATAATTCCATTAAGTCTACTTAAAGGTAAGGACTCAAATAAACTGCACCTGTGTATTTTTCAACTTGTGTTATTATCTTAAAGACGATACTTCTCATGTCAGATCAACTCACCTCAAATAATTCAAATATTTTCCTGCGAGTTTTATGAACCAGTAATAATCTCACATACGATTTAAACTGATTTTTATAGGTGCATCCCAGTCAGACGAGACGAACAGAATAACAAAACATGATATGCACTTGATTGACATAAGAGTTGAAGAACAGGCAATAATATCCTAAATTTGCAACGAAATATCATTTAGTGTTGCTAAATGGTGGGTTGACATCAAGGAAGGAGCGCCCATCAGAGCTATGGTCCCCACAAGTTCCTATCTCACGCTTCCACGTGTCGTTTGATGACAAAAGAACGCCAGCTAAGAGTTGTGTACTTAGCTGGTAGTGCAGCCTGAGTACTGTTGTTCTTCTGATATCAGCTAGAGTGAGAAGGTACGCCTCGAGTGTCTGTTCACCAGGGGGTGCGGCTCAAACAGCGTCTGCCTGGTGCCCAGGGGCTGATTAACTAAATGCTGTATCGCGTCAGCTATACCTAAGGTGGCAGCCCCACCAGCGCGATGTAGGTAACGCGACCCCGGTAAGGCCTCAAATACCACGAAAAATGGAGATAGAAGAAAAAGAGAACGTTATTTTTGGCAACCGGCCCGGCAACGAAATAAGGACTATGATTGGAGACTCGGTACCTGAAATGTCAGGACCCTAAATGAACCTGGACGAGTGAACCTTCTGGCTCGTGAACTGCAGAAGGTTGGAGTGAACGTGGCCGATATTCAAGAAGTCCGATGGCTTAGGTCCGGAGAACGTGAATTTCGAGCCGTGGACCCAACGACCAACACCGCCTTCAAATATAACATCTATCACAGCGGGGGTGGAAAAGCAGAGCATGGAGTTGGTTTCGTAGTGATGGGCAAGCAGATGAAGCGAGTGATGCGGTGGACACCCATTAGCGAACGAATCTGTGTGTTGAGGATACGGGGCAAATTCTTCAATTATAGCCTAATTAACGTTAACCCACCGACAAACGATAAATCCGACGACGTGAAGGACACGATTTATGAATGTCTTGATAAAGCCTATGGATAGTTCTCAAAGCATGATGTGAAAATTGTTATCGGAGACGCCAACGCTCAGGTCGGCAGAGGAGCCTTCACTCCGCTACCAATGACAACGGCCTAGGGCTAGTAAATCAGTATCAGGCCATCAGTAGCACCTACTTTACACGAAATAACATCCGAAAGCACACCTGGAGACACCCAAATGGTGAAACTTGCAACCAGACCATGTTCTGGTGGATTTGCGCCATTTCTCGAATGTTATCGATGTGCGGGGGCTGCGAAATGGTGAGTTGACATCCGGGAAGGGGCGCCTAACATAGCTCTGGTCCTCACAAGTTCCAATACTCACGCTTCCACGGGTCTTCCGATGACAATTGACCGCCAGCTAAGGGTTGCGTACTTAGCTGGTAGTGCAGCCTGGGCACTGTTGTCCTTCTGACATCAGCTAGAGTGAGAGGGTGCGTACTGTGGGGTCTGCCTAGGATGTGGTGGGGTTCGACAGTGGGCTCTGTTGAACTTCTATAAAAAGCTGCATGTGTCCCCAAGCAGGCCCTATCAAAGCGACCGTGTGCCGCTCAAAGCGCACTAGCCTAGTCCTGGTGTTGGGTGGGACTTTAAACAAATTTGACCCGACTGATCGAGCGTCTGTTCACCAAGGAGGTGCGGCTTCAACAGCGTCTGTTCTGGCATCCAGCGGCTGAGTATGAAATGCTATTCCCCGGAAGCTATACCTAAGATGGCAGCCCCATCCCGGTGGATAGGGAACCTTGGGCCAACAACCTACTGTTCCCGAAACATCAATTTGTTCGAGAATCCGATAATGAAAGAATACGGACTGATTTTACGGCGACGACTCTTAGCGCGAAACAACGGACACGAATAGGAACATGGAACGTTTTAACCCTAGCCCAGCAGGGAAAATTGGCACAACTTGCCAATGAGGCACGCCGCATGAAGCTTGAGATCCTGGGACTGAGTGAAGTCCGTTGGCCAAACTTTGGAGAACACAGAACGCCGTCGGGACAAGTTCTGCTATACTCTGGTTTACGAGGTGAACACGCTTATGAAGTGGGAACCTATAAGTGAAAGGATAATCGTTGCCAGATTTAGAACACGGGTCCGAAACCTTACTATAATCCAATGTTATGCGCCAACCGATGCTGCCGATCTGCAAGACAAAGAGAACTTCTACAGTCAACTCAATGCCGTCGTAGATAGAATTCCGAAGGGTGATATCAAGATCTGTTTGGGCGACTTCAATGCGAAGATCGGATCCGACAACTCGAACCATGAGCGCATTATGGGACGCCATGGTCTCGGAGAAATGAGCGAAAACGGAGAGCTGTTCGCAGAATTTTGTGGTAATAACGACATGGTGATCGGGGATCGCTCTTCCCTCATCGACCGGTTCACAAGGTCACGTGGGTCTCCCGTGACGGCTTTACAGAAAATCAAATCGACCACATCTGCATCAGCCGAAAATGGAAACGGAGCCTTCTTGATGTACGGAATAAACGTAGTGCCGATATCGCGTCTGATCATCACCTCCTCATCGGCGAAATACGCCTGCGCATTGCGCGGATTCGTCGGCAGGAGGAAAGAGTTGGACGACGATTCAACACACGCCGACTGGAAGATGCCACGGTGAAACGGTCCTTCGTTGAAGAACTGGAGACGCGTGCTGCAGATATTCCGGAAGGTGGCAGCGTGGAAGACCAATGGACCGCCATCAAGAATGCCTTCATCGCCACCAGCGAGAACAATCTGGGCGAACTACGCACCCAGAGAAAACAATGGATCACCGATGAGACCTGGAGGAAGATAGAGGAGCGAAGAGAAGCCAAAGCCGCGATAGAGCGATCGAAAACCAGAGGAGCCAAAGTCTTAGCCCGTCAACGATACACGGCTCTTGAGAAGGAAGTAAAACGCTCATGTCGACGGGACAAGCGAGCGTGGGCAGACTCTCTGGCCGACGAAGGAGAGAGAGCCCCAGGGGTCGACCGCATATCGGCCGAGATGCTCAAAGCTGACCCCATGACATCCGCTCAACTACTGCATCGTTTATTTCGTAATATCTGGGACACCGCAACTTTCCCGGTCGACTGGATGCAAGGTATCTTAGTGAAGGTGCCCAAAAAGGGTGACCTGACTGTATGCGATAACTGGCGAGGCATTATGTTGCTGTGTACCGTTCTCAAAGTTCTGTGCAAAATTATCCTAGCCCGGATTCAGGAGAAGATCGATGCGACTCTCCGGCGGCAGCAAGCCGGATTCCGTGCCGGAAGATCCTGTGTGGACCATATTGTCACGCTCCGCATCATTTTGGAGCAGGTCAACGTTGGAAGTCCCTTTACTTGGTATTCATTGACTACGAAAAAGCTTTCGACCGTCTCAATCACGAGAATATGTGGGGCGCCCTGAGACGCAAGGGGGTTCCTGAGAAAATCATCGGCCTCATCGAAGCACAGTACGAGGCCTTTTCTTGTAGAGTGCTGCACAATGGGGTCCTGTCCGACCCTATCCGGGTCGTAGCTGGTGTGAGGCAAGGATGTATTCTATCACCGTTACTGTTCCTCATCGTAATCGACGAGATTCTGGTAGATGCGATTGACCGTGAACCAAACCGCGGGCTGTTATGGCAGCCTATAACCATGGAGCACCTAAACGACTTCGAATTGGCGGATGACGTTGCACTACTCGCGCAACGGCGCTCTGATATGCAGAGTAAGCTCAACGACCTTGCCGATCGCTCCTCCTCGGCAGGTTTAGTCATCAACGTCAACAAAACCAAATCGTTGGATGTAAACACGGTGACTCCTTCCAGTTTCACAGTAGCCGGGCAACCAGTGGAGAATGTTGAAAGCTTCCAATATCTTGGTAGCCAAATGGCGTCAGACGGCGGTACCAAGATCGACATAGGCGCACGGATCAAGAAAGCAAGGGCTGCCTTTGCGAGTTTAAGAAATATCTGGAAAAACAGGCAGATAAGTGAACACACCAAAATACGAATTTTCAACTCTAACGTGAAATCTGTGCTGTTATACGCTAGCGAAACATGGTGTGTATCAGTGGAGAACACTCAACGGCTGCAGGTGTTCATTAATAGATGCCTGCGGTATATAATTCGGGCCTGGTGGCCTCACAACTGGATCTCAAACAACGAGCTCCATCGTCGTTGTCACCAGAGGCCGATAACAACAGAAATTCGGGATCGGAAGTGGGGCTGGGTCGGCCACACTCTACGTAGGGGCGGAAACGAAATCTGTAAGCAAGCATTAGAATGGAACCCAGCGGGACATCGCAGCAGAGGCAGACCCAGAGGCTCATGGCGGCGAAGTCTCAATAAAGAAATAAAAGAAGTCGACCGAAATCTAACCTGGCAACAGGTTAAAGCGATAGCCGGGCATCGCTCAGGATGGAGATCTTTCAAGTCGGCCCTTTGCACCACCGGAGGTGTACAGGATCCATAAGTAAGTAAGTAAGTATCGATGTGCGGACATTCAGAGGTCCGAACATTGACTCTGATCACTACCTCGTTGTCAGTAAAATTCGATCACGGTTGTCAACTGTATCGAACGAAAGATCACAGCGAACGATGCGTTACAATATCCAGAGATTGTCGGCGGCAGGAGTATCGGCTGAGTACCGCCAGAAGCTCGACGAACGGATAAGTGTAATCAACGTTAGCGACAACATCAACGATCTATGGGAGTCGATCCATGGAGCGGTGAGCACGAGAAGCGGTAGGCCCTGCCCAGAGGCGACCCAGGACGGGTTGGTTTGATGTGGAATGTCAGAGAGTGGCAGATGAGAAGACCTTGCCAGAAGCCGGATGTTGGTGTCGGGTACCCGATCGAATAGAAATCGGTACAAGGAAGCAAGAGTAGCCGGAAAATGAACCTACCGCAGGAAGAAGAAAGATTATGAAGAACAAGTGGTTAGCGAGGCGCTGGGAAAAATGGAGCAGAATGATATGTGAAGGTTTTATGAGACTGTCATTGGCGTGCGGAGAAAGACAGCGCCATCTCCCGTCATGTGCAACGACCAACAAGGCAATTTGCCGACAGATAAAACCGAAGTGGCTATCAGGTAGAAGCAACACTTCGAAACTTTATTGTATAGTTGAGGTGACGGTGTATCGGTGAACAGAATAAATATTAGCGACGATTGACAAGCTGTGGAGTCGCCTACACTGGATGAGGTTAAACAAGCTATTAAAGAGTTGAAAAACAATAAGGCTGCAAGGAAGGACCAGCTCCCGGTTGAACTTCTCAAACATGGCAGTGAGCAACTTGATGAAGTTCTGCACCATATTATGTCGAAAATACGTGAAGACGAGGAATTGCCTGCTAGATGGTTGGACGACCTCATTTGCCCTCTCTTTAAGAAAGGGCACAGACTGGAGTGCGCCAATTACCGAGAAATAACCCTCCTTAATTCGACGTACAAAATTTTGTCCCGTATTCTGTTCAACAGATTGAGACCGCTTGAAGAGTCCTTCGTCGGCGAATACTAAGCAGGTTTTCATGAGGGCCGATCAACGACGGATCAAATGTTTACCCTGAGACAAATCCTTGATAAATTCCGGGAGTACAACTTGCAGATACATTATCTGTTTATTGATTTCAAGGCGGCGTACGATTCAGTGAAAGGAAATGAATTATGGCAAATTATGCTTGAACATGGTTTTTCGGCGAAACTGACACGGCTGACTCGTTTAACGTTTAACGGATCGAAATCAAGTTTAAGGGTTGCGGATGAAATATCGACGTCATTTGTTACCTTAGATGGATTAAAGCAGGGTGATGCGCTCGAGGGAGCGATTAGGAGAGCTGGTGTGCAAAAAAGTGGTACCATTATTACAAGATCGCATATGCTCCTGGGATTTGCGGACGATATCGATATTATCGAGATTGATCGCCGTGCCGTGGAAGAGGCTTTTGTGCCGAGGATTGGACTCACGATCAAAACGAAGTACATGGTTGATGGCAATCAACTTGGGTTCATGAGCGGTGGTGGTAGCGAAATGGTGCTGGATGATGAAAAATTTGAAGTGGTAGAAGAATTTGTGTATCTTGGAGCATTAGTGACGTGCGATAATGATGTTACCCGCGAGGTGAAAAGGCGTATTGCAGTTGCAAATAGGGCCTATTACGGACTTCATAACCAGCTTAAGTCCCGTAGTCTGCAAACGAAGACAACATTCGCGCTGTATACTACTCTGATTCTTCCGATGGCTTTATACGGCCATAAAACATGGACGTTAAAGGAGGCTGATCAGAGGGCTCTCGGAGTGTTTGAGCATAAGGTGCTGCGGACAATACTCGCGGGAAACAGTAGAATGGTATCTGGCGACGTCGCATGAATCACGAATTGTACCAGGTGTATAAAGGACTGGATATTATTAGGCATATACAACACGGCAAACTTCGGTGAGCTGGACACGTTGTTCGTATTTCGGAATAACGTCAAGCGAAGATAATATTTAGTAGAGAACTCGGAAGAGACCGCGTACACGATGGCTTTTTGCAGTAGCCCATCAAGTATCAAGTAAGTAAGTGTGCCTTTTTCGTTCCAAAAAAATACTAAAAAAACTAAGGTTTAGCCGAAAAACCACTGCGTCCACTATTTGAACATTTGTGGTAAATTTGTGTTGGTTGGTACACACTGGGGTTTTTGTGTGTATAAATGTAATTAATTTCAATCCCATCATCTGTTTCGACAACTTTAGTATCACTTGATTTTTCTCCGATTTTTGTGGATTTCTTCAAGTAAGGTAAACTTAATATTTCATTAAATCTAAAAGCTGGAAACAAGCAAACCACGTTAAAAGCGACTCCAGTGTATAAAAGTCGACCGCCAGCCCTCCTATAAAAAAATAATGTTTGAACATACACTGTAGTCGCCTTTTACGCGATTGTTTTTACGCGGGTCGATTTCCACGCGACTATCTTTACGCTGATTTTGAATTACCCAAGATTAACCCAGTTTTGAAAGCTGTTTTGTTTCACGCGGTACGTATCCCATGCGTAAAAATAAACGCAAAGGCAAAACTCATTACACGAATATTTGCCTGACGGGTAACTGTAATACTGTTCATGTTATTGATAACGCTCAAAGTTTCCCAATGCATGATGACACATTTATATGTATTATAAAACATAATTTAATATACAATTCAAACCAAAATATGGTAGTTCAGGCATTCTGCAATCTAACTTAAAAACAGCTCAGACTTCCACTGGATTTCTCGAAAAACCACAAATTGAAGAAAGTATTTTATAGCTGATAGAATTAACGAAATCTTTATCCGATTGTTTAGTCTTTCAATTTATGTACACGGTGCAACTCTCATTGTACTCAGCGGTCGCGAGTCAGCACTTCCATCGTACCACGTTTCATGATGGCTAATTCTATTTCGAAATCCCCACCCCGCCCCCTCTCTATCATCACAATTAGTAGAGCTAACGCAAACTGAACTAGATAGCGACGGGACACCCGAGCATGATCTGCTCCCTCCGCCACAATATGGGGCAATCTCGCAAATGCCTGGCGTTTTAACAATGATGGAAACGGCTTTAGAGCCGAGAATCCTGATTCACCGGCAAAGTTGAAAGGGAACTCGGTACGACCGGCGATAGTGGTAATCCTGATACCAGCATAGACGGTACCATCCATCGGGGACGATAGAACGAAGATTGAAAGAGAGCTCTCTTTTATTGCTTTGTTATTGATTTTTCCAGGAGATCGCGACGATACTTTGCCAGAATAGAATTTTCCCATTCCTATTTGGAATCAGACTAACAGTGGGGCGTATAACGACACTAAACTGATTCTTGTGGAATAATGCAGATACCGTACTGATAAAGACGTAAAACTGACAATTGTTTTGTGTAGTATATGAATCGACATAAAGTATACATACTTAGGGGAAGGGGTACGGTTATGGGTCCATAATTTTGCCCCTAGTTGATATCATGCCGACATTACTATACCAATGGGGGCTTCCAGTAGCCTTGCGAGCAAAGGCGTGGGATTGCCAATACGGAGATGGCAAGTTCGATTCTCGGTACGGTCCAGGATGTTTCGGGTTGGAATCTTTCTCTAACCCTGGGCATAATGTACCCATTATACTTGCCACACAAGATACTCATGCAATGGCGGGCATAGAAAGCTTTCAATTAATAACTGAGGAAATGCTAATAGAATATTGAAGAAGAAGTACTATACCAATGGAAATCTAGATGAACAACCTTACTACTAGCTAAAAAAATAGCTTGATTTCGACGAGTTGAATAAAATTTTGAAAGCTATGCAATGTTGTCATTTTAGATTTTTTTTATTTGTGTTTCGACGCTTCAAAACCCGATTGAAAAGGGGAATAATCAATTTCAACCGCCCAGATTTAAAGAAGAAGAGTAATTTATCTATTAGTTTAGCCACGATGTGCTGAAAAACAAAATTATCCGTCTAGCAGGGTGTGCCTTTCTTATGCATTACGGAAAAAATGAAAACAATCCTATAAGAATGGTCTTAAAAGCTCTTTATTTTTAGCATGCTTTTGACATCGTCTTCCCGGACTTTTGGAAAGGTTTCGTTTCAACGCTCCCAGAAGGACGATATGCCGCAGTGAATTCGTCAGACGTTCAGCATATGCAATGGCTAGTGTTGGCACGGCAGAAGACCTAATAAACACGTCACGGTTCCAATCCTGTTTATTTGCAATAGCTTTTAAGCTACAAATAGTTGGCTTTCATTATAATTTGTAAGCCTGTGACTCTTTGTTTTCAGATACTAGTCTTCCTAACCACCATGATAGCTCGAAGCTTTTTAATTAGCAATTCGTAGTATAGTATTGTAATTTATCTATCTACATATATAAAACTATGGGGCCTTCCTTAGCCGTGCGGTAAGACGCGCGGCTACAAAGCAAGACCATGCTGAGGGTGGCTGGGTTCGATTCCCGGTCCCGGTCTAGGCAATTTTCGACTTGGAAATTGTCTCGACTTCCCTGGGCATAAAAGTATCATCGTGTTAGCCTCATGATATACGAATGCAAAAATGGTAACTTGGCTTAGAAACCTCGCAGTTAATAACTGTGGAAGTGCTTAAGTGAACACTAAGCTGCGAGGCGGCTCTGTCCCAGTGTGGGGATGTAATGCCAATAAGAAGAAGAAGAAGAAGAAGAAGATATATAAAACTAAAATGGTCTGTGTCAGTATCCGCATGATTCAAAACGACTGGATGGATTTTTTTTCATTCTTCAGCAGATATGCTAGCGAAAATCACAAATAAGATGATTATACAAATAATCCCGCTGTCAATTTGAAATTCGCCACTTGTTTTGCTACTCCCTCTTCAAAAACCCAAATCTGATGTAATAAGGTTCCTACAGTGCACGATGCGCCACGCCGGGAAATTAGGAGGAAAAAATTATTTTCACCCCAGAGATGATATTTTAGGAACAAAGTATCTTTAGCAAAGTCAAAGCTTATTATTAAAGCTTTATTTTGAAGTTTGTTGCAATAGGGTGGTCTCATTAAATTTTGTATTTTTGAATGGGGGAAAAAGGGGATCCATTTCTCCCTGGGTTAGACAGAGGAAGGGCTAAGGATTGCTCTGCATGTTTTGGAACTGAGGAATTTGAAGGAAATTGTTTTTTTTTCATCATTTTAAAAAATGGCTTTTTGCATGAGGATATCAAAATCATCAGTTCTAGAAGTGTTGTAAAACCGAAAATAAAAAAAAAATGTTTATAGTAATCAGGAGGCGTACACTTTTCTAACTCAGGAAAAGAGGCGAGCGCAGCCACAGCCGACATGTCTACATCCGTGTGCCGCTGACCAAAATGCCCACGTCCCTAAATTGAGAAGAACTTTCAACGGAAATAAAGGAGATTTTTGCAGTTGAGGAGGTTATTGACTGAAATTAGCTCGATATAGTGTTTATCAGCTTTGTGGACCCCTTAAAACGCTATATTTGTTCTAATCCGAAGTTTCGGTAGTGCCGAACAGTGCATAAGGGGTTCCACACACGCTATGACATGTTGTACAACTTTGATTCCGCCCTCAGCAAATTTTGTTCGGTCGGAGTAAAGTCGGACTGTCTGTGGGCAGGTTGTACTCTCTAATAGCCGTACAGCTTGCCCACAGACGATCGGACTTTACTCCAACCGAACCAAATTTCCTGGGAGCGAAGTCAAAGTTGTACAACATGTCAGAGCGTATATGGGGCCCCACATGCACACCTGTGGCAAAATGGCCTCACTCATATAATCTATTGTAGGACATTTATGAACAAATAAGGTACCCCGGGGCAAGTGGGACCTAAAAAAAACGCTAGTTCAGAAAAATCGTTAACGCATACTTAGAAAACAGGGTATTTCAGGACATTAACCACGAATACATCATTATATGCTTCCGTTGTTGAAGTGTAGACGTGTTGTAAGCCATTTATTCAGTTACAAAAATATTGGTAGTGACATAAATAAATTTACCTGTGGGACCAGCTTACCCCTTCAAACGGGGCAAGTGGAACCTATTCTGCTTTATACTGTCGAACGAAATTATAATTTGAAGAATGTAGATATAATGTTCATGTAATTTATGAGTCGTAATATTTCAGATCATGGATGGAGGTTATCGCTTGACAGACTTTTGTTTTTGTTAAAAGAAAGAAATTACAATGTTAGCAAATATAAAAACAAGACAACAGCCGGTTTACTGTTTAATTGGCTATTGTCTGGCTTTGCATTAGCTTACTTTCCTACCAAATGTGTTAGATGGAAGAGATGAGCAAATCATTGTTCATTTTTCGAATGAATGAATGTTTCGCAAATTATTACATAAATTAGGACTTCAAAAGGAACGTTTTTATTCAGGCGATCCGCAGTGTTGTAAATTTGTAATAGAACGAAATGACCAAATTATGTCTTAAGCACTTTATTTATCTCAAAACCTGTTAATCTGATGCGATGTTTAAAAATAACAAAACACAAGAAAAAACCGTTGATCTATTGTAGAACAAATAGATTGTTTGCACTGTAAACGGAAAATTTTGCATAGTTATAACCATTGCTCTTTTCCATGAGGAAGATAATTTCCAGAAAGTAAAATACACATTTGGTAAATCAACTGTACATTTACTTCTTAACAACGAAACCAAATATATCAACTGAATTTGATTCAGATCCATATGATATATGAGTGTCGAAGTTATTTTTCACTAGAAAACAATCTAAAAACAGGCAAAATGGCTCTATCGAAAATGTTTTTTAGATAGGGGAACGGTTCGCCACTTCATCTCATAGCTCCTATTTCAATCCCATCAAAAACAAAGCAATGGAAAGGAATTTGGTTTGTTTATTATTTTTGTGATTTTTTTCAGCAGTGAGCACGCATGTTGACAAAAAGAAGCGACGAATTTGGTGCCGTATTTCTTTGTTTGGCGATGAGATGGAAATATGTACAGTGAGATGGAGATCGGAACATTTCCCCTATGTCCCACTTGCCCCATGTATGTTAAAACTTAAGGACAAGTAAAAATTGCTGATTTTGGCTTTAATAAAAACTTTTAAATCGTTTTCGATGTCACACAATTATTTAATTTGTATTTGTATTTGTATTTATTAATCTTTTTCATCTGACTTTTATAGTCAGAAGTAATATATGTTATATGATGGTGAAAAGCCTACTTGAACCAGCCACATTTTGCCGAGTTCGAGAAGGCGTAAAAACCCCACATCTTATAAAAAACATAACAGGACATATAAAGATTGCTCAAAATATTCACTTTACACATCAATGATGAATTTAGAAACGACTATTTTGTTGAAAATCCATTTGTAACGTTCGACGGATATTTTGAATTAAATTTAAAAGAAATTCAAAAGCTTTAGACGTTTTTATCTTTTTAAGCAAAATCAATTGTAAATAAATTTTGAAATTAGTTTTTATTATTGTAATTAAATTAAAGAGAATAATATTTAGATTGAATTAAAGCTTAATTATTGTAAATTAATTATTTTTGTTCTTTTCTGTATATATTTTATTTCATTTGAATTAATTTAGCTTTGGACGTTTTTATCTTTTTAAGCAAAATACACCCAGGTTTTTTTTTTTACACGGTTGGAATTTATTAATTTCTCGGTGAACCCGAACTTTCACAGCTTTTTAAATACCACCTGAATTTTCTTTGATTTTTTGTGAATTTTTTCGTGGGGTTTATTCATTGTTACAATGACGGTGAAGGTCTTAAACGACTAAAACCAAACCGCGTAAAAAAAAACCTGGGTGTAATGCTAGAATTCGTTAAGTCGGCTTGACGATTCAAAGTCCAAAGCGAGACCAAAATGCAACCAGTCTTTGCCTGACTACTCGACTGTCTTGGGATAATGAAATGTTTCGTGCGGTTTGCGTCTCGGCTGAGCAAAGTGGTATACTGCTTCAGTGAGTGCAGCAATGGCTCCTGAAGGTATAGAGCTCTTTTTCAACCATTTGCTTAAATCTAGGAAGGCGCCAAACTGCTATCGCCATTCGAAAATCGTTAAAGAATAAGCAATTGTCCTTCAAGGTTTCCTGAAGGATAGAACCCTTAAGCTCGTTCATTTTCGCTCGCACTAGAGGAGTAGAAGTATCACGGTTTTTCAGTTCCGAGTTTGGTGAATAATACTTTCAAAGTGAAACGTGTGCACCTTCAAAGTCTGTCGAAGGTAGTAAACTGAGAACAGTGGTTTTAAAAAAGTGAAGTGTTGTAAAAAGAATCTTTTGATGTATTCCAGATACAGCTGATTTTCCGTCAGTGCGCCTGACGATTACGCGATTTTACTCCATTTGCCGGAGGAATTATTTGGAAAAACCCAGATTAATCAACCTAGCGGTGATGGCGCCTTTCTCGCGTAAAAAGGTAATAAATGTAGCCTTTACGCTTATACCACAGAGAACAGACATGGATCCTCGAACAAATTTTCGGTAAAAACGTGTGTAAAGATTTAAATCGCACCTCAGCGCCGCCAACGCAGGCTGCCCGACATAAAAACTCAATCTCACTAAGTGATGGCATTGGCATACACTACATAAACAATGTAGTGCTGCCACCTAGGAGCGAGACTAGGAACAATTCGAAGTGAACACTAGCGCTAAAAAGTAAAACACGGCAAATTTTAACCATATTTATCAGCACACTAGCACCGCGCACCGGGGGCATAACGACATACTTCAAAATGACCAGTAAAAACTTTACACAAGCACGCGAATGAAGATGAACGTCTGTTCTCTGTGCTTATACCTCGATGATGTACAAGAAAGCCAAAACAGTTACACCGTCTAATGTTATGATAGAAAATTTACACTAGTAGACGACAGATGGCGCTGCCAAAAGTTCCTCGAATATCCTATGTTCGAATTTTGACTTTCGGACAATTTCATGGTACTATGAAACTGAACGAAGAGCATACTTACGCCTAAATGCGTGCAACACGAGCATCTTTATAGTACGATGAAACACTTAATGGGAGCAAGCCACGGATAAACTTCATAAATATTCATAGATGCAAGGCATTTTTCATAACACATTATTGTTCTATGTGACTATGTCTCATCATTATTTTAATATTATCTATTTTTTGCAATTTGCAATTATTATGAAATTCAATAGTGATCAACAGCGTTTTAGTCTCTGTCGGATGCAACTTGTTGCAAGAAAATCAATTAAGAGTTTCTATGTGAAAATTTGGCTAATGTTTTTTATGGCATTTTGTGCACACACACGCACACACATACACACACACGCACACACGGACAGACAGACATTTGTTCAGCTCATCGAGCTGAGTCGAATGGTATATAACACTATGGGTCTCCGCGACTTCTATCAAAAGTTCGAATTTGGAGTGAAATGATAGCCTTTCGGTACAACTTTGTTGTACGAGAAAGGCAAAAAGGTAATTCGTTTAAATCATTTTTAATTAGTTTTGACTAACATTCGCCATTCGCGTTGGACTTCCAGCGCATAGGCGCTTTTTTTGTACGGGCTGGAGATTTGAAAGCGACCAGCGGAGTCATTTTGGGGTTCCCGTCCGAATTTCGTTGTGGGTCGCAGAGCGACCATTCGAGCTCGTGTGTCCGCTAAGGCCCGCCTTTCGAGGTAGCTAAACGGAGAGGAATGAAGTTCGCCAGTCAGTCGAGCGGAACTGACCGGACAGTCGCCAAAAACTGTCGTAGAACCACCCGTACGCTACAACCCCCGGTGGTCAGGTTCCGAGAGCACGGTCTCCGTACGTCGCTTATTATCGTATGCTGGACCGAACCTGAACCAAGAGTTAGTGGCTTCCTTTTAGTCCTCGCCCGGTGAATCGGAAAGGTACGTGAAGCCGGGTCGTAAGGGAAAGTGCCATCCGTCTTCGGCACCCCGCCGGAAAGCCATCCGTCTTCGGCACCCCGCCGGAAAGCCCTCCGTCTTCGGCACCCGCCGGAATCCCGCCATCGCTACGAAAATCCTGCGCAGGTACGTGGAAACATTGTAATCATGGCCATGAAGTTTCCCATATGAATATTAAGCCCATTTAGTATGTCGTCCAACCCGAATGAACTCCCTTGAGAATAAAATATGTTGAATTAGAAGATCTGGATGCCAATTGATTTTATTTGCAGCATTTCCGTTTAGAACACACTGTTCTCGTACGTTTCAGTTATTCCGTGGGTAGATTGGATATTTCAGACTTCTATTCCTCTTCGGTCAGTGAGTATTGGGTTGAGCGAGCTTAAGCGAGTACGAGGGGCAATAAGGGATAAGCAGAGCGAGTTTGGGTTTCCGTTGGTTTGGCAAGTGGTTTGGAAGATTCAGCCAGCAACCGTTCGAGGATTTCCCCTGAGGTATTGTCTCAAGAAAGTCGGGCAAAACAACAGACTGGTGGTCTCTCACACGTGAGAGTGGCGCTACAAGCCACCAAGGTTAATTAATTACCTCATACGATTTTGCGAACGGTTACACATTGAATTAAAATAAAAGTAATAGATTTTGCCGGTAGTTTAAAGTCATCATTAACCAAAACCATTAGTATGGTGCCGCAAATGGCTTTGATTCCAATTTTTTGTGCCAGGCGAATTCGTTGATAATTCTACTTCATCTTTCTAGAACATTGTTACCATTGAAAACGTTGACCCATTATTCGGCAGCCATAGTACCCACTTACCCCGTATTTTCACTTGCCTCGGGCCTTATTACCATTACAATTCATAATTAATTATCCATTATTGAGCTCCATTGGAAAAACTGAGCAAAATCCCTTCATATTCACTCAAATTTAACGCTGTGCGATTCTTCCACCTCACCTGTAAGGTTGTAGTTCAAACAATTAAGAGAAAACAAACAACCATGCGTTCACCATTATTTTACATGCAATTGAGTCATTTACATCACCATTCAGGCATTTTGCCCCAGGCCTATTTTATAAACATTTTTTAAATGCGCTAGAAAGTCATGAAAATCTTATTGTTTTGAAAAGGAAATCATTGTGAAATGTAACGATGAAATGGTTCGATATTCTTGTTTATATTGATGAAAACATCGAAAAAGCTTAAGGGGTGCATTTTGGACCGTTCTCCCCTACACTTATTGGTTTTTCTATCCTTCTAGCGTTCTATTGTCCTTCGGTACTTCAGACATTAATATGCTGAATATCAGCCTATTCGATATCCGTTATATGCGATTAAGTGTCAATTTAAATCACTGGATAATTATCGCGACAGGTTTGACGGAAAACTTTTCTGAATGTCAACGAAAAATTGTTCTGCTGAAATTTCATTTTGTTTTTGACGAATTCGGTGGAATTTTTGGTTTTACAACATTTCTAGAACTGATCATTTTAATTTCCTCGTCCAAAAAACCATTTTTAAAATGATGAAAAAAAACTCAAATTCCCCAGTTCTAAAATATGCAGAGCAATCCTTAGCTCTTCCTCAGTCTAACCCAGGGAGAAATGGATCCATTCAAAAGTACAAGCATTTGAAAATAGGGGAATCTTTCAAGAAAAACACTGATACCGATTTTTTAGGGTCACCCTAACATTATTATTTGAAATTATTATAACTAATGATACAAACGACGTACAACAATGGTTTCTCCAACAAAGTGCCTCAAAATTAAATAAGGAACAACTTTCTAGAACATAGTACTATGCTAAAATTAGAAATATAGGAGTTAATTTTTTTATCTTAAAATGTAGTGGAAACACCCTATTGCAAAAAACTTCAAAATAAAGCTTAAATAATAATTTGTTCCTAAAATATCATCGTCAAGGTGAAAATATTTTTTTCCTCCTAATTTCCCGGCGTGGTCCATCGTGCAGTGTTGAAATTAAAGTCGATTGTTCAACATAAGTACGCAAATGATCTACCATTGATTCTAATGGTATGCGCATTATAGCTGCCTGAGATCGTGCTCTTGAAAAAATAATAGACAAACCACGTGGTTTCCAAGATGGCCGACTCGTGCCTTTGTTGTATAATCACCTTAACGTTGAATTTTTTTACGGATCAACATACAGTTTTTTATGGATCACTTTGAAATCATCAGTGAATGAAAGTATAAATCATTTCATATATGGGTGGACATCATTCAGGTACACTAAAAAACTAGCGTCCCTAAGTGACTATCCTTTGGCACACCCATGGTATGGAGGTAATAGAATAAGTCCAAGTAATATAATAAATTCTCATTAGGCCGATACAAATAATTAAAAACTATTTTGTCTCCCTTCCCCTCGGGTTTTTTTGCCAAAAAATAATATTTTGAGAGGGCAACAAAATAAAATTCGATAATTTTGATAATTTTGGGGATTTTCAAAACATTCTTTAAGAAATCCGAGGAGTTTTTTTTTAATTTTTTTCATTTTAATATTTATTTTTAATTATCCCCTTAACCTTTCGGAGACCAGTAGGACAAAATGTTAATTAAATATTTGTAACGGCCCAATTTTGTTTTTATAAACATAAGTAAAGAAAATTATTTAGAGTTTTTTAGTGGAATGTCTTCACTTGTCATAAGATGAGTTTAATTCCACCAGTTGATTGTACCTTGACAGATACGTATTTCGACCTCAACAGTAAGGTCGTCTTCAGTGTCTCGAGCCAAGTTCGTACGTACGTCGAACCATATTAACGCAATATAAGGTTAGTGTCTTGGCTTAATGCAAAAAAGGCAACTACTCGGTGAACTAAATTGTTTTTTTTTTCGAAATTTTAAATCTTCTAATTGTTTTATTTTTCCATACAACACACGATTTTCATAACTAAAACTTGGTATTAACTAAAACATTATTAAAATCTTTCGTCAGAAGTTATAACGGCACCAAAGTTTCCTTTAATGATTTACAATAAACAGTTTCCCAACAATCATAGGATAATCATTGTGGTTGGTGGTGATTCAATGCGACGGCAAGGAAATTACGGCATCCGAAGTAAACGTCGGAAATAATCACTCGATTTTCGGCTCACGTCGGTTCTTCGTACTTCTGGGTTGTTCAAGCAATGAGATGGAAATGGAAATAAATTCATCAGTGAAGATTACTTCTTGTACTCGTCCACGCTCGCCGTCATCTGAGATGGGAAGGGCAGATCAAAAAAACAACACTACCGAGCTGGTAGCTACCGACGTAGGGGAGTCGTTCCGTTCAAATAGAAATATATGATGTTTAAACTTTAACCCGTATGATGCCAAAAATCATTCCACTGCAATCCCACATCACGGGGTATTCGAAATGCCCATAAAGTACCGCACCAACATGTGAGTAAATGACAACGCTCGGCACGCAATACAAGAGGGATGCCGAAATCGAATAGCACCGCCACGTTCTGGACACGACTGATCGACTTATGCACGTGACCCTTATGTGAACTGCTGTTCGGTGGAAAGACTGCTTTACAATATTTCAACCCGCGCGCGCCCGGCCGGCGCAATACCCTCGCACAAAAGTCATGTGAGCATCTCAGTGCGCGCAGCCCGTGCGGGTTGGTTTTGCTTTTCCTGTCCTATGTTGTTTATGCTCGCCACAAGAAAGGTATTGAAGTTAAGAAGGGTTACCGTTCCTGTTTCTAAGAAAACATGTACCTGTTTTAATTATACTCGGCGGGTACTAAGTATTAGAGCGCAAATTTAGATGATCATAGGAGTATGTTAATTGAATAATCAAATGCAAATACAGATATGTATGTATAAAAAGGTAGCTCAAAAAACACTTTTTGCAATTCCTGATCATAATACTTGGTTCACAGTTCACCTTTGAGGGATAAAACGGCCTACTTTTCCATACCAACAAAATGGGTGCTTTAATGAACATTATGCTACTCAAATGAGTTGCATAATAGTAGTTTATATGATTTTTTCAGCACGAGTTGTACTGCGAGTGCTGAAAAAATCGAGTTTTGCAACAAGTTGCACACGCTATTTTATGCAGTGACGAAAAATGAGCTTCAATATGATAAATCTGTACCAAAATTGTACAGTCTAATTTACTCCACATGATCATTTTAAACTCATTTGACTTGCATAATGTTCATTAAAGCACTCATTTCGTTGATATGGATAATTGATAGTTGCACAAACTAATATTTTCAATTTTTTTATGTGTCGCCCTCTTATTCCATGCCATTTGATGCCCTGATACTCTGGGCAAAATTTTAGCCAAATCGGACGATTGAGCGGTGCTAAACTCGTTAGAAGTTAATATGGGAAAAATGTATCCTCCATACTCCATACTCGGAAGACAGTGCAGTGATTTGAAGTTAGAATGCTCCAATTACGATTAAAAAGTATGATACTCATTCAATTTTTACGGAATAAAATACAGAATGTTATACGAAAAGATTAAAGTTCATTCGACAAAGTTATTAGTATTTTACTGAAGTGTTGTAGGGGGAAAAGTATTACTTTTCTATAGTAAAACGAAATTCACTTAAACTGTACTTCAGTAAAATGCGCCAATAACTTCGCCGCGTAAACTCGAATCTTCTCGAGGTTTTTCAGCATAACAGTCTGTATTAAATTATCCAAGCACTGAATGAGTAGGCATAGTTTTTGATCGTAATTGAAGCATTCGAACTTTAAACCAGTGGTTTTCTATATTTCTCCGTACATGTTTTCCATAATAACTTCTAACGAGTTTAGCACTGCCCAAACGTTGACCGATTTAGCTACAATTTTGATCATAGTATCAGGGCATCAAATAGAATGGAATAAGAAGGCGACCCATCAAAAAGTTAAAAAAAAACGAATCTGTATGAAATAGCGGTGGTTGTGAACCTGTCGAAACAATTAGTTTTCTGCATTAAATCCAAGAGAACGACCAGATTCATTATAGCTGCCCTAATTTTATTATTGCAAATAGAGGCCACACTCTTCCTCTTTCAAACGATATGCTGACCTCAAAGATCGAAATGTTGTTGTTAGTTATGACAGTTATGTAGAGTTATGACAGTTTTGGTGAGTCAAGGGTCTGTCTCATTTCCCGACTTAAACTCAAATTAAACCAAAAAGTGACAGTTCAAAAATTATCAAATAATCCTGCTGGCAGAGCAAGATTACTTTTGACAGATATCGAATCATTCTTGTTTGATCTCCTATTGGAATTGTTGGGTAGCACCAGCCATTCTCATAAACGGATATTTTTTAAATTTCTTAACTGTCACTTTTAAGTCAATTAAATTTAATTCGGGAAATGAGACAGAGCCCAAGAATTGACAAAAATCGAGGGGTCCATAATAATGATTTCGTGTATAACTATCGAGGGGTCCATCTTTCTAAAGAATTTATCTCGGATCCTTCATAAACTCGCCAAAAGCTTGCGAAGGAATATAAACTTAGGCATTTTGGAGAGCCTCGTGCAAATAGTGGCCCAGTCTAAGCGAGAATTACTCCCATACTTTTTTCCATATAAACCTTTACAGAGTTTATTTTCTTTACTTTACCGAGACATTTTCTGGGAACTTTTTCTAGTGTTTTTTATCCATAAAATCTAAGACACGTATTATTCATTCTTCGGAATTTCTGGATTAGGGAGTGAATTAAAAATCTGGGAGAATAAAACCCACCAGAATTCTTGGATTAGAGTTTCATAGTAAGTCTTGTGTAAGGAACTTTTTGAAAGTCATGTCGGAATTTCCTATTATATATAGGAGAATATTTCTTCATAATTCGTAAGGGAGAAATTCCTCAGAGTTATCAGAGAGAAGAACTATCTGACCTAAGGTGAGTAATTCACCAGGAACACAGGAGGATATATTTTTCCAAGTTCCTGATAAATTCCTCGTAATTTCTGGGGAAGGGATTTCTCAAAATTCGAGCGAGAGTGATTGCCATAATCTTTTGGAGGGGTCATTCCCCAATATTTCTGAATGAGTATTCCGGAGAACTTCTGTAGAAAAAATTCTTGTAGGATGAAATTCCCCGAGTTTATGAAGGCAAAGTTTTCCAAAAATTCTGAAACCGGAATCTTGTCTATCACGCTCCAAAAGCTCCCAAAAATCCTTGGAGGAAAAATTCTCCAAGATATCTGAAGGAGTACAGGGTACATCCTCAGATCTACTGGGAAGGAATTCCTCATAATGCCTAAGACATAAAATCCTGTATTCTTGTAATATGAGCTTCCCAGAAATGAGCTAATGCACAGAATATGCACAGAATTAAAAAAAAATAATTTTCCAAAATTCTCAAAAGGGCAATTCTCCACACTTCTTTAAGTGGGTATTCTACAGAATTCCTGGAAGAGTAATTCCTCAGAATTCCTGTAGAAAAAAATCACTGATGGCAGAGTTTTCAGAAATGAATTTTCCAGAATTCCGAGAGAAGATTTTTTCAGAAAGGTGTTTTTTTAATGATACCAAGAGGATTTTCTGGTTTGGTACCAGTTAAGTGGGCTGCGAAATGGTGAGTTGACATCCGGGAAGGGGCGCCTAACATAGCTCTGGTCCTCACAAGTTCCAATACTCACGCTTCCACGGGTCTTCCGATGACAATTGACCGCCAGCTAAGGGTTGCGTACTTAGCTGGTAGTGCAGCCTGGGCACTGTTGTCCTTCTGACATCAGCTAGAGTGAGAGGGTGCGTACTGTGGGGTCTGCCTAGGATGTGGTGGGGTTCGACAGTGGGCTCTGTTGAACTTCTATAAAAAGCTGCATGTGTCACCAAGCAGGCCCTATCAAAGCGACCGTGTGCCGCTCAAAGCGCACTAGCCTAGTCCTGGTGTTGGGTGGGACTTTAAACAAATTTGACCCGACTGATCGAGCGTCTGTCCACCAAGGAGGTGCGGCTCCAACAGCGTCTGTTCTGGCATCCAGCGGCTGAGTATGAAATGCTATTCCCCGGAAGCTATACCTAAGATGGCAGCCCCATCCCGGTGGATAGGGAACCTTGGGCCAACAACCTACTGTTCCCGAAACATCAATTTGTTCGAGAATCCGATAATGAAAGAATACGGACTGATTTTACGGCGACGACTCTTAGCGCGAAACAACGGACACGAATAGGAACATGGAACGTTTTAACCCTAGCCCAGCAGGGTAAATTGGCACAACTTGCCAATGAGGCACGCCGCATGAAGCTTGAGATCCTGGGACTGAGTGAAGTCCGTTGGCCAAACTTTGGAGAACACAGAACGCCGTCAGGACAAGTTCTGCTATACTCTGGTTTACGAGGTGAACACGCTCCCCGGCATCGCGGAGTTGGCTTCCTACTAAGCGCTCAGGCACACTCTGCGCTTATGAAGTGGGAACCTATAAGTGAAAGGATAATCGTTGCCAGATTTAGAACACGGGTCCGAAACCTTACTATAATCCAATGTTATGCGCCAACCGATGCTGCCGATCTGCTAGACAAAGAGAACTTCTACAGTCAACTCAATGCCGTCGTAGATAGAATTCCGAAGGGTGATATCAAGATCTGTTTGGGCGACTTCAATGCGAAGATCGGATCCGACAACTCGAACCATGAGCGCATTATGGAACGCCATGGTCTCGGAGAAATGAGCGAAAACGGAGAGCTGTTCGCAGAATTTTGTGGTAATAACGACATGGTGATCGGGGGATCGCTCTTCCCTCATCGACCGGTTCACAAGGTCACGTGGGTCTCCCGTGATGGCTTTACAGAAAATCAAATCGACCACATCTGCATCAGCCGAAAATGGAAACGGAGCCTTCTTGATGTACGGAATAAACGTAGTGCCGATATCGCGTCTGATCATCACCTCCTCATCGGCGAAATACGCCTGCGCATTGCGCGGATTCGTCGGCAGGAGGAAAGAGTTGGACGACGATTCAACACACGCCGACTGGAAGATGCCACGGTGAAACGGTCCTTCGTTGAAGAACTGGAGACGCGTGCTGCAGATATTCCGGAAGGTGGCAGCGTGGAAGACCAATGGACCGCCATCAAGAATGCCTTCATTGCCACCAGCGAGAACAATCTGGGCGAACTACGCACCCAGAGAAAACAATGGATCACCGATGAGACCTGGATGAAGATAGAGGAGCGAAGAGAAGCCAAAGCCGCGATAGAGCGATCGAAAACCAGAGGAGCCAAAGTCTTAGCCCGTCAACGATACACGGCTCTTGAGAAGGAAGTAAAACGCTCATGTCGACGGGACAAGCGAGCGTGGGCAGACTCTCTGGCCGACGAAGGAGAGAGCCGCCGCAACCAGGGACATTCGCCTCATCTACGGTATCTCCAGCCGCTTAAGCGGGGCGAAGATGAATGCAACGCTGCATGTGAAAGACGCGAATGATCAGTTATTGACCGACCCAACTGACCAGCTGAAACGCTGGTTCGAGCACTTCGAACAACTTTTCAAGTGCCAACCAGGCCATCACCACCTCGGCATGATCTGCCTAGGATCCGACGTATAACACGTGTCAATACCGAAGCTCCATCACTGCTAGAGATTCAAACAGCCATCCAAAGCATGAAATCGAATAAAGCCCCAGGGGTCGACCGCATATCAGCCGAGATGCTCAAAGCTGACCCCATGACATCCGCTCAACTACTGCATCGTTTATTTCGTAATATCTGGGACACCGCAACTTTCCCGGTCGACTGGATGCAAGGTATCTTAGTGAAGGTGCCCAAAAAGGGTGACCTGACTGTATGCGATAACTGGCGAGGCATTATGTTGCTGTGTACCGTTCTCAAAGTTCTGTGCAAAATTATCCTAGCCCGGATTCAGGAGAAGATCGATGCGACTCTCCGGCGGCAGCAAGCCGGATTCCGTGCCGGACCATATTGTCACGCTCCGCATCATTTTGGAGCAGGTTAACGAATTCCAAGAGTCCCTTTACTTGGTATTCATTGACTACGAAAAAGCTTTCGACCGTCTCAATCACGAGAATATGTGGGGCGCCCTGAGACGCAAGGGGGTTCCTGAGAAAATCATCGGCCTCATCGAAGCACAGTACGAGGCCTTTTCGTGTAGAGTGCTGCACAATGGGGTCCTGTCCGACCCTATCCGGGTCGTAGCTGGTGTGAGGCAAGGATGTATTCTATCACCGTTACTGTTCCTCATCGTAATCGATGAGATTCTGGTAGATGCGATTGACCGTGAACCAAACCGCGGGCTGTTATGGCAGCCTATAACCATGGAGCACCTAAACGACTTCGAATTGGCGGATGATGTTGCACTCCTCGCGCAACGGCGCTCTGATATGCAGAGTAAGCTCAACGACCTTGCCGATCGCTCCTCCTCGGCAGGTTTAGTCATCAACGTCAACAAAACCAAATCGTTGGATGTAAACACGGTGACTCCTTCCAGTTTCACAGTAGCCGGGCAACCAGTGGAGAATGTTGAAAGCTTCCAATATCTTGGTAGCCAAATGGCGTCAGACGGCGGTACCAAGATCGACATAGGCGCACGGATCAAGAAAGCAAGGGCTACCTTTGCGAGTTTAAGAAATATCTGGAAAAACAGGCAGATAAGTGAACGCACCAAAATACGAATTTTCAACTCTAACGTGAAATCGGTGCTGTTATACGCTAGCGAAACATGGTGTGTATCAGTGGAGAACACTCAACGGCTGCAGGTGTTCATTAACAGATGCCTGCGGTATATAATTCGGGCCTGGTGGCCTCACAACTGGATCTCAAACAACGAGCTCCATCGTCGTTGTCACCAGAGGCCGATAACAACAGAAATTCGGGATCGGAAGTGGGGCTGGGTCGGCCACACACTCTACGTAGGGGCGGAAACGAAATCTGTAAGCAAGCATTAGACTGGAACCCAGCGGGACATCGCAGCAGAGGCAGACCCAGAGGCTCATGGCGGCGAAGCCTCAATAAAGAAATAAAAGAAGTCGACCGAAATCTAACCTGGCAACAGGTTAAAGCGATAGCCGGGCATCGCTCAGGATGGAGATCTTTCAAGTCGGCCCTTTGCACCACCGGAGGTGTACAGGATCCATAAGCTAAGTACCAGTTAAGTAAAAAGGTGTTCGCTGATATTTCTAGTTCTTCTGTGTGAAATGGTTCAATGGTGGTTTTGTCATTGCCAGAAATGCAATGCTGATCACCGTATCGCACCATCTGATGACACATCACATCAAAATATCTGTCATTAGTAATAAAATCAGATTTCTTTGAATCAGATTAAAATTAAAATAAAATCAGATTTCTTTGAAAAAAAGATACCATATCCGGTGAATCAGTGACTCCTTTATTGAGTTCGACCAAACACCTGAGAGTTATGATTCTGCTCGACATTGTGACCTCCGTCGTTCAAATAAAATGACTCAAAATCTTTTCGTTTCCTAAGCTTTTTTCGAGCAAATAAAATAATAAACACAAGTATTGTTCTCCAATTTTCACGAATAATTTGACAGGACTTGTCCTTACCGATACAGAATAAAAATGCCTTCAACATTTATTGCATCCCAGTTTAAATAAGAATTCCCTGGAATATAGGTCTTGCCCAGGTCGTGACCTTCTTGAGAGCTGCTAGCTTTTTCAAATCGTTTATGCTGATTGTGTTCCGTAGAATTGAATTGGATGAGCGTTCAACAATTTTTCCATTTCAGTTCATCCAGAATTCCCTGGAGGTTAGGCTTTAAGGTCTGCACGTGTATCCTAACGGCTGATATATGTTTTTCAAAATTGACAATGTGCCTTGTAATCTATAGAACAAAACCAGGTTTCAGAAAGGTAAAGAAAAAGTAAATCATGAAAGAACGAAAGAACGAAACATAATATCTTTCCCTTTTTGTGGCACAGACCTGTTGGTCCATATATTGACATGGAAAACATCGATTAATTGTTTGAGGTCGAAAAAACATTGTTCAATGGTTCAATTCCAATATGATTTACGTATGTTTATGTATTGAACAATTCTCGGGTACTTATTCAAAAGGACGTATGTGATTTTGTGAACAAAGATTCAAACGTCGATTTGTCCAATCTGATAACACCCCCACGCCAACCATCTCCACCAACAGGTAGCCGAAGGCTTCCCCTACTTGTCTGTGGTGATGGTTTGCGTGGGGGTGTTATCAGATTGGCCAAATCGACGTTTGAATCTTTGTTTACAAAATCACATACGTCCTTTTGAATAAGTACCCGAGAATTTAACAACAAATATGTAGCTCTAAATAAAGATACAAGATAAAAGATGTGATGTCAAACTGTGAAAAATAAAAATATAGCAAAAAGTCCAATGTACCTAAAGGTGGATTAATTTTTCTGTTTTCTTTTTTCAGCACACTATAAGCGGGAGATGACTGTGATGAGTAATGCAACCATCATCATTTCCTTGCACCAGAGCGCAGAGATGTGGCAAAGCAGCGGGCAAAGCATGGGAATGGAATAAACACAATAAAGTCAGAGCATAGACAGACCATAGGCTCCGCCCCCATGACGTCGCCTAAGCCGCCAGGGGTTCAAAAAATGGCTGCTTGGATTGGTTGCTAGGGCGGAGTTTCTTTATTGATTTTAATTGAGTATAAAACCCTGATCAAGGCCTATGCTTAATTCATTGATAATTTTGCATTCGCCCTGATATCGCGTTGTTTTCAGATTGAGTCTGTAAATCGTCGATCGCCCCCGTTGTGTGCCGTTAATATTTGAGACAAATTCCACGTTTGCCCTCCTAGTCCCAGGGGCTGATTGTTCCGCGCGGTTCCACACTCTTCTCGCGTATTCGTGGTCTTTATTAAGATAAATCAGTGTGCCTCTATTAATTGTAGTGTAATTTATTGACTTAGTGAAAATACAGCAGTGATTTAGCAAAGTGATACAATTAAAATTAGTGTTAATTGAAATTTAATTGAAGCTGATTGGTTTTAATGAAATTGCTAGAAAATGGAATCTGCCGGGTTTGATGATCAAATATTTAGTGATTTCAATGATACGCTCAATCCGCTCAGTGCCAAAGCGATTCAGGCGGGCGGCCCAAGCGGTCACAACATACAGGTGGTGCTGGGCATAAACCAACATTCTCCGGATTCCTGTACGCAACGATTACCTGAAGTGAATAGCATCCTGGCGGCGGGTTCGCCTAGTTATAAAAGCATCGATTATACTAATTTAAATAAAGTGGACTACCACCCCAACGGAAAAGTTGATCCTCAGTATTCTCCGAATTCTAGCAAACTAGAATACATCAACTGTAAGCTCGAATACTACCCTTCGCAACTTAATGTCGATAATAACCTGAATAAAATAGAATATGTTAAAACCTTAGATTACAATGCCAATGGTCGCATGGAGTATTCCCCGCCGTCCAAAACGGCAGACTACGGAAATGGAAAGATGGAGTATGAAACCACCATGACCATGTTCCAGCAGCCTCCACCGATGAATCCAACTACGCTGAATGGATTAAATGATCCGAGCAAACGGAAAAGTGATGATGTGAACAGTGCGTCAGGATCGTCTACTCCGACTACGACTACGTCGATTAGCAATGTCAACGGAAGTGATTGTGCGTCTAGTTCAAACAAGAAGAACGATAAGAAAAAGTCTGACCCCAATGGAATCAAGAAGAAGAAAACGAGGTAATTTATAAACTGAAGAACGAGAACTGTAAATTTTGGCAAGCTTTCCCTAGTGAGATATCGCGTATTCGCTATTGAGTATTGCCTGAAGGCAGATTCTCCTCATCCTTTCATCTGAGACATTTTTTTCTGTTCAACTGCGACCAGTTGTTAGATCTATTGTAGCAGTCTGAGACAGTTACTAATCCTGTTTTTTTGCTTTAGTAATCTACTCAATGTTTTCAGTTAATCGGCGGAAGCTAGGTTTTCTTACAACTCTGAATGAAAACCTTATACAAATGATGATTTATATAACAGTTGAATAAAAATATAAAAAAATCGGTGTACCCAGATTTTATACATATTTTTTAAAGTTTCTATATCACCCAACCAGAGGATGGCAAATTATAGTACATTTCTGCATAATTACCTCAGAGAAACTGTATAACATTGTGGCATATACAATTTCGGAAGATTTTGATACAACCGTTGTATTGAAATCAAACAATTTTGTATTATTTTCATACAGTATCTGTATTAAAACCTTACATTTCTTGTATTAAAACCTTGTCATAAGACGAGTTTGTACAATCTGATTTAATTCCACCACTTAATTGTACCTTGACAGATACGTATCCCGACTTCAACAGTAAGGTCGTCTTCAGTGTCTCGTACTTGACTCGACCACTAAAAAGCTCAAAATAATTTTCCTTATTAAAACCTTGCAGAATAGTACCTGCCAAAATTTTATACAATTATTGTAAGATTGCCTCGTGAATTATATTGCCTCAAAGGAAATTCAAACTCATTTTTGCATATAGAACTAGGCGAACTTTCCCGATCTTGCCCAAGACGAATCGATTAGTTAGAAAACCGTATAATTCGGTTCCTCCGTTGGTGAGATAATTATTTATTTTTCAGACTATGTCCAAAGTGGCCTGTGCAGTACATAGGGTAAGACGGTATAATGCGCCCCACCTGGCCAAAACGCCCCCCTTTGATTTCTAGAAAACTATAACTAATTAAGGGTCAAAATCAGATGGTACCTATAAGTATTTGTAAACCCAGCATACTATGTGAATGTGGAAGTATTTTTGTATTATACAATGAAAATAGTAGCAAAATACAAAAGGTTGCAGTTTTGATGTAACTTTTCATGTTTGTTAGCTCAACATTCTGGAGCGACTCTGGCATACTGTCCGCAAAACTTGCACTGGAACACTCAGTTGGGCAACAACATAACTTTTCTCAGTGGTTAATATGATATAAAATTGCCTCCATCTTCAAAAATGTAACGATTTTCGAAAACATGTTTCACTGGCCAAAACGCCCCAGTGTAGGCAGGACGATATGGCCTTACCAACTGGACACAAGCGCAGCGAGCCTGCTGCAGTTGCTTCCAAATTGTATGGAAAATATTGAAATGTAACTCACGCCTGCTTAAATGGACCTATGTTGGTTTTTCAATGTCAAGCGCATAAGGTTTTGTAATCTTTTTATTATGGGATTGATAAAATACTAATGAAGGGCTATGAAACGTCTTTGGCTAAGGTGGGGCGTATTGCCCAGGCACTTGTTGAAATCCATTTTTTCGCGACTTTTCAAAAAAGCTTTATTACGTGTTATCTGTAATATTTTTATATGACTACTCACGGGCAATGCATATGCGACTTCCTGGACTATCAAATAACACAAAGTTTGCATAAATTGCGTTGAAAACGTTACCGTCTTACCCTAACAGTTTTTGCCATTCGGCTCGGTTCATAGCTGCACATCGTCAACCACGCAGATGGTCCGCAAATCGTCCTCCACCTGACCGATCCGATCCGTTCGTGAATTATATCCACCCTTATTATTGTTTACGGACGAACGATACTTTCGAACGAATGCGATTCGTTCGAACCGTTTCTCCATTAGATTTTGCTGACGTAAATGAGAATACACTACAACTTTCGATCGAATGCGCGTTCGTACGTAAACAAGAATATGAGTGATAGCCTCAAAGGAAATGTAAACTCATTTTTATATATAGAGATATAAGAAATTTAAGAAATATTGTGAGTGTGTATATTGTACCGCTCATAAAAAATCTGCTCTTCCGCTCATTTTTGGTTGCAACGAAAAATACGCGCCAGATAGTCGCCTAAGTAAAACACACCTCCAGAAAAAAAGCTACTTTGATTTTTTTTTTAATTTGGCCTTCACGTGGTGCATTCCAGCGGTGAATGCTTGGATAGCACGTGCTATTTGTACTGCGGAGACATTTTTCACATCTATGAAAGCCTTGGAAAATGATCACGAAAGTTGTTATTTTGTTGCACGGCGCAATATATAGGGAGAAAATAAGAAGAAGAAGAAGATTATAAACTGTAGCACTGTAGCAACCCCTGGCTAGGAAAACTCAAAATGTTTCTCATGACATGCTGCGATAATCGCATAGCTCGGATATGCCTTTGATTTTGTCCCAATGGCTTCTTTATTTCTTATTTGGTACCCTTCTGACCTTATCATTTCTGTATATGTATTCGTTCGAACTGATCTTTGTTATCGACACTTGCAGTGGATCTCAAAATATTGAACACTGTAACCTATTTTTAACTAAATATTTTTATAATATTTAAGACTACCCTGCCTTCTCCATAATTGCAAGCTCGATTTTGTTATTCAAATATCAAATGCTAATCCGACTTTATCACTACCCAGCAGATCAATTTCGGTTCGATCATGTTTGTTTTCTAATAGACTTTCCTATGTGTTACGTTTTAAACAAGCGTTACGAGTCGAACAAACAGCAAACCAATCTACGATTTTTCTGCAATTAATTTTATTTCAACAACATTAACCGGCGTATCACACAATCTCAAAACGTGCTTAACTTATCGCTTGACAGCAATGACCTGTCCTACAAGATTGTAACGCAATGTTTACAGCTTCTGTTATTTATAACAACTATTGACATAATTTAGTTAAGTATGTAAATCTATTTCGTCATTTCTTCCTAACAAAATAAGATATGGTTTAAAATTTCCCGTGCCATGCTTATAACTTTATTATCCTGCCATTAATAGGAAAACTGTTGAGCTCAATAACATAACACGATATGAATCTGGTTTCTCCTACTCGGAGAGCTTGCAACTAGTTGCCAGGGATGAAAAGAAAAGCCTTAACAATGAACATTCGTGCACATACCTGGATATTTAAAATTTTTTGAGGAACTAAATCGTAGCCAGCAACCCATTATTATTTTTAGGGTAATGTGGTAACTATTTCGGTAGATCATATCTCAGGTTCATATCATAGTTCGCATATTCATCCTACCAAAACTAAGAAATGAAAAGTAAATGAACATGATTCTATTTTTTAATGTATACTTTACTCATTTGGATAACATGAATAATGGTCAGGTGAAAGTCGTGTGAAGGTTGAACAAAAATATAGTAGATTTTTTATTGATAATCAAATAGCTTATTTGCATGCTCATCTAGCAATGATCAAACTCGAGAACAAACAGGATTGTTTATTTCTTCGAGAACAAAAGGTTTTTTTTTTCAAATTTCGTTTCTTTTATTTGTGACTGTCTTCAGCAAGGAATAAGCATGATAGCAAAAGCATGGGAAGAATTATTGCGTCCGAATGATCTGATTTTGAATACGGCTTTTAGTGTAAAATACGGCATAAGCAATTCGCGACTCTTGTTAGCCAAAACCTTTGCCTAATTCAATAAATAGAGTAGAGTGGGGCAAGAGTGCGCGTGGCGTAAGAGTACGTTTTCGATTTTTTTAAGTAAAAAAAACAGATAAACTAGCAGCACTGCATCAGTTTGACAGGTATTCTGGCCAACTATCATCATGTGTAATTGTGAACGATTTGAATAAACAACAAGGGAGATATGGAGTTAGATAATTTTTTGGTCATTTTGCTAAAAATAATTGTGTTTTCGCAACTAGTATTTCATTACCATATATACGTGCAATCAGGTGAACATTATACCATTTCGATAACCTATTGTATAAAGTACTTTATGGTGCAGAACACCAATCCGGTTGGTTTTCCAAGAAGTCAAAACCAGTACTTGAATAAATTTTGGGACGGTGGGGTAAAAGTACGCAGGAACGGGTGGGGCAAGAGTACGCATGTTAATCTTCAAGTTCTGATGTCAAATCCGTATAGGGCTTGTTGTACACATAAACATAGTACAAAAACACAATTTCATCTAAATGATAATTTTATTTAATCAAAAGAAACATCCATAAATTACGCAATGCTTAGCTGGGAGAGGTTGCGAGATGTATTACGATCCATATAATTTTTAGAGATACAAAAAGTTTGAGATAGGGAGCAGGGGTTATAAAATGGGCAACTTTTACGTTACGTGATTGGTGGAGTTTCTTTAAGAAAAATTCCTTTGTTTACGCCACGCGAAACCGGATATATTTTACCTCTGCAGTTTTTTGTATATAAAAAAACAATGGTTCTAGTATGAAAGTTCACGTTTCTGGGGGGGGGGTCCCCTTTAAGTTACGTAATTTTTAAACATTCCTTAATATATGTTCATTAAACATCAATTTAATGTTATTAACTCTTATTTGTGTTAATATATACTTAAAGCATATGATTGGATAAGTGCGTACTCTTACCCCACCCAATGCGCACTCTTACCCCACCGGTGGGGTAAGAGTGCGTTTTTCACTTGTCTTGCAATAAGGGTTCTACTCAAACAAATCTCAATAATTTCAATATTTTTTCCAGTGGGTAACATAGAGGAAGAGTATACGAATCGTCGACATTGATTTGATATGCAGAAGCTTGCTTCATAAGGGCCACATGATCGATTGAAAACTAAGTGCGTACTCTTGCCCCACTCTACTCTATACACCCCTTTTGCACGTAACTTAGATCCAAACACACATTTCAAAGTATAGGCTTCCTTATATTGCGTTGGAGTTGACATATGTGAAGAATTAATAGCCGAAACACTTATACACCTTAATTGGCAGGGACACACTTCGAAATAGATGGAGGCACAAATAGAATTTTTATCTTGAGCCTGATTTTCTGATTCAGAAAACTGGTTCAAATTTGTGTTGAGTCAGATAAGCGTGCCCGTTGATTTGAGTGCGGTTCTCCGAAAAAATGCATCAATACACTAACAGAATTCAACTTCAATGTCTGTTTGCCAATTAAAACGTTTTCATTGCGAGCATTTGAAATGGCTATGCTTTTAAAATAAATGTGACATGTTACTTTTAAATTACAATTACGAAGGTTGTGATAATAGTTCTTATATTTAGCATTAGCATTAGCATTGAGCATTTCGCACAACTTCGTAGGTGGTACAAGCCAAGACTATTGTATGAGAGTACATCACTTTCATCCGTTACCACAGATACTGATTTGGGACTAATCACTATCTCTTAGATGGAAGCAATGCACTCACCAATAGTCGAGATCTGTCCTGGCCACGTCCTTGCGAATGCCGAGGAAGGGGAAGGATGGTTAGTTGGACACTTACTTAAGAAATATGCAGAGAACTCTACGACCTCTCATAGGTGCCACGGGAGGTTTTTGGAATTGTGTTGGAGGATTATAACAGTAGGAATCGTTTTGGTTGAACATGAAAGACAGATAGAACTAAGATAGAAATACAAAGTAGGACAGGGACGAGCCTGGAATTGAACCCACGGCCTTCTGCTTATAAGGCAGAAGCGGTAGCCACTAGACTACCGAGCTCGTTTAATAGTTCTTATATTTAGTGAGCACAAATCATTAAAGTAGAGCTTCAATTATATACCATTCGAACTTTGTGAACATGATCCGTGTTTTTAAAGTAAAACTTCATTATTTAAGTTTTTCAATTTTGCCAACGTCTTAGATTGCCAGCGATTTGTATTTTCCCTTTAAGGTCACTCCTGACAAAATCCCAGTTTCAAAGTGCTCGCGTTTTCGGGGGCACACCACGTCAAGTCTAGTCAATGTACATAAAATCGAAACGCAAGCTTCAAAATGACCAAACTTTGATTTTAATAAAAAGATTATACAAAACTTCTGTCATTTTTGGCGTTGATCATATCTAGAGATTCACAGCTCCAGTCAATTTGATATGCTGACGCTACGTTATATTTTTGAATGTGTAAATGATAACAGTTTGTGTTTATGTGGTCTGAAATATTGAATACATTTGTTCACAAAATGGTTGAATAATTGAATAATTATTATTTTGGTTGAATTAAAAGCAAATTCATAAAAAAAATCACCAGCATTAATTGAGTATTCCATAACATTACTTTCACAAAAAAACGTAACTCGAGAACATTAAAAAAGCCTATTGTTTTCAAACACTGACAAGCAACACTAATCACCCTGTAGATGTCGGTCACGGAGCAACTGTACCGCGATAATAACGTACGAAAGTTCTATGAGAAGTTAAACCGTTCACGTAAGGGCCACGTGCCACATCCCGATATGTGTACGAACACAAACCTTCCTACGAACGAGCGTTAGGTGATCCAAATGTGGCGGCAGCACTACCCAGAGGACATACGACTTCCGGCTCCGAATCTCCAGAAAATCCAGGAGGAGATCGGCCGGCTGAAAAACAACAAAGCCCCTTGAGCTGACCAACTACCAGGAGAGCTGTTTGAATACGGTGGTGATGCACTGGCTAGAGCGCTGCACTGGGTAATTACCAAGGTTTGGGAGGATGAGGTTCTGCCGCAGGAGTGAATGGAAGGTGTCGTGTGTTCCATCCCATGTCCCACCATCTCAGGGCGATAGGCTGGATTGTAGCAATTACCGCCAAATGCCAAATGAAAGCTCGTGGGGCAGTACCAGGCGGGATTTATGAGTGAACGCTCTACCACAGACCAGGTGTTTGCCGTACGTCAGTTATTGCAGAAATGCCGCGAATACAACGTGCCCACACATCCTTTTTTATTTGGTAGGCACTCTGTGTTTCTTAACCGCTACTGTGCCGAGGACTACTTTGGTATTCTGCTGTACAGAATCTATTTTTAGATTTCCATTATTCATTATTATTGTCGTTGCCAATCCATCTCAGCGTGAGTCTATTGTGTCCGTTTGTCCATGTCGTGTATCCAATAATCGTTGCATTGTTCAGTTGCTATTTATCCGGGTAACGTTGGAGAAATGTCTCCGAGAAGAACAAGTTGTCAGTTGTCATCAGGCAGCCGTAACGGTAAGGCGCGTACCCCAAAACGCTACCGTATGGGCTGCGGATCCGGCGACTGAAGAGGGTTTGTGGAGGGGCCGGGCATCGAAGTCATGATCATCTGCTTGTAAGGCGAACGTGTAGCCAACTACTCTACGGGACCCCCTTCCCACGCATCACCTATTTATCGATTTAAAAGCTGCATATGATACAATCGATCGGGACCAGCTATGGCAGTTAATGCACGAAAACAGATTTCCGGATAAACTGATACCGTTGGTCAAGGCGACGATGGATTGGATGATGTGCGTAGTTCGAGTTTAAGGGGCATTCTCGAGTACTTTCGAAACGCGCAGAGGGTTACGGCAAGCTGATAAACTTTCGTGTTTGCTATTCAACATGGCTTTGGAAGGAGTAATACGAAGGGGAAGATTGACACGAGTGATACGATTTTCACGAAGTCCGTCCAGTTATTTGGTTTCACCGACGACATTGATATTATGACGCATAACTTTGGGAGGATGGAAACAGCCGAATCAGACTAAAAAGCGAAGCTAAATGGATTGGATTAATCATCGGGCTAGTGGACGACGAAGTACATGATATGAAGAGGCTCATGAAACGACAACGTGAGCCACCCACCACGAATTTGTATTGATGGTGACGAAATCGAGGTAGTTGAAGAATTCATGTACTTGGGCTCACTGGAGACCTCCGATAACGATACCAGCAGAGAAATTCGGAGACGCATCATGGCAGAAAATCATACTTTGGAGTCCGCAAAACGCTCCGATCAAATAGAGTTCGCCGCCGTACCAAACTGACTATCAACAAAGCGCTTATTAAACCGGTAGTTCTCTACGGACACGAGGCCTGGACCATGCTCGTGGAGCACCAACGCGCACTGAGAGTTTTAGAAAGGAAAGTGGCGCATGCCATCTATGGAGGGGTACAGATGGCGGACGTTTTGTGGAGGAGGCGAACGAACCACGAATTGTATCAGCTGTTGGGAGAACCATCCATCGTTCACATCGCGAAAATCGGAAAACTGCGGAAAGTCCGGGCACGTAGCCAGAATGTCGGACATTAATCCGGTGAAAATGTATCTCGACAACGATCAGACGGAAGAAGTCGAGGTGCACAGCGAGCAAGGTGGATCGATCAGATGGAGGGCGAATTGCGGACCCTTCGCAGACTGCGTTGTTGGCGACGTGCAGCCAAGGATCGAGCTGAATGGAGAACACTGCAATAAATAAATAATGTTGGTCATGCAACCTGAAGACATTAGCAATCTTAAACTTTTGCATCTAACTAGCGCATCTAACTAACTTGCCCTGAACTAGAAATACTAGAATAAGAGATCGGCGAAGACGCCATCTTGTTTCCAATCGAACCGTCAAAAATGATTCCAATTCGAGTTGTTTACATTTTTCATCAGGCGAAAGTTTAGAATTGCTTATTCCGTTAGGATACGGCAAGCATGATGCAATGTTTTGCAATGTTTTTGAAGAAGTCAATTTGAAAGCGAGCGGAGGGCAATATTTGTGATGGTATATATAGCACGACCTTCCTTCTGTCAAACTCCCGTATGAAGGGGGAGGGAAGAATATCAGTGTGTAAGCTGCTGTATCTCCACTGGTACCAGTTCAAGTTTGTACCGGGTACGATCAAGAAATGTTATTCAATGTTGTAAAACGGCTGGTACAAAAATCTCGCGCATTACAAAAATGACGAAAACTCATAAGAGAGGTCAAAATTGCACTATACTGCCGTAATCTGAAAAAGTGACGTATGCGCCATTTTACAACATGCATGTTTTTCATTTTTCTGTTAAAGAGTTCGATAAGTACTACTCGTTAACACCATTTTTGGAAAATGGTTATTACGTCACTTTTTCAGATTACGGCAGTATAGGGGTATAGATTCGACTAATTCCTAATATCAAACAATAGGACTGAATTCTGCGTCTGATGCAATTTGATGCAAACAAATCGGATAATGCTAAGTACCAAAAAGTGTGTATCACATTTTAGTACACACACATACATACATACACATATATAGACATCAACTCAATTCGTCGAGGTGAGTCGATTGGTATATAATTATTATAGGTCTCCGAGCCTTCTATACAAAGTTCGTTCTTGGAATGAAATGATAGTCTTTGGGTACAATTTTGTTGTTCGAGAAAGGTAAAAATATATAGGATGTAAAAATCAAGAATTTGTTTTTTGTATTACTATTTAGTAAGCAATCAATTGAAGTACACTTTAGTCTGAACAATATTCTTAAACAAATAGTATCTGTTTTATCAATATTCAAGATAACAATATCTCCCAAATATGTTTTCTATTGCTTTCAAATTGATATTATATGTATATAAAAGAAACATAAAAAACAAAATGTATTTTAATAGAAAACTATTTTATATTGTAGCTTTTTAATGAAATACTCAAAAATACCTAATAGTTTGTGTTGAAAGGACACAAAAGAAAAATGGAACAGGAAGCCAATCAGATAATAACTGACACCCTTCCAAATCCACACTATTAAAGCTTACGATATATCATTCGAGTATAAACCTATTATCCTTTTTTCTCAATATCAAACTAAACAAACGATTACCAACAAAAACTCCAGATTAACTTCAGAACAAGTAAACACGAGAATCATCATCGCATGATGTATACAATGACATCATTGAATATCGTTGATTTCATGCTCATAAGATACTTGGTAAACAAAACTGCTGCTGCTGCTACTTCTGGTGCACAGCTCCAAATTTCGAACAAATGAGAGCACCAAACCCATAGCACACCCAGCCCGCACTCCCTTAATCTTATTCATGACAACTGTTTGCATTTGTCGGACGACGAAACAGAGCAGATTAGGATATTCGTTCGACAATCAAAATTTCATGTTAAAGTGCTGGGCATTGCCAAGGATGTGACTGAGCATACGTATCTGCAACCAGTACAACGGATGGAAATCCTCTATCGAGATTGAAATAGCTGCACGAGGAATCATCCTCCTTCTTATTCGCCAAGGCAAGAAGACAATATCAGGAGCAGGGCATTTGTATTCATTTGTATCGGAGCAGGATAAACATTGCTTCTGCCAACACTAGCTACTATAAGTAACAGTACATAAAAGCTGCTGATAAAATAAATAGAAGAGAACATCGTTTCGATTCCAGCGCATTGGAACCGGAATGAAAGCGACGGGGTGCATAGCGAAAGTACCGTATGTAAAGCTCTTGACTTGAACTGCAAGAGCAACTTGTCCGTTTAGAAAAGTACTTGTCTATCTCTTGGAAAATGCGATTAGAATTGAAAATCACTCCACAGTACGTCAGAACAACCATGATACAGCTGGACATTCCTCGGAGCAATAAATGACAGCGAAAGGACAATGCATGAAACGAGCTGCATACTCAGCATTGTTTAAGTTCCAGATACGGGAGAGTATCTTTCGCTTAGTTCAAGCACGTTACCAGGGGACAATGGCATCCTTGTTTTATGCGGTAAAAGTTTTATTAACCACCAGTAGGCCTATGTCAATCAAAAAACATGTGACGAGTGCGATTAATTGATTAAGATTCTCGTTCAAAATTGATGAATCTTTACCTGGTCATGGTTAAAGTTAGGTTTTTAAACAAAACAAGTAATGAATGAGGAGAAAATGGGAGGGTCTGCAGTAGCCTTGCGTGCAATAAGGCGTACGATTCCCAATCCGGAGATGGCGAGTTCGATTCTCGGGTCCAGCCCGGATGTTTTCGACTGGGATACATTCTTGACTCCCTGGGCAGTGTATCCATTGTACTTGCCACACAAAATACATACTCATACATTGGCGGGCATAGAAAGCTTTCAATTAATAACTGTGGGAATGCTAATAGAACACTAAATTGAAAAGCAGACCAAGTTCCAATTGGAATGTAGAGCCATAGATAAGAGATGAAGGAGAATATTATTGTAAGGTCATTTAGTAGAATGTCTTTACTTATCGGTGTGAGCGCTGAATTAGTGTCACATAAAATTTCACACTTAATGTTTTTCGCCAATATCACAGCATTTCTTTGTGTATTTTCCCGACGTGGGCCGACGAGTTTCAGCGAACATGATTTTTGCCGAAATTTAAGTAAAAGTGACGTTTCGGTTGCTGAGTAAATATTTTGCTGAAAATTTGTAATAAACTAAATTTTCTGCTGAGATTCAGGCTTTAAATTTACTGAGCTACAGCGGTGCCCGATTTTGCCGAGCTCGAAAAAGAAAAACTTAGTATGTAGACATTCCATGGCATTTTAAAATTTTGTTCTCAGGCCTCACACTTTGTATTTAAAACAATGATCTGTTCAACAAACCTCTAGGAAAGTTCGAAAGTACATATTTGATTAATTAAGCTTATCTCATTTTTTTTGTATATTTTCATAATATGTGCTTATCATACAGTTTAGAACTTATTCCGTGTCATGCATCAATCAGATTATTATATTTTCTCTATATTACAAGCATTTTAAAATGATCTTCATAAGTTGTGCTGTAGGATCTGTCAACGTTTCTTCTTCTTATTTTTACTTTGATTCGTCCATGGACTTCGATAATAAAACGGGATATAATGTGTGACGAGAAAGATGCAAGCTAAGCTGCAGAGGACTACGGATGTCCTCAATAGCTTAGTAGGGAAAGCGTCTGTTTAGCATACTGGGGTCGTGGGTTCAAACCCCACCGAAAGAAGCGGTTACCTCCAATACAGGTTTCATATTAAATCATTTACATGTTGTAGTGATGAATTTCAAATAACAAATTAATAAAAACAGTTAAATAAAGATATGGAAAAAAATCACATGTTGTGCATATGTACACACCGAGCTTTCAAACATTGTAATTAAGGACACTCCTGACAGAATCCAAGTTTCAAAATGCTCGCGCTTTCGGGGGCACACCACTCGATATGGAGGTGGCGGACAACTGTCATTTTTGTTGATTCAGCTTTGCTGCGTCGTGGTGGTGGTGTGCCCCCGAAAATGCGAGCAACTTGGATTCTGTCAGGAGTGACCTCAACTTCCACTTCGGGTGGTCAATATCCGGAAATTAGGCTATAAGCTTCAAATGAACGGAGTAAATCTTGATTGTTTGTATTTATTCATAAAATAAACGAAATGAAAATAAATTTTTATTTCATTCATCCTCCCCCCCCCCCCTCCCTCCTCGGTGTCGTTATATACAAAACGCAATATATAGTGTACTTTACGAGCGTTCTTCATTCTTGTTTGCTGCTTGCATTATTCCGAGAACATGATAGCCAACTGATTCACTTTCCTTCTATGGGCACATGAATAACTGCGCATATACACCTTAATCGAACTCTGCACAGTACATTAATTTCCAATTACACGCATCCCGTAAATATAGAATTTTTCACAAATATTATAACAGTTTAATGATATTCTATAAAAAAAAAAACTTATCTAAAGCACTTTGATCCAGACCATAAACAGGGCAACCGTCGGATTATTGGTTGTTGTTGTCCGTTTGTTGAAATATGTAAACAGTCCTTGCTGAGTCTTGGTTCTGAATTAGAGAAAAACATATAAACACTCATATTCTTGATTACGTTCAAATGCTACTTCAAGAAATAATTCGAACAAATCGGATACGATCGAAAGTATAGTTCCTCCGTAAACAAGACGCGGATAAATTATTGATTCAAGCAGAAAAAATACCCACTTAAAAATAGTTGAGATCAGCTTCCTGGAATTCAATATGATGTACGCAACTATGTGACAAAAAGCCAGAACTTATTTTAGATGTTATTTCTTCCGCACTTGAATTACCCATATCGGAAACTTGTAATTCCTATTAGAGCACGGTGTTGTTTTTGTTCGTATTAAATAAGTGGGGTGGAATTTCTGCAGATAGCAAAGGGGTTCCTTACGGTGTTCACAGAAAGACTTCAGCATCTCAGTTTGTATAAAAAATATTTAAGAACGACTATTTTTGTTTTGACGCCAGAGCAATGATCGTCTAAAACCGACGAGCAGGAGGTCGTGGCCTATATGTCATGTTCATCCCGTTCCTACTTTCTAGCTCAGTTGTAGTTTTAACTATAGTTCACGTTCTACCGAAAACGATTCCTACTATTATACTTTTTTCACTAACAATTCCAAAACCTCCCGTGGCACCTATGAGAGGTCGTAAAGTTCTCTGCACCTTTCGTTAATAGTTGTACAACTTCTCTTGCTCAGAATTCGCAAGGACGTGTCCAGGACAGATCTCGACTCTTGGAGATAGTCTTTACTGCCGTGTGCGGCATAATTGTCCCATTCGACTTTTTACCAATTTTGAGTTATTTGTTGGAATCGTCATAACTTATGCTAAACTTTATGATAAATTGATAAAAAGAGGGAGTTTGTTCTACAAAACATGAGAAAAATATCAAGTCATTTTGTCCCATCTTATAAATTGCAGCATAACAGTCCCATCTGTAACTCTTCTTGTAATAATGTGAAATATTAAATGTTTTCCATTCAAGAAAGCTGTTTATGGCTTTTAAAAAAGATATATGTATATTCTTGTAGCTCTTGTGTTATGAAATTCCTCCTTAAACCACTCTTCGACGCGAGCGAATGATGATCAGAAGAGTATTTTTGACATTAGATCAGCAAAGTACATCAATTAGACATTCATGATTGGTCAAAATTAATTATATACATAATAAATAGGTTATTTTAGATATAATGAACGAATTTATTTCATGTAAAATGTGTGAGAAAGCAAAAAAAAAACGACATGTAAATTTCATGTCATGCTGGGTAGTTCCTTCCAAAATTGTTTTTTGGCGTCAGCAGTTACCGGTAAAACAGTGCTAAGGAGTGCGCACTTTCGATCTGGGTCAATTCCTCGAGGTGCTTTTAGTCGCTTTACTTCGTTTTCCAGTTCGAAGTCATCATCGGTAACTATCTTTAGTTGTTTTTTCGAAAATAAATTGCAGTATGTTATGTTATTCTCTTCTTCAACTGAGCTGCTGTACCCAAATTGAGAGTTCAGTGCGTGATCTCTCTTGTTTCGGACAGCAGAACGATCGCGCGGTCGGCCGAAGTATTGTGTTCTGCATTGCGCGGCCGGTAATGAAAATTAATCAGTTCAGTGCGTGATCTCTCTTGTTTCGGACAGCAGAACGATCGCGCGGTCGGCCGAAGTATTGTGTTCTGCATTGCGCGGCCGGTAATGAAAATTAATCAGTTCAGTGCGTGATCTCTCTTGTTTCGGACAGCAGAACGATCGCGCGGTCGGCCGAAGTATTGTGTTCTGCATTGCGCGGCCGGTAATGAAAATTAATCAGTTCAGTGCGTGATCTCTCTTGTTTCGGACAGCAGAACGATCGCGCGGTCGGCCGAAGTATTGTGTTCTGCATTGCGCGGCCGGTAATGAAAATTAATCAGTTCAGTGCGTGATCTCTCTTGTTTCGGACAGCAGAACGATCGCGCGGTCGGCCGAAGTATTGTGTTCTGCATTGCGCGGCCGGTAATGAAAATTAATCAGTTCAGTGCGTGATCTCTCTTGTTTCGGACAGCAGAACGATCGCGCGGTCGGCCGAAGTATTGTGTTCTGCATTGCGCGGCCGGTAATGAAAATTAAACAGTTCAGTGCGTGATCTCTCTTGTTTCGGACAGCAGAACGATCGTGCGGTCGGCCGAAGTATTGTGTTCTGCATTGCGCGGCCGGTAATGAAAATTAATCAGTTCAGTGCGTGATCTCTCTTGTTTCGGACAGCAGAACGATCGCGCGGTCGGCTGAAGTATTGAGTTCTGCATTGCGCGGCCGGTAATGAAAATTAATCAGTTCAGTGCGTGATCTCTCTTGTTTCGGACAGCAGAACGATCGCGCGGTCGGCCGAAGTATTGTGTTCTGCATTGCGCGGCCGGTAATGAAAATTAAACAGTTCAGTGCGTGATCTCTCTTGTTTCGGACAGCAGAACGATCGTGCGGTCGGCCGAAGTATTGTGTTCTGCATTGCGCGGCCGGTAATGAAAATTAATCAGTTCAGTGCGTGATCTCTCTTGTTTCGGACAGCAGAACGATCGCGCGGTCGGCTGAAGTATTGAGTTCTGCATTGCGCGGCCGGTAATGAAAATTAATCAGTTCAGTGCGTGATCTCTCTTGTTTCGGACAGCAGAACGATCGCGCGGTCGGCCGAAGTATTGTGTTCTGCATTGCGCGGCCGGTAATGAAAATTAATCAGTTCAGTGCGTGATCTCTCTTGTTTCGGACAGCAGAACGATCGCGCGGTCGGCCGAAATATTGTGTTCTGCATTGCGCGGCCGGTAATGAAAATTAAACAGTTCAGTGCGTGATCTCTCTTGTTTCGGACAGCAGAACGATCGTGCGGTCGGCCGAAGTATTGTGTTCTGCATTGCGCGGCCGGTAATGAAAATTAATCAGTTCAGTGCGTGATCTCTCTTGTTTCGGACAGCAGAACGATCGCGCGGTCGGCTGAAGTATTGAGTTCTGCATTGCGCGGCCGGTAATGAAAATTAATCAGTTCAGTGCGTGATCTCTCTTGTTTCGGACAGCAGAACGATCGCGCGGTCGGCCGAAGTATTGTGTTCTGCATTGCGCGGCCGGTAATGAAAATTAATCAGTTCAGTGCGTGATCTCTCTTGTTTCGGACAGCAGAACGATCGCGCGGTCGGCCGAAGTATTGTGTTCTGCATTGCGCGGCCGGTAATGAAAATTAAACAGTTCAGTGCGTGATCTCTCTTGTTTCGGACAGCTGAACGATCGCGCGGTCGGCCAAAATATTAATGTTATTTCCCATCCCATAGATCGCATCACTTACCAAAGTGAATCCAGATAAATTATCCTTTGTAACTAAAACGAAATCCTATCCCAAGACAATCGTGGAGATGCAGAGGTATACTCGGTCTCTAGTAGCAACGAGAGTCGGACTAACAATCCTTCCATTCCTATATGACCGTAAGGACGTGGCCGGCGCCGTTATTGACTTTAAATATTTGAGCTCCCGAAACGTGTACATTGAGAATGGGTAGCTAACCCCAAGCCCCATTCATTGTGTTCTCTGTACAATTTCGCAAGTTCAGTCAATCACGGAGTAGCAACTACGAATTGTGCGGTCATAATGCTCATGCTCATGCTCATGCTCTCTTCAACTGAGCTGCTGTACCCAAATTGATAACTATTCTTGCGAAGAACCACTTTTCGAATATGCTCAATGTATGGCCTTGGTTTGAGTTTGTTCAACGTGTACTGTGAAGTAATCAAAGTTGTTTGGAAGAAGTCTTCGCACTTCATGTCAAGAACTTCAACATTCTTCTTCGATTTGCTTACAACTTCCTTGAAATCTGAATAAGTATTTATGGGATCGCCAGTACGATTGCGCATAGCTTTCTCCACTGCCGCATGAAAGCTGTCGGCAGACATAAACGTATGTCCGGACTCAAAATATTTTAACACCAACTCTTCTACCGGATTAGACTTTGAGTTCATCAGAAGAATCAGGTGAAGAAATAGGTTCCAGTTTTTGTTTTGTCCTGAGCAGTTATCAAGCCAGATTGTAATTTTCTTGGACTGTCCAAGTCGTGTGATACCACGATGGAAACAACTCGCTATGTCGTTAGCAGATCGACCACTGGTTGACTCGTCCCATAAGCAAGCAAAGACTGGGTGATTACGCGTATGTTTCCCAACCGGCGCAAAGGTCTCATTGAAAGCTAGTAGACGTTGAGAGAATACCACACTCTTCAAGCCTTCCAGCCGCGGAAGCTGAAATACCGTGTGTTTTAAAAAGAGACAAACAATTGAGTAACTGGTGATATTTTTAAAAATTTCTTCTTTACTTTCTGAAGGTCAACTGCCAACACGACATGTCCAAATTCAACCTCATCTCCATCATACTGAAAAATTTACAGCATGTAGAACAATTTCGATCCGCAGAGCTGTCTTCCACCGCATGACCAGTGTCTTTGCTGTGTTGGGTTGCTGTAACACACGTTTCGCACTGTTCATGACCAAGTTTTACAAATGAAATGTTTAAAGATTTAATTTGACGGGAATACACAGAATAGCTGACTTTTGTGTCGTGGGTCTCTTGAAAGTGCAGATGCATCGATTTTTCTGTTAAATCTGATGGTAAATACAACCGATTTGGCGCATGCTCGCGTCGATAATGAGATATCGATGGGTTGTATGACTTGATATGGGCAATAATCGAACAATAATTGGGTCGATCTGGAAATGTAGGTAGGTCGAGACCAACGACATAACTTTCGAGTTGAAGACGATCTTTTTTTTTAGTTTGAAACTTTCTCCTGCCTCCTCGTCCAAATCAAAACCAAGCATATCTTCATCTGAGCTAGATTCTCCATAATATTCTCTCAATAAGTTGAGTGAATTCATGTTGACTTAACCGAGATTCACCTGCCGCAGGGGAATAAATATCAATATTCCGAATAGCAAGACATTATCTAAATCGGATCTTACCTTATTCATAAACAACTGTAAACTACTTTAGCAGGTAAAACGACGTAACCAGAAAAACTAATTTAAAAATTTAACGTGAATAATATTGATATTTACGAACGAACGGTTCACACTTGTTCAGTCACTTGACGAAATGATTATTACTTGAATCGCTAAATACTGTCACAGACAAACAAACAACATCTTGGTTATATTGTTTGTCCATCGTATAGCACCAACACATCATCAAAAGAGCATATTTTATGATAAACTGTTTTGTACAAAATGCAGAAATATGGTACTTGTGATATGGGATATTTACTATATGTTGATCACGAAGGGCATTTATAGATAGTTACGTCTGTTTGTCTGATATCTAGTTTCCTGACAACTCTTATGCTTGTTAATTTCTCTGGTTGCTTCGATCTATTAATGTTCATCTACTTTGAATCTCCAAAATAAATATCGACGTTCGGCAAAATATATGAACCGACAGTGGGACTGGTTTGTGCATAATTAGTTGCTCTAGTTCATGAATTGCGGCATAACAGTCCCGCGACATATTTTGCCAAAAATATGGGTTCTTTTCAAAATCATCGATAGGTCGTGTTTGTAATTTGTTATATATGTGGAACATTCATTTAAAATATATTGTATACGCGAAATGTTGACGGATTTATCAAAAACAACCTAAATTTTCAATTGCATTTTTCTCGATTCAGTGTTTTAACGAATGGGACAACTATGCCGCACACGGCAGTTTAGTCCCAAATCAATATCTGTGGCCTCTGCATTACCTCTGCATTACCGCGAATAAACACAAGTTATATACAGATCGGACTCGATAACCCGAATTTTTTTTTCGATTTTTTTATTTATTTTTTTAATTTCAATGTTACATAATATACAATATGATTATTCTCACAACATGGGACGTATCTAGGTTGTGGGAGAGGGGTTGAAAAGGGGTTGTTTTGTATATTAAATTTCGACTGTAAGCTTGTATATCAAATTCATGAATTTTAATGAATATATTACTTTTATTTTAATACAAAATATGATTATTAGAAGAAATATGAACGTGGGAGAGGAGGGACTGAAGTAGGGGTAGTCTATTTATGTAATTTATGAACGTTCCATTAAATAGAATATAGTTTAGGCTGTGGTTTAGGTTTAGTTATCAACATCAGCAAAATGAAACTGTTAGTTGTGCCTACAGTAAATCTTCCAGCTACTAGAGTAAATCTACCATTTTTTTAAATTCTCCACATTCAGTATTTTTTTCCTGTATGTTCTGATTTTCCATTGGAAGATCCTCCCAATTTCCAAGAAAAACTCCTCCTATTTCCTTTCCAAAAGTTCGTCTGAATTTCTCGTATTTTTGTTTATGAATTTCCACTGGAAATTTATCTGCATTTTAAAGTAATTTCTTCTGAATTTCAGCCAAAGTTTCTTTTGAGCTTCCACCGTAAATAATTTTGAAGCTACACGGAAGTTCTTATGAATTTCATCTTCAGCAATAAACGGAGACACGACTGTGATCAAGTAGATCAATTTCAACGACCTGTAAATGGTTATTTTATGTGCGGATCATTTCCAAATGATTTGATTCTCAAGGCCCCGTTTCGTCTTTCTTGAACATGAAGTGGAACGAAAGACTATATGTTCGCCCCAAAATATATTTTAGGAGGGTCGGAAATCCATTATATACCGACCGTCTATGGTCGACGGATTGAGGTGATGTCTATGTGTTTGAGTGCACAAGGGCACTTATCCTCATCGGATGCTTGCAACTGGTTGCATTCAATGGGAAATCCTAATAAGCAAACACACGTTCGGACAATGGTCTCAAAAGTTTCATTGCTTTCTGTTGAAAATTGTTCAGTTCAAAAATAATTACCAAAATACTATTTTTTGTACAAAAATAATTGAAAATCAGCTATGGACTCAGAAGTTATGGCAAAAATACTATTTTCTATAATACACCAGATAGTCACCGATACCGCTAGGTGGATTAATCAATGTTTTAAATTAATAATTTTTAAGTACACAACTGCAAACAAAATAAAACAAGTTTTTCGTTATTTATTTGCAGATTTGATTTTTTTTTCTGGTGATTCGATTATCCGGAGTGAAAAAAAATCGATACTCCGGATAATCGAGTCTGACATGTATTTAGTATTTCAAATTAATTTACTTTTTTCAAAAAAGTGATCGGAATCGCAGCTGCTGGACTTGGTCGTGGTTGTAGTCCCTAGGCGAAACTTTGAGGAATTTTTTAGGTATGGAACATTTAGTTTGAAATATTTTTTTATTTTTTTATCGGGCCATTGAAGGATGTTTTACTACCTATTTTTTCGCATGTTACTCGCTATTCGAAAGTCTATGAAACAAGCTTTCAGACACTTTTAAAAAAGTGGAAAAGAGTTACTTTAGCCAAAAATATTGGCCGTTGAAGAAAGCATTGGTTTTTCAAAATCTAAAAAGTGGTTGGTTCTGATGCCCATTTCTCGATAATCATATGGCATTGAGTGCTGATATTCTGGGGTTTAATGCTCCGAAGTATTAACTTTTATTGGGTCAACTTAAATTACGAATCGGAGAAAGTCGATTTCTGAGTTTTGGCCACCTGATTCCCCATAATGTAGTGGTCGGATCTAACGGAGAGCTTACACAAAATCATACCAAAACAAAAAAACATCAGGTGAATAATCGGATCGCCACGAAACGTTTCCTAAAATATCTTATATGATTTTGTTGGCTGTCACTAGGGATCCTATAATGAGAGATATGCAAATACTTTTCCAGACGATTCAGCAACGCTGTTACTTTTGTTGGCAAACGCTTCCAGGACTTATTGCAGCGCAAAATGTTGACTTGTAGGGGAACTGTTCTGTTTTCCAGCTCACTGAACATATGTTAATCTCATGGCAAAATAGAGAAATACAGCACCAATCTTGTCGCTTCTTTTGCTAACATGCGTGCTCACTGCTGAAAAAATCACAAAAATAAACAACAAATCAAATACATTTTTGTTGCTTTGTTTTTGATGGGATGGAAATGGGAGCTATGAGATGAAGTGCCGAACCGTTCCTCTATATGACTTTGCATTTGATAACAATTGGAAATATGTTTGCCTGTCCACTAATAGTGTTTAAATAGGTTTAAATAAGCATTGTCACTAAAACAAAAGTGCAATACAAATGATCCAAACACGATAAGTAAATCGTCGATTTCCCCTCATGGGAAAACATGTTGCAAAAGGCAGTTTTTTTGAAAACTAAGGCAAAATACAACCAAATTAAGCATCCACCGGATATAGCTATGTATACGCTATTGGATGATGTAGTTTTGAAACAAAAATACTTCCCCCATCCAGCTGGAGACTGCTTTTTCTCCTCGGTGGGTGGTTTTATTACTGGAGGTGGTACGAGCACGTGGCTGTCTTTCTCGTCAATAACTGGATGACCGTAATTTGAGCCTTAACAGTTGAAATAACAAAACGTCTAGCAGAAAAATCTTACTGTGACATCAAATCGAAAACTATACCTGCTATCGATGAGAGCAAATCGAAAACTGATTTTGTTATTGGTTCGTATCCAGCACCATCATTAGTCACTTATTTCCGTCATTTGAGATCATCAAAATATGCTTGTTTTATAAAGCCTTCAACGGAATTAATTTTTAGAGCTAGAAGTAGCTAGAAGTTGTATAGTTTAAAACAGTTACTTGCATTCGTATGTGAGATCACACATTGTTTGAGCATCAATACAATACAGCGCAACATATGATAATGAAGTACGTCTTTTTGTAAACTCAATTACACAATCTCTAGCTACGTGATTGTTTGAATCACGAACGAAACACGGGAGTCTCATCCTTGGGAGTTTGCCAAAATTTACATTTATCGCTTTGCATAAACAAGATAAGGCTTCTCTACATGAATCGAACATTGTCGTGATAATGAAGCCCTCGCTTCTCAATCATTATGTGACCGTACGCATTCCCAGGACCACCTTCACGGCATACCAGCTGGAAGAGCTAGAACGAGCCTTCGAACGAGCACCTTATCCGGATGTTTTCGCACGGGAAGAGCTTGCCATGAAGCTCAATTTAAGTGAATCTCGAGTACAAGTTTGGTTTCAGGTACGTCTAGTTCCACCTGGGAAGATATTTACTAATGCAAACATTTCAATTAACCTCCCTTCAACTCGTTTCCCTTGCAGAACCGGCGTGCCAAGTGGAGGAAACGCGAACCACCTCGGAAGTCGGCATATATGGGCAATAACAGTCCATCAACGCCAATGAATGGCCCGATTGGCGGCACCTTCACGCAGTTTCCGCAAACGACGACCGTAACTCCCCCGAGCAGTGTGGAAAGTTGGTCCACTTATCAAACACCATATGAGTTGAGCTCTCACTTCAACCTGCTGTCGCCTGCCGCCAGTCCTTACGGCCCCTTCACCACCCAGTACGGTACTTACGTGCACGAAAGTCAATTATTTCCCGTAAGGCAGCATTTCGATTACGGCAGTCCGTCAAGAACAGGGACAGAACCCGAGGAACCACATCACAAAGCCGAGCACTATGCCTCGTTGGACGATAAATTCGATACGCACTGCACTGTGTCGGACGGGTAAGTTTTGCTGCAACCCAGTTCTTCTTCTGTAGAAAACTATTTCGTACACCCCAGGTGGTTTGAAACTTTGCTTCAGGGAGCACGTGGTTTCACACTTAATGCTGCATTATGTTGACAATTCGCTAACGATTGAAATTGCTAGCGACCGATGCAGGATACTTCATACAGAAATGTACCCCTGCCAAAATAACTAAATAATTCAACTTAACTTTACATTTGTGGCATGGAATGACAAAAAGATGCTCAACATTCTGCTTATCGCTAGTACACAGCACCTCGTATCCAGCACCATCGTTATTTGATTATTTACGTCTACTATTAAGGATCATCAAAATATGCTTAAGTTTTATAAAGCTCTAACGCTATTCGTTCCTAAAACAAGAACTAATATACAGTTTAAAACAATTACTTGCATTCGTATGTGACTATACACAATCACACATTGTTTAAACATCAACCCAATATAGCGCAACATATGATAATGAAGTACGTCTTTTTGTGAACTCAATTACACAATTACACGCACTAGCTACGCGATTGCTTGAATCACGGGGGCACGTAACAGTTCCTGTCGTTGTTACGTCTGTGTCTTTATAATACGCAAATATTGAATCTCTAGTTAAGTGCAACACCACAAGGAAAGATTGCAAACCCCAGCCAAATTGTGTGTGCGTCCTTGCTTTTAGAAAAGTTGTCACAAAACACGTACTCTACCGGAATCACTACTTTCCATTTCGGAAATGAAACGAAATCAACGATTATTTACGGAGAATTAGAGACAATGCACTTCATTGCGAGATTTAAAATGCATGTGGCCAATGCCCACACAACCAAACATTCATTCTTCGCTCGGGAAAGAGCCTTTTGACTTCATTGGCCATGAGAGAACCTATCGCAGCTCGGTTCCACAGTATTTCACAGGCCTGCCAGCACAGGTCCCTGATTTCCGTCTCTGCACCGGAAACCGACGCTAGAGGCCCACTGAAGAGAAAACCGGTTTCATTGAAACGAATCGCATTAAATCTGAAGCTGTCCCGAAATGGCTCCGAGATAATAAATTTGAAACAATTGAAGCTTTTTCATTTGTGCAGGCCATATGCTTCTCTGGAAGAACCTCTAACTCAAACATGCCAGAGCCAATTGTGGACCAGTTTTTCGTTCACTGGACACCCACCGTAAAGGCCCACGCCCCCACAGCTTCATTGGGTCGCATGTATCGCATGTAATACAGCGATCTCGTCTGGCTCGGAAGCCTCCGCATCGCCGTCCCGTGGGAGTGAGAGTAACGTTGTTTGCTGTGTGGACGTCGTTACTACTCCTCGATTTTTTTCTTTCGCGTATTGGGTCTTGGAAAGCTACAAAATCGTACACGAGTTAAAAAGGATTATACAAGCAAATAATTTTATTTCGATATTTTTCAAACTTTGGTTTATGATTGGGGTAGCAGACAGCTCGGACCGGTTTCGAAGGGGGAGTTTTCGTCGATCGAGTTATGATTTTTTTTAATCGGAATGCGATGAATTCGTTAACTTATCTTAAATAATAAAAAATCAAATATTGAAAACATGCGATCAGGCACACGCACACTCGGACAGGAACATTAAGAAAGTCCATCTATCGAGCTATTAGCATAGCATACACAGTAAACAATTTTGAAAATTCAACGACGTGTAAAATTGCAGCATCCCACCAAACGAATTAACATTCAATATTCAATTAAATTTGACTGAATTTTACAAACAAGCACAGTTTGAATTTATTTCGATTGGAGAGGACATTGACATCGATCGAATGTTACGTTTTTTTTTGTATGCTCCAAATATGTGCATGAAAATGCATTTAAAATCACAACATATTTTTATCTGTGTAGGTGACTAAGCCAACTACTGTATATTGTCGCAAATAGGTACTTGGTATTACACAGAAAAAAATAATGAAAAGTAATCAGCGCGTAAATAATAAAGACGTGGAAAATTACACTATTCTGGGGGTACATGGATCTTTTCCAACAAGTTCGCCCTAAATGTATGCAATTTACATAGCATTATAACACTTCTTCGTATAAAAAGTGACATAATTCAATACAAATTGCATATATTCAGGTGATAATATCGATTAAATTGACGCTCTTTTTGGCATTCCCTTTATGTGCATTACTTTCGTGTAAATTTCAACAACCTTTTCTATCTGTGTGGTATAAAAATGAATCTAGAACAGGTGCCCAGAATAGTGTAATTTTCCACGTCTTTATTATTTACGCGCTGATTACTTTTCATTATTTTTTTCTGTGCAGCCAACTGTCAAAACTTAAATCTTGTAGTTATATTTTCTACAGATTTGAACCACGAATAAATTACGAGATTTAAATATTGTTCAATTGTTTAGGTGTAAATGCGTCATTTATCTACGGATCAATCCACTTTGCTATTACGGCGCTTTTCTTGGCAGCAACAACACTATTTCATTTAATTGGAAATTTTGCAAACATGAATAGAACAATGCTGGGGAAACCAGCGAGTTTGTTCTATTTTGCTCCAGTTTCAAACAATATTAGTGGTCGAAAATTTGGAATGAAACTGAATCACTACTGATTTCACTCTTATATCCCATGCAGGATTACACTGTGCCAGCAAAGTACTCTTTAATGCCTAAAATAGTACCCATTATGAAGTTAAATAATTCAACTCTTTAAAAAAAAGGTAAATAGTTCAACTCTTTAAAGCGCTTACGACCTGTACGTCAAAATCTGGGATAAATTTAACTCCTTATCAAAAGATTTCCGTTTGGAAAAATAAGAAAATAATAACCATTTAAGCATCATGGCGAGGGAAATATGGATGTCTGTCAGGAACGAAGTGCTCGAAGTAGAAAAAACACAAAAATGATGTTGCTGATTCAATTCCACATTTCTAATTTCTCAAATTTCATTTCACAGCTCTCACATTTTACGTTTTCTTCTCACTTCTCATATCTCATTTCTGACTTGTCGCATTTCACTGTTCATTTCTCAAACCTTATTTCTCACTTTTCGTTTTTCAATTCTCACATTTCATTTCTTGTTTCTCACTACTCATATCTCATTGCTCACATCTCAGTTCTTGTGTCTCGCTTATTACTTCACATTCTTCACTTTTCTCTTCTCATATGTCATTTTTCGTTTCGTTTAACTTCTCGCTTCTCACTTTTAACTTCTCCCTCCTTTTTTTATTTATTATCAGACTAAGGCCGGAGTGGCCTGTGCTGCATATAAAAGTCTTCTCCATTCAGCTCGGTCCATGGCTGCACTTCGCCAACCACGCAGTCTGCGGAGGGTCCGCAAATCGTCCTCCACCTGATCGATCCACCTTGCCCGCTGCGCACCTCGCCTTCTTGTTCCCGTTGGATCGTTGTCGAGAACCATTTTCACCGGGTTACTGTCCGACATTCTGGCTACGTGCCCGGCCCATCGCAGTCGTCCGATTTTCGCGGTGTGAACGATGGATGGTTCTCCCAACAGCTGATGCAACTCGTGGTTCATTCGCCTCCTCCACGTACCGTCCGCCATCTGCACCCCACCATAGATGATACGCAACACTTTCCTTTCAAAAGCTCCCAGTTGGTCCTCCACGAGCATCGTCCAGGTCTCGTGTCCGTAGAGAACTACCGGTCTTATAATCGTTTTGTAGATAGTCAGTTTGGTACGGCGGCGAACTCTATTCGATCGGAGCGTCGTACGGAGTCCAAAGTACGTACGATTTCCAGCCACTATGCGCCTTATCGGCGGTCACCAGTGAGCCCAAGTACACGAATTCCTCAACCACCTCGATTTTGTCACCACCGATGGAAACTCGTGGTGGGTGGCTTACATTGACCTCTCTTGAGCCTCTTCCTATCATGTACTTTGTCTTCGACGTGTTGATGACTAGTCCAATCCGTTTAGCTTCGTTTTTCAGTCTGATGTAGGCTTCCTCCATCCTCTCAAAGTTACGTGCTATGATATCAATGTAGTCGGAGAAACCAAATAACTGGACGGACTTCGTGAAAATCGTACCACTCGTGTCAATCCCTGCCCTTCGTATTACTCCCTCCAAAGCGATGTTGAATAGCAGACACGAAAGACCATCACCTTGCCGTAACCCTCTACGCGTTTCGAAGGGAGAATGCCCCTGAAACTCCAACTACGCACATCACCCGATCCATCGTCGCCTTGATCAACCGTATCAGTTTATCCGGAAATCCGTTTTCGTGCATTAGCTGCCATAGCTGGTCCCGATTGTATCATATGCGGCTTTGAAGTCGATACAAAGATGATGTGTGGGCACGTTGTCATTTCTGCAATACTTGACGTATGGCGAACACCTGGTCTGTGGTAGAGCGTTCACCCATAAAACCCGCCTGGCACTGCCCCACGAACTCTCTTGCAATTGGTGCTAGTCGGCAGCATAAAATTTGGGAGAGTACCTCGTAGGCGGCGTTCAGCAATGTGATTGCGCGGTAGTTGCTACAATCCAGCTTATCGCCCATGCTGCATTCTTCTCCTCAACAAACTGCTCACATTCGCCGTCATACCAGTCGTTCCTCTGATCCTGAGCCACCGTGCCTAGTGCAGCGGTTGCGGTGATTCCAAGGCGGATCGGATATCTCTCCAGCCATTTTAAAGAAAGGCTGCGCGTAGCTGCTCTTACGATGGGAGTTCCACTTCCAGCTGCTGCGCGTAGTCTTGAGCTACCGTCTTGTAGCGGCCCAATGTTTAGCCGCGGCGGACGACTCCGACGCGTGTTGTACACCGTCGAGAGTTTTGAGTGCAGACATACTGCAACGAGGTAGTGGTCGGATTCAATATTCGCACTGCGGTAAGTGCGGAGGTTCGTGATTTTGGAGAAGAATTTACCGTCGATTAGGACGTGGTCGATTTGGTTTTCCGTTACTTGATTAGGTGCAAAGGCTGCAAAGTTTATGCATCGTTGGCCGTTGTCGTTCGATACGGTATGCAGACTATCCGGTCCGATGACCGGTCTATACATTTCCTCCCTTCCTACCTGAGCGTTCATATCACCGATGACGATTTTGACGTCCCGCAGTGGGCATCCATCGTATGTCTGCTCCAGCTGCGCATATAACGCTTCTTTCTCGTCGTCGGATCTCCCTTCGTGTGGGCAGTGCACGTTGATGATGCTATAGTTGAAGAAACGGCCTTTTATCCTCAGCTTGCACATCCTTGCGTTGATTGGCTGCTACCCAATCACGCGTTGGCGCAACTTTCCCAGTACTATGAAGCCGGTTCCCAGCTCGTTGGTGGTGCCACAGCTTTGGTAGAAGGTAGCCGCTCGATGCCCGCTTTTCCACACTTTCTGTCCTGTCCAGCAAATTTCCTGCAGCGCTACGACATCGAAGTTGCGGGGATGTAATTCATCGTAGATTATCCTGTCGCAACCTGCGAAGCCTAGCGACTTGCAGTTCCATGTTCCAAGCTTCCAATCGCGATCCTTTATTCGTCGCCTAGGTCGTTGCCGATTGTATCGAGTCGTATTATCTTCTATGTCATTCGTAATAGTTGTTTTTAAAGGCGGCTTATTGGGCCTGCGCAAACCTCCTGTCTCGTCGGAGGGCCATCGTGTCAGGGCTGTTTAGCGTCTCACCTAACACCAGGACTTGGGCTTATGCGCTTTGAGCGGCACACGGTCGCTTTGGCGGAGCCTACTTGCGGATTCATGCAGCTTTTTATAGAGGTTTAACAGGGCCCACTGTCAAACCCCACCACATCCTAGGCAGGTGCCACAACTCGCAGATGGCCTGGGGAGGGATCGTCAAGCCCTTGGACATAATCCCTGCTGCCCGAACTTCTTCCTTCTTATTAAACACAATTATCAGATAACACTTATTTCGACCTTTTGAATTTCGAATTATCACATCTTATTTCGACCTCTTGACGTCTCACTTTTCTCTTCCCTATTCTTACATTCAAACTCTTTGTTTATCACTTTCCACATCTCATTTCTCACTCCTCGCATCTCATTCTCAATTCACGCTTCTCACTCTTCACTTCTTTCCTTTAAAATCTCATTTCTCAATTCTTGCTTTTCACTTCTCAATTCTCCTATTTCACTTTTAGCTTCCCACTTTGCACTTTTTACGTCTCGCCTCTCACTTCTCACATATTATTTATGAATACACACACTTCACTTATTTATTTTCACTTCTTACGTTTAACTTCTTGCCTCTCAATTTTCACTTCTCACATCTCATTTCTCATTTGTTACTACTTGAGTCTCGTTTCTCACTTCATAATTCTCATTCTTACTTTTCGCTTTCCCATCTCACTTCTCACTTCACAGTAAAATTGCTCGATTCTTACCCCTCACTTGTCGTTACTTACTTCTCATTTCCCATCCGTCATCACCGTCTCGCTTACCACTTTTCACGTCTCTTCCTCTCTTTTCACTTCTTACTGTTCTTAATTTTTAACTCATAATAAAATTAATCACACGTCCTCATCAAACCATGACTCCTACAGTCAAGCATATCTGAAAATCCATGAGCAAGTAAAAGGTTAGATCACAGTAAAAAGGAATAGGTATCTCCCAGGGTGTATGAAAATCAATAAAGTGAATTTAATTTACTTCTTTATGTCAGCATGAAAAAGCCAACATATCACCGATAGGTGAATCAAATTCACTTTTTTTCAACAACGCATCTCGTGGCTACCAAAATTGTGCTTTTGACCATTTCACGCCTTTGTCCAGCGAACGTTGAAATTAAAAACACACATGCAGGACCTTCCCATCACGGCACAGCCTGGCGGCCAGATCTCTCCGGTCAGTCCACTCGATGTAGCGGTCGGCGGTAGACATATCAACACTACATTCGACTATACCATGTCGGAAAACGGTCACAATTTCGGCATTCCCAAAAGGAATTCTTGCTCGTTCAACGTAATTTGTCATATTGAATCGCAAAGAAGGGCACTGCCACGTTACACATGATAAATCAATCACACCATGGAAAAAGGGTCGTTTCCCGTCCAAACAAAAACCTTTTTTGTCAGTGTGGTTACATACCATAAACCGATATAATGATTAATCACAGATTGATGAGGGTCCTTCGGTTAGAGATTTCGTTCTGTTTTGCGGTTTATTGCCCGTCATTTGATAAGTGTTGATTAGGCAACATGCCAACGACACGCGTTCGAGATACAATGGAAGCTACAGATACTGGAATCTACAGTAGATGTTGAGATGAAGCTTGTTCTGATTTTTTTCATTATCTGTATACCCCTGGAGAAAAGCGATATATGATGTTTATAGTCTCACGTGAGAACATCTAATTCCTTTGATGTATACTGTACTGAGCAACCATCTTGATGGTTTACGTATTCGTTAACGTTTACTGTTAAATTCGCCAGTGAACATAATTTCAAGAGCTCCAAATATTCAATGAATATCCACCATTCCTGTAACATGAAAAGAGATAATGAAATTGAAGCGAAAACAGAGACGGACCGTAACAGAGGGTTTTCTGTTCACCGCAAAAACGAATCACTGTACACCGAAAACCCATATGACGACCACCAAATATCGATGAAACCAGATCCAGAACCGAGTAATGAGTGGAAATAAGTGTGCAATGCAATTATGGAAGTTTTTTATGGCAATTGGTTTCTCATGTCACAACCAAAAGTTGTTTGTGAGGTTTATGAAAATATGCACGCGAAAAGCATAGCACATCAATTATGGATATGCCAATTAACCGCACATACATCGCATAGCAATGCCAGTCATCGTGTGCAACAGTTAATAAAATGGCAATCGGGTGTGTTTGAGAGATTATACCAGGGAGAGGATTTGAGTTGAAAAAAGCATAAACTGAACTGTTTCAATTTGCCTATTCAACTTGTATGCCTAATTAGTGTCGTTGTTATTTCGATGAAATAAAACCATGATATATAGGATTTATATCTCAATTAACAGAACAAGGCTCGATTAATTAGAGGAAATCCTACTCAACGAGTAAGCGGTTTCCGTCTCAAATAGGCTTTCAAATATAACACATTTTTGACAAGAATGTTTGAAAGTGGAGCAATTGTTCAAGCCTGCTACATCAATGTATTAAAACAGTCTTAAATATATATATATATATTTGAAGCATGTCAATCTTGTGCGCCTTACATGGCAGTGTCGGCCGACTTTAAAGATCTCCTGAACGATTGCACCCTGTATCGTCTAGATTTTGTAAACTCCATGAGCCTCCGAGTCTGTCTGCTAAGAAACTTACTGCAGTATATATTATATTTTTTTATAACAATTATAATTATTCCTGAATTTCTTCATCAAACTAGTTTAAAACTAATTCAGTTGCCTACTTCTTTATTCTCAAAATAATCCTGATAGAATTAGGTACGTTGTAAATAATCCTGCTGGGGCGTTGTTGTTTTCCTTACATCATGTATGTTGTGTCTTGTGCAGAAGGTAAGGGAGCAAAAACTGCATAAGCTTACCTCGAATCAGGTGGGCAAAACTACATACAAGGTACAGCACACAACACCGTCCTATCGATAAAGTTGTCGGATCGATTATCGTTGAGAGAACAAACTTATTCGAAATCAGGATACAACGAACTCCCGAACGAACAACTTTTCGCACAACTCACACCATTTTGTGTGCTCGGTATCTCTATGTGCCGGTTGAAATGGTGGTCAGCATGAGGTAACTCAGCTCAGAAGTAGAATCGGTATACTATGCTATGCAAGTAATGTTCGGCACAGAAAACATCATACTAATAAGGGGGGCTACAATGGGTCAAGGTATTGTGGATAATTAGGAGTTCAAAGCAAAAACCATTCAAACAAGTATCATATAAATCAGTCTCATGATACTTAAGAACATTAAACCCAGACCTAATCTCAACTTTCTGATTCATTGTCATTCTAGCGCCGGTAGACGTGTTTGGAATTTCCATAAAGCGGTTCATATCTTCATTTTGATTTCCATGACATTTCCATTTCCGTTTCCGTTTGTTCTTTTGGTGGGAAACAGTACGTCATACGAGATTAGTCAAGATTTAACTAAAAGGTCAACTTTTCCGAAGTAGCCTTGTTAGTGTTCATTAGTATCCAACACTTCCCTCTTTAAAGCTCCAAGTACGCGTTGATCCTCCACGAGCATACAAGTGAACCTTATCGAAGGCTCCGAAATTCATATTGTTATAATATATCAATCGGCACAGATCGAAAATATGAGGTGATGTCTGTGTGTAAGTCATCTTCTTCCTGTTACCATTGCATCCCCCACTGGGGCATTGCCGCATCGCAGCTTAGTGTTCCTCACGTTTGAAGTTTGTATGAAGCATCTATTTTTACATTTTTACTTCTAGAGGTTTCAGTTCATCGTAAACTAAGTGGCACTGTGCGTTAAAGTACAACCTAAAGGATGCCGAAAAAATTTGCCGAAGAAGGTGGAACGTCAACAAAAAAGTTATCACATCGAAGATTGAGTGTTCAAACCAAATGCAAAAATTCGTTTATTCTGCCAGCATTGGCGAACTTCGTGGAACAAAAATTTAACTGAGTGTTATTTCTAAATTATTGATCTTATAGGGCTTTGGAGCTAATGGAAATTATTCGGAAGGATTCAACAAAGTAAACATTCCGACAAGAAGGAAGATGGTTTTGGCCCTCCGATAACCATAGGTTGTCCGATAGTGTTGACAAAAACATTGATTTCTTGCATATGGTTTGAACAATCAATTTGTGAAGCGTTATAATATTTTTTGTTGACCTTCCAGCTACGTACCTTCTTCGGCATCTTTCAGACTATATGCTATCGTAAATTTAATCAGTTTCTTAAGCTTCCCGGGAAAACTGTTATCGTTCATGATCTTTCATAACTCTACGCGGCCTATGCTGCCGTATGCCGCCTTGAAGTCGATGAACAAATGGTGCAATTCAGATATTTATAGCGTTTTTGAAGGATTTGCCATACAGTAAAGACCTGGTCCATTGTCGTTCGGCCGTCGAGTCGAGTTTCTATTTCCCAGATTCTGACTATCAGTCTGTGCAGACAAGTGGACAGCTTGTCCGGGCCAAGACAGCTTGTCTTTGTGAGTTCAGCTCCGATCCGACACCATCCTTACCATCTGATTTATTGGACAAAATGGATCATATGAAGTCATTCTTTTCCCTTACATTTGATTTTGATAAGTTTTTAATGTTTGCCACAGAAATACCAAGAAGTGTCTATCTGCAGAGAGTCGAGCTAATGCAGTGTGTCACAATGTATGGGGAACTGCTCCCATTTCCATCTCATTAAACATATATTCATCTCGTTACTTCTTTTTGCTAACATACATGCTTACTCCGGAAGAAACAAACCAAATTCCTATCTATGAAATGAATTGCGAAGCAGTAACCCTAGTACGTTCCTGCTCGCCGCTTCCGTTAACGTAAACTTTTTGAGGCAAGAACATACACCTTCGTTTTCGGACAGAACCATCCTTTAGAGAAAGGTAGTATAATTTACTTACCGCCGTCAGTGGTAACAATAGATCAAATGGGGGTGCGAATGGGTCACTGTTTCAATTACTTAAAATGCTTGTAGAATAGATTGAATGTATCTGAAGAGAAGAAAATTAAATTATAAGAAACCTTTTGAAGGATTTTGTGTTTCGATGTTTCCAGACTGTCGGTGAGGGCGATGACCCATTTTGACGGTAACAAAAATAATGTATTTGATTATAGTGTTACTAGAACTCTGTTCAAAAAGATAATTAGGTGTATTAATATTAATTTTATGTACCAGCAGCAGTCTACACAACAAAGCTGAGGGACCGTAGTAGGCTGTGGCTTCGTGGAGTAATCGAATAATGAAAGCAATGTGATGGCGGCCACATCAATAGAAAAGCTGTGTTCATTCAATGTACATTCTAGCAGATCCTGAAGAATGATTAATGTTACCGTGGGAAAATGTTCCCTGCCTATGTTTCCAGGCCATTTAATGTGCGATGCTTTCCTGTTTCCGCTCGCTCTAGAAGCGAATTATTTTTTCCTCCATTATCCGGAAATGGATAAATTTGGTGAAATAGTTTCAATATATTGTACTACAATTTCAATTTAAAAAACTTAATACCTGATTGAAAAGGAAGTTTGTGGATCAGTTATCCAATTGCTAATAAAAACATAAACAGGCAGGGCTTGTAAGCGAAAGAGTCCTTGGCAGTCCGAAACGGGTCAGTAGAGCTAACGCTTTCTAACTCTTGGGTTCAATATTTTCCCATAAGATCACTGTCAGCCAGTGCACAATTTAAAAAAATGGTCCATAACGCGAAGAAATTCAATATCTCGGTTTGGTATCGGCGGATTGCACTGGCATTTTGATATAAATCGTAGAACAGGGTAAAACGAGGTCTTGCAGCTTCGTGTAGTGAACTTAACCGGCTTTACACGATTCCCCAGAAAGTTCTACGATTTGTGTCAAAATTTCAGCGCGATCCGCCGTTACCGAACCGAGATATTGAATTTATTCCCGTAATGGTCATTTTTTACAGTGGGGATTAGATGGGATACAGATTCACACACCAGTCTAACAGCAGCACACGAAGAAGTAAAATAATTAAAAAAGACTGAGACAGTAAAACCACAGACATAACCCATTGAACATTCACTCATCAAATTCATCGTCGTACAAACACTAACGACATCTGTTGTTTTCGCTAAGTTGGGAAAATCACGAACCAGATGGTGGTAGTGAGCAAACGTCAAACTTGAGCAAACCCAATGCGCGCGCAACGAGTGATCGATTGGCCAACTAATGATTATTTAAACTGACCAGTTAATCAGTGAAACATTAAAATTTCACGAGTTTTATGTCTGGTTGTCTGTGACAAAACGTTTCTCCCAATCCAGCCGCACAGAGATTTCTAAGGGCGTCAATATTACCTTTAGCCAAGAAAAAATCATAGTTTATTAGTTGACTTTTTATGCCTGCAAGTTAAAATTTATGAAAGGTCAAATTTTGATGATAATTTGTGTGTGTCATTTTTCGCGAATGTATCCTTTTAAATAGAAAAATGTAGAGATCCTGGTCCAGACATTACAGAAAATACCAGCAATGTATGAATTTGGGCTAATGGGGCTAAATTATATGGAATTTTGAACAGAATACTCAGAATTTAAAAAAATCCAATTTTGCGCAAACGCAGAGGTCAGTTAATGAAGATCAATTCGATTTTTTCAAAGCTGAGAAATGCAGACACAATATCAATACCAAACTCATTTTCGTTTTTCATCACAGATGTCTGGCAGATTCTTCTTTATTTTAGACTAGTTGACCCGGCAGACGTTGTCCTGCGTAGTAGGCGAAAATGCGCGTTGTGAACTTCCCATGAGAAATTTGCATACAAATCTAAATTCTAGCTTTTCATGGTTTACTCGACCTTATTCGTGATTTTTACATTGGGAAATATTATATAAACCCATCGGAAACTATAACAAATGTAACTGCTGAAGGAATAATAAAATCCATCCAACCGTTTTTGAGTTATGCGGATACGAACACAGACCATTTCATTTTTATTATATAGAAGATTTAATATGAAATGAGAGAAAAATACCATGTCGGAATTTTAAACATCTTTGCATTAGGTGTTTCGCCACTTCATCATTATTTTTTGGTCAAACTAATTTCGATTTCAATTTCCACTAGCACCATCTCTATGGTTTTGCATATCCTTGTCATATTCATTATAGGGGAACTGTTCGGCTCCTCATCTTATACCTCCCATGTTCATCCCATCCCAAGCAGCACAAATTGTTTCACTACTGAACATTTCACTGTGTTGCAACTATTCGGAAAGAAACAATCTTTGCATATGTGCCATCAAATATAACTCTCTTGCAATCTAAAAAGCGCAAGAGGTGGAGCCTACGGAAACATCCTTCGATTGCAGTAAAACTGCAAAAATGTTGCAAAATACTACAGCGCAAAAAAAAAATAAATTAAAATTATGAAACTGGATTCGATTTATGGATCTTGTGATTGATAGTCCTTCACTCTACCACAGCACCATTCAACACTTCGAAGGGACTGCATGTTGACTCACCATAAAAACCATACGATTATGAAGTTTAGTACTCGGGTTTCCTGTTACTTGATTGCACCATCACAGAAAAAAAATATGAGTTGTCAAAACGTTGAACGATGCCAAATTAAACATGAAGACACATTCAACTTATCTGCAACCTTATTTAAACAAACAATTAAATTTTGAAAGACGCATTGAAGTAACATGGTAAAAAATATGCAACTTAATGATTTTGTTTCGTGTTTGCAACATGAAGTGCAGTATTTTTTGTTTGTTTGTTTCCAAATGTCAAACACGTACTGCATTGCAATTTTAATGAAGCATTGATCACAATTCGAACGTTTTTGACATCTTGATGCAACTTTTTCGTGCTTTGATATTTTTCCAATGCCTTTAATGAAACTGAATAGAAACAAGGTGCTTTTAGGAAGATGTTGCGTGTGCTACTTGCAAAAACAAGCAATGGAAAAGAATTTGACTTGTTTATTATTTTTGTGTTTTTTTAAAGCAGTGAGCACGCGACAAGATTGGTGCTGTATTTCTTTGTTTTGCGATGAAATGAATATATGTTCAGTTAGATGGAAAACGGAACAGTTCCCCTAATCAAATTTGTAACTACTGTTTCATTGTGCTTCAAAACATAGCGTCTTGAAAACACTAAAGAATTACCATCAAAAATAAAACGTAGCCTAACGCCACTATCTAGTCAAAAGTAACCTTCTTCACAATTTCCTCTCTTTCCAGCGTCCCGAATGGGAAATATGTCGACGACACGAAGTACATACACGCCGTAAACATCATAGACGACCCAAAGTATGCCAGCGGTTGCCACCTGGAAGACCCTTCGCTCAAGCAGTCCCATTACGGCACACCTACCACATCTTGCCAACCTGGCGACGAAGCGGAGTCGCTCGGCATCGTCAAATCAGAGGACGGCGTTAGTCACAGCTATGTGCTTCCGCCTTTTTTGCGCTGAAGCAAATGCTTTCGGCAAAACGTTCTTAACATGCACTAGACGACCACATTGTCCTGCCGACGTCTTCCTGTGGCAAGAAGGCAGCAAAAACTTGAGTGAGCCTGGAAAAGTAATTTGAAAGCCAAGTAGACAGCCGCCTCATTCGAAAATCCGGTCCGGCAGAGGAGAAAAAAAAGTAGAAGCTAAATTCCTGAACACAATTTGGAACAAAATCCCCCGCAAAATTATGTCTGACGTCGGACCCATGGGATGTTTCGGATTCCTATACATATTTATTTGCCATTCCATAGCGCACACGTATACGTTTATCTCGTGTGTAGATTTAAGAATCGATCTGTTTTATATAACTTGTTTATGTAAATATCCGAGCAAATTGAAGCTTATAGAGTTATGATAATCAAAATTATGTTCTGGCCAAAACCCGTACGTTCGCTGGTTGTTCCTTACCTAACGGAATCAAAACCAAAGGCTTACTTGTTGGTACACCATATTCGAACAAGATCATCAACAAGTTCATTGAAAGCATTCAACATGAATACAAACAGAAGATACCGTGCAGGGAATGTAAAGCAAACACTTGGATCAATACACTATTGGAAGGTTCGAAACTTTCTTGTGATAGCAATCTAAACATGAATTTTCATTTAAATTCATCCAAAGACCTACCGCATTTGCAAGTTAGCCCTTTAATAGCCCCATCTATAATAGTTCAGGTATTAATGGATTAATCGGAATTTGATAAAGGTGCATCCAACTTATGCCACATTGCAACTTAGGAATCACCGGAATATATATTCAAATATTATCTCACAGTTCAAATATCGCATTGTTGTCAATAATCAATTGAAGAGGATTAACCCATCAAGTTGTTCAAAGATCACAATATTTTTCTCACAAGCTAAACAAATGACTACCCTTAACCATCCTTAACCAACAATGGTTGTGGTTCATCACAAACGAACCACCCCATTCAAGGGAAGGTTGTATAAATTAAATTGGGTTGAAAAGAAGGTTCACAAACCTGGGTCTGGGGGCGATAGAAGCATTTGGATGGATCAAACTTTTTCGCCTGCACAGGTAACCCACGCGTACATCTTGTTCACACCGCATCGATGCGTAGAATTTCAAACAATTTCATGTGCCCCTAAATCAATCAACCATTACTTGTTGCTCCAGTGTCGTGAATTACCTGAGGGTGCGTTGGCCTCGATATGTGCTAGGGGAATCATGGTTGGTTTCTATAGATGAGGCAAAGCTATCCTTTGAAAATTTCGAAGATAATTATTGGTGAAGTAGTACTAATGTAAACAGATCAACACAGAACACTGTTAAATGTGTTGAATACACTGAGTTTCACTCCGGAAATGCATATTACCTCAGCTTCCCTTGCGGTAAAATGTAAAGCAACAACCAGGGTAAAAAAAATGTCAATACACGTTTATAAACAGTGCTGCAATAGGTATCGAAAAACACTTTCAAGGGAATCATGTCAGTTTTCGAAACACGTATTTACAACGCGACCTCGAACAAGAGAGGAACAGGAGCAAAAAAGCTTCACATAAAAACAGATCGGGATGGCACACTCTTTTTACCTTGCTGCCCTACGGCATCATACAAAGCTGTAATAACATTGACGAAGACCCACTCAATCGTCGATGGAAGCTTATCCCCATCATGTCTCCGTCACCATCAGCCACAAGCATGTCAACCCGGTGATACACTGTGGAGTGTATAGCCACAAACAAAAAGACACATCAACTGAAAAGATTAATTTGTTTAGTTGCAATATAGTGGTTAAAAGGTCTTTTCGAACCACTCGAAACACACCAAAGTGACGTTCACATCGGCAAAACAAGCATGCAAAAATTTAATTTTTAGGTGTGGGAAAGCAACGAACAATACTCTGTTAAGAGTGATGTTTTTCTTTTCTTATATACCTAACTTTTCTACGTTTGTTTATAAATTTTCAAAAAAAAGCAACAGTTAAGGGTTTCTTAGAAAAGTTTGCCCAAAAATGTATCGTTTGATACAATATTTATTCATCATTTGACCGTTGTGATTTTTTTCTTAGCACATTGATTTGGTTTGAAATAAAACGTAACAATCCGCTTATCTGTGGTCTAGTAGATGGTTTATGAGGGAAATATCATTTTCCGTTGCTTCCCATTCATGGTATATTTATTCAATATCAAATTCGCCCTACCTGTAAGCAGCGTTGATTGATGAAAACACAAATTATTATAAAAAAGCAAAGAAGACAAGAGGCGTGGAAAATGATTTGTAGCTCGGGGCGAACCGTATTAATTCTCCGTGACACAGAAACCTGTGGTCCGGAAACCCGCAAAGGGAGCTGGGGGCTCAATGTTTCAATGTCACTCAGCTGATAATCCTACGATGAATTGCCATTTTACTACTGTGTTTACTTGGAATCAAGATAGTTCGTTAGCGTTATATTTATGATGAAAATACCCTGAAATTCATGAGCTGATCTATACCTCTGTTATGAATATGGTTCTGTTTAAAATAAAATTGCAAGTCGTGGAAAATGATATTGCCTATGTTTGAAAATTCTTTTGATGATTGAATTCATTTGTACGAGATCAACCTTCTTATCGCGATTCTAAGAAGAAACCATCGTAGTTATTCATATTCTTTATGTGCAAGAAAAGCAGATACAAGAAATAGCATGACGGATCTTACACGAATGAAGCCAACTTAAAATGGGCATGTTTTCTGGAAGCCATAATGGCATTCTCAGTATTGTATAGATTTTACCTATGTGATTGTCCATTAATTTGTTTCAGACCTTCCCTGCCGTATAGGATCTTCTCATCGGCTTCAAAAACATTCGAAAACTACCCATAAGTAGTTGGTACAACATAATCATCAAAGTCTTGCCAATAATTTAAGTAAGTGAAATACATCGACAGTTAAGATACTATTAATTCCATAGATGAGCTAAAGAAATGTGTAGCCAAGTCTGCATGACATCACCATAACGCTCAATAGGCGCAACACGTGTCGTCAAACGTCGATGGTGAACGACTGTAAGAAAAAAACACAATAGATTGACCTAACCGTGTTGTCGCTTATTTATGAAATTTGTAGTAAATATTATATAAATCTACTTGCATTACTATCTTTTCGTTTTGCTTCTTTTATATTTTTGTGTAAAACATTTTTTTGTAGATTGCATTCGCCTAAAGTGCCTTAGGAATACGGTTCATGTACATTTATGAAACTTCAAACATTCGGTTATCGTAGTAAGCAGCTTCGAAATCAAAGGAACTCGTAAATTACTTGTTTTCGTAAAAGTGAAACTATTTGTATTTTATCTTCAAATGTATAGCAAAAAGTAGTTGAATATAACTGTAGTGCAAATAAAGCTGCTTTAGAGTTTGTATAAATTTGGAGCAAATGCTGCATTTTATGAGTTGTATATAATCAAATGTATTAGAAAACATTATATGATTTCGCTTTTAAGCTGATGCAAATATTTTTTTACTAGTTTGAAATAATATTTGTATCGGCTACACTTTTCTGTGTATACGCTGAATACCTTCCCAATTTAGATTCTACTCATGTATGTTACCTATTGATAACAACCAAAATTATAAAACCAAAGAAAAAATACAGGCCATAATAAAATACATTCAAATCGCTATTAATTAGCCGTTGTATTGTAAGTTAAGTAGGATAATATTGTTGATACTAATGAGATTACAGCAACATTCGATATACCTAAGAAAAGTTATTTGTAACTTACTACTGCTGTTTGAAAAAAGATAATATAATAAAAACACATGAAACAAAACACTTCCAATTTGAGTTTTAATCGGGTCCAGCGTATTTCACTTGGGGCTTTTAACTAACGTAGGAAAGTTGATGGTTGTATTTTCCTATTTAATTCCACCACTTGATTGTACCTTGACAGATACGTATTTCGACCTCAACAGTAAGGTCGTTTTCAGTGTCTCGTACTTATTGACTCAAAACAATTTTCTTTACATTATTTAATTGATATTTATGACAGAAAGCAATTTTTCTAAATTGAAGTTCACCTCTGCTTAAAAATAGCTATTCTTGCTAAACATTGTTTGAAAAAGCTATTATTTGATTTAAATTATCGAGGTGTAGCACGTATTTCAGTCACAGTGATTGCCTTTCCGACATACTTCAATTCAATTCCCGGCATCTCTCAACTTCTTAATCTCACATTCTCTCTCGGGACAGAAGAAAATGCGACGTACAGTCACTCTCAAAATTGAGCGTACACCATGGATTAGATGAATATATTTGAAAATTCCAAAGGAAATTTAATTGTTGGCTCGGTTGTTTTTAATGCATTTCAATATTCATCCCTTCTTTCAATGTATGCGTACATAAAATGGTTGAAATTTTTTCTTTAAAGTTCATTTATTTGAAAATAATCTCAAAATACGCCTATTAGATGTGACAAAATTGAGCGTACAGCGATTTTTTTTCTATAAAATTTCTTATTATAAACACGATTAATGTATTTTAATATTGTTTTTTCATGATTATATTTATAATAATAAACATCCGCTACTTAAACATTCAATGTTTTGAAATTAAACCATGTTTGGTCAAAATGGCGAACAAGTGAGAGGTAAGAACATTGCTATTTAACAATTCAATGCTGCTGGGCAAAATAGATGCTTTAAGATATGGATTTCACCGGCATCGTGTCTTATCCAGCTTTTTACGCAGGTCGTGCTATAAATTTTGAATCACCCCTTTTGACGTTAGAGGTGTCCACTATAATTTATTTATATTTCGATCGAAGTATGCTTTGTTATGCTCAAGAATGTTGATTACGGATGGAAACGTCAACATGTTTACCTAATGTTTCCACAAACGATTTTATTACTTCTATCTATTCTACTAATTTTCTTCTTTTAAGCAATTCAAGAGCTGCTGATGGTTAACACGCCGGGATCAAACAAACGAAATGTCTATGGAGGGAATGAAACCGTCCATGCTACATGCCAGGATGAGAAAATAAGGCCAATAGAGGTGCGCTAGAAATGCTGCTCCCGCGACCAAATTAGCAAAGATTTGTTTAACTTCATTTTGCCAGATTGATAATATTCCTGGTCATCAGTGACCAATGCCACTTGCCTTTAGATTCGCTTCAGCAGCTCTCCAGACTCCAGACTTATAAAAACTTTGAGTAAGATGTAAGGCGCATATGTGATTTGTTGGGTTCCTGATTTGATAAACGTGGTATACTCTTCTGGTGAGAGCAAACATCGTCTAAGTGGAACCATAACCGTGGCTGGTTGTTCTAAATCTTCGAAGTACGGTGTTCAAAAGCACCTTTGCTCAAAGAAAATGCTGATTGCTGGCTTTCGATCAGATAAACGTGGAGAACGTGATTTTCAATGATCTTATCCTTCAACCTTTATCCTTTACATGACACATACATGAGGATCGATAAACATATACTCTTTACTCTTAAGTATTCCACTGTAGTATATACCACGGTATACCATGGATTATGACTGGGACTAGCAGTCAAGCGGCTTGCTCAATTCATTTTCTTAATAAGACAATACAAGTAACCATTTAATTGAATTTCCCATGCGGTATGAAAATTTTGTACTCACACTCTCATTTCAAATTGAACCAAACTCTCATTTCAAATTGAATTCCCTCAGTAATAAATTTATCACACACATACTTTCGGTTCCACTAACGTAGTAATTCATGTAACAATTGCATTCCTCAAAAAATCCAGGGAGCTGACTCGAATTAAACCCGAGGATCATACGCTATATTATAAGAAGTGTGTTCTAAATCTAAAATGTATAAATAATATTAGTAACCAGAAATACCGATGCGTTATGTACATTTCCAACATTTTGACAGATTTCAAAACATACTTTTATGCAAAGGTGACTATGAGGCTGAGATTCAAACAGTTCACAGCATATGTCATGTTTGAATCACCCCTTACCAGATTTATGGCTAGCGTAAAAAGCTGGATATATGATAGATAATCGAAATCGAGCGAGACATACGATTAATTTGGGAAAATTCAGTCGATAAATGATGAGAACAGATGTAAACATACAGAGAAAACGACAAATGTTGGGAATGGCATATTTCAAATTAACTATAACTTTATTTAAAAGTCGATGTATAGGTAGCTTATAAGCTCAGGGCACTCATTAATAATAATATTAATAAAAGAGCAGCACACGGATACATTATAAGATGTCATTTTATATTTGAAGACTCAGTCACCGTTGGAACAAATTTGGTTGAATCATTTAAATACACCAAGATATCATTAAATAAGCTGCTGAACTCTTAAAAAAGTTTATTTTTACTCGCCACATGGAAATCATCCAATTGTTTGTCCCTTGTCCCTTATGGTAACAGATCGTGGAGTTTAATCCAAATTTAATTATGAAATTACGATTTGAGGATATATTTACAATATTTAATCAGAAGTGCTCTATGGGGTTGAAAAGCTGTTTTTATGTTCGGTACCTTAACATGCATTTTGTACTTTTAGAATTTGACTGTGAATGATTGGATTCAATAATATTACTCTTAATGATAGCCCTGAGACAATAATCGAGCTTTAAAACAAATTTAAGTTAAAGACATACTAAATTTAAATGCCATTCCTAACATTTGCCGTTTTCTCTGTATGTTTACATCTGTTTTCATCATTTACCGACTGAATTTTCCCAAATAAATCGTATGTCTCGCTCGATTTCTATTATCTATCATATATAAGACACGATGCCGGAGAAATCCATATCTTAAAGCATCTATTTTGCCCAGCAGCATTGAATTGTTAAATAGCAATGTTCTTACCTCTCACTTGTTCGCCATTTTGACCAAAACACGGTTTAATTTCAAAACATTGAATCGTGTTTATAATAAGAAATTTTATAGAAAAAAAATCACTGTACGCTCAATTTTGTCACATCTAATAGGCGTATTTTGAGATTATTTTCAAATAAATGAACTTCAGAGAAAAAAATTCAATCATTTTATGTACGCATACATTGAAAGAAGGGATGAATATTGAAATGCATTAAAAACAACCGAGCCAACAATTAAATTTCCTTTGGAATTTTCGAATATATTCATGTAATCCACGGTGTACGCTCAATTTTGAGAGTGACTGTAAATAAAAATATGCACGTTCCACGACAACGTGATGCCAGATGGTATTATTATTCTTCTTCTTCTTCTTTGTTGGCATTACATCCCCACACTGGGACAGAGCCGCCTCGCAGATTAGTGTTCATTAAGCACTTCAACAGTTATTAACTGCGAGGTTTCTAAGCCAAGTTACCATTTCTGCATTCGTATATCATGAGGCTAACACGATGATACTTTTATGCCCAGGGAAGTCGAGACAATTTCCAATCCGAAAATTGTCTAGACCGGCACCGGGAATCGAACCCAGCCACCCTCAGCATGGTCTTGCTTTGTAGCCGCGCATCTTACCGCACGGCTAAGGAGGGAGAGGGATGGTATTATTCATAATAATTTTTATTTGGTTGAGAAGATATTTTCACTCATCCAAATTCCTTCCAAACACTTAAAAACAATATTTTTTCACTTTTTGAAAACGATAGAATTATAAATAACATAATAGCGTTAACGTATTAGACAGTTTTCCTATTAACCATGAAGGATTATTTTCATGCTGAAAAAGGATCCTGGTCTTTTGGCAGCACGGTGTGGCTAGAAGTTCTTGAGCCGAGGAGATTTTCTGTTCGGTTTGAGGATACATTTTAAAATGTATTCTAATATGTTTATATAAGCTCTAGTGATTCGAACAAATGGGAAGGATTGAAGTGCATGAGTTCAACATCATTGTGCGGTGATTAACAGTTTCAAGCAGCGTTTGTTTCGAGCACTGTGACGATTTTCAGGTAGGTGTTTATTTGATGATACCGTTTTGTATTAAAACGAAGAGCAACAGTTTGGAATCTACATTTTTATTTTCCATAATTGGATTAATCAGGAGTATTTTTTTTTTATTCTTTATTAAGGAGACTTTCAGCCCGAGGCTGGCTCGTCTCCGGAATTAGGAGTAAAATAAATGGTTGCAAAATATTGAGTATTGTGCGAGATAAATGTGAGACTTTTTTTCAAATGATCAATCATAAACCTACAGCTTTCAAATAGTATAAATCATTACTTTTCTGAGTAGTGAGCCGGGAATCGGGCCCATTGGCGCAGGTAGTGCGCTCAAACACTCCAAGAATTCGATAGTTTGCATCTTTTAACGTCAATACTTCATGGCCGTACAGGGCGACTGGACGAATCAACTATATGTACAGAGCTAGTTTTGTCCATATTACTACCCGGCCCGTTCTTGAATTTTCTTTCTAGGGAGTAAATTAACCGGTGGTAGGTCATTTGGCATAAAGTCGTTTGGCATAACGCCGTTTGGCATAAGGCCGTTTGGCATAAAGGTCATTTGGCATAAAGTCGTTTGGCATAACGGCCGTTTGGCATAATGGCCGTTTGGCATAATAGTTGTGTAATCATCAATTTCGAGACTTCTGCATAATGTGTTCAATTATGTATAATGATTGTCAATTTAACATTATAAGAGAGATGTTTTAATTTTTTTTTCGAATTAAAGTTCAGATTCTATCAAATCACTCTGATAGACTTTTTATTATCTGCCTATTTCACTTAGAATCTTATTATCTCTGGGGCAGCAGCAAGATCGTCGTTGACTAAAACAAACTACAAAATATGGAGAGTCAAATAGCAAAATTGTAAGTGCTCAAGAGCAAAAACAATTTTACACAAAAAAGGCAATGAAAAGCAAATGAAGTTATATCTGGATGACATATATTCATCTCTTTAAAAGCATACTTTGTCGTTCATAAGTCTAAAATGGCTTCTTTTTTCAAATAATGCATTTGTCAGGCATAACATAAGGGAGAATATGTATGGTTTTTTTCTCAATGTATGCAATATTCAGTTCAGGGAAGATATAGTTCTTTCTTTTAAAGGATGCATTTTCTTGGCGAAGGCAAGGGAAGATTTTTTTCATTTGTTCAATGAAGGCATTTGCTCGGTTTAAGGCAAAGTATGATATGATCCCTTCTTTCAAAGGATGCATCTTCCCGACAGTTACATCAGAGAAGATATGGTTCCATTTTCCAAAGGATACATTTGCCCGGCAGATAGCGAAGTTCGAAGATAGTTCCTTCTTCAAAATCAGGCATGGAAGATATGATCCCTTCTTTCAGAGGATGGCAGAAGGTCCAGTAGAAGGCAAAAGATGATATCCCTAGTAACATTTTGGTTTTATTCTGGTTTTATGACACTCTTCTAGTGTAAATTATGCTCTTCAAGAGCGTCATAAAACTTAAAATGTTACTTGGGATGGTTCCTTCCTGCATTTCAAGCATTTACCCGGTTAGAGGTAAGGGAAGATGAGATCCCTTCATTCAGAAAATGCATTCGCCCGGCAGAAGTCAAGAGAGGAATTGGTGGCTCCACTCATGTACCACGAATGCCATTACCCCGAAGGCAACCACCCCCAATGGGACAGTACCCCGAAAGTCATTACCTCGAATGGAACACTACCCCGAGATCCATTACCCCGAAAATCCATTAGCCCGAATACATTTCGAATCTGTAGATTTCTACTTATTATTACTATTTTTAACACCCACAGATACCGATGAATCGTAAAATGACAATCTTTGAAAAGAATTTGTTTAGAACAAAATTATATACACCCGATTCTGTTTTTAAACGGATTTTTTTTTTACACGGCCGTGAAAAAAAAATTCCCATACAATTTTTTTTGCAAAATTGCTCCATTTTGCATGATTCGTCGAGAAATCATAAAACTTTTTTTAAACGGATTTTAAAATTTTGAACTGAAAACTTTTTTTACACGGAACGCATCCCGGAACGTACTACTTAGAGTCACTTAGAGAAACGCAATAAAGCTTCTGTTTAATAAACATTTTTGACTTAAATTATCATTCATTGTTATCTGGAAAAGTTCTATCCTACGAAATGGTTCTTTCTATTAACATAAGTGTACAGTGGAAATAATACCTCTTTAAATGAACGCATTTGTCCAGTATAAGGCAAACAGATAAGGTAAAGCTTTTTTCCAAATGAACGCATTTGCCCGGTTTAAGGCGAACGGAGATGATCTTCTTCTTCTTTTTCTCCAATGACATTGCATCCCCCACTGGGACATTGCCGTCTCGCAGCTTAGTGTTCATTCAGCACTTCCACAGTTAATCACTGCGAGGTTTCTAAACCATGTTACCATTTCTGCATTAGTAAATCATGAGGCTAACGCGATGATACTTTTATGCCCAGGGAAGTCGAGACAATTTCCAAACCGAAAATTGCCTAGACCGTACCGGGAATCGAACCCAGCCACCCGCAGCATGGCCTTTCTTTGTAGCCGCGCATCTTACCGCAGAGCTAAGGAGCGCCCCGGAGTTGATAATGCCTTCTTTTAATGAACGCATCTGTGCAATATAAGCCAAACAGAGAATAATAGTTTAAGGCGAACACAGGTGATAATGCCTTCTTCAGATGAACGCATTTGCCCGATATAAGGCGAACAGAGTTGATAATGCCTTCTTTTAATGAACGCATTTGCCCGGTATAAGGCGAACATAGGAGATAACACCTTTTTTTAATGAATGCATTGGTCCGGTTTAAGGCAAACAGAGTTGATAATGTATTTTTTAATGAACGCAAATACGCCTGATATAAAGCGAACATGGTTGATAACGCTATCTTCAAATGAAGCTTTTGACCGTACTACTTATTTTCGAAGACAATGTGTAATAAATAAATAAATTGAACGCGTTTGCCCGGTTTAAGGCAAACAGAGTTTAGAATGCCTTCTTTAGATGAACACGTTTGCTGGATGTAAGGCGAACAGAGTTGGTAATACCTTTTTTTAATGAACGCATTTGCCCGGTATAAGGCGAACATAGAAGATAATGCCTTCTTTAAATGAACGCTTTTGTCGGTTTAATGATAGATGATAATGGGATGATAATGCCTTGTTTAGATGAAGGCATTTGCCCGATATGAACAGTTTTCAAAGGTAGCACATGATATGTATTGAGAGTTTTTGGACCGAGAACTATTCGTTCTACACTGTTTTCAAACAGTTGGAGTTTGATGAAACGAATCACGTGTCCAACACGGTGAACCTTGTAAAAGGATCGAAAAATAAGTAAGGATCAACGATAAAAATTATTATAAAAAATGTATTATTTACTCAACTGGAGTCACCCTGCTATTGAATAAGTTGGAAAACAAGTAGTAATCGTTCACATCAATTATAAATAAATTTCTATTGATTAATTATTTTCACTGAAATAAACTATAAATTTGAAATCAGGACACTTGGGGTACTGGCTTATTTGGGGTAATGGCGTTCGGGGTAGTGTCCTTTGGGGTATTGGCATTATGGGTAATGGATATATGGACACGGAACGATATTTCCCTTCTTTCAGAAGGTGCATTTTCCCGGCAGACGGCAAGAGACGATATGACTCCTTCTTTCAATTCAAGCATTTGTTTCGCTCGGTTCAATGCAAGGGGAGATATGGTCCTTTCTTAGAAACCGTTTGCTTAAGTTCTCTTTCTTGCCCTTACAGAAAAAATATTCAATGTCAGTTTAATTTAATGCTGATCTATCTTGCTGGTAGGTGCGTTAATATTTCAAATGGTCCTGTTCTGACAGGAAGCATCTTTATTCTAAATTTGTCACGCCGTACAACTCCGTTCCCAATTATTACTCATATGAAGGATATCACGTAACTGAATGGCTCTAAAAATCTTACTTATCAATTACCCAGCTCAAATAACAATTATGCCAAATGACCTTATGCCAAACGACCATTATGCCAAACGGCCGTTATGCCAAACGACCATTATGCCAAACGACTTTATGCCAAACGACATTATGCCAAACGGCATTATGCCAAATGACTTTATGCCAAACGGGGTACAATCAAATTAACCCGCCATAGACCAATATTTAAAGTTCAAACACACTTGTTCCAGCCGATATAGTGCAGGATCCCCGAGCAAAGCTTGAGAGCAAAACAATAACTTGTTTTGATGTTGGTGAAATCACCGAATATGATTACATAATATGATATCTTTTTGGTCGTTTTAAAGGTTAAAATAACAAAATATATAGCAGGAAAATCTTACTGTGACATCAAATCGAAAACTATTCCTACTATCGATGAGAGCAAATCGAAAACTAAATTTGATATTGGTTTCGATAACAAAATAAGTACACAGTTTAATGTCAGATCATACAATTCAGAAACCTACAACAAAATGAGATCCGCGATCAGTTTTTAATCGTTTTTTTCGGGCAAAAATAGCAGTTTATATTAAGTTTTCAGCTTAAACAAGTGACTGATTTCGAAAATTGGTGTTTAGTTTGCATTCCATCAACATTTCGGGGTGTTCATGAGTGGAGAAGTGAGTAAAAACTTTAAATTTTCAGTTGCCTTTGAGAAGAAGTGAAGTGCAGTGATAAACCCACCAAATCGCGAACGGCTAATAAATTGGCACGAAACTGCTAAATTATGATATTATTCGAGCCGAAATACATAGGACTCTTTGGATAAACTTGTTCATTATCACGGGAAGTGAATAAATATGCTGTGAACAGGTCAGTAATTTGAATATTAAACTTTTGTTCGATGCTGTTCGAAGCATTCGAATGCTGGTGGGAGAGGGGTGCGGGAAGTATGGGGTTGACCCGTGGAAGCTCCGGTGCCATCTTGGCTGCCATCGTGGTACTCTTCCAACTATGTCCTTAAAATATGTAATCAATCATGATGATTCATATTTGAAAACAAATTATGATTTCAATTTGATGTCAAAATCAAAATATGTTATCTATATCATATTTTCAGACTTGGCTAGGTTCAACAATGTTTTACAAAAATGCTACATATAAATTAAAAATAAATAATTTCATATGTTCTCCTTTCATTTTGAAGAATGTGATTTTTTTTTCATTTTAAAACATATTGAACTATTTGAGAAACCGCACACCCAACCAGCGGATGGCAGATTTTAATACAATTCTGCATTCGAACCATACAGAAACTGTATAATATTTGACATATACAATAAAATCAGAAGATTGCAATACAATTGTTGTATTGGAATCTTACAGATTTGTATGAAAATCTTACAAAACTGCATATGCCAAGATTTTATACAATAATTGTCAGATTTGTTTTTTGAGTGCTCATTAGTTCTATTTACCGCAATGTCTGATCGGGTCAATTTTCAATAGCAAACAATGGGACCGCATTTCCCGTCGAATGCAACTTGTCGCGAGTAAATCGGGTAATGCTAGGTTCCAAAACACGTGTCCACAAAATTTGTACACGTACACACATACACACACACATACAGACATCACCTCAATTCGTCGAGCTGAGTCGATCGGAATATAACACTATGAGTCTTCTATCAAAAGTTCATTTAGGGAGTAATCGTATACCCTTTCGGTACAACTTTGTTGTATGAGAAAAGCAAAAACAAAAGTATCTGGCTCCGTAACGCCAAATAGCGAATGAGCCTTCAAAATAAACCCAAGATTAAAAAAAATAAACCAATGTTTGGTAATGTATCGGTTAAAGCCAAGAAAACTTGAAATTTGCATTTTTAGTGATGGGATGTGGCCTCAAACCGTGTCATGTGGCGTCAAATTGTTGAGTGTTGTCTGTTTAGATGAAGGCTAAATAAATGGAATGAATGGAATTGAAATTTCCGCATAGGATTTTCATTTAAACTGTGAATATTAAGGTGACTCGGGAAGGCACTACACAGGGCTCATTCACAAATTACATAACGCAAAAAAACACAGATTTGAACCCCCACCCACCCCTCCGTGACTTGTTTGTAACATTTCCGTCATACCCACCCAGCCCCACCTGTGACGCATAACGTCTTACTAAAATTTCACAAAAATGATAAATTCGTATTTCTAGTGAACTCTTCCTTAACTTCCTTCATAGTACATAATAATACTGTCAAATTTGAATTTAATTTTAAATTTATTTTTTTATATTATTTTATTATCATAAATGTTACCCGTAACAAAACTAAACAAACCCACCCATCCCCCCCGTTAAACCGTAACATTTTGTAACGCAATATTATGTACCCACCCACCCCTTAATGCGTTATGTAATTTGTGAATGAGCCCACACCGTGCTATTTTTCCTATCATTTGTCTCTTTCCAGCATTATCACCTCGTAATTTCGAAGCAGCGTATTTCGGTTTTCAGTTGTTTGATGTAACTGTAAATGTATCAGCATGTAGATTGCGAGTAAGCACACGCCGGGGATCATTCGTTGATGGACTACAGCTCTTCGATGAACCTACGCCGAATGGAGTATCCTTCTCCACTGGATCCTGGGCCAATCGCTTCCAGTCGCCCTGAACATGGAGCGCCCTCAGGTCCTCTTCAACTGCAAAAAGCCATCGTGGACGCGGCCTTCCACGAAGCCTGCGGCCTCTTCCGGGTTCTCTGCTAAATATTATCTTCGCTTGCCGTTCTTCCGGCATACGAACAACGTGACCAGCCCACCGTAGTCTGCCGTGTTGAATAAGCTTAACAATATCCAGCGCTTTATACACCTGGTACAATTCGTGATTCATGCGACGTCGCCAGCCGTTCTCCTGTTTACCGCCGAGTATTGTCCACAGCACCTTACGCTCAAACACTCCGACCAGCCTCCTTTAACGTCCATGTTTCATGGCCGTATAAAGCCACCGTAAGAATCAGAGTAGTACACAGCGTGAGTTTTGTTTTCGTTTACAGACTACGGGACTTAGGCTGGTTACGAAGTCCTATTTGCAGCTGCAATACGCCTTTTCACCTCGCGGGTAACATCATTATCGCACGTCACTAATGTTCCAAGATACACAAATTCTTCTACCACTTCAAATTTTTCAGGGGTTAGGCAAAATGATTGAGATAGGCAAAATTTGGCCCAAATTTCAAATCATCAACTTTTTGAAAAATTGATTAAATTTGACAAAACTGGAAGCATTTGACGGCAAATTTAGTCAAGATTTTGGAACATGCATTCACGAATACTGGCCACTGGACACCGGAGATGTTCCGGACTTTAAGAGGCCATGAGAAAAACACATTTTTTCTGCCGCTCGTATTTTTGTGTGGTTTGAAGTTACATCGATGAACACTATTTTCCTATAGAAACTAGATCTGAAAATTGATTGAAAATTGAATGCGGGCGGTTGCGGTAAGATCCGTTGAAAAACATCCGAGATATGGTCATTTCAGTAAACCTGTTTCCGGACACTATGGTCAATTATGTATATCCTTCCAATCACGTATATATTATCCGGTACCATATCAATATTGGCATCGAACTTTAAGATTTTTCATGGAGATGCTTCAGAAAACATATTCAGAACGATCAGTTTCGGTGACCAGTTTCGGCTCTGTAGTAGGTTTCAGGTGCCCCGGCCAATTTGAAAAAAGTCCAGAACCATATCAATAAGGCTATCAAACTTTAAGATTTTTCGTGGTGATACTTCTGAATGCATTTTAGAACCAGCAGCTGTCATGACCAAGTTTAAGGTTTTTCATGGAGATGCTTTATGACTCTCCTGTCGAATAGAGTTCGCCGTCGCACGAGGTTGACCATCTACTAAACGCTCATTAGACTGGTCGACCTCTATGGCCACGAAAGTTTGACGTTACTGGCGAAGGACCAACGCGCCCTTGGAGTTTTCGAATGGAAGGTGTTGCGGACCATCTATGGCGGGGTGCAGATGGAAGACGATATGTGGTGGAGGCCAATGAACCACAAGTTGCAACTGTTAAGAGACTACCCACACGGTGAAATTTTGGCGGATACGGTGGGCCGGGCATGTAGCCAGAATGTCAGACGACAACCCGATTGAGATGATGCTTCGATAATGATCCGTAAGATGGCCTGCGAACTCTTCGCAGACTTCGAGGCCATAGATCGAGCACAATGGAGACGACTTCTTTATACAGCGAAAGCCACAGTGCCTTTGGTTTGTTTTTAAATAAATAAATATTTGAAATGATCATTCAATTAGCTAATAATCGATCCATTATAAATTTATTTCGGATATGCTTTATTTTTTTACCCTTCCTTCGGAAGTGTCTATAATTTCACTTTGTATGCGTTACGAGGGTGTGTTACGTATTAATCTATCAAGAAATCTCGTGAATTATTAAATAAAATGTATGGTATTTGAAACAAATTCACTTTTACATTGAAAATATAATTATAACAAATGATATGACATGGAGTTATGCCTATTTTTCTGATTTGTTTCAAAGAAACAAATGATTTTAATTGAGGAACATATAGAAGCATGTACAAAAAAATCTTCTCAGAAAAGCAAAAACGTAAAAATTGAAAGGGATTTCAAAAATTTCTTCAGTGGAAGCTAGATAGCAATTGTGAGCATGTTTTGAGACACTGATAGATCACTTGTGTACATGTATGTGTGCGTATGTGTGCAAATTCTGAAATTTACTGCCATAAAAATCTCGCTCATTTTTAAGGTATTAAACAAGTTTAGTTTTACCAAATTAGCCATCCATAAGGCGAAATATATGTTATTATTGAACGCTATTGAGTTTCGCTCAGATCAATGACTGATTTAGTTAGTTCTGGATTAATTAATATCGAGGTCTCTGCATATTCCGAGTACAATATACACAACCAGCGTTACGTAAGTTACTAACCATATCACAATAGTTATTCAATCCGACGAGAGCCTTATAGATAGGCAGCATGAAGTACAGTACGTTATCATTCGTTGAGTTGTCACTCAACCCATGACATCCGCCTTTGGGTAGGCAATTATTTTGTCACTTTCGCCGTGGGAAGCTGAGAAGTTTTATCTCGTTTTAAATACTGGAGTCTGGAAAAAATTTCTTTTTAACTAAGGAAGGGTCAAAATCGCACTGTAGGTGGATTAATCTGGGTTTTTTCATAAGGACGATGCATTTTATTAATAAGCGAGTGGGGCCTCCATCTGCTGCCAGAACCACCTGTATTCGACGGGGGATGGATTCATATAGCTGTTGAACTATTTCCAGAAGAATGTGGTGTCGATAAGCATTTTTTCCAACTGCTTTAACGATGACGGAGGAGGAAAAACGTTTCTCACCCTTGCTTCGATAGTTGACCATAGCGGCTCAATTATATTGAGGTCCAGCGATTGTGCAGGCCAGGGCAGGTAATCAAAATCATCAGCATGTGCTTCGAACCACGTATTGATGATCATCGCCCTGTAAATCGGAGCGTTATAATCCTGAAAGGTTCCATTTCATCCAGGAAAGAACGATTCCATCATCGGCAATACCTAACCATCAAATAAAAAACCCAGATTAATCCACCTAGCGGTGATGATGCCTTTCTCGTGCGGTAAAAAAAATAGTATTTTGGGCATTACTTCTAAGCCCATCGTCCGTTTGGGCCAATTTTCAATAGGAAATAATGAGACAAGATTCTGCGTCTAATGCAACCTGTTGCGAGGAAATCGGTTCAGGGTAAGTGCATTAAAAGTGAGCTAGATTTTTTTACGCGCTTTTTTCTGAGAAAAAGTATTTTGGCCATAACTACCAAGCCCATTGTCCGATCCGTCCAATTTTCAATAGGAAACAATGGAGCAAGATACTGCGTCGAATGCAGCCTGCTGTGAGGGAATCCGTTTAGGGTAAGTGCATTAAAAGTGAGCTAGACTTTTTTACGCGCTTTTTTATGAGGAAAAGTATTTTGGCCATAACTTCTAAGCCCATAGTCCGAATCGGCCAATTTTCAATAGGAAACAATGGGGCAGTATACTGCGTCGAATGCAACCTGTTGCGAGTAAATTGGTTGAGGGTAAGTGCAAAAAAAGTGAGCTAAACTTTTTGCTCTTTTGGTGCGCACATACACACACACATACACACACACACACACACACACACACACACACACACACACACACACACAGACATCACCTCAATTCGTCGAGCTGAGTCGATTGGTATATGACACTATGGGTCTCCGAGCCTTCTATAAAAAGTTTGTTTTTGGAGTGAACATATAGCCTTTACGTATACTTAGTATACGAGAAAGGCAAAAAGATGTCATATTCAGAAGTTGGCATCATATGAACAAATACCTTTGCGCTTAAGGCCACACTTTGCCCTTAAGGCCACTCCTCACGGAATCCAAGCTTCAAAGTGCTCACGTTTTCGAGGGCACACCACTCGATACAGAGGGGGTGCACAACTGTCATTGATTTAGCTTTGCTGCGTCGCATCATGCGTGAAATAATAAAAATTACAGTTGTACCTTGCTTCCGTATCGAATGGTGAGCCCCCGAAACTCTCTCTATTATAAGCCTCTTCCGGTGAGCGCCAAACGTTTACTCGTTCAGTTGTTGGAAAAAGTGTGAACGATGATTCATCAGACCACATGACCTGCTGCCATTGATGCGCCGTCCAGTCTTTGTGGGCTTTGTACCATCGCTTTCTTGCGTTCGCATTCTTGGGTTTTATCAGCGGTTTGGCAATAGCAGCGCGGTTCATTTTATGCAGTTCTCTACAAATATCTCTAAAATGCTACGTCGTCCTCTCATTGGCGTAACTACAGGGGGGCTAGGGGGGGTCATAGCCCCACCTAGAATCAAGTTAGCCCCCCTAGAACTCCTACGATTTTGCATGAGTATGGCACATATCTAGCGCTCTGATCATATCTGGGCGTAACTGGATGTAATTAATTCTTATCATCTCTCTACAGTGAGTTGAATATATTTTATCTAACTTCGAAAACTTGATATATCTTGGATTAGGGATGCTAAACACGAAGGATATTACGCTCCCTTTATTCTCAGCCACACATAAAATTGCTTAAGGTGAATTGCGTACGCATCTAATTTCTGAAGTAAATTACCCTTTCGGAGGCACATAACGCTAAAACACAACTCGTTTTCAGTACGCACAAAAATGTTTTTTATGTGCTTATCACCTATGAATTGACATTTGTGCTGCCAAAATGAGAAATGAGCCAAGGTGAGAGATAGGACGGGCATGGTCATAGTCATTTTGGGACTCTGTCGAGATAAATGTTGGAGTTGTAACAGTATTTTCATGCTGATTCAATGCTGATTGAATAAATAATAGAAGTAACAGACTAACAGAACAAATACAATAGCTGAGATTTTGATTTAATAAAGAAAATTCAAGTAAAATAATGAACTGCCTGTAATATTTAGACAACATGAAAAAGACAATTGTTTAACTTGAGCAGGAGACATTGGATGCTTAGGTTACCGAAGGATTTCTAACAAATCTTGACTTTTATTCATCAGCAAATCATCAACTCTTTAAGATTTTTATGGTTACATTGCGTTGCATTGCATTGCGAGTATTGTTTTTAGAGTGTGCCTATGACCTCTAGCTTTCCAACATAACTCTTAAAGATGCATGGCATTTCTGAAAGAATTGTCAAGAGAAACCTTTCGATATTGTGATAGCTGAGTACAACGTATCGTATGCCTGTAATAGCAAACATTTTGAAGGTATATTTTTCTGCAGATTTCTCTGGTAAAGTATTCAAGCGATGTTGCTGCTGTTTCCCGAAATCTTTGAATTTCCAATTATCTTGATAATCCAAAAAAAAATCCATAATTCTTGAAATCAGAGTAAACCCTGAAATTTCAATGAGAGGTAACTAAAATGTAAAAAGACAGGAACACCGTCATCGACCAGAGGTCGTACAGACTAAGCACTTAACACTTCGCATGAGACAACGGACAGGACACATAGCACCCAGTTCGATCACGAAAAGCTTCATCCTTACCGGGGGGAAATCGAACCCATACTCCCTAGCACATGCGTCTAGACGATTGACGTCGCTAACCGCACGGCCATGAAGCCCACAATAACTTGAAATTATTTCTAATGGATATGTAAAACTCGAAAGTCTTATGTATCTAAAGCTCTTAATTTTTTTACGTATCAAAGTTATTGGGAATCCCACGACATTTCTAGTTTTTTATGTCAGAGCTGTTCAAGTTGTCACTGGATGTATGGAAATTGCTGTTTAGAAGACCAACTTGTGGACAGTTGAACAAAACCAAAAACTTTTTTGTGTTTGACTGTAAGAATAGAAAAAGTTAGCCCCCCCCCCCCCTAGGATTTTTCCTTAGTTACGCCAATGCGTCCTCTAATAATTCTAATAAAGAAGCCGTTTCCATTCTACTCGATTAATGGCCTCGAAGTCTGCGAAGGATCAACAGGCCGTGTTCCACTTAGTCGATCCACCGTGATCGCTGCACGTTTCTTCTTCTTGTACAGGTCGGGTCATTATCGAAGCATCATCTCAATCGGGCTGTCGTCTGACATTCTGGCTACATGCCCGGCCCACCTTAACCGCTAAAATTTTACCGTGTGGGTAGTTCGCCTAACAGTTTCAACCCGTGGTTCATTGGCCTCCACCACATATCGTTTTCCATCAGCACCCCGCCATAGATGGTCCGTAATACTTCCATTCAAAAACTCCAAGCGTTGGACCTTCGCCAGCAACGTCCAACTTTCATGGTCGTAGAGGCCGACTGGTCTAATGAGCGTTTTGTAGATGGTCAACCTCGTGCGGCGGCGAACTCTGTTATTGATATGTTCTGGACATTTGTCACTTCCAAGGGGTACCTGAAACCTACTACAGAGTGGTCATGGCAGCTGCTGGTTCTAAAATGCATTTAGAAGTATCACCTCGAATAATCTTGAAGTTTGATACCCATATTGATAGGGTTCTGGACGTTTTTTAAATTGGCCACTTCCCCCGGGGCACCTGGAACCTACTACATTGTGGTCAGGGCAACTGATCGTCCTGGATATGTTTCCTGAAGCATCTCCATGAAAAATCTTGAAGTTTAATGCCAATATTGATATGGTACCGGATAATATATACTAGGGTGGTTCAAAAAATTGATTTTGCTCCACAGTGCTCATCTGATTCTTTGCCATGTTCTGAGTGTCCTCTGAAAATTTGAGCTCATTTGGATTAAAACTGATTCTTTTAACCTGCGCTTAATGGGGAAACGTCATTAACAGAATAATGAAAAAATAAATTTCCCCGTACTAATTTGCATGCAAACTTGAAACGGCTTGTGCTAAATCAGTTTTAATCCAAATGAGCTCAAATTTTCACAGGACACTCAGAACATGGTAAAGAATCGGATGAGCACTGTGGATCAAAATCGATTTTTTGAACCACCCTAATATATACGTGATTGTAAGGATATACATAATTGACCAATGGCATAATTGACCGGATTTTCGGAGGCCATGTCAAAAACACATTTTTTCTGCCGGTCGTATTTTTGTGTGGTTTGAAACTAGATCTTATTGAAAATTGAATGCGGGCTGTTGCTCTAAGATCCGTTGAAAAACATCCGAGATATGATCATTTCAGTAAACCTGTTTCCGGCTCGGTTTCCGGATACTATGGTCAATTATGTATATCCTTCCAATCACGTATATATTATCCGGTACCATATCAATATTGGCATTAAACTTCAAGATTTTTCATGGAGATGCTTCAGGAAACATATCCAGGGCGATCAGTTGCCCTGACCACTCTGTAGTAGGTTCCAGGTGCCCCGGGGGAAGTGGCCAATTTGAAAAACGTCCAGAACCCTATCAATATGGGTATCAAACTTCAAGATTATTCGAGGTGATACTTCTGAATGCATTTTAGAACCAGCAGTTGCCATGACCACTCTGTAGTAGGTTTCAGGTGCCCCTTGGAAGTGACAAATGTCCAGAACATATCAATAACAGAGTTCGCCGCCGCATGAGGTTGACCATCTACAAAACGCTCATTAGAACAGTCGGCCTCTACGACCACGAAAGTTGGACGTTGCTGGCGAAGGTCCAACGCGCCCTTGGAGTTTTCGAATGGAAAGTGTTACGGACCATCTATGGCAAGGTGCAGATGGAAGACGATATGTGGTGGAGGCCAATGAACAACGAGTTGCAACTGTTAGGCGAACTACCCATACGGTGAAATTTTAGCGGTTAAGGTGAGCCGGGCATGTAGCATGTAGAATGTCAGACGACAGCCCGATTGAGATGATGCTTCGATAATGACCCGACCTGTACAAAAAGAAGAAACGTGCAGCGATCACGGTGGATCGACACTGCCTGCGGATCCTTCGCAGACTTCGAGGCCATTAATCGAGTAGAATGGAGACGGCTTCTTTATTAGCGTTATTAGAGGACGCATTGGCATAGCTAAGGAAAAATCCTAGGAGGGGGGGCTAACTTTTTGCCTTTCTCGTACAACTAAGTTGTACCGAAAGGCTATCATTTCACTCCGAAAACGAACTTTTTATAGAAGCCTCTGAGACCCATAGTATTATATACCAATCGACTCAGCTCGACGAGCTGAGCACATGTCTGTCTGTCCGTGTGTATGTATGTGTGTATGTGTGTGTATGTGTGTGCACAAAAGCTATAAAAAACATTAGACAACTTTTCGTATAGTAATCCTTAACCGATTTTCTCGCAACAAGTTTCATTCGACAGGGGACAAAGCCTTGTTGATCACTATTGAATTTTATAACGATCGGTCATTGCGTTTCAAAGTTATGAAGAAAATGGTACATCGGACCAAATAAACCCCATATAAGGTTGGTGTCTTAACTAAATGCGAGAAAGGCACCACCAACGCTAGGTGGATTAATCTGGGTTTTTCTATTCTTACAGTCAAACACAAAAAAGTTATTTTTTTTTGTTCAACTGTCCGCAAGTTGGCCTACCAAACAGCTATTTCAATACATCCAGTGACGACTTGAACAGCTCCGACATAAAAATCTAGAAATGATGATGATGATGGTCCCGCCACATACCCCTACAAAGGTTTGAGCTAGACGATTTATCTTTAAGATAATTAATTGAATTTAATTTTTCAACAATTTAATCAGATTTGCTAAACAAAACAAAAACTATCTGATTACCATCACAGATATAAATTTCTTAACTTTCCATTACTACTCCATTACTACAAAAAAACTGTTTATTTCATCTACAGATTCTCATAAGTATCAGTAGTGATGCTTCGAGTTCATAAAAATGCAAAACTTGTGATACCTCTCGCACAGATTTCAAAAGTTCCACCAAGAATCGCGTTTCATGTTATTACAAGTAACGTTAGCCACTCGAAAGCATCAATAATAATCTAATAAACTATGTCGTTGTCAACAAAATCAAAACTTGTGTTACCGCTCCGTCGATATCAAAAGTTTCGGTATCAACCGCGGAAACCAAACTCTACTAGATAGCCTATTACTAATCCGCAGAATCATTGAAACAGCTGAAAAAGCGCAAGTCTGTACATAAATTTAAAAATCATTCATATCTGCTTTACGCGCGCGAGACTCAAACTTTTGTAGACTACACAAGAAAAAGGTCAAATTACAATTACGTCAATAAATATAAAATCCGAGGCGAACAAAATAGTTTATTAGTGCCTCAATAATTGAAAAACACAATTGTCCAAACAAAATATCCGTAGGTCAAACTTCGTCAAGATACAATAATTAATGATTTTTAAAAAGTCAACTAAGTAGCTGCTTAAAATACAGCTTTTACGTGTGAAACACAAAGTCTCTTGAATTGTGATAATGTCGTTGCACGTTTGATATGTGTAGGCATCGAATTGAAATCATTGATACCTTTAAAAAACAAAGAATTTTGTGAAGCTCCATGCAAAAAGTTTGGTGTTCTTACATCTTCCGCGTTTCTAGTGTTATATCTATGAATGTCACTTCCTCTTTCAATTCGATCACACAAATATCGAGGCAGCAAACCATTTACTACTTTGAAAATGAACACCATTGTTAAATAAACAATTCTTTGCTTCACCGAGAGCCACTGCAATGCATCCAACAAAAAAGTTGAGGAAGTGAATCTGTTACATCTTAAAATCAAACGCGTAATTTCATTCTGCAAGCGCTGCAATCTCGATATTTGTGTCTGATTTGCTAAAAACAAAATGGAAGGACAAAAGTCCAAGTGAGGAGAGATGATTGATTTGTACAACTGTATTTTACTAGCAATATTTAATTCGTTTTTCAGTCGACATAGGATTCCATACTTCTTGGCTATTTTCTTGATGACATTGTCAATATGTTGGTCAAATTTCAATTTATCATCAATAATCACGCCAAGATATTTAATTTCCCGTACGCGATCAAGTGTCTCGTCATCAATTTTCACAGAGACATTATCAATTGAACGATTTCATGAAATAACCATATACTTTGTTTTACTAATATTCAATTTTAACTGTTTGTACTTCAACCATCTACTTAAAGAATGCAAATCTTCATTCAAGTGTTCAATCGCTTCCTCCAGATTTTGAGCTGCAATGAATATTACAGTATCATCAGCAAACAAATTAATATCACAATAACGTAAGACCCGTCGCATATCATTAATGTACATAATGAACAAAAGGGGCCCTAATACACTTCCCTGTGGTACACCAAGGTCATTCTCCACGGGACACGACACATAATCATTGAAAGCAGTCCGTTGGGATCTGTCAGACAAATAGCTTTCAAACCATTTGTATGCAGAACCCGAAATTCCAAAGCGCTTAACAGTTTTCAACAATAAGGGCCGAGAAATTGTCTCGAAAGCGCGTTTCAGATCCAAAAACACAGCTAGAATAGTATCTTTACGCTCCATATTTTCCTTCCATTTAGATAATACCAAGTTCAATGCAGTTTCACAGGAATGACCTTCTCTGTAACCTGATTGTTCCGGTATTAACAAGTTATTACTATTTAAATATGTAATTAGCTGGCCTTTAACTACAAGTTCTAAAATTTTCTCTAATGTGTGCAACATGTTGATGGGACGAAACTCTTCGGCTTTAGTCGTTCCAGCAACTTTTTGTATTGGAATCACTAGTGATTCCTTCCAAACATGCGGCACGTGCCCAGTTTGTAACGATTCATTTATAAGATCCAGCAAGTTGCGTCCAATGACATGAAAGCAATCTTGAATAACTCTAGCATTAACATTATCAACTCCAGCCGTTTTACCTAAAGAAAAGCAAATGTTTTTAAGTTCTTCAAAAGTAATCGGGTGAAAACAATCAAATCTACAGTTAATATTTATCGGCTGTTTTATTTCATCAGGCTCATCCACTAACTCGATAGATCGGTTAATGGATAAGACACTATTGACGAAATAATCGTTGAATTTAGATGCAATTTCTTGTTCTGACTGTTCTAATGTGCCATTAAAAGTAATGGACCGCGGCTTGCAACTACTAGGCTTTAATAATGAATTCAATATTTTCCATAACTCTTTGCTGTTGTTTTGATGCTGATAAATTTTCCTCTGAATATACTCGCAACGTGTACGTGTCAAAGATTGCGAATATTTGTTCCGCGCTACCTGATACCTATTCCAATGATTTTCATTATTAGTTCTACGAAACTTTTTATACAATTTATCTCTTTTACGTTTCAGGCGCAAAAGATCTAAATTATACCAGCTGTTAGAATTATGCAAAGTTACTAACTTCTGTTCTACTAATTGATTGGTACAGGATTTCAAAACGTTTGTAAGAACAGCTGATCTTTCATCTATATTACCGGAATTTTCTTGAAAATCCACGTTTCTTTCGACAAGACCCGAAATTGCTTGTTTAGAATATTTTCTCCAGCACTTCATTTTAATTAAATTACTATCATTACTATTATTGTCGGTAACGTTAATGACTAGCGTTTCATGATCAGTTACTTTTAAATCATTACTCGTTTCGCTAGTTACAGAATCAAAATTTGTATACACATGATCAATCAAAGTTCTACTGTGCTGGGAAATACGCGTATACGAATTTACTTTTTGTTTCAAATTAAAAAAAATCGCTAAATGTTTCAAATGATTCGAATTGGAATCGTCACACCAATTGATATTAAAATCACCAGCAATTACATTTAATTTACTAGGATCTATAAATGACTCAAACCAGTTTTCCAAAATTTCAATAAAACGCTGGTCACTTGCACTGGGAGAGTGATATAAAACACCAAAATTACCCATCTTCATGCCACGTACAACTGCAATGCCTAAGAACCAGTTTCCATCACAAACTTCGTTTAATTGAAGCTTGAACTGAACTGATTCTTTGACATAAATAGCAACACCGCCAGTGTGTCTAGAATGTGATAAACAAGCAGCTACACTATAACCCGGAATGCTATACTGATCAAATGCTTCAATGTCGACTATATGAGTTTCAGATAAAAACACTAAAAATGGACGTTTATCTTCTACAATCTTACGTAATGCAACGTAGTTTGTAGACAAACCCGCAATATTCAAATACAAAAAATCGAATCTGCTCACATTTCTACTAGAACTTGGTTGCTATTCATTGAAACGTAAGCTGCTCTTTTTCCGTTCAACTAATCGCTTATAAACACTACACTCAGTACTGAAGTCACTGTGGTTCACGTCCAATTTCATTTTACGTTCGGAATTCATTTTTATACAATTGACACATTTCAATACAGTTGACGTGCATTCGGATGTCTTGTGACGATCGCTGCACTTTGAGCACGCAAGGCTGTTTTTGCAATCCGTAGAGTAGAGTGGGGCAAGAGTGCGCGTGGGGTAAGAGTACGTTTTCGATTTTTTGAAGTAATAAAAAAAGATAAACTAGCAGCATTGCATCAGTTTGACAGGTATTCTGGCCAACTATTATCATGTGTAATTGTAAACGATTTGAATAAACAACAAGGGAGATATGGAGTTAGATAACTTTTTGGTCATTTTGCTAAAAATAATTGGATTTCCTCAACTAGTATTTCATTACCATATATACGTTCAATCAGGTGAACATTATACCATTTCGATAACCTATTGTATAGAGTACTTTATGGTACAGAACACCAATCCGGTTGGTTTTCCAAGAAGTCAAAACCATTACTTGAGTAATTTTTGGGACTGTGGGGTAAAAGTACGCAGGAACCGGTGGGGCAAGAGTACGCATATGAATCTTCAAGTTATGATGTCTGACCCGTATCTCCGGCCGAAATAAGACTTCTTCCAAAGCGTAAAGATCCACAACTAAGAAAAAAGGGACAGAATTTGAAATTATCACAAGTTTTTAGGATAAGTTGAAGTAATTTGGTGTTAGAAAGGACTTAGCGAACAAAGCACTGAAGCGAAATAATGAAATTGTATTAGGACTTGTTGTACACCTAAACATAGTACGAAAACACAATTTCATCTAAATGATAATTTCATTTAATCAAAAGAAACATTCATAAATTACGCAACGTTTAGCTGGGAGGGGTTGTGAGATGTGCGACGATCCATATAATTTTTAGAGGATTCATACAAATAGTGTAAGATAGGAAGGGGGGGGGGGGGTGATGAAATAGCCAAATTTTACGTTACGTGATTGGTGGACTTTCTTTAAGGAAAATGCCTTTGTATACACCACGCGAAACCTGATATATATTTTAACCTCTGTAGTTTTTTGTATATATAAAAAACAATGGTTTTTCGTATGAAAGTGCACATTTTTAGGACCCCCTCCCCCTTTAAGAGTTACGTAATCTTTAAATATTCCCTAATATATGCTCATTAAACATCAATTAAATGTTACTAACTCTTATTTGTGTTAATATATACTTAAAGCACATGATTGGATAAATGCGTACTCTTACCCCACCCGATGCGCACTTTTACCCCACCGGTGGGGTAAGAGTGCGTTTTTCACTTGTCTTGCAATAAGGGTTCTACTAAAACGAATCTCAATAATTTCAATATTTTTTCCACTGGGTAACATAAAGGAAGAGTATATGAATCATCGACACTGATTTGATATGCAGAAGCTTGCTTCGTAAGGGCCACATGATCGATTGAAAACTAAGTGCGTACTCTTGCCCCACTCTACTCTACTCATGTGCCCAAATTCTCCACATTGAAAACATCTCAAAACACTAATTTCGGGAACAACAAGGCACCGATCAAATCTTATGTTAACTTTTCTCGCGGTCAACAAACAACTATAAGTCTCTTTATCGACTTCAATAACAACATTGTTCTTGTTATACTTAAAACGTGGATTTTCATACATTCTTATTACTTTAACATCATTTATTGCGATGTCTTCATTCTGATCTTTCAAAATCTGAATGAATTCATCGGAAGAAAACTTATCGCACATTCCCATCACTTTTAGTCTTGGCACCGATGAGGGAACAACAGCATTATAGTTTTCACCCAGATCGCTTTGAATGCCATTTTTCACAACATCAACATTAAATCCTGTTGCACACTCAGCAATAATAGAGCCATTTTTCCCGTTTCTAAAGTTACTGATCCTGTGTGTTTTCGGATCCAGTTTACTATTCAAAAATTTACGAGTATCATCACTACTCTGGTTGGACTCTTTCGGTTTAATCACAATGACCGGACGAGCCTTACGAGGGACCTTTACTTCCTTAGGCGCAGTGACTTTTTTCATTACTTTGACGTTATTTTTCCCAACATTACTTTTAACAATATCCGCGAAACTAACATTTTCTGGCATTGCAATATCAGATGTGTCGTCAACATCTTGTACCTTACGCTTTTTCGTTTTGGGAGTCAAATTAGGCCCCGTAGCCTTTCGCGATGTACCTTGCATTTCATTCATTACAGCTACATTTCTACTCGGGTTAAATTGAAAAAATGAACATTTCATATTTTCCATTTCTTTGCTGATCGAATCTTTGAGACCATTAACAGCCTCGTTCAAAACCTCAGATACATTTTTCTGCAATTTCTCAATACCGATTAACAACGCGCTGTCTATTTGGGCAGTAATGTGATTCCGAATATCACCGATCGAATCAGAAAGAGAAGAAAGTTTCTTCATCTCTTCATCGAAACGAATGGTATTCGGAACCTGTACATTCTGTCCGTCGCAAGATCGACTAGATAGACAGTCACAACACTTGAAAAAAACATTTGCATTCTCCGTAATCAATCTAGCCGCTGCCTTCGCTTCAATAGGAGAGCAGCGGGCATGAAAGTATTTCTCACATTGAAAACAACACAGTGGGAAATCGTTGATTGCGATCCCCACTTTACACTTTTCGCACTCCATCCTCTACAGTGGACTCAAACATGCAACAACACACTACACGATCCAGAGACGAATGAAAGAAATAGGGCAAGCAAATGAACAACAACAGCTTGCCGCGCGAAGCTATAGGTAGAACTATGGCTTCACGGGATGCTGTGTTGAGTAATAATTGTTAAATTAAATGAAAATTTGGCACGGAGGCTTAATGCCTCCTACTTATCCTGTTATAATCACGAAAAGAGCACACGATAGAAATATTTTTCCCGCGGCACAAGTTCACTTTCACACGTAAAAATTAACTTTTCTTTCCGCACAGAGGCAAACAAACTATGATGTCCACCATCACCACACAGAATGTCTCATGTTAAGAAATGTCGTGGGACTCCCAATAACTTTGATAGGTAAAAAACTTAAGAGCTTTAGATACATAAGACTTTCGAGTTTTACATATCCATTAGAAATAATTTCAAGTTATTGTGGGCTTCATGGCCGTGCGGTTAGCGACCTCAATCGTCTAGACGCATGTGCTAGGGAGTATGGGTTCGATTTCCCCTCGGTAAGGATGAAGCTTTTCGTGATCGAACTGGGTGTTATGTGTCCTGTCCGTTGTCTCATGTTAAGTGTTAAGTGCTCAGTCTGTACGACCTCTGGTCAAAGGCGGTGTTCCTGTCTTTTTACATTTTAGTTACCTCTCCTTGAAATTTGTATCTAATGGGGCGATCCCTACCCAGCACTAATGAGACCCCCCTTATTCAATGCCTCAGGGTCAGCGTACGCGCTTGATTATCGCGGCCAAGAAAACACTTAAACACTTTTGCTGAACGTACTCCCACTTTATTAACGTCTTCGTACACAGGTACCAGTCTTCCCACTTTCTTACGCCCTATCTCCTACCTCAACTCTCTCCCACTTTGATAGGGTCACACGTCGGCGCAATAAACACTTTTGCTGAACGTACTCCCACTTTATTAACGTCTTCGTACACAGGTACCAGTCTTCCCACTTTCTTACGCCCTATCTCCTACCTCAACTCTCTCCCACTTTGATAGGGTCACACGTCGGCGGGGCCCCGTTACTCGATCCACCGTTCCACCTACTTCTCGTTCTTCCTGCCGTTAGTCCAGACTGCTACAAAATGGCCGCTGAACACTGTCGTCAACCATATGGTCAACCATAGTATCCGGAAACAGGTTTACTGAAATGATCATATCTCGGATGTTTTTCAACGGATCTTAGAGCAACAGCCCGCATTCAATTTTCAATAAGATCTAGTTTCAAACCACACAAAAATACGACCGGCAGAAAAAATGTGTTTTTGACATGGCCTCCGAAAATCCGGAACATCTCCAGTGTCCGGTGGCCAGTATTCGTGACCATGCATGTTCCTAAATCTTGACTAAATTTGCCGTGAAATGCTTCCAGTTTTGCCCAATTTCATCAATTTTTCAAAAAGTTATAAGGATTTGAATTTGGGCCAAATTTTGCCTATCTCAATCATTTTGCTTAAGGCTCAAAATTACCGTCATCCAGTCATTGACAAGAAAGACAGCCACGTGCTCATACCACCCCCAGTAATAAAACCACCCTCGAGGAGAAAAAGCAGAAGGAGAAAAGGCAGAAAAAGGAAGTATTTTTGTTTCAAAACTACCACATCTAATAGCGAAGACATAATTATATCTGGTGGATGCTTCATTTGGTTGTAAATTGGTAAATTGTCTACATTTCGACTATTAGCCATCCGATCCGGCCTAAACATGCATAAAATGTTGATGAGCAAATTTATTTATTTATTTATTTATTTATTTATTTATTTGAACATTTGTAACATAAGACTTCTGTCTTTTTAGGCGTTACATATATCTTGTTAGCGTAGCAGTGTGTCGTTGCATCATTTTATTCATTGAAGTCGAAGAACAATTCAAACTAAATACTAAAACTAATTACAAATTAAAGTGCTCTATACATTTCCTCTTAAATGCTAATGTTGATTCTTCTAGGGTTATTTGATTGGGTAATGAATTCCAGTAGGAAATACCTCTTACGAAAAATGAATTACCGTATGCAGACGTGTTATGTCTTGGTATAAGATATTTTTTGGCGCGAATTGTTCTTAATGGTCTAAGTTTGTCATGTAAATATCTGGGAATTTTTGCTTTAACAAGCTTAAATAGAAATAAACAACATCTCATTTGTGAGAATTTTGCGAATGGACATCCCAATAAGTTTTGTTGCATGTGTGAAACTCTGGCATATCTATTCAAACCATAAACATAGCGTACGCATGAATTTAATGCTATTTTCAGTCTATTTCCGGCGAACATTGATGATTCACCTAGGAGGAAATCACAGGCTATGAAATGGGGGAGTATGAGACTTTTGAAAAGTTTGAGTTTAATCTGGGTGCTGCGGATAGAGCCGCTTTTCTGCGCTCAAGCGAGTAGAGGGATATTTTGAAATCACTCCCATAAACAAAATTATTTTGCAGTTACTTGGCTGTCAAACATTTCCCGCTTTTCGAATTTCTCTTTCCACGCTGCATGAGGGCGCACAAATGCGCTAGACTCTACATGACTTTACGATTGTTTACATACATTCGTGCTCCAATCAGCTGCTGAATCTCGTGAAATTTCGTAACGAGTGCTTTTTAGTTGCATTCCTACTAATTTTCCACTCGAAATATAATGTGAGAATATTTGTTACAAAGAATACACAACTCAAACAAAGTTTATTTTTATTTTTCCCCAAAAAATAACAATACTTCTCAATATTAGATCAGAAACGAACATAACCACAATCTTCAATGTTTGGCTCCGGCACAATAGAAAATTTTGGCTTCAGTTTGACAACCAAATCGATTCTATCCGCACCACCCAGAGTTTAATGTCACTTTTTAAGATAGACGAGATCAGAAATTTCGTATCCACTATCGCACTAGACGTAATTCTACGTTCAATTTGCGGTCGTATCTTTGATACAATCCTCTACTTTTTAATCTCTATAATACAAACTGAATGAAACTCCCGATGCATCCATTCAAAATCGTTCACCGTGTAGACCGACCAACGCCACAAATTCAATCATTTTGATTGCGCTAGTCTACTTTGGTGGCGGTCATTGATCCAGATCCGGTCACCGAGCATGCTGGAATCAGCACCAGGTTTCCAATTAATTCACCAATCACCTAGCTCTGCAAAATGACACCAGATTGCTCGTATGTATCTACTAAGGAAACCATCACTTGGCCAAAACACCCAATTCATAATGGGAAGCGAAAATTGCGCGAATACGCGACATTGCGAGCAAATTCAGATTCTAATGAGAGCACAATGTTGAGTACCTACAAAACATAATTGAAGGATTATAATGTGAGCTGCGTGGAACGGACAATGAACGTACTTCAAACAATGGTTGTTTTAATTCATGTAGGTGAACAGTTCGGCACTTCATCCCAAGGCCCCAAGTATTGATCCCAAGATCCTATATTGATCCCATCAAAAACAAAGCAATGCAAAGGAATTTGGTTTGTTTCTTATTTTCGTGATTTTTCAGAAATGAGCACGAATGTTGGCAAAAAGAAGTGACGAGTTTGGTGCTGTATTTCTTTGTTTTGCGATGAGATGAATATATCACAGATAAACAGACATAACACTCGTCAAATTTCCATCGTTCACTGATTTACTGGTCAATTCAGATAGTCATTAGTTGGTCAATCGATCACTCATGGCGCGCGCATCGGATTTGCTGGAGTTTGACGTTTGCTCACTGTCGCCATCTGGTTCGTGCTTTGCCCAACTAACTGAAATCAACAGATGTCGTTAGTGTTTGAACGACGATGAATTTTATAAGTAAATGTTCAATGTGTTATGTCTGTTTGTCTGTGAATATATGTTCAGTGAGATGGAAAACGGAACAGTTCCCCTACAAAACAGGTGAATATTTGGATAAGGATTAGAAACATCAAATGGCAGACATGTTCTATTGTGTCTTATTCTGTTCACAACTATTTTTTTTTATTCAAAAATCCAGATTATTCCACCTACCGGTGACGATGATGCCTTTCTCTATTCATTCGTATGGTTTCATCTTAGTGTGATACACATCATAGATATTTGGCAACATCACGGCTCTTGCAAACGCTGAGTTGGGAGGGGTCGCATGATGTATGATTCATACACAGAAAAAACAAACATTGATTACAATAAAAATGTCGTATTCTACAATTGAAAAGTGTTTAATTTTGTTAATTTTGAAAGTTAGATTGCTTACAGTAAAAGTAATGTGTTTGATTTGAAAGTGTTTTTTACTTGTTAAAAGTGTAAATTTAAAAGTTTCCACTCTGAACTTAAGAATTGTAGAAGTGTCAAATCATCTGGCACAAACGGCACAAAATGAAAAAAATAAGAAAATTTCACTGCACTATGGATGCCGGAAACGATACGAGACCAAAAAATGTCTCCGATTAATTTTCTTACTATAATAATACAGCATAAGATTATAGAAAGGTCGGAATAATTCTTATTGCATTTTAGTGCATTTTTAGTTTTATGTAGATATATTTAATGAAATGTTCATGTGAGCTATATATCTTTTTGGCCACCTGTTATTTTACTATTCGCCCATAGTTCAGACGAGGTGGCTCGCACAGGCTCGCACTGTTGAGGACATCGCCATGTTTATTTACATTATTTACCTTTCGCGCGCGAGAAAAATTTGTCTGGTTGGCCGAGTTCGCATTGCGTTTTAGAAAGTCCAGTTACGATGGCCTCTGTTCTGTTCCGTGGCTCGCTCCTGGCGAATAATATGAAAAAAACAGCCGATTTAAGGACCGTTCTTATGGTAAGTAAATTGAATTTATTCTGATTTCTTATGAATGTCCAGTAGTCCGGAGTGTATCTTTAGACATTCGATAGAATCTTATGACGACTTTTGTTGTTTAATTGCAGAAACGGCAGAAACGTCCCGCCGAACAATTTAATTCGCTTCCTGGGACGATAAAGGAAGATTTCGGCCCCGAATGACCCACACTACAGGGGAAAAAAAAACACCAATTTCAGGGCCGCCGCGCAGAAGTTGAAAATCCACCGGGTGGTCGAATGCCCGAACAAAGATAGCATGAAAGTGGCAGTGGAAATCGGCACTGATCATCACGAAATACAAAGGTAGGTGACATTTTTTAAACAAGAATATGAAGTGTTGTAGATATTGGAGCTCACGCTTCGTTACTTTAGTGAGCAAAAATTGGGAATTGAAGCACCTGAGTCGGTTGACAATATTTAAGACATTTTTCTTTCTTTTTTTTAGATAACCGACAATGAATTCATGGCGCAAAACCCACAGATGGATACGATGTTCTCCCTCATCCTGGCTACGGACCGGATCCTATGCTGGAATGTACAAAGAGCCACCGTGTTGTAAGAGATGTTGCGATTTACAACTAGTGAAAAAATACATGCGATCATGGAATAAAATTATAAGCTGTTCATTGCGATTTGTTTATTTTAATTAAAAAATTGAAAGATAAAGGGTATACGAGAGGGGGGCTAGAAGTAAACCTTTAATTGGAAAATTAGTCTTTTCTGAATAAAAATATGTTACTATATTTTCTACAGTGCGTACATTTTCATCTGACAGTTCTACAATTTAGTTTTGAAAGTTCAAACTTTTAATTTTAGAGCGTCATACAACTTTTGAACCATGATTGTTGCAACAGTTGGCGTACTTTTATTTTGACCATACGGAACTCTCTACGAAAAAGAACCAACGCAACTTTTTAAATTTACCAATGGTTTTTTTAATTCTATCAATGATTTTTCTTTCTGTGTAGAATTTTTAGAGGATTCATACAAAAAGTGTAATGCAACGTACACACCAGTCAAGCAGTTTGACGAACATTGACTCCGCCCCCAAGAAAACGCTTCGGTTGCTGCTTTGTTTGAATGTGTGTGAAGTTGTTCGAACAACCATTTAACAGTTGGCGGCTCGGTTGGAAAAAATTAAAACGGTTTGATTTTGGTTTGAGTTGTCGGGGGTGGAGTCAAGGTTTGCCGAACATGTTTGAGCATTTGTAGTGAAGTTGCACAAACCCTGGTTGGTGCTCAAGTTGGCGCTTCGGTCGTTCGTGTGTGATATTGTGTATCCGGAATAAATTTATACCGCTTTTTATACCGAAGTTGGATTTTTCTCCAGATACAGGCAACTTTCCCAACTTCGGAAGTAGTGCGCTGGATTCCCCTAAAGATGCGCTAAACAGCGCATCCATTAGTTTGACAGATAAAACTTCGGAAGAAAGTTCGGTTCGGAAGTACGGACTTCCGAATTCTAAGTTGGTGCTACGCCGACAATATTGTTGGTCGAATAAATTGATTGTTCGTGCCGCTGTTGGTAAAACTTGATGGATGTTTGAATAAACGAGAGGTGGAGCCAATGTTGGTCAAACTGCTTGACCGTGTGTACGTTCCATAAGATCAATTTGGTTGCTGTATTCCGTACCGGTGACGTTTGACAGTTGACAGTTTATCAAATAGCAGCGCTCTTACCGCGCTATTGTCGATACAGATGAAATCAAGAACATGTATGAACTTGTCTCAACTACGTCGCTCGACTGAAACGTCGCTGGTCGCTGGTGACCCTTTCCAGTAAGTGCTCCAGCGACGCAGGCAAATTTAATGCGACGCCGCAGCACCAAACTGGAAAGCGCTCGCTGGTTGAGCGACGCGACGGCTCAGCGACGTTCCAGCGATGACTCGCATAGACAATACCAAATTTTTTCACCTGTCAGTCGCGCTACTGTTACGGCAGCGCGTTTAGTAGCGACCGGTAAAGTACTTGACACGTGTCAAGTACAGTAGCAAAATGTTTACTTTTCAGTTATCGAATGCCGTTCGATAACTGCAACGCATTCTAGACGTCAAACGGTTGTCAATCGACGTCAGATGCAATAAAAGTGCATCTAAATGTGCAGCGCTATGCATAGCTGTCATTGAGTCTGACATCGGTTTAGCGGTCCGATAACTGCAAAGCTGTTGCAGTTAAGGTGAAGGTGGGTTGAGTACCAAAACAAAGCTTTGAAAGTATTGGTACAATAAAAACTGTCATATACTGTAGTAGTATTGGTGTCGTATTTATAAAAAACAAAGAATAGTAGTAGGGTGGTTCAAAAAACGACCCAGCTCCACCACGCTCACTCGATTCCGTCCCATGCTCCGAGTGTCCTCCAGAAACCGATTTGAACAAAAACTGGTTGAACACTAGCCGGTTCAAGTTTGTATGAAAACTAGTATGAGAAACTAAACTTTTCATTACACTGGCTACAGCGCCTTCCCTCCAAACGCTGGCGAAAAGAGAATCAACATAGCTTAAAGCAACATTCCGGAGACTTCACTGAACGAAAACCGCACCGCAGGAAAGATCCATTGATTATGTAACGCAAAAAAATAAGCCTAATTATCATGCTAAAGATTCGCAACTTCGATTAAAATCGACATCCTGGAATTAAAGCTCTTGAATATTTCATTCAGTCATATGGTCTCCCCCCTCGCCAGCGCCCAATGACGGAGTGCCACAATCAAAATAATGTAAAATTCAACCTCTCCATATCAACTGCCATACAAACCTGAAACGACCTGTGCACGGTAAGCCTCTATTCAAACCAACCCAAACCATCGGATGACACCCAAATTATGAATCATAATCGACTGAGCGCGGCGGAGCAAAATAATTTTTTGAACCACCCTATGCATTAGTTTGCTGCTGCCGCTGCCGGTGTTTACATTCGCTCCGCGGACAGTTTTTAATCGTTTTTTCGGGCAAAAATAGCAGTTTATATTAGGTTTTCGGTTCAAACTAGTGACTTATATCAAAAAGTGATGTTTAATTTGCATTCTATCAACATTTCGGGCTGCTCATGTGCGGAGAAGTGAGTAAAAACTTGATTTTTCTATGCCCTTTGAGAAGAAGTGAAGTGCAGTGATAAGCCCACGGAATCGCGAACGACTATTAAATTGGCACGAAACTGCTGATTTACAATAAAATTCGAGCCGAAATTCAAAGGACTCTTTGAAGAAACATGTTAATTATCACGGGAAGTGAATAAATATGCTGTGGACAGGTTAGTAATTTGAATAATCAACTTTTGTTCGATGCTGTTCGATGCATTCGAATGTTGATGGGTGAGGAGTGCGGGAGGTGTGGGGTTGACCCGTGGAAGTTCCGGTGCCATATTGACGGCCATCGTGGAACTCCTCCAACTATGTCCTTAAATGACTTGCAGTTATCGAACGTCTACTGTAATGACGGCTATAAAGAGCCCCGCACATACACGCTTAGATTGATTTACCTATTTATGGGTAATCATTTCACCCATATTTAGGTAATGTTTATTTTACTTATATTATTGGTACTATAGATAGTAGAATCTATAGATGAGCGAAAGCATGGCTGAGTTGATTTTTTTGCCCGTGCACACGCGCATATGACGTCACAGCCCTTAACGTTTCCATTGAAATCGTGACGTCATGCTCGTTTGGAGACACGTTTGACAGTTCGTTTGGAGACAGAGGATTTATCTTCGCTCATCTATATATTCCACTATCTATAATTGGTACTTACTAATAAAAATTTTTACTAATAAAATTGATGCATTTTACCTACACTGAAAGAAAGGACATAGTAACGCCAACCATATCAAGGGTAAAATCAAAAACATTTTACCACTTGATTTCGGTAGAACGCAATACACGTTTGAAACTACTGCGTTTGTTGGCGATTTTACTATTTAATTGCTCATTCGAAACCTACAAAGTTTGCCGGATCAATAAAATAAACATCTGAAAGACATTTTCAAATAAAACCCCCTTACGGAAGTTGCGTGGAAGTGCTAAATTCGGACAAATATTTTCTGAATACGCCGTTCCTTTCGCTGAAGATGGTGACTAGACGCTGGACTGCAGCTTCACGAACATGGAAATGGAAAACCCTTCTCAAAGTGGAATGTTTCCATTCTTCTAAAAGGTATGCCCTCTACTGCATAAAAAGCATTATCATGACACTATTATTATAAAATTTGATTTGATTATTTCAGGAAGATTACAGCGCTGGAACTTGGAACGCATGCATGCTGAAAACACAAAGGTGTGAGCTCGGAAGTGAAAGTTATTTATAAACGGTGGACTATTGACGAAGGATTTTGCCAGAAAAACCCACTACGCAAGTCATCACAAACTGGGATCGGTAGAATTTTGTGGTTCTTCAAATTTGGACTCACTAGTTGGAGTAGGAAACGTTTTTTTAAACTTACTCACATTATCCTAAATCAAACAGGATGGTCCCCGATATCCTGTCAATAAGTGTTATACTACGTTCAGATTATGAGCTATATCACTTGATATAGAGCATCTTGACATCAGTGTTTGTACATCTAGTTTTCACTGGAAATAATGCATATGGCATCTCATGTCAAGATTCGCTATATCAAGTGATATAGCTCATAATCTGAACGTACTATTAATGACTAATTACAACTTGTTTTCAAAGCATTTGGATAATAATAAAATGTTTGTTTTATATTGCCGATTTCACCAATTTGAAGAGTTATTTCTCGCTTAACTTTTCAAAAGGTCCTAAGTAACATTTTTTTTATGATTTAATTTGAGTATTGCAATCAACGAGGCAATCAACAGATTAACATGAAATATGTTGATTGCATTATTCAGATTAAATCATGAAAAAATGTTACTTAGGACCTTTTGAAAAGTTAAGCGAGATTTAATCTATTTAGTATAGATTTTTCTCAGAGTGTACAAAACATCAGAGTAGAGATGTCGTAAAATCCCGATTAATCGATTAGTAGCTAATCGATTATTGAATCGATTAATCGTTGTATTATATCGCATATGCAAAAACACATGCACGTAAAAAAATAACCTTATATGTTATGGCAAAAAACCATTCGAAAATACTTATACTCTTCATTATGCCACCTAATGAATGATCCCATATCAAAAAGCTAATAACATTCATAAGTTAATGAAAAGTATAAGTTTCGGAATGTATGTGACTAATGCGATGTATAAGTTTTTTCTTATACATATCATTAGGCGCCTGCTTTGGCAAAAAAGTATTAGAAATCTTAATAATATATAACATTAAATTTTTTTACGTGTGGGGAAAAAATCCGCCAAACAAATTCCCGAGGTGTGAGGCTATAGGTATACCTTAATTGTTGGGTAATAATCGATTCAAAATTAATCGACTATCACAACGATGAATCGATTAATCGTAGTAATCGATTAATTTGGGACATCTCTACATCAGAGCAACAACAAAACAAAAACAAGACTACAAATTTGTCTGAAAATGTGCGAAATGTGTCGATAATAAATAAATATTTTCAGCTATTTTATCGAGAGTTAAAATAAAATATAATGTATAAGTTAAGAGTTCTACTAAACAACAAACACCACATCAATCGTCTGTTTTGTTCCGGAACGGGGTTCAACAACTTTTATGAGGCAACAAAATTATTCTGTCCTCTTCTGGGTAAGAATCGCAATATCCCCCTGAGTGCATTATTTATCAAGCATTATATTACAGATATGAATGAATCTACTATGTACAAATATTTAGTGAAAAACAGCTTTCTCAAAGATTTAGAACCAGATGACGTGCGTCGTAAGATTGCATATTTCAAGTATTTGAATGCAACTACGGAAGACATCCTCAAACACCCATTGCTGTTCACAGTGCACTTGACGACCCTCGAGAATAGATCCACAATCCTGCGGGAGTGTGGATTTGTGGAAACATTAAAGCTCGATGCCATCGTAAAATATGTATCAATTGTAAGGCAAAAAGTGAAGGTTCTTAAAGATTATAAACTCATTCCGTTTGATCTGAGCATTATGGATCAACTTGGCAAGCAGTTTGACATCGAACTTAAACCCGAAATTGATTACAGTGACGACATGTGTTTGCAATTCATCCGTAACCAATTCATCAACGCATTTCTTCGACAACGATTACAATTCACAGATGAGGAATTGGACAAATTATGGAAGACATATTCTAGGATTAAGCATAAAAGCTTTGGAAACACTCAGCGAGTAATAGATATTTTGGAGCGTGACTACAAATTTAGTCGAAATAAAATCATACGGAACCTGTACCTCCTACACGCTGATCCGGAAAACTTGCTGCGTTATCCGGATGTTGTGCCACAGATAGCCCAAATGGACATAAGACATTTGATGCTGAAACAACCGAAGATCATGATGGTGTCGTGCGATTCAGTGAGGCAAATACTGGATCATTTCCGTGCGTTTGGAATCGACGAAGCAGGAATTCTTAAATATTCCACTATTCTGACGCTATCGTCCAGTACGATTAAAGGTCGATTGGAGCAGTTGAAGAAAACGAAAGAATTCGACGTGCTCTCGAAACATCCCAGAATTACGAAATTAATTGCGTACCAAACAAAAGCCACACTACGGTTGGACTTCTTACAGCAGTTGAAAGTTCGATGTTTCTCCTTAAATATTCTGTCTAGTCACACGCAGAATTTTGAAAAGTATGTATTTCGGAGTAACGTTACTCGTATATATTTTGTTTTGTTTTGTTATAAAGACGGGCACCATTGTTAATTTTTTGCTAAAATATCAGATTGCTTAGGGAGCAATTTATTTAGAATTCATAAATGAAAAATTATTTATTATTTCGCAGATACGTCCGGGATGGTTATGACAAAACGCATTGGAGAGACGTCAAACATTATATCAACGTGGCATTTGGACGGCAAGACAATAAAGTTCTCGAGCAATTGAAGCGACATCCTTATTGGTTCCATGTACCAGTTGTACAGATGCAAGAAACCCTAGAGTACCTCAAAAGTAAAGGATTTTCGCCGAGCATTATTTACGAAAACATTCAAATAATGCTGTATCCTTTGTAAGTATTAACATGTCAAGCAGTGAGATTTACTTTAATGAAATAATCATTTCCAATCTACAGACCACGCATTAGCAGTAAACTGGAAAACCTTATGAAGTGCAAAGAAATGAGAAAAAAGCATGATGAATTTGGCATTGAACTGACTGACGTGACACCGTCGCAAATGCTTTCGTTATGCCTCTACATGATTGAGTTCGACTTCCATTTCACAGGAGATGGGATCTGGCCGGAACAGGTTCAGCATAGCGACTCTGCTACTACCACAAATATTGAGTTGCCGAAATCGCTTAGCAAAGGATACAGATTTGGAACGACAGCATCAGAGAAGAATCGCCAAAGGGAGCAACTGGCCTCGGATTGTTGAAATGTTAACTTCGTGAAAAAACAAACAATAAGAACAACAACACTATGATTCTCTGGAAAGACATATCCTACCTAGATCTATTGTGCGATGTTATTAAATTTCATTGGGTAAGTGAAATGAACGTAAATATCCTGCCCCAGGCTGGCATTAGTTATTGTATGACGCTTGCAGTATGTGACTCATACTCACTCGTCAACCTTCGAATGATCAAGCGCTCGCCGCAGCATGTGCCTGACCTTTCACATGCACTGGAATGGGTTTAAAATCACGACCTCCTGACTCTTAAGACAGAAACGGGAGTCACTAGACCACCGAATTTAAATCTATCTTTAATATAACGGATATAATTTTGATATTTCGAAATTGTTATAGCGTCCTTAGGGTATCCAACTAGCCTTGCGTGCAAAGGCGTAGGATTGCCAATCCGGAGATGGGGATTTTGTTTCTCGGTCCTGTCTAGGATGTTTTCCGAGTGGAAAACATTCTCGACTCCCTGGGCATAATGTATGTAATGCATTGTACTTGCCACACAAGATACATACTCATGCAATGGCGGACATAGAAAGCTTTCAACTTATAAATTGAGGAAATGCTAATAGAATTTGAAAAGCAGGTCAAGTTTCAGTTTTAAGGTAGAGCCATAGAAGAAGAAGAAGAAGCTTGTGAAAATATCATCGTGAACAAGTGAACCAACATTCTACAAGATTACTATTCGAACAATGTTACACTTGCCAAGCGGGGTGACCCGCCTTCTCCAAGTGGCGCTGCCAAACGACGGCGCTTTGATGTTCCACGAGGAAGAAGGAGAAAGATGATAATCGAAAAAATTTCCACGGGAAACTATAGGTACGAAGAAGTTTTTATAACTCTTCTCAAAAATTCTAAAAGCAATTTAATTAAAAACGGTAAACAGTACGGGGTTGGACTTATCTTCTATTGGTTAAAAATCGAATTTCGAACACGCGAAAACTGATTTTACTCGCGTTCAACTTTTAGCGCATCATTGCGCCACTAGTGCATATTGTTCGCAACCAGATGCGCTATACAGCGAAAATCGAAAAAGTGCTGCACGTGTGAAACGGCCTGAAAAATTCACCCGATGTTTGTGCAAAATCAAGCAAATGTTAAGCCAATCTAAAAAAAAAACAGCACGTTTCAAATTTGTGGTTTTAAATTTCAAAAATATTTACAGGCATAAAAATCATGGGTTCTTCGGAAAAGTTGATCTTAAATAAAATAAAGAATCGGTTGAGCGAATAAAAACCAAGTCAATCCAAAAAATCACAGTAGTAAAATTGCTAGCTAGGTGTGTTAAAAAAAGTCAAAAACTTCCGACGTAACATATTATGGAACGTACACACGGTCAAGCAATTTGACCAACATTGACTCCACCTCTCGTTTATTCAAACAACCATCAAGTTTTAACAACAGCGGCACGAACAATCAATTTATTCGACCAATAATATCACACACGAACGACCGAAGCGCCAACTTGAGCACCAACCATCAAAAATATATGGGGGTTTGGGCAACTTCACTACAAATGCTCAAACATGTTCAACGAACCTTGACTCCGCCCCCGACAACTCAAACCAAAATCAAACCGTTCTAATTTTTTCCAACCGAGCCGCCAACTGTCAAACTGTTGTTCGAACAACTTCACACACGTTCAAACAAAGCAGCAACCGAAGCGTTTCCTTGGGGGCGGAGTCAATGTTCGTCAAACTGCTTGACTAGTGTGTACGCTACATTACGTGATAAATGGAAGTCAAACAATGTTGCAACTCTGTAGACTATGCGTTGCAAGCCACCGATTGCTCCATGTAGTCCGTAATTCGTCCTTTGCAGTGGTAGTCTAAGCATTCCGCTATTGCGGAGTGTCCTTGGTCGAACATTCAAATCTAGATTTGCGATCGTCATCGCCCGGGTGGTATCTCTTGGTAGGCAAAACGGATCCCTCCATGGCAACTTCCGAACTGCAAATCGCAGGAACGATTCGATACGTTCGGCGCCATGGTTGTAAGCTGGGCTCCAAACTGCAGAGCAGTACTCCAGAGTAGAACGCACAAGAGAACAGTAGTGGCTTTCAAGCAATAAATCTCGGAAAAATTCTTGGCAATCCTGAATATGAATCCCAATGTCCTAGAAACTTAATCTTAACTTTACTTTCTTGCGGTATTCCAGATGTTGCTTGGAAACTATTCGATTCGCAGTCATCCTAAAGTCACCATCAGGATCAAATGTCGGCCAGTCAAGTATTAGTGGAACCAGTCGAGTTTGGCAACAGCGATAGCATGGTTCAACTTGTTAAATGCGGCAGACAGATCGGTGTAGATACCATCGGTTTGCATCCTTCTGAGCAAGCTGTTGGTGATGTACGAAGTAAGGCATAGCAAATTGCTAGTGGTAGAACGACCGGCGCTCGACGCTACAAAGCAAGACCATGCTGAGGGTGGCTGGGTTCGATTCCCGATGCCGGTCTAGGCAATTTTCGGATTGGAAATTGTCTCGACTTCCCTGGGCATAAAAGTATCATCGTACTAGCCTCATGATATACGAATGCAAAAATGGTAGCCTGGCTTAGAAACCTCGCAGTTAGTAACTGTGGAAGTGCTTAATGAACACTAAGGTGCGAGGCGGCTCTGTCCCATTGTGGGGATGTAATGCCAATAAGAAGAAGAACGACCGGCGGTAAAGCCGTGTTGGTCGGAGCTGAGATGTTGCTTGCTGTGCGAAAGTAATGGTTCCATGACAACGAGTTCGATCAGCTTAGAAACTGTGCTTAATGACATGATTCCTCGGTAATTGTCTACGTTGCTACCTTTCTTGTGCACCGGGAACATGTGAGCGATTTTCCAGCAAGAAGGAAATATTCCACTAGACAGTGACAAATGAAAAATACGATGAAGAGGGTCAAGCAAACAAGAAATTTGTTTTTTAAGGAAGGCAGACGGAATACCGTCTGGTCCTGGAATCTAGGACGACTTGAGTTTTGTTGCGGCCTTAGATATAGCGATATAGCCACAGAGAACAGACATGGATGCTCGAACAAAATTTCGTTTAAAACGTGTGTAAAGATTTGAATCACACCTCAGCGCCGCCAACGCAGGCTGCCCGATATAAAAGCTCAATTTCACTAAGTGGTGGCGTTGGCATACACTACATAAACAATGTAGTGCTGCCACCTAGGAGTGAGCCTAGGAGCAATTCGGAGTGAACACTAGCGCTAAAAAGTAAAACACGGTAAATTTTAATCATATTTATCAGCACAATTGGCATTCAAATGCAATACATAAACCTATGGTGGCGACATCTACATTTCAGTTGTGTAATTGACGAAGTGATTAGAAGTTTAATTTCCATAGATTGCAGCGATACGGTGCTGAGTGAAATAATCCTTTTTCGTTTGATAAATCCAGGATGCAGCAAATGGAAACCAGTTCAAAAGGTAGAAATTATAGTTTTCTTTGTCATATGCGTATTTGAGATTCAAATATTCGTGTTATTGTATGCAATAATTGAGATCCGGTTTCATTTAGTGCAATTTGAGGTTAGTATATTTTGTTCAAATTTCAGGTACCGAAGATCGGGATGTCGAAGTTACTATCGTCGACATTCTTGATTACGTTGGTGACTCTGTACGGCCAATCAAGGAAGGATTTGCGGTTTTCAATGCAAACCATATAGTTTGTCTTGGATATCGAACATTCAATTCGAGTAATGTCCATATCACAGCATACGTTACACAAAGTTCTCATCCGGGTCATTCTCCGCACCAAGTTAATCTCAACTTGGGATCATCGGTGGACGATTGGAAGCTAGGCTGTTCATGTAAAGCTGGGACGGCGAAGTGTAAGCACATTATTGCTTGCCTTCTTTACATTTAATTGCATATTATTCGGCAACTCGGCCGTACGAAAACCATTTTTTTGTTAAATATCTTGGCTGTGCATATGCACAGCATATGTTTCGAAATGGACAAATTGATATGAAATTTGCGAAAAAGAATCCACGTGTCTTGGAGGGACTCGAACCCTCAACCTCCTACTCTCTAGATCAAGATGAATACACCACTAGGTGTTCCAATCTGCCAAATTCACGATTCAGCCATCTTGGATTTTAGTATGGGAGAGCCAGCCGGTTTGTTTATGTTTTGCACCGAAAATGAATTTTTCACCCCCGCCTTCTTCTCGTCCATAAACTTGACAGATTGCAACACCTAGCTGTGTATTCATCTTGCTCTAGATAGGCGTGATAACCCCTACACAACAAGACCACTTAAACACAGACAAACAGACGTAACACTGAGGAAATTCCCATCGACCATGAGATCAACGGTCGTTTTAAATTCAACTGCTTGCGAGTTTCACATCCAGGGGCGCGCGCATCGTATACCTTTGTATTTGACATCTCACACTAGCGCCTTCTGTTGACATTGTCGTACTAAACCAAGGGGTGTCTCACATAGAATAAATTGAATTTATCTGCTAAAAATTAACCAAGCAACCGAAGCGACTTTGTTTCGATTTAAATCAAAACTATGGAAAATGTAGTTGCTGATTCTTGCAACGTAACGAATGTCAACGTAACCATCTGTCAAATCGCACGATGACAGTGGTAAATAGTAAACATATTTCATGAAGAGAAAATATTTACACGTAAAAAGTTCGAAGCAGGAACAAATAAATTATTTGTTCCTGGTTCGAAGGAAACGTATATTAATTACAGCGTGCAAGGAAAAGGTTATTTGCACGTCCTCGTCATCGCGCATATTGGGAGCTTACAAAACTGAAGCCTGTGGAAAAAAGAATGTTTGGAATTTGTGTCTTGTTGGGGGGATTTATTCAAAAGGGAGGTGTTACTGACAATTCATCTGTGCATTCCGAAGAAGTGATAGTTCCAGATAATTAAACCGCTTAAAATTAAACTAAAATCGCTGGTTTTGATTTTTGTTAGCTGTTTAATTTTCTAACATTGGGCCTTGAAACATGCGTATAGGAAAGCATCGTGAATGAGGTCAACGGTGTCTAGTTCTCGTCAGTATTAGCTCTAAGCACTGCCTTCAAACCATCAAACTTTGCACGAAGCTGTTGGGGAACGACAGACTCTTGCACTTCACAAAAGGAGATGGAATATTTTTCAAATTGTCCCAAAATTCAGGACAAAATTCAATGGACAGATTTATTCTATTTTTTTGGTTTCAGTTAGTAGAATAATCTGAAATCAGCTATCGCAAAACACTTTAGTAAATTCATACGCCATACGTATATATCCAAAGCTGTACAAGCACCAGTCCAAATATCTTCTTGCCATCTTGTCCTAGTCATTCTGAAATAAGAAAATTCATTATTAATGATATAAACAATAATTTTCAACTCGTAAGTTATGCCCCAACTTTGTTGTTGGAAAAATAAACAACCTCATTGATGTCATTGGTAACAAGCGAAATCCACGCTTGCTTAGACAAACAATTACAGTTGAGTGTCGAAGAAGGTGTGTTGCAATATTGATCAAACAGTACCTATGAATCCATTCGCTTCAAATCGACTTTATTTCGATTGAAATTCGCTGCGATCATTACCAGTGAGACACCCCTTGTACTAAACTTTGTTTCGTACAACATGCACGTTAGGTGGTGATAAAATAGCTGGGCGATGGATTTCAAAACAAATTGTTCTAGCTGTTACGTCTGTTTGTCTGTGACTTAAAGGTCACGTTTGCGGAAAAGCCATCAGAATCCGAGTACCAACCTCCACCGCGGTTAGCTCTCTTTTTTGCAAATTGAATATCTTTCGGATGCTTGATTTGTCCAATCTCCACATGCGCTTTACTATTGTATATCCACAGCCAAGCGAGTGCACATTGTTTATTAAACGAGAGGATCGCACTCCATGCCCCCCAGTAACTGTCTGGGCGGGACGGTATAGAATGCGAATTCAATCGCACTCTGCTGTGCCAAAGGCTTGCTTGGCTAAAGCATTTGATGAGTTTGATTGCCTTTAACGTAAGCGGTCGCGTGTACTCAGACGACTAATGACGGTGAAAGACCGACACTTGATTACAATTAATTGCATATTATTCGGCAACTCGAAACATATGCTGTGCATATGCACAGCCAAGATATTTAACAAAAAAATGGTTTTCGTACGGCCGAGTTGCCGAATAATATGCAATTAAATGTAAAGAAGGCAAGCAATAATGTGCTTACACTTCGCCGTCCCAGCTTTACATGAACAGCCTAGCTTCCAATCGTCCACCGTTGCCTTAACTGAATTCTGCAAACTATCTTTTTCCGCAGGTGGTTTTTTAGCGGTGCTCTCCGCAATCGGTGTATTTATCGAAAGCTGAGATGTGTCAAGCAGTAGGGTATCGTTTAAAATTTGACTTTCTTGAAAGCTCTGGCCAACCGCAAAATCATTTGATCTATTTCCACCGATTTCACCATCGTTATGATCCTCACACGAATCCACCACGAAAACCGGCACATGCGTGGATTGGTTCTCCGAAATCCGGTCACTTGAAGTATTTTTCTTCGCTTGGTCCTCTTCGTGGCAATAGGTAGAACCGTGCGTGAGGCTAACTTCAGAAGAACTTGTTGAGTCCGAGCCGGTAGTTGTATTTGAGAAATTCAACGATGGAATGGCGTCTCGTTTTAAACGTGATCCACCTGTCAGATAAAAATGATAATTAGGGTTGGTGTACCATTCGGCGCCATACATAACAACTTTTTTAAAAAGCATGTGGGTGGACTTTATATATCAAGCATAATAAAATTTGTAATAATCCTCAAAATTGCTTAATCAAAAACAGGAACGCATGCACCAGTTGTGCACTATTCTTAATTTGGGTTCCTATTATTGCAATTTCTATTGTTTCCTATGGAATTGGTCATAATAGGACTACTAGTGTGACAACTGGTGCAAAGCACATCAAAAAGCTTAAGTTCGAACATAGAATAACCACTTATTACTTACCGGGAAAATAATTAGATTTCGAGAAGTGTAAACTGCACACTTTAGAGTTCGCCGTAGGTAGTTTAGAACACTTTAAAACTCGTATCCACTCCTTGAATCTAACATCTTTTCGACCAGGAAACTTATGTAGTTTTATGTCCCCTTCCGTTTTCGATCGACATCCTTCGACGTAACATATCCGGTTACTCCGCGGTGGGCAGGCATACTCACTATAATTATGATCTTCTAAGTGGATTGGCAAATTTAGCTTCTTTAAATCCCTTCGTGGAAGCTTTATTATCCGACTAATCTTCTTGGACGGAACTGCGGTAGCTTTCAAGTAGATGGTAGATGGAACGGAAAAAAATTTACTTTGTAGCCGGCTACACCGGAACGATTTTCGCAGCCAGGAATTACGCACTTCTGAACTGTCTTCATTTTGGCAACAACCACTCAAATACACAAAATGGAAAGTTTTACCGATCTAACGCGTCAAATAAAAACTTTTTCAGCTAATTTCGGCGAAAAATTGAAAAAGAGATCAAATATTTTGAAATAACAAATCTGTTTGACATTTAAATCAGATTATATCATCGTCATGACAACAGCGCCATCTGATAGTGAATTTTTACTCTTGACAGCGAATAGAGGTAATAAACTATAGAGGACGATTGTCGCTGCGGTTCCCTTTGTTAAATAGAGGTAATAAACTATAGAGGACGCTTGTCGCTGTCGTCACTGGCGAATCATCTTTTGCTGGCGAGGATAGGGCACTAAATGTCAACAAAGGAAAAATCAGAACGTTTTGACAGATAGGTACCCAACATGTTTGGGGACGATAACAAAGGGAACCGCAGCGACAATCGTCCTCTATAGTTTATTACCTCTATTCTTTGTTATCGTCCCCAAACATGTTGGGTACCTATCTGTCAAAACGTTCTGATTTTTCCTTTGTTGACATTTAGTGCCCTATCCTCGCCAGCAAAAGATGATTCGCCAGTGACGACAGCGACAAGCGTCCTCTATAGTTTATTACCTCTATTTTGAATGCAAAACGATACTAACGCACAGTGCCATGTTGTACAACTTCAACACCTGTTCTCCGTGATAATACAAAGTTCAGGGATCGACACTATAGTGGGCACTGACCAGGGGGAGAAGGCGGAGCACTGAATCCCTACCCCAACATGTGCGACATCTGGATTTGGTTCTAAACTGTAAACAACAATGTTAATTCTCTACCACCTTTTTGTTATGGCGAGGCAATTTTTATGCACACTTTTGTTTTCGATATTTTATCAAAATAAACACTCAATCATGCAGCAATATAACGATGTGATATGCTTGAGATACCTGCTTGATTATAGGGACTCGAAAAAGAATTTATTTGCAGTAACTAAATAACCGAACATAAAAATGTTCACATTAACGATTGCGCCCTAACACCGGTTCTAAGCTTCGATGCAGAGTACACGAGCTTTGTTCGCCAGTGACAGGCGTATGAGGCCCTTGGCAAATACCCATTTGGGAACATTACAAACGCCGCGCAGTGTATCATATCTAAAAAATCTGACAATAGTCAAGCTCAGATCCGACCGCATTGCGTACGTAGGTGCTTGGACGTTAATTTAATATGTTCTGAAAACTTGTTTGTGAATATGTTTATTATGTGAAAGATTTTGATTTGAAAAATGTAAGTGCATTTGCTGAAGAACAATGTGTATAGCCGCCAGACATTATAAATACTCACGCTCACTCTCAATGTGAAAGTGTACCACCGTAGTGTACTACACACATGTGGAAGCGTTGGTTTGGGAAATGGATTGTGAGTGCTTCGACTATGCGTCCGATTTGGGAATCTTGGGCTCATTCAGTAGCCGCTAAGTTGCGAAGGCTGACGGAGGTCCTTCGTAGCTTAGTTGGTTAAAAGCACCAGTCTAGCATACTGAGGGTCATGGGTTCGAGTCCCATCGAAGGAAAGTGGTTACCTCCAATACATTTTTCAATTCAAAATCTTCCACTACACTACTGGGCTGCACTCCAGCGTAAGAAATTGCTGTCAGCTTTTAGTTTTTGATATTCCCGAGTTGTCGTTGAAGGCATGAGTCTTTACGATGTCCTTTTCCTCGGAACAGAAAACTTGTAGCCCGACGTAATGCACACATTTTTGCGATTGCCAAAAGCCAAACAAAGACGTGCTTTACGTACGGGCTGGGAAGACTGGGAATTTTGGCAAAAACTGCATCTTGCAGCGTAAAGAGTAAAGACGCTACTTAATTAAGATCGGAATAAATTACCAAAGTCGTTCGTAGTTTGGAATTCGCATATGCCGTAAAATATGCCATAAAATAGCTTTTGAGATTATTTTCGAGACGGCTTTGTAAACGATTTTGAAAGGCGTTTTAGAGATTCGTTGAGTTGCTGATAACCGGAGTCGAAATCCTGATTAAAATCCAAAGTATTCAATAATAAACTTAAGATTTGCTATATTATGACATTAGTAGAAATCAATTATCAATGAAACGTCACAATTAGTTGTTAATCAATTTAATTAAATGATGCTTATTACAATCTTAGTCAATCATATTCAATTTTTTTTATTTAAACTAGTTCTACACAACGATCGATTTACGATCGTTCCACGTATTATGCATAGTGTACATATTCAACTTTTTCATGCTGACCATGATCCATGTACACTGATTTTTCTTCTTACAGTACGTTTCCTACCTTAGGAAGAAATACGACAACACGTTCTAGTACTACGTTTTATATACAACATAATTGAATAACGTTCAACATCAAATTCATTTCCGCACACTCCGCACTCGTACCAGTCAATTTCTATATTTTTTTCGACGCTCTACAGGATGGCTGCTCGTGGTTTCAACGGGTTTATCGATATAACCGGGCAAAATCTTGTAGCGCTTGCGTTACAGCTCGAGGCGTTTCCGACCTATAAGAGAAAAAACAAAACTAATTAATAAAATAATGATAAAAAAATCTAACTATATAATTATCGTTGTTATATTGACCGAACTCAATAATATTTGATCTGACAAAAAATGAAGTAAATTTGAACCCGCAATACAGAATGCCAAAGTATAAATTATTAGTCTTTACTCACTTGACGATGTTCTCCACAAATTCGATCATCTGTTCGTTGGTCACCGTAATGCTTCCACCGCTATTCTTTTTCGGTAGGGCGTCGACCGCTTTCTGCACATAACCCTCCAGCTGGTGGGGACTTAGGTGCTTGATTTCGACAAAAACGTCGGCCACATCCGACAGCATGTACGAATGCAGACAGAAAACGGACGCATATAACAGATTCATTATTAACGATTCGCCATGCTGCATCAGGATACTATGCACTATTGAACGGAGCTCGTTCGCTCGGTCGTGACGACCGTAGCTCAGTAGACTGCAAAAAAATCGCATCACCGAAAGATTCGCATCCCGGTGGTCCAGAGTACAGGCAAGCAATCCACACTGGATTATTGGAGTTACAAGTGGGCTCTGCAGCAGTTGGAACGGCGATCGTTGGATAAAACGTGCCACCAGCCGGAAGAAGTCGTCCACCATGTCTGGGTGATCCTTCAATCCATTCTCTACTTGCAGTACTTGGAAAGTAGGTTCGATAAAAGCCTGTAGCATGCTTAGCAGGCCTTCGATGCAACTTGGCTGACATGCAAATTCGTCTACCAAAATACTGCCCAAGTATAACAAACAGCTATGATTATGCCCTGAGTAGATGGTTATAATTTGTTTTACTAGAGATTCGAGTATTGGCATCGCCTGTTTACCAACACAACGAATCGCATACCTAATGCATCGGACTATTCTTTCCATAGTCTTCGGATCGTTCTTATAACACTCCATCGCTCGGGACAAAATACTCCAATTGCTAACGATCACGAAAACGCACGGATTCACGTCGTTCGCACTGACTTCCGGATTCACATGCCTATAGATGGATGCCAAACGATCTACCCAAAACACAGGATCATGTCGGTCTCTCTTCAATGTCAGTCCATCATCTTCACCGCTGGTAAGCTGGCCCAGGGCTCGCACCTGGAATCCACAAAGTTCTTGCATAGCTGCCGTAAGCTGCTCTGGCGGTAATCGTCCAATTATGATCGAAATTCCCTTGAGCAACCCTATAGCCGACTCCGTTTGTATTTCGAAGCCATCCAGACAGCGCGCAATTTCCATCAGACCGCTTATATGACCCAGCATATGTTTCTTACAAGCGGAGCATATCGATTGCAGCGCATTTGCTGCGGCAGTTGCTAAACCGTTTTTCTGCTGCAACGCACAGAGCAAAAAGTTCAAAATTGGCTCCAGCGTTTCCGGATTATTGTCGATCCAATCGCACAATTCACCCAAAATGTTGATCGACGTGTAGCGGATCGCTATGTGACAGTTCGAAGGCAGGTTCAGTATCGCCTCCACCACCTTCGGGACGACCTCGCTCTCCTCGCTGCAAGAGAAACGAAAAAAGAAAAGAAAGAGAAAAAAAGCGCGTTACGTTCGGATCAGACGCCGTGTTGGGGCGGATGGTTGCCGTGTGCGGCCGGGATAGTCACCAAAGCTGATTGAATCTGGACGACGGTATGTCGCGTTCTCCCAATTGCATTATCTCTCTAGAAAGTTACAGAAAGGAGAACAGCGAAGTTTCAGAGCGTTAAAAATACGTTTACTGTGTCGAGAATGCTAGCATTAATCTACATGAAGGGAAGATGTCAAGTACTTGTGCATACCGCTTATGCAGGGACTTTTTTGGGATCAACATGATTAATGCTAGTTTTAGCTCAACATCTGTCAAAATTTCTTCATTGTTGCAGTGGATAAAATCAGAAAATAATAAACAATGAACTAAAGAAACATAAAAAGGTTAATTTTAATAAAATACATTAACAACCTTTGAAATCACTGATTGCATTATTTCATTACCACTAAAACGACCTGTACACATGACGTACTATAAAGCCCAATACACACGTTGTGTATTCTCAACGCACGTTCGTGCATGCAGCTTTAAAAAATCACACAGGTGTGCATCGGCGCGGCGACACTGCGTTACCGCTTTTTCCGAAGCACACATGCGTCCCTTTTAGCATCGCGTGCACGCAGTGTTGAAAAGACACTACGTGGAAATCAAATCTAACAAAAAATATTGAAAATGTAGATCTAAAAGCTAATTATGTAAGAATTTATGAACAAATGAAAAAAAATCTATATTTTTTAGGAGACATTAACCATGTTTGACGGATGCAGACTGATTTACCAAAAATAGAATATTCACTTAGAAAAATAAATAAAGAAAACAAAAAACATCCAGTGCAACCACTACTTCGCCTCGAGAATCATTTTATATCAGCGTTGCATCGATCATTACTCTAAGAAAAAAGCTTCGTCAATCCGTGCTTATCAAATTATCCTCTCATAATAATGATCGTTCTTTGCATAAACAAGGCAATGAAACTTACGGTAGGATGTTCCGTGCCACGTTTTCCATTATAAAAAGTGCAGCTTCGCTGGATTCCCACGTCACATTCGGCGTCTGTAGAATCAGGAACATCTGTTTGAAGCAGCTTATCGAACTAACGATAAATATTACATCCTTGATAATTTCAGAGACTTTGAAACGGAAATCCTGGAATCGATAAAGATATTTGAAATACGCTATTGACGGTTCACTAACGGTGTGCTTACTTTGAAAGTGTCGCCTTCCTCGATGAGCCCCTCGTGGTCAGCTTCCATTTGACAGTGCTTGTAGAGAGCGGCAATGAGCCGCTCCACGTACGGCTTAAAATGTGCCGTCAGTGCTTCATTGTTGCGCTGGTACAGATCTTCGCTTAGTCGATACCACATATTGAAGGTAATTTCGGCTACTTCAAAGTCGTAATGTCCTACACATATCAGCACCAGCTCCAGAGCTTTGATGGAATAGTGCGGCGCCGCAGCTTCGGACCCAGCCACCATTCTCGTAAGATTACTTTCCACCAGCACGGTAAAGAGGCGGCAAAGGTTCATCGACTTGTCCAAATCCTCTTGTGCGACGGACGTATTATACGCTTCATCCAAGCTCAAGATTCCGTTGAAAAGCTTGACGTCCAGTCCATCTCCATTGTTATTCATCTCCAAGCATTGCAATAAACCACACAAGCAGTCAGTGGCAGCGTCGTGAATTTCTGACTTGGTGTTTATGTTGGTCAAAAGTTGAAACGAATACGCTATTATCAAGTTGTCGCCAATCAGCGACAGATTGAAGGCATTTATGTTCACCCAAGAGGTGAAGCATTTTAGAATCTTCATTTGAAGCAGCTCGTTGTCGTTGCAGTTCATCAAACACATCAGCAAGTATTCACCGACAAGATTGGAATCTGTTTCCAATTCGGTTAGAACGTCCTTTCGCCGGTTAGCACCGAGCCGGAGATATCGTGAGTTGATTTCTTCCGGGATTAGTGTGAGCAGCTCGATGACGGCGTACATCATGTTTGGATTATTGGAAAATCGTTCTAACAAGGTAACCACCGGTTTGCGCCACGACGACATCAACAGGGCCAAATCGGCCAGTGCTAGCGACAACTGGGTAACGATCACCGGTTTCGTCTCCAACGTTATGTGGCTTATGTGTTCCAATAAACTTTGCCGTAGCGATTCGTGTGCAGCTTCTGGCAACTCGTGGAAGCTGTTCTGAATTTTATTCCGCATCGTCTGAGCTGCAAAAGTGCACGAATTGAGGTCATGTTTTCTTTGTAGGAGTTGATCAGCAATTTCCCAGGAATGAATCTGCGAAAAGACAAAAATAAATTACGTCTTTATTACTTTCAATTAAATCCGCAGTCTAAAATAGCAAGATATGAAATCAAATTTGTCTTTTCCGAAATAAAGACTGAATGATACAAAAAACCTTCTAGTTTTCTGTCATTTAGCCAATATTCCTAATTGTCTTTGTTGGAATCACAATAAAACTATTATGCGAATAGGTAAAATATGTTTAAGAATTGACCTGCATTTCATTCGTATAACGCATAATTAAATAGTAGGTAACAAAAAATGAAAAAATATTTTACGCACTAAAGATAACTGTCTCATAGGATACGAATACCAGAAAAAATGGGACAGTAATGCTTTTACCTGCACAGTACCAAAGTCGTTCATCGATTAATAATTTGCTGTGGGTTGTGGGCTCAAAAACATTTAAACTTAATAAAAAAAATCTGCTGTGATGACAAAACAATATTTCCAACAGCATCACAAACAGACACGATCTGAAAAGCTCGAAAACCTACCGACTTCTGGAACTCTTCCAGCCACTTAGAAGCGGTTTCTTTCTCCTGCTTGTTGGGATTGTTATACAGAGTAAAGACGCTTTGCAAAACTGCTTCGGCGGTCGGTGGATCCATTGTTTACGGTTTCTGCAGCATAAGCCAATAATCACATAAAATGATTTTGTTTCCGAGCAAACACCTTCGTAGAACGGTATTTTTTCTTTGCTCCCGGAACACAGATTCTGTAAACTCGATGAAAAGCTTCTTCTTTTTACTGCTGCAGTTTACTTTTCGACAAGCCTCCTTATGCCGAAAACTTTATCGGCTAGATTTTCCACTTTTTACGCTGAATTTGGCCAACTCGGAACTTTAAAACAACGTCAAACTACTTCGCGTAATCACTTCACTATTAATTTCGTTAGTTTACGAGAAAATTTAAACTTCAGCACCGCTTTTCAACACATTTTGAGCAGCAAGATTTTGTCAAGAATGTCAACGCGCCGTAGAAGTTTCGAAAGTTTCTGCAGCAATCGATGAGAAAACGGCGAGGCCAGGCAAGATTTGCACGTTCGTTTCGTCGAAATTTTCTTCGATTTTCCAACGCAGACGACCGAACGTCAATGTCACAAAATGACGTCAAATGAGAGACCCAGGTGGCCGAATGCGGGAAAAGGCCCTGTCCACACTGAATGTAGACAAACGAGCTTCTTTTTCAATAAAGTCTCAAATCAGCTCTTTGTCAAAATTAATGAAACGCACATCAGAGCAACAACAGTATTATGAAAACTAAAAGGCTACGATGCTACTGTTTCTTGAAAACATTCAGTTAACAATATATGTACTAAAAATAGGTACATTGCCATGACAAGAACTTTGTACCCACCATTAAGGTAGCATTCTTTCTCATTTTCTCTATTCATATTGCCATTTCCAGCTCTCGATGGATTTTTGGGAAAATCATAGATCGCACTTTGAGCAGTGATGTCAAATATTTTACAATATCTATTATTATTCCAAGCTTCATCTAAATTCATGAAACTTGGAAATAACCGTCTGTTGAACCACTATTGCAATTATTGTAATATGCTTCCGCAAAGAATTCAAATTATAACTAACTTGAAAGTAGCGAAAAGATTAACTTTCACTACAAATCATTATTATTTTTCTAGAGTTTGATCAAACAAATGTACTGGCAACCCTGCCGAGCCCATGTGTTCATTTGAAAACATAAACAACTTTCGTTGGCGCCAACCCGTTTCACCCGATTCATCATCCCGTTAACCGGGAGAACAAAGGATTTTGACATCTCGCACTTATGACTATCTCGCACTTCTGAAGTGCGGAGTCCAACGAGGTGGGAAGTGCGCAATATTTATTCGCAAAACTGTTCGTGCGACATGGATGATGTTGAAAACAAAAAGGCAAACTGAGGAAAAAAAGGAATGTCTGAGTCGAGATAGTATCAAACGCTGTAGATTCAATTTACCTTTCCCGTTAGGCTTATTTAAGGCACAGACAAACAGACGTAACAGCTTGAACAATTTTCTGAAAAATTCATCGCCCAACTCCTGTACCACCATCTTGCGAGCATGTTACACGAAACAATATTTCGTACAACATTGTCACCAGAAGGCGCTGGAGTGAAATGTCAAACTAGAAGGATTACGACGCTAGCGCCTCTAGTTGTGAAACGCGCAACCAATCAAATTCAAATTGATCGTTGTAGTCATGGTCGATTGTATCTTTTCTAGTGTTACGTCTGTTTGTCTGTGTTTAAGGTCAACTTTCCCAAAGAACCCATATTTTTCGATACCTCCAAGTATTTTTAAAATTTGAAACATAAATCGAAAAAGGGCTATTTTTTAAGATTGGCCCGATTATGAACGAACATTGCACAGTGGGCCACGCCCTGAAATTAGGAGGAAAAAAATGTTTCACCATGATGATAATATTTTAGGATCAAAGTGTCTTTCAACAAAGTCAAAGCTTATTATTTAAGCTTTATTTTAAAGTTTGTTACGATAGGGTGGCCCCACTATATTTTGAGATAAATTTTTTAACTGCTTTATTTCTAATGTTAGCATTGTACGAAGTTCTAGAAAGTTGTTCCTTATTTAATTTTGAGGCAAAGGCTGAAGAAACCATTGTTGTACGTCGTTTGTATCATTAGTTATGATAATTTTAAATAATTATGTTAGGGTGACCCTAAAAAATCAATATTTTGATAGTAAAGCCCCAAACGCAATACAACGGAACGGCGACGGAAACGGAAAATTTGACAGTTAGCCCATATATTTTCTGTCAAATTTGCCGTTTCCGTCGCCGTTCCGTTATATTGCGTTTGGGGCTTAACTTTTTAGTTTTAATTTTTATCGAAGTGACGTCTTCTCAAGGGGTAAACCACTCGGCACAATGTGCCCGCGGCACAGTTCGGCACATTTTTGGCACATTTGGGCACCCTTCCTTGCGTTTTCCAGCATTGACAGTAGAGCTGTCAGTCGAAGGTCGAAGGTCCGTTCCAATAAAAATCTTAGCTCAGGGCGGCACGATAGTTTTTGAAGAATACTGTTTCTCGCTCTTATCATCGTCATTTGAATTCTGCCGAATATTTGAGCTTGCCTGAGATTGTCAAACTTAACTGTATTGTAGAAAACCGGAACGGAACAAGTGTGTAACATAAAATAAACATGTTTTATAATATCTACATGTGTTTTTGTATCAATTTATTGATTTTTTCATAATTAAAAAAAGAAAAAAGGCCGAGATGGGAACCTTTACACAGTTGGGTCGAATCGGGCGGCGTTCTTGAACTGCAATCGCTTGCTCTGATCGTACTCAATGCGCGGAAACACTCGCGCCTTGGGGTTTTTCTTATGGCAGATACACAGTCGTTTGGATCCCGGCATCAAATTGAGCAATGCACACGTCCTACACTTACATTTAAACTACATTTGGTGCTGGATACCTTTTGTGGACGCTCCATGCACATACCGGACATAATTTAGGCCCGATGCCCACGTAGCGTCTTTTCAACGCTGCGTGCACACGGCGTTAAAAGGACGCATGTGTGTATCGGGAAAAAGCGGTAACGCAGCGTCGCCGCACCGATGCACACCTGCGTTTTTTCAACGCCACGTGCACGCAGCGTTGAAAAAACGCTACGTGGGCATCGGCCCTTATAACTGCGACAAGTGTGAGATGTTGTTCCACGGCGTCCGGGTATATTCCTTGGCCGACACAACGGGTGATAAGTCTGAAAAAGCAGACGTAGTAATTAATAACAGTATTATCGGTATTTGTTGTTATATTGTTATTATCTAACTTACCGACTTAAACATGCCGCCAGATTATTGTCCTTCACCATCAATATGTACTAGAATCATCACATCAAGTTTGTTGTTCGAGTGGATGGTGAATATTTGTATCTGATTGGTTGGAGAACGGCAATATTACATTTGACCAGTACATAACTCCGGCAGTTTGTATACCGTGTGAAAATGGAATAACGTCAATCAGCAACTAGCCCTCGTGGGATCTCCAGTAACCTTGCGAGCAAAGGCGTAGGATTGCCAATTCGGAGATGGTGAGTTCAATTCTCGGTCTGGTCTATAGGATGTTTTCGGAAACATTCTCGACACCCTGGGCATAGTGTATCCATTGTATACAAGATACACAAGATACATACTCATCCAATGGCGGGCATAGAAAAGCTTCCAATTAATAACCGAGGAAATGCAAATAGAATACTAAATTGAAAAGCAGGCCAAGTTCCAGCTGAAATGTAGAGCCATTGAAGAAGAAGAAGCAACTTGTCCCGCACTTTTTTTCTATTTGCTTGCTAGCCGGCAATGGCTTGGTCAGAATTCATCGACTTGATCTACTCCGTTCAGTTCTAATGGAACGTACACACGTGTAGAGAACATATGATATGAATCGAAAAATATATTCGGCTATTTTCGGAAGTTAGTCTAAATGTGATGAATTTGGGACTTCTGTTTGAGCGTGTATGACTGAGCGCGGTGGAGAGGAATGAATCAGTTTTGAAACGATTTCGTTGACGCGAGGACGTGCGGTTTCGTGAAGTCACGACAACACGGTCAAGCAGTTTGACCAACATTGACTCCACCTCTCGTTTATTCAAACATTCGTCAAGTTTCACCAACAGCGACACGAACAACCAATTTATTCGACCAACAATATCACACACGAACGACCGAAGCACCAACCATCAAAAAATATATGGGAGTTTGTTCAACTTCACTACAAATGCTCAAACATGTTCGGCGAACCTTGACTCCACCCCCGACAACTCAAACCAAAATCAAACCGTTTTAATTTTTTCCAACCGAGCCGCCAACTGTCAAATGGTTGTTCGAACAACTTCACACACGTTCAAACAAAGCAGCAACCGATGCGTTTTCTTGGGGGCGGAGTCAATGTTCGTCCAACTGCTTGACTGGTGTGTACGTTGCATAAGAAATCAGCAAAGGTGATCGACATGTAGAAATCGATTCATTCAAACAGCGAGTTAATTTCAATGCTGACCCGGGTCGAAGACGACACAGGACACGCTTTTTTGTCGACAGATCCTATGCATGAATGAAATGAATCACCAATCGGTTGTTACCACCATGATTGGTGACCTCTTGACCACTTGACCTCGAAGATACCATCATCGATGGACAGGATTAACTCATCGAAGGTACCGCCAGCAATATCGAAACAAAATGTTGTGACCGTGGGCAACAGCAGCAGCGATCAGTTTATCGGTGATACGCAATACGTTCAATTCGGAGACTGTACCGATATCCTTGGTAAATCCGACGCTGCGAGTCATTGAAGTTGACACTATCAAAAAGGTGTTGGACGACTATGGGGTTAAGCGACTCTCTACATCATGAAATTGATATTCTCTGGGAAGGGACTATTCGATTTTGGCTTGCCATCGACAGAGATCACATAATTCAAGTTGGTCTGGATGGTTGGACAATCAAACTTGCAACTGATCTAACACTTGGTATTGTTGATTTTGATTGGTTTCATGGTGAACTGGTTCCTGGCATCTCGCATCAGGCGCTCCGTGTCAGTGAACGTATATGATTGCCCCGATTGCCCTGATCTTTGGCAATGATTTTGAGCCTGAGCCTGTGAAGGATCGTACCAATGCAACGAAAAAGCACTTCATTTTTCAGGAATTAAATTCTTCTGTACACACACTTAAAATAAATCGCCGAATTCGGTAAAATTTTACCGAAATCTCAACAGCAGAACTGTTCGGTAAATAATTTTACTGATTTTCGGTGATTTTGACAGTTGAGCAATGGAAAAAATTACAAAAAATTTGTAAAAAAAATTACCGAACAGTTCTGCAGTTGAGATTTCCGTAAAATTTACCGAATACTGTAAAATGAGCTAAGTGTGCACCAATTTCAACAACAGAGGATATCTTTTGATAAAAACAAACACAAACAATTATTCCGTGATGCCATACAATCATAAAAACCAGTGCAACCAAAACAATATTATTTTTTCTTAGGCACATTTCGACATAGTATAAGGCACAGTTGGCACAATTGAACATTTTGAAAAAGTGCCGAGTGGTTCACCCCTTGGATGTTATTTATGGATCGTTTTTGTGCATTTAACGGTACAAAGTAAGGGCTGCCATAAACAAATTTGAAAAATAAGACCTATTTAGTGTTATATTAGACTTTTCTAATATGTTTGTCAACCCATTTGAACGAGCGAGAAAGGCATCATCACCGCTACACTCAAATTATTCTGATGATATAATTTATGTGCGAGACCCACATAGAACTCGATAATCAAGCTGATTTTTACTTCTATGTGCGCATTATGAAATACATTTTAAACCCTATTGAAAACATAGTCAATCAAAATAAATTGTATGTGCAGTTTCGCATAAAATGAAACTATGATCATACGCACATATAATTTATAACACTCTATTGATTAAAAAAAAACTGGCGGCAAACTCAAACAAAACAGAAGCCGAGACAGAAACGTATAGGAAACTGGAAATATTTATATAAGTGATTGGTAAAAAAATCATCTGCCTAACTTTTTCCTGCAATATTCGGATCGTTAATAAAAGTAAAGATGAGTTTAAGTAAATTATAATGACGTGCATTGTGGAACAAAGTGATTTTTCGGTTTCAGGAGGCTACCACACCTGTTTGATTTCCACATCTTGTGTGAGGACCATGCCCGATACGACCGAAGCCGAGGGAGTTAAAAAGTGTGAGTTTTAGAAATTCACTTCCCGCGGGGTGGATCTGGATCAGTTGCTGGACATAAAGCAGAATCTCTTGATGGACACCGGCCCCAACCACCGACTAAATTGTGGTATCCGTATATAGGATGGCCGTAGTCAATAATCTGCGAAAGGCCAGGTGGAACGCCCCACCGAATGAGAAACCATCTATCGTTGAGACTCAATTGCGGAAGATGGTCATCGTCCCGGAGATGGTTGGATCAATTTTCGGAATCTACTACAGTAAGACAGGTTTAAATTAAGCCGGACATGATCGGTCACACGGAAACAAATGCATACCCACAGGCATGAATAAAAAATCATGAAATCATGAATCAGGTCAGTTCATGAAACCATGATTATAATTCATGATTTCAGGAACATTATTCATGGTACTAGGCAACCCTCATCAGCCGACAGTATGTATAACCGGTTATACTTCGAACACTCCATTCCCAAGAAGTAAGAACGGCTGAGAGGTAGCACGCCGGACTCTCGCTCAGTGTACTCGAGTTCGAATCCCTTGTTGAACTTTTTTTTGTTCCGTCGATTTTAACAACCAAATTGTAACGCATTGGTTGCGTTACGCGAAAATAAATCATGAAATCATGATTTATATTCATGGTGTATTTTCATAGCATGAAAACACGACGGATTCATGGAATCATGAATTATTTTCTCATTTCTGGGAACGGATTTTTACCCGTGCACTACTTTGTGAAATTCTTGTTGACCTATACAAGCTAGCCACGGTCGGCCAGGTATCGGTGCCACCGACAGTTCCCGATTCGTTCCATTGAAGCAAAGCGGACTGTGTTTGAGGTGTTTAATTATTGCGCACTTCCCACCTCGTTGGATTCCGCACTTCAGAAGTGCGAGATATTCATAAGTGCGAGATGTCAAAATGCTTTGTTCTCCCGGTTTGCGGGCTGATGAATCGGGTGAATCGGGTTAGCGCCAACGAAAGTTGTTTATGTTTTCGAGTGAACACGTGCACGGATAAAAATAAAAAAGCTGAATGGCTTAAAAGTTAATCTAAAACCATATTCGGTCTATCCACTCATTTGCAGGCTTAAAATGGAAATAATCAACGAGTGCTTAATCTAAATTTAATCATTGACAATGATTATATCACTTTTAATTAATGGAATATTAATGATCATTTATTCAATAATAATGATTTTTTTTTGTTTTTTAGAAAACGGAACGGATTTGACATTTTGAAATAAAGGAGTAGAAGTGTTAGAAGCAGACTTCAGCTAATATTTTATTATTCAAAATATGTTACAGTGCGAACGGCAAGCTGAATAATTCATAATTCATAACAACATTAATTACTATGTCTGCATACAGGGCATACGTGGTGAAAAAAGACTGTGATGTATTTAAAGCTGCCGGAAATTGCAAAACATGTTGGTTGGACATTTTTTTCAGCACAGATCGATATTGTTTTCCGATTTTTTGGTTTTGAATGGATTCCAATGGTTTTTAGGCGACTCTTTAATGTAGAATAATCTTGCCTGCCTCTGATTATAATTCCGACGTGGGAATCCGGTATGCCATCTTTTTCGCTTGCAAGCCGTCGCTTTCATTGGTAAACTGTCGGTGAAGCATACGTAAGTGACCTGCTTCGAAAAATAGTATGAAAAAACCGCAATTATGGCTACACGTTAATAAATTACCTGAGAAGTACCAATTTTTTCGTCGTTTTTCGGGTAAAATCGAATGGTGAATAATCGCTGATGGCTGTTTAACCCACTTGGAACGAGAAAATATTTGATATGCTTGTGACAAGTAATGTCCCAAGTTTAACGGCTCTAACGCAATAAACATTGAAAGGAATAAAGTTCAGATAAGCATAGTAATGCTTAACATAAAAGCAAGCAATAGTTATTCCATATATGTTGTAAGGATTAAAATTGATAAAAGCTATAAAAATATTAAAATTTAAGCTAATAAGCTTTTTCACTTTTCTCCGTGTGGGCTCAGCAGGGTTGCCGGAATATTTGTTTCAACAAACTTAAGAAAAATAATAATGTTTTATACTGAAAGTTAATTCTTTCGCTACTTTTTAATGAGTTATAATTTGAGTTAATTGCGGAAACATATTATAATGATTGCAGTAATGGTTCAACAGAAGATTTTACCAATTTTCATACATTTAGCTCAAACTTGAAACAGTAATTAATTATGAAAATCATTTGACATCACTGCTCAAAGTGCGATCTACAATATTCCCAAAAATCCATCGAGAGCTGGAATTGGCAATATCTTTTGTTTTTTTTATAACGTGGAGAAACCATGGCATATAATTTTTCATGTACATTGTACTTATATTTTCTTTACCGTTCCGTAATAATTTACCATGAATAAACATGTCAATATTCTATATGTATTTCTTTCTTTCACACAAAAATATCAATATTATTAAATATGTGCGAAGCTAATGAACATCCACTATTGAACCATTATAAATTATATGTGTTTACCTAATGATTGCATTATTAGTTTCGCACATGAAATTCACAATGATTGAATCGACAATTATCTATGCACTGCAAATAATATTCACGTAGCATTTACCTGAAAAGACACGTAGATATTTTCCACCTGTGTTTTCAGGTGAACTCTACGTGAATCAAAATGTCAAAATCGATTCATCTGATTCAGGTGAAATGCACCTGATTTTCACGTAACATTTACCGTTCACGATTAACGTAGAATTTACGTGATTTTCATATGAATTTTATTGGATTTTTGAGTGAATCTATTTTTTAAACCTTATATAGAATAAAGACATTTCTCATTAAAAAATTGAAAATACAAAGATTAATAATTCTAGATTTGCTTCAGATGATGTATTTTTATCAAATGCTCCATACATAAACAAATTTGGATATCACATATATGGGCGAGGTTCAGCCAAACCGCACCAAACGGCTTTTGGCTGAATTGTAATATTTTGTTCGTAAAATGCAAACGGAAATAATTTTAAACCAAAACGCTTGATACGATTTGGCAGAAAACCGGCCATAATTGTCTCTCATTGTTGTAACGTAACTGAATCCTTCATCCAAAGACGGCTACCCGTAGAATTAAAGCGATATTAGTCGTCCATTACTCTTCTAGTGGAGTATGGCCAGGCCCGGTATGGCACCCGCTCCATCAACTGCCAGCTCGACTTCCAGTTCGATAAACACGGTATGGTATTTAAATATTATCGAATCCATGATTGATGATTCCTGTTGAAGAATATATGAGTAAAATGAGGCCATTATTATTTTTCCTCTTATAAGTACAAACAAAAACTTACGTTCGCTTTCCTTCATGGTTAATACTATTTTCACTGAACTCATTTGCTCGATGTCACCGCCTTTAACGAACGACACAAAACACTAAACTTTTCTTACATGTTCTCCTATAAAATTCACCCAAAATTCACGTAATATCAACCTGAACATCAGGTAAGGTTTACCTGTATATCTATAATATCTACCAACAACATGTGAAAAGAATCAGATAAGCAATTTTTATTGTTTACCTGAATTATCCGGTAAAATTTACATTCAAGATAAGTTGAGTGTGCAGCTTGCACATATTTTATAAATGCAAAACCAGCTGGTCATAAATTATGTGCAGGGCACATATTACCAATATGCAGATTATCCTCAGTGTAGGTGGATTAATCAGGGTTTTTCCCTTATGAATGATTTTCTGATCTCCCAGATAGAATACGTTAATATTTTGTTTTGTTTTTGAATACCCAATACAAAACATAAGCGAACAATAAAAATATAATAGGATGTACAGTGAACGTTCGCTAATTGGGGGTTTTCTAGTTGGGGCGCTTTTTAGTTGGGGGTTCGCTAATTGGGGCGAAACCCAACTAAAAAGCAGCTAAACGTCAGAATGCGATGTCAAAAAAGAGTTGACGTTTTGTTTCCGTGTTTGGCGGGATCGATATTTTCTGGCGCGTAAAATTTTCCTTTGTTCAATGCAAAAAGTAAACAACATTGACGCTTGTCAAAACGCCCCAATTAGCCTGTGCACGCGGGGATGTCGACCACCTGGGTCGACATGAGATGACATTTCAATCATTTACCTGGGTCTTTGTTTGTAAACATTGGCATTTTTCTTATATGATGTTGAAATAAGATTCTTACAGGTGTTCGGCTTCAATAAGAATGCATATTGGAATCAATGGAAAAGCGCGAAAATAAATTCTTTTGGAATTGTTGAACATTGTAAAGTCGTTTTAGAGTAAAATCAGCAGTGATTCATATCGTTCGGGACTGTCAGTTTGAATATGAATATTAAACATCAATTTTCCCAGCAGCTGTTCTAGATTCTTTTTTTAAATAAGTCAGCTGTCAAAATAATGAAACTGGTATAACGCTCAGTTCTATTTTCTGCAGATTTGAACCACGAATGAATCACGAGATTTAAATATTTTTCAATTGTTGTGGCGTATGAATGCGTAATGTTTTCTACGGACCGATCCAATTTGCAATTACGGCGCTTTTCTTGGCAGCAACATAATAATTTAATTTATTTGAAAATTTGAAAAACATGAATGGAACACTGCTGAGGAAACCAGTGCAAATAATAGTTTTGAAAGCTGTGGTAATTAGTCTTCGATAATTATTTTTGAGTCAGGGGGGTAAACATATTGTGTATCCGGAATAAATTTATACCGCTTTTTATACCGAAGTTGGATTTTTCTCCAGATACAGGCATCTTTCCCAACTTCGGAAGTAGTGCGCTGGATTCCCCTAAAGATGCGCTAAACAACGCATCCATTAGTTTGACAGATAAAACTTCGGAAGAAAGTTCGGTTCGGAAGTCCGGACTTCCGAATTCTAAGTTGGTGCTACGCCGACAATATTCATCGCTCGGGGTTATTAAATTCTTGCAATGGTTAATGTCTGTGTCATTTATGAGGTCGATTCTAACTTGGGGTCAACTTCTTCAACTCTGCCTAAAGCGCAAACTAGGTTTAAGCTTATGGGTAAGCACTGCATAAAGAGTTATGCGGATATGAAGAAATTGGCTGTAAATCATATGTTGTCATTCCAAAAAAGTAGAACGTTGTATTAAATACACGATCGCAAATTGAACGTAGAACTACTTATCGTTCGATAGCTAGTGGATGTGAAATTCAATGATTTTGTGCATGTTCATAGCTGATGCAGATTGCCGAAATGAAGGCAATTTATTTTGAAGTGAAATTTGAACACTACCTGTCGAAATTAGATTTTTAATAGTTAAATGCATTGAAACAATTGTTTACAATAGTTGTTTAAAATCCTAGGGAGTTAACTGATCGATTCATACCAAAAGCTCCAGAATGCATCAAAAAACGGCTGAGTTAATGGCTCTTACTTCCTGACCTTTTTTCCTGACGGTCTCAAATTTGAAACAATGACCCCCCTCCCATTTCTTATCGATTCGAAAGACGTAATTCTACGTCAAATATCATATGTAAAGCTTCTGATTTGGTCCATAAAGATATTCAAAATTATAACATTTTAGCCGTTAATAAAACCGTATCAATGCTTACCTAGATTAATCTGAATTATGTGGAAACTTCACTTCTTCAAATCAATATCGCTAGTCAAGTTGAAAACCGAAATGGAGGAAAACCGAAATGGTCACATTTTAGAGAATTAGGCTCGGAATTAGGTTGAGTGCACAATTGTTCTTTGCAAAAAGCATCCCATGTTATCACATCTTGACTACAAGCTTTATTTCTTGGTAAAAAGGATCTTGAACATCATATGTGTTATTCCCAGTAAAATTCGAATGTGTGAACTTTGACATCAAGCTATACTATGTTATAATATAGCTCGTAGTCTTAACTAGATAGAATATTGGAGGTCTCAATACGAGTTAGTATTACTCCCCATAGAGTTAGGCCATCTTCGGAGTCTTGTTCTTCGTATTTGTAAGGATTAAAAAGTGGTACCATTTAAAAGCCCAAAATTGAAAGAAATTAAGATCAATATTAATTTGAAAATTCAGTTATACAGACAAGTTCAATCAAAACATTGTAGATAAGTAATTGTTTTAAAACTGGTTCGACTTTGGCCATCCGTTACGAGGATGCGCAAGATCAGAATTTATGTGAAAACTTACAAAGACCTTTATGATTATTAGATTTTTCAAACGGAATGGATAAATTTTTTGAACACTTCGAACACTTTTGAACACATTTTTTGAAAACTTCGATATAGTTAGTATGTCAATTGCAAGAAGCAGAAGCAGTCTTTTATATCTAGGAACATTCAATGCTAAAAATATCAATAAATTATCAAAGCCCTATTAAATGTAGTTAAATTACATTGAATGTTCAACGAGTCCAATAGAATTTAGTTTCGCATTTCTCCAATAATTCCAATATGCATTCTTATTGATGCCGAATGCCTGTTAGAATCTTATTTCAACATCATATAAGAAAAATGCCAATGTTTACAAACAAAGACCCAGGTAAATGATTGAAATGTCATCTCATGTCGACCCAGGTGGTCGACATCCCCGCGTGCACAGGCTAATTAGCGAACGACATTCGCTAGTTGGGGTGAGGTCGTGCCCCAATTAGCGAACGATCACTGTAGCGGTAATATTTAAATTTACTGTACTCGTGAAGTAAGTACAATAAAGATTTTTTTTCAACTGTGAAAAATCAACAATAAACGTATACAATAGGTTGTACTACAATCTATTGTATTTTAATGGATTATGCCATACATAAGGTATGTATACAAATGTATACATTTTTATCCGGGCCCCTATTGCGTTACGTAATATTTGAACAGAACCTAAAAACATATTTAAAATTAGCCACTCGGGCATTGTGCCAACATCATTTTGGGTTATTTAAACTTTCTTTTTGGCTAGATCCATGCATCTCATGGGATTTTATTAAATGAATCCATGTATTTAACGAATTTAACGTGTATGGCCTGTATGACGTTTTGATGGTTTTGATCTGTTTTGATGCGCTTTCAAAATGTTTGTATAGAATTTTATTTTATTTGTGTATCTTTTTAACATAATATAAAAATTAGGTACATAAAATAATTCGTGCTGCGATTCAGGTAAAAATCTTTTTTTAAATTAATAAAATATGTCACCCTGTCACATCGATCTTACAGAAATAAAATGGCATCGATTCAGGAGCGATTGCAGCTCAAGCGAGTTCCGCTTGACAAATGGTCCACGAAGGAAAAACTGTGCTTGGCTTCTGCCGTGGCCTGTAGTGGTGACCAAAACTGGATGTCGGTAAGTCGCTCGCTGAAGATGCTATGTGGTGCGAATCGTCCGGGAGATTGGTTTTCACAGAAATCCTGCGCCGCCCAGTACGGGAAGCTGTTGGAAAACGTAGAAACACCGAAACGAAAGAAGCGCACCGCTTCTGAGCGAGATGGAGTTGCTGCCGTGGAAACTCCCGGTGAATCCATATTACGGAAACTTACGCAAGAACGGGTAATTGAGCTGAAGAAGATAGTTCAAGACGAAACTCAGCAGTACACCAAAGTTAAGGAAGATATCATTCTGATCCAGAGTGGAGTCACGGATGAAAAAAAGCTGAGGGAAATGTGGAAGCAAATTCAAACGGAAAAAGCTCAGAAGGAAAAGGAACAGATTTTACATACTCAATGGTTGAAGGAACGAGAGGAAAAGAAGCTCGAACTGGAACGACAATGGCGTCCGTTGTATCCAAACTCGCCCAATTCATCTAAAACCCCAGGATCAGCTATCAAAATGAAAGAAGAAGTAGATGAAGATAGCCAAAGCTCCACAAAATCTGGAACTTCACCTTTGTTAACATCCTTGCTTAAAAGCCCTTCGGGAAATGCTTCCAGTAATCAAGCACTCTCAACACCAGTGAACGCTAGATCAGCAGCTTCTCCTACGATTACAAACTTGTTGACGGGAAGCTCGCCAGTTGCGATAAACATTCTCGCTAAAAATTTGTTTCCGGTAGCTGAAAATGATTCAAACATGACGCTTGAGGGAAGTAAAAGCTACCCTCAAGATAAACCACAAGTCCAGTTGAGTGTTCCTGAATCCAATGCGTACCAAGTTGCTCCAAATCTAACGAAGCTTTTGGACAACAGACAGCACGATGCGCCTGTCTCGATCCCACTTCCCACTCAAGAGTTTACAAAGATTAGTGAGAGTGCGTCCAAGCCCGAAGAAATGGATACGGATGACAATGTAGATCCCGCCAAAGATCTAATGGCAGTTTTCCAAGAGTTAATGCCGGAAGAGCTGGACGAAATCCTTAACGAAAATAACGGAATGATTTTGGAAGATGAGATTTTGGACAACGTTGTTGATTCGATCATGGAAGAGGATGAAGAAGGGTCAATAAAGGGAAAAGATCTGAATGCTTTGGAGGGCGCAAGTACTGCTACCGAACACAGCCTGGGTGTCGACAAAGGCAGGGAAAATTCAAAAAACTTCGATTCTGCTCCTGAGGTTGCGAAGGGAGCATATTTGAAACCGGCAGCCGCTGCGCCACCATCCCCACAACGTCACAACCCTTTTGAGGAGGATGCAGGCGTAGTAAAATCAGAGTACGCAGTATATGAACCTACAGAAAAGCTCACCGAAGATAAGTGCAGCACTAATGCGCATGATTCTGAAGGTAAGCTTTTTTTTATTAATATTTATTGTTTTAATCAATATTACAACACAAAATAATGAACCATCACAATAATGTAAATTGATGTAAATTTTACGTCGTTTTGCAACTTATATAGATTTTATCATTTTAGGATCCCTAAAAATGCCTGTAAATAATGAGGCAGAGGAAGGCACAAAGTCAACGACAGAAAAAGAGACGGAAGCTTCTCCTATTTCTGAGGAAGACAGCAGTAGCAGCTGCAATCCCATTAACCTTCCATCTAGCGAAGAAAATAAAGAATCTAACGATAGCGAAATTGAAGGGGCTGATTGCAGTCAACAAGCCGACGAAATAACCACAACAACTAAGGCAGAGCCAGTAGAATATCCTTGTGAGCAGCATCCTGACTTAATGGATACTGATTCTCTTGATGTTAAGTCCACAGCTGCCGAAACAGTACTTAATGCAGAAACTAAATATGAAGAAAACACTGAATCAAGCATGGATGATAACAAAAAAGATCCTACCGCAGTAGAGAGCAAGCCACAACCAGAGCCGAAGACTCTAACCAGTGAGGAAGAAGCTGCCCGAGCCAAGAAAGAAGCACTCGAAAAACTTGCCGCCGAATACGATTTCAAAGACGACGAAGAGCCAATCGTTCCACTGTCGATACAAAAATCAAAAGAAGAAAAACATGTTCCCGAAGAGGACGTTAACATGGATACACAGGATCCCCTTGAAACGGTAGAAAGCCCGGGGGAAACAGAACAGAAAAAGCTAGACGACGCCGTAGTTACAGTAACAGATACAGACGATGATTCCTTGATCGAAATGAAAATATCCAAAACTAAACGGGATTACTCCCGACGTCGCACTGTCGAGGACCTGTGCAAGCCAAAAGAAGATCCATTGGCTACTCCAAAAAACGAAGAAACTGAAGGAAGATCGCTGAGGAGACTACGCGATCGTTCGGAAAGCCCATTCGTTTCGTTGGACGACGATCCCAATGATAAAATGAAGCGAAGTTACTCGTCAACGCCAGTGATGGATTCGATACCCAGCTCTCCCGCTTCCAGCGAGGATCGTGAATATCGAGCCTGGAAGAAGGCTATAATGTCCATACTCACAAAAATATCTTCTTCCCGTCAAGCGGTGGCATTTCTGAAACCTTTACCAGAAGATCAAACAGCAGACATCATCTATCGTCCGATGGACATTTCGACCATTAAGAGGAACGTCGAAAATGGAATAATTAGATCGAGTGCCGAATTTCAGCGTGATGTCATGCTGATTCACGCCAACGCAATGATTCTGAACAAGCCGGAGCTCTGCTGTCCGAAAACAGCCAACTATGTAGTAACGGATTGCATTGCTCTTATGGAATCGGTTCCGGAAACCAGCAGAAATCAGCGCGAAAAAGAACCGGAAAGTCGTGCAAGTAGTGCAAATAAACGTTCTTCTAGGAAGGGAACTACCAGAAGTTCATCTTCAAGTGTTCGCAATTAGATAACAAGTTTACATTGAAATACCCTAACGTACGTCTTGAAATAATAATAATTGATAGGTATCCCCTGCAGAAGGATACAATAAACATTTGGAAAAAAAGTTTTATCTTCGAATTCCATTATATATTCGTTCCAATACACCCAATTGAGTCAATTAGGGGAAACCGCCAAATGTTGAACGGCTAATTTTGTCGCCTATTGTTGAACTCCCATAAGAAATGCACGTGCGTTCAACAATAGGCGAAGAAATTAGCCGTTCAACATTTGGCGAATTACCCTAGTGATGTAGTTCCGGGTGAACCAACGTAGTGCATAGGGTCTCAGAGAAGGCTGCAGGATGTCGGAGCTTTCGCAAATTGGGAATTTAGTGAGTTTGAACGCGTTATGAAAAAACGGTCCATGGAGCAATGTCCAAAATTGATAAGTTCTCAATTGGTTTTTGCCATTCGCATACCGTGGAGGTACCATATTTGACTCAGTTAAGAAAATTTTAAAAGAAATAATTATTTCAAATATAATTGCAAAATGCATTCGCTCAATATTCTGCATAACAAGCTTTCTACTATTATACAATGTGTACAAATAATGAAACTTCGAAATATAAGTTTATTATACTTAGTTTTTTAATCTGTTTTCATGTGGTACTTGAGGTGCCCAACATGACGCACTAATTACAGCATCCGTTCGCTAACTGGGCTAAAACACCAGCCCAGTTAACGAACGCCGCTTTTTAACTGGGCTGACGAGGGAATTCACGATGCATTGTTGTGATCGTGTTTTACATGAAGCTTAAAGAATATGCCATTTAGAGTCCCCTCGTCAACGAGTCTTTGTTGTTGTTTTTTGACGGATAACTGCTTTTTAACTGGGCTTTGGCCCAGTTAGCGAACGCCCAGTTAAAAAACAGTCCAGTTAAAACGCGCCCAGTTAGCGAACTGTTGCTGTATAGGGTTAGGCGGGGCAAGATGGGTCAGGGCCGGTTATGAGAATCGTCTTCTTATCTTATTATTGGCATTACATCCCCACATTGGGACAGAGCCGCTTCGCAGCTTAGTATTCATTGAGCACTTCCATAGCTATTAACTGCACGGTTTAAAAGCCAGGTTACCATTTTTGCATACGTATATCATGAGGCTAACACGATGATACTTTTATGCACAGCGAAGTCGAGACAATTTCCAATCCGAAAATTGCCTAGACCGGCACTGGGAATCGAACCCAGCCACCTTCAGCATGGGCTTGCTTTGTAACCGCGCGTCTTACTGCACGGCTAAGGAGGGCTGTATACATTTTATTGGGGAGATTATGACTTAGTAAGAGGAATACTTTGATTCTACTATATTGTCACTCGATTTGATGATAAAATTTATTTTTGGTAGAGTGTGGCAAGGTAAAATATTCTTCAGCATTGTTTCTTATGCGAGACACACTTATTATAAAACGTGTAAACTCGTCGAGCAATCTAATATTTAAACATTGTTAGTAATATAGTGAAAGTAAGTTGTGGCGTCCACCCGACGATACGCACCTACCATATGAACATCGTGCTGTATCAACATCGACTCATTCGATATACGATGACGTCCACGTCATGCGAATGGAATGACATATAGAGATTACCTTTGCACCTCGAATTGTAGTGGAAACAAAGAAGCGTGAATGCTGAATCATATGAATTATCCTAAAAATAGAAATTTGGCCCTTTCATAATTATCTTTATTAGTTTGTTGAGCAGTTAGGAGGTTTAACAGTTTGTTTTTTGCAAGTGTAGAGAGGTAAATAGAATCAATGGTTGTGCTAACTCACTGAAATCTAAATGTAAACTTTCCCAGCAGATTGCACATTCCAGGCCGTTATTCATACAGTCTCCTTTATAAAAATTTGTTATTCTAAAAAGGTAAGCAGTATACATTTAAAGCGAATTCCTTCTAAATCGAAGACCGAAGAGAACTAAATTTGCTGTAACGCTCGTTTAGAAACCAACCCCTATTTGAAAGGAGTACCGCGTAGAATACTGCAGTTAAACGAGTATAGGAGGCACTAAACGTAAGAGTGATAGGTACTAAAGCGTGAACTTATATGAAACTCTAATAATTTCTATTAATACACACAGAAAATTTTAACTAACTGTAAATTCATTTTTTCGGAAGACGCTTCCTCTAGTTGGCACGGCCAACATAAGTAATGTAGGCGATGTTGTACTAACTGCGTTGAAATAAATAAATTTGATCGAAAATTAGACATTCTAACTATAGATAGTAGAATCTATAGATGAGCGAAAGCATGGCTGAGTCGTTTTTTTTGCCCGTGCACACGCGCATATGACGTCACATCCCTTAACGTTTCCATTGAAATCGTGACGTCATGCTCGTTTGGAGACACGTTTGACAGTTCGTTTGGAGACACAGGATTTATCTTCGCTTATCTATATATTCCACTATCTATAATTCTAACTTACTTGATACTTGATGGGCTACAGCTCTTCGTTAAACCTACGCCGAATGGAGTATCCTTCTCCACTGGACTCGATCCTGGGCCAATCGCTTCCAGTCGCCCTTAACGTTGGGCGCCCTCAGGTCCTCTTCAACTGCAAAAAGCGGTGTCTGCCGTGTTGAATAAGTTTAATAATATCCAGCCCTTTATACACCTGGTACAATTCGTGGTTCATGCGGCGCCGCCATATACCGTTCTCCTGTTTACCGCCGAATACCTTATGCTCACTCCGAACACTCCGAAAGCTCTCCGATCAGCCTCCTTTATCGTCCATGTTTCATGGCCGTATAAAGCCACCGGAAGAATCAGAGTAGTATACAGCGCGAGTTTTGTTTTCGTTTGCAGACTACGGGACTTAATCTGGTTACGAAGTCCGTAATAAGCCTTATTTTCAGCTGCAATACGCCTTTTCACCTCGCGGGAATCATCATTATCGCACGTCACTAATGTTCCAAGATACACAAATTCTTCTACCACTTCAAACTTTTCACCAGCACCATTTCGCTACCACCACCACTATAATGAACCCACGTTGACAGCCAGCGACCATATACTTCGTTTTGCTGGTGTTGATCGTGAGTCCAATCCTCGCTGTCTCCCTCTTAAAAGGCACAAAAGCCTGTTCCACGGCACGGCGATCAATCCCGATAATATCGATATCGTCCGCAAATCCCAGGAGCATATGCGATTTTGAGATAATGGTACCGCTTTTTTGCACACCAGCCATCCTAATCGCTCCCTCGAGCGCTATATTGAACAGAAGATTCGATACTGCATCACCCTGATTTAATCCATCTATGGTAACAAATGACGTCAATATTTCATCCGCAACTCTTACACTTGATTTCGATCCGTCCAACGTTATACGAATCGCCGTATCAGTTTCGCCGGAAAACCATGTTCAAGCATAATTTGCCATAATTCATTCCGTTTTACTGAATCGTACGTCGCCTTGAAATCAATACACAGACGATGTGTCTGCAAGTTGTACTCCCGCAATTTATCAAGGACTAGTCGACCCAGCAGACGTTGTACTGCATAGTAGGCGAAAATGCGCGTTGTGAACAGCTCATGCAAATTTTCCATACGAATCTTTAGTTTAGTTTTTCACGATTTATTCAACTTAATTTTTGCTCAACTAAATATTATATAAACCCGTCGGAAACTATAACGAGCCTAACTGCTGAAGAAATCAAGAAAATCCATCCAGCCGTTTTCGAGTTATGCGGATAAGAACACAGACCATTTCATTTTTATTACAGTCACTCTCAAAATTGAGCGTACAGTATGGATTAGTTGACTACATTAAAAAATTTCAAAGGAAATTAAATGGTTAGCTCGGTTGTTTTTAATGCATTTCAATATTCATCCCTTCCTTCAATGTATGCGTACATAAAATTGTTGAAATTTTTTCTCTAAAGTCTAAAGTTTTTCTCTAAAGTCTCTATTAGATGTGACAAAATTGAGCGTACAGCTAATGTTTTTCTATAAAATTTCTTATTATAAACACGATTAATGTATTTTAATATTGTTTTTTCATGATTATATTTATAATAATAAACATCCGCTACTTAAACATTCAATGTTTTGAAATTAAACCATGTTTTAATCAAAATGGTGAACATTGAAGGAAGGAATGAATATTGAAATGCATTAAAAACAACCGAGCCAACAATTAAATTTCCTTTGGAATTTTCGAATATATTCATCTAATCCATGCTGTACGCTCAATTTTGAGAGTGACTGTATATAGATTTGTCTCAGGGTAAACATTTTTTTTTTTTTTTTTTTTTTTTTGTCTTTATTATCGAGACTTTCAGCCCGAGGCTGGCTCGTCTCGTAATGGTAAACATTTGATCCGTCGTTGATCGTTGACCTGCTTGGTATTCGCCGACGAAGGACTCTTCAAGCGGTCTCAATCTGTTGAGCAGAATACGGGACATAATTTTGTACGCCGAATTAAGGAGGGTTATTCCTCGGTAATTAGCACACTTCAGTCTGCGCCCTTTCTTAACCCTTTATAAGGCAGTGGCAACTATATTGCCACCAACAAATAATATGTTTTTCTATTTATTAACAAGAGCTCTACTTATTATTTCACATGTAGTGACTTTATTTGCTTCCTATAGTAACCCCCCAGATGAATTTGAGCCATAAAAAAATTGAAATGTCAATTTGAGAACAGTTTTTTTTTACGAACAGATCGTAAGTTTCGAGTGGAAGAAGGATTTTCAGTTATAATTCGTTAAAAAAAACGACAAAGATATATTTTTCCCGTTATTATTAATTATTTTGAATCTCCTGTGTTAAATTATTACGTGATTAGCGTGAAAAAAGCTTTGCCTTTCTGTATATTTGGTTTTTGAATTTTTGACGAAATTGTGTTTTTTCCCAAGGGTCCCCCCCTGGGGGAAAAAAAGCGAAATTTTTTTTTTCACTTTTAATGCGTTTTCTGACTAGGACTCTTCACCAAAAAATGTAACGTACCTTGATTTGACTGGTTCTACGTAAAACCAAATTTTTAAAAATCTTTTTATATTTTTGTTGTTGCCTGTTTTTCCGCTTGCCGGGCAGTGGCAACTATATTGCCACCAATGTTGTCCCGCTTCGCGGGCAGTGGCAACTATATTGCCACCAATGTTTTACCGCTTGGCGGGCAGTGGCAACTATATTGCCGCCAATTTTTCAATGTTTCTGAACTGTTTAATGTATAACAAACATACATTTGTGTTTAATACCATGTCAACATTGTGTCCTATTGTTGTTTTTGTTAATTTATTGTTTAGATTCGTCTGCCTTATAAAGGGTTAAAGAGAGGGCAAATAAGGCCGTCAAACCAGCTAGCAGGCATTTCCTCGTCTTCCCATATTTACGACATAATATGGTGCAGAACTTCATAAAGCTGCTCACTGCCATGTTTGAGAAGTTCAGCCGGGAGCTGGTCCTTCCCGCAGCCTTATTGTTTTTCAGTTCTTTAACCGCTTTTTTAACCTCATCTAGTGCAGGCACAGCTTGTCCATCGTCACTAATATTTATTCTGCTCACCGATGCACCGTCACTTCCACTATTCAACAAAGTCTCGAAGTGTTGCTTCCACCTGGCAGCCACTTCGGTTTTATCTGTCAGCAAATTCCCTTGTTGGTCGTTGCACATGACAGGAGATGGCGCACGCCATTGACAGACTCATAGAACCTCCGCATATCGTTCTGCTCAATTTTTTCCTGCGCCTCGCTAATCACTTGTTCTTCATATTTTTTCTTCTTTCTGCGGTGGGTTCGTTTTTCGGCTGCTCTTGCTTCCTTGTACCGATCTCTATTCGATCGGGTACCCTACACCAACATCCGGCTTCTGGCAACGTTCTTCTCGTCTGTCACTCTCTGACACTCCACATCGAACCAACCCGTCCTGGGTAGCCTCTGTGCAGTGCCTACCACTTATCGTGCTGTTGTGCTCACCGCTCCATGGATCGACTCCCGTAGATCGTTGATGTTGTCGCTAACGTTGATTGCACTTATCCGTTCGTCGAGCTTCTGGCGGTACTCAACCGATACTCCTTCCGCCGACAATCGCTGGATATTGTAACGCATCGTTCGCTATGATCTTTTGTTCGATACAGTTGGTTGACAACCGTGATCGAATTTTACTGACAACGAGGTACCGTGCACGCACCTAACTTTGCGCAGCTCCTAACTTTGCGCAGTTTGCGGTTATTTTTGTTATAGAATGCGTGTAAATCGGAATTCGAAATATAATTACAACTGATCAGAACAATATACATGTTATTATAACAGTGCATGCATTTTGCCGCTGTTAAATGACACATTTTTCCATTTTATTAGTTGGCGTGTTCTTAGCACACTTGGCTAGTAACGGTCTACCCGAAAAACTGTATTTTTTGTAAATTTTTACATTCGGTGACAACGATTACACATGGATCCAATAATTATAATATTATTGAAGCCATCTCATGAGAATTTGGTTTGTTATTTATATTTTTCGTTAAAATATATTATGCGCAATGTTAGGAACCATTTTTCAATAAAGTGTACCTAATTTTGAGCACAACTCGTATTTCTTCGATATTTTCAACATTTATGATATACCTCATCGGAAAAGGGTTTGCGCAAAAAAGAAATTTGTTTAGCTGTGGTCGTATGGGAGAACGTATATTTTTGCATTTTTACAACTAGAGGTTTCAGTTCATCGTAAACCAAGTGGCACATTGCGTTAAAGTATAACCCAAAGGATGCCGAAAAACTTTGCTGAAGAAGGCACGTTGCTGGAACGTCCACGAAAAAAGTTATAACGCTTCGAACATTGAGTGTTCAAACCATATGCAAAAAATCGTTTATTCTGCCAGCACTGCCGTATTACGTAAACCAATAATTTAACTGAGTGTTATTTCAAAATAATTGATCTTATCAAGCTCTATCTGGTAAAAGGGCGAATGTCGCAAGAGAGGATTCTCTTCGTCGACTTCCCCTCTTTTAAATAAAAGTGACAAGCAGTGGATTTCATCGCGGTTTATCACCTCAGAATGCAAGTTTTCAATGTTTTTTTTCGTTCTGAGGGGAAAAACCGCAACGAAATCATCCGCTTGTCACTTTAATTTAAAAGAGGGGAAGTCGGCGAAGAGAATTCTCTCTTGCGACATTCGCCCTTATTCCAGATAGAGCTTGATATAAGGCCTTAGAGCTAATATCAAGCTCTATCTGGAATAAGGGCGAATGTCGCAAGAGAGAATTCTCTTCACCGACTTCCCCTCTTTTAATTTAAAGTGACAAGCAGATGATTTCTTTACGGTTTCTCCCCTCAGAGCGAAAGAAAACAATGAAAACTTGCATCCTGAGGTGATAAATCGCGATGAAATCCTCTGCTTGTCACTTTTATTTAAAAGAGGGGAAGTCGACGAAGAGAATCCTCTCTTGCGACATTCGCCCTTTTACCAGATAGAGCTTGATATGAGCTATCCGAAATTATTTCACAAAGAAAAAAAATCCGGCAAGCAGGAAGATGGGTTTTGCCCTTCGATAATCATAGGTTGTCCGGTAGTGCTGGCAGAAACATTGATTTCTTGCATATGGTTTGAACAATCAATTTTCAAAACGTAATAACATTTTTTGTAGACCTTCCAGCTACGTGCCTTCTTCGGCAAAGTCTTTCGGCATCTTCCAGACTATATGCTAACGTATTGAGTCACGTGATTGATGATAAAGCCGCTGTGAGCAAAAATGTAAAAAAGTACGTTTTCCCATACTAATCTCCATGTAAATTCAAAACGCGATGCGGCATGCGAGGTTGCAACCAATCGAGCCCATATTTTGCACAGTTGATTGGGGTCCCAAAACGATTCAGAAAAACCTTGATCTCACTTGATCGGACGAAGTTTGCGTTTTTTCATACAACTGCGCCCCACTCTACTGTATATGCACCAACAGACGAGAAAACATACTAAGTACGTCGAATCATAAGAAAATAAAGCCGGGCATCCTCATTTTTTCAAACATGCTTATATATACAAATGGAATGAACATGATTTGTATTTGTATTTGTATTTATTACATTCAACTGATCACTGTTGATCTTATTGAACTACTTAAATCTATTTCGACAGCAATAAACAATGCACAATATTTACACGGAATTCATGATAAGAATAAAACAACCATAAACAACAATTGGCAATAAAATAAGACATTCATCATCACATCTTAATACATACAACGATAAATAAAAAAAAGAATCATCACATTACACATTGACTAAGCACTTATTTCACAATTAAGGTTTCCATGTTTCATTTAAATGGCTTTTAAATTCCCGAAACTTAATCCCTTTAGGCCAAGTAGAAGCATTAAGTGCTGCTGTTTTCAGATTCGAACTCAAAACAATCTTAAACGATAAATAATCAACTGAGTCGATATCTTTCCATTTAGGAAGTAGCCTAATTACGTTTCTACAAGAAGACAGCGGAGTACCTAGCGTACGTGATAACATCAATCTAACATCATTTTCCGTAGCACTTTTATCTATATTGGACAAATATAACGAGAATTTTTCACTCTCACTTTCCGCTTGTGGTGAACTGCAAGAGGCCTCGTCGATGCATTGGATGTTGAGCGGCGAAACAGGAGTTGAATGACGATGCGTTGGTACTGGATTTCGACTCTTAACGAACTCAGCAAGTGTCTGCGCAATGTTGGCCACTGTGTGCTTTAAATCCTTCAGCTCATCTTCCATCGACGGTTCGGTGCAAGTAGCGACATCGGCAGTTGATCGTTCTCTCATTCTGCAGAATGACGCCATACACGGATCACACATCCAAATGATATTCTTCGATAAGGCAAAGGCACACAGAGCAGCCTCTGTTACACCAACACAGCCGGCGTGAAACCATTTCGCACACTTTCCTTCGCACACTGTACTGAGATCATTATCGTGGATGACTGAAGAGCATTTCTCGCAAACCTTTGACATTATTGTGCAAAATGAATGGCGGACACAGCAATAAGACAGTTACAGTTTTTCACGAATTACTGTTTACAACTTTCACTGGCAGTCAGTTCCATATATCGCAGAGATGAAACAAATATTGATGCTTGAATGAAAATCCGTGTTTATATTTTCGGTTAGTTTTACGCATAAAACTCAATGTTTTAAAACGCAGCGATAAGCAACGCGACGGCAAAGTGCAACGCAAACACATTTGTAATAGTACACGTAAAAAAATAACCTTATATGTTTTGGCAAAAAACCATTCGAAAATACTTATACTCTTCATTATGCCACCTGATGAATGATCCCATACCAAAAAGCTAATAACATTCATAAGTTAATGAAAAGTATAAGATTTAGAATGTATGTGACTAATGTGATGTATAAGTTTTTTCTTATACATATCATTGAGCGCCTGCTTTGGCAAAAAAGTATTAGAAATCTTAATAATAAATAACATTAATTTTTTTTACGTGTAGTATTAGTTGAAAAAATAAAATTTGTATGAAAAAATGTATGATAGACGCTTGCTCCGTGTTACAAATTTTCCAAGTTATATGCGCAAGGTTAGGTGTATAATATAGGGTCTCCTTTGTAGTTCAATTTATTATTTACTAGTTGACCCGGCAGACGTTGTCCTGCATAGTAGGCGGAAATGCGCGCTGTGAACTGCCCATGGGAAATTTCCATACAAATCTTCATTTTAGTATTTCATGATTTACTCAACTTAACTAATGATTTTCCACAGAGGAAATATCATATAAACCCGTCGGAAACTATTACGAATGTAACTGCTGAAGGAATGAAGACAATCCATCCAGTCGTTTTTGAGTTATGCGGATACGAACACAGACCATTTCATTTTTATTATATAGATTGTAAATTTTTGTACCAAATTTAGTTCTCAAACAGTAATATGATAATAATACTACAGCATGGAAACTATTTCAGGCGGATAGCTACTTTCTATAAGTTGTAAAATTTGATTTAATTTTGCATTTCCTTAACTGCGCAAAGTATGGTGCGTGCACGGTAGTGATCAGAGTCAATGTTCGGACCTCTGAATGGCCGCACATCGATAACATCCGAAAAATGGCGCCCATCCACCAGAACATGGTCTATCTTCACCATTTGGGTGTCTCCAGGTGTGCTTTCGGATATTCTTTCGTGTAAATTAGGTGTTACTGATGGCCATCCCTCTGGCAGCAGCGAAATTTACTAGCCGTAAGTAGGCCGTTGTCATTGGTAGCGGAGTGAAGGCTCTCCCTACCAATTATGGGACGGAAAAAGTCCTCTCTACCGACCTAGCGTTAGCGTCTCCGATAACAATTTTCACGTCATGCTTTGGGCACTCTCCATAGGCTGTATCAAGACATTCATAAAACGTGTCCTTCACGTCGTCGGATTTATCGTTTGTCGGTGCGTAAACGTTGATTAGTCTGTAATTGAAGAATCCTCAACACACAGATTCGTTCGCTAATGGGATTCCAACGCATCACTCGCTTCATCTGCTTGCCCATCACTACGAAACCAACTCCATGCTCTGCTTTTCCGGCGCCGCTGTGATAGATGTTATACTTGAATGCAGTGTTGGTCGTGGCTCGGAATTCACGTTCTCTGGATCGGACCATCGGAGGCCATCGGACTTCTTGAATAGCGGCCACGTTCACTACAACCTTCTGCAGTTCACGAGCCAGAAGGCTCACTCGTCCAGACATTCCAGGTACCGAGTTTCCAATCATAGTTGCCGGGTCGGTTGCCAAAAATAACGTTCTCTTTTTCTTCTATCTCCATTTTTCGTGGTATTTGAGAGGCTTCAGTAAGCTACCTTACCGGGGTCGCGATACTTACATCGCGCTGGTGGGGCTGCCACCTTAGGTATAGCTGACGCGATACAGCATTTCGTTGATCAGCCGTTTTGTACCAGGCAGACGCTGTTTGAGCCGCACCTCCTGGTGAACAGACGTTCGAGACGTACCTTCTCACTCTAGCTGATGTCAAAAGGACAACAGTGCCCAGGCTGCACTACCAGCTAAGTACACAACCCTTAGCTGGCGGTCTTTTGTCATCGGACGACCCGTGGAAGCGTGAGATAGGAACTTGTGGGGACCAGAGCTCTGTTGGGCGCTCCTTCCTTGATGTCGACCCACCATTTTGCAGCCCTAGACATTCTAACATGAACTTGTAAATGAAGCAAGATGGGTCAGAATGTCTCAGGTCAGAATATACGTCTATATAGAATATAGTTCGTATTCAAAACATATTTTCCATTATTGATTTAATCATTTTAAGGTTACTTTTAAGTATAGTGTTAACTGTTAGTGATGCTAATTTGTTAATAAAAAATGTAAGGAGATCGAAGTATGCTGCGTTGGTGACAACACGCAATAATTTTTGCTCCCGTCATTTTTTTTCTTTGAAAAATTCACCTACTGAAACTGAATTTTAAGCAACACGACAACACGAGCAAGCGACACCGGAAGTGAAAGTGTTTTCTTTCTGTGAGCAAAGTGTATTCTGGTTTGTGCAAAGAGATCTAATACTAGTGTGATGGAGCGATGAAGAAGGAATAACGGAAGCATGAAAGCAGCAGCGCCTCCTGCTCGTCGGATACCTTGCTTCAAATTAGGTAATCAAGTAATCGTCGGAACAAAGACGAGGACACTGCATTTTGTGAGGAAAATGTATAGGTACAAGCTCGAGAACAGCCAGCGAGCAGTTCAATGACGTGGGTGAAGCTATAGTAGCGGTGACTGCTAAGAAGAAATAGAAGAAGTCAAGAAATCGAAATATCGTGCTCATCCAGAGGGACGTCGATAAAATGACGAAACGGAATGGAGATTTGGTGAGGTTTTTTCAATATAATAATTGCTGATATTCGCGTACCTGAAAGTTGGAAATGCACTCCCACATATATTTATCAATAGAATAGTCGTAGAAACATGATTCATATTCAAATGGACACAGCTCGAAAGCTGAACAAATATCTGTCTTTGTGTATGTATGATGTGCTACTTTCGATGAGGGAAATATTAGAAAATATTATTACGAGTTTTTTAGTGGAATGTTTTCACTTGTCATAAGACGAGTTAACTCTGGGCACTTGATTGTACTCGATTGTATTGTACTTGACTCGATTCAGTCACTGTCTAGTACGAGACACTGAAGATGTCCTGGTTGTTGGAATTTTATGACAAGGAAGAAAAAAAATCTTAGTTTGATACTATTACTTTAATTTACCAATAATGAAAACAGTTTGGATTCGATATTTTTTAGATTTGTGAGTTGTGTTGAAAAGGATGTGTGAATGGATTTGGATTAGATCGTAATTGAATTTGGTTTGAAAGTTTTCATCGATTTTAGATTTCCTTGGCATAAATACTAAAAAAACTGAATTTGACATTAGCACATGCGGGGAGGGGTTTTCCATATATGATTCTTCTCTTCTCGTTTCAGAGAGCGAGTAATGGCGCTTAAACCTAGGCTTATTAGCCAGGGCAAGTCTAATACCTTGTCCTATCCCAGGAAGTTAAACATCTAGGAAAACGGAGTGACATAAATTTCTTAGCATGGTCACTCCCAACGTTTGAAAAAACTTATCATATCATTTGCTTATGATGATATTCCAAAACTAAATTCCCTACCAACCATCCAACTCCTTGACATCTATGAGGGCGTCGGTGAGTCGCTGGCCTCTCACTAAGGGGCCATCCACAAAGTACGTCACGCTCCTTGGGGGGAGGGAGGGTTCCGAGCAGCGTGACGACTCATACACAAATTTTAGAAGTTTAATACAACAAGTGTGACGAAGGGGGGAGGGGGGGTTGAAAATCGCCAAATTTTGCGTGACGTACTTTATGGATCTTCCCTAAGTAGATGTCATATCATCATTTCCTTCCCTTCCCTAGTAACGGAGAAAATGGGCGTGGCCGGCAATGGTAGTTTTCATGATTTACTATTTTGGACCTCCAATTGGGTTGCTATTAATTCCCAAATAGTAATCCATAAGCAGTTGGGGTAAGAAAGTTAAAGAATATACATGACAGCTATCAGTATGCAATCTACGAAATACTCCGTTACAACGCAACGCAACGCAACGCTAATTTGTTAATAAAAAATGTATAATTTTTGTCTTTAAGAAAACAATACACGGACGGCTTGTTTTAATAAGAAATTGCAGACATTTTTAAATGAAGAGCCGTTTCTTCAACCAAAGCTCAAAATCTTTTTTTATAATGTTATGAAAACTCATATGTGAATATGTACGTTATGTGGAAGATATTGATTTGGAAAATGTATTGGAGGTAACCACTTCCCTTCGATGGGACTCGAACCCATGACCCTACAGTACGCTAGACTGGTGCTTTAACCAACTAAGCTACGAAGGACCTTCGTCGGCCTTCGCAACCTAGCGGCTACTGAACGAGCTCGAGAATCCCAAATTAGTCGATTCGAGTTTGAGTGATTTATAGTCGCATAGTCGATTTGAGTTTGAGTGATTTACTCGCAATCCATTTCTCAAGCCAACACTTCCACATGTGTATGGTACACATCCACATTAGAGGAGCGTGACTATTTAGAATGTCTGGCAGCTATACACATTCTTCATCAGCAACTGTACTGATCAAGTGAGGTTGTGTAAGCTATTTGCCAGTCGGTCGTCAAGCTCAGACCCGACCGTATTGCGTAGGCAAGGGCACGCAACTCAGGTTCAGTTCAATCAAAGTTAATTGCCTATTTCCGGGGATTAAACCACCCGACTTGGACGTTAATTTACAATGTTATGAAAACTTATAAGTGAATATGTACGTTATGTGGAAGATATTGATTTGGAAAATGTATTGAAGGTAACCACTTTCCCTTCGATGGGACTCGAACCCATGACCCTACAGTACGCTAGACATGTGGAAATGTTGGCTTGAGAAATGGATTGCGAGTGGTTTGACTATGCGTCCAATTTGGGAATCTCGAGCTCGTTCAGTAGCCGCTAGGTTGCGAAGGCCGACGGAGGTCCTTCGTAGCTTAGTTGGTTAAAGAACCATTCTAGCGTACTATAGGGTCATGGGTTCGAGTCCCATTGAAGAGAAAGTGGTTACCACCAATACATTTTCCAAATCAATATCTTCCACATAACGTACATATTCACATGTGAGTTTTCATAACATTGTAAACACGGCTTTCTTCGGAAACGGTCTACAACGACAAAATTGATGATTTTTGTTAACACACTAATTACCTCCATAGAAAGAAAACATCAAGTTGATGCCATATACGTGGACTTCAGTAAAGCTTTCGATAAGGTTCCACATGCACTTGCTATCGATAAGATGAGGAACATGGGTATTCCTAACTGGGCAACCGCTCTGCATATGTTCACATCAACGGAGTTAGTTCAGCTAATTTTGGCATTCCGTCAGGCGTCCCACAAGGAAGTCACATAGGACCGTCAATTTTCATTTTGTTTGTTAATGACCTGTGAACTAGTCTTTGCTCCTTCAAGCTATTATTCGCTGACGATCTAAAGATATATCTTGAATTTAAGACCAGATTGGACTGCTGCGTTCTCCAAACGGACATTGATTCACTTCTACGTTGGTGCTCATTAAATGATATGGAGGTGAATATTGCTAAATGCAGTTCCACAACTTTCAGCCGTTTGCGCGAGCCATTGCTGACTGATTACTTAATTGGAAATAGCCGTTTCGTCGATTAAAGACCTTCTTCTTCTTATTGGCATTACATCCCCACACTGGGACAGAGCCGCCTCGCAGCTCATTAAGCATTTCCACAGTTAATAGCTGCGAGGTTTCTAAGCCAAGTTACCATTTTTACATTCGTATATCATGAGGCTAGCACGATGATACTTTTATGCCCAGGGAAGTCGTGACAATTTCCAAGCCGAAAATTGCCTAGACCGGCACCGGGAATCGAATCCAGCCACACTCAGTATGGTCTTGCTTTGTAGCCGCGCGTCTTACCGCACGGCTAAGGATGGCCAACCGCTCACCTACCGATTGAAGACCTAGAAGTCATTATTGACTCTACAGTCAGATTTAAAGACCACATTAACATGTTTACAGCCAAAACGTTTGCCATGCTAGGATTTTTTTTAAAGTAACACGAATGCATAGTTAGTCATAATAACATATGCATTGAAAATCATTAGCTGATTATATATGTAGTTATGAATCATTGTAAAATAAATAAATAAATAAAAGAATGCATAAAAAAGCTATTTTAAGCTTTTAGTGAAATGTATTTACTTGTCATAAGACGAGTTTGTACTATTCCATTTAATTCCACTACTTTATTGCACCTTTGACAGCTACGTATTTCGACCTCAACAGTAAGGCCGTTTTCAGTGTTCTCGTACTTGACTCGAGATCAAAGGACGACGGAGGTCCTTCGTAGCTTAGTAGAGAAAAGCACCTGTCTAGCGTACTTGTTTCGTGGGATCAAACCCTCATATGCATAATCGAGTTTCATACATAGTAACATATTTTTTCATTTCTACAATATAGTTTAGAATCATTCGCCGAATGGCATTTGGTGGTCATTTGAAGAAAGGGTCATTTGGCTGAACGTCGTTTTGTCGAATGGCGTTAACCGAATAGTTAACATTTGATTCCTCATTAAGTGAATTGAAAAGTGAGATGTTCGAAGTGCATAGTGAAAAGTGAGAAATGAGATGTTCGAAGTGAGTACTGGGAAATGAAAGTAAGTACTGAGTAGTGAGGTGTGTGCAGTAACAAGTGAATATTGGGTAGCCACTTCTCATTTATTATTTATCATTTCTCACTTGTCACTTCTCACTACTCACTTCTCACTTCGCACTTCCATCTTATTTCTCATTTTCCACTTTCTTTTCTCACTTTCCACTTCGGACTTTTCATTACTCACTTCGCACTTCTCATTTCTCACTGCTCACTTCTCACTTTGCACTTCTCTATTCTCATTTCTTACTTCTCACTTCTTTATTCTAACTTTTCACTTCTCACTTCATATTTTCTTCTTACTTCTTACACTTCTTACTCACTTCTTACTTCTCACTTTTCACTTTTCTTTTATCACTTCGAATTTCACATCTTTACTTCTTACTTTTCCAGTTTCTCATCCCACTTCTCCCTTTTCTCATCTCACTTCTCATGTTTCACCACCACTTTTCTCTTCTCACTTCTCACGTTTCACTTATCACTTCTCACTTTTTGCTTCTTACTTTTCACTTCTTAATTCTCAATTCACTTCCTGCGTCTCATGTCTTATTTCTAATGAAATGTGAGATATGTCCCATTCCTCACTTCTCACTGTGTACTTCATGTAATTATCACTACACACTTTTCATTACTCACTTTTCAGTGCTCGCATGTTTTTGCCTTTCTCGTCAAACAAAGTTGTACCGAAAGGCTTTAGGATTACTAAAAAAACAACTTTTGATAGATGGCCCGGAGACCCATAGCATACGGTCACATGACCCGGTCCGGCAAACGGAAGTTCGACCAAACGGTATTCAGTCAAATGGCCCGACACCGTGTATATCATGCATATGAACTGTTTCTGACAACATCGAGCTAGCGAGGTGAAATGCATTGGGAAATTACTTCGACTTAGAGAATACGGAGAAAGAAAATGGAATATATGGGGATTGGCATCTCAAGTTATTCTTTACCATGATATTTATTATCATAAATGGAATCTGAATAGGCCATTGCAATTAAGATCGGAATACGTATCTGAGAAGATTACAACGTGTAGGAATTAAATGGAATACAAAACAAAAACATCTAAAAAAATTTAAAAAAAACATTGCAATATTTTTCAATTTTTTTTATTACTTCAAAGATTACTTCTATACCGCTACATCATACATTAAGATATTTGTTACATCAAAACCTTTTCCACTAGTCGAACACTTTACATGTGCAACTTCTCCTTTAACTGGTGCGGAAAAGTTATCGCATCTTTCAAGGTCATCTCTGCCGACTCTGAAGCTGGTTTCGCTTTCCGTCTTCAGATCTGAGAGGAAAATCCGCAACCCAAGCAATGCAGCCTCGGCGCTTTTGCCTCCGCTTTGTGACAATATGTAGGCACGTTGGTAATAACCTACTCCTGAGATGATGCTGTTGATGGGTGGTTTGCACTGTTTGCAGTAGGCACTTTGGCAGGCACCTTCTCACAAGGAAAAACGACCGTAGCAAAAGGCAACTGGTGAAAATCGAGAAAAGGAAGGAGAATGAGAGAGATTTTGCATCACGAAGAGATCATGTTCAGATTTGGTGGCGGTTTTGAATTTTCGCGCGCTGTAGTTGATCATGCTTTGCGCTGCAACGTGATCGCAGTTCATCGGTGGATGTTCGAAGTGTCGGTTGCGTATCGGGACTAGTCGAGAGAGTGGTTAATTTGAAAAAATACCATCATTGCGCATTCAATACGTTATGTCTCCGTAGAACAATGAGATTAGTTAAAACATTTGCGGCTTATAGTGAACGGAAACTCCACAGAAGTTTGTTGTGATCAAATTCGTGAAAATAATCAACTGCGCATAATGTACTTAACAAACAGTTCGAATATAATGTGCTTGATTGTCCTAATTGTTTCTCTACATACAGTGGGTGCAAAACGTGTTGGTGGGTATGCGTATATAGAATTAACGATAAGATAACGAACGACAAATATTCCATGCAGAGATCTTTTTTGGGCTCGCCACCGAATATTAGAAGAATCGTAACTAGGTGCAAAATAATTGGACAAACATACAATACGTTTACAACACCTAAAAAAACAAATCTGACAATTCTTGGCAATTTCTTGACAAATCAATTCAGCAAAATTTTAATAAAAAATGTAAGCTTTTTATAATGACCTTCTTCTTCTTCAATGGCTCTACATTCCGTCTGGAACTTGGCCTGCTTTTCAACTTAGTATTCTATTAGCATTCCCTCAGTTATTAATTGAAAGCTTTTCTATGTCCGCCATTGCTTTGCATGAGTATCTTTTGGGGCAAGCACAATGGATACACTATGCCCAGGGCGTCGAGAATGTTTCCAACCTGAAAACATCCTAGACCGGACCAAGAATGAACTCGCCACCTCCGGATTGGCAATCCTACGCCTTAGCTCGCAAGGCTATGGAGATATCATGATACTGTATTGAAATAATACAAAATTGCAAGATTTCAATACAGTGATTGTATTAAAATCTTCCGGTATTGTATATGCCACAATTTTGTACAGTTATGCAAAATTTTATTAAAATCTACTATCCGCTGGTTGGGTGAATAAACTACATCCCCGCAACTTCGACATCATGGCGCTACAGGAAATTCTCTGGACAGGACAGAAAGTGAAGAAAAGTGGGCATCGACCTTCAATCAAAGCTGTGATATTACCAACGAGCTGGAAAACGGCTTCATAGTGCTGGGCCAGATGCGCCAACGGGTGATTAGGTGGCAGCCAATTAGCGCAAGGATGTGCAACCTCAGGATAAAAGGCCTCTTCTTCAACTATAGCATCATCAACATGCCATATGATGGATGCTCACTGCGGGACGTCAAAAGATATGCACGGACCGTTGAACGGACCGGAAAGTCTGCCTATCGAATGACAACGGCCAACGATGCATAAACTTTGCAGCCTCCCACGGAATGGTAGTCCGAAGCACTTTCTTCCTCCGTAAAAATATCCACAACCGAGAAACGGAAAACCAAATCAATCATGTTCTAATCGACGGTAAATGCTTCTCCTACATCATGAACGTCTGTACTTACCGCAGTGCAAATATTGAATCCGACCACTACCTCGTTGCAGTATGTCTGCGCACAAAACTTTTGACAGTGTACAACACAAGATCTAGATCCTGAAGAGACGGAGCAACTGGACCGCGCTGATAACACACGGAAGTTCTGTGAGAAGTTGAACCATTCACGACATGTGTTATGACATAAAAGGAAATCTTCTTACGGAAGAGCTTGAGGTGATCCAAAGGTGACGGCAGCGCTACGAAGCGCACCTGAATTGTAATGTCTTCGGATGTGGCAGGAAACGAGGGCGGTATGGTGACAAACATGGGAGCACGCGCGCTAGACACACGTTTTCCTGGGGTGGACCAACTACTACCAGGAGAGTTATTTAAATACGGTGGTAAAGCACTGGCTAGAGCGTTACACTGGATAATTACCAAGATTTGGGAGGAGGAAATTCTGCCGCAGGAGTGGATGGAAAGCATCGTGTATCCCATCTACAGAAAGGGCGATAAGCTGGACTGTAGCAACTACCGTGCAAACACATTGCTAAACGCCGCCTATAAGGTAATCTTCCAAATTTGATGCCGCCAACTAACACCAATTGCAAGATAATTCGTTGGGCAGTAACAAGCGGGATTCATGGGCGAACGCTCTACCACGGACGGACCAGGTGTTCGCCGTACGCCATATATTGCAGAAATGCCACGAATACAACGTGGCCGTACATCATCTATTCATCGACTTCAAAGCCGCATATAATGTTATCGATCGAGATCAGCTATGGCAATTATTACACGAACATGGATTTCCGGTTAAACATATACGATTGGTCAAGGCATCGATGGATCGAGTGATATGCGTAGTTCGAGTTTCGGAGGTATTCTCGAGTCCCATCGAAACGCGCAGAGGGTTACGGCATTTGTACTCATTTGTAAGGGTGCGAATTCAGCGTTTTGCTAATGATATTTTATTTAACTCTAGCGAGTTTGGGGAGCATTGTCAAACCTGCTTTACGATATTTCGGAAATGGGAAGGAAATGATGATGTCATCAAACGCCCACTGCAATCACAAGGCGCAGAAGAACAGTCGGAAATTGGTTTGCAAAATCACAAGACGTGTCTGAAAGACCGTCGGAAAAGGGTTTGTGGTTTTCAGTTTGAAAAATCAAAAAGCACGTTTGGAAGACCGTCGGAAAATGGTTTGCAAAATCACAAGAGGTGTATGGAAGACCGTCGGAAAATGATTTGTGGTTTGCAAAATCACAAGACGCCTCTGGAAGACAGTCGGAACATGGTTCGCAAAATCACAAGACGTGTCTGGAAGACCGTTGGAAAATGGTTTGTGGTTTGCAACATAACAAGACGTGTCTGGAAGACCGTCGAAAAATGGTTTGCAAAATCACAAGACGTGTCTGGAAGAATGTCGGAAAATGGTTGGTGGTTTGCAAAATAACAAGACGCGTCTGAAAAACCGTCGGAAAATGGTTTGCAAAATCACGAGACGTGTCTGGAAGACCGTCGGAAAATGGTTTGTGGTTTGCAACATCGCAAGACCGTCGGAAATGGTTTGTGGTTTGCAACATCGCAAGATGTGCCTGGAAGACCGTCGAAAAATGGTTTGTGGTTTGCAAAATCACAAAACGCGTCTGAAAGACGTGTATGGAAGACCGTCGGAAATGGTATGCAACATCACAGAAGACCGTCGAAAAATAATTTGCAAAATCACAAAACGCGTCAAAAAACCGTCGAAAAATGGTTTGAAAAATCACAAGACGTGTCTGGAAGACCGTCGGAAAATGGTTTGTGGTTTGAAACATCGCAAGACCGTCGGAAATGGTTTGTGTTTTGCTACATCGCAATACGTGTCTGGAAGACCGTCGAAAAATGGTTTGTGGTTTGTAAAATCACAAAACGCGTCTGGAAGACCGTCGGAAATGGTTTGTGGTTTGAAAAATCACAAGACGTGTCTGGAAGACGGTCGGAAAATGGTTTGTGGTTTGCAACATCACAAGACGTGTCTGAAAGACCGTCGAAAAATGGTTTACAAAACCACAAAACGTGTATGGAAGGCCGTAGGAAAATGGTTTGTGGTTTGCAACATCACAAGACGTGTATGGAAGACCGTCGGAAATGGTATGCAACATCACAAGACCGACGGAAAATAATTTGCAAAATCACAAGACTTGTATGGGAGACAGTCGGAAAATGGTTTGCAACATCACAAGACGTATCTGAAAGACCGTCGAAAATGGTTTGCGGTTTGCAAAATCACAAAACGCGTCTGGAAGACCGTCGGAAATGGTTTGCAACATCACAAGATGTGTCTGGAAGACCGTCGAAATGGTTTGTGGTTTGAAAAATCACAAGACGTGTCTGGAAGACCGTCGGAAAATGGTTTGCAAAATCACAAGACGTGTATGGAAGACCGTCGGAGAATGGTTTGTAGTTTGCAAAATCGCAAGACGCGTCTGGAAAACTGTCGGAAAATGGTTTGTGGTTTGCAACACCGTAAGACCGCCGGAAAATGGTTTGTGGTTTGCAATATCGCAAGACGTGTCTGAAAGACCGTCGAAAAATGGGTTGTGGTTTGCAAAATCACAAAACGCGTCTGGAAGACCGTCGGAAATGGTTTGCAACATCACAAGATGTGTCTGGAAGACCGTCGAAATGGTTTGTGGTTTGAAAAATCACAAGACGTGTCTGGAAGACCGTCGGAAAATGGTTTGCAAAATCACAAGACGTGTATGGAAGACCGTCGGAGAATGGTTTGTAGTTTGCAAAATCGCAAGACGCGTCTGGAAGACTGTCGGAAAATGGTTTGTGGTTTGCAACATCGTAAGACCGCCGGAAAATGGTTTGTGGTTTGCAATATCGCAAGACGTGTCTGAAAGACCGTCGAAAAATGGGTTGTGGTTTGCAAAATAACAATGCGCGTCTGGAAAACCGTCGGAAATGGTTTTGTGGTTTGCAAAATCACAAGATAAAAACCGCGTCTGGAAGACCGTCGGAAAATGGTTTGTGGTTTGCAACATCGCAAGACCATCGGAAAATGGTTTGTGGTTTGCAAAATAAAGAGCCGTATCTGGAAGACCGTCGGAAATGGTTTGTGGTTTGCAAAATTACAAGACGCGTCTGGAGAACCGTTGGAAAATGGTTTGCAAAATCACAAGACGTGTCTGAAAGACCGTCGAAAAATGGTTTGTGGTTTGCAAAATCACAAGACGCGTCTGGAAGACCGTTGGAAATGATTTGTGGTTTACAACATCACAAGACGTGTCTGGAAGAACGCTGGATATTGGTTTGTAGTTTGGAGAATCATAAGGCATGTCTGAAAAGCTTGCTGAAACTTGTTTTGCAGTTTGATAAACCACAAGCTGCGCATAGAAGACCAACGAAGAATGGTTCACGATCTAGAAAAGCATTAATTTTGGTTAAAATAAATTGAGATTTTATGTAGGCACTTGACTGTGTTTGGTAAATGAGACTACCAGTTGAGCTGTAATATAATGAAATCTGTAAGAACTATAAATTTATTTACTTCTATATTATTGTTCTGGAATTAAAACCATGATTTTGAGACAAGTTTATTTTGGTGTTTACTTTCAAAGGTAGTAATCGGTTTCTCAAATACAACAAAATTGGTTGTTTTGTTCTTATGTTTAAATAACCGAGGTTCAAATAACCCTATGCTAGATGATTTTTTTTGCGTTTTCAATTAGAGAAGAAGGGGAATGTAGTGTTTGAGTAAAATACCTTCGGCGTGTATAGATTTATACCCAGCGTGTCAATCGGGGAGCAGCAAGCCATGACTCTGCTTCTTCTTGGCAGATCTCCGTGGCGTGCACACGCATCCACAGAGAGCCGTTGTCATATCAAAACGTTCTGGCCACAAAGGAAACATTCTCGACTTCAAGGGCCCTATACTATGTATCCATTGCACTTGGCAATGGCGGGCATAGAAAAGCTCTCATTAATAATTGAGGAAAAAGTTAAAATAAGAGCGATAAAAACAATTTTCGTTTTTTAAGCCTTTAACATTGACATCAATATACTCTTTAGTAAGTGACAAAGCTTGTAGCATGACTAGGCTATACATCTGTCTCTATTAACCAAAAAAAAAAAAATTCAAAAAAATTAACATAGAGTCTATACTATTTGAGTTGCAACGGTTTTATATTTTATTAACTTTTTATTGTCATATGTCCTAATTGAACAGAGCATTCACCAAAACGAATCAGATCTCATTCACCGTTGGATATTTATGATCGAGAAATGGCCATCGTCCGCATGAAAGATAGAATCAAGAAAGTGCTCAACGTGCAAAGCGAAAATAACACCCTGAACGAGTACATTTTATCAGTGTTCAATGTCGAAAACATCAACCCTACATACGTGTTTTTACTGCCAAGTGGTGAAAAGAATAAGATTCATAAGTTGATTTACCAAAAAAGTGATTTCTTAGAAGCGGAGTATCCCAACGTTACGTCACTGAATAAATTCAAACGAAGTTTGAATTCTTCGTACAATGTGATAAGTGATACAGACTTCCTTGGTCAGGAATCAAAATCTTCAGCAAAAAGTGCAGATAGCGAGGATGCCGAAGACATTGCGCTGGAAATTGTTGCAGATAACATTCGGACGGAGCGCAACTTTATCAAATTTATGGACGAGTTAAACGATGATTTGGAAGAAGAGTTGCAACGGAAAGCATTGAAATACAAGCAGAAATCACACAGTAGTTTGTCTCCGAAGAAATCACACTTATTTACACCCTATACATACGTGAACAGTCAAACTGTAGGGTGGGATGATTTAGGATTGGAAGGCTGGAGTGGAGGTCTGAGGGAAATAAATAGTCATCGATACGATCATCCAGTGTTGGAAAGGTACGCATTGCTCATTTTATTTGAAAACGACTCCTAATAAGAATATTTTATTAAAAATTTCGTGGTTTAATTCCAATATCTCTTTTAACGTTTTCACCACAATTAATTTTGTTCCATGATTTTCGAGGCCCAACCCTGAGGGGATTCTCCATGAACCAGTTGTAAGTATAGATGCCAGTTTCAATCCATTGAAGTACCTCAGGACACCTACTCATACAGCCACAGTTAAACCAAGCACTGTAACGAATGGTTCGATAAACGCTTCGATTTTTCAAAAAACGAAAAATCCAGCACTAATTATAAGCTCTGAATTGGAGGAAAAGCTAGAGGAAATATACAACAGAACGAAAGCCATACCAGGCAAGCCTCCACGATGGCCAATTACCAACAGCCGTGATGCTCATCGAGATGAGGATGTCTTTATAGCCCGTGCTAATAATGCATTCGGACACTCCACTAAATGGCGTTGGAGGTAGGTCTATTAATTATATTTGCCACAAATATTTAGTTGATTGTGTATGTACTTCTGTTTTTCATATTCACATGTCTTGATTTCATTATCTTTTGAGTCTTTACTGCATTCAATCTGTTTATTATGTATTTTTTATCATTTGTTGAATTTTATCATTATACCTCATTGTCAAATTAGGTTGATTATGAAATGAGATTGACCCTTCGTAGCATCGAAATCTATCTTATTTTGTAAATTATAGAGATGTACCTATTACTCGGTGCAATTTATTTACGCTGTAATAAAACACAAAAATCATTAAAGCTTTCATGCGCTTAAGCGGCCCAATTGTTGCTAATCCAACCGGTTTGACCAACATAATTGAGTTATAATTTGCTCCCTTGATGGCTCGAGATGATACGACATAAACCAGATATGGGGGCCGGGCCAGTACTTGTAGTCAGGTAGATGTGAACATTTGTAGCGCACGTGAAGAGTCGAGATTAAAAACTTAAACTTCCGTTTCTTACGATTGCATAACCGGAGCGGTAAAACAAGTATAAATGGTATAAATAAAATGACTAAACTGTACAAACGTGTGGGTAGAAGTGCTACAACGCGTGTCGTGGTCGAAGTTGGTTTATGGAAACATAAGCCTATGGTGAGTGATCATAGTTGCGCTTCGCGGTTAAATCGCAAGTACCCTACACTCGAACCGGCTGGAGACGATCGCAACACCCATAGGGTGCCAGGCAACGAGAAGTGAGGGTAATAGTAATCGAGACAACGCATTGTGCAGGGATTCCCAAACTTTAAAAATTAGTTTGAATAAGCATACTTGTGAAACTGAGAGAGAAAACGGGTCCCAGGTATTACACAGTCACATAATATCCTGAAACACAAACTTGTAATTCTTACATAGTTGAATTCAAATAATAAAAAAAAACTAAATGCCAGAGGCAATTGAAATAGGAATGTATGATAAAATATTTCTAAAAAAAATATATAGAGCCCCATTCAATTTTGGCGACATTGGATTTTGACAACAAAGCCATTCTATTTTGGCAACACAAACTAATTATTTTTTTTTTATTTTTTATTTTTTGAAATTGCTTATACAGCGAGTAAATTTCATAATCCGCGTAAAAAAATGATTAGACCACTAGAAAAGAAAAATTCGTGAAAAAATCGTGTTCATATTCGGCTGAGCACTGACAGTTTCCAACCGAATATCAGTCAGTGAATAATTACTTAGATTTCGTAAACTAATAAATTACCTACTGTAAAACTGAACACTTTATGATGATTCAAACAATTACCCACATAGGTCATAGCGCCAAAAACCAATATAATCGAGGCCTATTATGTGTTCTTCGAACGCAGTGACCATTCTCAGTACCAATCAAATTAATGAATCTGTGAAGAAGAAAACTGAGTAAGTCATTCTATGTTTTGAATTATGTCATGCGACGTTTGTCAAAATTCGGGCCAAAGTTGCTTCGTGAAGGTGAATATTTTATGCTCTGTACCTAAAAATGAAAAAGACCATCGACGAAAATTTTACGTAAAATGACATTAATTTTGCGATTTGCATTCTAACTTATGTACACTGAGTTGCTCCATGTGAACTTTTCATCACCCTTTTTCTTATTAACTTCTTCTTCTTAATGGGAACCACGGTTCACGGTTTGAGAAGCCCTGGCATAATTTTCACAATCACTGGCGTCAACGCAGTGCCATTGAGACTGTTTTATCTCTCAGCGAACGGGCGGCAACTTGTTTTGGGGATGCGTAAGGAAATGGCAACAGAAAGCAAACTCGATGCGGAGCCCGATGCCTAGTTAACTACTGCCCTAGATTTTGTTTCACTCTCAACAATGGCAAAAATGTATTCAATTTCATTGAACCAGTAGGTACCTACCCACTAATCGTATTATGCAATGATACTATAATCTGTCGGCAATGCATACCTATGTTTGTAGGTGAGGAGTTCAATTCTGCTTCGGAGAGAAGGTTCGTTGCTTGCTGGCGTTTAAGTCTTTTGTTTATTGAACGAATTTGCGAATTATGATCGTGTTGCCACATGAGATACTAAATTATTCCAATTTTGTATTTGCTTTTTTTTAATTTTAGTAATGAGACCGAAGAAATGGAAAGAGATTTCGAGGAAGCGAACCCGCAGACACGAGAAGGTCGTTCCAAGCGAGCGGTCTTTAACTTGTATTCGATGATAAAGTGTGCTACGGGCTGCGATCCCATCATATACAAAGGATATGGTTGCTACTGCGGCTTTCTGGGATCGGGTCAGGCGTTGGACGGAATAGATCGGTGTTGCAAAATGCATGACCATTGCTACTCTACGGCAAGATGCCGCATGTATTTAGAGTATTTTGTACCATATCTGTGGAAATGCTACCGAGGGCGACCATTATGTGGTAAGTAGTGGAAAACAATTCTGGATACCTGATTATACAATTCGTGTTTATATGACAAAACGACCTGTACTTGTTGTCAGGAATATTGCTGAAAGGACAATTTGAGCCTGGAAGTTCCAGACTGGAACACTCAACCCAAGAAGGCATAACCAAAATCAGTTATTGTTAGATACCGCGAGTGAGAGTATGAGAAGAATATGGAAGTTCAATATTTTCTGATTTTGATGCTGGAATGTTTATTTGAGCATAGAAAACTCAACCCAAGAAAGCATAACCAAAATCAGCTATTGTTAGATATCGCGAGTGAGAATATGAGAATTGATGTTGTGGAGGTGGAAGTTTAATATTTTCTGATTTTGATGCTAGAATAATTATTTGAGCCTGGAACACTCAAGCTAAGAAGGAACAACCAAAATCAGGTATTGTTAGATATCGAGAGTTGGAATATGAAAATTATTGTTGCGAAGTTGGATATTTAATATTTTGTATGACGTGCTCTTCCTGCGTGAAGTCACGACACCATTGAATAATTGAAAAACAATAAGGCTACGGGAAAGGAGCAGCTTCCGGCAAAACTACAAAAAAAACTATAAATATGACAGTGAGCAGCTTTATGAAGTTCTGCAACGAGGAATTATCTACTTGCTGGTTGGATGGCTTAATTTCCCCCCTCTATATAAAAAAGTACAAAGGCTGGAGTGCGCCAATTATCGAGAAATAATCCTCCTTAATTCGGTGTACTGGGCCGCTTTGTGAAATTTTTAACCGGCGATCAATCGCAGATGGAAACTGCATATCAAATTTCCGACAAAAGATCGGTTTTCATTCGATGTTTTCACAATAATTTCCATACCAATTTTAGTTGACGTGTGTGCAATCAAATTACATCCTCATTTCATTTATTTAGTCTACATCTAAACAGATAACACTGAATCAACAATTTGACGCCACAATACACGGTTCGATTCCGCATCTCTCGATCCTCGAATGCGTCCTACGCTCGCCAAGTCGTTCTGCAGTCTGCCCATCTCGCTCGCTGCGCTCCACGTCGTCTCGTACCTGCCAGATCGGAAGCGAACACCATCTTGGCAGGGTTGCTGTCCGGCATTCTTGAAACATGCCCTGCCCATCGTACCCTTCCGGCTTTAGCTACCTTCTGGATACTGGGTTCGCCGTAGAGCTGGGCGAGCTCATGGTTCATTCTTCGCCGCCACACACCGTCTTCTTGCACACCGCCAAAGATGGTCCTAAGCACCCGTCTCTCGAATACTCCGAGTGCTTGCAAGTCCTCCTCGAGCATTGTCCATGTTTCATGTCCGTAGAGGACAACCGGTCTTATTAGCGTCTTGTACCTGACACATTTGGTGCGGTGGCGAACCTTTTTTGACCGCAGTTTCTTCTGGAGCCCCCTTCCACAGATGATGCGCCTTCGTATTTCACGACTGACATTGTTATCAGCCGTTAGCAAGGATCCGAGGTAGACGAATTCCTCGACCACCTCGAAGGTATCCCCGTCTATCGTAACACTGTTTCCCAGGCGGGCCCTGTCGCGCTCGGTTCCGCCCACAAGCATGTACTTTGTCTTTGAGGCATTCACCACCAGTCCAACTCTTGTTGCTTCACGTTTCAGGCGGGTGTACAGTTCTGCCACCTTTGCAAATGTTCAGCCGACAATGTCCATGTCATCCGCAAACAAATAAATTGACTGGATCTGTTGAAAATCGTACCCCGGCTGTTACACCCGGCTCTCCGCATGACACCTTCTAGCGCAATGTTGAACAACAGGCACGAAAGTCCATCACCTTGTCTTAGTCCCCGGCGCGAATCGAACGAACTGGAGTGTTCGCCCGAAATCTTCACACAGTTTTGCACACCATCCACCGTTGCTTTGATCAGTCTGGTAAGCTTCCCAGGGAAGCTGTTCTCGTCCCTAATTTTCCATAGCTCTACGCGGTCTATACTGTCGTATGCCGCCTTGAAATCAACGAACAGATGGTGCGTTGGGACCTGGTATTCACGGCATTTTTGAAGGATTTGCTGTACAGTAAAGATTTGGTCCGTTGTCGAGCGGCCGTCAACGAAGCCGGCTTGATAACTTCCCACGAACTCATTCACTAATGGTGACAGACGACGGAAGATGATCTGGGATATCACTTTGTAGGCGGCATTAAGGATGGTGATCGCTCGAAAGTTCTCACACTCCAGCTTGTCGCTTTTCTTGTACATAGATGGGGCATATAACCCCTTCCTTCCACTCCTCCGGTAGCTGTTCAGTTTCCCAGATTCTGACTATCAATTTGTGCAGGCAAGTGTCTAGCTTTTTCGGGCCCATCTTGATGAGATCAGCTCCGATACCATCCTTACCAGCTGCTTTATTGGTCTTTAGCTGTTGGATGGCATCCTTAACTTCCCTCAAGGTGGGGGCTGGTTGGCTTCCATCGTCGGCTGAACTGACGTAGTCATCTCCTCCGTTGCCTTGACTTTCACTGCCTGTACTCTCAGCGCCATTCAGATGTTCCTCGTAGTGCTGCTTCCACCTTTCGATCACCACACGTTCGTCCGTCAAGATGCTCCCATCCTTATCCCGGCACATTTCGGCTCGCGGCACGAAGCCTTTGCGGGATGCGTTGAGCTTCTGGTAGAACTTGCGTGTTTCTTGAGAACGGCACAGCTGTTCTATCTCCTCGCACTCCGCTTCTTCCAGGCGGCGTTTCTTCTCCTGAAAAAGGCGGGTTTGTTGTCACCGCTTCCGTCTATAACGTTCCACGTTCTGCCGGGTACCTTGCTGCAGCGCGACCGCCCGCGCTGCGTCATTCTCCTCCAGAATCTGTCTGCACTCTTCGTCGAACCAATCGTTCCGTCGACTTCGTCCCATATACCCGACGTTGTTCTCCGCTGCGTCGTTAATGGCTGCTTTAACTGTATTTCAGCAGTCCTCAAAAGGGGCCCCATCGAGCTCACCCTCTTCCGGCAACGCTGCCTCGAGATGCTGCGCGTATACAGTGGCGACATCAGGTCAGAGTCGATGTTAGCGCCACGATATGTCCTGACGTCGATAATGTCGGAAAAGTGCCGTCCATCAATCAGGACGTGGTCGATTTGTGATTCTGTCTGCAGTGGTGATCTCCAGGTGTACCGATACGGAAGGCTGTGTTGGAAGTAGGTGCTGCGAATGGCCATATTCTTAAAGGCAGCGAAATGAATTAGTCGTAGGCCGTTTTCGTTCGTCAGCCGGTGTGCGCTGAACTTCCCAATAGTCGGTCTAAACTCCTCCTCTTGGCCAACCTGAGCGTTCAAATCTCCTATGATGATTTTGACGTTGTGGCTTGGGCAGCTATCGTACTCACGTTCCAGCTGCGCGTAGAATGCGTCCTTATCATCATAAGTGCTTCCGGAGTGTGGGCTATGGACGTTGATTATGCTGAAGTTGAAGAACCGGCCGTTGATCCTCAACCTGCACATTCTCTCGTTGGTCGGCCACCACCCGATCACGCGATCAAATTACATCCTAGTTCACGCAGAAAAAACTCTGTTAAAAACAATAATTATTCACATAAATTCAAAAAGACTTTCGCATTGTTTTGGCGGTAACAAGAATTATTGTTGTTTCAACAATCCAATATTGTTGTTTTTATAGAAGCTTGGAAAGCGTGAGCTTAAAAAAGCTTTTCGGAAAGTTTCGTTGAACTACAATAATATTATTGATTCAACAAGAGATTTATGTTGAATTCAAACATCGCCATTGTTGAATTGATGGGTTTTTCTTTTTGAATTATTTTATTCAATTTGATTACATATTTTCAATTTTATTGTCTTTATTTCTAATGTATTTATTATCTTCAACAATTTTGGAAGTATAAAGAACAGTACAGCCCACATTTTTATTTTAACTTCCGCCTGCGTTCCGCGGTAGAGATGAAATTAGTGCCGATCTGAAAGCAAACCTTTTTTTGTTATTGCAAATTGGAATGAAAACGAAATAATTTGCTTACCGATTTAGAAACGTACTTATCACGCAACGTATCACTATATGTCCAATTTAGTGCTTCAGGCCTCCAGATAATGTGGAATTTATTGAACAACCAGAACTATAAATTTCTCGAGTGTTGGAGGAGTTTTATGTCCTGTAACAATCAAAAGATGATTAAAACAATATTTCTAATTAAAACCAAAAATGCAAAACATTTACCTTGATGAATGACAAATATTAATCTAACAATCGTTGGTATATATTATATATATTATCAAAACACTTTTGAAAACCCTTGATGAAAACCAGGATTTCAAAACTTTCACAACTGTTTACACTAAAATCTAGCCGAACACTTCAAAATTCCTAATTATTTTTGAAAAACAATTAACAGGTAATTAACGTACACATATATTACGTAAGCACTAATGGGGGGAGGGAGGTTCGGTCGTTTTCTTACGCACTATATAAATAAAAAATCATTCGTATGAAAAAAATCCCTCATGGGGGGGGAGTCGAAAATCCCAGAAAAATTGCTTACGAATAAGTGTACGACCCTGATTGAATATTTGAAATAATTTTAAAAATTACAAACAGAGATTTTTTTGAAAATAATTTTTTAAGCGAGATTAGAAAATTAATAAACATTAAAAGTAGTACCATATCCGGAATCATCTCAAGAAAAAAAAAATATTGTCGTTAACAATCAAATTAATATATGTATATTGTATAATGTAGATAATCAAAATTCTAACATCAAGCTTTAAATTATTTTTGAATAAATATCATTTTGAAAATCTCAAAATTATTTTTTAAAGCTACACCTCGCTGTGAAATATTTTTCATGATTCTCCTTTTTCTATTAATGACAAAATTCATTCTTCTCCTAGCGTATGGCATTGCATTTATCGAGCAGCATTTGCTAAGTTAAGCGAAAACATTTATCAAACGTCTGATTAATAATTAATAATGCTGATTAAGCTATTTAGCGACATATTGGAATCCTGTAAATTTGTTGTAGAGAACAAAGAGGAAGTGCTTCAAGTCAGCAATGTCCTAGTTGGGAAAAAAGAATTACAATACACGTGTTATAACTACCATTTATTATATTAATGCTACGTTTCTACAGGGTGAGTAATTCAGCAACTCAGGCTGTGAACCATTCCACCGATTCGTTTAACTTTTAGTTAAAATTTGACAGTTCGATGGTTATTTTCCCATCGTGGTTAAAATTTTACCCCGAAGCCGACCCATTTGAGTTTTGACAGATTGATAGTTATTTGGAGCAAAATGGATTTGGCCCCAATTTTCTGGCGAGCAAATTTTAACAATCGAGCTGTCAAATCTAACCATGCTCCAGAGCAGGGTTATTTTTAACCACGGAGAAATAACCATGGAACTGTCAAATTTTAACTAAAAGTTAAACGAATCGGTGGAATGGTTCACAGCCTCAATCGACTTGCTGAAGGTTGAACATGCTAAAATTTAATTTCATTCGAGTGAGTGGAATGAAGGTTTGTAAACGTACAATTTGTATTCAAATTAAGCAATTTGCTAAAATCACTTGCCTTGTCAAAACGTAAACGCCAAAACAATTTTATACCTCGTCAGCTAACAGCGGTTTGACATAAAAGATCGTGGCATTTATCATACCCATACGGCATTTGCAAAGTAGGCATGGTGCATTCAATGAACAGCAAGTTTAACTTCATATCCACCTAATCATTTTGGTAATTAAATTTTGTTTACAAAATCATACTGAGGTTATTTTCAAATGTATAAACAATTTCTTTCAAGCTTTTTTCAAAAAGCTCGTTTCAGAAGTATTGTAGAAATAATAATACTTCGTCATTGATATTATCTCAACTAACAATAGAGGTAATAAACTATAGAGGACGATTGTCGCTGCGGTTCCCTTTGTTATCGTCCCCAAACATGTTGGGTACCTATCTGTCAAAACGTTCTGATTTTTCCTTCGTTGACATTTAGTGCCATATCCTCGCCAGCAAAAGATGTTTCGCCAGTGACGACAACGACAATCTCCCTCTATAGTTTATTACCTCTATTCAACTAACCTTATTGAAACAATAAGCTTTGTCATACTTTCTATAAAATGTAACGATTTAAAAACAACAATCAAAATTTGTGGTTCAATGTAACCAGTTTTCTGTCCGTGTACGTAGGGGTGGAAACGCAATCTGTAAACAATCAGCGAAGCCTCAATAAATAAATAAAAGAAGTCGACCGAAATCTAACCTGGCAACAGGTTAGAGCGATAGCTGGACATAGCTCAAGATGGAAGATCTTTCAAGTCGAACCTTTGCACCACCGGAGGTTTGTTTGAGATGTGTAAGATGTTTACGTTTTATTTCATTAATTCCGTCGGCAAGAATCCAGCATAGCAAGTGAGAAAACTTGATAAACGCATGTAATAATCTAGATAACCGAGATAACCATTTTTTTACAAGACTTTAAGATCGAGACATCTGGCCAGCAAAAACTCCGTCGTCCTCCGTAGCTTTGAAGGCTACTGATGAGATTAAATTTCCAACACCAGGGCACATAGCCGAACTCTCGCAATCTATTTTTAAAATCAACTCTTTCACACGCATTGTTTTGTGCAATGTCAACCGAGTAGGATTAGTATTTAGTTATGTCTGGTATCCACCCACAGCTTCATTAGCAATTGCGCTATATGAAGTAGGATTGTGTGATCCTACCTGGTTGGTCGTCAGATCCCATCCCGACCACATAAGCGAGGAAAGAGATCGCCACTCGAGTTCAGTTGGACGTTCGCTACGCTTTGCGGCTTTAAAAATGAGGGCGAAGGGGTTGGAGAAAACCTTCCCTTGTCGATATTTCAACAATTTTATAGAAATGCGTTGATCTGGTGGAATCCGTGAGTTATGTTAATTAGATGCCGCTTATGTACTGCTCATGATTTCATAGTTGACGTAACAACCATTGCACTTTCGCTTGTATTTCGAATAATTTAAGGACAAACATCACAAATTTGAATCGTTTTAACCCGCAAGTACTTAAATAAGGTTTGGAACAAGCATTTTATCGATGTTGCAACGGTTGAATTACCCTAATAAACGAGTAATAAGTCAAATTTGATGAAATTTCGAATGGTTGATACGTCAATTATGAAACCATGGGCAGTATAGATGCCTTCAACTCTTATGTTTTGGAATAAGGTCGTAACAAGTTTTATTAGCTTTTTCTATCTCCGCCTCCCTCACATCTTCGTGGTCAAATTTTATTACATATGTCAGGGGGGATTTATTTTTTTACAAAGAAAAATAAAGTTTCGAACTTTTAGAGAAAATTGTTTAAGAAAAATGATGAGCTTTTCGGTTTTATCAATTTATTCCTTTATTTTTTATGTCCCTCCATTTTCACAAAGATCAATGCAACAAAAGAAGAAATTAATAGGTATTTGTCCCGGCCTTGGTCTTAGTTTAATTCCAGTATTCAACAGATGACTTTCTGGTCATCTTTCAGTCGAACAAAACGATAAGTGGTCATCTTCGGATGTAGCGCTTAAATCATTTTGTTTTGCAAACGAGTACCTAAGAACAAGTCGCAGAATGCTAGCTGCCTTTAAGGTTCACACATCGATAAACCGTTCTTTACACTGAATTTTATGCCGAGAAACCATCTTGTCTCATAATCCTCTATTTTGAAAATGTTTGGTTTCATTCTAGCAATTGATCACGGAGAATGGGGCGGCCCAAGTTCCTGTGCAGCACGGTTGTGCCAGTGCGATCTCTCTTTGTCTAAGTGCTTAAGACGTTACCATTGTCCTGGAAAGCGCAACGTTTGTACGACATCCCCTCTAAGACTGCTACAGAACTTGATCATGGTGTTCTGAACATCCCACGTGAGTTAACCGATGCCAAATAGTTTTACCTTCGTTCAAATTCCTCAAGTACAAACTAAAACTCTGTAAATGTGCAATAAAGTTAATTTTTTGATTTATTTCTAATGATAGAAAACATAATGCTGTACTGTGTTTTGATCTTATCCATCAATACCAATTTTACTAAATACTTAACTTATCCGAAAACATTTGATTTAGCTTTTAATGAGTATATCGTTTCCATAGTGCGATATGGAGTGCGACTTAGAGATAACAAGGTAATATGAAATAAATAGATCCTGATGATGACAGCGCCCTGTGAAAATGATTTTAGCATGGACCAAATATACAACAAGTTGTAAGCTTTTAATCATATGATGCGGTTCCTTAGATAATGTTTGATTAATTGGATGCAAACGACCGAGTCTTCCGCACTGTCGTGTCCACTGTCTGCAATGGAGATGAGTATGGGTTAGATGTTTGTCGAATATGTTTAACCCTCAAACTGCCGGGACGAATCTTGACAACTTAAAACAGCTCGTTCTCGGTCAATTTTTACCTAAATTGCAAGCGGTTTCAACTGTGATCAAGGGGAATAGTAGTTCCAGCATGTAGAGGGGTAAAATGCTCAGGATGACCCTCCCTCTTTTAGAGGGAGGAGTTTTGAAGTGTGGCATAAGTCATTTTTTGAGCAAATGTACAGAATTTTGCAACTTTTAACATCATAACAGGTATTTTAGTATAAGTAAATAATGGTCAATGTGAATGGTTGACATCAATGGCCTAATAGACATAAATTGATCTCCGGATGACCTCCGAATAGGTTCTGGAAACCCGGAATATCCGGTATAAAAGGCCAGCATAGAATCACCGAACATATCGGTCTTCCGACACCTCAAACTTCTCAGAACCTCATAGATAACTTAGAAAACACCATAGTTTCTTGGTAGGGTAAAACTGGCCATTTGATGGCCACGGAACAGGTTCCGGGAACCCGGAATTTCCGGTACAAAAGGCCAAGATAAAACTACATAACAAATTAGGCTTCCAATACCTCAAACTTCTCAGAATCTCATGAGTAATTTAGAAAATGCCTTGGTTTCTTGGTAGGGTAAAACTGGCCATGTGATGGCCACGGAACAGGTTCCGGAAACCCGAAATTTCTGGTACAAAAGGCAAACATAAAACTACATAACAAATTTGGCTTACGACACCTCAATCCTCTAAGAATCTCATGAGTTATCTAGAAAACACCTTAGTTTCTTGGTAGGGGAAAACTGGCCGTGCGATGGCCATGGAACAGGTTCCGGAAACCCGGAATTTCCGGTAAAAAATGGCCCACATAAAACTACAAAACAAATTAGGCTTCCGACACCTCAAACTTCTCAGAATCTCATGAGTAATCTAGAAAACGCCTTAGTTTTTTGGTAGGGTAAAACTGGCCGTGTGGTGGCCAGGTTCCGGAAACCCGGAATTTCCGGTAAAAAATGGCCAATATAAAGCTACAAAACAAATTAGGCTTCCGACACCTCAAACTCCTCAAAATCTCATAAGTAATTCAGAAAACGTCATAGTTTTTCAGTAAGGTAGAACTGGCCATGCAATGGCCACGGAACAGGTTCCGGAAACCCGGAATTTCCGGTACAAAAGGCCAAGATAAAACTACATAACAAGTTAGGCTTCCAATACCTCAAACTTCTCAGAATCTCATGAGTAATTTAGAAAATGCCTTAGTTTCTTAATAGTAAAACTGGCCATGCGATGGCCACGGAACAAGTTCCGGAAACCCATAGTTTCCGGTTCAAAAGGCCAGCATAGAAGCGGTCTTCCGATACCTCAATCCTCTAAGAATCTCATTAGTATTCCCGATAACGCCATAGTTTTTGGTAGGGTAAAACTTGGCATGTGATGATCACGGGACAGGTTCCGACAGCCCGGAATTCACGATACAAAAAGTCAACATAGAACTAAAAAACAGGTCCAAGCCCTTATCTTACCTTACACCTTACTTCTCCGGTACTAAAGACCAACGTAGAACTACAAAATAAATCAGTCTTCAAACATTTTTATGTACCACTTTGACCAGCTATTAGATCTATTGCAGCATTCCCCGTATTCTTAATGTATAGGTGCATCTCCAATTACTCCAATACTATTGATAAGCAATGCAGTTACGGTTTCGATATAGTTCTTGTTTTTTTTCTCAAGAGGATCATGATAGCCTATTTGGACTGTTTACTGAGAGCAATCTCATTGAATGTGCGCCCCTTATCAATAAGAATTCAATCCTTTCTTGAGAAAACAGAACAGTAATACTGTTATTCGAACAAGTATCGAAGCCCTAGCTACCTCTTTGTCTTGCTTCTACAATATCACTAGGGCTCGGTTTGGTAGATCTTACTCCGTAAGACACTACGTAAAAGTGATTTATTCAACGTTACAGGAAAAAGCCTACATAGAACTACAAAATAAATCAGTCTATCGACCCTCAAATGGCCACGGAACAGGTTCCTGAAATACAGGATTTCCAGTGAAAAAGACCTACATAGAACATCTGTATAAATCAGTTTTCCGACACCTTGAACTTCTGAGAATTTAACAAGTTATCCAGATAACGCCAAATTGCTCTTTACTGGCAATTTTATAGCCACAGAACAAGATTCGAGTCCCTGGAATGCCCATTTCGATAGCCTAACGTGGCCTTTTGTACCGGATATTTCGGGCTCCCGAAACCTATCATTAAACTATGGCGTTTTCAAAATTACTCATTAGATTCTGAGAAGTTTAAAGTGCCGGAAGACCGCTTAATTTCGTGGTTCAATGATGGCTTTTTATACTGCTTGTTACGGGCTTCTGGAATCTATTCCGTCATCACTTGGCCAGTTTTACTCTACCAAGGAACTAAGACGTTTTCTGGATTACTTAAGATATTCTGAGCAGTTTGAGGTGTCGGAAGACTTATTTGTATTCTAGTTTTACAGTGACCGGCATAATAAAAAGCCCACTCGCCGTTTTTCATACAAAATGGTCAACTTTGGAGATCTAGATCTCGATTGAGTGTGAACCAATTTTGCTGAAAATTTGACCAAAGCTCAGATATAACTTGAATTTTACCACACCTGAGTTTCGACCATATTGATTCATAGGGTAAAAAATTATCGCGGTAATACCAAAATGAATTTTTTGGAATTTATTTTTTAAATATCTTGAATTCTATATTTTGTAAACTGATGACTTATTCAGCAAAAACGCGTATTTTGGCAATACAAAAAAAAAATTGCGGAATATACTTGTACACTAAGAGTTGTAGTTTTCAAGATATTATAAAATCAATTTTTAGCCAAAAAAATCGTTTTGGTATTACCGCTATAATTTTTTACCCTATGAATCAATATGGTCGAGGTGTGGTAAAATTCAGGTTATATCTGAGCTCTGGTCAAATTTTCAGCAAAATTGGTTGACACGCAATCGAGATCTAGATCTCCAAAGTTGACCATTTTGAATGAAAAACGGCATGTGGGCCTTTTATTATGCAGGTCATTGTATGTTTGCCTTTTGTACCGATGATTCCGGGTTTCCGAAACACTGTCCATGGTCATGGCCATGGACAGTTCTACCTTAACAAAAAACTATGCTAAAAACTATGGCATTTTGTTAGTTACTCATGAGTTTTTGAGAAGTTTGAGGTATCGAAAGACTGATTTGTTTTGACGTTGGCCTTTTGTACCGGGAATTTCGGATCTCTGGAACCTATACCGTGGCCCTACTAAGAAACTAAGACGTTTTCTAGATTACTCATGAGAATCTGAGAAATTTGAGGTGTCGGAAGCCTGATTTGTTTTGTATGGTTTTTTTTACCGGAAATCCCGGGTTTCTGGAACCTGTTTCATAGCCATCAAATGGCCAGTTTTACCCTACCAAGAAACTATGGCGTTTTCTAAGTTACTTGTGCGATTCAGAGAAGTTTGAGGTGTTGGAAGACCGATATATTCCGTGATTCTATGATTCTATTTAGACCGGATATTTCGGGTTTCCGGAACCTGTTCGGTGATCATCCGAAAGCCAATTTATATCTATTTGGCTATTGTTGTCGACCATTCGCATTGACCATTAATTAGTCATACTAAAACATCCGTTATGATGATGATTTCAAAATACTAAACATTTGCTCTAAAAATGACACTTCAAAACTCCCCCTCTAAAAGAGGGATGGTCATCCTGAGCATTTTATCCATCTACTTTCTGGAACTACTATTCCCCTCGACCACAGTTGCAACCGCTTGCATTTTAGTAGAAAATTGACCGAGAACGAGCTGTTTCAAATTGTCAAGATTCGTCCCGGCAATTTGAGGATAAAAAGAAACCTTGGAAATAAATATGTTACCTAATTGTCAATTAATTCATCTAATCCGAGCACCAACATTTTCAGCGTTATTGGTTCATTAGAGGCCCTCCTCAGCGGTGCGGCAAGACCATGCTGAGGGTGGTTGGGCTCGATTCCCGGTGCTGGTCTAGACAATTTTCGTATTGGAAATTGTCCCGACTTCTCTGAGCATAAAAGTATCATCAATGGTAACATGGCTTAGAAATCTCGCAGTTAATAACTGTGGAAGTGCTTAATAAACACTAAGCTGCGAGGCGGCATTGTCCCAGAGGGGGATGTAAGGCCAATGAAGAAGAAGAAGAAGAAAGAAGGTTCATTTATAATTTGGCGTCAGTAGTAAGAACTTCAATTTGAGGGGATAATCAGTCAAGCGATAAGTCAATTGAAAAAACAAGTCAGCCAGTTTCAAATATAACGAAATTTTAATTGTGGTGTCGGAAGCCTAATCTATTTTGTAGTTTTATGTTTGCCACTTTTTACCGTAAATTCTGGATTTCCGAAACCTGTTCCATGGCCATCGCACGGCCAGTTTTACCCTACCAAAAACTAAGGCGTTTTCTAGATTACTCATGAGATTCTGAGAGGGTAGTTTTATGTCGGCCTTTTGTACCGGAAATTCCGGGTTTCCGGAACCTATAAAATGGCCATCGCATGGCCAGTTTTACCCTACTGAAAAACTATGGGGTTTTCTAAGCTACTTATGAGATTCTGAGAAGTTTGAGGTGTCGGACGCCTAATTTGTTTTGTAGTTTTATGTTGGCCATTTTTAACCGGTAATTTCTGGTTTCCGGAACCTGTTCCGTGGCCATTGCATGGCCAGTTCTACCTTACTGAAAAACTATGACGTTTTGTAAGTTACTTATGAGATTCTGAGAAGTTTGAGGTGTCGGAAGCCTAATTTGTTTTGTAGTTTTATGTTGGCCATTTTTTACCGGAAATCTCGGGTTTCCGGAACCTGTTCCGTGGCCATTGCATGGTCAGTTTTACCCTAGCAAGAAACTAAGGCAATTCCTAAATTACTCATGAGATTCTGAGAAGTTTGAGGTATTGGAAGCCTTACTTGTTATGTAGTTTTATCTTGGCCTTTTGTACCGGAAATTCCGGGTTTCCGGAACCTGTTCCGTGGCCATTGCATGGCCAGTTCTACCTTACTGAAAAACTATGACGTTTTGTAAGTTACTTATGAGATTCTGAGAAGTTTGAGGTGTCGGAAGCCTAATTTGTTTTGTAGTTTTATGTTGACCATTTTTTACCGGAAATTTCGGGTTACCAGAACCTGTTCCGTGGCTATTGCATGGCCAGTTTTACGCTACCGAGAAACTAAGGCATTTTCGAAATTACTCATGAGATTCTGAGAAGTTTGAGGTGTCGGACGCCTAATTTGTTTTGTAGTTTCATGTTGGCCATTTTTTACCGGAAATTTCGGGTTTCCGGAACCTGTTCCGTGGCCATTGCATGGTCAGTTTTACCCTACCAAGAAACTAAGGCAATTCCTAAATTACTCATGAGATTCTGAGAAGTTTGAGGTATTGGAAGCCTAACTTGTTATGTAGTTATATCTTGGCCTTTTGTGCCGGTAATTCCGGGTTTCCGGAACCTATTCCGTGGCCATTGCATGGCCAGTTCTACTCTACTAAAAAACTATGACGTTTTGTAAGTTACTTATGAGATTCTGAGAAGTTTGAGGTGCCGGAAGCCTAATTTGTTTTGTAGTTTTATGTTGGCCATTTTTTACCGGAAATTCCGGGTTTCCGGAACCTGTTCCGTGGCCATCAAATGGCCAGTTTTATCCTACCAAGAAACTATGACGTTTTCTAAGTTACCTATGAGATTCTGAGAAGTTTGAGGTGTCGGAAGACCGATATGTTCGGTGATTCTATGCTGGCCTTTTATACCGGATATTCCGGGTTTCCGGAACCTATTCGAAGGTCATCCGGAGGTCAATTTATGTCTATTTGACCATTGTTGTCAACCATTCACATTTATCATTAATTACTTATACTAAAAAATCTGTCACGACGTTAAAAATTTCAAAATACTAAACAATTGCTCAAAAATTGACTTATGCCACACTTCAAAACTCCCCCCTCTAAAAGAGGGAGGGTCATCCTGAGCATTTTACCTCTCTACATGCTGGAACTACTATTCCCCTTGATCACAGTTGAAACCGCTTGCAATTTAGGTAAAAATTGACCGAGAACGAGCTGTTTTAAGTTGGCAAGATTCGTCCCGGCAGTTTGAGGGTTAACGTGTTTCAATAGTTTACCGTTTTCTTGAATGATTTTCTTCAGATTCTCGATACAAAGCGTTTTCAATGCTCGCTTCTTCGGTGGTCCCATTTTGTGCGGATAGAGAACAGATGTGTCCACTACGACGTCGTGAATTAGCTTCAACGCCTTGAAGTCACTTTCTAGACTGTGACCGATTAGAATGGTTTCGGAATTGAACATTGACAGTAGAACAGCTTGAACGTTGTACAAGGTAGTAGTTGTATTTTTCAACATCTGCTCCGTAATACCCGAAAACCTACGAAAAAAGGAGGAAATTAGTTTTAATATAATAACCAAAGCGTTATGTAGAGATTGGGGAGAGCGGGTATGAAATATTATGCATTCAACACATATCCGAAAAACCAGCGCTGTTGAACTAGCAGCACTTCTTACTTCCGACAGTTGAAATAATTATTTTCTGGCAACCGTTATGCATGATTTCTCGCTTAACTTTTCAAAAGGACCTAAGTAACATTTTTTTCATGAATTAATTTGAGTACTGCAATGAAAAGCTTTCATGTTGTTCTGTTGATTGCGCTATTCAAATTAATTCATGAAAAATGTTACTTAGGTCCTTTTGAAAAGTTAAGCGAGATTTCAGCATATCACAAGAAAAGATCTTTTGATCGAAATGGAAACCAAATTTATTTTAATGTCACATTAGAGTACATACAGTCCGGGTGTCGCTATTCGGATTGGTGCTAGACCCCCCATAACTCGTTAAGTTGCGCACAGACTAAAAAAAAATCCCATATAATGGAGGAGAAATCTCGCTTAACTTTTCATAAGGACCTAAGTAACATTTTTTTCATGAATTAATCTGAGTACTACAATCAAAAGCTTTGATATTGGTATGTTGATTGCAAAATTCAATGAAAAAATGTTCCTTAGGTCTTTTTGAAAAGTTAAGCGAGAAATGTTGTGTGTGTGGTTTCCCCAGCAGTGTTCCAATCATGTTTTTCAAATTTTCAATTAAATGTAATCATTATGTTGCTGCCAAGAAAGGCTCCGTAATTGCAAAGTGGATTGATCCGAAGATAAGAGTAAAATCAGCAGTGATTCAAATCGTTCGGGGCTGTCAGTTTGAATATGAATCTGAAACATTAATTTTCCCAGCAGCTGTTCTAGATTTATTTTTTATACCAATCAAATGTCAAAAAGATAAAACTGGTATAACGTTCCGTTCTATTTTCTGCAGATTTGAACCACGATTGAATCACGAGATTCAAATTGTATTAATCAAATTGGACCTAAGTACCGCTTTTTCTATCCTCGCTTCTTTTCTCTATCCGACTTGCATTGCATTCCTACCGATTCATTCAAGTAAAAGCGCGGCTACAGAGAAGACCAGATTGAACGTGACTGAATTTAAATTCTGGCCATGGCTTGAATTTTCTTTCGATTTCACGAAATCACGAAATCACACGAAAGTGGCCACAAGGCTCAGAAACTTTGAAATTCTTCTTCTTATTGGCATTATACCACCCCCTCCTCCTACACTGGAATATTAATGCCTTGCAGCTTAGTGTTCCTCAAGTTTTTCCACATTTGTTAACTGCGAGGTTTCTAAGCCCATTTGCCATTTTAGAATTTGAATATCACGAGGCTAACAAGATGATACATTTATGCCCACAAAAATGTCAACCCACCTTCAGGATTGGCCTTTTTTTAGCCGCGCATCTTACCGCACCCTTTGCTGAAAGTCTCGCTAATAAAGACAAAAAAAAAGCTGTGAAAATGCTTAACCAGAACACGCGCTCGGTCTGTATACATCGTTTTTTTGCTCTTTAAAAAAATGCTAGTTAGCTAGTATTTTTGATGTGTCCGCCAACGGCCTGGGAAAGGAGCAGTCGACTAAGTCGTCATCGCGGCCAGGCGATGGACACGGGTCATCGCCGATCGTAGTTCGGATGAACTACGGTTCGAAAAAGCAGCAGGTCTCGCAGGCCGCGGTAAAATCTTCGTTTGTTGACAAAGAGATGGGTCGCCGTGGCATAAATTCGATCGGCGGGATGCCGTCATCTGCTGAGCAGTTCAATGCCCAGCTTCCGCTGACTCTGGTGCCTTCATTTCATTTCATTTCATTTATTTAGTTAACATCTAAACAGATAACACTGAATCAACAATTTGACGCCACAATGCACGGTTCGAGGCCGCATCTCTCCATCCTCGGATACGCCCCACGCTCGCCAAGTCGTTCTGCACCTAGTCTGCCCATCTCGCTCGCTGCGCTCCACGCCGTCTCGTACCTGCCGGATCGGAAGCGAACACCATCTTTGCAGGGTTGCTGTCCGGCATTCTTGCAACATGTCCTGCCCATCGTACCCTTCCGGCTTTAGCTACCTTCTGGATACTGGGTTCGCCGTAGAGTTGGGCGAGCTCATGGTTCATTCTTCGCCGCCACACACCGTCTTCTTGCACACTCTGGTGCCTTAATGATGCCGAATCAATTGACGTTGCTATCCGACGACAAAGAAAGAGATGCCATAAATGGCGGTAGTAATGTGAATCGTTGGGTTCCTTTTTCCACCAAAATAATTATCGTATACAGTTCTAGTGTTTCCTAGATATCCGTGACGTCGGTGGCAAAAAATGATTACAGTCTGCTGGTGGGTAAAAACAACATTCATATTCGGGTGAAAACCAAATCTCACTTTTCTGTCTTCGTGAGCACGCTGAAAGCTTCGCCACTTAAGTCCTATACGCACGGAACCTGGAAACAAAGTGCGTGAGATGCGGTGAACGTCATCAGATATCGGAGTACTCTCTATATGCAAAGGGCGACGCTACTGCCCACAAGGAGCGTTATCAAATCCGCTGTGCCAACTGAAATCAAAACCATACAGCGAACTACACGGGCTGTCCGACTCGACTCAAGCAGCTACAAGATTTGACTACAAAGAAGAGGACGAGACCGTCCCCCAGGAATAACTCTGCAAAGGTTTCGACCATTACTTTACCTACCTCCACGGTGCTGGATGGCGACCTCAGTCATCTGCTAGGCAGCATAACAAACTCGAATCCTATGTATTCTCAAGTTGTCCAGGAAAGCCCTCATCCTGGTTTATCTAACTTGTTTTCCGTTGAGGAGTTCATTAGACTCGCTAGTGAGGTCTTTGCAAGATTTTCGAATTGCCAAAATGCCATTCCATCCAGAACAAGGCTGTGGATTTTTCCACCTCCTCGAGACACATGGAATCGACATCGCTGTAATTACTGAAACTTGGCCGCAGCTCAACAAATCAGTGCACCATTGTGAGAGCGGATCGAAAACCGCCGAACGCCACCTATGGGGGAGGAGTGGCGATTCTGGTGAGGAACGGAATTCCTTACTGTAAACTGGAAACTTCTACGTGAGCAATTGAAACCTTCGGGATTGTGTACTACCCGGTTGAGACAAGATACGCCTGCTTAGCAACATACTATGAACGCCAACTATGTCGATGCTGAAGAACTTAAATAACGGCAGCAACAAATTGTGGAAGTTGAACTGCAACATCCGGAACACGGTGAAACACAGCCCCCCCCCCCTCGATAAAGCTGAAGCATTCGCAACAGCATTTGCTGCTGCCCACAGCAATGATTAACCGGGCGATCCTGGAACTCTGGCTGCCGTGAAAATAGCAATTGATCAAATTCGTACGGCAAGCCCTATCGCTCCTAATGCTGCTCTTAACCGAGAGAGGTTAAGTCAATCGCTTGCACGTTGAAAATACGAAATCTCCCGGGAAATACGAAATCTGGAACAGCTGTTTTAAACACATTCCAAAAAAGGGGTAATCGCTTTGACCAAGATCTTCAACGCATGCCTAGTCATAGGTTACTTTCCGATCGGATGGAAGAATTCCAAATGAAATAGCCTTCCCGAAGGCTAATAAGGATAGCACCAACCCCAATAACTACCGACCGATAAGTCTCGTGAGAAGCCTAAGTAAAGTCATCGAAAGAGTAATCCTCGCCCGGTTAAACCGACACCTGGAGTCAGAGGAAGTCATTCCACCCTAACACTTTGGCTTCAAAACGGGACACTCAAAGTTGCACCAACTCGCTCGTATAGCTTGAGCTTGATTGACTGCTCGTAGTTGCTACTCCATTGGGACCAGATCAGCTGTTCTTGCACAGGGAACCAACAGATGTTTGCTTGGGACTAGCACACATATCTTCAATGTACAGGTACTGGTGATCTCATTTGTTAGGTCATACTGGCGCCTGCCACGTCAGAATGCAAGTCAATGTAGGGAAGGGGGAGGAAATGATGATGCAATCACTCGCACACTGCAAGCCTAATATACCTCTGCAGTTGCCACGAGTTCATGCGGAATTTGTTGGAATTTCTGGGTAGGTTGGAGAGGCAGAGGTCCGTCTTGGTTAACGAGCTGCCAATGTGATAAGATAGGAGAAGGTATCTAATGGAATTTCTAATTGGATGTAGGAAACAAAGCTCTATAGTTCATTTCCAATTCTAGCAGATTACTGTTAGAATATGCAAGTTTAAGGTATAGGAATAGTAATGGAAACGGTATGGAAGTCCATTTCCAGTTCTAGCGATTGCTAGAACATGAGAAATAAAGAGAAAGATACAAAGTAGGAGAATGGAACGGACCTGGGATTGAACCCACGACCTCCTGCGTATGAGGCAGAAGCAGTAGCCATATGACTACCAAGCCCGCTCAAAGTTGCACCAACTCGCTCGTATAAAACAAAAAGTGGAGCGCGGATTCTCTTCCCGAATATGTTTTTCGTCAATTCCGTAAATATTTTCCGGTATGCAAAAATTTGCTTTTAGAGCCCCTATCGTACCACAGCAATAACAAAATGATGTTGAAATTGATTAATAAAAAAACGAATTCATTTGATATTGCTACGTTTCTTACATGCATAATTCTTGCGGATGTTGTTGTTCTTATGTTGGAAAGACGAGTAACGGTGACTACTCCTTAGTACGCAATGCCCACCCTGAGATCAAGAACCGCGGTAAGCTAGTTTGGCACGGTTCAACGTTCACTGTCAGATGTAAGGCCCGAATTGTGCCCTTGGAATTGCGAGGTGGAGAGTAGCCTCCGTCGGCATTCTTCCAACCTTGTCCTCAAAGGAACATAATACATCTTCAAGGTAAAGTAGGTAAGAATATGGGTCGTTGAATGAGAAATTGACTAACCTCGTATTATAGTCAACCACTTTGTTCGTAGGCTTCACTAACGCGTCATAAACTGTTTTCTCGTTAATGTCCACAACAGTAACGCGAGTGAGTTCCAATCCACCCGTCGTGTAGCACATTTCGCAATCCAACGCAAAGACGTCCTTTTTCGACGGCACGTAACCCTCGGCCGGATCGATAGTTTTGACGAATCCAGTTAGATCATCGTAGTCGATGTAGCTGCTCACGTGATAATTGGCATACATGCAACCAGCCGTTCCAGCAGGTTGTTGGCAACAGCTGTGCAGGTTATCTGCAAAGCCCCTACGGTAGCACGTACTTTTCGCGTGGTAGTTGCAGGAGTCAACGGCTGGTTCCTCGTACGTTTCCAAATTGAACACTTTGGAACACCTTGAACAGTAGCGTTCCTCCTCGTTCGGAGGACGAGATGGTTTCGCGGTGTGTATTTTTGCCTTTCCTGGGATGTCAGTCGGACGTGGGAATCCATTCGTCTTAAGCTGATCGTCAGTCAAAATGCAGTCGTAAATCATTTTGTATGCCATCGTTGATGGTGCGTTATCAATCGTGTAGGCCGATTTAACTTCCGTTTTGCTAAAACAAAGGGATACTTTAATGAGGAAAAGTGGATTGATGCTAGAATCTTACAGTTTTTTATTCACACTCCATGATATGTTGTGAGCCATTTTACCAGCCAAAATCACATCGTGAGATATAGTTTTGTTCCTGTAAGAAATGAATATTTATGATTTATTTTGAAAACATTTTAATTAGATCGTTAGATAGTTGTCTACTGCCATGCCACATGAAACTTGTAGATGATCAACGCACTTGGGGTTTTTGAACAAAAGGACTTGCGTATGCACATATTAGATGTTGATAAGGTGAATAAACGCAATGAAATGAATCATTTTGAGAACGAGTCTTTGTGTATACGCATGTCATTAGAATGTCATTTAGGTAAACTACTTCTTCCAACAAAACAAGGTATAATGAGATCAGGTTTATTGTAATCTGTTGAATCTTCTGGTTTATACTGTCATATTGTGTTCCTATAGAAGGAGGCATTTAAGATGTTTTTTTATACATAAAAAATTTCACCCGATAAAGAAATGTGAATTGACCTTTTATTTTCAATAAGACAAAAAAAAGGTCAATAAATGCCGATGATTCAATATTGCATTACAAAAGTTTAAATACCGCCATCGGGGGTGACAATGGGTCCGGGGGGTGAGAATGGGTCATCGCTCTCACCGGCAGTCTGGAGGTCGTAGAGCAAAATCGTTCAAAAAGATTATCTTATATTTTAGTCTTCTTGCCCTCAGATACATTCAATCTATTCTACAAGCACTCTAAGTAGTTGAAACAGTGACTCATTCTCACCCCCATTTGACCCATTGTCATCCCCGATGACGGTAGCTAAATAATGCATTCGCTATACAATGCTCATCACTTAAAAAAGGATTGGAACCTACTTTTTCAGCCCAATAAGAGAAGCTACCTGTCTTCAGCTAAATGGATCGAAACCCATCATTTAGGAACTTTATTAAATCATACTTACTTCTCCGCAGTTTCGCTGCCCGAATCCACCGCTTCCTTGCGCAGTTTGTTAATGGTCAAAAGAGCGCTACTTTTGTAAATCATCGGAGTTTTGCACTTCTTCATTACGGCCAGTTCTTCAGTTTGTGCTCGATCGTAGGCATCTTCACAATCGCTGTAGATGTTCAAACAGTGCTTAATCATTAGATTGTAATACTGCATCCGTACGTTGAAGGAAATTTTGGTCGAGTCCGCTTCCAGCATGGGTGGAGCCGCTTTCGTTGGTGCTGTTGGTTGAGATGGAGGAGGAGCGGTGTTTATTGCAGAAGAAGTAGACGCTGCTGGTGGCGTTGCTACTGTCGGAACGGTATGAGCCACTCGACCACTCCCTTTGGGGGCAGTTTGCGCTGGTGTCCCAATGCCTTTCATTTTTCTCAATTGTTCAATTTTTTCCTTGGCCTTTTGAAAAGCTAACACGTTCACAGCTGGTGTGAAGCGACCTAGAAGAATGGTTACAGGATTAGATATTAATAATGGGATGACGTAGTTTGGTTATACTTCTTGGCGTAGTGGTAACTAATGTGTCTGGTGGTTTGCTGTAGAAACTAGTGGTACTAATCGGGGACACCGGCGATTTTTCGGTGATTGGAGGACTAGTCACAGCTGTTGGACTTAGAACCGGCGATCGTGGTGACCCGTTACTAAGTCTAGGTGTTATGGGTTTACTCATTGCCTTTCGGGTATCCTCCTCAATGCGTTTCTTGTTATCCTCCTCGAACCGCTGTTTGGCTACAAATTCTTCTTGCTGCTTCCGGACGGCTTCTTGACGTTGATATACAGACTAAAAATAGAATTTTCGTGAACAATTTCCAGAACTGAAATAAACCACCTGCTATTCAACTTACTCGCATAGCTTCTTGTACGTGGTTGGTTCTCTTGGTCGGGGCAGGCTGCGTACTACTGCTGGGTTTTACATTCGAAGTACTCTCATGTGCGACTCGCTTCTTCCGGTTTTCGTCGTAAAACTTTTCGGCAAACATATCGATCAGTTCGACATCACCATCACTGTTTTTCGGGTCCGGCTTTCTTTTGGCTGCTTTTGGTACTGCTTGAACCGTCGAAGCCGGCGGCGGTTCTTCTTCATACTCTTCGAAGATCATTCTGCATTGCCTCATAACTTCATCATCATCGCTGTCGACGTCAATGTCGCTCGGAGGATTATCCAGCAGGTCGCGGTAAATCTCGTCTGCGAGTTCAACTTTTGGTTTAGAAGATGAGGATGAAGACGCGGTGGCTGATTCTGAGGGTTTTTTCTTACTACCTGACGAAGACGATTGTTTACTGCTTTTACTACTTGATTTCGATGAACTTTTGCTAGAACTATGAGATGATTTTGACCTATCCTTATCGGTGTGTGTTTTCCTGTCTTTGTCCTTATTCTTATCCGAAGATTTTGTTCTATCCTTCTCCTTAACTGATTGTTTTTCCTTATCCCGAGAACTATTTTTGTGCTTCGATTGTGAACGATCCTTATTACGCTCTTCTTCTCGGTCAGATCTTGACCTATGTTTTTCGTCTCGATGGGACGAAGATGACGAATGCTTTCTTTCACTGCTGCTCGATGAACTTGGTTTGCGTTCCGAATCTTTTCGGTGACTTTTGTGATCATGCCGGTGATTTTTCTCATCACTCCTGACCTTGTTATGTTTATCACCTGCATGGCTAGATTTATGATGGGTTGATTGAGTAGAACTACTCTTTGCTGAATCTTTCAGCTTATTTGCTTTCTCTTCCAGTGAAATATCCGGCGCAGATGTTTCCTCCGACTCTTTGGATTTGCATTTATCCTCTTTGGGCACGGTTGGAAACACTGACTCGTTGTCATCATGACTCAGTTCTTTACCATTCTGCCCGTTAGTTCTACCAGGCAGTTCTATTTCCTTAATTTTCGGGGCCGGCTCAGCAGCATCTATAGCATTCTCAGTCTTATGTTTCCCGACGGAATCCTCATCTGGCTTGCATTCGATTTGTGGTTCCTCAACTTTATCATGATCATTGTTAGTGACGGTACTGGCCTTAGTGCTAGGAACATATTTTGCCGCCAGAATGGTCGGCATCGGAATATATTCCAACTTCGGTTTCTTTTTAACTGGACCATCTTGAAGTGATGAAGCTTCTGAAGCATTATTCTGATTCAAAAGACTCCTCGGTGTTGCACTGTAAGTTGCTCTTACTGGCGCTTCTGTAAGACAAAAAAACATTTTTTCATGTTGTTTCATGTTTTTAAACTGAAATATAAACCTGGTTTTAAGTGCCGGAAGTGGCAGAATGGACGAGAGCACAAATCTTTTTCGAAAAAGGGGCAATTTATGGAGCGGAATAATCCAGTTGCTGGAAGCATTTCTTTTGATTTCCACTGTGAATGTACTCTTTCTGCTAGCTTATATTTTACATAGAACTATTTAACTGAACATTAGCCAAATCCTACAGAAAACCAATCAATTATTAAACACTAAATTTTGTTTTAAAATAAAAGGTAAACGCAAAAACCATCATCACCGCTGGTTTTGATTTGACAACGGAA